>NC_136880.1:18756758-20169258 GCF_949152265.1 Phoxinus phoxinus | reverse complement strand
ACTGAGTAATTAAGAAAACATCATTTCTCAATTTATCTTTAAGAAACCTCATTGCTTAGCTACTCTCTGCTGTATCAGACGACATTGGCCACCGTAATTTAAGTTGGTTGCAATTCGCACCATCACCACTAGATGCCGCTAAAAATAAACACTGCATCTTTAATTACCGGTACCCCCCCAAAACACAAATGGAAGTATGGGAATTAAAAATGCAAAATGATCCATCTTATAATTGAGCTTCCTCAGATTTGCCACCCTTTTCCTCCCAGCTTCATGAGGTGCATTCTGGGATGCTTTTTAAACACTACTGAAGGAGTTGAAAATGTATGCTGGACACTTGTTGGCTGCTTTTCCTTCAGTATCACATCCAACTCACCCATCTTTAATTTAATTTATTCAATATTTTCGTTTTGTATTTATAATTGCCAAACAAAATACATTTCAAGCATGCCTGTATAACTGACTTGAAGTGATAGTTCACCCAAAAATGAAAATTATGTTGTCATTTACTCCCCCTATTGTTATTATCCCAAACCTGTATGAAACTTCTTTCTTCTTCTGAACAAAAAAGAAGACATTTTGAAGAATGTCAGGACCAAACAGTTGATGGACCCTATGCTCCCATAGTATATTATCCTTACTATGGAAGTCAATGGGGTACTATGGAACAATTTTTCAAATGATTGTTTTTTGTGTTCAGTAGAAGAATATAATTCTTACATGTTTGGAACAACTTAAGGGTGAGTAAATGATGACAGAATTTAAATTTTTGAGTGAACTATCCCTTTAAAGGTTTTTGTGTTGTGCGGCAGTAAATGAAGAGGATACAGTGCAGTCATGGCCCAGTAGGCGATACAGACGGCCAGAAGCACAAAGGTGATGATGGGGTAGAACAGAGCGGACATGATGTAACTGATGGCCCTGCAGAGACACACACACACACACACACACAGATTATCATAGCAGCTGTTATTCTCTCTGCACACATATTAAGTCAGACAGAGATGCAAACAGACTCACCTGCTGCCCTCTCTGAGCAGAGCGATAGCAATGCGAACCCGCTTTCTCAGGAATATGAGTATTAAGACTATGGAGACTTCAGTCACACCCAGAGTCACCACTAAGAGGAACAGAAGAACACAAACAAGGATTAACGCAGAAATTCAAAGCCACGAAGTGCAGTCAGTTGCTGAAGACCGAATCTCTTACTGAAGACTAGCCATGTCTGACTGAGTTGCAAGTAGACGTGGAGGTCAGTCTGGAAGCCGATGTCAGAGATAGTGACCTCCGCTCCGGGGGTCTTCCTGAGGACAGCGAACTCCCAGTAACAGTGCCAGATACCTGCAAACAAGAGAAGGATGTGTTTCACACCGCAAGAGCCCAAGAAATGACCCGCGCAGAACAGATATTCAATAAAATCTGTATGTTCTACACAATTTTGGGCTTGAGATTATAATTATCTGTGAAATGTGATTGAATTTAATTTACAAATGAATTGTGATGAATTAAATGTAATTACATGCAAATTAGATTTCTCGACAGCCTTGTTTGTAATTATTCTTGATAGTCAACATCTGATATCCATTTCATAATTTGTGGCTGTTATAAAGGAAAATACTCACTGTAGTAACCCACAAATCATGTTAATTCATGTTCAGAGCTGCGGTCGAGTTACACAATAGAAACGCTGCCAGAATTAACACAGTTGGCACAAGTGATTGTGATGTTAAATAGGCCAAGTCATTAAACAGCATATGTTGTCATTATGACTCGCAGGCTAGACTAACATTAGAGAGCACTGTGCCACTAAGGTCTACAGATGGTGACACCAGCGCCTGATTTGGTAGCACTTCTATAGTATCCTTCTGAACTGACCAACAGCTTCAGAGATTATAAAAGGATTTTGTGCTTTTTTTCCCTACTTCAGTACAAAAAAATGCAAAACTTTGACACACAAAATTATTTCTTGATGATCTGATATTAATATAATATAGTGAATTATAATGTCTAAATATCATTTAAAAGCAAAACGTGTGAAAAAAAGTGGGATCGGAAATGGCTAATAAGTCAACAAGTGTTCCTCTGCTGCCATCTACTGGTTACAGAGGTCATTTTGTATTTTTAAATAAAAGTAAAAAAAAAAAGTGTTAGTTTGCCTACATCTTGAAACTTTTCGTTTTACAAATAGGGACAATCTTTGAAGGATGAACAAAGAATTTTTTTTTGGTCTTCACATTAAAAATAACATTTCAATTGTATCTGCTCTGAGCTCGCGCTGAGCTGTCTTTTGTTGGTCAAAGCTAAAAAACTTTCTGCTCTGCTAAGTCTGCTTAAATGAGTAGCGCACTTTCATTACGCTTTTTTTTAGTTTTACCGTTTTAAGTTTCTCATATGCAACAGAAATGGCAGCTCTTATCGGTTGGGCAATGTGCTGGTCGCACTAGTGCAAGCTCTAACAAAATTGTATTCACACTTGCAGGAAAAAGGGTCGCAGTCTGGAGCCCTGACTTGGTAAACTTTAAGCCGTGTTGTGCTGGCTGTATTTGCCTCCTTTTTTGGATGTTGTTGACACACAGGCCTATGAATAAAATAATTAATTTCTTTCAAAAATGATACAAAAAAATAGTGTAACTACTGACCGTAGGCCACGAGCAGGATAACAGCGATGATGATGAACCAGAGGAGGAAGCCTGCGGTGAATCGCAGCAGCAAGATGAAGATCAGGCTGATGACCAGCGCTATGACCAGCGCTCTGTCACATTGAGAAACTCATGAGCACAGAGATATAGCATTTCTATACTGCAATACACACATTTAAAAGATTATTACAAATAAAAATAACTCATTCATTGGTTTTTAATTATGATTTATACGTACCACATTAAAGGCACAGTAAAATAAAAAAATCATTATTTATGGAAATGATGCTGAGATTAAAGGCTGCTTACATCACTATCCAGTACCAACATCTGGCATAATCCTGCACAATCTTCATTCCCACCTCTTTGGCCTCGTGGATACTTGTAATACCACTGCAGCAAAAATATGTATTTGTAAGCACAAGTCAAGTCCGAGTATGTCAAAAATATGTGCACATAAACTGAATCAACTACTTCTAGAGCATTTTGTCTCATTAAATAGTGAAGATTATATACATACTTGGCTGCATCTCTAAGTTCAGTCACACTTCTGGCTGTGTCCAGTGCATCTTTGAAAGCGGTTTTGTTAGCCACTGTTAGGGTGCCATTTCTGGTGATGAGGTCTGGGAAGCAGCGCTGTAAAACTTTCATGCAAATGAGGGAAAAAAAAGAATGATCAACTGCCAAAGGAATAATAATAATGATACTCAAAATCAAAACAACCTAAGTAAACACAGCTACTCATTTCCGATGCAAATTAGCCCATAATAGCTCAAATGTAACCTGCAAATGTAACCTGTCACTCACTTACAGTTGTGGTCAGAATTATTGGCACCCCTGGTAAATATGATGAAAGATGGCTGTAAAAATAAATCTGCATTGTTTATCCTTTTGATCTTTCATTCAAAAAATTCAAAATTTTTAATTTTTTCCTTTCATTAAAGTAAAATAATTGAAAGTGGGGGCTAAATCACATTATGAAATATTTTTTCCCCTCCAAAACACGTTGGTCACAATTATTGGCACCCCTAGAATTTTTTAAGAGTAAAATATCTCTGAAGTGTATTATTCCCATTACTATATATATATTTATTTACTAGCACACTAGGAACATGAAATTGTCTAGCCAACTTCCTGTTTCACAGTATAAATATGAGGAAACACAAAGGCCAAATTCCCTTAATTATCCATCACAATGAGTAAAACCAAAGAATATAGTTCTGATGTGCAGCAAACGATTGTTGAGCTTCACAAAATAGAAAGTGGCTGTAAGAAAATGGCTAAAGCATTGAAAAGTCCCATTTCCACCATCAGGGCAATAATTAAGCAGTTCCAATCAACTAAAGATGATACAAATCTGCCAGGAAGAGGACATGTGTCTATATATCATCCTAATGCATGGCGAGGAGGAAAGTTTGAGTGGCCAAAGACTCTCCAAGGATCACAGATGGAGAATTGCAGAGATTAGTTAAGTCTTGGGGTCAGAAAGAATAAAAAAATAAAAATAAAATAAAAACCCACATCACCGCCTATTGTTTGGGAGGGTTTCAAGAAAAATCCTCTTTGCTCATTCAAAAACAAACTGAAGCATATTCAGTTGTCAGACACGACTAAAACCTGACGGCCTCTGCTAGAAATCTTATAATGGGCCGTGGTTGAATCTTCCATCAGGACAACGATCTAAAACAAACATCAAAATCAACACTAAAATGTGTGACTGAGCACAAAATGAAGCTTCTGCCATGGCCGTCCCAGTTCTCTGACCTGAACCCTTTAGAAAATGAGTGAACTGAGAGAAGAAGCACCAACATGGATCTGGGAATCTGAAGGATCTGGAGAGATTCTGTATGGAGGAATGGTCTCTGATCTCTTGTCAGGTGTTCTCCAAACTCATCCGGCATTATAGGAGAAGACTCAGAGCTGTTATCTTGGCAAAAGGAGATTTCATAAAGTATTTAATAAAAAGGTGCCAATAATTATGGCCAATGTGTTTTGGAGAAAAGCATTTATTTCATAATGTGATTTAGCCCCCACTTTCAATTCTTTTACTTCAATGAAAGGTTTTCGAATTTGAGAGTTTTTCGATTTTTTTTTATGAAAGATCAAAAGGATAAACAATGCAGATTTATTTTTACAGCCATCTTTGATCATATTTACCAGGGGTGCCAATAATTCTGACCACAACTGTATTGAAATATACTGACAAGAAAGCAATGTCAGCTTACAAAATGTAGTGTAATCAAACTGTAGGCAAAAAATGTAGGCAAAATGTCTCAGGTGACCCTGAGAGGGGAACTCAACGCTGTGTCATGGTGTTGACGCTATGGGGGGAACGCTTCCGCTAAATGCACCAATCTGATTGGCTGAACGTATGGACGTTGTGACGTAGAAATTGTCCATAAAGAGATGCTAGAAATGCATGTCGACAGATTTAATTTGTCTGAAGAAGACACACAGGCATAGCCGGGGTTTGGCAACATCTTGTTCCCTACTCAGGGAACTGGGTTACGGTCTCGTATCTCTCACGGAGGAGCGGAGGCATAAAGGAGGAGCAACGACTGTGAAGATCGAGAGAGGAACAGGCCTGAGTTTTATGTTGTGTTTTGTTCCTGTTTTATGTGGCCAGCAGTCGTCCGCGAGGGGCTGCCGGCTTATACGTTCATTTTTGTGGTGGTTTATTTATTTATTAAAACCTGTTGAATGTTCGCCGTTTCCCGCCTCCTCCTTCCAATAAAAACAAACCTTGTTACAGCTCGCAATGCTGACAGTCAGCCCCCTTTTATCCCGACGACTGACCTGGCATGTTCCTCTCCCATACACATGATACACATTTGGTGCGAGTCATCCGCCTTGATAATGCGAGGGGCATGGCGTCACACACTTCCTGTATCTCAACACTGACATTGTACAGCTTAACTCCTGACATGAGACACACACATGATTTCAGAGACATGTGTTTAGCAAACATTCGGCTTCTGAAGACAAAGAAACTGTCAACACGCATTTCTGGCATCCATTCATGTACAGGACTTGAAGATACGCTACGTCATGATGTCCATAAATTCAGCCAATCAGATTAGCACATTTAGACACATGCTTCATACCTCAGCTTACGCGGGAGGATTCCCCATATAGCGTGAACGCCATGACGCAGCATTGACCCAAACATTTACTCAGGCTATCAAAATGGGGACATACCATAAAGTTTCAAAAGTGTACACATACACTTTGTGCTTTCATGATTTATGGACTTTCCATAGACATAAATATATTTATACTGTACAAACGTTATATTCTATCCCCTAAACCTAAATCTACCCCTAACCCTACCCATTACAGAAAACTTTCCACACACACACACACACACACACACACACACACACACACACACACACACACACACACACACACACACACACAGCGCTTACATGGTCGGCTTGGCACTATCATTGACGGACAGTCCTCATCTCGCAGCACTTGTGTCACAGACTGCAATAAAAGAAAGAGCTGTCCTTAAACAACCCTGTATGACAGCATACAACTCTATCAATGTTAGCAAGTCAGTTATTTGATAAATGACTCCTTGCTATTCTGAGGACCCATTTACATACATTATGGGTATGAACATTAGAAGATAAGACATAGCCAGTGCAAAACCATCAGTCTGCTATCAGCTGGAGCATGAGATTCTTTAAAGTAAAGTTCACTACTCACTTATACAGAAAAACAATCCTCCAGCAGCCAAAATGGCACTTGAGAATGATGTCTTAAAAGCCCTGAAAGAGCCTGTGGATTTATTCTTGTCAGAAAACAACTCACTCCCTTCTGGAAAACAGAACTAAACAGATGCTAAGGCAGTGCTCTCAAAATATAAAACCTCTTCCAAAGGGTTGTCCTAGTCTAAATGCATTCATAAAGACACCCGGAGGCACATTTATTGCTCAGAAGTTGCACTTGTAAAGCTGGTGAGATATAGTGTAATGGATATGTAAGAAATAAGGTACGAGAAGCTGTGCTGTATCGTGAATAAGGCCACATTTACACATAGCCGGGTATTTAGAGAAACGAATATTTCCCCCCCTCCGTTTTCAATAATAACATCGTGCACACAACCCGCATAAATACGCCGTCGAGCGCCTTTATAACTATGCCAAACCTATGGGCGGCAGTGTAGGGAGAAGGATAAAGCCATGCAAGCCAATCAGAATCCTCAGAATCGACAAGAGAGAACCTAAAACCCCGTTTCTCCCAGTTGACACGACAACACATAACCGGCGTTTTCAGAAATCTCCACTTTGGCCGGAGTTTTTAGAAATAATCGTTTTCTGGGATAAAAACGGCGTTTTCGTGTAAATGACAGGCCAAAACGCAGAGAAATATCTGCGTTTTCCCATCGTGTAAACGGGGCCTAAGTCACGGCTGAAGGGCGTTGGTAGTTCTTCCGGAGTTCTTCTGCTTACATACTGTATATACAAGAAATTTATCGAGCTATTTTTCTGTTCGCTAAATCTAATTGGCATTGTGCATTTATTGAGTTCATAGCAACTCTTCAGCATGTCCGCGTGATTTACCTTTTTAGGGTTATTGAAGCCTGGCTTGCAGAACTGTTTATAATAATCCCAGTGGCTCTTGTTGAATGTATAATGGAGCTGCATATCTGTGTACGTAGCGAATCGATCTGGGCACTTGGAAACGCACATCTAGAAAGAGTTTAGGTTATTTAGACAAAAAAAAAAAATCAGTTCAGCGGGGGCAAAATTAGCAATACAATGACAGTATTAGTGATGAACAAGTTTATTACCTGAGTAGTAGGGCACTGGAGGTTTATCAGGACAGCAGGACTGGCACATTTCAGTATGTTGAAGTAGAATAATATGGCTTTCTTTCTATGAAGGAAAATGAAATAAAGTATGAAAATGGCAGTGTTTTTCCAGTAGGTGTCAGTGGAGCTATTCGCCTGTGTCTATGGGGGTGAAATCAATGTTTTAAGCAGCTTTCCACTCCAAACATTCAGTTGCAGTGCTTATCACACGGTTGCTTTGTAAATCACAACATACAACCCTGATTCAATCAGTGTCCTCCAGCCTGCTGAATAATGTGAATGCTGAGATACATTTTTATGATATACAGATAAAAACTCAGTATCCAATCATTTTGTCTGGGCAAAGGAAAGAATTAGGGCTTGTGTCAGATTCCCACTATACCCATAATCCCATAAGCCACTGAGGGCATCACATCTCCTAATTATGAACTGCACAGATCCAAATGCTTCCAATCCACCACCGAGTAAACATCTCTCACACTACGGCTGTACATAACAAACACTCTTATCAGCGAGTCCCAGCTCCTCTAATGAGCATTTCTTTATTTCCCCCAAGGTTATGTGCTGCCAATCAACACAAAACATCACAAAAGGGGAATTCGGTACAAAAGCATGCGATGTCAATTTTAGAAGGCTTAAGGATTAATATGTGGTGCTTTTGGGTATGATAAATAAATACACGAATGGAAATGGAAGGTACAGTTATGTGTAATAATAATCCGAATATTCTAATTACATGGCTGGTGAAACATGTTTTAATTGGATGGGGTGTATTTAGGCCCCTCCCCCCCAAGCTTATGATTGGCTGGTGGTGTTTCTGGCACTTACGCATTTGGTGTGCCCTTCTGTCCACAGAACTGACCCGTGCTGTCCGTGGGGTAAATGACTTTCCTTGGGTCCCCATGAATCCATGCTACAACAAAGAGGAGACATAATTAAATGAATTAATTAAAGAGGAAAAAAATTCCCAAATGATCTTTACAGGGATCATAGTGTATAATGAAATATTGAATTTTCATCAGGGAAATAAAAGAGTCTACAGGCCAAAAACAGCTCAAATGCCCCTCTCAGCCCTTGCGGTCCTTCAGTCTATACATTTACCAGCACACCACACAATTTCCCTTCAGGGACCAATAAAGAAACCAGCTATCTAATACATCTATCTCATGAGCGCATATTAATGACTTCTGAGACCCTTGTTTATATGACAGTATTGCTCAGGATGATTAAATCCATCCGAGTATAACTGGAGAATAATTGATTCCAGCGCTATTTTAGGATGAAGTCACTATAGAAACAACCTATCAAAAGTCTGTATGAAATCTCTTTGACATCGATATGAAGCAGAGTTGTAATTTGCAAAATTAAACTACTGTGACACATCTTTTTTCCTAGCATTATTCAACAATCAACTCACACACACACACACACACAAAAAAAATATTTTAAAAATAAAATAAAATGTTAATTCACGGAGACATCTGTTGACGTAATGGCCATCCACATTCTACAGGCTGATATATAAGGTACTAAAGATGATATTTCTCGGCTCACAAGGCAAAATGATTTCTGTCATCTGGAAATTGTTCTGAATGAAACTGAAAAACAACTCAAAAGCTCTGCATGCTACAGCTCCATGTGAAGGAACCTGCTGAGCAAAGGCTATTAGAGCTGTATTTCACAGAGCTGTGAAATGAGATTCACACCACAATGCCTCGCTTTAATGCTAGAATTAAGCTGCAGTGACAACTTTGACCTTAAAAAAGTGCCAGTACTTGCATGCACAAAATAATAGTAGCAAAGAAATGTGAAAAATACGTCACGTTCAATATGAATATTTCAAAGTGAAGCTCTTTATGCTCCAGTATAGATTGAGATGCAGTAACACAATGAGCAACATCGTTTTCTGACTATAGCAGTCACGAGACACTGTGTCTAGAGGATGATGTCATGGGTGATTTCATCTTTTGCCGGTAGCAGAGGGAGATTTGAGTGGTCTTTTTTTGAGGGAGGGGGAGGGCAGCTCTTATAGGGGTGACATCATTCTTCTGCCAGGGGCAATATGAAGTCATAGCATTATTGCTTCCCATTAGTGTCTGCACAGACCCTGCACAATGAGACTGGACCACCGTGCTATACTGTTCATGGAGGGGTCCGAGTGATGGAGAACTTTGCAGATTGTGAGGATGTGAGGCGTTCACAGTGCAGGTGCGGCTTGACTTGTCTTCTGTGTCATTGTTCATGGCCGTGGTTGGAGAAACAGCGAAAACTCACGCCGCTGTACTTATCTCATCTGGTGGAGCCTAAAATCGCTCCACCAAAAACAAAAAACACTCACAAAAGAAAGCAAGAAGAAAACAGAAAAAAACACACAAATCAAAACATATTCAGAAGACACAAAAATACAAACAAAATAAAAAACAACAACACCCCCCCCCCCCCCCCCCAAAAGAAAACTGATAGAAAAATAAAATAGAACAGAATTTTTTTTTTTTAACAATAACTGCTGATTATCGTTAAGTTTTTGATATCTGGTGGATATCGAAGCTTGTTTCCGCCACAGAATTAAAAAGGTAAAATGCGACTCTTTATCTCACAATTCTGACTTTTTTCCTCACCAATTGCGAGTTTACATCTTGCAATTCTGACTTTTTTTTCTCCGAATTGAATGTTTATATCTTACAATTCTGACTTTGTAACATGCAATTGGGAGGTATAAAGTCAGAATTGCGAGATATAGACTAGCAATTGCGAGAAAAAAAGTCAGTATTAGGAGATTATTTCACGCAATTCTGACTTTATACCTCGCAATTCAGAGAAATAAAGTCAGAATTGCGAGATGTAAAACCGCAATTGTGAGATAAAAAGTCCCAATTATCTTTTAAAATGTTTTATTCTGTGGAGGAAACAAGCTTCCATTGGTGGAGCCTAAAATGTATCTCTCAAAAAAAAAACACAAAACAAAGCCAGAAGAAAACACAAAAAAGCAAAACAAAAGAAAACACAGAACCCCCCCCCCCCCCCAAATCAAACCAAATTCAGAACATAAAAACAAAAGAAAACACAAATAATTAACAAAATAAAACAACTACAAAAGAAACATAAAAAAAACAAAAAAAACAACAAAAGAAACACAAAAACCAGAACAGAACAAAACAAACAACTAAACATGCTGATCATTGCTTCATTTTTTACTTGTTTAATAAAGTTTTATTAGTTATCTCAAACTTTTCATAACCTAAAATGTATCTCTCAAAAAACAAACAAACACAAAAACAAAACAGATTAAAACAACAACAACAAAAACAAAATATAGCTGCAAGCAGCAATCACCGGGGCCAAGCGCAAGCAAGACGACAAGACATGCCAAAGTGGCTGGGAGTGTGAGACCCACTGCAGCAAGGAGCAATTAAAGACATTTGAAGATGAATTTTGGCAAAATGGTTGAAAAATCACATACAATAACTAAAAATATGATTATCACTTTCGACCAATAGGTGGCGCAGTTACGAAACTGATGTGATGTGGTCAGAGTGAAGTGACAATGACACATACAAAGTTTGGTGTCAATATGTCAAGGCATTGCAGATATAAATCCTGAATAGTCATTTTGGCATCATGCCTCAACTTTGCATCTGCGGTATACGAAAACAGTTTCGTCTATCGACACGAAATCCATAACTTTTACTCGGCACGGTCTGGAGATGACACGATCCGATTTTGGTGAAAATCGGACCTTCGGTCTAGGAGGAGTTCGAAAAAGTAGGTTTTAAAAGAAAATAAAGATGGCGGACAGGAAGTTTGGCTGACTATGGCAAAATTGGTATCTATGTTTTCAGCATAACCCAAGGAATCTATTGAGATCAGTGTCATTACTATAGGCAAATTTATTCAAAAGTTATTAGCATTTTTGGAAATTTCATTATAACTTTTGACCAAAAGGTGGCGCTGTCTCATAAATTTTTGACTACCTTTAGGGCGTTGTACTGATGACCCATACGGAGTTTCGTAACGATACGTTCATGCGTTCATAAAATACAGCATTTTAGCACATAATTAAAAATGGCCGACAGCCAAAATGGCCGATATGGGAAAATTGGATATCAGTCAACTCAGCACGACGTCCTGAATCTAACGAGACCACTTTTGTGATTTTTGGACAAACCGTTCAGAAGTTATAAGCAAAAACATAAATTCTTCATATCTCCGGACCAGTAGGTGGCGCTGCGCCGAAACGCAGCATGTAGCCTCAGGTCATGCTTGTGATGACATGTACCAAATTTGGTCTGAATCCGATAAAGCGTTGTGGAGATACGGCCTTACGTCTGTTTTTGCAAGAGCTACGTAAAATTTATTTGCGCGGTATTCGAGAACGGTAATTCGAATCAACTTGAATTCCATAACTTTTGGTCGTCAAGGTCTGGAGATGATCTGGTTCAATTTTCGTGAAATTCGGAGCAACGGCCTAGGAGGAGTTCGAAAAAGTAGGTTTTTCGGAAAATTCAAAATGGCGGGAAAACTATTATAACGGAAAATGACGTCATAGGGTGCAGTCGAATCGTCAATAGCTCAGGAATCAGAGGAAAAAAGAATTTTGTTTCTAGCTCTTGTGGTTCAAAAGTTATTAGCATAAACATGAGTGAAACTTTGGACAGCTGGTGGCGCTAGAGGGAATGAGTTGGAGACTCCAAATTTGCTATGGTGATAGTTCAGGCTGTCCTCTATCACTGTGCCAATTTGTATAAGTTTCCCGCAAACGGTTCTATAGGCTGCCATAGACGCCCAGTCGGAAAAAGAAAAAAAAGAAGAAGAAATATAGCTGCAAGCAGCAATCACCGGGGCCAAGCGCAAGCAAGACGACAAGACATGCCAAAGTGGCTGGGAGTGTGAGACCAACTGCAGCTAGGAGCAATTGAAGACATTTAAAGAAGAATTTTGGCAAAATGGTTGAAAAATCACATACATTAACTAAAAATATGATTATCACTTTCGACCAATAGGTGGCGCAGTTACGAAACTGATGTGATGTGGTCAGAGTGAAGTGACAATGACATATACAAAGTTTGGTGTCAATATGGCAAGGCATTGCAGATATAAAGCCTGAATAGTCATTTTGGCATCATGCCTCAAATTTGCCACTGCGGTATACAAAAACGGTTTCGTCTATCGACACAAAATCCATAACTTTTACTCGGCACAGTCTGGAGATGACACGATCCGATTTTGGTGAAAATCGGACGTTCGGTCTAGGAGGAGTTCGAAAAAGTAGGTTTTAAAACAAAATAAAGATGGCGGACAGGAAGTTTGGCTAACTATGGCAAAATTAGTATCTATGTTTTCAGCATAACCCAAGGAATCTATTGAGATCAGTGTCATTACTATAGGCAAATTTATTCAAAAGTTATTAGCATTTTTGGAAATTTCATTATAACTTTTGACCAAAAGGTGGCGCTGTCTCATAAATTTTTGAGTACCTTTAGGGCGTTGTACTGATGACCCATACTGAGTTTCGTAACGATACGTTCATGCGTTCATAAAATACAGCATTTTAGCACATAATTCAAAATGGCCGACAGCCAAAATGGCCGATATGGGAAAATTGGATATCAGTCGACTCAGCACGATGCCCTGAATCTAACGAGACCACTTTTGTGATTTTTGGACAAACCGTTCAGAAGTTATAAGCAAAAATATAAATTCTTCATATCTCCGGACCAGTAGGTGGCGCTGCGCCGAAACGCAGCATGTAGCCTCAGGTCATGCTTGTGATGACATGTACCAAATTTGGTATGAATCCGATAAAGCGTTGTGGAGATACGGCCTTACGTCTGTTTTTGCAAGCGCTACGTAAAATTTATTTGCGCGGTATTCGAGAACGGTAATTCGAATCAACTTGAATTCCATAACTTTTTGTCGTCATGGTCTGGAGTTGATCTGGTTCAATTTTCGTGAAATTCGGAGCAACGGCCTAGGAGGAGTTCGAAAAAGTAGGTTTTTTGGAAAATTCAAAATGGCGGGAAAACTATTATGACGGAAAATGACGTCATAGGGTGCAATCGAATCGTCGTGAGCTCAGGAATCAGAGGGAAAAAGAATTTTGATTCTAGCCCTTACGGTTCAAAAGTTATCAGCATAGACATGAGTGAAACTTTGGACTGTTGGTGGCGCTAGAGGGAATGAGTTGGAGACACCAAAATTGGTGTATTTAATGTTGGGACTGTCCTCTATCAGAATGTCAAATAAAATCAACTTTCCCGCAAGCGGTTCATAGGGCTGCCATAGACTTCAATGGCGGAAGAAGAAACGGAAGAATAATAATAAATATAGCTGCAAGCAGCAATCACCGGGGCCAAGCGCAAGCAAGACGACAAGACGTGCCAAAGTGGCTGGGAGTGTGAGACCAACTGCAGCAAGGATCAACTGAAGACATTTAAAGATGAATTTTGGCAAAATGGTTGAAAAATCACATACAATAACTAAAAATATGATTATCACTTTCGACCAATAGGTGGCGCAGTTACGAAACTGATGTGATGTGGTCAGAGTGAAGTGACAATGACACATACAAAGTTTGGTGTCAATATGTCAAGGCATTGCAGATATAAAGCCTGAATAGTCATTTTGGCATCATGCCTCAAATTTGCCACTGCGGTATACGAAAACGGTTTCGTCTATCGACACAAAATCCATAACTTTTACTCGGCACGGTCTGGAGATGACACGATCCAAATTTGGTGAAAATCGGACCTTCGGTCTAGGAGGAGTTCGAAAAAGTAGGTTTTAAAAGAAAATAAAGATGGCGGACAGGAAGTTTGACTGACTATGGCAAAATTGGTATCTATGTTTTCAGCATAACCCAAGGAATCTATTGAGATCAGTGTCATTACTATAGGCAAATTTATTTAAAAGTTATTAGCATTTTTGTAAATTTCATTATAACTTTTGACCAAAAGGTGGCGCTGTCTCATAATCTTTTGAGTACCTTTAGGGCCTTGTACTGATGACCCATACTGAGATTTGTAACGATACGTTCATGCGTTCATAAAATACAGCATTTTAGCACATCATTCAAAATGGCCGACAGCCAAAATGGCCGATATGGGAAAATTGGATATCAGTCAACTCAGTATGACGCCCTGAATCTATCGAGACCACTTTTATGATTTTTGGACAAACCGTTCAGAAGTTATAAGTAAAATAAGCAAATTTTCATATCTCCGGACCAGTAGGTGGCACTGTGACGAAACGCAGCAGGTAGCCTCAGGTCATGCTTGTGACGACATGTACCAAATTTGGTCTGAATCCGACAAAGCTTTGTGGAGATACAGCCTTGAATCTGTTTTCGCAAGCGCTATGTAAAATTTATTTGCGCGGTATTCGAGAACGGTAATTCGATTCAACTTGAATTCCATAACTTTTGGTCGTCAAGGTATGGAGATGATCTGGTTCATTTTTCGTGAAATTCGGAGCAACGGCCTAGGAGGAGTTCGAAAAAGTAGGTTTTTCGGAAAATTCAAAATGGCGGGAAAACTATTATGACGGAAAATGACGTCATAGGGTGCAGTCGAATCGTCATGAGCACAGGAATCAGAGGAAAAAAGAATTTTGTTTCTAGCCCTTGTGGTTCAAAAGTTATTAGCATAAACATGAGTGAAACTTTGGACAGCTGGTGGCGCTAGAGGGAATGAGTTGGAGACTCCAAATTCGCTATGGTGATAGTTCAGGCTGTCCTCTATCACTGTGCCAATTTTCATAAGTTTCCCGCAAACTTTTCTATAGGCTGCCATAGACGCCCAGTCGGAAAAAGAAAAAAAAGAAGAAGAATAAGAACCGGAACAGATACAATAGGTGCCCGCACCTTCAGTGCTTGGCCCCTAATAAGAACGCCAACAAAAACAATAGGTGCCTCCGCACTTTCAGTGCTTGGCCCCTAATAATAAGAACGCCAACAAAAACAATAGGTGCCTCCGCACTTTCAGTGCTTGGCCCCTAATAAGAACGGGAACAGATACAATAGGTGCCCGCACCTTCAGTGCTTGGCCCCTAATAACACAAAGAAAGCGCAAAAAAATTAAAAAATAAATGCTGATCATCACTATTTTTTGGACTTGTTTCAACGTATTGTGTACAATATAAAAAAAACGTTGTCAGCCGTATCACAGTCAAACAATGCTTGGAGAAACAGTATGGCCTCATTTAAAAGTCTTGCGACGGAACTTATCTCATCTCTGGTGGAGCCGCGCCCTACATCTACAGCAACCCTTCAAAGTGACTCATTTCCTCTTCCAGCGGGAACATCACGCTGTGAAACTAGCGGGCATCTACAGTATGCGAGGGCTTTTCAAACAAGGGCTCTCCGTGCCCCTGCCTCGCTTATCACTTGTGCACTTGAAACGCCATCAGCATTTGCTGTGAGGGCATGTGTGTGTCAGCGTGGCCATCAGCACCAAGGCCCGGATGTACAGTAGTACAATAATGTGCTTGATATCAGTAAATCTCCCAGGATGATCCCACAGCCTGCTAATGTGAACCAGCATCAAAATCATTTGATGTGACGAAATTCTGGCATTTCCGAATTCAGACCCAAGGTCTTTTTGTCCTTGAAATAAACAGTATCTAGAACAAAGCCATCCCTGTGGCAATTCTTCTTGCATCAGCTTCTCCACAGTAAGAAGAGCGTAGAGTAGTATTAGCATTAGCGTTAACTTTAGCCACGCTTTGAAGTGGAGGGAAGAACTGTGGAGAAGCTCCTGGTGGAGTTGAACATCATCAAATATTCATGTATGATCTTACATCAGAGGAGCTGACAAGGAATGCACAGACTTTGCTCTTCATTCTCAAAAAAAATATTCCTCAGTAAGAGAGATGCTCTCTCTCTCTCCCTCTCTTTCTAGCTCTTTTTCAGTCTTTTATGTACCGAACACCCACTTTGGCATCTTTATATGTTGGATGTTGATTCATCTGCAGTCTATGGGGTTCTTGTTAAAGCTTGTTTTTCTCTCGAGAACCAGCGGATGAGAATTAGAGGAAGCTGCCTCATCTGATCAAAGGTTCTCGTGTTGGTTTCTGGCCCTGCAGATCAGTATTTTAATCACTGGATAAGAGAAAGTCATTAAAACCACCACACTGACTGTATAGAGCAGCTCCTTCATTAAGATTTGGGGAGATAGATGCTAACTAGTAACATATATTACATTTTTTACTAGCATGCCAGCAGCGTTTTCAAAACAATGGTGCTTTTCAAGTAACAAGCTATTTCTTTCCCATAAGAAGTGGTGTGGCGTGACCTTTACAACCATTACATGGGAAATGCCACACTGCGATTTTTATTTATTTAGTTCACATTGTATTTATAGCCAGGTGAGGGCATAACAAAATATGCTCTCTTAAATGTAGTGTTGGGAAGTTGGGAAGGAAAACAGAAAAACACAGAAAAACTGTGTCATCAAGTGACTTGCTTCAACTAGTTGTATTTAGTATTAACTATTACCTATCTAAAATTCTCATTTTGTGCCAAATAAACACAGATCTGTTTCCAATTAATACTTTATTTATCAGTTATAACTTATTTTTATACTTTACAGTTATACTTTATTTATTCATTTACTGTAACTACAAGTTAAAAAAGGTAGTTAGACTGTAATTTATTTAAAGAGCAACCTGGCAAACAACAATTTCAAAGTAGCTTCCTAAACATACATAGTCTGGGGGAAAAAACGTATTCATAGCCCTTGGTAAGCTTGTAAAAACATTATCTACAACTAACATTTGCAACACAACTGCACTTTTTTTTTTAAACAAAACAAGATCAAGCAGTCATCAATCAATAATGATTAATTATAAAACACGTGTCACAGGAAAATACGTTCATTCAGTCATAGATGCTAAATATAAGCTTACAACATAAACATAAATCTTTTATAGATAGACTATTTTTCGAAATAATCGTTATATATTGCACCTGTTATCATTCATGGAACATGAATTTGCTTACATGGTGGGTCTTATGATACTCTGGTGATCTAGCCTGGCTCACAGCCTGTTTATCTCACAAAATAAAAGATTACAGTAAGTTCCCACAAAGCAGATGCAGCACTTACCCACAGTGCCCAGTGCAATGTAGCCGACGATGACAATGACGAAGAGCACACAGCACAGCACATCTGTGCAGCCTCTGGAAAAGAAAAGACAATAAAAATGCAGTCTCATCTCATTAAATGATCTGAAGACGTATGTCGTATTTCCCATAAAACTTGTGAATGAAATGTCAATTTAATGAAAACCTGAATTAAAATGTTGGCCTGTTCACTTTCACTCAGTGAATATTTGCTCAGAACAACAATGAACTGACAAAGAGCTGGATGAAAAAGAACAGATGAAGACACGTTGACTGGGCATTATCCCTTACATATGCAATTCCATATGCTGAATATCGACCAAAACAGTCGATATAATTTTGAGTTCAGGCACATCTTTCAAACGTGAGCTGATAACATCGAGTACAGCAAGGTCACATGTCCCGCTACTGCACATCAAATACTCGAGAGATGGTGTCGCACATGCAAATCTTTGACAAGGTCGACAGTGACCTGCACAATACAGAAGAAAGGCAAGTGTACAAGAACAGTACAAGAGAAAGAAAGACAGAGACAATGTGCTGTGTTAATCACATGTCAGTGCCTTATTACAGCTGAGATGATCTGATGCAGAGCAAAGAAATTATCCAGCCATGAAAGTAGGCCTACTTTAATGCTCCATACAAATATTTAGTGTGAAATCAATAAATTCACTCTAACGCTTACAGTTTTTTTACAATGACAGTGGGAGCAGTGAGTTGTAGCTGGTTGACACTCAGAAGATTATACACTCTTAGAAAAAAAGGTTCAATGGGGTTCTATATAGAACCCTAGGGTTCTTGACTCAATTTTAAATAACCTTTAAGCCAAAAAAGGTTCTATATAAGGAGAAATGTCTTAAATGATTGCATAATACTTTTATGTTCAATGTACCTTTTAATTTTTTTTATAGTGATAAATTAAAACAACTAACATAACTACATAACTACACAGGAACAATTGAGTAACACAATATGAACACACAATATTCTACTAACTACTATTAACTAACAAGATACTCCGATGAACTAATTAGAAAGTAATAGCGCTCAGTTGAATGAGGTATCACTATTTTCTAATCATTAACTACTATTTTTTTCATACCTTCAAAAGGACTACTAAGAACTACTACAGCTTGACAAGCATGATAACTCTTTATTAACTTTTTGTGGACTCTGGTATCAGAGTAGCTTGTTAGTTAATAGTAGTATGTTAATAATGCATAGCCTACTCATTTGTTCCGGTGTAGTTATTCAATAATGACGGAACAGTATTATAAAGTGTTACCAAATATTTTCTTCTAAGAGTGAAAGTACAACCACAATCCTATTGCAACCATAGCCTTTCTATTAAGTTTTTAAAAGATCATTTCTGTCCTATAATTTCAAAATAAAAGTTAACTTATGATCGGACTAAGGTTTGAAACATTTGCTGTTACACTGACTGAGAGAAGTTAATGTATATACAAACAAGGTTCAAATTCCAACTAAGAAAACACTAATGACTATAATGACGACTACGGCAAAGCTATTTACAAAAAAAACGCCATCAGTATGAAGAAATAGCAAAATCTTTCTATTATTATTATAAATAATACACCCCCATTGCACAAGCATAAATTATTTATATTTTTAAGACAGAAATTAAAAATTAACAAAATTTTCGAATAAATACTAGAAATATTTTGTAGTAAGTAAACTATTCTTGTAGACTGGGTAAACCCGCCGATCTGCCGGCGATTTGATTTCGCCCTTCAGCTGAGGCTGTAAAGCTGTACATTTATCTATCCTGCTTCCTTTCCAAATTTGTGGGAACCAATCACACACTGGCTTATCCACCTGGCGCGCTATTGGCGGGTTTAACACGACGACGATAGAGAAGCGACGAATCCAATTCCTTTTAACCTCTCAACGATGCTCGTATGGCTTCTTTAGTTTAGCAAACAAATCGCTCGAGTGGGTGTAGGCTAAATACCACTCACTTTCACGTTTTTTTTTTGCACAACCTGCAAAACTCACTCGATGCCATTGCTGCCTTTGCAAAACGCTGATCATTGCTCCAAACCAACACGTTTGTTTTGTACAAACTGGAGTTTTCGCGTCTGATTGGTTGAAGTATCTAATTGGGTACAGAGTCATTTGAACTATGCCCGCTGATCACGCCTCTTGTGCAGTAGAAATACAGAGCAGACTCCCCAGACTAATTGTGGCGAGCAGGACGAGGTCGAGGGACGTGAGAGAACCGCGCGAGACCGGTGGCATGATTAATGATGAACGACACTTGCACGACGCACCGGTCTCGTATCTTTCACGGAGGAGCGGAAGCATAAAAGGAGGAGCGACGACAGTGAAGATCGAGAGAGGAACAGGCCTGATTTTATGTTGTGTTTTATTTCTGTTTTATGTGGCCAGCAGTCGTCCGCGAGGGGCTGCTGGCTTATACTTTCATTTTGTATTAGTTTATTTTATGATTAAAGTTGTTGAATGTTCGCCGGTTCCCGCCTCCTTCCCATAACAACATACCTTGCTACACTGGTGCCGAAACCCGGGAAGAAGGAGGAACGTGCTGTCAAAGAGTCCTCACCGCTGTGGAATCCGCGGTGCCATCGAGCATGGTGGGCAGTTTCCGTCACCATGGACGCTCGAGGCGGTGCGCTGGAGTGAGTTGCCGGGGAGACGGTCGAGCTCGCTGCCGGCCACCTGGGTGCTGTAGGGGCGGCTGCCGTCCGTGAGGGAGCGGAGGAGTCACCGACATTCACCGTGGGCCGGAGCCTGCTGCCATCCGCCATGACGGGGAGGAGCAGGGAACGGGTGACTCCTGCCGTCTGCCCGAACCCAGAGGAGCCGTCGCCGTCCACCAGGCGGCGGAGGAGTGTCGAGCCGTCCACCGAGGGCTATCCAGCGCCACTGCCAGGCACCGCGGAGAAGATCGCCCAGCTGGTGGAGGACCAGATGACAGCGCGTTGTGGGAACCGGACCAATATTTGTTTTTTCTCTCTCCCCTCTCTCGTCACTGTCGCTCCATGCTTCCGTCTCCTTTCTCTCGCCTCGTCTATCCATACCCCCACGTGCCGCGGCCACCGTGATCGGTTCCCGCGGAGGGAGGGGGAGGGGGGGAGTCGAGCACAGTCTCGTGGGTACCCCCCGGCCTGCAAGGGGCGATGGGGGTATGTGGCGAGCAGGACGAGGTCGGGGGACGTGAGAGAGCGGCGCGAGACCGGTGGCGTGATTAATGATGAACGACACCTGCGCGACGCACCGGTCCCGTATCTTTCACGGAGGAGCGGAAGCATAAAAGGAGGAGCGACGACAGTGAAGATCGTGAGAGGAACAGGCCTGAGTTTATATTGTGTTTTATTTCTGTTTTGAGTGGCCAGCAGTCAATTTACTGGTCTTTCAGAGGAAATTGGAGTCCCAAAGAGAGAACAGTATAGTAGCCAGAGAGCACAATATATTCTCTGATCGCTTTTCTCCTGATCAATAAGATCACATTTCACATTTTTAATCAATCAGTTATAAAAGACGTACATCTACATTTATAGATTATATATGGTCCTTAATTGTATTATTATTCTGTTCATAATCAACCATGCTTAGCACTCACTCTTTAACTGCTTGAAATTTGCTTTTAGATTCCATTTATTATTAGGAAAATAGAGATTCCACAGTTTGTTTATTTTGGATTTACGATTTATCCAGCTTTCAAATATTCTACACAGAACTTCTAATCTGTCATTTGTCTTATTTTATTCCTCATTTGTGTGTATTGCAGAACAGACACATAAACACACTCTTAGTAAGCAAGTTGTGTCTGGATATTACACTGAACGATCTTCTTCAGAACTCGTAAAAGTAATATTTGCTTGTCATATGTGGAAGCTGAATATGGGCTGGCAGTAAGAAAATTGCACTGCTGAAAGCAGAAAGTAATTATAAATGTCTAACTCGCTCGCTGGTAACAAATTACTTTGCTTGCCTCTCAAAGGGTTTGATGAAACTGATTCTTTGGAGGAGACAGCTGTGTCTGGGCAATTTCTATAAGAGCATGGAGGTTGAAAGGTGGAACTTTTTAAAAACTGGAGTTCAAGCTCTCGACACATCTCTCATTACAACACACACAAAACAATCAAGTATTCAATTAGTACAATATGACCTTTCATAGAGAAAGATGCCACCCTCATGATCAGCGAATTTAGCGTGTTCTGAATGATGATGCATCCTAGGAAATTGGCACTTCAAGTTTTGATTTTGTTTCATGTTTCATGTCATTTTTTTGTGGTTTTCAGTTATGTTATACTGCCATGTGCTCCCCTTTGTCATGTGATTCCCTTGTCCTCATGTGATCATGTAATGTGGTTCCTTGTGTTGTTCTCATTGGTTCATTGTTTAATCATATTCACAGGTGTGTCTTGTCAAGTCATTAGTCTCTGTGACTAATTTATTGACCTCATGTTTCCACAGTCAAGTCAAGTCAAGTCAAGTCTACTGACTCTCTTGTTCGATCTCGTTCATCAAATTGAACGAATCTTTTTTTGAGTCATTTCGTTCATTTAAGTGGCTTTAAATGTTATATTTTAACATCCAAATTCCCCCAAACACATCCACTTACGCAATCTTGATCATATCCTGAATTAAGAAATCATTATAATGCATTCAAAAATAATTTACAGGAAACATAAACAATTACTTTACCTTCCGAGTCTTTTGTTCATTTGTCACGTAACAGATGCAATGAACGGATCATGAGTGACCCATTACTAGTCAAGTCAAGTCATTATTCATATTGGATGTAAATTAAACTGCAAGCTTGCCTCCAGTGGATTATGTTACAGAAATAATTAAGGAAAATATTAAGGGAAATAAATTGAAACATTTTCTAAATCATTTTTATATAGTACAAAATGACCCTGGTTTTGAAAGAATTCATTAAATTCAAATACCGGTAAGTCTCATAATACATTTTGAATATATATATTTTTTCTTTTTTGAAAAGGTGTAATTAATCTGAAATACTAAATCAATTACTATGACATATCATATCCAACATAAAATGAACGAACAAAGATTTTTTTCAGATGCAATACATCTCACAAATGAATAAAACGTTTAGATTAATAAGAGCTGAACCATTAAATAAATGTGCTGAGATTAGATTTATGGACATTAACAGTCTGGACATCTTTACCCATCTTCCTCTAATTCATATATTCACACTCATACCTTCCAATAAACCACAGAGGGTTTGTGTGGTTGGCAATGTTTGATCTAGCAGAATCAATGAATGCACCACATACAAAAAATTATTTTCAGTGCATTTCAGCCTGGATAGACATCTTGATTTAGTCGTGCTACTTTCACAGTTAGCTAATCACAGTCTGATTAATGAAACCACAGGCAGTCGGACAAAATGTCAAGGCAGGACTGCCTGTGACCCTGCCTTAAGTTCAGAATAGGGTAGCGAGGAGTAGAAACGTCCATCTCTGTCTCTCACAGCAGATTTTGTATACTTTATCCTATGGCATATTAGCTAAACGCAAACATTAGCAAAATAAGTTTGCAGTAGTACATAACAGTGCCCACAGAAACAATCCTTGCGTTTAACATTCCTAGCCATAAATGAGGCCTTGCAAACGGGCTTAAATAAAGGCTTTACAGAGGTACAAAGAAAAGTATTATGACCATTATTGATACAATTAACTTGCACCTGAGAATGATGCACGATCCAGACATTTATGAGACTATTTATAAAGGCCCACATTCTCATGCCAAGGTTACACTAAACCGGGTTTGATTGAGGTCAATCTCACCACCCTCCAAACGTAAAACCTTAAGCCCACCTCCTCTGTAAATAGATAGGGAAGGGCAGGAGAGATTTCAAACGCATAAGCCGATTAGAGCTCATTATCAATAGCAGCAGGTGGGTCACTGCTCTACTAAACACTGAGCTCAGCACAGTCCACTCCAAATATGCTGCTCACTGCTAACTAATTTCACATAACGCTTAGTCACAATGTTCAAGTTTTATGGATATTTCTGTTCCATAAATGTTTTCATATTTAGGGTTAGATTTGTTTTGTTGAATCAACAACTTTAAGTATTAAACTTTGATGCATGACTTGTCCTGCTCCATTTGTGCAATCGTACCAATATTTTTATTATTATACTGCCGAGCGCAAAAAAAAAAATCCCCTATACTTCCACACTCAAGGAGGATACTCAGCCAGACCAGAACATCACAGAGACTCTTTTGACTTAGACTAGTAAGTAAACACACAGAACACCCTACCAACCACTTCTAATTCTAAATTCTAGAAATAACCCACAACAATCTAGCAGCCACCTAGTAACACCTTAACAACCAGATAGCAATGCAAGCAACTACTTAGCAATGCTAGAAAAAACACATTCCAAGACCACATAGTAATGTCTTAGCAATTAGCTAACAATGTTAACAACCACCTAAACATGTTAGAAACAACCCACAACATTCTAGCAACCACCTAGTAACACCCTAGCAACCAGCTAGCAATGCTTTCTAATAAATCGCCCTAACAACGAACAGTACTTTAGCAACCACCCACAACACTTTAGCAAACCAGCTAGCAATGCTAGCAACCACTCACAACACCACAGAAAGCAGTTAGCACGGGCAACCAACCACCCACATAAAAGCAACAACCAACAACCACCTAGTAAATCACTAACCAATCACAACAAGAAGCACTACTACCACCCACAACACCATAGCAACCAGCTACAGTAGCAATGCCCTAGCAACCAGATAGCAAGAGCAGAAGTGCAGGCAGTTTTAATGTGAAAGTCATTGATATGGCAGTCACAGACAACTGGCCAGGTAAACAAGAAGAACGTATCTTTCAACACGTCTCGTCTGATGTTAGGGTTGTGATAACTTCACAGTGATTTTCTCAAACTCAGAACTATCAATCGATTGGTCAGTGCTAATGTGCTTTAGAGATCTCCAGGATGAACAAAGAAAGAGCAGAGAGCTGCATCAGCCGGTCAGAGGTGCCTGAGAACCAGCGTGAGGAACTGCTCTTACAAACACATCTC
The DNA here is from genome assembly GCF_949152265.1 of Phoxinus phoxinus. NCBI lineage: Eukaryota > Metazoa > Chordata > Actinopteri > Cypriniformes > Leuciscidae > Phoxinus > Phoxinus phoxinus. The sequence goes on along the minus strand of NC_136880.1, from coordinate 20,144,612 downwards.
TCTCTCGCTAAATAATTTAACTGTTTTTTTCTCTGTCTCTTCCTGTATTTCATTTTTTGCACTTTTGACCTTTTTCTCTGTTCATACCTGCTTTTTTCTGAAAGTATCTATAAGCTCTAATGACTACAACAAGCAGCTCAACTGACCATGGACTTTAGATTTTTATCCCAACACTCATACACGGATTGAGTGACTTTTATTGTAATACATTTCTTGTCAACTGTTTGCAGTCTTTTAATCTCTGTGCTGCCAGTGTCTTGATTATCCTCATGCTCTCATGCTCCTCCAGCACAACCTCACCTGCGGTCCAGCCAGAAGACACTCTCAGAGACGTTTCTAAAGAGGTTTGCCCATCAGCTCATATGCCCTGTGGATTTCACCCTCAGACGCGCCATCACTGGAACTGAGAAAAATGGCTTACAACTTTTCTGATTAAATTTTGATTTGACTTGAGATCAATTTTAATACCTCGTTTTCTCTGAATTCTGAGCCTTAGGTTGCCAAATGTGTCAAATGAAATCTGTCACAGGACGAATCATAGACTAAGACCGTGTCCAAACCAAACCAGACATGATGTGCTACAGCAAAGAGTGGTAAATACATGTTTCAGAGTTTTGTTCCAATCAACCATTTTGCCGGTCACTTTATTTCCATTTCTGCCCCTAACTTTTCAATGCTTTGGTTAATAGCAGAATCAGGATATACAGTTTACAGTACAGTTTTTACTCATTAAAGAAACAGTAAACCCAATGCCAAGTTACACACACTGTTATCCATCTACAGTACATTGTTATGTTTTAAAGCCTGATTTAGAAAGAAATATTCTGGGTTCAATGTGTTAAGTGGAAGAATTCACAGAACTTGTGGCATCATGTTGATCACATTAAAAAAAAAAAGATTTCGACAAGTGGCTTTACTAAATCGTAACCATTAAAAAACTCAACAGTATAGCCACAAGACAAACAAAAAGCTTGATTTCAGTGTGAAAAAAAAACTACTAACCTTTTTTTGGGGGTAAATTATATCCAATTTTACAGCTTCATTGGGACGACAATGCAATGCAACAAACTTTAAAACATTAAAATGACCGTAAAAATAATTTAAACAGCTCAAATAATACATCCTTTTAACATTAGAATTAATGCATATGCTTTTATAAAATTATAACACATTTCTGTTGTTAAATCCTCCAAATATTGGTGGCATTGACATTGCAAGTGCCTCCATTTTTGCTACAAACAAGTCAAAATTACCTTTTGCAGTAATAAACATTACACCACAAATGCTGTCAAAATTAGCTTAACTTGTACTGAGCCTAGAATATTCCTTTAAAGAATGTAAAACCCTGTAGCATGAAAGCTGTTTTAGTAGGCTATAGATTTACAGTTTTGGGAATCATATTAGTTACACACCATAACATAAAACTAATTAATGCATATCAGCATCTGCTATATTGTGCACGCCTAAAAAAAAAAGACTCTTCTCAAGCTCCCATCAAATCTCCAAAGAAGCGATCACCAATTCAGATCAGAAGCCAACAGAGGCTAGAGGATAGATGACTGCCGATGCTCTCGACAGAGGCTGTACAGTATAGGTTTCTGCAGATTTCTGACACTAAATGATGACAAGAGGAGTAACTTCACACATCAAAAGATTGATGGTTCAGTAATATCCCCCAGTCGCTCCATTAGACTGTACTTCCAAGAACAGCAAGAGAACAGATCACAAATTCAACTAACTGCTACCTTTTAAATATAAAATAAAATTCAAAGATACAATCTGTACCTTTCTGACCGATTCATATTTATTTTCTGATCTGGTGAAAGTCTAAAACTGAAAAGCTACATTTTATAATCAGGGGATTTACAAAAGCATTTGAGAGTTATAAATGTTGAAAAGCAAATGGGTTTAAAGCAAATGGCTCTATAACTGAAATCAAAGTAATTGTTTGAAAATCTCCCTTTCTTTACTAGTATCCAGTGCACTATTACTCTAGAAACAAAACAAGGACAAAAAGAGTTTGCTGGGGGTATTTACAATTGCATGACACAATGTTTTGCATAGACACACCATGTTTTGTAGTCAAGTGTACATGGAATGTGCTTATCCAATCACGCAGCAATACAAACGATTAAAAAGTTTTTCAGGAAAAACATTGGAAAAATATTGGCTTGAGAGAGCCTGGCCAGTTGTTTTAAAAGCTTGAAGTTTGAAGCTTTTAAACCCATGCAATCTGTCAAAGAATACCCAAACATTCTGTTAGGCATAGCTAGCATGCTGCTAACATGATTAGCATGTTTTAACATTTTCCTAGCATGTTTCTAGATGCTGGCATGTCTTAGCACATTGCTAACGTGTTTTAGCAAGTTACTAACACGTTTACTTGCATGTTTTAACACATTTCTAACCTGTTTTATCATTTTGTTAGACTTAGCATGTTTTGTATGGCATGAAGCTAGCATTTTTTTAGTACATGCTAGCATGTCACTAGGTGTTGTTGACATGTTTAAGCTAGTTGCTAGGCTTAGATAGATAGATAGATAGATAGATAGATAGATAGATAGATAGATAGATAGATAGATAGATAGATAGATAGATATACCAATCTGAAACCAAAATCTGAACAAGAATGTGACATAAACATTAAATTCATATGTGCCTTGTTGCCTTTATGCCTCGTACTGCCAGCAAAGGCAGAATTTTCCAGGTTTCGGACACATCCATTGGTAAGTGTGTGTTAAGCTGACCTGTGAGTAGCAGCTCTATATATCACGGCAGTGTGTGGGAGTCCTTTGGGGGACGGCAGATTGACTGTGCTGACAGGCAGCAGAGTGCTTTGACTGGCTCCAGTCGAGTACATGTGTTTCTCCCTGAATGAGACTGCTGCCCATGTGCAAGGACTATTATACTCATGTAATGATGTGGTGTTACACAAAGGATTCAAAGGTCTGGAGATTTACTGCACAGTCACTAATCGCAGGGCTAGCTTGACAAGGCGTAAGAAGTAGGAGTAGGTAGATAGAGGAGTGGGCACAGGAAATAAATAATGAGTATTTCTTATTCAAGGACATTTCACTTAAAATAATGACTGGCACTCAAAGTCAGACATCCGAATCGTGAATTCAAGGTAGATCTATCAACCCAGGCTTCAGTGAGAAGCGTCACTTGACAATTTCAAAGATGATGTCGACTGACGAGTAAACCAGAAAATTAGGTTTATGCAACACACTCTTATGGCAATTCGTAGGTATTTAACAATTTGACAGATTGGTAGCTAAATTGTATCACTTCATACAATCCCATTCATATTTTGTCTGATCTGCTCACTTCAAACTGATAGTTTTGTTTAAGGGTGCGGTTTGGGCTGGACCTTCATGCTTTTAAAAAAATTAAATCTTAGACATTATTTCAGAACGAATCACATAATACAAATTTATACGAAATCTCCACCTCATAAAACTTAAGTTATTGAAAAAAACGTATTTTGTGCTTATTTTTTTGCCTCAATATTTTCTTATTTTTTGTTTTAACGTGAGCATTTTGTGTCATGACTTTTGTTTACGCCATAATTGAAAGAAAAACACAAATTGAATCACGCCGCCATCAAAATTTCAATTGGGGTGTTCCCAACTGTCTGGAATGCGGCATAAAACAGAAATTAAAGACAGGTAAGCAAGATCATTGGGAAGCTATAATGAGAGCAGGAACCAACAACCATAAAATATTACTGCACGATACTGCACACAAAACTGGAAAGCACTTTCTCAATCTGAAAAGCTCTAATCTGATTGGCTGAGAGTCCACAACTCTGAGTGTAAAGGCGCATAGGTTATTTTAGCCCGTTTGACTTCTTAACTTCTAATATGACTGTCATCTACTTCCCATTAGCCAAGCTCACTGACCTCCTCCAGTATGAAGCAATGGGTGAGACAAATTGAACCATCATACATGAAGAGAAAGCGCAGAATAACTGCGGCTTTGCTGTACATAGCGCGATCTATAATTACATCTCCAGCTATCAAGAGCCGATCGCTACTGTCTCCCTCTTCCCACTTCAAGGAAATCCAAGAGGGACTGGTGAGGAATTTAAATGGCTGAAGCATTCAAACCTCTGCCAGGGAATTATCCATCCCTAATTTCTCCTGTTAAAGACTCAGAATGCAGAACAGCAATAGACATTAGAGGGTAATGCCTCGTGCTTTGACTCTCTCTCTCTGTGTAATTGCTTTGCATCAAATGTGTAATCATCTCATCCAAGTATTCACATCAGAGTGCTAATGGGCTCATTGAAGCCAATCATGCCAGGAACCTTTAACAAAAGATGCCTCGATAAATGTCCTCTCAGCATCAGCCCACGAATCAGCAAAATGACCAGAGTGATCTGTTTTCTAGAGCATAAAAATTCATTGCATGTTTGGATAGTCAACTAGACAGGACCAAATACAGTATGAATCCTCTGGTCATGATCTCCACAAGGATAGTGAAACCTGAATTCGCAGGGCTTGATAAACATACAAAATATGAGGTAATACAAAATAATGTACAATTATTTTAATTAAAATCTAAAATTATTAACAAAAATATGTAATTTAATTAATAAACATTCAAAACATTCAATAATACAAATACTTTTATAATAATAATATTAAATCATATTATTTAATTCATTAATACGTATCATTTTAATAAATAAATAGATATTTAATAAATAAAATAACATTTAATCCTAGGGCTGGGTATCGATTCAGATGTTCCCAATCGATTCGATTTCTAAATACGATTTCGATTCCCGATTCTACTCAATGAATATAGATTTAATACAAATCCCATATTTATTTATTTATTTTTAAACGGTGAACATAAGTTTACGAGTGGTTAATTAATAAAAAGAAATAGAGCCACAAACCTGTATATTAAACTCTTTTTATTTTAGGTACTCTTGGGGATTTTAAAACCCACCTTCAAATGCATACAATGAATAGACAGGATTTTGATGCAAGATGAAAAATTGATGCTGAAAATTAGACAAGTGAGATCAGTCGCATGCCTTGAGCAATCAGGATCAGGTTATTTTATGTTTAAAGGGGCTATATGGAACTTTTTCCCCAAAATAAACGAAACGATAGCCTTTTTATTTTACCATTTATGACTGATCTCCTGATGAGCATACTGACACCTTGTCTGCTCACAGTGGGTGCACCTATAAGCCTGTATCCTATTTTTCCTATTTTCTGTCGGGTCGGATTTTTCCCGCGCTATCTGCGGATGTGACGTCAAGCGCGTTCATGTTAAACGTTTCAGATCACTCAGAACACTTATCTCAAACAATATATGTATTTGACTGTTACCTCTGTAAACATAATGTTGACCTCCTTGCAGCAGATGACTTGTGAAGTGTGCACGTACGAGCGCGCGCTGCAAGAGCGAGCAGAAAGGAAGAGCAGTTCTGTTTTTTGGCCACAGGTGTCAGTCGCGAGTTTAAATTTCAGAAAAACGCATATAGCCTCTTTAAGATAAAACTAACATAAAATCTCACAGCATTAGCTGTAACATGGAGGCTGCAAGCCTATGAACACTGTAGGAAAACTAATACTGGCTTTTGGGTGATAGGTATAAATAAATATGGGAAAAAATAGATTTTTGGCCTTTGAAAATCGATTTTGAATCGACCACATTTTAAAAATCGATTAATCGAAAAATATTTTTTTTGCCCAGCCCTATTTAATCCACAGTTTACATAAAATGTACATTATAGGGACTTTCAGTATGCTGATATTGTAACATTTTTCTCTATCAACCGTACACAATCGGAACGACTCTTGACGCAAGGATCCCGACGAATACTAATGATATCACATTGAAATGACACTGTGCTTTGAACGCGGTCTGACTGTGATCTTCTCATATGAAAAGAGATAATACAAGACAGCAGTTTCTTTCTCCCTCGGCCACACTTCCACTTCTCCTCAGACAGAAACAGTTAGTGAAGTGAACGCTCTCCTCATTCTTTATTTAATGATCCATCATCACTCTATATGGGTTACTGGGCCTCCGTTTGCCGCCTGCCTGACCGCTTTCGCCTGTTTCACAGCTCCTCAGATTCCACTCACTCTTACTTTACTGAGTAAATGCCATCAAATTGTGCTGTTTTCCGACAGAATATGGCTTTTTAGCCACAGATACATGCATATATTAATAAACTAAGCCCTAGACACAGTTTTATCAAGCCCACTGATTTACAGACCAGCTAAATGACTATAAAGCCCGTATAGCTGTGTATTGGATTTGTTCAGTTGATAATCCACATGATACACACACACTTAAAATAAATATTTAGCCATATGAGATCAAATGAATGCAATAAAAAGGAATGTACTGTAAGAAGAGCATCTCCATGACAACGGTGAATATTTCTGCGAGAAGAGAATTGCAAAGGGTGTAATAAAGTGAACAGACACATTACTGTCAGTGCAGTTAACCCTTTGTTGCATTTATTATTAAAATCAAAGGACAAACTTAACGTTTCTATTTACTTCAAAAAGAATCACTGCCAATATTTATTTGCAATATTATATATATTTCACTCCTTTCCACTCAACAGAAATAGCAAATAAATACTACACAAGTGCTCGGTGCATCGCCACATTCATCGGCTGTTTTGAATTTATTACTCTTGTGAGTAGAGGTCAAAGGTCAGAAGGCGATTCCCATGATGGTTTGGATGTTACTTCACATTCTGAATAGTTAAAACGGCCTTTGAATGATGAGGACACGATGTCAGAAATAATGAGGACTGTGATCAGTGGTTTGAGTCGAGTGTAAATCTGCAACATTGAAAGGACATGAAAGTTGATTTACCTGTTGTAAACTGGCCCTCTAAATGTTGGGTCAAACCTGCGAGGTTCACCTATGGAAATAAAAAGGAAACATCTAACGTTAATATAAGAGATATGAGGTTTAGCAGGGAAAATCATAAGACAAATATGAGGTACAGAGAGTCTCGTATCAATGTCGTATCTGATCAATATTATCCCACATATATCACAACCAAAAAGTGGTTCTGGTACCCATATTGAGATCACTTTTGTATATCATCAACACATTTTTAACAATCAAACCTGTTACAGATGGGCAAAGAGCTAACATGATGCAGTTTGTGGAAACATTGTCATTAAAAACGGTTGGGATTTCCCAATCTTTGTCACTGAGAGTGACTTCCTTTGCTTGCTATTGACAGACGGCAGCTGTCAATGAGCGGATAAGGGAAGATTCTAGTAAAAATGGCAGATATTTTCACATACAGTAGGAGAAGGAAAGAATATACAGAAATCCTAAAAAGCTTGCTTATGTATTCTAGTTTTATCCCCTGCCGCTCCACCTGCCAGGCTGTCAGTCAGTGAGGAATCTTTAAACTCTTGCCAATGCAAGACACTGAGTTTGGATTACTTCTCGATGGCTGTTCGATGACTACAAAACGCTTTGTTAAAGTCACTGCTTCAGCTTTTAGAGGAAAGAGGAAATGCTGAAATTGATCTCCTGTGAATTTGTTTGAGGAAACAATATGCTAATTTTCAACGAATACACAAGAAGCCTTCATTAAATATACATACAGTCCTGTATATGAATCATTGGGTTTTCTGTATACTTCATTTTAAGCAATATAACAACAACAATAAACCAATCTCACGAGACTAAACGAATCACGAAGGCATCCCTGTCAACATTTCATCTTCCATCGCTCAGAACCATGTGAACTGCACATCCCTCCCTGTATTTCCTGAATTGTTTTTTCTGCAGTCCAAATCATATTACTACCGCCATGCTCTACACCTTGTCTGAATTGGTCTGTCATCTGAGAAGTGACACTAAATCGATGGAGATGGCCGTGGCACATTTAGCGGAGTGACTGCGCATTCCATCAGCTCAGCACAATGGGCTTTTTCTCCCATCAGCCACCTGTGCAGAGAGAGCCTTCTGACACATGCAATCACTGTGGACTGTGGTCATAGGGAGACAATATAACATGGTGATGCTCCGTTTAATATAGCAATATGAAATATAAAATCCTATATGTAAGACAGAATTACGTTCCATTCAGGACACAGTTTGATTTGTATACCATCTTGAAATATTACATACACTTTCATGTACCGTAAGTTGTGTGGGAGAGAATACGTTTGTGGGTATGGTTTATTTAAATTAGTGATTTGTTTTAGTATTTTAACAGTTTCAAATTACTGAGTGGCCTTTTCATGGTATTTTATGGCAGATTTATTTTTGTCAAATTTTGCAATACTTCACCATAAATTAGAGTGTTCTATGAATTAAAGGTACAGTATGACATTTATATATTCCAGATTAGTGCTGTCACTCCAACTGAGATCTTCATTGTTTTTGTGGCAGATGAACACTGTTCAAATCAAAATGGTATTGTACTGTATTATAATTATCTTATAACAAATAAAACAATTAATCAACAAACATATTGATATAAAAAGTCATAACATTCAAATAAAAAAAGTTGTCAAATTAGGAGTTAAAAGGCATAATATTGCATGAATAAAATATAAATATTTTAATTCAAATATGTTTAAAAATGACAATAATGTCAACATTTACTAATATATTATTAAAATCAAATGTTGTATTTGTTAACATTAGTTAATGCACTGTGAACTAACATGAACAAACAATGAACAATAATAGTTTTTTATTAACTAACATTAACAAAGATGAGCAAATACAGTGACACATGTATTGCTCATTGTTAGTTCATGTTAGTTAATACATTATGTACCTTATTGTAAAGTATATATATATTGTAAAGTGGAACTAAAATGCACACCTCAAATCGCTTTAATAACTAATCTAAAGGGAAACTTGACCGTATATTTTGAAATGACGAGTATCTTGTATCTTGGGAACGCAACATAATTGATGAAACACTTAAAATGTCCGATAATGTACATGATGTCGCAAGGTTCAAAATGAAGAGATCTTAACATGGGATTCGCATCTCAAACCTTTACCACATGTAAACCCTGTGGCTCTTTTATTTCATCTACTTTTTATTTTCAACCCGCCACAAGAGCAGGGACCTCAATTATCCTCAGCATGACCATCTGACATATGAACACAAAACAAAAACTGCAGTAGATATTCAGTGTAGCCGTGAATGAAAGATGGCAGCCCACCTCCTTATAAATTCTCCTCAACTACCCGACTCTCAGAGTGGAGGAGGGCTACAATTCAAGAGTAATTAGAGTTAAGAAAGTTAAAGTCGCTGGAGATGTGGCTTATGATTTAATTCTGATCTGGCATAGGGCCTTCAGCACTACACACTGATTAAAACAAACAAAGCTAGCTGTTGTGCATTCACCTTCCTCCACACTCATTCCTTCAGAGGTATTCAATCAATACGGCCAATTAGAGACCCCGCCACATACACATTGAAGAAAGTCAATATCAAACACAGGAAACATGCACAACACAATGCAGTGCGCATTAACACACACCCTCAGGAAACTTGAGACAAATGCTCAATAAACCACTTTTAATAGAGAACTACATATATACTGTGACTGTGTAACACGACTTTAACTGTATCAGTAATGCAAAGCAATACAGAGGTGCGTGACATTTTCTTTTTGATCCAATACTAAGGCCAAAATCAATTTTAATCCTGAATCATTTCAGAGATTTCTGGGGATAAAATGGGCATTTGAAGCCATTATGATCATCGAACAGGGCTAAGCTGCAAATGATCAGGCTGATTTATTTCTTAACAACAGTTAGTGTAGTGGTGTCGCACAAAACACAGCAAATGTAGAATAGTAAATAAAGGGAATAGATGCCCACACTGTGATATTGAAGACAACATAATGCACACATAAATCAAACAAAAATAGTCCCACGTTATATATCACACAACCCATCTGGCTAATTTATCAATAGCTATGTTTTTGTTGTCTAGTAGAACATGAACTGAAATTTAATTAATTTCTTTGACAAGAAGAGTTATGTCACGTATGGTTGAAGTAAAGTGCATGAAGATGAGGAATCAAATGAAAACTTTAATAAACCCAAAAACAGAACAATCAGGTGATCGCAGGAGAAGAACGTAACTTAACCACTTTAACGTTGAGGATACCGTCTGACATGAAGGAACAGAATGAGGGCTATTTTCATAAACGGACATTTCACCCTCTCCGTTTTCAAAAATAACATTGTGCACACCTGTCGTTTACACGAACCCGTGTATATGCCATTAAGAGGATGACAAACCTGTGGGGGTGGCAGCGTAACGAGAAGCTAAAGCCCACGTTAGCCAATCAGAATCCCGAAAATTACTGTGACGTCGGCTGCCTAAAACTCAGTTTTTCTCAGTTTACATGCAAACGTGCAAACAAAGTTTTCCCAAATCTCCACTCTGGCCAGAGTTTTTAGAAAGAATCGTTTTCAGAGGCGAATTCTCCGTTTGCGTGTAAACGAAGGGAAATGTCTCTGTTTTTCAAAATAACCATGTACGTGTAAACGAGGCCTGAAACTCAGGGCTTAAATACATGGGGAACGTGAACAGAAACAGGTGTGTAGAAACTAACTAGGAACTCAGGCAAGCAACCATAGCTATATAAATAATAAAGGCTATGTCTTACGGTGGAGTCTCTAACGTCATCACCCGGTGGCCATCTTGTCACAGGCAAGCTTTCTTGTGGGCTCTGTGGTACCTGATGTAAGGTGAGTGATCTGCGCGAACACAAATACTCTTATCTCGCTGAAATATTGACGGATTTACAAACGGTTTGGTTTCTTACAAACGTTATTAACGTGGCTATAATTCTGGATGCTTGAACATGTTGAAATATATAATATTATAATTATTCATAAGTATGCAGTGTCATAACGACATCTCTACTGTTTACAACAAACCACCCCGTTTGAAAATCGGTAGAAAAATTAGCAAGTTATGGTTATTTTAAAAGTACATGCACCATTAAAACACAATGTTACGAGTTAGCGAGCTGACTGTGACAAGATGGCCGCCAGGTGCGGACGTCGACCTCCATTGGCCAGCGGCGCGTACGAGACATCTAGCCTTTATTATGTATATCTATGGGCAAAACAGTTACAGAACACAGTGAAAACGAAACCAAAACATAGCCAGTATGAAAACATTGAGACTTTTTGTTGGGTAAAAGAATCCGATAATATAATGCAATTGCACCACTGAAATAAATATTATCATTGATTTTAAATATTGTCTGCATGACTGGACTTAAAAGACACAAGGCATTCTGCACTTTAAATAATTCAGACTCTGCACATGGTGTCTGGCGCATCCTCCCTGCTATATTCGCAACAACACTTACATTATTATATTATATACATACTACACTTTAAAAGTTTGTGGTCAGAAAGATTTTCTTTTGAAAGACATTAATGCTTTTATTCAAAAGACTGATTTCTGAAGGATCATGTGACACTGACGACTGGAGTAATGATGCTGAAAATTCACCTTTGCATCACATGAATAAAGTACATTTGAAAAGATATTCATTTAGAAAATTCAGGTTGAGGTTGAGATTATTGAGGTTGCAATAATATTTCACAATATTCATGTTTTTACTGTATTTTTGAGCATGTTCCAGTTAAATTTAATTTGACCTTTTTTTTAAATTAAACTATCAAAACAACCATATATAATTATATTTTGTAACACTAACAATGTGATTTATGTTGTATTTATTATAACCAATGCAGTAACAAAAACCTTCACAGATCTTAGTAATTTCAAGTTTGACTTGACATAGGCTACAGCAGGGATATCTAATTGATATATATATTTTTTTACTTCTTAAACTAGTCTTCCCATTAACTAACACCTTTACTCATTCGGACCAATTCTCAAATACGGAATGCGCATGAAAACAACAAGAGGCGGAATTCATCGCGTGAACAGCCAATCATATCTTGATGAAGACATTGCCTCCTCCTCGTGACTTCTTAGCATGGCTCAAAATACATCAGGCTCGCTCTGTGGTAAACATACAGTGGGTTTGGCCCAGAGCCAGAGCATTAATGAAAGCCCAGGAAATCCTGAGTTTAGCTGCGCTTCAGAGGTGCATGGATGGGTTCTTTTATCTCTCTATTTGGTGGAGTGGGCCTTCCATAGTCGCTCCGAGAACGAGAGCTACTCGTTACAGTCGGCACATGACAAGAGCATACATCTTTATTTTTAGAACAAGCTTCACTATGGCGTCTCTACTACAGTAGGGTTGATGCATCTCTGGTGAGATCATGATCATGTTTTATTTCACAATGTAAATAAATTCATATAATGGCTGTATTGGGAAAGATACACAGAGCTCCAGTCGCACATGTGTTGTTGGAAGTATATCAGGCTGTTTTTTTGTTTCTGTTCATTAGCGCAGAGCTGTTCTCACTATAACTACCTATCATCACTGCTCAACTCCTCCTTAAGGACCATTCACACTGACAGTGCGGTTGCAGAGTCTAGCCTAAGGAGGTCTATAACACCTGGAGAAAGCCATCCATTAGTTATCTCAATGCTTCAGCTGCTGCCTCTGGAAGTAGGCAATTTCAGTTTCGCCATCTCATGGGTGCTCAGTTCTGCTCTCGGGTTGTTTTGAGACAAAAACCTGAGCTGGGGCTTATGTTAACCAGGCAAACGTTGTCTTCTGGTTTGTTATCTGTGGCTGTGAATGAAGCTAATGGCAGAAAATCAATAGAAAATCACCAAGGAAGATTAAAATGGATGTATACCTCCAGTGACCTGCTCATTCATGTTCATCCAGTATGACCAAAGACAAAACATTTTAGCAATGACTAACTCCAAGTCATGGTGACATTGGTGTCATCATGAAGTATGCATGTTAAAATTTACCAATAAACTGATATATATATATATATATATATATATATATATATACTATATAGTTTAAAGATAACTGGCCAATATTAAGATTTCTATGTATAAGACTAAAATAGATTCAAAATAAAACACTAAAAACTTAAATCCAATTATTTTTAATGCTACAATTCAGGCATCATAATCACAGTCTTCGTCTGCACCTGTCTGCCTTATAGGCCGTTTCTCAATATGCGTTCTTGTCTGTACTTGTGTTCTTGTGGACTTGTGAAACGTCATCAGTCGCTGCCCAAGTACTGTCCCAATTCAAAAGTTCACATCTAGCCAAGTCCAGTTCAAATCCCCGGATGTGTTCTTGATCCGCCCCTTTTACCGAGGATGCATGTAGAGGTGACTTGTGCAGACTTGAGACAGACAGGTATCCCAGAATGCATCTCGTCCCACCAGCAAGCGTCAACGGCAGAGGAGAAAACCCGCGTAATATCAAAATACTACTGTTATCGTGTCACGAAATGTAATTCTAAGAGTGTTTCAGTCGAGAATGTAGTTGTTTAAAGCTCAAATCTGTGGTTTATTTATAAAGATAGCGCCTATTTAAAAAATGTATCTGACGTTTTCGGAGTTGTGAGATCCAGGCGATCACCGGGCGCTCAGCGCTCAATAACCCCGACTGAAACAACTTTTCCTCGGCTAGTGCTTCTGATGTCTGCCGCTGGCTCTGGTGTCTCTAGTGGTTAAACATGAGATATAACTCGTCTTGTGTAGCCTATATCTAACGGGCGATCTTTGGTCTCATTAATCTATAATGTGTTCCATGGCAAATCGTTTTGGCTGAGGGCAAAGTGAAGTTTCATAATTTTATATATTTAGGCTATTTAACTTGAGCTATAGGCTATATTAAGCTGACTTATGTTTGACTGAATTGTTTGCTTTATTTATTTTTATTTACTTATACTTTTATACTGGATATCAGATCATTAAAACGGATATTTAACAAAAAGAGTCAGGGTTGTGTAATTTTATTTTAGGCTATATATTTTAAAATATATATAATATTTTTTATATTTATTTTATTATACATTCTCTTCACTGTACATGTATAATAAAATAAAATGACACAACCCCGTCTGTTTTTTAAATGTCAGTTTTAATGTTCAATAATGTTTAATATTTTTAAAATGAAAGCAAAAAGAAGCAGGGTTGCGTTTTATTTCGTGTTGTTATGCAGTGAAGATAATCAATGTACACGTTGCCTGAACCACATTTGTGTGGCCATTTAATGTGTTTAAGATTTTTTTTTAAATGAAAAGAGGCAGAGTGTTGGTTTATACCATATTTCGTTTTATTGTTGCCTAAAATATACATAAAGAGATAACCGGAGTAGCCAGAGCGTGCTGAGTGACGCGATCAAGAACGCCGCTGTCCCATTTGCAGAATAACCGGACTTGCGTCCTCTCGTCCTCGGGAGTTCGTTCTCCTAAGTCGAACTTGGCAAGTCTGAACTACCAAGGACGCAAGTCCGAAGTTTGCGTACTTGGTATTGAGAAACGGCCCTGGTTTTTGTTCATCAGTGTCAGTATTTAGTTTGCTTCTGTTCAGTCTGTCCTTGTCGGTCCTTGTATATGTTACCCTTCTGCCTGTACCAGTTTTGTGTAAGTTTATTATAGTAAAAGTTTGAATTGGAGCTTTGTGCCTCTGCCTTTCTTCACCCGCACCATACACCGTGACAATTATAAGTCACAGTATGAAAAAATAATATTAATTTTGAGATTTGCTAAAGAACACATTGCACAGCTTTTCAATTGTTATTCTATGTAAACGCACTAGATGGACATCTTTAACCGTTTCACTAACGTCTTCACGAATCAGGATGCAAAAAAAAACAGTGATACTTTTTTTGTCATCATACAAATATTTTTCCAGTGTGTCTGTGTGTGCTTTTGTTTATGTGATTTATGAGGACACAAATTTGTATAATGACATGTGGATTACACTGGTATTACAACTTAAACGTGGTTTATGAGGACATTTCATGAGTCCTCGTAATTCAAATAGCTTAAAAAACATAAAAAACAATGTTTTATTAAAAATGTAAAAATGCAAAACATTTCCTGTGATGGGTAGGTTTAGGGATAGGGGCAGTGTAAGGGAATAGAACATACAGTTTGTACAGTATAAAAACCATTACGCCTATGGAATCGAATGTCCTCACAAGTATATCAAAACAAACTGTAAAATAAGTCTTTGATGTCACCAAGTCTTTGATCTCACCAAGTCTTTGATGAGTGTATATGTGAAGTTTTATCTCAAAATACCTCATATTTTTATATGGCATGTTAAAATTGTCACTTTTTGAGGGTGAGCCAAAACGCACTGTTTTGTGTCTGTCCCTTTAAATGCAAATGAGCAAGTCAAAATTTTCTAGTGACTGGTCATATCTAAATTTTTCAATTAGTCTGACATCTTATTTCTCATTGAGCCTATGTTAACAGACTATTGCAACAATTAATTCAATTTATTTTACAGAATTTCACTTTTACAGTGAGTGTATGCTTGGAAAACACACAGCACTGATGAAGGGTTGAACCCGAAAAACCCGAACCTTGCACTTTTTTTGCACTTACGTACTTTATTTGTGGCCTCTGGACAATAAAACTTTTTGGCCAATTTTTGTGTGAGGATCTTTTTTCTGAGATTTGTGTGTGTTTTAAAGAATTAATTGTTGTCAATAAGGCATGACAATATCAAAGGCCCAAAAAGATGCAATAAAAAAGCTCCATAGACAGAAGGAAGCAAGTAAGAAAGACTGTCCTCATTTGCCAGGGATATGAAGGATTCAGGGTGAGATTTGTAAACACTACATCCCTCCATCCCCCACTTCCTCTTATCCTGTTAAACAGGCCCAGTATGTGTACGGTGGAGACGTGCTCAGAGACAGGATTGATTACTGTGGACAGGCTCATCCCAATCCCACAGCAACCTAGAAAGCGGACAGAGTTTACTTCTGTTGTACAGGTGTGCTCGACTGATGTCCTCTACAGGTGAAACTCTGGCCTGTACATTGATATGCTCACCAGAACTCTGGGTCTGATGTAGCACTGAAGGAAGCCACAGGGGCCATATAGCAAAGGAAACCCAAAATGATCCCAGACAACTCAATAGAACAGCTAAGTGAGAAACAAAAACAATTCTTGAAGTAAAAACAATCTTGCTATCAAATAGGTTGTAGGAAATGTTGTGTGCAAATTCTGCAAAACATTAGACACAAGGATTATATGAGTATTTGCATAAGGAGCCAGTGTAACTGATGGATGTCCTTCTCTGTATCTTAACACTGCTCGGCGGCTCCGTGGAAACAGACATTTAATTCATCCGGGAGGCTTAATTACATTAGCTTAATGTGTGCCACTGCACGGATCTGCAACAATTTAGATGGAGTTAGACAGTTGATATTTACCTCAGCATTAATACCAAAGGAATTGAGGTTTAAATTGGGATCACTGGGTGGAAGTTATTACAGGGATAAATCACAGAAAATGTTAAATTCTGTTACCATTAACTGACTCGGATGCATAGAAGATAGACGAAATAAATACAGCCTCGACTCTTAAAAATACTGGAACTTATAGTGGAAAAAAAGACTCTTTCGAATTTTAAATATTCTTCACACTACTAGGCTTCCGTACTATTTACGAACATGTTTTTTTTTTTCATCTGAGGAACAAAACAGGATAATTGTATAGCATGTTCGAGCTGCTCTTTACATACAATGAAATGACAGGTGACCACATCTATCAGGCAAAATGTTTATAAATAACAATTTACATGTGTTTGTTTGGCTCCATAAGACTTGGAACTAGTATGGATTAGTTTTATGATGCTCTTTTGGTTCCCATCCACTGTCATTGTATGCAAAAGAGAGCAGCACATACTTTTTGCTCAATATCTTATTTTGTTTTCCACAGTAGAAAGTAAGTTGGATAGGCCTGGAAGAGTCGTAAATGATGACAGGTTTTTGGGGTCAACTATTCTTTAACAAATTAAAAATGAATGAGCCTCCTCATTAATATAAAAGAGCTGTGCCTGTGCTGGGTTTTCATTATTTCTGAGTTTTTTTTATTTATTATATTCTAAGTCGGTCTACATGTAGGGTAGAGCTGCATGATTCTGGATAAATTGAGAATAATGATAAAAAATAAAAAATAAAAAACCAGAGATCACGATTCTGCCACGATTCTGAATCTGAACAGATGACAAACAAAATGTTAATTGCTGAAGTCTATTTAAAACATATTTAATTAATCTGAATTAATCAATTAAAATAAAATAGTTTTGAACGAATGATTCAATGACTCACTCAGACCACTTGTTTCATTACTGGATAAATCAGTGTTTTTGAACAAATCTCTTGAATGAACGATTCAATGACAAATAGATGTTTTTAATAGTCACTTGTCGCCACCTACTGGTGTAACAATGTAATCGATACAATCTTTATTTGAAACGTCAAGTTACTTTTGAAAGGTGATTTTACTGATTTTGACTGTACAACTGCATACAAAGCAGTTTTATTATAATAGCATTATAACAATAATAATAACATTTTAATAATATAAGAGTCAAAAATATAATGCTCCACACTAGAGTTATTTTTTTAATTTAAGTTCATGGTGATTTAATGGCTTTCCTTTATTATTTTGAAGGTTTCAAAAATTGTTCTCAAGCTGTTTTATTGATGTCTTTCCACGGTTGTAAAACTGATTGAGCGATTACATGAGACATGATTAATTTCCGAACGTTGTACTGTATCTTTCAACATACCTTCTGATGTTCATCCATATTTGGTGCTGTTAATGCTTTTGTAACTAGAGATGATCGGTTCAGTGCACTACAGCGTTCTGTCACGACACATTAGAGCACCAAAACTGCATTTCTTGTTTGAATTTTGAAGTAAAAAATTGACAGAATTTGTGCTTCACGCATAAGGCTTGGCTACCCTGAAAGACTGTTAGTGAAGCTGTATCAAACAACTGCTCTTTCTGGCTCAGTGGCAGCGCCAACACAAATTTGAATCGCTGTGATCGCACTTGTCAAAGGTTTATTATAAAACGGATAGTTCCAGTTCTTGATTCTGATTCGCGTTCGAAGCCGTTGTAAATTACTCAACAAACACACCTGTGACCGCATTACATCAGTATTAAAGGCCTTACTGCACAACTACCGTTTATGATTCTTTGTTGCTGCATGTGTTGCTTAGCAACCTCTTTGCTTGGCGGAAGAATGCATGAGTTAATAACATTATATTTTTGTTGCTGGTGTTTATTTTATTAATAAAATAAATATTAAAATTAATATTTTTATGGAGTAACCGTTTTATAAAAGCAATAAGCCCCTTGAAGACATGTTGGATTTAGGATTCGTGCCTAACAACGCATACACAGGAGAATCGTTGTCATTTATAAATAAGATCGTGTGGGTGTTTGAATCGAGATTGTGATCTTTTAACGATTAATCGTACAGATCTAACGTAGGGTCTTCCCAAAGATTCTCCTTACATTTCAGGAATTTATAAGAAACGAACCCATTAGACAAGCTTCTTAAATTGGATGCCCTGCAGCACAACTTATATTACCATTATCATAGCTTGTCAGAAACAATTGCACATAACACAGCTCCAGTGTGCATGAATGGCGTTGGAGCCGAGTGAGTGGCTGTTCAGCTTGGCAGGCACATGATGGGAGAAGGCAGTAAAGATGGTGGGCTGGGACCAGCTAACCCTTTCCAAATTCTTAAAATCATCTTTACTATTCACAAAACTGATCTCAGATCCGTGTGATGCAACAACTCCCACTGAAGGGGTGACAGAGCTCACATCCAGGCGGCCTGGGTCGTCAGACCCGTGGAGTCGGGGGTTAGTTGGAGCTTTGCCTGATCCGGATTGAGCTCTCTGGTCCAGAGCGCCGCTCCACACGCAAGCGGCCTCCCTCAGACAGGATTAAAACTCTGATTGGTCAGATCAGGGGATAACGGTGGTCAGCAGGAGAAGTGCTAGTCAGGTACCTGAGCAGCTGGACTGACAGACGATCCTGTTCGCAAATGAATGAGAAGTCTGGCAACAATGGAAGTAAATCCCAAAGCCGTAACTCAAAGTCTTATCAAATTATATCGACCTACAGCCTCCCCGTTACCCTGGAGAAGTAGATATACCTCATAGGCTCATTCAAACACCTGAGAATGTGATCTATGCATTTCACAAAAACAATGATATACAGTATATAGTATATATATGTATATATTTATACACAAAAAAAACATGCCATCTGTATACATTTGTAATAAATAATTTATATAAAATGAATATAAAATAAATACATTTAGAATATAAAATGCTATTGTTATTATTATTAATTGCACTAAATTAACCTAATCATTTCTTGTACCAGCTTCTGCATATAAACCAATAGCATTGTCTTCCAGTGAACTTCAGTGGCTGATAACATCACTAAAATCCAACTTTTTGGCAAATGTCACTCGATAGATAGTTTTATTATAATATTATTATTTTTTCAAGGCTAGTTTTGAGAATGATTTTTATAATTTGAGTGTTGAAATATCCTGTTCGCACAGCAACTTACAATAGCATCTCATTTACTGTACTGTCTGTATAGACCTTATTCCTTATTCAGGGCAGAGCCATGGCAGGTATTAAAGCGAGGCTGTAAGGGATAGACTTACCGTGTTTTCAATGGTATCCGCTGTAAAGAGCTGTATAAAGCTCCTAGATCACTTTTTGCAGTGTTTTGTCAGCAGAACAATCCATTAAATAACAGTTAAACCCATAGGCTATGTTTATCACTCACAGCCTTGCTTTCATTCCTGGTAAAAATCAAAGAGGGGGCTGCTGTGAATAAGGTCTATGAAAGTGCAACGGGATATCTATCAACTGTAACCACAGCCGCATTTACATTACCCTTCAAGTTGCGCAAATTGAAATTGAAAATACGCTCAATGGAAACACGTCAATTCCGCAAAAACTCCCATTTATCGCAAAAAAGTTTTTACGCTCGCATGAGTTGGTTTTTCAGGCAATTCGAAAAATAAATATTTAGCAAAACTGCAATGGAACAGTTTTTGCGCATTTACAGTCACCTGACGTAGATGACGCGGTGTGTTTGGACAGAATACGAGACAGAGTTCTTTATTAAACTCATGAAAGACAAGGAATTACAGGAATACTGGATTCTAAACCTCAAAGAAATGCCACAACCAAGACCTCGGAGCAGAAATGAGGGAGAAACACCCAGAAACTCCTCATATGTGTCACTCACGAGTATAAGTGTCTTTCCTTGCCATTAATGATAACACGTCTAAGTCTCCTTCGATTAATAATAATGGCAGTGCAGTGGCTGAGATATAGGCTATGTAAACCTACCAACATCAGTTGCCATGATTTTTGGAAGGACTTACGTTTTAGTCGCATAACATCGGTTAATGGAAACGCTGTCATTTCACAATAGTTTTTTGTCGACATTTACAAAAAATCGCAAAAGTTTTGCGCAAATCTGTAATGGAAACGCGCCTAGTGACTAAAGTAATATCAAAGATGGCGCCATAAATAAAACTGTACATTCTTATCACATTTGAAACAACAAAGATTGAGGCTTTTACCCGAGTGAGAGCGAAGCAGGACACGTGCATGTGGCGGCCATTGTAAGTCCACAAGACCGTAAGAGTATATGAAATGTGCCTTTTGGAACAGGGTCATTTTTGGTCAATTCAAGTCATACCAAAAAGATTGTATTTACGAGTTGAACGCACATGAACGCCACCACAAAGTTGTAAATACGAGTGCGAAGCTCTGGATTTTTTTTTTACCCTGATCTTTACGAGTTGGCGTATCAGTGAGAAACATGGCAGAACATTATTTATAAGTAGCAATGACATTGTCAGGCTTTTTTATTAACAACAAAATAATGTTTTGTTTATGTGTAATGCATAATGCATTGTAATGCAATGTGCAAACAATGTACAAAATATAATAGCATTTTAATATAACAATATAATATGTAACTATAAAATTTACAGTGGCTTCATAAATTAATAAAAAAAACACTAAAAAGCAAACACGCCTGATGCACATTCTTTGTTCTACATTTTCTAGAAGTAGAGTTTGAAAACCTTGTTTAGTTAATTAAAAGAAGGAACGCCGCCATCTTGCTTGCATCTTTTCTTTAGCATTTCTACAGTATATATATATTTCCCATATGCCATCTTATATGACAAAAGCAGCATCTGAAATATGTACATATTCCACCAAATAATATGCATGTACTGCACAGAGCTGGCTTAAATACAGTTACAGAGAAATCACGCAAGCAGAAATTTTATTTTGAATAGGCCTATAGAAAGATGAAAATATGAAATTGTAAATAAAAACAATTTGAATACATGAAACACATACTATGTCATGAGTGGTCACGACAAAGTTTAAGGCTGCACTGATGCTGCATTCATTTACACAGAAGCAAAGCAGCATCAGATCAACCTCCAGGAGGTGAGGCAGGTCAGAGCTGCGTATTTTAGCACAGCTTTTAAACAGCATTGTGCTTTTGGAAAGACTTTGGAGGCGGCCCAAAGCCTGCTCAGAGCCTGCTTACATTGAATGTAAGAAAACTCAGATTTGGCTCCTTGGATGAGAATTTGAATTCTCATTGTGTCGCATGCGACAGGATATTGAATTGGATTATTAAAGGATTAGTTCACTTTAAAAAAAACTTTTGCTGATAATTTACTCACCCCGATGTCATCCAAGATGTCCATGTCTTTCTTTCTTCAGTCGAAAAGAAATTAAGGTTTTTGATGAAAACATTTCTCCATATAATGGACTTCACTGGCGACCAAACGGTTCAAGGTCCAAATGACAGTGTCAGTGCCGCTTCAAAGGGCTTTAAACGATACCAGACGATGAATAAGGGTCTTATCTAGCAGCCCGGTCTCACCCCAAAACGTCATATATTGACGGGTCTTGACCATACGTCAACATACGACGAAAAGGGTACCCCTATAACGTCAATATGAGATGCAGACATAAACGCACCAGCAGCGCCTCCTAGCGGTACCCTAACGCATACCTAAACCCAACCATACCCGAATCGTCACACATGGACGTTAAAGGGTACCCTTTTCGTCGTATGTTGCCGTATGGTCAAGACCAGTCAGGATGTGACGTTTTGGGGTGAGACTGTGTTATATCTAGCGAAACGCTCGGTCATTTCAAAAATAAATAAAAAAGTTTAAGTTTTATAAGCACAAATGTCTTTGTGTCAGTTTATCGTTTAAAATGCCCATTGCGTGTGCGTATCCTGGGTGTTGTAATATTAAAAAGCCTAAAAGAAAATTTTCGTCAGGATAGAAATGTTTTACTTTTCATAGAAGCGTGACCTTTTCAACGTAATTGCGTATTACGTGACGTCACGAACGCGCATCACAGAACAGAGCAAGGCGAGCGTTTGTGCTTATAAAACGTAAACTTTTTTATTTATTTTTGAAATGGCCGAGCGTTTCGCTAGATAAGACCCTTATTCATCGTCTGGTGTCGTTTAAAGCCCGTTGAAGCGGCACTGAAACTGTCATTTGGACCTTGAACCGTTTGGTCGCCAGTGAAGTCCATTATATGGAGAAATGTTTTCATCAAAAACCTTAATTTCTTTTCGACTGAAGAAAGAAAGACATGGATATCTTGGATGACATCGGGGGGGTGGGGGGGTGGGGGGTGGGGGTGGGGGGGGGTGGAATTATCAGCAAAAGTTTTTTTAAAGTGAACTAATCCTTTAACAAGAAGAGAAAATTATAAAATTACTTAAATTCACAATCACACAATTAACTAATTAATTAACACTAATTAAGGCTATATATTTTTATTTAAGCCTTGGAGTAAATAGAGCAGTTTGTGATAGTGATAGTTTGGGATAGGTGGGATACATACATGTATCCTCTTTGCAACTACAATTCAAGTCGCAGGCATTAAATTGTATTTGAAATGCATTCTCGCTTCAATTCTGGGGTAAAGACGCCCTTAGAGTAAGATTACAGCTTTGTTCCTTATTAAACGTGAGCCACTTCATGTAACTTATCAAGCACTTCCTTCCAAGAGCAAAACTTCCTCATCTCCTTTTGTGTCTCAGTCTGATCTACGGCCTCTCAATGAAGCGCAACTCATCACGCAGTGAGCCCTGCAGCAAAAAGACTTACAGTTTTTCTCTTCTGAAAACGGAGGGAATTTGTTACGTGCCTATCACTACCATCATAATAATTTTCCTCTCATAGAGTGTCTTCCTGAATGGCACATTAAAGCGCTGAGCTCTTATATAAGAGTGGAGAAACAACCCCCAGAATCACATGCCCACACGCCTCATCCCTCACAGCCTTCAAACTCAATTTTTATCTCTGTTTGTATGATTCTCTATTTTTCGGCTCAGAAAGCAAACTAATACATTTCAGAGCGGCCCAGAGAGTGTGCAATCCTGATTTAAATGTGAGGGAGCTTGAATCGAGCATATAGCAGAACTATCATCTCTGGTCATATTTTAGGCTATTCTTCTTCCTGTGGAGGTGCAGTTAGAACCAGTGAACCGGCACATCTCGGACAACGAGCCTGTGGCCTCTAGAAGGTGGAGTTTGATGTTATTTAAGAGGTGCCTTATGTTCTGAGAACTCTGCCAAAGAATAACAATGAATATTTGTAGAGAAACGTACGTGACTCATGAATAAACTGACTGATTGGACAGAAAACTCATAGACAACCTACAATCTGGCCACACAGACAAATACATATTCCTCAAAGTGATCGGTTCGCCTTTGTATAATGAAGTAGATGCTGTTCTGCTTACAAAAAGAACCGGAAAAAATAAAAATTTTCATTGAGATTCAGCTTGAGAAGCACCGGATCCAACCTGATATTAGGTAAAGTTTTTGTTGAACAGAACCCTGAGGGGTTTTGAGGAGTTTGAGTGCTATCCAAGTCAAATTTTTTACAAATTACAGCACAATATAAGTGCCATTACTTCCCCGCATTGGTTCACATAGTTACAGATCCAAACCCCAACCATTAATATTCATTCACACATTCATTGACACACACCATTGTGTCAATAGTTTTGAAACACTGACATTGTCCTCTAAATCGCCATTTATACTGCAATCTAAAACAGACGCTGATGCATTTTGACTGAGAAACCGAGCCG
Organism: Phoxinus phoxinus; assembly: GCF_949152265.1. NCBI lineage: Eukaryota > Metazoa > Chordata > Actinopteri > Cypriniformes > Leuciscidae > Phoxinus > Phoxinus phoxinus. The sequence goes on along the minus strand of NC_136880.1, from coordinate 20,120,480 downwards.
GTCACGGCAGATGTGAGAAGGAAATATCCATATTCGAGTTGTGGAGGTGGTTCCACGCGCTCTCAAACTGTGATGCTGAACACGTAAAAGACTGAATTGCAGTGAGGTGTGTTTTTCTGCGTTTTTATGGAAAAGACTGCGAAAACTCACTCGCAGTAAGTCTGGAAAGAACTTAGCGTTAACCTCTAAAGATTACTTTCAACAAATCATACCTTTAGGCTCAACATAGGCAAGCGTTATGTCGGAGAACATCGGGTTTAATCTGTCCCTGAGTGGGGCAAAGCAATAAACAGAAGGGCATATGAGTGCCGTATCACTGTGCATCTGAGGTACTATGGTTATTACTTTTGTTGTCTCCTCATGAGAAAACGTACGGAGAAGGGAAATGGAAAAAATGGAAAAATCGAATCACGCCATGAGTTAGACTGCCATCTTTTAGTTGACACAGTTGGAAATGCTCTCCATTTTAATTCCTGTTTCAGTACTGCGAACAAAACAAAAAATCAGCATTTTTACTACAGAGTTACTACATCATGTTCATTAATGGAGTCATAAATGTGGCCCATAAAGATCACTCAACACTGTCTGCACTCATTAGAGAGAAGCGATTAGCTGCATTAACAGATTCACTCTATTCTCCTCCCATTCACACAAACGCCTCCAAACAATCAACGGCAAGAGATAAATAATGAACTCCCTTCTACTTAGACTGAATTATAATAATAATTGTATGGTTGTCAAATTTGGATCATGATTAATCTCACTTTTTCTTCAATTTCCTTAAAACATATTTCTTACTAGATAGTAGTTACTTGAAACTACTAAAAAAACCCATGTTAGAGAATTCCCCAAATGTTGTCCCAACTCTGAACAAAGAATTTCAAATTGAACAATACTGATGAAATGGTAAGGGTTTGTGAGTTCACCGCATGCAGTATAGCACGAATAAATATCTATTGTTTGGCTGTTTGTTGACCTTTTTCAAGCTTTTGGAGTTGGTTTGTCATTATTCCTACTGTATTTATTTGTTGTTATGTTAAAGGGATAGTTCACCCATAAATTAAAAGTCTGTCATCATTTACTTGCTCTCAATTTGTTCCAAACCTGTATGAATTTCTTTGTTCTGTTGAACACAAAAGAAGATTTGAAGAATGCTGGTAACCAGACAGTTGATGGACCCCCTTGACTTCCATATTATTTTCCTACAATGGAAGTCAATGGCTACCGTCAACTGTCTGGTTACCAGCATTCTTCAAATCTTCTTTTGTTTAACAGAACAAAGAAATCCACAGAGGTTTGGAACAACTTGAGGGTGAGTAAATGATGACAACATTCTTGTCATCATTTTTTGAGTGTTGACGTCTGTACAAGCTTCTAAAACCATACCTCTATATCCAATACTTTATGGACCAGTTTAAACTAATTACATATGGCACAGTAATTATCCATAAAAATGTAAATACTAGCACTTAGTGTGCCAAAAGAGACACTTGTGTTGTGGCTCCGAAAGTAACAATTAGCTCTAAAATACCACAATTAATCGTCTAAATGTTTACTCGACTTACAAAGTAATATTAACCCTGCTGAAAATGAATATTACCCTTTATTTAATCAGGAAGGTCCCATTTAGATACAATATATTTTATACCAGGGAGTAAACAAACACAAAAACATTCCAACTTCAACGAATAAAAAAAAAACAATATACATAAACTAATGCTCATCAGCAAAAAGGTGAAGGTGGTCAGCCTCCTAATCGAGTTTACTCATGCTGGTTAAGCTAGTTAAACATCCTGAACACACCAGCACACCAACAGTCAGTGCTAGAGACAGGATCCAAAACTCAAAATATGCAGGTGGTCATTTCAGCAGGAAACTAATAAATATTCACACACGTTCAATTTCAAGAGTAGAAATAGGCCTACTATTGTGATTTGGCCCAGCAGAAAGAAATGGGGGGGAGTATGTAGTAGAGCTCTCCAACATAATAGGATGGTGTTTGTTAGAAATGATTAATGTTTAAAAAGCAGCATGTTCTAAAGTAGGTCATTGACTGCTTTAGCACAGACACACACCCTGTATTTCTTCCCATATCACTGCCGACTCTAGAGTATAGACAGAAGTTAACAAAAGATGAAAGAATCCAACACCCAGAATTTTTATTCTGGTTGATAAGTCATAACCTTGAACAGTAAAATGATAGTAGGGAATATGTGAATTTTCATGTCCCCATTAAATATGTCATAAAATAATGCAAAAAAACAGTACATTCTTAATTTGTAAAATCATGTTAGTGTTCTGTCACAGAGGCCTTCTAAAATTAAGAAGCAAAGTCCTCATTGTTTCAGTCAGAATCATAAGTCAGTACCATTAGTGAGTATTTCTCCTTAAAACTACAGAGAACCAAAGAGTCTCAAAAATGTGATTTAAAATCGCTGTAATCGTGTTGTAACCAATCACGTCGAGGTGCGGGGCGGGGCTTTTCCACAGTGAGCACAAGAACACCATTAAGAAGGCACAGAAAAAAATCGAGTACATATAGCAATGTAACAGGTGAATTATGTATATGATATATTACAAATGCTATGATGAACTATATGCCTTTCTCCACTGACTCTATGATGTTCAGAGTGATTGAGGGGAGATGGGGACTAATTTGCATAATCATTGCTTATTTTTGCCACATAAGTCATCAAAGCTTTGTAAACAGTGGCCACACAGACACAGAGATTTATCTTTATTTTCACTTGATTGCTCACTAAAAAAATACTCACAGATCATGCTTTCAAGTCATTTCAAGTTTGAATGTGATGTGACAAAGAAAGCGGTGGGTGATCTGTTTATGTGCAAAACACGCACGAAAACAGAAGGCAGTCCATCCATCCTCTACAGATATTATGATATTATCCAAATTTTGAATGATGGTTTAAATTTAGCAAAATTTATATTTTTGCGGCGCGTGTAGTTAGGACACGGTGTTAACTTTAGTTCTTTATTTTCCATCATGTCAGCCATCCTGTTATAATTTTCTTAGAATTTTGTAAATAATCAAGCTATAGTTTAACTGCATGAGTTTGACTAGAACATATTTTTGAAAGCCTGCTATAACATTTTATGGACAATATGTTCTTAAATTTTAGCCCAAGCATATTACATTTTCAAAGGTTAGTGTTCAAAAGGTACTGCAGAAGTGGAATGACATACAGTATAATGAGACTATGACATGAAGCTTCTCTGTTACGTTTGGCCATTTGCATTTGCAGCGCACACACACACAGGTTGATAGTAGCTGGATGGCTCACACCACACATCAGAAAACATCAGAGACAGAGAGTGAAGGTTGAATACAATTCTCCCATCCAAATAGAGAAAAGTGCAAAAGTAATTGCTTGATAGTTCCATAACTGTGAGATCGGATCAGATTGGATATCAAAATTTTAATCAACAGGTTACAGAAGAGCCCAAATTACACCTTATATGGGAAGTATTAATAAAAACAGATTAGACAACACACACAATTGCAATTCGTAACTTTTTACATTTTGGCAAATTAGTGGCTGGCACGATTACGCTCTGTTTAGTTAGATTTTCATGGACTCTTAGGGGTACGTTTACACGACAACGATATGCTTAAAACAGAGAAGAGTCTTCCGCATACAGACAACACCATTGTCAAAACGATCCCAATTCACACGGATCCCCTGAAAACGACTAAAAACGCTGTATCCAGGCCATTAGATGGCGATGAAACACTATAGATTGAACACGTAATACGCATTTGCATGATGTCATCATCTTCAGAGATTCACGTTTTTGTTGTTTACGCAGAGACCTTTTTCAAAAACTTGCACTTTGAAACCTGTTTTCAACAGTTTGCGTTTTCAACCACGCAAACCACCCGTTGTCGTGTAAAGGTACGGCCAAAACGCACGTTTTTTAAAAATGTATTTAGTTGAAAACGGTGTCGTGCAAACAGCCCCTAAGTCTCTGTTCTCATTCACATCCAAACATGCATGTCGTTCCAAAGCGCAGTGATCAGTATTCTGTCAGCTCACTGAATCAAGTGAAGTTTGAAAAGGCCATGGCAGAGTAAAAGTAAATCCATTCCAAGTGATGGACCACAAGCCCTCTGTGCTATGAACCATGTTTCTGCATGACAGCACACAAAGTCATTTGCCCTCCTTCTCTATCGAGTCCAATAAAAGCTTTTATTTCAGAACCTACTGGGCCACATTCACACTATTTGCACTATACAAAATTTCTCAACATTTACTTTAAAGGTGCTTAAAATGCATAAAATATTACTGATTACATTTTAACGGTGGTGTAAATTAAGGTTAGCTAAATAAATAAGCTTATTAGAATGTGGGAGGAAGGAGAAAATGGTTCCCATATCATACGTTGTTGACAGATTGTTGGCATTCAAACAAAATCTATAGTATTTTGGTACAAGCTCATTTGACCCTTGCAGATACCCAGACTACATTAAAATTTAAATAAATCAAGCGTAGTATCAGTTCTGGCAGGTCACGTTAGTCAAGCTCGCATCAGCTGACTCTCAGCTGATCCACGTCTACCAATAGGAATTTGACACCTATCAATGTATACATATATAAGATCCTTCAGTATTATCAGCAGCTATCGCGTTTCTCAGGAGCTAATTACCCTCCTCCATCACCAGCTCCACCTCTCATCCAGTCAGTATGGCATTCTGATTACCCTTGAATCAGAATCAATTCTCATATTATGTTGTACTTTAAAATCTTGAATTAAACATATTTGCAAACATTCCTGTTGGTTCTGTTCTGATAACCCTAAGGGGGGTTATTGCTGCTCTCCCTGCTCTTATCCATGCTAGGCTGCATGGATGCACAGGGAGTTCTTGCCCAGAACAGAACCATACCGCCAATCCAAACTGTATGCATATCGTATTTGACGATAGTGGTCCTGACAGAAACATGTTTTTTAATGACCATGGGCCCTATCATACACTCTGCGCAATGCAGTTCCAGGCGCCACGTTGTTTAAATAGCAAATGCATTTGCGCCCATTTGTGCGCCCATGGGCTGCTGGTCTGAAAACGATGTTAGTAATGTGTGCCTATAGGCGGTCCACAACGCGCGTACTCTTTGTCCCATAGATGGTCTGCTCACGTGCTTTAACCTCGCGCACGAGCAGATCCGTTTCCATGCTGGAGAATCGTTCAGTCTTTCCGCTTGCAAATTCCGCCGTGTAAATAGCGAATCCGCCATGGCGCGAGCGCAACTGGCTTTTAAAGGGAATGGGAGATGACACTCTGATTGGTTTATTGCACGCTACTTCCAAAACTCATTAAAAGAATAGGGACAACCCTTTTAGACCATGCGCCGGGTGCGGCGACCATTTTTCCCGCCGTTAAACTTGCAAAAGTGGATTCGGACACTCCCTAAGTGCACTTGCGCTGTGCACTTTAGACTATACGCTTAGATCGTTAATAAAGGGTGTGTTTTGTGCGGTCAGTTATTGGCTACAGAAAGTATTAAACAATGGTATTGCTGACTGCCCCTTGCAGTCTTTAAAGGGCACCTATTATGACATTTAAAATGTTCCTAATGTTGTTTAGGGAGTCCCCAACAATAGTTTTACGTGCATGCAATGTAAAAAAACACTTTTGTTTTCGTAAAAAATTATTTTTACCTGATTTGCTCACCGACTCCCAAATGATTAGTTCAACGACTCATTTTTCCAAACCCCTCCTTTGCGCGACGCTAATCTGCGATTGGTCAGATGACCCAGCAGTGTTTACAGAGATAATACTTATTGTTTAACACGGAGTACAATGATGCTTTTATCAATTAAATCGTGTTATAATAATGATTATAGTCCACTGCTTTGTAGTTTGTAGTAAAAAACTAAAAATAAGATAAAGAATTTAATGTTATGTTAGCGAGCATAGCCCAGAGTTCATATTGTAAAAGCACAATCAGTCTTTGTTTGCATTAGCCCGATACATAAACGTTTTTACAAAAAAAAAAATGCAGTTACGTTACTACGAGGTATTCTATTCTTTAGACAACTCCGAAAACAACGACAAACACTTCACATATCTCAATACAATTGCCATTGAAAACCTAGAAGCTAAACGGTGCTTACACAACAAACAAAATAATAATTAGATATGCTACATAAAACATAAAAGCAACAATTATTAATAACACTTACAGGTTGTGATACGGAGGAGGAAGCTGATGCAAATACACTTGGAACTGAACCTTCCTTCAATATCAGCCGGCTTGCGAATCCAAGTTTGATTGCATTTAAAAAAGCAATCGTCTTCAAAATGGCGCGAACAAAGCACAAGGCTCGGACTATACTTCTGTGGTATAGTTGTATATATGTTGCAAAAATGCTCCTCCTTGGGCAGATGAAAAAAGTTGGCTTTTGAGTCGCACTTCAGAACACAGCGTCTCACCTGTTTTCAAGCTTTCCCTGCTGGCCTTGAAGCGCAATAAGTGGACGTATCGTATTCAAATAACTTGACAAGTTGACGTCATCTAGTCAGAGAAAAAGCTTCGGTCTTCTAACGATTCATAAAAATGACTGAGTCGACTCTTACTTTTGAAAGACAATAACTTTATATACGGTGCACTTTCATATTTCAAACTTTGCAGGATATTTTTGTTCACTTAGATCTATGTTACACACTACATGAAAGGTACATTTCAAAATTCCATAATAGGTGCCCTTTAAAAACCTGATAATTCCACCTATGAACCCACTTATATATTTTACTCTATAAAGACTTATTTGTGCTGTGTAAGATACAGTATATTAATATGATATTATAAAGACGTGTCATATCATGTGCTTATTCACTACCGTTCAAACGTTTGGGATTTTTAAATGCTTTTGAACTAAGTCACTAAGGCTGCATTTATTTGATCAAAAATACAGTAAAAACAGTAATATTATTACAATAATAAAAAAACACTTTTATATTTGAATATCTTTTCAAATTAAAATTGATTGCAACGCTGAATTTCCAGCATCATTACTCCAGTCTTCAGTGTCAATTGATCCTACAGAAATCATTCTAATATGATGATTTGCTCAATAAATTATTCTTAATATCAATGTTGAAAACAGTTTAATATATGTTGTGGAAACATTTCTTTGATGAATAGAAAGTTCAAAGTATTGTTACTGTCACACACCTGATCAATTTAATGCTGAATAAAAGCTTCTTTCAAAAAATGTAATGACATCCTAGCACCACCATACTTGAAATGGGATTTTAATGAAGGCCGGTGTGTTATGTTGTTTAGTGTGAATCCAATACAGATGGGAAAATTCTGTCCAGGAAGCTAATGAACAAGGACAGTGGATATAAACTCTGGTTAGCCAGGTACATTTCTGTTTTAACAATGTTCTTGTTCTGTGGAAGTAGTACGATTTTAATTGACCATGTTGGACTGCCAACAATCATTTGCTTCTCTTTTGGTTGCATCTAAAAGGAAGGCAGAGGAAAATGGGAATGGAGAGAAAATGCTTTCAACCAACAAACAGACACAGCAGAAAGTAGGCCTACCTCTCTACGACAGGCTAATGCAGTTTGATGTGGAGTAACTTTTATCTGTGGTTGCTATTGAATCTCACACATCAGAACTCTGCTGTCTACTGCCACTGTCCTCTGGGAATGAAACAGTGAGACATACGGTACCAATCCCTATCTGTTTCGGTCTCAAGAGTCCCTCTCACATTGACAGCACAGAGACAAGACTGGCTCTGTAGACCCAGAAGAGGTATTTAAAACGTCCCTGATGGAGACTTCTCAGTTGTGTGGCCACCAGTGCTGCTGACAGGAGATGAAACTGGAGTGATAAAGTCCTGCGGTTAGCAGTTATTTTTGAAACGTGCTAAAAAAAGCACATCTGTATAGAAAAACATCTCATTAATAAAGATAAATTTGTAGATCCGCTACAATTTCATTGAGTGTACTGTATAGTTATTGCGTAATTTGTATCAGCAATTGTTTTTAATATATGATTTAAAGCATCATTTAGCACTAAATTATGGCAAAGATTTAACTTATTAAGAGCACTATCTTTTGATGAGCGCATATTGTTTGTCCATATAAAATAGTTTCTCGCAAAAAGTACAACCTTTCTTAAGGTTACTTTTAAATGAACAGTTAGACAAACTCTAATATGGGGCACAACGTGATTACATGATATGAAATGCAGAATTTCATAACTAAATGCATTACACTTTAATGCATTTCATACACAGGTAACTTTAAAACATAAAGACAGGTCTTTAAACATATCGCTGAAAATCCTCTTTTAAAGGGATATTTCAGCTAAAAATGAAAACTTATCATTGACTCACTCTCCTGTCATTTCAAAACCATTTAATTTTCTTTCCTCTGTAGGACATAAAAGAAGACAAATGTGGACAAACTTGGAGTTGCGAGGAGGTGCGGAGCCTCATAGAAATTTGGCCTGATGAACATATTAGGTCCCAACTTTCAAATACTCACAAGAACAGCGAAATCTTCGCTTTGTTTAGCAAACAGCTTCATAGATCTGTGGACTTCCTGCACGTTAATTCTGACCAATCAAAGTGCAGTTGTGGAAATACGTTCAAGACATCTGGCCAACGAGTGATGTGGATGTTGTCACGTGACTGCGTCATCAACTGATTCGGACCAGAGCAATCAGTGTGGTGTGAAAAGGAACCAAAACGCTTGAAAAATGCTACAAAGTATCATTTTTCGCCCTTGGTCCGGACCAAATGAACCGAACTACAGATGTGAAAGCACCCTTAGTCAAACAGGTTTGGATAAACATGAGGGTGAGTAAATGAAACAGAATACATTTTTGGATGGACTATCTCTTTAAAGTCTTTATTATTAGTACAAATATCTCTCTTAGTCTTGCTACATACAAAAAGATCCTCTCGATTGAACCAAATGCAAGAGAGAAATTGTGTCTGTGTATGTGTGTAAGCAAAGGAATCGTGTCCTTGGATCATCTGTCCATCACAGCATTTCAGTACGCGCATCATCTCCTCCAATTACAGCACTACACATGACCGTTACCATGGCAACTACAACAAAGGAGTTGTTAAGATTTTGAGCGAGGACACAAATAAATACAAATGAACATGAGATCTTTACTCATTAAGACCAATGCAGAGGTCAATAGCTGGAAGACTTTCCTCCGTGGTCCTTTCCCTGAAACTGACACAACAAAAACGGCAATCAATGGCCAATTAAGAGGCAGATGTGATGAAATTCCACTTCTGCACAAGAAACTGCATACTTAAAGTTCTAGCAACTTGTTGAGATACTAAAGTATATGCTAGTAAAGGCCTCAATACTTCAAGCGAAACAGTATACTGCTGCTCACGTAATTCAAACTTGTTTACCCCTAAGCGAAGAACAAAAAATAACATTGCTGTGAGTATATCGGGGCCTTGTACTGACAAAAATATAATAATAATAGTCATGACTGGTGCTACGGGCTAGTGGACACCTCAAACCGATATCAAAGAACTAGTGGTGATAAAACACTATAACACATTTTAGACTACAACCAACGGCCAACTACAGTAGCACATGAACTCTGCACCTGTGTTAGAGGAAATAACTGTCTACACCAGCAGGTGACATTGGCTGACCATCGGTTTGATGTGTCACAGTCTTCAGCCACATATAATGTACTAATGTCAATGCATTAGACCAGTGCATCTCAACTTTTTTTACTTCAAGGCCACAACAAAGTACTAAAACAGAAAGGTTTTTCCTTTGTGTTTTTCGCGTACAGGCAACAACGTTGTCACATGGATCTGCAAAAACGACCAAAAACACTGTATTATGCATGCCAGGCCAGTAGTTGGCGATGTCACTTTGTAAAGACGCATACGCCCCTAAAGACACATGTGCATGAAGAAATTCGCGTTTTTGAAGTTTACACAACTACCTGTACTTTGAAACCCATTTTTTAAATGTTTTGCATTTTCAGGCCCCCAAAACGGCACTGTTGTGTAAATGAATGAAAAATAAAAAGTTTTCAGTTTTTAGTTGAAAACGGTGTTGTGTAAACGGCCACGTAAAATCACAAAGCGGGGTCAGTTCGCAGAAGTCGGCAACGTTCTGCAGAGTCAATAGCCACAGACCTCCAAACTTCGTGTGGCCTTCAGATTAGCTCAAGAACAGTGCGTAGAGCTTCACTGAATGGGTTTCCATGGCCGAGCAGCTGCATCCAAGCCTTACATCACCAAGTGCAATGCAAAGCGTGGGATGCAGTGGTGTAAAGCACGACGCCACTGGACTCTAAAGTGACGAATCACGCTTCTCTGTCTGGCAATCCAATGGACGAGTCTGGGTTTGGCGGTTGCCAGGAGAACAGTACTTGCCTGACTGCATTGTGCCAAGTGTATAGTTTGGTGGAGGGGGGGTTATGGTGTGGGGTTGCTTTTCAGGGGTTGGGCTTGGCCCCTTAGTTCCAGGGAAAGGAACTCTTAATGCTTCAGCATTATTTTATTATTTTATTTCGAATGCAGCGGAATTTCTAAATTTTTAAGCGTGTTTAAAGGGTGACACTTTTCGTTCAATTGACTTCCATGCGCATCTGAATGCTGAAGACTGGAAACAAGCTTAGCATTTTAGCATAAAGTTTAGCATTTTGCTCCATTTCCAAATTCAAATTTAGTGAATTATGACTTGCAAATTTATATCACGTGAAGACCAACAGTAGATCGCTACGTAATAAAGTGACCTCATAGCTGAATAAAAAGAACAAGTTAAAGTAGCAGGTTTGTTGCATCACAAGGAACTGGAGTAGATTGTACATGTTTACATTTATACTATTTGATATTCATTGAATTTATGTTTTAAAAAACATGTCGGAGCTAAAGCGCAACATCAAATCATGACCGTTGCAGTGTCCAAAGAAATGTTGCACACTCAAAGTCTAGTGTGATTGTTCCTTGAAGTGTGACTACTACACACTCTTGATTTACAGATGAAAAAAAACGGTATCAGGACAATTTGAAAGCTTTTATAACTTTTGTCATGAAACCTAATACAAACACCGTCTCACAGCGAGATCCATTAGCTTCAGAGTTCTGGCAGTTGTTGCGGGGTATTAGATGTGAATAGAGGAAAAACTTAAGATCCCACTCCGTCGATGAGGTGGGCGAGAAAGGTTGACTCACATCTACCCGAGGGAGCGCACAAATCTATTGGGTGTGTCAGATGAGAAAAAAGAAAACCCAAGACAGCGCTTGTCAGTTTGCGCTTTTGAAACTAAAATGAACACGGATGAGATGAAAGAGCCAAGACACGGGTCAAAAAGCAGAAATGCTTTCAAAAGCAAGAGGAGGCAAACGCGATCCAGCATAGATCCTGAAGAATCGGTAATATATTCATATTATTCACAGGAGGGCGGAAAGTTGGAGGCAGACTGTTGCGTAATACTCAAAGGCAGCCAGGAAAGGCAGGTCGGGGGAAGCAATGGGAAAATAGCGAACAATTATTCTGAGGGGAAATATCTTAAATGAGTTTGACCACTGACTCATATTCGAAGACGCACACTTACCCGAGTGCGGAGGCCACAGGGGTTCACTGAAATTCACAAAAGCAATTTGCACCGGCATGGATTGTTTTACATATATATTAGTATGCAAAGCTCTTGAGGTGAATTTAATTCACAAAACAATTTGAAACACATTTAATAATAAACTCTTTTATGCCCACACAAATGCAGTACTAGACACCTGGTTTTTTAATTGAACCACTAGAGATAAGTACATTAAACAGATCATAATTGTTCATTGAATTAAGTTCGGGAAACCAGCACCTTTCAAACGTGCTAGAGTACACAGTGTTCAGTAAATAACCTTTCGGAGTTGACTTTCCCTGACAGCGCAGTATTTCTGACTCGCCTCATACCTATAAGTGATGTTACGTAACATCTCGAGATGAGGGAATCTGAAATTCAAATCAGGCTCTATTCAGACTGTTTCATTGAGAGGCAGGGGGTCAGCGTGTGCCAACTGCCTACGAGTCATTTGGCAGCTCCTGCTGTCATCTCATCAGCGCGTGCATGACCATATGTGACGCCTCCAACACTCCACTATGTGTTAGTACATCACGGTTATGACATTGGACCATATTTCCCTCTTTCATCTGCTATAGTATCCGGCGAGCTTGCGGCCCACCTCTGAACGTGGATGGCCGAATATGATTGTTGCTTGTCATATTTCATAATAAATACAATATTTGCGTACAGGCAATGCTATTCAGACTGTACAACATATTGGTCGTATGCCAACTGTTTTCAACATTGATTATAAGACATGTTTCTTGAGCAGCAAATCAGCATATCAGAATGATTTCTGAAGAATCATGTCCCTGAAGACTGGAGTAATGATGCTGAAAATTCAGGATTTTTCTTTAAACCACTATTTAAATGAAGCAATAACATAACTACACAAAAACACAGAGGCTGTAAATCTGAATCAAAGCAAATGCTTCTTAAAAGAATCAATAAAATAAATACAATTATGCTAATTAAGTTTAAGGAAGTTAGCTAAGTAAGCATTCATTTACCACTTACCACTAAATGCAATAGTTCGTACTGATGTTATACGCAATATGAACTTAAATATTGATTTAAAAATACAAAAATCCTAGGGTATCTTTCTTGTGTCACAATTTTAAGTCAACTGGCAGCAATATTTAATAACAATTTCTGTAAAATGTTGTTTAAAATCCAAAAATGTAACACACTCCATGGACTTCCATGGACTGAAAGGCAAGCTTAAATGTAAAACAATAAATAAAACAAAGATTATTGGAGTATGCTTTATAAGAAAATACCATTTCAGTTTTTCTAATTCATAATTTCACATTTAAATTCAATGTTACTTGCTATTTCTTCTCAATTATTTGTGAAATTGTTTCAAAGTAAATCCTACACCAGTTTTATTTTTCAGTGTGGACCGAAGCAACAGTAGTCTTTTCTCTCCATATGCCATGTGAATTAGTCACAACAAACACACACAGAACTGAAATATATCAGTGAAAAAAAATGCTGCTTCTGCATTATTGACACAAAGGTCAGATTACCAATACGTTGTCCTCATGGATGCGACCTCACTCACACAGCGTCCAAAGTCGTCATCTCCTCTCATTCTCCTCTAGAAAGCTTTTTAGCCATCGACTAACCACCCTATCAAAGGGAATTGTGATTTTACCGTGTCCTGCCCGAAGCTGAAATAGTGCAGACTCGTACTAATGCAGCCAGGAGGATGCGTAAGTGAGAGGAAATTGCGTGTCACCTCCAACAAATTTCCCCTGGATGGGAAGTACAGAATGCATAAGGAAGGATCACTGCAGGGGTTCGTCCTGCTGCAGTCAGCGTCTGCATGCACTGCAGTGTTTAAATGCACCTGGAGGATTGCTATACAGCACAGCTTGTGTGTCCCTTGCTTCAAATTGACCGTAAAAACAATGACAAAGAGCCATCTGGGTGAGAACAGACATGAGATACCGAACATGGTGTAGATGCAGATGAGTTTTGCATGATGCTGGTAAAAAGATGACATTATGCAGGGCAAACTTTAAAGTTTATGAGTTATGAACAACACAGAAGTCACACCTACTCACCTATAAATAAACCACTGCACTAAAACAAGGGCTTTGAACTTTCCCAGTTAAATAGACAGGTTATGTTAGGTTTTTTTTCCTGTGAGAAAAACAAAACAAAACAAAAACAAAACCTTCAAATAAAGCCAAAAAGAATTGAGAAAATTTAAAGGGATAGTTCACCCAAAGATGAAAATTCTGTGATTAATTACTCACACTCATGTCGTTCCAAACCTGTTAGACATTCGCCAACAACGTCTGCTCTCGCGTCAACACAACATGTCCATGAACGTGCATTCCAAATGAATATTTTGTAGATAAAGTGGTAAATTATGGGGTTTTTTTTTTTTGCGCAACAAAGTACTCACATACTCACATGGATTACTTTCGTGTCTTTACTACCTTTCTGGGCCTTGAAAGTGTTCATTGCATAGCTGTCAATGGAGGGACAGAAAGCTCTCAGATTTCACCAAAAATATCTTCATTTGTGTTCTGAGGATGAACGAAAGTCTTTGGGTGGGATGCACGACATGATGAGGGTGAGTAATTTACATTTTTGGGTGAACTAACCCTTTAAAAGCCATAAATATTCCTATTTATGGAATATTCCATAAATATTCCAAAACTTGTAGTCCACTATAACATCTACAAAGACACCATCCATGCTTTCAATATGGAACTAGGCAAAGCTAGACAGACTTTCTTCTCAAATATTATTAACAGCAACTTAAACAACACACGCACTCTTTTTGCAACTGTAGAGAGACTGACAAACCCCCCGAGCCAGATTCCCAGTGAAATGCTCTCAGACAGCAAGTGCAGTGAGTTCGCTTCTTTCTTCTCTGAGAAAATCAATAATATCAGAAAGGTGATCAGCACATCCTTGAGTTGCACTGGGGTCAGACAGATCAGACCACAACCTGAGAAAGTAGTTACTATGTCTGATTTCAAAGAAATTGATGGCAAAATTTTGGAAGAAACCGTACAGCACCTTAAAACATCAACCTGCGCCCTTGACGCTCTTCCCACATCTTTCTTCAAAAGTGTGTTAAACAGCTTAGAAGCAGATCTGCTAGAAGTGGTAAATGCCTCACTTCTCTCTGGAAGTTTTCCAAACTCCCTGAAAACTGCAGTTGTCAAACCCCTCCTAAAAAAGAGTAATCTTGATAAGACTATATTAAGCAATTATAGACCGATCTCAAATCTTCCTTTCATTGGCAAGATCATTGAAAAAGTTGTTTTCAATCAGCTGAACAAATTCTTAAGCTCGAATGGATACTTTGACAATTTTCAATCTGGTTTCCGATCGCATCACAGCACAGAGACAGCGCTCATAAAGATAATTAACGATATTCGCTTAAATACTGATACAGGCAAATTATCAGTGTTGGTACTTCTCGACCTCAGTGCTGCATTTGACACTGTCGATCACAACATACTTCTTGACAGGCTGGAAAACTGGGTGGGTCTTTCTGGGATAGTCCTAAAATGGTTCAGGTCATACTTAGAAGCGAGAGGTTATTATGTGAGTATAGGAGACCATAAGTCTGAGTGGACATCCATGACATGCGGAGTTCCTCAAGGCTCAATTCTTGCGCCACTCCTATTCAACCTGTACATGCTTCCAATGAGCCAAATAATGAGAAAGAACCAAATTGCTTACCACAGCTATGCAGACGACACACAGATCTACTTAGCCCTATCGCCTAACGATTACAGCCCCATTGACTCCCTGTTCCAATGCATTGATGAAGTAAACAGCTGGATGTGCCAAAACTTTCTTCAGTTAAACAAAGACAAAACTGAAGTCATTGCGTTTGGAAACAAAGATGAAGTTCTCAAGGTGAATGCATACCTTCACTCTAGAGGTCAAACAACTAAAAATCAAGTCAGGAATCTTGGTGTGTCTCTAGAGTCAGACCTTAGCTTCAGTAGTCATGTCAAAGCAATAACTAAATCAGCATACTATCATCTAAAAAATATTGCAAGAATTAGATGCTTTGTTTCCAGTCAAGACTTAGAGAAAATTGTGCATGCTTTCATCACCAGCAGGGTGGATTATTGTAATGGACTCCTCACTGGCCTTCCCAAAAAGACCATAAGACAGTTGCAGCTCGTACAGAACGCTGCCGCCAGGATCCTGAGCAGAACCAGAAAATATGAACATATCACACCAGTCCTCAGGTCTTTACACTGGCTCCCAGTCACATTTAGGATTGATTTTAAAGTATTATTACTGGTATATAAATCATTTAATGGCCTAGGACCTCAATACATTGCAGATATGCTCACTGAATATAAACCCAACAGATCACTGAGATCATTAGGATCACATCAACTAGAAATACCAAGGGTTCACTCAAAGCAAGGAGAGTCCGCTTTTAGCTATTATGCCAGCCGCAGCTGGAACCAGCTTCCAGAAGAGATCAGGTGTGCTCCTACAGTAGCCACATTCAAATTCAGACTCAAAACACATCTGTTTAGCTTTGCATTTACTGAATGAGCACTGTGCCACTGTTCGTCCGACTGTTTGCACTGTATTTTATTTTATTTTATTTTTATTTTTTTTACTCTAAACTGTTTTAATTATTCTTATTTCTTTTGATTATTTTAATTTCTTCTATGTAAAGCACTTTGAATTACCATTGTGTATGAAATGTGCTATATAAATAAACTGAACTTTCAGCATTTCAGCATTCTCCAGTCTTCAGTGTCACATGATCCTTCAGAAATCATTCATGCTGTTTTCAAAGTACTTTTGGCCTACTGTTTTATAAGCTAAATACTGTGAGTTTGACATTTTCACATACTCTTTTTCACCTATTATAGTACAGAAGTATTCGAATACAGCCATTTGTTCCTCATATTTGTTTTTTCCCGAAAACATGCCACATGTGTTGCCACAAGTTCTGTAGAGAAAAAGTGAAGTTGTAGATGATCAATACAGTCTAGAATCCAGTCTGATATTGTCCACTTTTTCAAGTGGTTTTGTCATGGCAGCGTTTGATTTAAAGGCGTTTGTGTCTTTTCCAGATTTTAACCAGCTGGATAAATGCAAGAAAATTGAACTTCATGATATTGCAAACTATTATGAGATTTCTGTATCCACTTCTCTAGGGAGAGCTGAACTTAAAGCGGTGGTCTTGAACGGACTCATCAGTAAAGGGGTTATGGCATTACCGGTACCTCTGAGTGATTTTGATCCAGAGCTGAGTGTGAGGGGGGACCAACTTGCTCTAGGGACCCCCACTGGTCAACAGAGGATACAGACAGGTAAGCCTGTAACAATGCCCAAATATGTGCCATCTTTAACTGAGTCATCCCCAGGTTATATGGAGGATGGCCGGTTAAAAGTTCGTTTGTTGCGGCTTCAAATAGAGAAGGAAGAAAAGGAAAGAAATTTCCAACTCCATCGAGAATTGGAATTAAAGAAACAAGACGGAGAAATAGCATTTAAAATAAGACAACTCGAACTGCAGGCAAATATTGATGCTGCTCGCCCTGTTACTCCTGCCAGTGTGTCTCCACAGTCTGCCAGTGGGTATGATGTAAGTAAATATATTTCTCTCGTGCCTGTTTTTCGCGAGACCGAAGTGGAAGCTTATTTTGGGGCATTTGAACGTGTTGCTGGAGCTTTGCGCTGGCCTAAAGAGGTGTGGGCCATTTTACTACAGTGTAAATTAAGCGGTAAGGCCCAGGAAGCATGTGCAGCACTGTCAGTTGAGGATGGGTTAAATTATGACCATGTTAAGAGTGCTATTATGAGAGCTTACGAGTTAGTACCGGAAGCATATCGACAGCGTTTTCGTAGCTTACGGAAAACTCATGATCAGACATTTACAGACTTTGCTCGTGAAAAGGGTATTCTCTTTGATAGATGGTGCACGGCATGTAAAGCAGGTGATGTGGCCTCTGTACGTGAACTTATCTTGCTTGAGGAGTTTAAAAACTGTTTGCCAGAACGTACTGCGGTTTATCTAGGTGAACAAAAGATTGTTTCCTTGCAACAGGCAGCCATATTTGCAGATGAGTTTGCGCTTCTGCATAAGTCCACCTTTATTGAGCGAGATGCTCCTCCACGAGCGGGCCTTCAGAAGTCTGAACAGCTAGCTCATAATTCTCCTGACAGTCGTCCCAGAATAGCTTCCATTCAAAAGGCAGACAGAGTATGTTTCTTTTGTCGAAAACCTGGACATCTAATTGCTGAGTGCAGGGCTTGGAAGGGTCAGCAACCTAGTCCAACGTAAAAACAACCAAAGGGGGTGGGGTTGATTAAAATGTCTCCCCAGCCCCAGAGGTTGGAACCAGAGATGTGAGACTGATGATTGTTTTAAACCTTTTATTTTTGAAGGTTTTGTTTCTCTGAGGGTGTGTCCCATGATGTGTCAGCTGCAAAGTGGATGGGGTCGAAAAAGTGACGGCTATATTATCTCTACCGACTCCTACCACTAGACGTGAGCTTAGGTGGGATGATGGGTGTGATCAGGCCTTTTGAGGCTGCCAAGTCTCTTCTTTGCAGTGCACCTGTGTTGGCGGCGCCCAATTTTTACCTACCGTTTTACTTAGAAGTTGATGCTAGTGCAACTGGAGCTGGGGCGGTGCTGATGCAGCGAGGGGAGCGAGACATGTGTAAACCTTTGTGTTATTTTTCAACTAAGTTCAAGAAAAACCAGCTGAACTATTCCACCATAGAGGAGGAGACATTGGCCATGCTCCTGGCTCTACAGCACTTTGAAGTGTATGTAGGTTCAAGTTTCTTGCCAGTCACTGTTTACACAGATCATAACCCTTTTGTTTTTCTAGCCCGCATGTACAACAGTAACCAACGTTTGATGCGTTGGGCCCTTCTTGCTCAAGGCTACAACTTGCATATTAAACATAAAAGGGGAGCAGACAACATCTTGGCTGATGCCCTATCCCGTGGGTAAGACTAAAATTCTTTAACATATAAGGGATAAACTTTTATGTGTTCTAAGATACACACTATATAAGTTTGTTCTTATGGGTGGGGGTGTTACGACCCGTGAGGTCTGTGTATGTGTGTGTCGCGTGCGCTCTTTTTCTCTCCCTCTCCTGCAGGTGTCTGGAGGTTGACGCAGATAATCCCGCAGCTGAAGCTGATCAACGGAAATCAGCGAGGTGTATAAACAGGGCCAGTGAAGTGCTCTGGGAAAAGAGAGATCCCTCTTCCTTATTGATGTCTGTGTGGCTCACTGGATTGGAATGGCTGTGTGGACTATTGAGATCGGCTGGGTGCAGCTGATCGAGATCTCTTTATTTTTCCCTTGAAGTCTGTGTGGATTACTAAACGTTGACTACTGTGTGAATTGCTGTGTGAACTAGATCGGCTGGGTGCAGCTGATCGTGATCTTTGCCTTGTGCCGTCTCCGTTGAGCCAGCTGACGGGCCAGTGTTTGTGATCAGCTGGAGAGGTGTGGTGAGCAGCGGGTTGTCCTCGTGTGTATTGCATCTGCGCGGCGGGAGCCGTGGAGACTGTCTGTGTGTTGTCTTGTTATATTTTTCTAGTTAGCGTCTTTGTTAGTAAAATCAATAAATGCACAAACTTGACACCTGTTTCGAGTCATCCTTTGAGTTTTCCATCCTGGGTATATTTATTTGTTTGTCCCAAAAACCCCTAGACAAGCCAGGGACGTAACACACTTTAAACTACACATCCAGCATTGCCGACTGCAGTCACAGCAGTTTTCATTTAGCTCTAATGTACAGAATACAGTATATGATGATGACCCTCACATATTATTACCAGATATACATGCCTTCCAGCTGATTGTGATTGGACCAGAAACTGAATTTGATATTGGGTGTAGACGAGGCCTTTGAAAGATAAAAATAGTGTATTCAGAAAAGTCCTCTAGCTTTATTTAAAGACTGATCTTGCTTGGCATGATAAGCTAGAAATGTGTTGACCTCCTCCTTCACATGAACACTGCAGTTTCTCCCAGAATAACTTGCACAAATGACAGATAATTGCGCTTGAAGAAAACTAATGAAGAAACATCAAGTGCATCATGTTCTCTCTGATAAATATTTCATTCCGCTTCTTCCACTGTGGCTTGTTCAGGAAGTATTTCAAGCTACATGTGTAGTATTTTAAGCCACTGTTGTGCAATGAAACGTCTTACGCAACCCTAACACTTTTACTCATCTTTCTGTTATTTCGTGTGTTTTTCCTTTCAAGGATTTTCTCTTAAACTTTCCTGAGAAGGAGTTTCTGAGAATCCATGTGGGAGAAGGACTGTAATCGGTGCAATTTCGGACAGAAGTAATTTTCCCTTTGCCAGCTTCAAAGCAGGGTGCCCAGAAAGGTAGTGCTTTAGTGTATAGTGCACCGCTGACAGCACACAGCAGAGTAGACTAGGGACAAGATTGCTTCTTCAGGACGGAGGAGCTAACCGGAACACTGTGAGTCAGCACTGCTGCGCCCCACGCTACACTAACTCAAACACACACTCACCCCGACTGCACACTTCTCATGAGGCTCAGCCCTTATGAAAATGCTCTGTAGCAGCAGCAGCAGAATACACTGATGTATCAGATGGTAGGGATGCACTGAAAATATTATTTTTTTCTGAAACCTAAATTGACATTTTCATTTAGCCCGAAAATGAAAATAAAGTTTTGATAATTAAACACTTTATGCTGATCAGGGTGTTAGGGTTTACTCATTGTGACTTATCCACGTGTACGTGAGAAAGACACTAAATAAATGCTTCACTAAATAAATGGAGAAACGCTAATTAAAGGGTTAGTTCACCCAAAAATTTAAATTCTGTCATTAATTACTCTTGGTAAGCTTTCTGAACCCTCCATAGACAGCAACGTCATTGCAACTTTTAAGGCCCAGAAAGATAGTGAAGACATCGTTAAAATAGTCCATGTGACTGCAGTGTGCAGTAGATCAAATGTTCAGCGTTGGCCAATAATGAGCCAACGTAGAACCCTGACGTAGAACCCGGAAGCGCTGCACTGTGTTTACTACGCGAATAGCGTAGCAGATCTGACACAGAAGAGAAGACATTTATTTTTATTTTTATTTTTTGCGCACAAATAGTATGCTCATCACTTTATAACATTACATTTGAACCACTTTAGTCACATGGACTATTTTAACGATGTCTTTACTACCTTTCTGGGCCTTGAAAGTTGCAATGACGTAGCAGTCTATGGAGCTGGAGCTGTCTCTCAGATTTCATCAAAATTATCTTAATTTGCGTTCCGAAGATGAACGAATGTCTTACGGGTTTGGAACGACATGAGGGTGAGTAATTAATGACAAAATAAAATTTGGGGTAAACTAACCCTTTAAACGACACTGTTTCGTTCAATGATTTTTGTGTCTTTTGCTGTTTTTGCAGAATGTTTTCGGTTGCCGGAATTTCACTGCATCACTATCATATTACATTTGGCTAACGTTCTGGCAAGGTTCTCTCAAAGTTATGAACAAACTTTATTCGATTACACGTTGGATGAGTTTGGTGTGGAAGAACTTGACTGGCCTGCACGGAGCCCTGACCTCAACTCCACTGAATACTTTTGGGATGAACTGGAATGAAGATTGCGAGCCAGGCTTTCTCGTCCAACATCAATGCCTGACCGCACAAATGCTCTACTGCGGGGTTGGGCAACGTTGGTCCTGGAGTGCCGCTGACCTGCAGAGTTTAGCTCCAACCCTAATCAAACACCTGAACAAGCTAATCAATATCTTTAGGATTACTAATGCTGTGTTCAAAATTGCCCACTATACACTTATTCACCATTCCAAACATTACTCCAAGTCCACTTGAAGGAATGAATGAAAACGATTGAGTGAATTCAGACACTGAGTGCGCCGGAATGGCTGCCACTTTTGCATAGTATGTGCTTGATGTTCAATTATCATTTCAAACTTAGCAAACTAGCAGCTCAAGTAGTGATGAAAAGATTGATCTTACACTCTTTCAAGGAAACTAGCTAGTAAAAACCTTAATTAAACTATTTAATAATCAATTAGTAAGGAATTTATACCTGTATTATTACGCTGTAGCCACATTTGACCAGTGGTTTGGAAAATGGATGGATGGATGATTCATCAAATTCTGTGTTACAAGTCCTTTAAAATGTTAGAGTCAGATTAATGTGCACTGAGTGAAATCAAGATACTGCTCATCAAAAATGAATTCACTTACACTCAACGGCAACACAACGACTGACACTGCCCAAACACACACAGCATCACACTCCAGCACAGACTCTGCCTTACACTCAGACCCCATTTCTTTTTTATAAGCACGGCTTCCTTGTGTGAGTGACTCTAAAACATGAGACCTTACATATTCATGATCTCTAGAGTTTATCTCCCATGCCAGGCCCCATAACTGAGTCAGGTGCTGACGCCTTAAAAGTTAACTACAGCCAGTGAGCTATCGCCCTGGTTAGACTGCTAAGACTCCTACTGAATTATGTGTGAAGTTTACGCTAAACCAGCTGCTGCTCCAGAAGAGCTATGAAGATGAAGAAAGGAGGAGGATGGTAGCAAACATTTATAATGATACTTAATTATACAGCAAGCCATATAGGCTACTGCATGGTGTTTTCTTGCCACAACGATAATGTAACCTTTACTTCATGTCTAGTGACCATCTAAGTGACTTCCCAGCTTTGAAATTCAAATTGTTTTAGTGCTTGTTAAAGTCAACATGAAATCAAACTTAAAATCATATGAATTTTTTTTTGATAAATATGGATGGATAAAAATAAATGGATAAATAATTTATAATAAATAGCTATATTCCGTGAAAACAAGAATTGTCCATTTTTATATCATGGTGACTTTAAAACTCTACCTTTAAAATCTAACTTTATGGAGATGTTTCCGGTATTACAGGATGGCATATTTGTCCCTGTACATTTTACAGCTTATAACCATATTTCATTAAGTGAATGTTATGTTAATATGTTAATATGTCACATCTACTTGAACCACCAAAATCTGCTTTTTTTACCTTAAAATTTACTGATACATCTTAACTAAAGTGTCCATAAAACCCTGCAAACACTATAGACAATACACAGGGTCATACACACAAAATGACACCAACTCATACGACACTTAAACAATGCAATAAACATGAACTAAATTACAGACAATATAACACAAATCACCCTAAGGTACATAACAGATGACAAAAACAAGAAGAAACAAAAATCCTGAAATAAAATATAAGCATATGTGATGTCCTTTTACTGTTTTCACGCCGGTAAATGATACTATATTTAATTGTAAAAACATTATTTTTTAGCAAATTGTAAATTTGACAGTATTTTACAGTAAAATTGCATATATCGTATATACGGTAACTTACTGTTAAGCAATTAACAAATTTTTACTGTAATTGGTTTTCTTTTTTGACAGTGTAACACTTGCTGGGCCTCCTGCACACGATTCGGCAGTGTACTAACAGTAATTAGTTTGTGAACAAATCATTCTCGATCACTTGACCGCTTGGCTGCTTTAAAGATTGACAATAGCAAGAGTAAATATAATTTCTAGTGCAGGGCTGATCAGCATTTCACTGGCTGCTGGATTTACTGAATACACTCTTTTCACTGTATCGGCATCTGAATGAGACTTCTAGTTCGTAAACAAACTATATGAACTGGGAAAGATGTAACATGCAGAAAGAGACACTCAACGAATCAGTGAATAATTCTGAACCAATCTTTTTGGTGATTTAAAAGATTCAAATCAAAGAGTTGAAACAAACCATTACCATTACTGCATGACACAACTACTGCAATGTTTGTATTTTTCTCACTGAATACTGCATTTCACTCAGAAATATGTCATATTATGCGAGTAAAATGAGTAGTGAATGTTACATTTAAAGTTTGCATTAAGTTAAACTAAAAACAAAGGTTGTATTTTATCAAACTCATTTTTTAACCTTGATACCCCCCTTTTGTGATGAGGGTGTGATATGTGGCTCTTGCTAAATCAATGAAGTGCTAGCAAACACTGAAGGCCACCTTCGAGGACCTGATAATATGGTAGCAGTTCAAGGGCAGAAGCTTATTCACTCACCCACTCTCTCAAACAGAGCTCTTGTCTGCCCTCTATAAAAGAGGAATGATATGTATTAACAATGAAAGATGTCTGAAATATTCATCCCGCAGAAGATGCAAATACAGAGGCTTTATGCTCAGATGTCATGATTCATTGTCAAGTCAAGGACTAGAGAGATGAGAGAGAGAAACGTGCAGTACATGCACCATATGAACCTAGAGCGGATGTTTCAACCTGCTGAACATGAAAAAATCATTGCACAATGGCTCATATGGGCTTCTTATTTTTCTTGTTTCTGCCTAATTATACATTCATTTGTAGTTTTTAGAGTAACTATTTTAGAAAGCATACAGAAACTCTTGAAAAATATATAGAGGAACTCAATATTTGGATTTCAGTTTCATAACACAAATTCAGTACAATATGCTATACAAAGAGAAAAAAATAAAATACCAATTTCTTCTGTTATAAGCTGACAATTATTTTCATGTAATGGTCGATAATCAATATCTCAGATATTTGATGCTGTTTTGCCTAAATAAATGAAAAATTAAGCACTAAAAAGTACAAACAAAATGCTGCAAGTGAATTTAGGCATCACAAAGTTATAATGTACAGTATGAACATGGACATTCATATTTATGCTAAAGGTTATATTTGGGTGTAATTAAATTGTTTATTTAAACATTAACTTTGAATGTTAGATGACAACAAAGGTAAATGTATCGAAATGTAAATTAGCTGCACAAGTAAATATCCAACATTGACCGATAACGATAAATTAAAGTGCCCCATTACACTATTTTAAAGGTTCCTAATTTTGTCTTGGAGGTCTCCTACAATAGGTTTACATGCATCAAATATAAAAAAAACACTTTCATTTTCTAATAATAAACATTGCACATAAACTCGTCTGAAAATGGCTTGTTCGAAGATTCAGTCTCTCTAAACCCCTCCTTTCCACGAGCCTACTCTGCTCTGATTGGTCAGACGGCCCTGTCTGTTGTGATTGGTCTACTCTGCTCTGATTGGTCAGACGGCCCTGTCTGTTGTGATTGGTCTACTCTGCTCTGATTGGTCAGACGGCCCTGTCTGTTGTGATTGGTCTCTGCTTTGATTGGTCAGATGGCCCAGTCTGTTGTGATTGGCCTACTCTGCTCTGATTGGTCAGATGGCCCAGTCTGTTGTGATTGGTCTACTCTGCTCTGATTGGTCAGATGGCCCAGTCTGTTGTGATTGGTCTACTCTGCTCTGATTGGTCAGACAGCCCATTCAGATGTGATTGGTCTACTCTGCTCTGATTGGTCAGACGGCTCATT
This sequence comes from Phoxinus phoxinus, assembly GCF_949152265.1. Classification (NCBI taxonomy): domain Eukaryota; kingdom Metazoa; phylum Chordata; class Actinopteri; order Cypriniformes; family Leuciscidae; genus Phoxinus; species Phoxinus phoxinus. The sequence goes on along the minus strand of NC_136880.1, from coordinate 20,095,465 downwards.
CAGTTGTGATTGGTCTACTCTGTTCTGATTGGTCAGACGGCCCAGTGTGTTGTGATTGGTCTACTCTGCTCTGATTGGTCAGACAGCCCAGTCTTTTGTGATTGGTCTACTCTGTTCTGATTGGTCAGATGGCCAAGTGTGTTGTGATTGGTCTACTCTGCTCTGATTGGTCAGACAGCCCAGTCTTTTGTGATTGGTCTACTCTGTTCTGATTGGTCAGATGGCCCAGTGTGTTGTGATTGGTCTACTCTGCTCTGATTGGTCAGACAGCCCAGTCTTTTGTGATTGGTCTACTCTGTTCTGATTGGTCAGATGGCCCAGTGTGTTGTGATTGGTCTACTCTGCTCTGATTGGTCAGACAGCCCAGTCTTTTGTGATTGGTCTACTCTGCTCTGATTGGTCAGACAGCCCAGTCTTTTGTGATAGGTCTACTCTGTTCTGATTGGTCAGATGGCCCAGTGTGTTGTGATTGGTCTACTCTGCCTCATTCTATGATGAGAAGCCACATCAGTTCACAAAGGGAATTTATTTCAAACACTCGTCTGATGTAATGAAGTGAGTAAAAACGTTATGAAATGTTGTCTTTTTTTGGACAACAGGTTTATGAACGTTACAAGTTTGGGAAGATGTTTGTTACTTTTTCAAATGCACGTTATAAGCTACTCAGACTCGCAGTGCTTTTAGAGGTGGAGCATTTACTACTGATCACAGTGCCGCTCTTCACTAACACGCTGTGCATGCATATATTTATTTAATAATATATTTTTTTTATTTCAGCCTTTGGGATATCATAATCGCACTAAGCCTAATTTCGGTTTAATTTCGATTAATCGTGCAGCTAGGGCTGGGCGATAAAACGATAACGATAATTATCGCGATATAATTTTTCTCGATAAAACGATATCAAGAGTTCGATAAATGTTCGATAATTTTTTTTGCGCCAAAAGCGGAACGAATCTCATTTGAACCGCGCGCGCCACACGGACCGTTTATCCGCTCGGCTCAAAGTCCAAACGGCAGCGCGAGCGCGAGCTCACTCGAGCAGACGCGTTTACTCGGATCGGTCTCGGTCACTAGATCCAGTGAGAGCGCTTGAATTCAGCGAGGAACACAAATGTCTCAGTGATTTTAACCAATTTAAAGGCAGATGAAACAGCGCTGACGAACAGGAGAAGCACTGTGCGCAACGATACAGTCAGAAGGCTTTTCCGTCTACACATTCCCATCATTTACCACGGATTTAACGTTACTGTAACGTTAGCCTAGTAATATTAACTGCACCATGAAATGTGGGATATATATATATTGAATTGTATAATATTATTAATGTAGACAATGTATTAAAGGACTAATGGAATATAATTACAGTTTTTAATAATGTATTTAGGCTACTGGTTTTCATAAATACCATAGAAACGTCACAATATGTGACGTTTCTCACATAGAAACCATAAAGTTACAATAGAAACCATAAAGTTACAATAGAAACCATAAAGTTACATTTTATCTGTGGTTATCATGATCTAAATGCATGATGCTGGATGACCAATGGTTAATTTTAATAAAACTAAAGAATATTACATTTTACCAAATAAAAATAATGTTGTTACTTTTTTTTTAACAGATGTTACTGTTTTTGTTAATGAACATAAATTGTATAAAGTAAATCTGCATCCTAACTCAAGCTAATACTACTGAAATAAAGATATTTATTTTGTTAAGGAAAAATGTCAAATATTTGAATGTTCTACCTCGGATTTGTGAAATGTTCACCTGTTTGGCAAGTGTTTGTCATGATATGTTCTGACAATAAAGAGTAGTTTAAAAACACAACGCTCTGGTTTCTACAGCTTTCACTTAGGAGTACAAATCTGTCTTTAAACTTGAAATAAATAAAGATTTTACATTTATCGATAATTATCGATATCGACTGATATAAAAAAAAATATTGTGAATTTTTTTTTTGGCCATATCGCCCAGCCCTACGTGCAGCCCTAGAATCTTTCAAAGGAACAGATGAACCACCTCGCACTGCATCAAAATCCCTATATATTTAATGAGATATTCCTTTTCTATCAAAATTCCTAAAGTTGTGATCACATTACCAAAATTTCTGTGAAATTTTGTAAGCGAAATATGTCCACTGTCCATTGTCAAAATTGTAGTGATGCATGAAGCACAGTCCCGAAGTCCACAGTCCGAGAAGTCACTTTCAAACCAAGCAGATTTCTGTTGGTCAACCCGGAAAATTGATGTGAACAACTGTGTGGAATGCCCCTCTCTTGAAGCTCCCGATCGGGCAAATTACTATTGCAATAACTGAATTTTGAATGCAAAGTTTTGCAGAGCAATAGAAATTTTAAATGCGATTGCGCTGAAAGAAATTTCTCAAAGGATTGGATGGAATCATACATTAAACATTTAGCATGTGTTGCCATGACAACTCAAGGAATCACTATAAATAGGCTACAGTAGTTTGTGGACTTTGTTTTTGGGATGTGCTCTATGCATAGTCACATGTGTGAATCCCCGGTCTGATTTCCAGCGGCTGGGAAGAATGGCCCAGTAGAAAAGCACTGTACCACAGTGGCAAGGAAGCTGACAGGCTGGATTATCTCCTTCTGACAGCCAAGGAATGCAACTGTCTGGCTTTGGCTACCGCGAGATAAGACCTGGCTGACAAAGAAGAAGTAACATTCGTTTGCTTTCCTCTCTTTTATCTTCAGTAACAGAAGCCCAGTGATGGTTAGTGATTGTAACAGCCGAAGAATGATTATGTTTTCATACTTGCTTGAAGAGGACAGTGTTAAGGTGTTGTTTTGATTTTAAAACAAATCAAAATACAGGATGACCTCATTAGCAATGACATTACAGGAAACACAGTGCTACTAAACACCACAACACTACCAAAGGTATTTTCAACCCTTGTTACTCATCAGGGGCAATTCTAGGATTTCAGGCATATGATCTGATGTGGCTCACAAGAGATTGAGGGAGATTTGACTGACAATAAAAAAAGGTAAAAGGCAATTAATCAAAATGGCATTTGTATATCAGTATATTAATAACAGTGACATATTTGGTCCCATTTTATCTTGTGATGAAGAGAAGACCATATTGTACCTATATGCACTACCGTTCAAAAGTTTGGGCTTTATTCAGCAAGGATGCATTAAATGGATCAAAAGTGAAAATAAAGATATTTTAAATATCACGGTTTCCAAAAAATGCTATCAATATTGATAATTTTTAGAAATGTTCCTTGAGCATCAAATCAGCATGTTAGAATGATTTCTGGAGGATCAAGTGACACTGAAGACTAGAGTAATGATGCTGAAAATACAGCTTTGATCACAGGAATAAATTACATTTTAAAATATATTCCAATAGAAAACAGCTATTTTAAACTGTAATCATTTTCACAATATTACTGTATTTTTGATTAAAAATAAATGTAGCCTTGGTGATGTTAAGAGACTTTCTTTCAAAAACATTAAACCCATTTCCCAACCTCAAACTTTTGAACGGTAGTGTATTCCTATTTGAAGTTATATTATGCAGTGAACTCGACTCACATTCATAAGCTCTTTCAAAAGACTAGTTACAAAAGAGACCAAAACATTGCTAACCGGAACAGACATTCAATTAATTCCACTTCATTTCATGAACAGAACCAGTCCTAAAAAAAAAAAAAAAAACATAGAGGCTTACGTTTCAACCATCGGTTTCTCTAACTCCTGACCATGAAGAAGTAATTGACTCCCATTTAAGATTTCTCAACCTTGACTATGGCTTTTCACAGAGGTGTGGACATCACATCACTTAGTGATGGCACATCATAAAAATTGTATCCTCTGGTCCCAAATTTGCCCTGCTGAATTATTCATTGACTTTACTGCAGTCCAACTAAAAATAGACACTTCTTGTTTCTCCTTAGCTTAAAGGCTTTAACACGGCATACTGTAGTGAAGCTAATGACGAGAGCATTTCCTGAGATTCCCAGCAGTCACTTTGACAATGATCTTTCTGCGGATGAGTTGCACATCATTTATCAGCGCACCTGTCACAATTCCCAGTAAACAGAATGAACAGGATTCGAGGCCCTCAGAGTCGCATCACATCTGTTTATTTAATAGCATTAACGGATGAGTTTCATTTTCAAGCTCCTATCTGCACTGCTGCTGTTTGTGATCAAATAAATCTAATCCTGCAGAAAAGTAAGAAGAAATCTCAGTCTTCTCAAACAGCTTTATCTATGAGGTTTAGTTACTCGCTATTAGTTTGTGTCCTACCTACTCACGTATTTAGATCGGAATATCCAATCTTTTAATACTTTATTTATAACCGATATGTGACACTCTGTTTACACGACACCATTTTCGACTAAAAACGGAAAACTTTTTATGCGTTTTGGGACAATGGCGTTTTGGGGGCCTGAAAAAATAAATAAAATTTAAACGCGTTTTAAAGTGCAAGTTTGAAAACGATACCGTAATTGCCCTGGTGTAAACTACAAAAACGTGAATTTTGTCAAAACGGTGATGTCTTGCATGTGATACTGCTTGTTCAGACTTTAGGCGTATAGTGTTTCTTTACAACGCGACGTCGCCAACTACTGGCCTGACTGCAGAATGCCGGGTTTTTAATAGTTTTCACAAATCAGTGGGAACGGGGATCGTTTTGATGACTGCACGCGAAAAAACGCAAAGGAAGAACAACAGTGAGTTGTTCAAAACCTTTCTTTTTAGTAAACTCTGTGTACACAAACAATGTAGTCAATGCTCGAGTTCATGTGTAGAGCCCCTGGTGATACTTCGAGCACAGTTTTATGTTGTGTCGAGTCTTCTTAGTGTTTTAAAAATAGCGAATTTGATGCTATCATAGAAGTGCACTCCCATTCAAAAGGCATTTTGACCTAAAACGAAAATACGGTCAATCTTAAAAGTGGCGTTTCCATTCTAATTATACTTTTACATGAAAGTTTAACTCGAGTAGATAATCTAGGTAAAATTTTGGCAACAGTTACCCTTTAAAAGAAAAAGTTATTTACAGAACCTTAAAGGGTTCTGTCTGCCACTTCATCGAACCTTTTACGGGATCCCATCATGGGATCATTTTATTGATTTAGTTTCAATTAATACATTTAAATAATTTTGAATTTGAATTAAAAAGCTCGTAAACATACTTTACCATTAGAAAAAAAATTGAATATCCCATTAAACAGTGTTATGACATTTAAGACATTTATCCTGAGAATCTTTTTGGCATAAAGGGTTCTTTAAAACTGAGTCAAGAACCCTAGGGAAACCCATTGAACCTTTTTTTCTAAGAGTGTGCTTGGATGTAACTTCCATTTGAGCACAGATTTTTATTTAAATGAGAAACCGAAAGCTTTTCTGTGGTCAGCCTGCAATAAATAAATAAAACAAAAAAGTAGGATAACAAAAAAATTTAGCATGCAAATGCAGCAGGTTAGGAAACCAAGTGACCTTTTCTAAGGGTTTTGCTCATAACCTGCATATTTATTCCTCATAAATATTACGGTATATAAGGGTCAGCAAGTTCTTGTATGTCATTATTAGAATTCACAACAGCTATATGAAAAATATTTTCCAAAATATCCTGAAAAATGTCATAATAACTCATATCTGAGAGACTTTAACTTTAATTCTAAATTACATCATTCCAAAAGTTTTGTGCATTCAAATAAATCTGTTTCACATTTACATGGATCTATCAAAGCCATGTACGCAAGTGTGCGCAGATTAGATGTCTAATTTGTCTGGTTTCTGGATCAAGCACAAATTTAATTACATCTCCCAGTGACACATGAGTAATGGCGTCAAACTGAAGTGATTTAGGAGCAAGCGAGGCTAAACGACAATAACGGTAGAGAGCTTTACCATGATAAATAGAAATATGAATGAGAATGTGTAGGTTATATTCCCAGCATCAGGGCAGCATTACAAATGATTCCACTGAGCAAAATAACCACGGTCACAGATGTGCAGCCACATAAAACACGATTAAAATGAACAAAAACAGGCCCTGAATTTTTGAATTGTCATGTTGCTGTAAGATGTGCTTTTGAGGAGTGTATTAAACTTGCCTACCAAAGTTCTGCACACATTTTGGAGCTCTGTGTTTACTCCCTAAACGTTAAGAGGTTAAGTTATACTGCATATCTTACAGCGTTCACAAAAAGCAACACAAGTGCAATGGTAATAGCATGTTTTGGTGATATAGCAGGTACCTTGGAGTGCCATGCAAACACCATGATATGATAGTTGCATCTGAATTCAATCCCTGTACAATAGTAGATCAACAGTTTTGGAGGGGTTGCCAAGTCTCTGTGTTAAAATTCTGGCATCTTTTCTCCAATATAATCATCTCACACAGTGACATATTCACACTGTACTAGATTTGTATGTAAAATTAGAAACAAACTTGCTACACTGTAAAAATGGAAAGATATCCAAGGCACCATTTTGGTTCCTCAGCTTGCTGGCAGAACCCTCCGATGAACCGTCTTGTCAGGGTATATTTTAAATATCATATTGCATACTCAACACAAGGTTCATAGTAGTACATTAAGCGTGAATATTATTACTCTAAGGAACTAATATAATATGCTTCTTTTAGGGTAGATAAGGTACAAACTGTCCATTTAAGGGTACAGCCCCAGTGGCTGTTTTTGACTAATTTTTTTCCACTTTGAAAGAGCTTCAAATATATATTTTAAGTGATTTCACCCTTTTCTTTATAATGGGGTTACTGGATGAATCATCTTTAGAGCACTTTTAGAAACGCATCGGTTCCAATTTGTAAGTTCTTCAGTAAACTGGCCTTTCTGAAAAGTTGACTAGAGCTTTCTAAGGCAGGGTTTCCCAAATGGGGGTTCACAAGTTGATCTAAATCTAATAATTATCAAATATAACCTTAAAATAAATAAACAGGGCACGATAATTTGTGACATAGCTTTGTGCGGTTATCAAATCAAAGGCTGATATAAAGGCTGTGTTTCAAAAAGAAGCGTGGCACTGTGTTTACGCAAGCAGTTTGTGATTGGTGTGTTCACAGTCAATGCAGTGAACTCCATTTCTGCATGTGCTGGAAGTTTAATATGCATTATTTCAGACGTATTCCACCAAAATAAAAGGTCACGGATACATTTTTTTTTTTTTTTTAAATCTTGAGGCTATTGAAGTTTGAAAATGGAGAATTTTAAGGAGTAGTTCACATTAAAATGAAAATTAGCCCATGATTTACTCACCCTGAAGCCATATGACTTTCTTCTTTCAGACGAATACAATCGGAGTTATATTAAAAAATGTCAAAATTGTATAATGCCATTGGATTGCAAGATTGAAGCTCAAAAAAGTGCATCCATCGGTCATAAAACTAACTCCCATGGCTTCGGGGGGTTAACCCTCTGGAGTCTAAGGTGTTTTTGGGGTCCTTGAGATGTTTTGTCATGACCTGATATTTGTATTTTTTTCAGTTGCTTATAAACATATTAATGGCAAAGGTAATTACACTATATTTAGCACGAACATGGCTATCATAATATGTGAGCAACATGTATGTACATGTTTGCATTTTTGAGAGAATATTATTTATGCGTGGTTATTCAAAAAACTCAAACTTAAATGTTCTGATATAAGACCACAAACGACCAACTTCACATATTCCCACAATACTTTTGACTAATGGATCTTGTCGGCTAGAGTATTTACTTCAAAATGATCTGAAAATCATCCGGGCTAATCGTTCACATTAAACAATAGATTGATTTAAATTTTGTAAGACACTTTTTGTTTGGAAAGGCAATATGCAGGTGGGCGTGAATGATCCAACATAATTATTAGTATTATTATCATTCTATTTGAATGCAAAAAATAAACACCTACATACATTAAATATTTTATTTATTTACTTGCACTTCATGTGACCTTTAACCAACATCAAAAAATTGTGAACATGCAAGTGTGTCATTAAATTAATTAAATATTAACTTAAAATCTTAGGGGGTACTTAAAATAATAGTTTTTATGTCTAAGGTTTGGCTGGAAAAAAAAAATTGGGGAACCCCTGCTCTAGAGGTTTCACAATCCAGGGAACCACAAACGGTGCCTCAAGCATCTCTTCATTTTTACTATAATAAATTTAATTATGTTGGACTTCAAGCCAGGGTAATGATTTCAACATCCTTTGTGAATATTTCAAACATATGACAGTAAGCATGCACAAATCTGAACCAGCATGTTAGTTATCAGATGCTTGACCATTCAAAATGCAGGTTGCTTCTGCAAACCAACAACAACACATGAGCACAAAGCCGTATCCTATTTTTCTGTAAATCCCTACAGTATAAATAATCCTGTTTTTATTGTGGATGGAAGGACCATTTACAACAACAGAAGTTAGTCTTATCACACTTCCATTTGTGACCTGAGCTTATCATTTTAATATCTCACGAGCAAGGTGATAGGTTGTGGTCTCCACTGTTCCTCAGTGATTTGCTGAAAGCCAACACAGCACATGATGCCCTTGGCAACACAAAGTTGCTGCCTCCTCTATTTCAGCAGGGTAAACAAACCATACTAATAGCATACATACGTTTAAAATGAATCATACTTCCGATTCATCTTTCACTTATTATTAACCACAGTTTGTGCAGTTGTTGCTTAATAAACCATTCAGTAATTCCCAAGGGCAATATTTTTTCCACGTCTGGATACAAATATACATTTTAAACTTTAATTACCATGTATTTCAGCTGGGAATGAACACTCCTGCAGCATACCTTCAATTGAAGATTAATGTTACAAGTTGTCCATGCGGAGAAAAACTGACACCACACAAGGAAGAATACATGTAGGCTACAGTACATCAAGTACGCTTTCAACAGCAACTTACCATAATACGCAGACGGGACTTGCGATTTTCTTGCCATCGCAGCGTGGACGTACGTTGCTGGGTTTGCAGGCGCAGGTTGGTTTGAAGAATACACTGTCGCTCGCCAAAATCCAAGTTTAATAGATTCCCTCACGCGACTAAAACGTCAGTGATGTTTACAGCGGAGCGTCATCAAACGTGCGGAGCGCGCGCGCCGCTCAACATACTGTCACTGTAGTGAGCCAGTCCAGCATCAATGGCAGGGTAAAGGTGTACTAATAAAACCAATAAAGGTGAATTTATACAGTCTGCAGTCGCACAAGCTGTCTGCAGAGCAATATTTCCATGTTATAATTGGACTGAAATTTAATTTAGAAAGAAAAAAAACATTTAGTAGCCTATACTAACTTTGTGATGCAGCGCACGTTGACTACACTATATAGCCCAATTCTGCTGACAAAGACTGCGGTTACTTGCACATTGATGTGATACATTATAGGCAGAGCTTGAATTCAAGCTTATTCGGCCAGTGTATTGGATAAATTAAGCTGTCCGTGAAGATAATGTTTTGAATGTCTTATACGCGTGACTTTAGCGCGGTCCAGTGGCAACAAGCTACATTGCATCATCGAGGTACAGTTGGACAATGAAACTGGACACTGGCCAATATAGTGTTGGAGGTTTCAAGACTATATGCGCGGCCTGGTGGCCAATATTCACTCATCTTACATTCCATCAGTGTAAAAGAGTGGAGGTTCAATTAGCTGAGCAATAGCACACTACATAACCAGAGACCTAGAGTTCAAAAGAGGACAAATTGTTATGATAGCTATGGTATCCAGGGTAATGTCGGCTCGGCATACCACCTCGTAATACAAACCACATCCAACAGAAGTAACTGTCGACGCAAGAGAAAGCTGTCTGAAAGGGATATCCAGGTAGCCTACTAACCTGGACTGTCTCCAAAAACATAAAACCACAGCTGTCCAACTCACTGCAGAATTAAATGCGCACCTGTTTCCACAAAAACTGTTCGTCAGGAGCTCCAGAGTTAATATTCATGGTCGGGCTGCTATAGACAAACCTTTGGTCACTCATGCCAATACCAAATGTTGGGTTTCTTTGTTGCCAACAGTGCATATCTTGGGCTGTGGTCAATGTGAAACAAGTATTGTTCTCTGATGTGTCCACCCACCTTCACTGTCTTTTCCCATATCTGTGGGAGTTACGGTGTGGAGGAGCCTCATGGAGGCTTACAGCTAGACTGTTGCTGCCCAGAATCAAGCACATGGGTGGATCATTGATGGTTTGGGCTGCAATATCATGGCATTCCCTACTGTGCTTAATGGGACCGTTACTGCCAAGGACTATTCTGGAGGACCATGTGCACCTAATGGTTCAAACATTGCACCAATACACACAGCAATGAATGGAACTTTAATGGCAACTTGAATGGCAGAATCATTTGTTGAACACAAATGTGAAGTTTAACATCTCCCATGGCCTGCTCAGTCACAAGATCTAAATATTTTTTCAGCCACTTTGGGGTATTTAGGAGGAGCAGAAAACGCCTTCCTCCACCAGCATCACGTGGTGACATGGCCACTGTTCTGGAAGAGGAATGGCTCAAAATCCCTCTGGCCACTGTGTGAAGGACTTATCTGTCATTCCCAAAACTAATTGGTGCTGTATTGGACACAAAAGGAGGCCAACACCATACTAATGAATTATTGTGGTCTAAAACCAGGTGTTTTAGTTAAATTGTCCAAACCCTGCCTCCTTTCATTTACAAATATGCCAAATTCATATATATATTTTTTTTACATTTTACACTCCTAATTTACATAATCTCAATTGACGTAAAACACACAGCCCATGATTTACCTGAAATCTGCATTTAAATAACATTGTATTTCACGAAGAGAGCTTTAAATTTGAACAATATCACATGAGCAAGACAAGGCTGCATGTAAACGCAAGCCACACTAATACGTGTGTGACTTTTACAAGTGATTTTATCCAGTTACCCATTGCTAACATGACCAGTTAGTGCATATATTTATTCTTTGCCAATGAAAATGGCTGCACACAACGCACAGACTCGACCAGACCAGGGCTGTCCAAACTCGGTCCTGGAGGGCCACTGTCCTGCAGCTTGCCTCAACACACCTGCCTGGAAGTTTCCATAAGACCTTGATAAGCTGGTTTAAATGAGTCGAAGCTAAACTTTACAGGACAGTGACACTCCAGGATTAGGATTGGACACCCCTTGACTAAACTATTTGAGTATTTGCTCAAAGTAGTCATTCTACTCCTCTCTGGGTTTTTATTCTAACACTGTAAAAAGTGTTCAGTTCCCTTACTTAATAATTTTAAGGCAACGGGTTTCCTCAATTTTTTAAAAAAATTTAAAATTTTAATTTTAATTTAAAAAAAATTTAATTTCAAAGTTAAGTCAACTGATCACTTTTCACAGTGAGAAACCCGACTCCATGCGATGATGGAGCAAGAGCAGGGAAAAAACAATGCTCTGTCTTTCAAAACCTGTTGCAAAATGACAAATCCGGTTACAAAAAAAATTTGAAATGCTCTGGGAAAAAAAACCCCTGCTATGCTCTGCTTACATAAGTTAAAGTAAGTACTAAATATCACCATTCATGGAACGTCACTTCCGGCCAATTATCAAATTATTGTGTAGAATTTAATCTAGACTGTAAACATGAAAATATTCAATTTAGGGCTCCTCAAACTGACACCTGGGGAATCTCGTCACCTTTTCTAAAAGTGCTTCAAATATATTTTTGTGTACTCCAATATAACCTCCGAATTATCCCCTAGAGATTCTCCAGCAAGTCCAATATTATTATACATTTTTATTTAATAACTTATCTGCATTAGTATTTTTAAAAAACACACATCCTGAGAGAAATAAGACAAAACAAGTATAAAGCTGTTAAATCAGATTTTTATTTTATAATATCCTCCCTCATGTGCTGGACTGGTGCTGTGCTTTGAATATCTTTTCTATCTGATGAGCTGTGGAATGAGGTGCTGCGATGGCAAACAATAAATTGAAAATCTATTTCCTTCTCCCTGAAGGCCTCATGTTTCTGCTCTCTATCCAAAATCTCAAATGCAACCGAATCAAATCTCCGCTCTCATTTGTGTGAAAGGTCATAAAGAGCCAAACCTGAGACATGTCAATCACTTTAAGCAGCTGGTAAAAGCTAGTCTGTGCCTTAGGGATGGCATTTTGAATTGGGTTGTCTGTTCCCCGACTCACATTACTGCAGGATTGCAAATTGAAAGCTGCATAAAAATGCTACTATATGTCTTCTCTATGTAATAGCTCAGGATGTAAAATGTTGTTTAAAGGTAAATGCTGTATGTTTGTCTTGGCATTAGAGCTATTTATAGGGTCGAAACAATTCAGAGCCAATTAATTTTTATTTATTACAAACACATGGTTAAAAGGTTTGCAGACAGACTTACACCATCACACATTAATGCAATGCTTGTTTGTCAAAAGTTCCTGGAAGAAAAACAGTTGTTTTCTCTTTGAGAGGCAGTTACAATATCACAAACAATGCTTAACAACACTAGATGGTGCCATATGCATGATGCAAATCTAGGATCCGATCCATTAAAAAGGAGAGCTGGTCATTTTGCAAGCCTCAAAGCGGTCTATCAAAGCTCAAACAAAACAGTTCCAGCAGCATAATTAAATTCTTATTAAACTTGTATTTTTGACAGCTTAAGAAAGAAGAAGAAAAAAGAACAATTTCTGGCACAAACAGGGGTAAACAATAAATAAAATGTAAATATTTCACACTTCAGTCATGTGTACCACTATAGCACATGTAGGCCTACATCTGACATTGTTGTTACTGGTATTATCCTATATATCTTGCTTTTGAAATGAGGCCAACATTAGATCATAACCATGTCTAACATTGTAAAAAAAAAAAAAGTGTGAAAAAAATAATTTTCAGTAAAAAAAAAATAATCTTCTTCCCCCAATATCAAAACAGTATCTAATGTGATTTTATGATATGATGAAATAACTCTTTGGCAGAGGTAGTTACAAATAATGAAAAATCACGAGTTTTAATATACAGAGCATCAAAATTTAAGGAAATTAATTTCATTACATTTAGTCCCTCTTCTTTTCCCGTCCTTTGAAAGCATCCATGAAATTGAAGGCGCCCAAGTACATACCCAGGACAACTGATTGCTTGAATGGGATTACACTGTAAAGAAAAAAAATAACAATATAAAATACATTACATAAATATAAGCTTTATATTAATTTGCACATTTGTGGGTGTCTGAACACACGAGTTACTAAAGTCTGAAATCAAATCATCTTTGGTTTATTTAAAACTACAAATAGCTCACATTACAACATATGTTAAAATGTTTTTTTCGTTGTTGTTGTATCCAGACATCCTATCCACAAAGAGAGAAATTATCATTTCAAATTGGAGCAAGGTGTCCAAAAAAGGCCAATGTTCAGAACTGAAAATAATGACCGGGCCTGGAAATGAGATCATTCACACCTAATTACCACCTAATGCACTGAGATTCAACACTCATCGTCATGCTGGAATAATACATTAACAAATGTAATTTGTGATTCGATGATTTAAGTGATAGGATTAGAATCAGGGCGGTTATGCATGTTTCTGCAAAAAAAGGAAAGAGGGCATTAAAATAATAAAGAATGCCTCTTCCCATAATCCCATTCAAATACTGCAGCCTTGATAATTATGACTCCACTGTCCAAAACACATTAAAGACCAAACACAGATTGCAATTAATTGGCCAATTTTATGCACTGAAGTCTGTCTCACAGCCCACACAAACAGGTGTTGCTTTATCTTCCGAGTTAGCATCAGTAATTGTCACAGCTGCATAAGAAAGAGCTTCTTAAGGGTCCTCGGTTTGAGAGCCACGGCCGGGTTAAAGGTGTTATGAAACACAGGCGCTAGTGCAGCTGGAAGATATTTCACCTACAACTGATACAACTTGCGAGACTGGTTGCAGCTGTGAAACTGAAACTGAGTTTCTCCATAAAAACAATGTTCTTAATCATTCATGTGAAATAAGCAGACTAATATAGTCTCGCAAAAAGATGTCATTTTCACCTAAGCGAAGGTGAAGTCAGCATAGGAACAATGAATCACAGTGTTCCTGTCATTCATTCAATGTCTGAATGTCCTCGGGGAGATGAGTAAATCCACACACACATACACACACAACCCTGTCCTATGAGGTCAGCGCTTGAGAAACAGTTTTGTTCCGTGCCGTTGCTTAAGGCTAAACTCGCAGACCTTTAGTTCACTCCAGATACTTCTCTCAAATCCACCGGCTCTCTCTTTACTGCAGCAGATTTCCTTTGACATCAACAGTCTATAGTGAAATTATTCATGTCACATCCCCGACTCACTCCACAGACAACGGCAAATTTATGGGTTTAACTTTCTGCAGAGCTTTTCTGTTTCGATCCACCGCAGAGAGATCAAGCCTCAGACAGTGGAAGGACCAATTAAATGTGTATTTCCATTTACACAAGGGCCATTAGTTTTGTATACGTGCATTCAGATGTTCTGCTGCTGCCATGTAAATGTGACTGTTACGTTCAAGGCTAGAAAATGTTTTCTTTGCCTGCTACATATAACCCAAGAAAAACCAAAGCCAACAGTTGTACACTATGTACACATATGCACACTAGAAAGTCAGGAGGCAAGACTTTTTTAACGTTTTTGTAAGAAGTCTCTTATGCTGCTCACCAAGGTTGCATTTATTTGATATAAAATACAGTAAAACAGTAATATTGTGAAATGGTATAATTTCAAATAAACGCTTTCTATTTAAATACATTTTAAAATGTAATTTATTTCTGTGACAGCCAAGCTGAATTTTCAGCATCATTACTCCAGTCTTAAGCGTCACATGATCCTTCAGAAATCAGTCTAATATGATGATCTGCTGCTCTTACTTTTTTGTTATTATCAACAATGAACGCAGTTGTGCGGTTTAATAATCCAGTGGAAACCAGGATACATTTAAACCACATTTATTTGTAATCGAAATCTTTAACATTATAAATGCGTTTACGGTCTCTTTTGATCAATTGAATGCGTTTTTGGACCACAGTAGGTTTGGACAAACTGTCATTGGGTGCTTCTCAAACAGAAGGCTGCATCCTAGTAAGGTTGTAAGCTCTGTCAAAGGACGCCTCAGGCCCTGTCCCAAATGGCACCCTAAACACTCCTGGTCTTCCTACGAGTTCACACTTAGTGACGTAGCGCCGCTTTGACTGTCGGAAAGAGGCTGCTGCGGAGCTCACTTCAGTGGTCAAAAGCACCCTTCTGCCACCTAATGAACAATGAGACACCCTACGGTCTCATGGACTTGACGGACACACGTACGTGGCAGCCATTGTAAGTCCACAAGACTGTAGGTGCATCTGAGGCATGCCATTTGGGACAGGGCCTCAATTTATTTTACGCCCTTCAGTCGGCCTGTTTTGAAGGATGCATCAAATAGATCCTTTGCATCCTTCAAATCACCCACAATCCAATTCACAAAAAAAAGAAATAGAGAAATTTGACAAGCTGATACATTTTCATCCATGTAATGCAAGACAAAAGAAATAGTTTTTAGAATAAGCATTTTTTTCTTTTGTTTTGTTGTAAACTGAGACCACAGACAGTTGTAATTACTAGTGCTGCATTGATAGAAATGCAGTTGATATAAAGGTTTTTAATATAAATTATTTTTCAAATTATAATTTTAATAGAATTTGACCATAAGGGCAGATACATTTATGACATTGCCATGCGCACTTACGAGACCGACTCATTCTAGCGTTTAATGCGGAGGAAGACTCCAAAAGGACTAGACTAGGAAGGGCACAGCCTGACTAGGATACAGCCTTTCAATTGAGAAGCACCCGTTATTTTCATATAAGAACAATTATATAATGCTTGCAGTTATTAACTTATATTTGAAACTGGAAAAAACAGAGGGGTATGCTGTAAAGATATGATGTACTACAAAAACATTTAAAATATGAAACATTTTTACAGATAGAAAACCTGTAACAGAGAAACACTCTAAACATGAGGACATGTTTTTACCTGGAGAAGTTTGAGATAAGCATATGAAACTAACTTACCCTTTTAAAGCCCTTAACAAGTATAAGGTCTTTGGAAGTAAAAGGTAAACTTGGTCTGTCAGAATGGCACTGACAATCCTCTTAGCGACATAGTCTGGCTCCAATATGGGCAGCAGTCGGGGCCACCTGCACACAAGGCACATGCTTTCATTTACATAGCTATTTTTATAACGGATGAACCCAAAATTACTGTATGATTGGGTACTTAAGAGGATATTTACGTGCATTTTAAGAGGAAAATCAACAGCCTTAATGTCTCTCACTCTCACACATACTTGTTACGTGTCGCAACAAATACAAAACGGGCAGCATGCAATGCTAGTTTCCAACCAGCACCAGATGACAGAAAGTGGAACTATTCAGATAACATTTGAAGGGTCAATCAATACAAAAATTAGCCCCAGCCCTTAGGCAAAGGACCATGCTGAGGGATATAAACTGCAGAGCATTTTTTATCATTGCTGTTAAACAACAAAACAGCGTCTTCTCAACACACCAACAACGAACCAAACTCATCCAGTCTCAGTTACAACTACAGTGTTTGAGGGTCAAAGTAGACATCGTTCACGGGCAACCAATGAAGACCATAGACTGGCATTATGCAAATTTGTTACAAACCTATGCAGGTTTGAGCAGGAAGAAAGACTGGAATTACTGACGACTCATTTCGGCAGTTTAGAATCGATTATTTTTTAGGAGACAATAACTTTATTTTTTGTGCATTTTGATCTTTGAGACTTTGCAGACCTTTTACATTTACAAACAGCTGTAATGCACACTGCCAGTTTCCATAATAGGGGAACTTGAATGTGGGTTTCGAACAAAAAGCTGAGAAAACCTAGCCTGGGAAAACCCAGACCACTTCCGGCAAATTTAGATTTGCTCTGCAAGTGGGTCTGGCAAAGAGCCCATTGAAACCCATTTCCAATCCGTCGAAATCGCGGCACCAATCAGAAACGTTGGGGCGGGCTTTACACGATGACGACAGAGCAGAGACGGTGACGCAGATTTTGTACATTACAAAGACGGATGCCGCCGTGGAACATCACAACATCACTCGTTCGAATCAGCTATCGCGTCTGTTTCAAGTGATTTAAAATAGTCATTTTCGTTAACACAAACAGAGAATTGCTGAGAGTCTCGAGATGTTCCTCCGTCGCTCTGCATACGTCATGTCATTCATCGCTCTGATTGGTTTTAGATCTATCCGACGTCCGTTGGTGACGCCCCTGTGGAAATGAATTGTCTATGAAGCTTTGCCAGACCCTTACTCAGTTACAACTGAGAGTGGTCTGGGTTTTCCCAGGCTAGAGAAAACCATGTTTTAGTCTTGTTTAGTCACCTAGTCTTTAGACAATAATCAAAACATTAACGATACCCTCATGTCACGATTCGATACATATCACAGTACTGAACTCACTATAGGATATTATTGCGATACTCCAAGACATATGGTAAAATGTAAAAAAAAAAAAAAAAAAAAAAAAACCTAAAACCTCTCAAAACAGATAACAGACTAATCCGGGTTACTGAAGTCAGCAGCACTATACATTGCTTGTTGCACTGTTGGATTATAAGTTACAAACAGGTACGATTTTAAAACAGTTTAATCGGAAATCAATATCTCTTATCTCGAAATGCTGTGTAAAAGGCGTCCTCATCACCCTGTCGGGGGTTTATTTTGAGGGAACAAACGGCTGGATGTACATTAACCCTTACCTATATATATTACTTTAATGTAGTACTGACACCAAAACTCTGTTAACTTGAATTTTTCCTCACAGTATTCATTTTGGGTGAACTACAAACAATATTACAGAGCCCCTAAAGGGACGGTGGTGGAAAAAATTAGGATGGGAGAATTATTTTTTTTGCGTTCCCTTGCAAAACTTTTTGCGTTCCCCCGAGAAACTTTGCGTTCACATGCAAAACCTGTTGTGAGCACAGACACTTCCTATTTAACGTCCCGCTGGCAGTGCTTCAGAGCTCCGTACGTTAATGGAGCGTTTCATAGTGTTTGAACTTATCAGACTCAAATATAAAGAAATGCGGTCAGTGCTTAACTCAAGGTGGAGTTAGCCTATAAATTCACAGATTCGAACTTCTCGGATCAATAACTTTAGCCTATACTTATTTACAATTACAGTAACATAGTGCTACAACCATATTTCCATCAAAACGAGCTTTATAATATAGGCTAAATGGATCTGAGCGGCTGAGAGTCTATGAGAAAGTCCAAATGGAACGTCTGCAAAGTGCAATATAACCCAAAACCGTGACTACAAAAACAGTCATTAACTTAAATGTTCACGAATTTCCTGAGTTAAGCACTGACCGCATTTCTTTATATTTGAGTTCAAGTTCAAACACTATGAAACGCTCCATTAACGTATGGAGCTCTGAAGCACTGCCAGCGGGACATTAAACAGGTGTCTGTCTGAGCTCACAACAGGTTTTGCGTGGGAACGCAAATAACTTTGCGAGGGAACGCAAAATATTTCCCCCCCAAAAAAATTCTCCCATCCTACATTTATTCCACCACCACGTCCCTTTAGGGGCTCCGTACAATACAGATTGTCACTATCTACAATAAATATTGTTGCATTTTTGTATTGTGACACAATATATTGTTACACCCATACAAAACATGGAGTAGATCAAGTCCATCAACACCATGAAAGCTTGTTGTTAACATTTTTCTCTGTACCATTAGACAGTCTAGATGTATTTGCCATTGAACGTTTGGTAAATCACATAAGCTTACTTGTGTGTAAACAAATTCTATCAGTTTTTTTCTGGTTTACGCAGACCTTTTTCTTCACTTGTTTTTTTTAGCCGGAGATGCTCTACTATTTCAGAAGACCAATAACAGTGAAAACATGGATTTCAGGAAAAAAACCTGGCTGGGAAAGAGTTAAAAAAAAGCTGCAATAAACCATTTAGAGACACAAACATTATTTCCCTGGGAAAGTCTGATCATAGTAATTTAAGTTGCGTTTGTGTCATCTGTGCTTTGTTTTTCAAGCTCCATGAAGCACAGTCAAAGTCTGTGTCTCTACTTTGATTGTATACATTTACAAAGCAGTGTGCAAAATCCTGCCTACAGAGATCCTGATTATGGCTAATTGGAAAACGACAAAGAACTGAGATTGAATAGCCCTGAAATGATGTCCTTTCGACAATTTGAGAGTGAAGCAATATTGAGAGATTGATCATTATCTCAAAAGTAGATGTTTTTCTTTAAATTATGTCTTCAGTTCCCTGTTCAAATGCTGCAGCTTTAAATTAAAAATGTGTTTGGAGATGAAGTGCACTGTAAAATAAATATTTTCATGATTTGATATCACAACTTTTTATCTTTTGTAAAATCAACCTATATAAATTGTAATGTGGTTCAGATAACAATTCTTTTAGTTTCTATTTATTGAAGTAAATAGAGCCAACCAATCTCTGAATTTTTTTTATTTCAATTAACTCAATTTTAAGGCAACCAGATAACGTACTTTAAGTTAAACCAACAATATTTTTTTACAGTGTGTGCTAGCTTACTTTGTATTGCAGCCATCAAACAGGCCTGTGTTGATGAGGTATGGGCAGACGATTGTGGTTTTGACTCCGTCCTTCCCCGCAGATATCAGCTCATATGCCACAGACTCGGCAAAACCCACAGCAGCAAACTTGCTTGCGCAATAATCTGTGTGGAAAAGATGGGCAATTTAGGAGACATTTGTACAAACGTGGTAGTTACACTGCAAGATAAAACAGTTTTAGGCATTTCAGAAACCAGCTCATTAAAATCGCCATGTAGTAATAAGTCCCGGGCATATGCAAACTAACAAAACAGACGTCACAGGAATTCACATCATCATCGCAGATATCTGTTTCCTGTTAAAGTCTAAACTTTTATTTAACACACACCTGTGGGAATAAAACCACACTGAGACTTATGATCTACAATTTGTGTATTAAAAATTTTAGTTTATTCATATCTGCTGACAAACTAAAAAAAAAAAAAAAAAAAAAAAAATCTTGCCAAACATGTTATTTGAAAGACTTAAATCCCTGAAGGACTTTGTTAGTGTTCCAAAAGCACCTGTGGTGAGAAAGCAGTTGTGTAAGAGATAAGAGGACATGGGTGAATGCTTTACCTGCCAGTCCATTGACGCCTATCAAGCCTGCAGAACTAGCAACACAGACCAGATGTCCATGGTTCTTGTCTGTCATGGCGGGCAGAAATGCTTTATACGTCTAAAACAGAGACATAACCACAAATGGACACTTATACAGAAAAGTGGCAAAACAAAGTGCCATACAAAATTTGATAGAAGGAAAAGAAAATATATCAATCCTACCCAAAAGTGGGACATTGCATTAACTCGGAGTGTCTTCTCAACAATTGCATCAGGAGTGTCCATGAACTTATTACCACTGACTATTCCAGCATTGTTTATTAGTATGGTGACATCGCCGATTTCACTTTTTACCTAGAAGTCAACAAATAATCAATACGAGTAAAAGATTCTGGACAGTTAGCTTAAGATCTCAAATTAACCATTTATTAAAGTTAAATGCACTTATATCAATGTCATTATATTATGGTGTACCATTTGGTTAGCCATACATAAATGTAGAAATAAAATAAATAACTTGGGAGGCCAAATGGACATATACCTTTTGGAATGACTGTCCCTCAAAAAACTATGAATTTACAAAAAATATATATTTTCAAAATATTTTGACAAACTATTGTATTTTGCCTTCTAAGTGCTATTAATAATGATAGGTAGGACCATTCATTTTCTTTTGAGTTGTTTTTACTTATTGACTTTTCATTTACATAAAAAGGATTTCAGTTTGCCGCACAAAATTATCATCACACCCTAGGGTGACGCTGCCTTACCAAGGTCATGACTGACCAATCAAAATCAAGGATTGGTTGCCAGACAACAGAGCTGCAGGGATGACATCACTTTGTAGGCCAAAACGCGGAAGTGAGTTAGCATTTTAGCACTCCCGTCCCGAAGCCAATGGGTTATTTGAATGGCGTTTCGGTTAAATGCCTGAAATAAGTAGCCTGGGAAAACCCAGACCACTTCCGGCAAATTTAGATTTGCTCTGCAAGTGGGTCTGGCAAAGAGCCCATTGAAACCCATTTCCAATCCGTCGAAATCGCGGCACCAATCAGAAACGTTGGGGCGGGCTTTACACGATGACGACAGAACAGAGACGGTGACGCAGATTTTGTACATTACAAAGATGGATGCCACCGTGGAACATCACAACATCACTCGTTCGAATCAGCTATCGCGTCTGTTTCAAGCGATTTCGTTACAGAGAATTGCTGAGAGTCTCGAGATGTTCCTCCGTCGCTCTGCATACGTCATGTCATTCATCGCTCTGATTGGTTTTAGATCTATCCGACGTCCGTTGGTGACGCCCCTGTGGAAATGAATTGTCTATGGAGCTTTGCCAGACCCTAACTCAGTTACAACTGAGAGTGGTCTGGGTTTTCCCAGGCTATGAAATAAGGTCTGTGTGTGGTGAACAAACTCAAGACACTGTTTTATTCTACGACATAAAATACATCAATATTACCCCACTCGTGATTTTTTTAATGTGGTTACGCATCTTGAAAAAGGAGGGTGCTAACAAGTGGCTAAATGGGACTACAGAGGCTGTCGAGGAGATTAAACATCATCACGGCGAAAAGGTAAGCTCCGACCGCTTTTATAGCCTCTTTATGCTTATAATTGTGCTCTTATAAACTATTCCAACTCAAAATTTCTAGGAAATTGTTTTTAGATAAAAGCTGAAAGAGTTGTCGGAAGCTTAGTGATGGTGACGTTAAATTTGTGGGACGGTGGTGTAGTTCATTTATAGCCTACCTTTAGCTTTTTTAATTCTCTTGATGGACAAAACGTGCAAGTGTCATAAACTTTTGCTGATCCCAGAGCTTGTTTATAGTGATAATCCAAAGGTCTATTGCAAAATCCTATTGGGGTTTTCTCAAGGGAACTAGCGTGATGCTAAAAGCCGTTTGGCCTACAAAGTGACGCCAGTACCTGCGCCCCTCTATGATAATATGGTAAGCGGTCATGACACAATAATACATGACAACAGAATGCCATGACCGAACAATCAGAATCAAGTACTGGTTGCCAGGGACAACGGTCAGTTTAGCACTCATTAAATAAAGGCAAAAATAAAGGAATGCAGAATGTCACAAGACTGACCAATCAGAATCAAGTGTTAACAAGTGCAGTTATAAGGACATTTAAAAGTGATGCAGAGGTGTGTTGCAAAACCTTGGATAATCCATAATAATGTTCGAAAAAATCGTTGTCTACAGGATTTAACTCCAACTATAGCTACTCAGACCACTTATGGTTTTGAATTGAATACTCTTCATTCCAGGAAAACAGCTCACAAGAGCAGGGTTGAACTTGGATTACCTGATCTGCCACTCGGTAGACAACATCTCTATCACCGCAGTCACACTGATAGTAATGCACCCTTGACGCTCCTTTTTCTTTAACCTGCTTTGCGGTTTCTTTCAAACCATCCACATTAATGTCCCACAGCACCAATGAGACGTCGAGTGGGGCAAACTCAAGGGCCATCAGTCTGCCAATGCCACAGCCTGCCCCAGTGATGAGCACAATCTCTCCAGACACATCTTTCTTCTTCTGAGGGACGACGAGTTTTATGAGGAATTCCAGGTGGTAGTAGATGGTTAACACTATCAACTGAAGAGTCTCCAAGAGGAAGTTCATTTTGAAAGGTGCAGAAGACCTTATGAACAACATGACAAAGAAAAAAAAAAGAAAAAAGTGAATCACTGTGTGACTAAGACAGGCTTATACAAACACAGGAGAAAACCAGTGTCGTGAGAAACACATTGAATGAAAAGTAAACTAGAACTTTATGTTCCTGTCTGTCATTAAGAACTTAAGTTTGTACATAGCAAATATAAGCCTGAAGAAGGTCTGTTAGAGAATGAAACACGGTTTACCTTTTACTGTGCAAGATACAAAGTCCCCGATGGTGAGTTGTTCTCGTGCAGGTCGCAGTTGGTAAATAAATATTTGTTCTTCAAATGAACATGAACATGAACCAAAGACGACGAGAGCTCGCGCAGACGTTAAAATGACGTTACCCACTCCTTTTCGAGAGACTACACTACTTAACCAGTATGGCAGGTTAACAGGAGTTTACCTGTTTGTTTGAATGAAGTCAGTCTACGGTGACGGGACGGGCTAAGTGAGAAACACTGCGGTCACGTGACTCAGCTGACTGCACTGATTTGTGGGAGTTTTGTAAACTTGTGTTTCTTGTTGATTGCTAAGAGCTGTTGGACTCCCCACATTCCACCGCTCCAGACCAGACACGTCATTTCGCCCGCCATCTTGCAACGGTCAGCGAGTCTCACTCACAGTTAGATCAATGCTGTGAAAGCACCGAGATTTAAATTCCCGAAGATATGGGATAACCTTTCACAGGTGAGAATGTGTTGGTTTGTGTTTTTATATGTATTAACTCAAAATGTAATGTTTTTACTATGGTATTTACAATTTAATGGTAACATTTTAATGTCTTGTCAACGGACGCCTTCGAATGGAAGAATAAAAATATATATATTTCCGCCACAGAATAAAAAAAAAAAAAGGGTAATTGTGACTTTTTATCTCACAATTATGACATTTTATCTCGCAATTCTTTTTTCACCAGAATTGCGAGATATAATATTGCGTGTTATAAAGTCAGAATTGCTAGAAACTCGCAACTGCGAGAAATAAAGTCAGAATAAAGTCTGCGCAATGGGCATTTTCCATGGGTCTAACCTAGCCTGTTGGAGTTGTAATTTTACCTAAATTTAAATGGTAACATTTTTTTAACCACACTTTTCTTTACAGGGATAATAATAAGTCCGGGGTGGCCTTTATCTCAGCGCATGTAGCTAGGCTACAGGTAATATTTATGGCTTTAATAACTCTAATAAAATCCCTTATTCTTTTCCAAACCTTGTAAAAAAAAACGTGTTGCTTTAAGTGTGAATTATCATTCAGCAGCTTTTATTATGTGAGGGCATTTTCCTGGTTTGAGACCGATTTCCCCAAGACTCAGTAGTGGGCATTTTCCATGGGTCTAACCTAGCCTGTTGGAGTTGTAATTTTACCTAAATTTAAATGGTAACATTTTTTTAACCACACTTTTCTTTACAGGGATAATAATAAGTCCGGGGTGGCCTTTATCTCAGCGCATGTAGCTAGGCTACAGGTAATATTTATGGCTTTAATAACTCTAATAAAATCCCTTATTCTTTTCCAAACCTTGTCAAAAAAAAAACGTGTTGCTTTAAGTGTGAATTATCATTCAGCAGCTTTTATTATGTGAGGGCATTTTCCTGGTTTGCATATAGACCGATTTCCCCAAGACTCAGTAGGCATATTAACAGCCTTAAAAGTCATAAATTATTATTTTAACAGCATTGCTTTTCTGGATGCGTAGACAGGTCCATGGAAGCAGTTTCTCCTCATTTACATGGTTTAAATCAGATATGTCAAAAACAATCTACAATTGACCTTTGGCTTATATCTGACTGGCTGGTTTCATTTATTAGTTCTTAATTTCGATGTTGAAATATCTGAGGTTTATAACAGTTCTTCTCAGAGACGGTCAACTGAAAACCGAATACTTCTTTCATACAATATTCTTCATATTGTTCAAGTATAGGAACATCATAGGACATTTTAAAGTTGATTCAGCAATCACAAAGGGGGGACTTTTGAAGTATAAATGTCAAAATTCTGCACACAGTTTGGTAAGCAAATTTCTAAGACAAATTATTTGAGAAGCTCTGTGGTCATAAAGGAAATACATAATATTTTATGTCGATCCTCTCCTAGTGAACAGGACAAGGAGAAGTTGTATTCACTGAGATTAATGTTCTTTATGCAGAGAAGGCCAAATGTGCATTTATCAATTCAAAGGGCAAAGTGGCTAGAATTTGGAGAGGAGTTCCACATCTATTTATTTATTTTATTTAAAAAAAAGGTGAGTGGAAAAGGATTTCTTCCCTTGATATTATTGGCACTTTGACTTCCGATGAGAAGTTATTTTTCAGAGGGTAGACGTAATGCTCTTGATTTCAATACCCTGTAAAACATGGTTTGGCCCATGGAGAAATCTATATGGTTTCATATCCCCAATTTGTTCTGCGAAAAGTGTGGCGGATCAAAATTTCTGCTACCATGTGACTTCAAATGGAGTACGCTTCCCATTATATGTTCTAATTTTCATAAGCAGTCTAGAAGCTTGGAAATGAGACTTTTTAAACATAATGTCTCTCCACACTAAATGTATATATTATAATAACCTAAATGTGTTCCCTAAGAACAAGACTATATTTCAAAAAGAATGGTTTGATAAGGGAATTATTTTTGTTTCAGATTTCCTAAATGGTAATGGTGAAGTTTATACGTATCAACAATCTATACTTCCTTCCCAGGGATTGTGTCTTCGTATAGAGATTACCATAAAGGCATCTCATCTAAATTGCTTCACCTTGTGAAAACACATATCCATTATAACTCAATTGTTGGGCAGATTCAAAAACGCTTTATTGGAGGTATTAATATTAAATGATTAATGAATCTGAACAAGTTTTTGGTAAACATAATCAAAGTATTCAGGACTCTAGTAATTGAAATGGATCATCAGGACCCCCTCAGAAATCTCCATCCATCCATCATGCATACTCTATACATTTCTTTTCCCCCCTTTAGTTATGACACTGTTTTTGAGTAGATAAAAGGTAGCAAAACCTTTACTTACTTATTAGCCTTGAGTTAACTGTTTTATGTATTAAAGTAATTTAACTTTACATCATGACTGGCTAGCAATGCTCTTTAGCCTTGACCATATTCACAAAATAGTACAGCCTCTCAGACATTATTGGTCAAGTAAGTGGTAAAAATATGAAAAGTTGGGTCTTAATAAGCTACTGAAGATGGCCATTAAGGCAGTGACACCGTAATAATGGTCAATATCTTCCACTTGTGAAATGGCTGAATTTGTAAGAAACAAATATCTCATTGAGACATTTCACTTCTGCAGTAAGATGAATTTATTGTATTCTGTAGAGCTAATGGCTCAAACATCTTGCTTTGATTTAAACAAGAACAAAAGCTGTTGAAAAGTTGTTAAAAGAAATGCATTAATCATCAAGTTCAGACGGCAAACTTAACCTCACTACCATGTTCAATGAGCGAAGCAGACTAGCTAATGTGATGAGATTCTCAGAGAAACACAGTGAAAAGTGCTCTTCATTCGTCGTGATGCGATCCAGAAATAGTTAAATGATTGTCCTCTGTCTTTACCAAATGTCCCATCTGATGGGTGATTCCATTGTAAATACAGAGAATTTGAAAATATTTTTTTTTCCCCTTTTAAAACACAAACCATATAGTCACAGAGAACACAAATGTACATCGTACATTATGGATGAATATTCGGCAGCAAAGACAAAAATAAATAGTCATTTAAAATGGCTTCACATGAAATTGGTACAGTGCAAGCTCTACACAAAGTAGGAATAGGTCATTTAGGATGGGTGTCCATGTTTTAATTCTAATCCATGAATCCGCCATATCTCTTCTGCATGCCAGGCAGTGCCGTCTCGCTTCCGTCCTCCCAAGTGCGTTTCAGAAACCCATTGCTTTTCTGGGTGTCTAACCATTCAGGCCTGCCCACTCTGCGCATAAAGCCCCCGTATCGCTTGTGGAGGTCTCTCCCTGCCTCCCCCAGACCACTGTTCCCCTGTACGCTCCTCATGAAGCCCCCATAGCGTTTGACCATGTCCCCATCATGCTGCTCATCTGACTCGGAGGTGAGACCGATTCTGAGGATCTCTCTCAGCAGCTCCACTTGCTGGTCTTCAGCTCCACCCTCTGCCTTGTCCTTCTTCATAAAGCCTCCATATTTCTTACTGATGAGCTCTGCGCCGTCACTCTCTGCTTGGGCCCCCGTGCCGATCTCTGCTGCTTTCTTAATCATGAAGCCCCCATAACGCTTCATGAAGCCTCCGTATTTCTTGGTGAGAAGGTGGTCTGCGCTCTCTTCCTCTTGCTTGAGGCTGTCGACGGCAAGGCGATCCTCTTCTGAGAGGATGTTTTTGCAGACTTCTAGTTTTCTGGAGTCCACAGTCCCTTCACACTCTAATGTGCAGGTCTAGAGGAGAAATGAATGACCGATCAATGCAGGGAAACATTTGGTCCACCAGAGGGCACACACATTCAATCTGCTGAATTCAATGCCAATAATTACTTTTGACAATCTGCACGGTGGAAAATTCAGTCAATTCAGTCAAGCACTCTGAAAACCCGGTCACACGAGAAAGAGAGATAGCTAGACTTCAAGAACTTGCTTTCAATTGGTTTTGATTTGAATATTTGAATAATTGAACACAATTAACTATAAGTGAAAATTATATCTCTTGTGCTTGCATACTGCATTCACATAAGAATACAAAATATAAAACCAGACATTTGACAATAGAGTCTATAATGTTCGTCTTTTGTTCAAATTCAAAGTCACATTTTCCCAAAGGTTTATGTATTATTTGAAAAAAATTGCAAACTAGATTTTAGCTTAGTTGAATAAAAATGCATTTGTTTTACTGGATCTACAGAAGAACTACATATTATGTACAGTATGTCACCTAGGTAACATAACCCTTGTGAAAAATAGGTAAGTGTACTTACTTGAATTGTATGTGACTTGTTGTATAAATTTAAGTCTTAAAAGAATATTAAAAGTATATAATAATTTAAAAATGTTACTATAAAGTGCATTTTAAATAATGTTTGAGTCACTTTTTTCATGCACTTCATTAATTATGTCTGGAATGTTACAATTAAATATTACATTTAAATAAATGTCATAGATTTTTAAATGTACTAAATTGTAACTTTGTTACACATTTGTAATTACAAATATATTTAAATATATGACATGTAAGTTTCAATAGAAATTACATTTAAGTATATTTTAGTTTACCATAATGCTTGTCAGCAATTGCGTTCTACATAAACGCAGTAAAAAAATGTGCTGCCTTAAATCAAGTACAATCAACTTGGATGTCATTTCAACTTAAATTACATTAAACTGACTTTAAAAAAATTAGTTGAGTGTTATATAACTTAAAAAAGTTTAAAGTTATTTAACTTATTTTGATGAGTTAAAGCGATGTAAAAACGTGTCATAACTTATTGATCATATATATTTTTAATTATACGATTACAAAGATGTACTTAGGTGGGTCAAAAAAAGCTATTGAATTTGATATCAATTTAAACTAGAATACTTTTAATTTAACTACAATTAAGAATCCAAAAACATTACATTCATTGATTTAAGAACACCACCGAGGGCTCGTTTAATCTGGCAAACAACCCAAGCAATGGCAAACAACCCAAGCCTTATATTAAGTTTAAAAAAAATATCAGCATTTAGCATCTTTATTGCAATTGAATTGCCAAGACTTACATATAGGAGGGACCAGGGCTAGTTATCACACATTTTACTCATAGTATATTTACCTATATTTCTCAGGTAGGTTCAGGTTTGAAAGTCAATTTTTGAATTTGACTGCAAAAAGCTATTGAACATTTCTGCCATAAGAAAAAGTGAACTGAACAGTTCATGTTGTCTCAAAATAAGGGTAAGTCGTCACGATAGAAATGTAAACAGTTAAACAATTATGAAATAGCTAAAAAGATATCAAAGGATGCATTCAACAATGTCAACTTATATTATAATTAATAAATTGTATGAAATCCACGTGTGACAACTAGCCCCGACCTGACTTCTATGAAAATACTCTTGTCCTGAGAACACAGCTTAACCTTTTAGTTAAGATCTATGGTCATTATATAGTTTCAGACTTTTGTCGAATATAAATGGAAATGAAACTCACCAGTGTGTCGATCTCTGTGTGTTGCCGGAACAGCCGGTAAACGCAGAGCGCGCAGTCTCTGCCGCATTCAGCTCGAACCATCAGCACGAGACAGGCGCTCAAAGCCAGAGTCCACCAGGAGTTCACAGTTAACGCCATGAGCTACAAACGAGCAGTTTACCTTTACTTACATGAGGAAAATGTAAAGCAATCGGTGGCAGAGTCTTGAATATTGACATAAAAGTGGTAAATATAATATGCATGTAGCTACTTTAAATGAGCGCGTAAAATGTATTATTTAGGCTACGCGCATTTGCGCATACAAGAACCCATCAAAAGACCAACCAACTCATCCATCAATTTAAATGATTAGTTAATCAGTTTAAGTATCCTACTTTAAATTCTGTACAAAGTTTACCTGTTTACAGTAGGCTAGTTTCTTGGCAGTGTCCACCGTAGTGCTGAATATGCTGTTTTAGAGAACGATCTCTCGCCAGGTCTGGTGCAGAAGCGTCGTCAGTATCTCACAGCACGAGGGTAAACTCCACACCTGCTCTGTTGAGAAACGATGGACACTCGCAACTTTTAAGCAGTGTGCCCTCGTGACGACACGCCGTTCGCATCTGACGTCAGCAGGAAGCATCACGCATAGAGTGACGGCGGTCACTTCTTTTTTGTCTTTTTTTTTTGTCTGAGAAAATCAATTAATGTATGATATTTTTCGATCCTCGAATTATATTTAGTTAAGGTGATCAACAGTGCCTTTGTTGGTAAGTACTGTGAATATTTGTCATGCTGAGAAAATGTAATGCTCTCCAGTCCAGTTTTGCCACTGCTTTTAATGTAACATAATGTTCTATTGACCCACATTGGCCATCATTTAAAAAAAATAAAAAAAATAGGTTGGTTGATTCCCTTCAGTTCAGACAACAAAGCAACAGCATTTTTCCATATTATTCTTTTTTGTTGAGGGCCTGTTGTGCTGAAGAGTGCATGCTGTTCTGCTTTTTTTCTTTTCTTTTTTTCCCTATGAGCATTGGTCATTACTAATGCGGTCCGGGTAGACAGCATACCTCTCAAGACAGGATAGAGTGTTCGAGAAATAATAGACTTGCGCGTACTCAATCCAGCCATTCAATCTGTGCCTTTGTCTTGAGCATTATCGTGCCATGCGTAGGCTATACCATGATCAGTATCTGTATCATTGTGATTGTTTTGTCTGAGATCATTGTTTTGCATCCTTCATATTATGTCTGCAGTGATGTTTAAACGTCTGTCGCAGCATTTTGACAGTTGTATCATAACATTTAGTCCCATATAGATATTTGCTCATTTGTTCGAATATCGATTATACCGGAAAAGTCATGACTCTTCCTCATTGAGCCCATTCAAAGCTGACGTCATTTAAAGGCAATTCAAAAGTTATTACAGGAAATTATAGATCTTTCTATTGCAGATTCCACGTAGCCTGAAGCATAAGAAATCGGTTGTCAGGACATTAACGGACATCAATTAGAGGTTTTGGAAATTTTTGATATGATTCTTTTGAATCATTTTAAACTGTATGCTGTAAGGCGTTAAATGAGATTGAGAAGAGGATAAAACAAATTATATAATTTTTTGATCCTATTGACTGCATGGAATTCAACACTTTAAAGTTGTGATGAAACAGAAGTAGATATTTAGAGATCTTCTCTAATCTCTATATGTACATCTAAGTAAAAAAGATGTTGGAAAAAGAAAAACATGTAAGTTATAGGGAGTTGGTTCTGCCTTCGTTTGTTGACTGGATGGAGTCAGATTTGTTTGCAAGCTTGCAGTCGATTGTAAGAAAGGTGAGGGTTTAAGCGACTAAATGATTGGAGAAGACTGGCATTTATCAGAAAAGTCTGTTGTTTCACCAAAAGATTGAGTTATGAAATTGAATAAAAATCTTCTTGGTCAAAACATTTTTTAATAAATTAAACGTGCATGGGTGAATCATTCACAATAAGACAAATAATATGCATTTAGAGATGCTGAATTTTCATTTAATGCTGACTTTAAAGGTACGGTAGGCAATTTTAGGAGAGGCTAGCAATAGCATAAGATCCCACCCTCCTTTCAGAGCGTCTTCAAAGCCACGCCTCCTTCAAAACACATGAACGCGTGCAAACAAAAGCGTCATGAGAGACACCGTTAAACTACCTCGTGTCTCAAAGAACATAACATTACAATAAGAATGAACATAAACAGCTAAAGAGCGCTGACCTGTACCAACAATTCGAGTCACGAACCGCTCCGAGTATAACGTAATAACATTACTAAATGTAGACCACTTAACTTAGTGATTGCTATCAGGATGTGAAGACACTTTCAACCAGCAGAACAAAAATGTTTCTGGAACAAATCACCTATTCTGCCTTTTAATTCTTATTATGCACATCTATATTTCAGTCCCAAACCTCTGCTGATAGAAGCATCTTCATAGGTAAATGACTTCACATCAAATATCACAGCGCTATGAGCACTAAACTAAACGTTTCAGAACAACACAATTAACGCCCATAAACACATTTCTCTAATTATGCAGATAGAAATATGGTGGCAATAACATTTCAAAGACAACATCAGGGCTACTAAACTCGTTTCTTGAATCCAATTAAGAAACCCTGTTCTTGGAAATGGTCATTCATTTTAATCAGTTTAAAGTAGAAGTAGAAGTAATGCTGTTTTTATTAATTCAGCAGACTCCATGAGGACAGATTTGACAGACCTCTGCACATAATCAAGCACTTAGTCACTGTCTTACATTAAGTAATCAGTCATACCGCTTTTAAAAATGCTCTATGCTTTTTATCAATTCTGAATCAAACATCTTTTGATAATGGATCAGTGTAACAACCCTCTCGACGCCAACATGTTGGTTTTCCTCATAAAGCGATGAAAATGAATCCAACCTTCTTCTAGGCTGACAATGAATATAATCTGTAAATGAAGAAAATAAAATACAAAATGTGAAGCCGTGGAGATTGCAACTAGTAACACTTCAGCGTGGACCTGTTTTAAGTGGCAATTTGAATAAATGCCACTATAGCTTTAATGTGCTGCTGGGGATTTTGAAAGCATCATATTGATCCATAAAACTCAGGGGAATTACAAGGTGATGATGGTTTTGCTTGCCGGGGGGTCATAGCTGGAAATATGTTTGTGAAGCACACCATTCCACTCCCACTGGCATGTTATCTTCATAAACTCCACAACAAAGTGGTAGTTTCATATTAATGAGCTATGAAATTTATGTAAATCTGTATTTTATGTTGACAGGTTTTTGCATATTTAATCACGGTATTCAAAGTTTCAATTGGTGCTGACCTAATGTTTCACCCAAAAATGAAAATTCTCTCATCATTTACTCACACCCATGTCTTTCCAATCATGGAAGACATCATACGTCTTTCTTCATGTGTATGGTCAAAAAGCATTCTTTATATTCTCAGTACATTTTTTCTTTTTTGGGTGAATGATCCCTTTAACCCTTTGTTGGACCAGTGTAATTATCTTTGCGTACTCTTTAAGTCACTTTTGACGAAAAGCTTTCGCTAAACGACAAGCACACATGAGATATGAGCGTAAATTAATCCTGAGGGAACAACAAAGCATCTGAGTACTCTGCCCTTTAAAAGCTTAAAGGGATTTTAAAGACTTAAAGGGATAGTTCACCCAAACATGAAAATTAATGTATCCATCCTCATTTCTTTCCAAACCTGTATGACTGTCTTTCTTCTGTTATTAGAATAATATAATTTGAGAAACATATCACTGTTTTTTGGAAGTCGGTGCAAAACTGTTGGATTGCATGAAGAATATTCATGGAACTTTTCCATTGCACAAAATACAAAAATGGTTCTTCACTGAATGGGTGTTTGAGGAACCCAAAATGGTTCTTCTTTGGCCTCATTGCGAAAAAACCCTTTTTGGAACTTTTATTTTTAAGAGTGAACCAACATTCTTCTTTTGAGCTCAGCAGAAGAAATAATAATAAGGATTTTTTTCTTTTAGGATGAACTAACCATACACCTCAGAATTTCCTCATGATTTATAAAATGTCACTTTTTCCGCTTTTGATCAAACCAAACTGTTCAACTTTAAAATGAAATATCAAAAATCAGCTTGCACAAATGAAACTAAGATAATTGGTGCGCAATTAAATATGATTGTGCTTTGTAGTTTGGGTTTAAGAAGACTTTTTATCAGCTCTCATATTCAATTTCCTGCAGGGTGAAGAAGGGATATCAGCACCATAATTACAGTGTCACTCAGGCTATGGCCGAACAGCACCAATGACAGGAACAGTTAATTAAATTCTGCCACACATATGAGAGCACTAGGCTATTGTGTTATCACTGATTTGCCATCAGCAATAACTTTTATATTTACACCTTCTTGAGTGGATAAGATACTGAACATTGAAGGTGAGTTATGCAAACAGGAAGAGCTGCTCTTTAGGGCTACTTTTGAGTGTGATAATAGATGCTTAGACCGGAGAAGATAAGTCATTTCGTTTTCCTGCAATTACATAATTAGTCACTGCAGTTGTTAATTCAACAGAGGGGTTTGATTGTAGAACAGAGAATGCCTCATTTATTACTTTTTTTAATTTAAAAAAGTTCATAAAGAGATCGTAAAACTAATCCATACGAATTGAGCGATTTAGTCCAAATTTTCTGAACAGACTCGATTGCATTATATATGAACAGATTGAATGTAGGCTTTTATTCTCATAAACATTCATCAACACACAGATCAGTTGTGGTAAACAAGCTCAAGCATGCTTGCTTGACACGCAAGAACCAATGAGCTTCATTCTCGTGTGTTACGCAGCACGTTTGAGCTTCTCAAGAACCAATGAGATTCATTCTTGTGTTACGCAGCACGTTTGAGCTTCTCAAGAACCAATGAGATTCATTCTCGTGTTACGCAGCACGTTTGAGCTTCTCAAGAACCAATGAGATTCATTCTTGTGTTACGCAGCACGTTTGAGCTTCTCAAGATCCAATGAGATTCATTCTCGTGTTACCCAGCACGTTTGAGCTTCTCGAGAACCAATGAGATTAATTCTCGTGTTACACAGCACGTTTGAGCTTCTCAAGATCCAATGAGGTTCATTCTCGTGTTACCCAGCACGTTTGAGCTTCTCGAGAACCAATGAGTTTCATTCTTGTGTTACACAGCACGTTTGAGCTTCTCAAGATCCAATGAGTTTCATTTTTGTGTTACCCAGCACGTTTGAGCTTCTCGAGAACCAATGAGATTAATTCTCGTGTTACCCAGCACGTTTGAGCTTCTCAAGATCCAATGAGATTCTTTCTCGTGTTACCCAGCACGTTTGAGCTTCTCGAGAACCAATGAGTTTCATTCTCATGTGTTACCCAGCACGTTTGAGCTTCTCAAGAACCAATGAGTTTCACTCTTGTGTTACCCAGCACGTTTGAGCTTCTCAAGATCCAATGAGTTTCATTTTTGTGTTACACAGCACATTTGAGCTTCTCGAGAACCAATGAGATTCATTCTCGTGTTACCCAGCACGTTTGACCTTCTCAAGAACCAATGAGATTCATTCTCGTGTTACCCAGCACATTTGAGCTTCTCGAGAACCAATGAGATTCATTCTTGTGTTACACAGCACATTTGAGCTTCTCAAGAACCAATGAGATTCATTCTCGTGTTACCCAGCACGTTTGAGCTTCTCAAGAACCAATGAGATTCATTCTCGTGTGTTACCCAGCACGTTTGAGCTTCTCAAGAACCAATGAGTTTCATTCTTGTTACCCAGCACGTTTGAGCTTCTCAAGAACCAATGAGATTCATTCTCATGTGTTACCCAGCACGTTTGAGCTTCTCAAGAACCAATGAGTTTCACTCTTGTGTTACACAGCACGTTTGAGCTTCTCAAGATCCAATGAGTTTCATTTTTGTTACACAGCACATTTGAGCTTCTCGAGAACCAATGAGATTCATTCTCGTGTTACCCAGCACGTTTGAGCTTCTCAAGAACCAATGAGATTCATTCTCGTGTTACCCAGCACATTTGAGCTTCTCGAGAACCAATGAGATTCATTCTTGTGTTACACAGCACATTTGAGCTTCTCAAGAACCAATGAGATTCATTCTCGTGTTACCCAGCACGTTTGAGCTTCTCAAGAACCAATGAGATTCATTCTCGTGTGTTACCCAGCACGTTTGAGCTTCTCAAGAACCAATGAGTTTCATTCTTGTTACCCAGCACGATTGAGCTTCTCAAGAACCAATGAGATTCATTCTCGTGTTACCCAGCACGTTTGAGCTTCTCGAGAACCAATGAGTTTCATTTTTGTGTTACACAGCACATTTGAGCTTCTCAAAAACCAATGAGATTCATTCTCGTGTTACCCAGCACGTTTGAGCTTCTCAAGAACCAATGAGATTCATTCTCGTGTTACACAGCACATTTGAGCTTCTCGAGAACCAATGAGTTTCATTCTTGTGTTACCCAGCACGTTTGAGCTTCTCAAGAACCAATGAGTTTCATTCTTGTGTTACACAGCACATTTGAGCTTCTCAAGAACCAATGAGATTCATTCTCGTGTTACCCAGCACATTTGAGCTTCTCAAGAACCAATGAGTTTCATTCTTGTTTTACCCAGCACGTTTGAGCTTCTCAAGAACCAATGAGATTCATTCTTGTGTTACACAGCACATTTGAGCTTCTCGAGAACCAATGAGTTTCATTCTTGTGTTATACAGCACATTTGAGCTTCTCAAGAACCAATGAGATTCTTTCTCGTGTTACCCAGCACATTTGAGCTTCTCGAGAACCAATGAGTTTCATTCTTGTGTTACACAGCACATTTGAGCTTCTCAAGAACCAATGAGTTTCATTCTTGTTTTACCCAGCACGTTTGAGCTTCTCAAGAACCAATGAGATTCATTCTCGTGTTACCCAGCACGTTTGAGCTTCTCAAGATCCAATGAGTTTCATTTTTGTGTTACACAGCACATTTGAGCTTCTCGAGAACCAATGAGTTTCATTCTTGTGTTACACAGCACATTTGAGCTTCTCAAGAACCAATGAGATTCATTCTCGTGTTACCCAGCACATTTGAGCTTCTCGAGAACCAATGAGTTTCATTCTTGTGTTACACAGCACATTTGAGCTTCTCAAGAACCAATGAGATTCA
The DNA here is from genome assembly GCF_949152265.1 of Phoxinus phoxinus. Lineage (NCBI taxonomy): Eukaryota > Metazoa > Chordata > Actinopteri > Cypriniformes > Leuciscidae > Phoxinus > Phoxinus phoxinus. The sequence continues at coordinate 20,059,230 of NC_136880.1, read as the reverse complement.
TTCTCGTGTTTTACCCAGCACGTTTGAGCTTTTCAAGAACCAATGAGTTTCATTCTTGTGTTACCCAGCACGTTTGAGCTTCTCAAGAACCATTGAGATTACTTATACAATATCTTCATGAACTTTCTTGAAGCGTCAAGTTGTCAGTTGCGTGGACTGTACAGGTGAAACTCGAAAAATTAGAATATCGTGCAAAAGTTCATTTATTTCAGTAATTCAACTCAAAAGGTGAAACTAATATATTATATAGACTCATTACATGCAAAGTGAGATATTTCAAGCCTTTATTTGTTATAATTTTAATGATTATGGCTTAGAGCTATGAAAACCCCAAATTCAAAATGAGAATATTGTGAAAAGTTTTCATGAGCTGTAAGGCATAATCATCAAAATTATAACAAATAAAGGCTTGAAATAGCTCACTTAGCATGTAATGAGTCTATTTAATATATTAGTTTCACCTTTTAAGTTGAATTACTGAAATAAATTAACTTTTGCACAATATTAATTTTTTTCTACTTTCAGTATTATGGAAGGACAGAAATCTCTCAGATATAATCAAAAATATCTTCATTCGCATTCTGAAGATGAACGAAGGACTTATGGGTTTGGAACGGCATGAGGGTGAGTATTTAATGACAGAATCTTCATTTTGGGTGAAAAAATCCTTTAAATACAACCTAAATACTGGAAACTCGTAACGGCAGATCTGTATGAAATGACGCCCTTATTCTATTCTAATGTAAGAGAAACTCGTCCATTAACCAGAACAAAACAATGCCATGCTTAATTTGTATTTGTTTCCTTTATTCATTTCATTCATTTACATTTCATCCTTGATTCCTTCCACTGATAAATTTGCAATGTCTAGCTGTGTTTTTAAACACGGACAAACATCTCAAAGGCACATTTCACTGTTTGTCATTCACATTTGCTTCAGGTACATTTTGTGTTCATCTGAACGCGACATCAATTAAATGCTTAATTGAAATTAACATTAAAAACGTCCACTTTCTCCATTAATTCATACAAAGATCAATATTTACATAAAACATGCAGTGGCACTAACAGATCTTTGCTGGGTCAATCGTGCACCTTGTCCACATTTGTGAGCTCACAAACAACAACTGAATTAGAAAGATAAAAAAAATGTTCAAAGCTATTAATATAGTTACTGTTACATAGTTGTAGTGAACTTCAAATCTTAAAAATTTAGAATCAAGTAAAAGTGTATATATGTATATATATATATATATATATATATATATATATATATATATATATATATATATATATACTGTATATATATATTTTTTTAAACGACTTGCAGATAATATAATATCAATTAAATAAAAGGCCACTAAAGTGTGCTTAAAGAGAGTACACTTTTATTACTGTTTCTTACTTAACACATTTAATTACACTTTTTTTAAAAATGCACTTATAATAATGTCAAACAATTAAAGTTCTACTTTGAAGCACATTCAATTCAATCCACATTTAGTTGTAATGCTTTTCACAATGCATAGTTTTAAAGCAGCTTTACAGAAAATGCATGAGTGTGTCCAAGTAATGTCCATATGTCAAAAATGTACAGTTTGAAGATAACACAAATCATAGTTCATGATTTACATCATGTATTTATTTAGGCAGACACAATGAGCTCAATAAAGCAATTATTACAAGTTGTGATCGTAATGATTACAATATAAAATTTGGCGGTTGTGCATGTTGATTCAGAGTTGCCGTGATCTGCCGTCAAACTGAATCTCTAGACATCCATTTTCGAGGTAGAAACAGAAAGAAAATGGAAAATGCTGTTCATAACATTTCAAGCAATAGATAGTCATGCACATTTGATCTTGTATAGCTGGAGTGCAAGGTTATGAGATGCATTATGTGAATGCTTGGTTAAAGAGATGTCTTTAATCTTAATTTATCTGCAAGTGTGTGTCTGACCCACAAACATTAAGGCTATTCCAGAGTTTAGGAGACAAATATGAAAACGCTCTCCCTCCTTTAGTGGACATTATCCTACTACCAAAAGTCCAGAGTTTTGAGACCTTAAAGAGTGTGATGGATTGTAACACAGTAGAAGATCAGTTAAGGAGCTAAACCATTTAGGGCATTATAGGTCAGAAGCAATACTTTGTAATTGATACAGAACTTAATAGGTTACCAGTGTAGAGATGATAAAATTGGGGTTATATGATCATATTTTCTTGACCTGGTAATCTGCATTTTGGACTAATAGCTTGCAGGACAACCATGTAATGCACTACAATAATCCAGAGGTCATTAATGCATGAACTAGCTTTTCAGCATCAGAAACAGCATGTTCCGCAGTTTAGCTATGTTTCTGAGGTGGAAGAAAGCTGTTTTTGTAATATATGAAATATGATTTTTCAAAAGACAAGTTGCTGTCTAATATAACAGCAGGTTTTTAACTTTAGAGGATGAAGTAACAGTACATCCTTCTAGATGCAAATTGTAAGAGATTCTTTGTACAGGTTTTTGGTCTAATAAGTAATACCACAGTCTTATCCGAATTTATTAGAAGAAAATTACTGGCCATCCAATATTTAAAATTTTTAATGCGCTCTGTCAAATTGGATAATTTAGAGATTTCATCTGGATGTGATGAAATACCAGAGTATCATCAGGATAGCAGTTGAGACTAATTCGATGTCTTCTAATAATGATATTGAAAGTAGCAGAGGGCCTAGTACAGACCCTTGCGGCACTCCATCATTTACTGTTGTTTAATTTACTTTAAAAAAATTCCCACCTTAGTGCCTATCCCTGAATACCAGTGTATTTTTTTTAAGTTTCTGTGATGGGGCCTGAATCCTGACTGAAAATATTCATGAATATACATTTCTTGGCACATGACTCAGAGTTAGAGACGAGATATATATATTATTTGTAAATATATTTATATACATGGCATGCAAGTTTTTTCAAATGTTTTGAAACATTGTTATTCATAAAAATAAATCATGAGAACATGAACTTCACTGCATTTGCAGGAATTGTAAAATCTTTTTTCTTATTAACTGAAGTAGCCTAACGCAATATTTTTACTCTAATAGCTTATCTTTCCCCACACATATGACCTGTGATCATGCAATAACGTTAACTTTACATCGCGATGCTGAGCTACAGTGAAATGATAGAAAAGACATTCTGTGATAGTAATTCGCCTCATTCGCGCAAACTGGAGTAGATTGAGGCTAAACACCGCGCCGCACGACCTCTAGACGCGCACAAACGCGTCTTTACATTGAAATCACTCGCGCCAGACGCTCAAGAGTGAGTGAGTGAGTAATCATTTTAAAATAAAATTGACTTTAATCAAACCACGGATCCGTGATAAGTTTTGTGATCCGTCTCGCCACTATGTAGTAGCACTATGATCACTTTGAGGGGAGGATAAATTTATCCCCACCGGGGATAAAAATAATTAAGCAGAGGCAGGGATACATTGACCAGAAAGGGGGAAATCCCACGCATTTTACGTTCTATTTTTGACTTTTTTGGCGACGATGTTTTCTTCTCCTGTGGCTCGGCGTATGGTCCATAATAACAATACAATGCAATCCAGACTTTTAAACTTGCCGGTGCAGTTTCAAGCGCCTCTCACTGCTCTGCACCTGCGTTTCGGCTGGCTCTGAACGAAAACGCGTTGTGGAAACGCGTTGGCTTAGTACTTTTTGTCCCTCTCTGCTATTATAGTTTTGCAAGATGGCGGAACTACATGGACGCCTCCGTGGACCTACCCGTCCCATGTATATAAAGATAATAAATTCTTAATTTATAAGGATAAGTCAGATAATTGGCCGAGGTATTTGTACACCATTGAGGACATATTTATGAATAAAAATATTGATTTTAGATAATAAAATACCTAAAAAGATACTTAGTGTCCCTTTAAGTAATATTTTATAAAAGTATTCAAAAATGTACTTTTTCACAAATACAACATGCAATAAATATATAAATGAATAGGAGTTTATCAGAGGAGGAGTCACTGTTCATATTTTAAACAATGACTGACAATTTCCTGTCAGGGAACAACATACTCAGAGACAGGTTAGCGGTAAACACAGCAGAGCTTTATTGCACAAATGTTGGTAAATACACGAAGGTGAGCTAATCAGAGGTATTGTGGGGTTTTGGATAATGGATGAGAGGAATAACTGAGTAATAGTCTTTGCTGTGTTGCCAGGGTGAAGAGGAGATAGTGAAGCACACACCTCATTGCTGTTGGAGTGAGTGGGTATCCAGGTGAGCATCAGGCTCAGAAAGTAAAAGTCCTCCTCAATATTTTGTTCCTGCAATAACCTGGATTTGCTAATTAGCACAGTTTTTCAGCCAGGAGATAGAACTAATTTGTAAACATATGGCAGGACTTTTACTTTCTGACCCTTGGACTTTACATTAGTCAAGTAGCCTAACAATGAAACCAAATGCTGACTGAAAGTAAGGTGTGCTTATATGCAGGAGATCAGTGAGGAGCAGGTGATCAGTATTCAGATGAGTGTGATGTTGTGAGGGAGTGTAGCGGTGGAGCCTGGTGAATCCGGGCATCCTACATGACTGACTCCATAAGATAAACAGCTTTCTGAAAATGAACACTGAGGCTTCTTCATGGTGAGTTCTGCCTCCTATGGAGGTCACAACCCCAGAATCATAGATAATGTGTTATTCACATGCAGGACAAAAACAGAGAATAATGAAAGCCTGACCACATGGCTTGTTTTCTTAGATGTCAAGAGAAAGCCATATCTGTTTGTCTTAGGCTTATTTTCAGTACCCATATTGTAAAATAACATACTGATACATGACTCCATTTTTTTCCCATTTCTTCAGTGACAACAATTTCTTCACCTTAATCTTAAACACACCTCTATGACCTTTTCCCTTTCTGTGAAAACATTTACTGACAGCATGGCTTTGATGAAACACTGGCTGATAATTTGAAAGCGCTCGTCCAATTTTCGTGTGGTCTCCCGAGCGCTGGTGGTGTGGCCCATGGTGCGACTCGGTGCCGTGACTATTCCAGCAGGGACCCTAGGTGTCACAAAATACATTACCAGCCTTGTTTATCCTGGGAGAGAACACAATTGCTATAATTATTGTCATTTTCATCAAAGCCAGTGAAAGCAGATGCGGTGTTAGTGTAATGCTGTAAAATTACAGGGGACGCACTTAGACATCGGAGAGGGATAACTGCTGCCCTACTTTTCACTCTATCATTTCTTTCACTTTATCTATATATCTCTGCCCTATATAATGGATGCTGAAAAATACAGGGGCTACTTACCCCTTTAAATTGAGTAGATGATGAAAGCCATATATTAACTAATAAACAGTTAGTTGTGATCCTTGAATCTGGTTGGTCAAGCCAAGTGTGCTGATAGTCCAACAGCACTGGGACTTTTCCCTGTTTCTCACAGATCCGCTTGACCGTGTTTGTTCCAGACAGACTGTCGGGCTGTGCGTTAGAGAAGGAGATTTTTCAATGACAGTTGGTGGTGACAAATAATTTATGATTAGTGTAACTCAAAATACTGATTCATTCAGGAACAAAACAAGTGACTATATTTATAAGTCGTGGAATCATTCACTCAACCGATTTGTTCAAAAACACTGATTCGTTAAAAAAGGAAATACCACTTTGTTGGGTTGTTTCTTAGCAACAGGCATGTTTATGTGGCTTTGGCTTTGTGTGGAACTATTTTTAATTAAGCACAAATCTATGATGCATTTTCCACAGTTATTGGATTTTTTTTTACATTTTAATTAAAAAAATCTTGTAAATTTATAAAACTATCATTTGTGTTGTATTACTTTGGCATTAAATTACAAAATGATAATAATTATACCACTGAGAGAGTGATGTAATTTTTCTTTCTTTTGACTGCCGCAATCAATCTCTACGTTTGATTCCTCTTTTAAAAAGTTGTAAAAAATGCTATCCTCCGATTTTTTATTTATTTTACTATTGGAGATAAAAGAGAAGACAAAAAAAAACCGTCTACATCTGACAACACTGGAAATGGGTCAACTGAACTGTTGTAAGACATTTCATATATTTGCTGCTCAGATGATATTCCTTAATGTTGACAATTTTTTTTATTGACAAATGTTGGATGTGACGTTATGTTATGAGACAGTGTGTTCAACAAAAATGTGCATACCTAAGCAAACTTTGTTCTTAATCCTGATATAAAAATTTCACCTAGGGATCTTCAACTTTCTGTAATACTAAATCAAAACCTGCATGAACTTTCAGATATAAATTGAATGAAATCATAAAACTTAAATACCTGCAAGACACCTTAATCAACACTGACATTTTGGAAGGTAGAACGACCAAATTATTATTAATTACACCTTTTTAAACTCAACTAAAATTAAAATTAAATGTAAAATTAATGAAACTGACATTAACAATGTCTATGTAATCATTATTATTTTAGAACCATTGGGTCATAACAAGGTTAAACATTTTGTTTGTTTGTTTTTTTGTACCAAAAATATAATGATTTGACTGTCTTTGCTCCGAGAGAAAAGAGTTTGAATGAACATCTTTGAGAAATGCGTGATAAAGGAAAATGTCAAATAGAATCATTTGCATATTTGCTTATTAGGAATGATTGCTCTGAATATTGCTCTATTCATGTAAAATGTGTAATTGCAAGGCTTGCTAGATGACTAAACCCTTTCTCTCCTGTTTTTTTTCCCCTTTCTAAATTAATATGTATGAGAAGGGCTGTAAAATCTGTTCATGGCTCCCTCACTAAAGAGGTGCCATTGCAGAGCTTCAGATGATGAAGGATAGACAAATGACAGCTTTTTAAATTGCCTATCAGTTTCAACAGGAGACTAAACTTTACAGTCAAACTCGTTGCTTCAACTTCTTTTGTATCAAAAAGCAATTATATTTCCTAATAACATTTGTAATTTTTGCCATCTAATATGGTATTTAATTGAGACAAATTTACAGAAATTCTTAGAACTGTTCAGCATTAATGTAATGGTGATTTTAGTCAAGTTAAGGCGTAGACAACCAGGCTTGATTTATCATAAAGCGATATTATTCTTTGGGCAGGCTCAGCTAGCTTACAGCTCATGCTCAAACCCTTTTTATATGTTGTTTATGTTCTGATTTGAAAATGACTTGAGATGAAAACGTTATCCTGTTTTCTGTTGACAGCTTATTCAACTCTCTGACCTGTTCATCGAATTCCAATCATTCCATGAACTTTTGGAGCGAGTCTACTTCATATGTACACTTCAGACAGCTCCACATACCACAATGCAACACGATTGTGACGTCAACGCATATTGCGTTTAATTTTGGACTGGAACGCAGCCAATGAGTGGATGGTGAACTGGGATAATAGGCTGTGTAGATGAGGGAATGCAGGTGCAACGAATCGGTAATCTGGTGATTGTGAACGAGTGGGCGGGTCCTGGTGATTGGGTGATGCTTGGGGCTGTGACGTATGGCTGTGACACCAAGAGTTCAGGGTATGTTTGACGGTAAGATGACCTAAATAGAATTTTTATTTATTTATTTTTTATCATCACGTGAATGTGGGCAAGTGCAATCTAAAAAACAAACAACATTTTTAAACAAAAGACTGACAAATTGCACTTTTGTCAAAGACATTGTGTATATAAGCAATGTTTTTATGCTTGTTTCTGCTTCTTTTTTTTGTCTGTGTTTTGATCCGGAGACTCAGTACTCTTTCAGAAGATGCATAATAGCGTCCCCTACCAGATAACACTGAAAACATGGAAAGCCAGAAAATTCCATCGTTGGCTGGGAAGCGTTGTCTCATAAATTATTACAAAAAAAAAAAAATCTGTCAATGGCAGGAAAATATAGAATTTGCGCAATCTAGAATTCTACTCAAGGGCAAAACATTTCCACATGCATCGGGTTCAAGTTTTTCATGTGAACTCACCACGTTGACCAGAAAAATGCTGCTTTGTGCATTACAACTGACAGTGGACAATGGATCTTTTTACCTGCAAAATTTTGTCTGACTGAGCTTTTACTGGAACAAAGCGCAAGAGTTGTATGCTATTTTGTATGAGGTTATTGCTAATTTTATTGACCGTAATAGAGAGAGAGAGAGGGAAGAAAGGAAGGGAAATGAGATAGGAACATGACCTGGAATGAAATCCAACCCAAGTCTCCCAAGTCCATTTAAAACATTGATTCATTCAGGAACAAAGCAAGTGACTGTTTTTATGAGTAATTGAATCATTCAATCAACCGATTTGTAAAAAAATCGGATTCATTTGAAAATGAAATACCATTACGGTGTGCTGTTGCTTAGCGACAGCCAACATTTTATGTGGCTTTGGCTTCGTTTGAAACTATTTTTGTTAGCGGAGAAAAACTAAAGAGACTGGCAATATTGTGTCTGAAATAAGTTACCCAGTAGTTACTCTGTATTTGTGTGTGGAGTCTATTCACAGACTATGGTGCCTCATTTCCACAGTTATTGACATCGTAAATCTCTTAAAAATCTCCTCTTGTACTATTAACAGTATGGACATTTTGTGCCAGCAAGTGTTGTATGCTATTTTGAATGGACTTTTTGCCCAGAAATAAAGAAAGGGCAATGCAATGGGAACATGACCTGGGACGGACTTGAACCCACGTTTTTCAAGAGCATCAGAGCTCAACATGTTGGACCACAAAAGTATTCCCTCATCCTTTTATGATGGGTTTATGGTGATTTTATTGTGTGTGCGTGTGTGTGCGTGTGTGTGTGTGTGTGCGTGTGCGTGTGTGTGTGTGTGTGTGTGTGTGTGTGTGTGTGTGTGTGTGTGTGTGTGTGTGTGTGTGTGTGTCATTTTAGGACCTTAACATACATGGTCACGATGAAATGTTATTATAAAAAGCCATATGGGTTTAAAATGAGTAGATAATGGCAGAATTGTCTTAACTATTCCTTACAGTTGGCAAATTTGACATTTGCAAAGTGATTTCTATGCAAAATGTAGATAATTTGTTCGATGATGTCACGGCCTACCCAAAGTATTACCCAAAGTGTGAAATGAGAGTGCATACATGGCAACTGGGAATTATCTTGTATGGAATAAAAACAACAACAAAAATGCCACTGAATTAATCTCATGAAATCGCATTACCTCCTTAGAAGTTTAAAAAGATGCAGTATCACAATTAGAACAGGAACCCAAGTGTTTGTTGACAGGTTAGCAGTGGCACTCTGTTCATATTCCTGACTAACAGACAGACAAGGACATTTTGAAAAACCTCTCTACTTACCTCTGATTATATACACTTAAGATTATTATCAATTTTTAGATTGCACTTGATGAATAACGACTTGAGATGTGAGCCGGCTCTGCTGAATGGCTGTTGAATGGAGGTTATAATGTATTGTCTGGCATGGCAGCTTTGAAGTTGCATTCTTGAGAATAATGAGACATGACTCACCTTCTCTTCTCCTCTTCTCTGCTTCAGGCGTGTCAATGCAGGAGACGTGAAAGTTACAGCTATTCAGGCTGGAGGGAGGAACCAGTCGACATGTGTTAAAAAGGTACATGCAAAAAAGCCCACACTTTTTACCCTATAAAACTTTGATCGTCAAGGTATAACAAAGAAAGCATGTATGCAATGAGCCAGATATACTTCTTATTTGTGCCTTTTCTTTTGTGGTGCTGGAATAAACATTGATTTCACATATGCGTTGATGCCAAATTAAAAATCTGTACTTGCATACTAGGCTTGTCACAATTCCAGTGAGGCCATTTTGCACATTAGCAATGTTAAATTGCTCTAGGATGCCTTGCATAAACACTGAATGTTGAGAAGGGGGTCTTTGACCATGGCTTAGTTTCCATTACTAGTCAGTTTCGGTTCAGAAGTCACTCACCCGGTTCTCTGTTCTTCACTGGTGTCCTGTTGTAGACATAGCCTGAGGAAAGGTAGACTGACACCTGTGTTTTCTCTGGAAGACCACGCTTTTCAAAGGGAACGGCACTCTTTCTCTCTGCTTAGAGGGGTAAACATTTATAAAGCTCTTTATTGAGTGCAAACACTTCAATCATAATAGAGAACCACATAATAGCCCACAGCTCAGAGACCATTCTGTTGGGTTCACAGTACTTATATTTTATAGGCCAAGTGGATTCTACACGAGAATACAATGTTGTTTGGAGTCTTTTCGACACATTTTCGGCAAACCTCATCCCTGGCACACACTAACGTGAAAAATTATTGTGGGTTTTATTCCATTGTAATACTTCCATGAAATATCTGTCAGAAAGAAATTATTCAGAAGTTTAAATAATGAATCACAGTAATGTGATATAATCATTATTCAAGGTAAAAATGGTGTATGCATCAGTCTTTAAATTACAATAGTTTATTTTGTTCATATACCCCATATATCAATTTAGGACAACACTGGAACATTTCTGAACAACATATGTCTATTGTAGTCAAACAATGCCTAAAGTGCTCCCACTTGCTCTTACAAAGGCTTTTTTTATGCCACAGTGCTTCCTTTTACATTATGTAAACCACTCATATAAGCTAAATGCTTAACATAACACAATACAAATGAATTAGTCATACATTCAAGTTTGTGTTTTAGGGTCCATTTATGGAATGGGCCGAGGTGTAGAGAAGAGGCGATGAGAAGTGGATGGCTTTACAAAAACATTCAGACCATGTGTTATATTGTTTTTTTTTTAATATACTATTATAATTTTTGTTAATATTTTAAATTAGATTTTATTTTCACTCATTTTAGTGTTAGCAAGTTTTGTCATTTTTATTATTATTTTTTACATACATTTTTTATTTATTTTTAGTTACAATAATAATATTGTTTCGGACAGAATCAATATCAGGATTGTTCAAAAGAGGATTCATAAAAAATTTCAGCCTAAGGGCATTAACTTTATTAAATGTTAAAATAAAACAATACATAATCAGAAGAAGAAAAAACGAACAAATATTACATTATATAGTTATGACATATTGAAGGAAATTGGGCAATTAGATGGGATGATTTTTGGCTGTATGTGTCACAAATTGTATTCATTCAAATCAATTTATAGAATTCAAATTTATGTTTTATTTTATTTTATGTTTTATACAATGTATTAATGTGTTTATTTAATTGACTTACGATCTAGAAACTACAAAATCTTCTTGGTCCGTATCAGATTGTCTCGTCTAATCTGCACAAATCTGCATAAATAATGGAAAATATTCTGTTTACAAAGTTCAAATATAGTAGGATTATTAATTAACACTGCAATGTAATTAATTAGTCAGCAAAGCTTCTCGAAAAACAACTACTCACCTGTTTCACACTGTCATCCAGCATAATGCTTTCTTCTTGCTGATGACCTTGTGAGTAGCTCCGCTGATGTCTTCAAAGCGGCAAGCACAGTATTGTGTCCCCGGGGTTTGAAGGCAGTCTCTAAGGCAGAACACAGGGGTGTCAAGGTCCCCCCTATCTGTGGCAGAGATGCAGGCAGATGGTTGGGATAATTACTTAAAGCCTGAGGAAGATCGTCATGCAGTCCGCCGCGTGAAGAAACATTATAATAGATTGAAAATGTCTTGAGGCGGGCCACAGGGGCGGCACACGAACAGGAAATGCACAAAAGAAGAGTATGACTGTCAAAGCAGAAAGGACAAAGTGCTTCTTTGACATTGGTGAACACTTAAAGAGTACTTCACCTCTGGCAAAATGGGATTTCAATACAACTTGGCTGGCTATGTTGAAGAAAGGTAAAAACATGTGCGAAAACGGTGCTAACTGACTAGAGAAAATGGAGAAAAAGGCTGTTGCCGAATAGGTTGCCAAAAGGGTAGGAAAACTGCAACACCCATAATGCACTTGCATTATCGTGTTGCCGTCCGAGGTCACTGCCACCAGTCAGCTATGAATACGGTTGACTAGAGTCAAATACCGCCTTGGTTTAGTAGGAAATACTCTTAGCAAACTTTTAAGCCCGGTGCACATTGTACGATTTATAATAGGCCTTTACGATCCCAGCTGTAAGCCATGTCACACTGTAGGATCTCTGTTGTTTCAAACTGTATGGCAGTCAAGACCAGTGTTGGGAGTAACGCGTTACAAAAGTAATGCATTACAGTAACGTATTAGTTTTTGCTGTAACGCAGTAGTGTAAGGCATTACTAATCAATTTTCAGTAATATTTTACTCGGTACATGTTCAGTAACGCTTGCGTTACAACACACTTTTAGCCCAAAATTTAACTGTAAAAAAATTAAAAATAAACGCGAGACATTAACGAATGAAAAATGCAAGTAAGTTATTACCTGTTTGTGATCAGTCAATAGCCACGTGTGGTGTCCAAGTTTGTAAATAAAGACTAAAGGAGAGCTTCTGATATATTTGTATAGCGATTTATTTCATTTCGTACCTTTGTATTGTGTGATAGTCCAGTGAAGGCGGGTTTAGGGCGTGTTTTACAGGAGTGCCACGAGGCATGATTTCGGCCTCTGTGCTCGCGCTGGCCAGTGGAAAAGCTAATGGGTGAAGATGGCAGAAGAAGACTGTGCATTCACGAGATGAACGTATGCGCATTACTTCGAGTTTAACAGAGATAAGGGCAAGAAGAACGTAATAGTCAAACGCAACCTTTGTCTAAAACCGAAAGAACTACAGACGTCGCGAAATAGCACTAGCAATTTAAAAAAAATTCTCGAATTTTAGAATGTTAAGTTCTTCTTCTGTAGTTATTTTTGTTAAAGTAACTCAAAAGTAACAGGAGTAATGTAACGCATTACAATTCTGAGACAGTAATATTGTAAGGGAAAGAATTACTTTTAAATAACAGTAGCTAACAAGTAATCTATAATGTATTACAGTTTGGAAGTAACTTGCACAACACTGGTCAAAACACACGCAAGGGTTTTACATCATGAAATTGCAGACATTTTGACCATGGCTTGTCCTGAGAAAAAAACGATATGTGTGGAGCAAGTGGTTTGTTGTTGTCGCACTAATTGCGTCATCAGGTTCTGCGCTCCTACCGTTTTTTGATTTGAAGGTTGTCATATGAGAAGCCACACTGCAGGACTGTGCGAGTCAAATCTTAGCCAGGATAAGAGGAATCTTTTAGGATTCACAAAATGTGTCTCAAATGGTCAAATCGTGGCAAAAATCGTGCAGTGTGTACCCGTCTTTAGTCATAATGCTGTCGACTTGTATTGTTCCCAGGTGCAAGAATTCAAAGAGTAAACATTTAGCGGGAGTAGCTTATTATAACAGGTCAAACCGTTGTTGCGTACAGGTAAAGCTGCTGCCAAAGTGTTCCATTTTGACCATAATGCTGTTTAAAGAGGACACAAAGTACAATATAACTTCCAATGATAAACCTTCTCTTACAATAACTGTTTTGTAAGTCTGCAGGATGATGTCTCGGCCCATGTAATACAGAGAAAGTAAACATTCATTTACATGACATTGTAATAATACAAAGCAGGTTGAAAATCAGCAAAGTTACAGTTTAATACAAACAGACTGAGGTTACAAAAAATAACACCATTTAAGGACTCTCAATACCAAATGTGACCCTGGACCACAAAACCAGTCACAAGTCGCACGGGTATATTTGTGGCAATAGCCAACAATACATTGTATTGGTCCAAATTATAGATTTTTCTTTCATGCCAAAAATCATTAGGATATTAAGTAAAGATCATGTTCCATGAAGATATTTTGTAAATTTCATACCATACATATATAAAACATTTATTTTTGTGGATACAGCACAATCACAAACATAAATGGAGAACTTTAAAGGAGAATTTAAATAAAAATTTTCTCAATGTTTCAATTTTTTTGCACCCTCAGATTCCAGATTTATTTTTTCAAATAGTCATATCTCGGCCAAATATTGTCCTATCCTAACAAAACATAACATCAATGGAAAGCTTATTTATTCAGCTTTCATATGATGCATAAATCTCAATTTTTGTGTTTTGTGGTCCAGGGTCACAAATGTAGTCAAATTATGTTCCTTTGTTATCAGCCTAACTGACGTGCTTTATGAATATTATCAACCAGCAAATTAGACCAAGGTATATGGCGAGGAATTAATGCAATTCCTTCAAAGTTCTTTAAGCGAATCAAGAGCCAGCATGGAGGGGCTCCTCACTGGAGCTGCGCTTATGGCATGAAGTCTCTTCTTGCTGAAGGGAATCGAGGTGAGAGGCCACAAGCACATTATTGAGCTCCTCCAATTTGCTTTGAGAACTCTGGTACTTCCTCAATGGGACACAATGAGTCATTGAACATTCAACTACTTCAAACTATACTCCATCAACAGAGTTGTACAACAACACTCTTTCAGAGGTCTCTCGAGGTAACTGAAAAGGACAAAGATCGATATGTAAAAGAAATAACAGTAGATGTTTAGATGACGTTCAACTAGAATATTGCAGGAAGGTGTCAGCTCTAATCTTAGTCAGATAACTTTGAGAATTAATTGCAGAGGCTTAAGAGTGATTATATTTTGAGACTTTATGAGTGGCTTATTTTGAGCCGGAGCACAGACCTGCAATTATCCTGACACATTTATTAAATACACCTGAGAGTGACAGCTCTGTAGCTGATACATAAGAGAAACTTAATTAAATTCTCCGGACCTGTGTGGTGATTCATATATGTCCACTCTTTTAATTAGCCCCACTGTAATCTCGGAGTAATAGATCGGGGTGGAAACCTCAACAAAGGTGACAAAACAGACATTAATTTACCACCTTAGTCATTTGAGGATAATTACCCATAGGTGTTAAATTAAAGAGACCGTCTTTTATTGCCCCCAATTTGCAGGCAACGATTTCTTCAGAACTAGCAAACTGTTTACACTGTTTTTACAGCAGGCTGTAATAAAAGGGAGCAAAATCATGTTGCCCTACGGAAGCAAATCCGTCTCTTTGCTTATCCTTCTTTCAATCAAGATTAAGGCTCGCATCCCATTCGCTCATCAACTCCAAATGATGTGTATAACACATGCCGTAGCTAATCACAACTGCTAGTGCTGACATTGAGACCAAGCTTATACTATACCTTAATTCATTTAAATGATGTTGGATTTCAGACACATTGCCAGTTACTTTGTCTATTCTTGTTCTGCCAACAAAAATAATTTGGACTCAGTAGAAATGATTCAGTGACGGAAGGTAATTGTGATTAAACTTTTTAGATTATAGTTTTGTTGAGGAGGAAGTTCAACATTTACTTATTATTACTTATTATTACAGCATTTACTAATAGTACGTTTTACGTGCTATGGTTTAAATGGTTTTGTGTCTCGCATTTATCTCTCCAAATCATGGATGTTATTTTAAAAATGGGAAAGTTCGCAGAAATAAGTTAACCCAGCCTCTCATTTACACAAGGTAAACATTTGACCTGACTATTTGATCAACTATAAACTTAGCAGTCATGCAAATCTTTATTTTAAAAATGTATTGCAGATTCTGCCATGATAATGGCCCATTTCCAGCATTTCAGATATTTTAAACTCATGACTTTTGGAGAAATCCCTTCTTGTAAACATAGATTTGAATTCGGACAACAATTTTATTACCATACGACACTGCATGGGTTTATTGTTTCGGTCTTGAATGTAGCAGTGTTTTTGAAGGAATTGGTTTAGTGGATAATTCAAATTATTAATAAGGACAGATCTTTTTCTTCTTCACTGAAAAATCCCCACCGCTTATGGAGCCTTTTCTCATTTCCGGGGTTTTCAGAAGGGGACGTTGTCCCAGTTGGGTAAACTTCCATTTGCTCCAGTAGCAAAATAAAATCCACAATAGCATTTGACTTTCCAAAAGACTCACTAATACACAGATGGATTGTGGATGTGATAAATGTCCACCAATGTTAGATTTGGTTGGGTCTGTGCTAACTTGAGATTCCCAAACTCTTGCCTATGGTCATAAATATGTGGAATGACCAAAAAGAAGAGACAATGTCTGTAAATAAAATAAATAAATATCGGCTTTCATGCAACAGTGCTTGGCCAATCAAATTCGAGGACCGCAACGAACTGCTGTCTAATCTATTTTTATTGTTCTGAGTTCTTATGTGTTCAGTCAGTTGTTGTTAATGCCAAATGTATGTTGTCTTAGCTCTGCAAAGAAAACATTATTTCATTGTACTTGTGCTTTTGCACATATAAAGCTTCGACTTGACTTGCTTTGGCAGCATTAGTCTTATTAGTATTGTTGGAGTGTCGTGCATACCGCATAGGTTGAAAATGCTCCATTAATTCAGTTTATTGCACAACAACATGTCACAGAAGTGACACATCACAACAAATCAAGTGGTTATTTCTGCTCCGTATAAAGCCATCCACTTAAACAGCTGTTGCAGATTGGCCCTGTGGAAAATCACTAGTCCTACATATTGACGCTCATAACTCTAATTGATAGTTGCTACTGTTGAGGGACTAAACTGTTTTTATTATGGCTTTAAGGGGATTTCGATGATCACGACAGACTGCTCTGAGTTTCTCACAACTGTATATCTCACAAAGTTTTCTGTTCGTGAGCAATGTGCTATGGCTCATTGTGCCCCCCCACAATGTGCCATACTGCTGATGCCAAAAGCCTGGGCTCCGCTAATCCATTATCCTCTATGCGTAAATAACCAAGCAAGAAATGGCCTAGAGAGAGGTGTATGTTCCGTCACACGCTCTGAATCACCAGACTCTGTGTTTTCCCCAAGCCCAAACAAATGTGCAGGTGATAGCAGCAGAGGAATAAATACTGATATCAGACGTTGTAGCCTGCAACACCTCATGGCGTAGCTATAATAAAGTTCAAGCTGGAATTGTGAAAACAAATGCAGTAATGCACCTAAAAAATGGCTAATCACCACATAAATATTAACGTGGACATGGAACGTTGATTTGTTAACTATTGTAAACACAACATTTTCGTTATAGCCTATAATTAAAAAACATAAAAGAAATGTTAGTTATGACTTTCAGAAGTGTTAAATAGCCTTAAGGTGGATCTAGTTAATATTGCTTGGTGCTATGTGAACTCTTACTCAAGATTAGCATTTTGTGCTTATTTTATCACACTCCGACCGCTGCACCGGAAGTTGCGATGACCACTGAAATAAACATGCGGACGTGCAAAGATTACTTTACCTGTATCTGTTAAGAAAAAAAGAAATGTGCCCATTATAACGTACAAAACAATTTGATTAGCAACAAGACAAATAATGCAACAATATTAATTATTAAAATCGAAGTCTTACAATGAGGACTTTATTACAAGATGGTGGAAGTTGCGTTTGTATGAGATGAGAGAGCGCGAGTTTGAGGTGTGATACGAGAGGCATTAGAATTGACATACATTTTCATAAAAATAAAATACATATTTCAGTAAAAATATATATATATATATATTTAGGTTATATATTGGGCTTTAGAAGTTTATTTTTTTATGAGAAATGTATTTTATTTTGATATTTGTTATAAAGCATTCAAACTAATTGTAGTTTATTTGAACATCTTTGCAGGCAACAGTGAAAACGCTCAAAGTTCAAAGCAAAGGAAGATATTTGCTTTTAAAGAAATTGCTTTTTAAGGGATACAACAAACTGACGGGTTAGTGACATCACCAACCCTATAATTTACATAAACCCCGCCCTCGGGAACGCGATTTATAGATTATCATAACAGAATATGCTAATCAATGACTAGAAGATAACTACCGGTACACATAAGCTACATAAATTCATCAACTAACCCTTTAGAAATGTCCTGTTGCATTCTACATGTTGTCACTTCTTCTTGAGTCTCTCTATCATTGTCTGACTCCGGTGTGAACATGAAAGACTAAAAGTGTTTGAAATGTTCAGTGCATGTCTGTGTGAGGTAAAAGGACAAAAGCTGTTGAAGCTCCGCCCTCTGTGCCGGGAGCAACAGCTCATTTGCATTTAAATGGACAGGCACAAAAATGGTGCGTTTTTGCTCAACCTTTAAAAAGTGACAACTTTAACATGCTATAAAAATATCTGTGGGGTATTTTGAGCTAAAACTTCACATACACACTCTGGGGACATCAGAGATTTATTTGACATCTTGTGAAAAGGGCATTATACCACCCCTTTTAATTTGATAGGTACATCTCACTGACAAATATGTATCAGGATAGTCTTCAATAGTCCTCACATGACAGTAAGAGCTCATTTCTCAGCACACATGGATTATCATGCTCTTCAACAGCCTATCAAGTGTTCTGATGGTGTCAGGATAATTTGCCCATGGGAATGTTCATCCACCACACTTCATTTCAGTTGTGTGCTCTGAGCCAATTCTTCCTTCTTCTCTTTTTTTTTATCATGTCATGAGACGTATCCCCTGTGAACTGTTTTCACACCCACCGACAGATTATTTCCCCCCTTTATTTGTCTTTCCCATCTCATCAAATATCTTTTGCATCTGGCTGTATCCAGCTTGCACTGAGAGCTTTACTGAGAGCTTTGCATATGTCTAGTCAAATTTGCCACAAGTAACAAATAAAAGTCGAACTCTGTGGCAGCCATGCTATGGAAACAGGTTAAACACTTTGCTTGAAGGCACAACATCAGCGGAGACTGGTGGATTTGAACTGACAGCGGGCTGTATATAGAGCTGTAGTGCTTAAATCTTACTCACTTCTAAATGCTAAAATAGCGCAGTGCTTCCAGCTTGTAAGTGGATATTAAATCTGATTTATTTGAGGTTTATAACAATGTGCTCACTTGTCATGTAGCAGATGTTTGTTTCCTTTCGGTGTGCCTTACAGTACATTAATTGGATGACAGCTGGGGTTGCTAGAAGGTAATGATTAGGATAATGGCTTTTTTGGGCAACTCGTCCAGTTTGTGGATCACTTATTACACAACATCCAGTGGATTTACATGCATCACAGGAAATATTTGTTATTATTTGACTTTTTCCCCCCCCCCTCAACCAACTATTTATTTTCCACCACCTTAAATGATATGTTGTTTAGCATTCTGTAATAAAAAACGAAATAATAAAAAATTAAAATAAAAAATTGTGCTAAGTCTAATTTCATAGCTAACAATTAGTGTATCCTTAAAAAAAAATGTTCACACTTTGTACAAAATTACAGCTCGACTGGAAATGTGTTTATTTGAATATATTAAAACACAAAACTATTCTGCAAGTGATATTTACAATTTTCTTTGTCTTCACACATCATGTGCTTTTATCTCGAGCTCTTCACTGACACCTGTGTTTCCTTAGTAATCAAATGTCAACATTTCATACAACGTATTTTTATAAAGAAAACCATTTTTATGTTTTGCAAATTTTGTTTTTTTTGTCTGTCTGTCTGTCTATCTATCTATCTATCTATCTATCTATCTATCTATCTATCTATCTATATGTCTGTCTGTCTGTCTGTCTGTCTATCTTTAATTTTTACAAAATAAATTATGAATTGATTTGTTTTATTTAGATTATCGTAAGTTAAAAAATTAAATGAGATATTTTGCTTATTCATTTTTTTTTATTAAGGATTAATATTAAATCCTCCATTAAATATTAAACCTTCATGATATTAAATCCTTTCTATTTTATTATCGCTGAGGGTTCATCCATGAGTGGAGGATCTGTAAAATTGTAAAGAAAAAGAATGTAAGAAAAAAAGAAAAGAAAAGTGAAACAAAGAAAATCTGTTAATTTTAATAAAATCATTTTCAGATGTTTTTAAATAATGTTTCAACAAAAACCAATTGGAACATAAAAGTTATAGAATGCGGTGTGTGACTGTCGAGTAAATCAATATTTTACTAAGAAAATCCATATTCCGGAGCTGGGCCAATTAAAGAGCAACTCCCTTACACATCAAAGAAATGGCAGCAAGCCTTTTAGCAACACATCAATATGACCAGTGAGATAATAGATTGTAACTATGAATAATGCAATAAATAATCCTTAAATATGCTCATCATGACAGGAATCCAGGAATCAGCAACCAGTCATGTTTATCATTTTTGATCAGGAGCTCAGCGTACACATCTGTCACATTACAAAACAATAGGCCTACTCTTTGTAATCACGTCGAACTTTTATTTCGAACATTTGAATCTGTCCCGCAGATTGATCTACAGTAAATATGGATTTGTTCTTTCTTCCATAAAAGCCTTCTCGGGAGATTGACAAGACTTTTGTCTTAGAATTCCGCATCCTCGCGGGGGGTTCATCACACTGGAGTGGAGGATCTGTCACAGAGGGTTAGAATGGCATGCTGTGATAATTGAAGACATCTGCAGAAATGTAAAACGTGAGCGTTGGAGAAAGACGATGTGGCATAGCTAGCTGTGAAGTGCTGGCAAACTCATTTAAAGCTGAATTGAGTGTGATGGTGTGGAAAAACATGAACCGAGCAGCTCAGTTTCATGTGTCCACCGCACACTCCGATTCATGTTTTTACATCTCACGACTGAGTTCCTGTTTCAACGACTGTTTATGCTGGTCAATAAATTAATTATGCCTCCACAATCACAAAAAAACGTGTTTTTTGTTTTGTTTTGTTGCTCTACTGCATTTGTATTATATATAAAAAAAATAATAATAACATGAGATAAGACTAACCTGCCACCTTGTGGTGGGAAAATCAGATGCTCTCTTTAATTCACATATTAAACATCTTCATGATCATTAGACAAATACTGATAAGAACCCTTTTAGAATCTGTTAACAGATGTTTAGAGAATTTAAATGCAATAAAAATAATAAAATGTTCTATAGAATTAGTTCACCCCAAAAATGAAAATTCTGTCATACTCACACGCATGTCGTTCCAAACCAGTCTATGTTCCAAACCCGTAAGATCTTCGTTCATCTTCAGAACATGAAATCCGAGAGCTTTCTGACTGCAATGTAATAACCACTTTCAAGGCCCAGAAAGGAAAGACATCGTTAAAAAAAAGCCTTAATGTTATGAAGCGACAATAATACTTTTTGTGCACAAAAACAAAACAAAAATAACGACTTTATTCAACAATTTCATCTCGGTCATGTCTGACGCTGGTCACGTGAGCAGCATTTTCATTTGATGAAAAGCTCTCGGATTTCATCAAACATATCTTAATTTGTGTTCTGAAGATGAACGTAGGTCTTATGGGTTTGGAAAAACATGAGGGTGACAGAAATATATATATATTTGGGTGAACCATTGTTCTGTCGGGCGCTTTAGCTTAGCCTATAAGCTACAGGTGAAACTCAAAAAATGTGAATAGCATCGTGCAAAAGTTTATTTATTTCAGTAATTCAACTTAAGTGATTAAACTAATATATTATATAGCCTAGACTCATTACATGCAAAGTGAGATTTTGCAAGCCTTTATTTTATTATCATTTTGATGATTATGGCTTACAGTTTATTAAAATCTTTTCACAATATTCTAAATGACTCTGGGGTTTCCATAAGCTGTAAGGCATAATCATCAAAATTATAACAAATAAAGGCTTGAAATATCTCACTTTGCATGTAATGAGTCTACATAATATATTAGTTGAACCTTTTAAGCTGAATTACTGAAATAAATGAACTTTTGTACGATATTCACATTTTTCGCGTTTCACCAGTATAGTCAACCATTTTCGTCGTTCCCATCAGTGATCATTTTATGGATTTTAGTTTTAATTAATTAATTTAAATTCATTTTTAATTAACTAATTTATGAATTAAACAGCTTGTAAACATACTTTTCAATTGAAAAAAAAACCCTGAAATAACCATTAAACAAACTATTATGCAATCATGCAATACTTTTCTCCTTGTATAACCTTTTTGGCATTAAGTGTTCTTTAAATTTAAGTTAAGAAAAGAACCCTAGGTTCTATATAGAACCCCACTGAACCTTTTGTCTTAAGAGTGTACATTCCCTTCACCAAAGCATTGTTTGACATAATGCACAATTGTATTTCAACACATACAAAAATTAAGTTTCACTCCTTATAAAACCCATATACATTTATTTATTAAAGGCATAATGATGACGTCAATCAATGTAATGCCAAATAACATGCCTCAAATATCAGGCAAGATCTGTAAAAGGGCACATGCAGGATTTGATTTTCTCCCCATTCTCTTTTTTCATGCACACAATGTTGTTGTCAGAACGTAAACAATACATGACTATCCAAAGGAACTCAACAAACAATCATGGAAAGAGTATGAATACTCATACAAAAATATGTTTGTTTTTTTGTAAATTGGCAATCACAGTGAAAACCCCTACGAAAGACCAACATCTGAATGACGACTGCTGAGTTTCTACTCCATTAAATCCATTTTATCTTCCAACTTTCCTTAGAAACAAAAGACTTCAATCTTAACATACTATATTATATATTTTATTTACAAATGGTGCTTAAACCTCTGTAGACTAATCACACAACAATTCAGGTATCAGTGTACAAACTTTACAAATTGATATCTGACAGAGAAACCGAGAAAAAAAAAAATGGCATCAAGGGAAACGATGTAATCAATTATGCGAAGTAGCGCTACGCACAAGGACGTCAATTCAAGTTATCTCTGGATTCACAGTTAAATCTTCACCCAATAACCATTTAATAAACCTGGTTTCACCAGCAAGTTTAGAAACGACATCCTCAAAAATCAAACAAGAAATAGAGCTACTAGTTCACCTTGGAGATTCATTTTTAAAATAAAGGTGACCTCATGATTCGACTTTCACACTTTTAGTTCATTTACACATAAACATTCTTTAAATGTGTCACACTAATGATCCGTACAAGCCAAAGGCACGCTTGCAACACTTCTCAAACTCGTTTGGGTGTTCTTTACACATTTAATTGAGCTACAGGTGTCGGATCGCTCGTCTCGTGATCACATTTCCTCGTATTTCTACACACCTGTGTGGAACTGAAGAAAATGGGAGTGTTAGGGACAGGACCGGACGGTGATTTATTATCGTTTGTTCTATTCCCAAGGAGGGAGTCTTTTCACCAATCCCTTGTGGTCAGTTTTGATGCTGGCCAGCAGGCCGCCCAGGTTTCCTTCTGACCCCGAGTAATCAATCTGCTCTCCTTTCAGAGTTGTCATTTGACCACCAAGAGACCTCAAGATGGCATCGCCCGCACAGATATCCCACTTTTTGATGTACGTCACGTGGATGTACATATCGGCCATCTCTTGTTCCTTATCAGTGGAGTCTAGAAGAGCCAGTACCTTGTATCCTGTGGAGGGGAAAACACAAAGGTTACTGAAGCGAAGTACAGTTGTATTTTCTCCTAACGCAGTCATTGACAACTATTTTGTATTTAGTTTAAAAAAAAAGTAGAATGGGATTTGAAATTTTATCTAATTGGAATGTGAAAAGATTTGGGGTGACAAGAAAGGGTTGATATATAAGAATGCTATTTGAATCAGACCAGTTATAACTTGGATTAAATATTTACTACTACATATCTATACTTATTAAATATTTATATTAAATTATAACTAATAACTTTAGAATAAAATGCACCAATGAATTGTTCACAATAACACAAGGATCATGTATTTAAAGGGGGTTTTTTTCCACCCAAAAATGAAAGTTCTGTCTTTATTAATCACCCTCACGTCGTTCCAAACCCGTAAGACTTTCGTTCATCTTCAGAAGGCAAATGAAGATCGTTTTGATGAAATCTGAGAGATTTCTGTCCCTCCATTGACACTGACACTTTGACGCTTCAGAAAGTTCATAAAGAGACCGTAAAGCGAATCCATATGAATTGAGCAGTCTTTTATTCACATATAAAAATTCATCAACGCACACATCTTTTAATGTAAAAGAAAGCTCACGCATGTCCGCTTGACGTGCGAGAACCAATGTGTTACGCAGCACGTTTGAGTTTCTGCAAGAGCCAATGAGGTTTGTTATCTCGCGTCAAGCGGGTTCGGTTGAGCTTCTGTTTATGTTCGCTGATCAATGTTTATTTGTGAATGAAAGCCTAAATTAAATCTTTCCATCATAGAAAGCGATCGAGTCTCTTCAGAAAATTTGGACTAAACCGGATAATTCATATGGATTAATTTTATGATCTCTTTATGATTTTTTTTAAACGAGAAAGTGGTAGTTGCGCAGCTGTCGGGCTGGAAGGACAGAAATTGCTCATATTTCATTAAAAAGATCTTCATTTGTGTTCCGAAGTTGAACGAAAACCGTACAGTTTTGGAACGACATGAGGGTGTGTAACTAATGAACGAATTTTCATTTTTGGGTGTACTAACCCTTTAATTGAAATGTCTTCATTTAAAAACAATTATATTCAAATATATAGTAAAGGGGTGGTTGAATATGATTTCACTTTTCTAACTTTAGTTAGTGAGTAATGTTGCTGTTTGAGCATAAACAACATCTGCAAAGCTACAACGCTCAAAGTTCAAAGCAAAGGAAGATATTTGCTTTTAAAGAAAAGGACTACAACAAACGGCTGGTAGGGACTACAGGACATTCCTCCGGGGTTAATGACATCACTAACCCTAAAATGTACATAAACCCCGCCAGGGGCGTAATTTGTGGGGGGGTTAGGGGGGAGATAGCCCCCCCAATATTTAAATCTATGCATTATAACCCCCCCACAACCCCCCCAATATTTATACCATGATCACATGAAAACCCCCCCAATGTTCAAACCAAATCTACGCCCTTGAACCCCGCCCCCGGGAGTACATTTGTGAGTCAGAGTCAAACTTTAGCATTCATCTTTTCACATGCAATAGAAAGTCACTCTGTGTGCATCTCACAACAGTTCCTATATGAGCGATTTATAGATTACCATGACAGAATATGCTAATTGTAGATAGTTGACTCCACATCAGCAACATAAATTCATCAACTAACCATTCAGAGACGTCCTGTTGCTTCTACATGTTGTCACTTCTTCTTGAGTCTCCATCTTTGTCTGACTCCGTTTTAACATTAAAGGCAGAACAGTTTCTGTCATTTTAGTGTGTCTGCGTGAGGTAATCGCAGCTGCTAACACACACGAGCTCTTGAAACCCCGCCCTCTGCAGCAGCTCATTTGCATTTAAAGGGCCAGGCACAAAACGGTGCGTTTTTGCAAACCCTCAAAAAGTGACAACTTTAACATGCTTTATAAAAATATCTATGGGGTATTTTGTGCTAAAACTTCACACACACACTCTGGGGACATAACTGCATAACAACATAACTGTTTTCTATTTGAATATATTTTAAAATGTAATTTATTCCTGTGATGCAAAGCTGAATTTTCAGCATCGTTACTCCAGTCTTCAGTAACTCTTGATTCTGTAGAAATCATTCTAATATGCTGATTTGATGCTCAAGAAACTTTTATTATTATCAATGTTGTGCAGTTGTGCTCCTTAATATTTTTTTGTGAAAGAAATTGTCATTTTTTTAGGATTCTTTGATGAATAGAAATGTTAAAACAACAGGATGTATTTGAAATAGAAATCCTCTGTTAAACAATCTTACTGACCAAAAACCTTTGAATGGAAGTGAACATATTTATTGTAAATACTTTTTCAAAACATTTATTTCTCAACTGGAGATGATCTCCCAGATTGCAGTACCTGCGCCCCCTGCTGGTAATATTTCCGTATTGTTTCCAAAGGCAGCGTGAACGAAGCTCTTCACCTTGCCCGAGTGAGAGCGTGAGACGATCACCTTGGGAGAGTTGGTGTTGTAGGAAGAACGAGGTGCCACATTGGATCCCTCTCCAACAAAACCCCATGCTGATGATGAGAGAGCAACACAGTATGAATCCATTAAATACAGAACAGTGTGTAGGTAAAATGTTCATTACTGCCCTTATACACAATAATAAACTACTGTAATTGCCATTAAAGACACTAAAGAAGTCTCACATTGATATAATGTTAATTTACTTATGTGTTTTCTTGTTTATTAATCATTACACATTATGTAGTTCTTGTCAAAGAACCATATATTTGATGTTACCAAAAAACTATGAAAACTACAAATCCCTCATTCCTCAGCACTCCCAAAAAGGCTCCTAGATCCTGTATCCAAAGCCACCTGGTATTCTGGTTTTGTGGTCATGTCTGTAAAGCTCAAGTAAACACACCTGTGTACCCAGTGAAGGGTTTGTGGATCACACCTATTACAGGAATCCCATCCACAGCCACACACACCATGGTGGTGACATACTTCCGGAGATTTTCTGTTGAAAGCACGAACAGGATTTACATCCTGGTACAGCACTTGTGCACCGCAAGAACATAAAACTGTTCCTCCCACTACAACAGCAGGACTTGCATAATAGAACTACAACTCCTATATAGATAACCGACACAAATAATGTGGCGATTGAAGATATAATATTATTCGTCCTAAAATTCCGTCAGTTCAAAGGTGACTGATTTATGGTGATATGATTAATAAATAAAGAGTTGCACCAGACCTGTGTATTCCTGAGTGGCGTCCAGTGGATCGATCCACACAGTGATCTTGTTTGCAGGAACCTCCTTCTCCCCAGGGATCTTGGCCAGAATCTCTTCAGGGATGATGCGTGTCCACAAAGTGGCCTCACCCTCAGCGTTCGCATGTTCTTCTGAGTTCACCTGCAAACATAGGAAAGAAAACCACACTTTGAAGAACATTTACGCAACCTAGAGGTTCAAAACTGAAAAAGTAATAGTTCAGGGCTCTAGAGTGCGACCATTTCAGTCGCATTTAAAATGTTCTGTCGGATCTTTTGCTTTTAAAAAAAATGTTCCATAGTCAGGGCCGTGCTTACTGACCGGAACTGATCTATATACGCAATCGATGTCTTTAAATCAATGGTTTTATATGTATCTGCCATCGTTGTCATTCGCAATGCTTTTGAAATTGCAGTCCCTGCCCTCTTACCCCTTTGTCTTTTTATCTGATATTCAAATGACTTTTTAGCTTCATATAAAAGTTTGTAATGTTGTGATTCACCTCAAAGATGATTGGTTTGGTTCGTGGCTTAGTTAGAACTCTTTAGAAAAATCCCTATGGGAAAAACACCTATGCTGCGTTGCTTCACCTCCATTCATAAATCTTCTCCCATTGCATTATAGGATATTAAAGTGTCCAGCATTTCAGAATCTGTCTGGAAGTAGTAGGACATCTTGGTACTATTGCCTACTCTTTTATGAATACGGACATAGATACTTCTTGGCTCACATACTTTTTTTCACCTAATATATAGTAAGTAGGAATATTCGGACGCAGCGTTAGAGAACTAATGCCACTGAAAAAGCGGGCAGCCAGTTGCACACAATAAAAACGATAGTTCCGGTTCTAGATGCTGATTTGTTAATAGTTAAATGCAATGCATCACTGCAGAGCTCCCATACCATATTTTTATATTTGTTGCACAGCAATGTTCTGTTTTGTCAGGGACTATACAACCTTATGTAGCCCCGCCCCTTTTTAGCGCTGCGCTCCTTGTGTTGTCTTCTGATTTATGAATGAATCTTTTGTTTTAAAATATTCCCGGTTTTCTTTAACTCTACAATAAGTAAATTAATTTCACCAGCTAATTAACCTTCGATAGCGACTCCATTGAAATATACCACAGAGCTAACGTTACCGCAAAAACAGAAGTTAAAAGACAAAATTCTAAAGATGGCTGCGTGCTTGTTTCTCTGGCGCGTAAGGTCTATATGTTCTTGCAGAAGAATGATATTTAAGTCGACTTTAAACAGAAACAGAACTTTAAACGACTTTAAGACCGTTGTCTTTTCTGGCATATGAGTGAAACGGCTTTTCAAACAAGAAAAACGTAGGGCGGGACTTGCTTCTGTAAATCGTGAATTGATTGGCTGGTTGGATGTGAGTGACAGGTTGTTGCGCCAGTAAAAGACGGAGGGGGAAGTTATTTTGATTAACAATACGAGGGCCACATGACATCAATCGTTTTTATAATAATACTGACGTGCACATATAAATCATTCATAACAAATACTGCGTGCACGGATAAATCATTTATAATAAATACAATGACTTTAACTGTGTACCTGAGCGGATTATGGTTACCATGGTAATTTTTGTAAAGTATCCTCAAGCCCAGATCAGCTGTACCTGTATATTAGGGTAGGTGTTCTTGATCAGGTAGAACATCTTTCGGTGGGAGTTCAGATCGCCCAGCGTGAGCTTTTCACTGGCACCTTCTTTAGTTTCGCCCTTTGACTTCTCGTCCAGCGTGTTGTCCTCCCTGATCCTCTTCACCTCCCGTCCGCCCTGCACCGCAGCATCCATGGACAGCGCGAGCAGGTCTCGCAGATCCACGGTCGTCTTCTGTTTGAACGAGGCGAATCTGCTGGACAAAACTCCCGCGTATAGGTGATAGATCACACCGACTCCCAGTATGCAGAACACGACTATGCCGAGCGGCGACAGTCGGATGCCCATCGGAGCCATCGCGAAACCGAGCGAAGCCAGTGAATATGAGAACACGACAACAGCTATACTAGACGTGCTCCTCCAGGGTGAGCATTTGCACCCTAATTTGAACACAATAATAACACAAGTGATCAAAATGCTAATCAAAAGTTACTTATTTCCTTCACCGGCGAAGTCCAGGGTCGAGCGAAAGCTTCCTTCATTGGTTTGTAACGTATTCAGCCGCAGTCTTAATACAAATGTCTGCGTTCTTCTCACAATAACGGATCCATCACTGACTGACAGCAAGTAACTTAATACACTGACTGTTCCACGTCCACTGCTGTGCCAAAGCAGGGCCGAACTTACTGACAGTGGCACTCCGTTTTTCTTCCAGGTCAGGAAGAAAACACAGTCAGAAACGTGTTCAGAACGAGAGAGCGCCCTCTATTGCCTCAGAATCACAATCTATGGAAGCTTGTTGGAAAATTCTTACTTTCTTTCTCAAAATCGCGTGATAAATTCAGTCTTCAGTCTGCATGTTTACATAAACCAACAAATAATATCTCACACAAAATAAAAGAACAACTACATCTTCCTCTGACTAGATTGCAAAACGAACTGTGTGTCAGTGATAAGGCTTAAATGTTCAAATAAAACACACAATTATATTGATGTCTGAAGCGACTTTTTGAGAGGTGTGTAATCATTATTTGAGGGCTTTTCTCAGAAAATATTGATAGACAGTTAGTAGTTTCGTGTAAATGGTATTTCACTGAACAGCAAACAGCTGGACAGACACTGACTGCATAGCTGGAGGATAAACCTTGTGACAAGAAACCTCATGGACAAATCATGCAGATTAACTGATGTGTCCTGAAAATGACTACATTTGTTCCAGAAGTGTAAAAAATGATGTCACTTAGCAATGTTCTGTGACGCCAGCAAGCTGTGATATTTAATATACTGTACATTTTTGTATACAGAGTATCAGCAACTGTTATCTTATTTGCTTTAAAACAATGTTACACTTTTGCTCCCATTGATCTTTGAAGGAAGATACACTACTGTAGGATTAAACGCAGTGGCATGTATGCTCAGATATGAATAAAATATTTAAAATGAATAAAAATCAGGAGGATAGACTTCTTATAATAAAGTGTCTGAAATTCAGTGACGAGCAATACAGTTTATGCATTTTACACTTTAATTCTTTGGTGATCCCACAACTTTAAATATGTTCTTGCACAAATAATGACTCAAAATATTTGAACTGAAAAAAATGAGTACAAACTTTCATGCATTCACAAAAATGGAATGTCTAATGAAATATTACAAACATTTACATCTTTACTTTACATCACGTTGCACTGGACCATCAAACTATTCACACAGAACAATTACAAAAACAGTATACAATCGGAAATGCAAAAACTTAAAAATAACCACATTTCTCAGAGCATAATTAGACCTGTTATTGAAAGTAGTGCAACTGTTATATTATTCATTTGACCCTTTACTAACGGAGAAGTCTGTGAATGAGAAAATACCTAATATACAATGTGACAGAACGGTCTTTTATTTTGTTAGACCCTCTAAGGATGAGTGGAGAAGAGGGGAGTTTAGCGACGGAGCCAGATCCAGGAGTTGACCAGCCAGAACGCAACAGTAAGGGAGTACAGGACCATTTCCCGCTTGGCTCGCTCTTTATTCTCGTGCTCCAGTAGCTGCAGTCTACGATTCAGCTTGATGATCTGGTCAGTAAATCAAAACACGTGATTCATCATGCAAGAAAACTGAGAGGGAAAATTACAATAACAGTATTTTTACCGTAAAATAAAAATAAAATACAAATATTATTAGTAGTAGTAAAATATAAATAAATAAATATATATATTTATATTTTACTACTAATAATAATATTTTTATTTTGCAGAACAACAATAAAACTACAATACTAATTAATTTGTCTTCATTCTGTGCTTTCAAACATTAAACCATATATAGCTTTTATTTTGGCGGATAAAACGCAGGGAGACCTTAAAGCTTTTCTTTTGTTGACAACAGATTTCTAAACGATTATAATTATACATTTTGGGAAGATTTTCATCTCTGATCAGCATCTCTGATGATGCGTTTACTGGCGCGAGGGTGGGACAACCCGTCACTCACATGACATCACAGCAATGGCAAACCACAACCATCCAATCAATTCCTGATGGAGAAAATCAAGTCCAGTTCTACATGTTTTTCTTGTTTCAGAAGCAGTTTCCCTCAGATATATATGGAAGCTCGTTTCTGCCACGGAATAAAACATTTTAAAAGGTAATTGCGACTATTTTCCTCACAATTGCGAGTTTACATCCTGCAATTTTGTCTTTTTTTCCTCAGAATTGCTAGATTTGAACTTGCAACAGCGAGTTTATATCTTGCAATTATGACTTTTATTCTTTGCGATTTATAAAACAGATGTTTCCCTCAGAATTGCAAGCTATAAACTGGCAATTCCGTGTTAAAAAGGGTAAGAATTGTGAGATATTAAGTCGCAATTAGCTTTTTTATTTTTCATTCAGTGGCGGAAACGAGCTTCCATGGATATACATCACAATAGGGAAGAAAAGAAGTATTGCAACTTCCGTTTCATGCCGCCTTTGAATGTATTTGAAAATGCAGCTATTTTTTTTTAAATGCAGCCATACTTTTCTCGTAGGAAAATACTAAATAAGGAAAAACCACATCCCTGACTTATGGACATTTTGTTATGGACACAAGAGTTACAGGCAGAGGAATTCGACATTACCTGTCGTCGCAGTGAGGCCGCGTCTGTTAAGACAGCATCATCAGCTGTGTTCTCCAGACCTAGATCAAAAGTCACAAGAGCTGTCCGACTACACACACACACACACACACACACACAAAAACATTTGATTAGAAGCGTTTTTTTTTTTAATTCCCTTAAAAATGTATTAAATAATGCTGAATTTAGACAGCTTAAAGGTGCAGTAAGCGAAACACTGTTGATATTTAAAATCACGCCCCCCACTACTGATGGGCTACAAGTGTGTTGTGGTGCTCGGTCCGATCCACTTTCAACAGCCTTTCTCAGAAATCGCTTACCGCACATTTAATAAGCCCGCATTTGACTTTGTTCTACTATTCACACACACATTTATACTTTACATATGCATAATTAAAGAGATGCATCATCTGGGTAGAGCCCACCTGCGGTGGCTGTCGTCCAACACCTCCAGGACCTGTTGGTAAGCCCTGCGAGTCGTGCTCTTGATGTAGGCAAGGACACCAGTGGCACTGTTTAAGTTCTGACCGTCCTCAGGGCTGATGAGAGGGGGACAAGTACGGACAGGAACACGGGATGGAGACGGGCTTGCACTAACAGAGAGAGACGTGATTGTGACGCATGAATCACACACGGACAGACTTGCAGACAACACAAGTGTGGCTAGACTCACTATCTGATATAAAAACACAAAATGTCTAAATGGGTCTACATAACATTTCCAAACAGAAATCCACAAAGTAGAAGTCACAGAGCAGTTAGCTGTATGTGCAGCTTGATTTTCGCAATTATAAAACTATATAGTGGAAAAACAAATCCTACTGTTTTATTGCCACATTTATTTTTTTAATTATTATAATGCATGCAGGGTTTATACCCTCATATTCATTTGTGAACCAAAAAAACATTTAAAATAAACTTAAAGGCAAAAATTGGCACTTCATTGAACGTAAAATTTTGACAAAATGGATATATTGTCTCAACTGCCCAGTAAGAAAATGTATTTATATATCATGTATTTATACATTTCTTTTTTTTTTTTGTGAAAAATCATATTAAAATGTGAGCATCAAATATGATGCATCAGGCTTTTGAGGAATTTTTATTTGTTCATTTCTTAATCATCATTGCATTGCACTGCATGTGTGTATACTGTATATTAAATAAACTGTTTAATAAAAAATAAAAAATAAATATATATATATTTTCAGGGTTAAGAATTAAAATGCGTCGGAAAAATATATGATCAGATATCAACTAATTATGCACATACTGTAGTTTCACAGTACCAAGTGAGAGGGTTAGTGTATTTTTAACTCACAAATCATGTTTGTTTATCTGTCCATTGCGATGCATTGTTGAGTTCTCACTCCTACAGCGCTCCCGTCTTGACCTAAAGTGAGATCGCATCTGTGAAGAGAGGGACAACAGCTCTCAACTTCAGAAGTCAGGATGACAGGATTATTGAACGTTTTTTATTTTCCTGATTTATTTGTTACCTCGTCTCTTGAATGGGCAGTGGAGTTGCTTGCTGGCTCTGAATCTGGCTCTGGCTCGAGGAAGTCCAGAGGTTGATCATTGAGGGTAAGAACCCGTGGTGGGGTCTTCATTTCAACCGTCTCTAGTGGTGTGGACTGGATCAAATCCAGATCTCTGGGTCTCCCGAAGCGGGCGTCATTGCTATCTCCTTGATAAGTTAAAATTGGCCATTAGTTGGCTGTTGCTTTTTTTAACATTTCATTTACTTAAACCTACACCATGACTTTGCTAATACCTGCAATTACAATCCTTTCAGGCACATGCATCATAGTACTGTGGGATACGTGCAGAAGGGGACCAGACGGTTCCTCTGATGAGCTGGAGGAAATCTTTAGCCTCTCTGGGATCCGCATCTGCTGACTGATGCCCTCTGTATATTCTAGCTCATAATGGATGCGGT
Source organism: Phoxinus phoxinus (assembly GCF_949152265.1). Taxonomy (NCBI): domain Eukaryota; kingdom Metazoa; phylum Chordata; class Actinopteri; order Cypriniformes; family Leuciscidae; genus Phoxinus; species Phoxinus phoxinus. The sequence continues at coordinate 20,026,037 of NC_136880.1, read as the reverse complement.
TTATCTCTGCCATATCAGCAGAGATGAAGTCAGTCTCACTCATTCACCTAGACAAGCATAGAGAACCACACAATCAATTATCCACCATTCTCAAGATTTGTTTTACTAACATTGTTTTGATCAGAATTGAACAAATCTATACTGCAAGGTAGATAATGGATTGGTAATACAATTTCGAATAACCTTAATGATAATATCAAACTAAAAATCATTATATCGAATGGGGGTTCAGATAATTGTAGTAAAATCGCCTCGAATGCGTGTATGTACACTGAAAATAAACATAAACGAATACGCTATGTACACTGAGAACCATTTAGACATCCGTAATGAAAGCTCTTTCATGTTTTACACACAAATTGGTAGGAATTGATATCTCCGACATGTTAGGATAATAGCAACAGTATCATGGACCTTAGTGAAACCTCTTGCTGTTGTTTACATTTCAGAAAGAAATCAGTACGTTTGTCGAAACAGTAATACTGGAAAGCAGTGCAAAAATCTTGGATATTTACCCGTTTACTCAATGACTGTCTGCACCTCGATTGCAACAAATGTGTCGGATTCAGATTACAGCCTCATCAGGCTATAAATATTTCCATCTAACCACTGCAAGTCGCGTTGGTAAGCAACATAAAATGTACAGCTGTACAATGATGTGCTCTCTGCTGCTAACTGTCTAGTGGCTAATTAACGCGCTCACTAGTTTTTAAAGAATTTAATTGTTGCGAGTGATCATAATTAACTGCATTTATTTGTGTAATGTTGTAAACACACACACCGTCAGAAGTCTATGTGATATCTTTATTTTAACAATGTTTATCGGCTCGACATTGCTGGAATCACTCATTTCCGGTTAGCATTTTCACCAACTACGATCTCTTTGCCATGTAATGAGTCACGAATTTATGAATCCTACTATGGGGAAAGCTTGGCTTATGAATAATAAATAAGATGACGTCCCTGAAAGCTTGAGCAAGGTTACCAAGCAACGTCGGCAGATCCTAATTAATCTATATATAACTTAAGGGTCATTTTATGTCCATTTTTCTGTCCCTAGCCTTACAGAAATATTACACATAGGCTAAAAACACGTTAGAATTACAATTTCTTTACATTTTAAAATAAAACAATATGTTATTTGAACAATTACACCTTCTTGAGCCATCAAGTGGCAATATTAGATTTTTATTAATTATATAGAATTCCAAGCACCGCAGAAGTGCCCGTCCCCACAGTCATCTACAGAGGGAAAATGCTTTATTTTGAGGTCAATAACAGGTTGCTACACCATTTAAAATACAATAATACATAACTATCTTCATTATAAATTTGATAATATTTATTCTGCTTTTTTAAATGTCATTTACATAATATATTAGATAATTAATATAGGCTACATAATATATTATGTAAATGACATAAAATAATGCAGAATAAATATTATACAATTTATAATGAAAGTGGTCCCCTGGTTGTGTCACTGGTGTTACCGTTAAACAAAAATCTCTTATTTTAAAAATCACACTGATGACATCACTTGACATCCTTCTTCCCAATTTCCTGAATATCTATGAAGAAAGGCCCATAGTAAATCCACTGTCTCTTTTCAGTTATCAGAAATAGGCTATTATTCTCATTTATTTCATATGAAGCTTTTAAGTTGAAGTCACTGGTATGGCCTACTTTATTGTTAGGGAATTGTAAAAAAAAAAAAAACAGAATACAAATGGATTAAACTACTTCATTTAGTTAGTATACCATGATTGACAACATGGGGTTTGATACCTTGCAGCAACCATTTTGTAAAATGAATTTTTCATGAAAATTCTTTCATGCCTTTCTTATGATTCTTCACCTTTCTTATGGGTAACACCAGTAACACCAGTGACTCCCATTTATAGATAAACTTTATTCAAAGCTATTCATTTAGATTGTATGCCAAATGTAACAATTTAGTCTCATCTACTTAATTATAGTTGAAGAATAATGATATTTGGTCGTATGCATGTCATTGGTGATTAATTTGTGTCACTGTCTTTTCTTCTGTATAATAAATGTGACATGATAATAATTTTACATCCATTTAATTCTGCTACACTCAAAAGTATCAGAAAAAAATGGTACATGCAGACCCCATGTACCATATATTAAATAAATGCACAAAAATATAAAAAATCATTAAGCTTGCTGTCATTTAGGCATGTGTATTCATAAAGTCAAAAGGTAATCTAATAATGTAGTCTAAGTTTAAATGTTAGAAAAATAAATGCATTTTAAGACATCTTGTCATACCAAAAGTGGACGTTTCTGTAGAATAACCCATAACAATGCCTTTGCAATAGTGAACTATGTGAGCCTCACAGTCACAGGTCTGTTTATCACACGTCACTGAAACACATAACCAGGAAATACTTTGTCATCTGTGGAAACCGAAACGTAAAGGCGGGCATATTGCAGGTTACCCAGTGAGCCAATGTAGCTATAGAACAATAATGTAAGTGTTTAAGTGTTGTCAAGCTGTTGCATGTGTGTCTCTATTTGGGTGCAACGTAGGCTAATTTAGCACAGGCTTATATTTTACCAAATGGCCGAACCTCACCGGCTTGTACTTGAGACAGGCGTCTATATGAGACCTAGTGAGAATTCACCCTGTGCTGCAATATTAGCTTTACATTAATTTAATTCTCAATTCATTCAGTTAACGGACGCTCTGAGATAAAGTGAATTCAGACTGCAGTGCAGACTATAAGCAACGTATTTAATTGTACAGTAGCCTACAATCATAACATAGCAGACATGATCTTAATTCCATAATTTCTTTAAACACAACAATATTGCTGGCCATAAACTGAAGTGCGCGTCCGGTGTGCGATAGCCTACCTCGAGTTGTCATTGACGCGGCGCTTCTCGTCCGGTGTGCTATACTTCGAGTTGTCATAGACGCGGCGCTATCTCTCTCTGCCTGCCTTGCTTGCGGTAACAGCTCCCGCCCAAATGGCTCTCTTGCAGGGGCTCTCTTGCGTGCGCAATCTGCACCATAGAACTGGCTTAAACAGACGCTCTGACGGGTTTTAGAAGATTAAATACAACCCGAAACTAAAAAAACAGACCAGGCCTCTAGCCTATTTGAAACCGTACTTAATTTATCCAAACCTAGCCACACCAGGAGTGTAAAAGAGACGGGCATCTATTTGGGAGTCGGCTATTATTTGAAGTTTTACGGTATATATACAGCGAAATGGCAGAAAGTTTTTCTCAGGACCAGTTCAGCTGTCCAGTATGTCTGGATGTACTGAAGGATCCAGTGACCATTCCCTGTGGACACAGTTACTGTATGAGCTGTATGACAGACTGCTGGAACCAGGAGGATCAGAAGCTAATCTACAGCTGTCCTCAGTGCAGACAAACCTTCATTCCTAGACCTGCTTTATGTAAGAATGTTATGATTGCTGAGATGGTAGAGAAACTAAAGAAGACAAATTTACAAACAGCCTGTCCTCCTCAAAGTTACACTGGACCTGGAGATGTGGGGTGTGACGTCTGTACTGGAAGAAAATACAAAGCCGTCAAATCCTGTGTCGAGTGTCTGAACTCTTACTGTCAAAGTCATCTTGAACAACATGAGAGTTTCTTTAAAGACAGGAGACACAATCTGATGGATCCCACTAGACGACTCCAAGAGATGATCTGCCCAAAACACAACAAACAGCTGGAAATCTACTGTCGTACTGACCAGCAGTGCATTTGTTATCCATGTTTGATGGACCAACATAAAACCCACGACACTGTAACAGCTGAAACTGAGCGGACAGAGAAACAGGTATGAATGGAAATCAGTGTGTGCCAATGCTAATGCTAACAACAATAATAAATGCTAATGCCACAGTGTTGTGATTCCTGCAGTTTTATGTAATATTTCTGAGCTTTAACAGCTTTTTTGTTTTCCTACAGAGGCTTTTGGGAGAAACACAGAGAAAGTTCCAGCAGGGAATCCAGCAGAGACAGAAGCAGCTCCGAGAACTGAGGGATGCTGTGAAGTCTCATGAGGTTACAAGTTTTGAGCAGTTTAATGACACTTTCATCTGCACTAAATCTACTTGTGGGTCTCAAGCTGTGTGAGGCAGCAGTAAGAGTTTTTTTGTGATCTGTGTCCTCCTGACAGGGCTCTGCACAGGGAGCAGTGGATGAGAGTGAGAGGATCTTTACTGAGCTCATCCGCTCCATTGAGAGAAGGCGCTCTGAGGTGACAATGCTGATCAGAGATCAGGAAAAGGCTGCAGTGAGTCGAGCTGAAGGACTCATGCAGCAACTAGAGCAGGAGGTCGATGATCTGAAGAGGAGAGATACTGAGCTGGAGCAGCTTTCACACACAGATGATCACGTCTATTTCCTGCAGGTGACCCAATGACGTATAAGCTATGTGTCCTGTATTTGTTCAAAATACATTAAAAATACAATTCACTGATACAATGACTTCAATACACCTCTGCACTGCAGACCCTCATTACTGTGTCAAGGTCAATAAGTCTAAGTTAAACTAGGTTCTCAGTCAGTCAAGTCACCCCAAAACAGACTACTCTATGGGCAATTCCACCCTCATGTGACCTCTCTTTTGTCACACTGCTTCATCAAAGTTTTAACAGATACTTTTGTGAAGTACTACCACGATGTCACTACACCAAATATAGCTTATGTGGTTAGACAAGCAGGGGCTGTTTTATTGGAATCACTTGGGTAGGAATATTCAAGGGTTGCGGGGGCATTGCAGAGCATGTTTAAGTCTTTTTCCCTTGGAGTTGTCTGAAAACGTATGTCCAGTTAGCCGGTGTAACCTTTGTTTTCTGAGGGAAAGAAAGAACATCCAGTTAGCCGGTGTAACATCCAGTTAGCCGATGTAACCTCGGTTTTCTGAGGGAAAGGAAGAACATCCAGTTAGCCAGTGTAACATCCAGTTTTCTGAGGGAAAGGAAGAACATCCAGTTAGCCAGTGTAACATCCAGTTTTCTGAGGGAAAGGAAGAACATCCAGTTAGCCAGTGTAACATCCAGTTTTCTGAGGGAAAGAAAGAACATCCAGTTTTCTGAGGGAAAGAAGGTAGACGCAGACCAGAGGTACCCTAGAATTCTAGCCATCTTTCAGAGCTATAGGCTAATTCTAAGTATGAATGTGCCGCCAGTTCCCGCTGCCGAAGGTATGTTTTTAAGAAGAGCTTCAAGGTCCAATGTCGTCATGAGTTCTGTCAGTTGATGCTTAGTACTGTGTTCTCATTAGCCCATATACAAATAATCACAGACAGGTTCAGCAAGAAGATTGATCTTAAGGTACTTGACACATATTCAAGTTTGGCCTGAATGTCTGGGCTACTCTCCTGTGTCGATTGTCCAGTCTGTAGAAGTACGCAGATGAATGGACAAGGGGAGCCCAGTCAGGAAATCCTTGATTTGATGGTAATCCACTGCTGATTGGAAACTCAAGTTTTCTCTAGGAATCTAAAGCTCTTGTCATGTTATTCTTTTTTATCTTTATTGTACATATTTGTGTCTTTTTCTGTAGAGGTTTCAGTTCATCGCTGCACCTCCTGAATCTGCAGACTTACACATATATGAAGACATCACTGGGAGTTCTCTCTTCTCTTTTCAAGATGTGGCAAAGTCAATCTCTCAACTGAAGGAAAAACTAGAGGGTTTCTGTACAGAAGAGGTAGAAAAGATCTCTAATGGAGGTAAAGTACCTGTAGGACATTAATTTACTCTCAGAAATAAGTCTGGCATCATGAAACATGTAGAATAATCAAAAATCACTAAATATATATTTTTTACGGAAATTGCAATTATGTCTGTTTATTTCTTTTGTTTAGTAACTTGCATTGAAACTCCCACTAATGAACCCAAGACCAGGGAACAGTTTCTTCAGTGTAAGGCATTTTAAAGAAGTACACACACACACACACACACAGACAGAGAGCCCTTTAATTATGCACGTCACATGTAAATTCAAATACATTTGATTGTAAATACACGAAACAGACTCACACACTTAGAAACATGTATGCATTAACTGATTGTGTTTTTATCTCCGTCAGATTCTCATCCGCTCACTCTGGATTCAAACACAGCAAATCGTTTCCTCCTTCTCTTTAAAGACAACAGTGTGGCTACTTATACTAAGACACCTCATCGCTATCCTGCACATCCAGACAGATTTGATTGTTGTTTGCAGGTGTTGTGTAAAGAGAATGTGTGTGGACGTGGTTATTGGGAGGTTGAGTGGAGTGGGAGTAAAGGTGTTTTTATAGCAGTGTCATATAAGAGCATTGGCAGGAAGGGAGGGAACAGTGAGTATGTATTTGGATTTAATAATCAGTCCTGGGGTTTGTTCTGCTCTCCCTCCAGTTACTTGTGCAGGCACAATAACATAGAGATTGAGCTCCCTGTGTCTTCCAGATCCTCTAAAATCGGAGTGTATGTGGATCACAGTGCAGGAACTCTGTCCTTCTACAGCGTCTCTGACACAATGACCCTCATCCACACATTTCAGACCTCATTCACTCAGCCTCTCTATCCTGGGTTTGGGTTTGATTTAGGGTCTACAGTGAAATTGTGTCATCTAACAGTGTAGGTGAGAGATTCTTCACAGAAAAGTGTCTTATTGAGTATTTGAAATTGTATACACTGTAAAAAAAAAAAAAAAGTACAATCAACTTGGATGTTTAAGTCATTTCAACTTAAACTACATTAAACTGACTTTAAAAAACGAGTTGAATCTTGTATACCTTATGAAAATAGTTGAAATGTTAAAACATATGTTGTCATAACTTATTAATTATATCATTTTTTACAATGTATAATATACTGTCAGTTCAAAAATTAATAATAAAAAAGTTTTAAATTATTTAAAATACCACACAGGGTAAAATTGTGGATTTTTTCCCCCATTATTGGTGGAAGCAGTGAAAATGTAGGCTACTTTCACATTTTGGTGGATGAAACAGACATCTGAAAATTGGGCAGTTACTAAAACCTTACTAGATGTAAAATAAAGGCTAATACATTTTAGTAGTTCATGCGTGTCTGCGGTCACTTGAAAGAAATAATCAACTTTGATCTACAGAGCTCCAGCAGTGGGCGCTGCATTCACGTCTAAATGAAAGATTCTAATTTATCAAGTGGCCCTTGTATTTGATTAAGCTGTTATGATTTGATTTTACATCAATATGAATCCTGGAAAAAGTATCAAAGGGTCCAAAAAAAATATTGGAGCAGCACAACTGTTTCCAACGTAGATAACGAATCAGCATATTAGAATGATTTCTGAAGGATCATGTGACACTAAAGACTGGCTTAATGTTGCGGAAAATTCAGCTTTGCATCAGAAATAAATGAATAAATTGTTTTCAATTGTAATAATGTTTAATATTACTGTTTTTTTCTGTATTTTTTATCAAATAGGCTACATGCAGGCTTGATTAGCATAAGATACTAATTTAAAAAACATTAAAAATAGTAATCTTTCCAACCTTTTGACCGGCACTGTATACCAAGATAAGAATTTGGTGTACATCTTGATTCAAAATTCTGTCATTTTATGAATTTTTCAAATTCTCTGTATTCCAGAGTCTGCCTGGAACAGCAGTTTATCTGATTTATTCTGATTGCTTATTATGCTATAAAATAAGTATCATCTATAATTGGTTTGCTAGTTGAAAAATAAAACAAAGTACAAAGCCACCAGAATTTACACATTATTATTATTATTTACATTATTACATTCCCAAATAAAGCCTAAATGAATAGTTTGTCTTGCTGGTCTAGTGCACAGTCTACTAAAACGTTCTTTGTTATTAAATCGAGACGGAAATCGAATCATTTGTTGATTACTAGATTATGAAAGATTTTATTTATTTATTTTACTTTATTGCATAATTAAGCATTGGACGTAGCCTAGGCCTGGCCTACTCAAGTTTATTGTAAATAAAAAAAAAATAGTTTGGGATTTACAATTAAGAATCTTTGTAATAACACTTCTAAAACCTCAGTTTGTCCCTGACTGTATGTTTCCCGGAGCTGGATGTTTTGGGCAGATATGTTCGTGACGTGACAGAACGTACAGTCAGTCCTCCTGACGTAATGTCGAGCTTCCCAGCGGCGGCGGTCAGTCAGTGCGCGAGAGCCAGGATGAAGAAGTGAAATCTGATGAAGAGAAGCGAAGAGAATCCGAGCTCTTACATCTGGACGAAACCTCTCATCTGCTCACAGAATTCGGTAAGTTATCTCACAGCTACCCGCTCTTCGGAGAGAGTCTATTCAGCCTATTTTATTTTCCCATGCGTGATACATAGGTTCAAGGTTGAGTCAGGATTAATGCCAAACAAACAGAGTTTGGTCAAAATATGCATCTTACTGACTGAAATAAAAGGCTTCACTCTTCTTTCTGTGTTTGCCAACAATTACGCAATATATTTACTAACCAGCAATGAAGCTTGATAGCATATCATCTGGCTCAAAACACTTATTTACAGATGTTTACACGACCGAAAAGATAAAGATTAATTTAGGGCTAACGCAAACTACTACAATATGTTGCTAAACTTTTATGCTTTGTCAATGAAATAATCAACATGTGAATGAAATGGCGTACAGTTTATTAAACGATCTTGTGTTTAGGGCTCACGTCAAATTAAATCACACTATGGGTCTTAAAGTTGTTGTAGAAAATAAACAATCAAAGATAAACTGTTAAAAGCGTAAACCATCATGGGTGTGTTTGACACTTTCGTCAACTGAGAGCTTGTTGTTTGTTTACCTCGTGCTCTGTTTGTTTGGGTTCGCTGCTGTCATTATTATATGGGTGAGCTTTTTTAAAGTAATAAGGCTAAAACATCATTCTAAGTTTAAAGAATTTGTTTATTTTATTACATGTAGACTGATTATTTGTCCTATTTTTTAAGCCTGTTGAAAGCCGTAAAACATAAGAATTAGTTATTTATACTGGGAAAAAAAATCTTCAGACTATTAAAATATTTCACACAAAGAAAAATATGATTATTCTAAGAAATGTTCAAAGAAAGGTTCTTTGGTGAACTCAAAATGGGTCTTAAACTGCATTGCTACAATAAAAAAGAACCTTTATTTTTAAGAGTTTATTTTAGGTTTTGTGGCTGGTCATCATTTTATAAAATACAATTTACTTTATTTTACTTTCTTTTATCCAAATACTCTATATATTCACCTAATTAATATGAGGCCAGAAAAATGATCATAAATACAGTGATAATTATAAAATATTATAGCATGTCACATTGCAAGGTAGCCTACTGCAAATCACTATTTTAAATGTCAACTACTTTCAGTTTTTGTAACAAACACACACTGATGATGATAGAAAGCTATTAAAGCCGTTATCACTGGATACTTGATTGGATTGGATCCAGAGTTAGACGTGACTTCTAATCTGAGCGTCTTTTTATTTCAGTCTCTCGTTAGCTGTTATAAAGTCATGAACTGAATGATGTCTTATATAGGTGTTAAAGTGTCATTTTCAGTCAGTGATCCTCAGGGAATCCTAGGTTGCATTCCTGGTGCAGTGTCTATAAACCAGTCTATCTTGACCACATTCCCATCTAAACTGGACATTCATCTGATGTCCTTCAAGGTCCCATGACCTGAAGGTTTAAAGGCAATGTTTTGGTCACATTCCTCTGTCCTCGCGGCCTCATTCTTTCCCACCCCCTGAACATTTCTGCTCGGTGGCCTTAGAGGTCACAGACACTTCGGAGCCTAAGTCAAAAGCCAGCTATGAGAAAGCTGGACTCCTAAACATGCATTTGGTAATGAAACTGAAAGTCAACCTCAGAAAGTCTGTCATTGCTATCATACAACTGACTTCTTTTTCATGAAGTAAATTCCACTTTTTTGATGTCCTAGCTGAATTGATACAAAAATACAATAAAATACGTCACTATGGTGAAGTCCGCATTAAACAACATTTTCAACCAATATTGTTTCTCTAAAATTGACCTTATTTATATATATGTACTTAATTTATCAAATATAATTTATTCCTGTGATGCAAAGCAGCATTTTATCCTATCATAATATTCTGATTTGATGCTCAAGAAACATTTATTATTATTATCAGTGTTGAAAACATTTTGTTCGATTTAAAGGGGTCATGACGAGACTTCAAATTAAAGGTCTTTGAACCGTTAAAGCATTCTGCAAGTTTCATAGCTTAAAACGTACTCCTTATTATAAACAAAGCATTTATTTAATCAAGCTCCAAAAACAGCTTGTTTTGATATTGTGGGTTCTGTAACATCACATGGGCAAATACATTTGTATATGACTGCCTCCTGAGCAAGACATTGGCTGCAACCGAAATCAAAATCGCACACTTCCCTACTAGTAGGCGAAAAACAGTATGTGACTGACAAAGAAGTTTGTCCGAATTCTCAGTACTTGGATAATAACCGGATGGCGTACTTCCGGCGAGATTCTGAAGTGTGCATAAGATGACCACTTAAATATCCCATGAGGCCACGGGAGAGGATATGTGAGTGGCAGTGAAGTGACGTAACTGACCCTGGTAAGTCACATGACATTGACAGAAATAAAACGCTCAACGTTTCTTGGGGTCGACCCAAGATTATTATATATTATTTTTAGCGTGTTTGCTGTACACCTTGTCACATAGCAGCTTTTCAACATTGTTTTGTTTTTTGTTATAAGTCAGATATGACAAGGAGGCAGCTTCTCGCAATGCAAAGTCAATGGAGACGGTTGGATTGTCCAAGGGTGTGGGGGCGTGGCCTAAATGCGCTCTGTCTCTATTGACGAATAGTTATACATCATCGCACAATAGGCCCCACCCACTGGCATTCAGCCGCCTAACGGCTGACATTTGCCGACACTGAATGTGAGCGTGAGCAAATAGAACCCATTATAATCACTAACGCTGTCTACACTGGATACAGTATACAGATGTGCATTCAGCTTCTGACATTCTCCACACGCTTGAGTCTGTCGACAACAGGACAAATGGAAGAGAGTGTAAGAGCTTTCTCTTTGACGCGTCCAGTTTAAACAGCTAGTTTGCGTCTCTGCACAGACTTCAGAAGGATCCCAGCAGAAACAAGCAGCTTTGAAAAAGTTGTGTTAAAAAAGTGTTTAGATAAGTTGAAGAAGAACCCTTGGGAGAAACCGAGGCTCAAGTGAGATCAGGTTTTAATCAAGATGGCATTGGTCCGGTATTAAGTTATACACTCTCTGTGCAATCAGTCTTTAGTGGTAATTCAATCTGGTTCCTCCTGCTTCTAATTTACCACTCTAGGGTGATTAGTAAGCCAGACCAACTGGCTAAGCTGCCACTTTATCAGCACGAGCTTAGAGCTTATGAAAGTGTGAGTCCTTGTGTGATTGGCTGAAAAGACGAGGTTTGCTGGGTGGCCTTGTGGTGCTGGAGACATGTGCAGTTGTGTCCCCTGGCGGAGCCTTTAGGTCAGGGGTCTTGCACGGTGACCATCTGGACCTTTAGGGGGTGGTTTCCTAAGATGCGGCCTTTGTTTGCCCAAAACAATTGGAAGTTAATCTGGAGGAGATAAGAATAGCCTCTGTTACATTGCTGCCATCAGCCAGTCTTCACGTAGCGTGTAAGGAGACATCTCTTTCTCTCACTTAAAAGAGGTTTTGACTGACTGGCTTCCCTTTTTTTGGAGGGGTGGAGGAGGAATAGTGTTACTTTCCAGGAGTCAAGGTTCTGATCTTGTGCTGCCCTTTTGGTGGGTTGAACTATTGCTGGGAGATTTAACTAGAAAATTACTGATTAACAAGTCTTGATATTTTTAGTTTGTATATTCACTTTAAAATTGCTTTAAATTGTGGGAGGTTGCACTAAACGCCACTGTAGCCAAATAAATTCAAACTGTTTAATGTCATGATGAAACGGAAGTAGTGACAGATATGTCTGTCTTTGTGAGATTTTTAATCCCAGGGCCATTTAACTGTAACATGATGCAGTCTTTGTTAAAAAGTTTGGTTCACACACAAATTAAAATTCTGTCATCATTTACGATCTCTTTATGAACTTTTTAAAGTGTCAAAGTGGCAGTTGCGTAGACTCTCAATGGAGGGACAGAAATCCCTCAGATTTCATCATAAAGATCTTCATTTGTGTTCAAAAGATGAATGAAACTCTTACGGGTTTGGAACGACACAAGGGTGAGTAATTGATGACAGAATTTCCATTTTATGGGCGAACTAACACCTTAATAGGCTTTCATTCTGTCGGCAAGGCTTCAAAATGAAAAACTATTTTACCAGATGGCACCTTTTTCTCAGGTTTTGCCTGTAAAGCAAATACTTGCTATTTTCCTATTCCTATATAGTGTTTGTGTGTACTAAAAAATTGTGTGTGTGTGTTTGTGCATGTATTGTTTGAGAGAGATAGATAAGTTACACTGTTGTGCAAATCACAAATCCTATAGCTTTGCTGGCATCTTCCAATAGAAAAAGTGTTGTACTGCACCCAAACAAACTCTTACTGAAAACTTATTTTTTGAGATATCAACCTCAAATTTGGAATACAACTGGTTTACATTTGTGGCTTTGCTTTTCTAGCAGTTTTTGAGTTCAACATGTTTTATTAATTATAATATAATCTGAAAAAAAAAGTTTAAAAAGTGAAACAATATAGAGGTTTTAGTTCATGAAAATTATCTATGAGCAATATTTTATATAAAATATTGCTCATAGATAATTTTCATGAACTAAAACCTCTAATTGTTTCACTTTTTAAACTTTTTTTTTCTTCTTCAACAATGATCTGCCAGGCCTTATTTAAAATAAGACCAAACTCAAAGGGATAGTTCACCCAAAAATTAAAATTCTGTCATCATTTACTCACCCTCAAGTTGTTTCAAACCTGTATGAGTTTCTTTCTTCTGCTGAACACAAAAGAAGATATTTTGAAGTATGTTAATGACCAGACAGTTGGTGGACCCCATTGACTTCCATAGTAGGAAAAAAAGATACTATGGACGTCAATGGGGTCCACCAACTGTCTGGTCACCAACATACTTCAAAATATCTATATACAGGTTTGAAACAAATTGAGGGTGAGTAAATGATGACAGAATTAAAAATTTTGGGTGAAAAATCCCTTTAAGTCTGTGCTCCCAAGCTTCAAATGTTTGACATTTTTGTCCTCTAAGGACCTCAGAGTATAACTCTGTTAAAATTGACACACAAGGGCTAATTTCATTAAACCATTGAAATTGTGATATCATTATTCACAATGTTGCCCAATTTTAAATCATCAAAAACCATTGAGAATATGTTGTAGATATTTAAAACATCATCCAGACCCATCAACTAAAATAGTTGATGGGTCTGGATGATGTTTTAAATATCTACAACATATTCTCAATGGTTTTTGATGATTTAAAATTGGGCACACGCTGTCTATATTTTTGAAAAGCTTGTTATTCAAAATGTCATGTAAAGTTGCTCAGTATCTCATCAGTTTAAAGCTCTACACACAATGCTCTCATATCTTCATAGACATGCTTATCAAGGAAAACGGATTCAGCTAACCAGCTTCCTTGGTTGCATTTTGTCTTGTCAGCTTTTAAGTAAGACAGATACCGTCACTCCTCTTCCTGAAGCCCATTCATGCTGAGTTTAAATTCATCATGGTTCCAAAGGGCCGACTGAAAAGAGAGCCGAGGATTGTTTGCTGTTTGTTGGTTGCCAATAATTATGCAGTCCTTCACTCTAAAGCTCTTGTCCATGGTTATACATGAAACCCTTTGTCTCTGTGGGCCAGGAACCTGCAGGGAGCACACAAAGGTTCTGCTGAAAGCTGCTTGACATCTCCTACTTAGATAACACAGCTGAGCTGAATGTGACTTAGACCCTTCATTGTTGATTGATTTCTTATTTTTAGTTTTCCTGTTACCACGGTTACAGTTTTTACAAGGCCTGCCCCTTAGTGATATTAAATGTACTCTTTCTTTCTTTTAATATGTTTTGACATGACCATGTGTGTGCTGGTCTTCTTTCTGTCATAACAGAAGGGGGTTGGAAGAAAATCTAATATAAACTACATTGGATATCAATAATGTCAAGAGGGGCCGGCGTTCAGTATCCAGTATTGATCTGTGTAACACGATGATCAATCACTGAACAAAGAAGGGCAAAATCAGCACACAATTAAGTTGCTTAAATTACCATTAAAATTATAGATGCTGTTTCTCTCATTTCTTCCTGGTGTTGATTTATAGTGTCACTTTTTGGACAGTTAATCAGTTGATGGCGTATGCTTGGTGTTTATGCAGTTGTTTCGTTTTTGTTGATCGCTGTTATTTAAATATAGTCAGGTGAATCTCACAAAACCTGTCAAGAACATGCCCAGGTTATAATTGACCCCAAAATCCAAAGGAAAAATAATAAAAAGAAAATCATATGTCTAAAGAAATTGAAGCCTATGTATTGTGACAACATATTCATGAAAATTAAGCACATTTTCCTCTCAATTGTCCATATTGAAATGGCAAAAATACTAATTTTAATGATTTCTGTAGTATGAGTCATTATACATTTTTTCATATATTATTTACATATTTATACATCATGGTATAATTTGTTGTACTGCCTTTTATTTGTGTTTAAATTACTGTATGATAATCACCATTAAGTATAATTAAAATAAAATAAAATATTATTTTAATGATAATTTCAAAAAAATAATCTTACAATACTAATTATCTTAATTTTCATTTGATTAAGCTTACTTAAAATTCTCTCCGAAATTTGTAATCTGTTGATATTTTTGCATTGACACAAAGGTAACACTTCTATAACTGGCTAGTTGGACACATTGAAAATAGCCAAATACTGGATAATGGTCTATCAATACTTTTATTTACAGTATATGCTAAACTAATACGTTTATTCAGGGACACATTAAATTGATCAAAAGTGACGGCAAAAGACGCGAAATATTTCTATTTCAAATAAATGCTGTTCTTTTGAACTTTCTATTTATCAAACAATCCTAAAAAAATGTATGATGGTTTCCTCAAAAATATTAAGCAGCACAACTGTTTTCAATATTTATAAGAAATGTTTCTTAAGCATCAAATCATCATATTAGAATGATTTCTGAAGGATCACGTGACACTGAAGATTCGAGTAATGATGCTGACAATTCAGCTTTACCACCACAGGAATAAATTACATTTCAATATTCAAACATAAAATAGTTTTTTTCAATTCAATAATATTTCACAATATTACTTTTACTGTATTTTTGATCAAATAAATGCAGCCTTGGTGAGCATGAGAGACTTCTATAAAAAAACATTGAATCATTTTACCGATCCCAACATTTTAAATGTATTTCGGCAACTAATACAAAAGTGGTGGCTATCATTGCAAGGCCTTGTTTTGTTGTATTGGTCAACTCTGTGCTGCAGAAAAGCAGAAAGCTGACGTGTGTACAAAGATAAAAAGATGCCCATCTTGCTGCTAAAATCCCCCCTACTGTTTGAAACTCTTGGAATAGATTCAGCAGAGTCTCAATCAGCAGGTGCTTCTCTAGACAAGCGTCCTGGTCTTTCTTAAGCAGCCGGTTCCAGTGGATTCAAGCAACAGTGCATCAGTCAAGATGACAATAGCCACATGGAGCTCTACTGCTTCTTCTTACAGTTTGCATATGGCTGGGTTGAGGGACCAGTTATGGATTTTGTTTCAAAAAGCCTCAAGATGATGATAGTGAAAGAAAGCCTATCTCAAGGAGCACAGATCAGATACATGTTGCCTCCTCCTCCTCTTGTGGCCATGGTTACCAGGTGAAGGTCAGACGAGGAGGTTCAGCTGTCAGCAAGTGAGCAGGAGAAGCCAATTGATCATTGCCATTATGTTGTTAGTTAAACGTTATTTGAGATACTCCATTGGTTGAGTTGAACTGCTTTTATTAAATGCTGCTCATCAATCTGTTAGCTGCCGCAAGCATTTCTGAGCGGTTGTTGTAAACAAAGAAATTATGGGTTTTTACAGATTTCTGGTGAAAAGTAAGAGGCTATAAAGGTTATAACTGTGGTGTCGTGTATAGCGTTTCTTGGCAGGCTGAATTTTTGGAAATCCATTTGAGTTATTATGTGTTTTTTATAGACGTTTCAGGACACACTGTTCAGTTTGTACAATTCCTGCTTATTCAGTATTTGTCTCGCACACAAACCAGCACTAGCTGAGACAAAAAAATGACTAGATGCCTAAATTATTTATAAAAGTAATAAGAAGGTATAAGTGAGGGATAATGTTGTTCATCCAGTTATCAGGACCACAATGTGAACCAGAGAGGCATCACCCTGACTGTTTATTAACCCTCTTATTACATGTCATTATACAAAATATTTGGCTACAGAATGCTGCGATTGGTGACCGGTCAGAATCAAGTATAGAGAGTGATGAAATAAAGCAGTTTAAGTTGTGAGTTTCTAAGGTTGTTTTGTATCAGTGTTGCATTTCTTAAAGGGCTAGTTCACCCAATAATGACAATTATCCCTTCATTTTCTCTCCCTCAAGCCATAGACCTATGTATTACAAAAGCATTGATTTGCTTCAGAAAGCATTTATTAATATTATTTACTTTTATGATGGAATATGCTTTTTTGGGCTTTTCTCTCAATAATTTGGTTAACACCTTGTGTTCTTAACAGTATATTTATTCTGGTTTTGCATGGCTTTTGCACATATTTTTACAAGTTTCAAAAGACTCCATACCCTTAAAATTTCCCATCTTCTCCTCTAAGAATACGTAATATTTTGCATTGTCACGCAAAAGTACATTTTTTGTCCTTTGCCTCTGTAATACTTTGACATTTATACATTTCTCTTGAATATTTTGGTTCATTGTGCCCTTAGGCAGCAGAAAACTCATATTACAAATATTTAAACTGTGTTTTCTAGCAATATAACTTTTGGTTGCTTACCATCATTGAAAAGATCTTTAATTTCCCACAGTCCTTTATGACTGTATTGGGCTACATATAAATCTTATATAAAAGAGTAATATCTTTTACTCTATAAATGTTGGTAACACTTTACAGTAAGGTTTCATTAGTTAACATTAGTTTGACTACATTAGTTAATAAACTAATAACAAACTGCACTTCTACAGCATTTATTAATATTTGTAATGATCATTTCAACATTTACTAATACATTATTAAAATCAAAATTTGCATTAGTTAACATTGGTTAATACACTTTGAACAGTTGCATTTAACAAAGATTGACAAATACTGTAGAAAATGTATTGCTCATGGTTAGTTCATGTTAGTTAATACAGTAACTACCACTGACCGAATATGATTAATATAGCTAAGTCAGCTAAGACCTAACAGAGTTTTGATTTAAATTTAGACACATGAAGCGGATTTAAAACATCATCCAACTTTTTTCACAATGTATCTCACAACTTTTTTGATATGATACAGATATTTTGTTTTCAACACAATATTATGTGAAACAGTCCGAGGTGGCAATGACACTGTACAAACTGACCATTCCTTGACCTTTAGTATCTGTCATAAAGTTTTCTTGGTGCATCTGACCATCTGTCCATGACACTCCATGACCTTTCTTTTTTTTGTCTGTCATAAATTTAATCTGGCGTTAAAAAGCATTCTTTGCTCAAAACTGCTCGATTTAAAATTAAGTTGACCTCAGCCTTGAAGTTTAATGTTATCAAATGACACACACACACACACACACACACACACACACACACACACACACACACACACACACACACACACACACACACACACACACACACACACACACACCACACACCACACACACACACCACACACACACACACCTGTGGGAATCAGCAGTGACCCCTGTCCTGTTGCAGCAGAGACCTGGCTGTCTTCTGCCTGGCCCCTTGTAAACTTTTAACCTGTCCCCTTCTTTAACGACAGGGCAAGAATGCACGAAACAATTCTTTGCATTGTCTTTCCCTGTGCGTAAAAATGACAGAGGGAGCTCGGATATTGATTGATTTAATATGAGCCAAAGCATCTAAATGTTCTCTAATTACTGATTAATATCACACTAATAGTAAAAATAAGTTAGAGATTAGTTTAAAATATGATGAATTCTTCAAGCTTTTCAATTAGTCTGTTATTTAATTTATTTGTTATTATTAATCTTTATATGTATGTATGTGTGTGTGTGTGTGTGTGTGTGTGTGTGTGTGTGTGTGTGTGTGTGTGTGTGTGTGTGTGTGTGTCCATAAGAGTTCGGGTGTCATTATTTAGCTGTGGAAAGACACATTTCAAAGAAGTGTCTGCTGCACAGTCTGGGGTTGGATTCGACATTATCTCACAATTGGATCAATGTAGCTAATTTTACAAAAGATCACATCCCCTCCCCCCTCTGAATGGAGATGTCAAAGGTTGGTGACCTCTTGCTTTCATGTGCATTGATCGTTTCTCGGGAGGTGGGCTGCTCCCCTCCGAAGCCCTTCACATCAGCCAATATATCTTTGTTTGGACCTGAAAGCCGTTTTCTTACATTTGGTCACCCTGGGGTTTATTTCCCCCCGCATGGCAAGTTTTACTGTACAAGATAAAGCAGAACCAACAGCAAAATAAATCATGTGCAGCCTTGGACGGAAACCATTTTATGAAAGGGTCTCGATTTATTAATCTTTTAAAATAATAAATAAACAACCTTATATTGGTAGTGGACATTTTTTAGGTTTTAGGTTAAAATGTATATATATATAAGGAAAATATTTTCTCGTATATTTCTAGGTTTTTCACCTTTTAATCACCTTTTTCGCCTGCAGATGTGACAAATGTTTTTTTTTTCTAATGTTTAATGACAAATATTCTCTCAGCTTAGTTTCTTTTAAAATAGTTTTACTTGAATTGTAACATGTCAGTACACAAGAATCTGGTTGGAAATTTCATCTCAACTACCTATATACTAAAACTACAGTAAAAAATAAAAAAGGATGATTTGCATAATTGAACATTTTAGTATGAATGTTTAAACTAACAATAGCTAATATTTAGAGAACAAGACCCTAGTATTAATATTTTATATTAGTGTTTTGTGCTTAATAACACTATACACAAGTATCTGACCATGATTTTGATCAAGAACCTCACCAATGTAAATGTTTAAGAACGTAATTTTGGATGGACATGTTCCCTCAGTGTCTGAAGTGGTTATGGCCCTGACATTAAGTACAAGGCTGTGAATGTGTGAACGTTATGATCCAGTGTTTACAAAGAGAGTAGATTGCAGGCATTGAATCGCAGCCCCAGTTGTTTTAGTAAGTGAACAGTTGTGTTTGTACAGTTTAAAAGGAAGGAAGAGCACAGAGGATTGTGTTGATGTGTTTGTGTTCTGGGACGTGGCACAGATGGATGCGCATCTCCTTGTCCTGTCATGGTTATCCCGGGCGCTGACGAGCAGGACGGCCCTTATCTGGAGCAGATGGGTCCTCCTCCTCTCCTTCAAAAGGCTGATGTCTTCAGCGCGCACAGCTTATCTGCACCGGCCTCCAGTCATTTGTTAGGAAACATGACTGGAAACAAATCTAAAGAGGTTGCCAGCAGCTCGGCTTGAAGGGAGACATGTCACGATGAAGGACGAGGAGGCTGTGTGTGTGCGCTGTCCCACATAACTGTAGTTCAACACTAGATTAGCAATGCTGATCTCTGCTTTTGAGCCAGGAACTTTTTAGATTAATCATAACATATGCACTTCTCTCTATTATATCATATATTAATAGGATGTCTATTGTATTGAAAAAAAATTGGTGAAGAAACTATTTTTGTACTTAGTAATTACTTTTCACAAATAATTAAATGGCGAGTAACACATTGAAATATATGTGAAATTTTGAAGTAGAACGACTGTAATAGTATTTTCTTGTGTGTGTGTGTGTGTGTGTGTGTGTGTGTGTGTTAGCAGCTCCGATTACTTAACACAGACACGCACAAAAATGTCAGAAACTGTTCTGCCTTCATGTTTAAACTGAAGTCAGACAAAGATGGAGAGACTCAAGAAGAAGTGACAACATGTAGAATGCAACAGGACGTTTCTGAATGGTTAGTTGATTCATTTATGTTGCTGATGTGGAGTTAACTATCTTCTATTTGCATATTCTGTCATGATAATCTATAAATCGCTCGTGTGGGAACTGTTGTAAGATGCACACAGAGTGACATGCGATTGCATTTGTGTTAAGTACTGTATTGCTTATGAAAAGACGGATGCGACAGCTTGAGCAGACTCACAAATGTGCTCGACTACAACTACAACAACTTTGCAGATGTTTATGCTCAAACAGCAACATTACACACTCTCTAAAGTTAGAAAAGTGAAGTCATAATCAACCATCCCTTAAAAAGCGATCTTTGTGGGCAAATGTGTTACCCTTGACCTCACATGGGGAATCAGATGTTTAGATGTTTAGGTCCAGATATTGGATATGTATCTGATTTGAAAACACATTTGGAAGTGGTTCAGAACGGATGCGGGAAAATCTAATCTTGTGCGGATTTTTGTGTTTACACGTGTGCAACAAATTCAGATTGTTGTGTTTTTTTGTGCCAGTGTAAACGCACTGTTTATTTATTTGTCCACAGCAGTATTCGAGGGCCAATGACTTTTCCGTTTTTTTGTGGTTTACTAGATAATGATATACCAGATAACATGTTTTAGAGCTTGGCATAACTAGCAAACTGTAAATTCCTTATAAAAATGCCCATGGCGTATTGGCGTTATAAGGCTTTTATTAATTTACATAACTTTTCCAGGTCTAGAAATCACTCTTTTAAACTTAAAGGCTATACCTCATGTGTCTAGGTTTTTCAAATCAAAAGCCAACGCTGGTTCTTCAGAGACAACAAACTGTTGTTGAGGGGGTGAGTTAAAATAAGTTCTTTCAGGACCACTACTCTCAAAGATGATGGACAATTAGCATACAGTTTGGATTGGCGGTATGGTTCTCTTCTGGGCAAGAACTTCCCGCCCATCCAATCCATGCAGCCTAACATGGATAAGGATAGGATAGGGTAAACAGAACCAACATATATGGATTCGAAGAAGAATATCAGAAAGGCCTAGTCCTGACTGTGGACGGGAGAAGGAGCTGGGGATGGAGGAGGGTAGTAAACTCCTGAGCAAAAAGATAAAGCTGCTGATAATATTGAGTGGACCTCATATAGGGATGCTGTGATAGGCATCAGCTGAGGCGAGCTTAACTGACGTGACCTGCCAAAACTGACCCTTTGCTTGATACATATCTTGATTTGTTGTTGTTGTTTTGTCTCATTTTAAATAATTTTAAGTCATCTTGGACATTGTCTGGGTCCCCCTGTTTGAGGATCACTTTTTTCCACAATTAAACTGGCAATTGACCGTTCACAAAGACCCGCCCCCTTTAGTTACTGTTGCTATGTCCGACAAGCTATGCCGCTCTCACGCCACACCATGTTCTCACGCAGTGAACAAAACATCGCGGAGCAGAGAGGACACTGACAACACACTGAGACAGGACAGACTAGGTCCCTTTTGGGTTACTCTTGATATAAAACAAAGTCTCGCCTTTCAAATTTGGTCATTTTTTAAAAGAAATTTAAACAATAAATACCGCCGTGACAGATCGCTGTAGAGTCTCAGTTAAAGCTGCTTGTGAACCGATCAGCTCTTCCTTCTAGTTAATTTATAGCATCAAATAAACATGAATGAACATCAGAAGAAGTGTTGTTTTAACCGCGGAAAGACGTCAGTACACTCCGCTTTTCAAGTTCAAATCCTCCCATGTTAATCTACTAACTCTCCAGACTGCTTTGTCAGACAAAATGGCGGATGGCGAAGTATAATTGGTCAGATCACCTATCAATCAAGCTCTCTGCGAAGGGTCAATTTTTGCTTGATTGAGTTAGTAACCTTACAACCATCTAGCATTATGGTGTGTTCATGCACTTTATTATTCAATAGCTGTTTAATACCTCTGTGTGTTATGGTAGTTGTAGTTGTCCTCTGGTTTATTCCAGTATGTAATTCTTCTCTCTCTCTCTGTACCTGTAACCTGATTTGCCCTTTATTTTGGCTTTTTTGCTCAAGTACATGCTGTTCTCATAAACTGAAAAATTGCAAGCAAGACTAACTTGGTTTTCTTGCCTTAACAGAGTACAGTGTGTGTTTTTCATGAGCTGTGCTTTTTCTGGAAACCTAGAGCTAACATGATTTGTTAGATGCTACTTTTTACAAAATTATTTAGCAGGGCACAAAGTCTTGTAGTCATTATTCACTCAGATCACTAAAACCATGACGCTCTTCAACTTATTTTTATGACTCAAACGGTCAAATTTACTATAGTCGTAAAGAGATCTGTATCCACCACCCTGATCCCTGCATTTTTATACCTGCTATTATCCAACACATGCACAAATACTCCACAACATGTCTTTTTTTACATTCTTTGGAGGAACTGAATGAACCTGTCAAACTTGGCGTTTTCACTTGGAAATGCTTCAGAGATTCCTTCACTATGAGAAGGCGATGAACCTCATAAAAATCACGCTCTGGTTCTTTTTCCGCACTCTGTTTTGATTAAACCGAGAGCTCTAGCCAAATGTTATAGCATTCTTCGACCTCTTCTGTGCTCTGAAGCCTCTCACACACTCGGCTAAGCCCAAGGTCACCAATACTGGCTCAGGGGAGATGGGGTGAGGGGTGGGGAGTGAAAGCTAACAGGGGCGGGCTGGCCAAAGTCACGGTGACCACGACCAATGTTGGACTCCACATTCTAGATGAGACCGAGAGAGAAAAGACAGTTGGCTCTGAATTCTCGCCTGATCTCAGAAAAACACTGCATGAATAAATGGATCCTGGCCAAAACAGAGATGCTTTGCTAATAAATTCAGTCCCATAGCTTTCCTTAGACTCCCACTAATAGTAAACACAGAGGATCTTCCTCTTTAAGATACTCTTTTATTAGAGGATCATTGCTACTGAAATTATATGATACTGTTGAGTATCATTGTGTGTCTGTGTTTTACATAGACTAGCCTTATTAATGGTGCTTTCTAAGGCTTTTATAATGATTATTTTGTTGTGCTTTTACTTGAGTTGTATCAGATTTACAATATTCACCTGGAAGAAGTTAAAACAGAAGAAAATAAGCTCATATACCTGCATTACAAGAGACCAGAATAGTGTATAGACTCAAATGAAAATTCTGTCATCTTTACTCACTCGCATTTTGATTTCGGCCTAAACCTTTGTAGTTCAAAGGTGCAGCACGCACATCCAAAACAATAAAACTGGGTGCTGGGCAGACAAGTAATAGTAAGGATAAACAATGAGTCCTAAACCGGCCTAAACCTTTGTGACTTTGGTTAATCTTCGGAACGCAAAATAATCTTTTTGATGAAATCTGAGAGGTTTCTGTCCCTCCATTGACAGATACACAACTGACACTTTGACGCTTCAAAAAGTTCATAAAGGGATTGTAAAATTAATCCATATGAATTGAGCGGTTTAGTCCAACATTTTCTGAAGAGACTCGATCACTTTATATGATGAACAGATTTAATTTAGGCTTTTATTCACATATAAATATTCATAACGCACACATCAGTTGTGGTAAATGGAAGCTCAAGCATGTTCGCTTGACGTGCGAGAACCAATGAGGTTTATTCTCGTGTTACGCAGCACGTTTGAGTTTCTACAAGAACCAATGAGGTTTATTCTCGTGTCTAAATACTTCAGTGCAGGTGTTTTTGACTTGTGCTAATTGTTAACTAGCTATATATATATATATATATATATATATATATATATATATATATATATATATATATATATATATATAATATAGTAAATAAATAGTATTTAGAAAATAATATAGTATTTAGTAAATAAATATAAAATATGTGAAATATGTCATATTAAATATTTATATGTGTATGTATACTGCACGAGTAAATATATGTTCAATATGTTTATACACATGTACATCTATATGTTATGAAGTGTATTACTGTATATAAAACTACATACATTATGATATATGTAAATATATTGTCACATATTTTTATATATTTTACATATCATATATGAAAACCGGCAATTCCTTGTAATATATTAACACAATATATTATTCTGTATATTTTCAATATACCAATAAATCATTATACTGACCATAAATTGACCATTGACCATGAAGTAAACATATTTTGCGTAAGGGTAGACTGTCTATGGAGGGACAAAAATTTCAAAAAGATCTTTATTTGTGTTCCGAAGATGAAGGAAAGTCTTACGGGTTTTATCTCTCAGTTTGAATACAGTAATTAGAAATCTAAAGTACTGTTGTTTTGGCTGGACCTCATCTGACCTCAGGAAACGTCCAAACTTGTGGCCTTGCCGCTCATGATAAGACAGAAAGCAAATATTTACCCGCGAGGAACATATGCTACTGTCTTGATGGTCGCTTCTCTTCAGATAAACTCTCTTTATGTTAGATTAGAAGACTTCTTTAGACCTTCTGCTGTAAGATAGTTGAAATGGTGTGCAGCACATGCAGTTGGGCAAGTGTTTGATTTCTTTAATTGCTTTCTCGCACGTCTAAAGTCTATGGCTCGGTCAATGGTCTTTAAAGGTGAAGTATGTGGTTTCTGCGCCACTACTGGTACCCATAGACTGTAAAAAAATATGGACGTAGGGTCCGTAACGTCAACCATAGGTTTCTGGAGAGCATTTTTAAAGCCCAAAGTGGGCGGAGCCGGCCATCTTGGGAGCGCGCCACTCCCGGATAAACGAAAATGGGCAAAACGGCGGGATTAAAGGGATAGTTCACCTAAAAATTTTAATTAGCCCATGATTTACTCACCCTGAAGCCATCCTAGGTGTATATTAATTTTTAATATAGTCCGTGGCTGTAATCACCAACCGCATATCTCTATTCTGAAGTGAAGCGATGCGTTAGTGTAAAATAAACGTTATTGACTAAAATAACGAGTGTTACTCATTTGGCGTAGGTCGACTTGCGTATGGCCGTCTGCCGGAAGCTAGTTTTTTTAGTCGATGTCCCACCATTGAAAGTCAATTCACCCAAAACTGTGACGATTACAAAAGTTATCCCTGCATACCAAGGGACGACTGAACTGTTTGACTGGTGTATCATGTCTTTGTGATTGATTAGAGTAACTCGAATTGCATCACAAAACACATCTAGAGTAGTAATTTCAGGTCTGATAGATTAGACCTGATCTGAGAGCAGTCTGACTGTTCCAGGCACAGTTGATTTGTAAGGGAAGGGTTTGTGTCTGTGTCAGCACTGGACAATGGATTGAACCTGCCTTTGTTACATCGCAACAACAAAAAAGAAGCAAAAGGATTTAAATTGTCGACCCTATCACCGTGGGCAACTCACTCGGCTTTATCAGCATGACACTACTGTTACCGCACCACACACACACACACGCGCGCACGCACACACACACATAGCAGTCCTGATGTGGCAGAGGCTGCCTGGGGTCAGGAAGAGGAGCATGATGGATACAGTTGAGCGCTCCGCAAGGAAGTAGGGAGGGGGCAAGGACAGGGGTCTTTCCTGAGAACATTAAAGACACTCATTGTTAATTTGTCACTTACTCATTAAAGGTGGCTTTGTGACTCTCAGAAGGGGAAAGCGCAGTTTCTTTGCTCTGAGTTTCAAACTTTTATTTCAATTGATTACAGGATTGATCTGCTCAATCATAAAATCATTTAGTCTTTTTTTGCTTGGATATTTATCTTAGTCTAGTGGTCATTTGGGAATCCACCATACATTTAGTACTGTACACGTCAGTGCATGACTCTCAGTATAGACGTCATTATCAGTTGTGTTTTGTTCACTTCATGTTATAAGCGGTCTAGTGAGCAACGTAAGAACGTTCATAAAATGTATAACTTATGTTTCGAAGACTCAAAGAAATTACGAATTTGACAGATGTGAACAGATTTTACTAAACTAGAGATATTGTTTCAATTAGATGCATGCCTATAATATATCAGAACCATATTGTTATATTTAATGGTTTTATATTTAACCATTCATGCTCATTTCCCCTATTTTTACATTTACTTTTGCCAACATCTAACAACCACTTAAAGTTAATCTTTAAAATACTATATAAAAACACTAATAATTTAATAACAGTTAAATGTTTTGCAATCTCATAATGAAAATTCACTTTCGATATCATACATTATCATGTTGTGATGCCTAAATTAACTTGTAGCATTTAAAACGGATTTTTTATATATATTTTTTAGACAAAATAGTTCCGAATTTAAACATCAGCCGTTTATCAGTTATTGGCCATATCATGAAAATAGTTATTAGCTTATCAGTTTCAGCTAGAATTTTAATTTTGGTGGATCTCTGTTGGAAAGTACATTTCATTGCTTTATACCAACTTGTCGAGAATTCAGAATTAACATGTGGTTTGGCTTTGAGGAAAGGTTGTAAAACCTTGTGCAAGATCAGACAAAGATTCAACCAAACAGCACTATTGGTTTACCCACTTTTCCATTTTAAAATTCATCCTAAAACAGTTGGAATTGCCTTATATTGTCAAATAATATTTATGATAGTTCTCTAAACTCTTTCTCTCAGTTACATCTGGTTGAAGTGGTGTCTTGAACAGCGCTGCCATTCCTCGCCTGAATAATGATGGATGAAGCGTCAAAGCAGGA
This sequence comes from Phoxinus phoxinus, assembly GCF_949152265.1. NCBI lineage: Eukaryota > Metazoa > Chordata > Actinopteri > Cypriniformes > Leuciscidae > Phoxinus > Phoxinus phoxinus. Next base: position 19,999,260 of record NC_136880.1, on the reverse strand, counting down.
GGAATTGTGTCAGGAAACACATCTGACCTCTCTTTGGCCCTTGTCACCTGATAAGGCTTGTCTGTTTTGATAATATGTGCTTCATGTGACACAAAGCCATTAAACAAGACCCCTTTTTTACACTGTAACAAAAATGTCTGACTATAAAGGTAATTTAATCCAGAGAACAAGAGCAGGACAAACAAACCATTGGGAACCATGAGGTGAATGTGTGATCTTACCAAATGTTTAAACCAAAATGTAGTAAAGAGCACTTATATTGGAACGTAAACACTTAAAATGGTCTATTTCTAAATCCACCAGTCATCAGTACATAACGGCAAATGATTAACAAATCATATAGCAAAAAAAAAAAAAAGCATTTAATTCGTTAGTTGAACTATTATTGTCCCTAGTGAATAACAGCTGTGGTCTGTGTTGTAAAATGTAGGGTTGGGTTCATCGGCAGGTCTTTGGTTTATTGGCCAGAGCAGCCTTGCTGTTCTTCACCCAGATTGAGCTCTTTGTTTGTTGTCATGGTATCAGCACACTTGATTTTCCCATGGACACCATAGATTTTGGAATAAAGCTTGGGGCTCAATGTTTTATTGTTGAGAATCCACTCCTTATGTAAGAAAACTAGTCATGTCCATGCACATAACTCTCAATATTGGTGTGTTTGAGCATGTGGCACCAACACTTTGGCTTTGAGGTGTAAAAATGTAGTTGACCTTTTCCAGTTAACCAGATGTGCAGGATCGCTCAAAGATTCACACACCCATCTTTGAGAAGTTATACTTGTGCAGATCATTTTGAATGGCTTCTAAATGAAGCCACCTCAGAAATTTTGACTCCAATGCTTTTCCAATGATCCAGTGCGACTAATAATTAGTTTCATGTTTTGGCCAATAACTGTTAAATGGCTGATGTTAAAATTCTTTAAAAACTAAAATCAATAGTCTTAAATGATATGATTTAATTTAAGCATAGCAAAAATAATGTACAGACATGGATAATGGATATTCATTCATTCACATGCATCATTTTCTAAAGATTGTATTTAACAGTGTTATTAAATTATTCATGTTTTTAAAGATTGACTATAAGTGAGTGTTATATGACTGCAAAGGTAACCTAAATGTGAAAATAGAAAAAAATGAGCATTCACAATAAAATATTCAATGTTGATCAAAAGCGATAAATTAAAAAATCTCTAATATGCCTATTAAATGATATGGTGCTGTAAATTTATATTCTTCCAAAGTTTTCTTGCCTGTATTCTTGAATTGCACTAAGATGTTTTCAGAAGGGCCTTTGTTAATTACTGACATAAAGCATTTGTCTAAATGCAGGATTTAGCTGAAGGTTAAATTAAAGCCCTCACTCTGGCTGAATGTACGGCAAGGTCAACACTCAAATCAGTGCCTCGGTCACACAAAGACCGTTTTTTGACTCTAATAAATGAGCCCGGCACTCCCACCATCCCACCCCGCTGTAGTCTACTGACCGTATCTCGGGGTTGCCCTCTTGCCCCTCTCATTTTCCAGTCACTTTTATAACTGGACAGTAAACTTCCAGTGGCTTAATGATGATGACTTCTTCATCTGCCCAAATACTCCTTTTGTTGATCCTCCCAGGCCTCCACCCCCTTAAACCCTGGCTAACCTTGGCCCACCACTACCCCCGTTCACTGCTGGACTAATCCTCTCCCCAGGCTGTCATCTCCACCCCCCTTGAGCCAATCCCTCGCTGACCAGTCAGGGTTTTCTCTCCTCTGCCGATTTCAGCTTTGGCTTTCAGCTTGTTGTGTTGCCTCCCCCAAGCCTCCCCTTCCCCCCATTTAGTTTGTGTGGCCAAGTGGAGGAGGTTATCATCTCCACAGCCCTGGTTATGTTGGCCTCGCTGGAAAAAAACCTCGATTTGCACTTCAGGACCCCAGCAGGAAGTCTGAGAGGGCTTTAATAGGCAAATGAGCGCAGGGCTGAGGGAACAACAACCTGCCAGCGGTGTGACAAGTGGCGTGAGACCCCACGCCTCACGCCCGGGATAGACCTTATGTGGTAAGAAAGGCTGAACGTGCCAGGGCAGCATTGGCTTTCACGTGACAGCGACATTGTCAGGCTGTTGTAATTGGCCTGTGTTAGGGTGGATTTGTTTTTTCTGACACCGAGTAGATAGCTCCTGAAGACCACGATGAGCTGTGGCAGTTGCCACCTCAATCTCTCCCTCCTACCCAGCTGATGCTCATTTGTCACTACGTTAAAATCACGTTCCGCTCTCACCTCGTGTATGTGATGTTCAGTTGTTTTTTTACTACCATGTGAGGACGAGGAATTCATCACACTTCTAAAAACCCACACTCGATAAGACAATCAAGCAGTTCTTTTTTCATTCCTTAGATACAGCACTCACAATATTCTGCTCTGGTTTAGCCCAATCTATGCTTTTGTTGGTCCAAATTTAGATTAATTTGCTCCATTTTAATTAAATTTGTGGCATTGGATTTGGATTGTGAGAAAGAAGCAAGAGAACAAGAGTCATTCTGCATTCATTAATTCTGCTTTGGATTATCTGAGCATTTGGTGGTCCATATTTAGATTAAGTTTCCTATATTTGGATTACATTTATCCAGTTGGATTTGGATTGAGCAGTTCTCTGAATGAAAGCCAGGAACAAAAGTCATACCACTAAAAATGGGAATTTCTGCTGGTTGGCCTCAAACCAATTTAGATTAAGTAGCCCCTCTTGGATTATGTTTTCCTATTTGATCTGGGTTGGGTGTTTCTCCAGAAAGAAGCCAAGAATAAAGACTTGAATTCTGTTCTCATTAGTTCTGCTGTAGTTCACCTCAAACTGGGCTTTTGTTGGTCCAAAGATTCACCAAGTTGTATTTGTCTCAATGGATCTAAACAATGATGCTGTCTGTCTGGAATGACTGAGGCAGTTTTGCTGTACCTCAAGAGAATAGAGGGCTTCTCAAAAGGAAGTAGAAAACAAGACAAAGCAGAACTCCAGAAGATGTTGAAAGAGCTGCCACCACATGACTCATCTCTTCTCAGGTGGCAGTGGAAAAGATACTTCCCATTGTCAGTGCCCAGGGCTGGAGACTCAAAGCAGTGCTGAAGGATGGGTGAGAGGAGGGCCAGCTCACTCACTGACTCTTTTGTTCTACCCACAAGCTCAATTGAGCAAAGGAAACCTCCGCTTTGCTCTCTTTCTCCTTTTCCAGTGACCTATTAGGGTCTGATAGTCTTAAAGCCAGAAACTTGAATTATCTGTTCGGTTTCCTAGAAAATTGAACTTGTGCTGCATCTTCATATACCTTTTTTTTTTCTTTTTTCTTTTTTTTGCGATCTTGACAAAAAGTCTGGCAAAGAGCCTGTCACAAATAAGGGAAAGTTTCATAAATCGAATATCAAGCATTTGTCGATCACAAATCCTTATACATTTGGGGACATTGTGTGGTCCAAATGGTATCTGAAGGAGAAACCTTGCAATTAAAATAAACAATGTTTAGACAAAGCCTCCAGATTAGCTGGAATGACAGCATTAATGACTCTGGGGGGCTAATAAAGCCCTCTGAGGGAGGGATGTCATTGTTTAAAGCTGACTCCCATACTGCTTTAGACCCTATCTACTAATTCTTATTAGGGTGAGAAGAAGTATATGGCTTGATTTAGACCAACTGTTGTGTCTTTGCTACAACAAGAATTGTGAAAACAGAATAAACTACTCATTTACTGTAGTCTGATAAAAAAATATCTGCAATTCAGTCTACATAAAATACTGATAACTTTTTTTACCAAGTTGTGTACATTTCCTGCAAGGTTATTTAAATGTTTTTCAGTTTTTTTGTACCAAGTGCTTGCCTCTAATGCATTGGTTTGTTGACATGGCTGTTTTGTTGTTTGCCTGACAAATTCTTTGTGTCTTTAACTTTGACAAATGCATTACACTGGTGCAGTTCTCAGCACACTCTTTGAACCATTGCGTCAAGTCAACTTTTTTGTTCCATGGACAAGGCTGTTATTAATTATTAACAAATCCTACTACATGCTGCAGACAAAATAGGATCTCGGTTGTGTTGATTAAATCTACTGTGTATATTTACCCTTTAAAGTCATCTGATAGGGTCGGACTGATGAAACTTGATGTAACACTTTTATGTCAGAATAGGGCGAGATTATTGTTAAGATCCATACTGAGTAGTAATGAACCAGCTGACAAATAGAGCAGTACTGTTTTATTTAAACACCGCCAATTACTGTTCCTGTTTTCAGAGGTCTCGAAAGAGAGGGTCATCTGAGTCACAATATTTTGCTATTATCTTGCGAGATAAGAATAGAGATGGAGTCATTGTTAGAGAGAGCCTGAAGCACCAGGGGAACCCGATCCTCCTGTATTTGCGTTCAAATCTCCTCCACTTCCTCTGAGCCACTTCTCTGTGGCACGCGGTAGGAAATGATCAATCCAGTAAAGTGCAAAACATCAATCTCCTATCAAGTTATTTTGACCAGATGAGTCCTCTCCATTCGGCTATTTACAATGGACCTAAACTCTCAGTTAATCGTCAACCTCCAGTGAGGGGAGGGCCGTGAGTTCAGGCAAGGCTGACGGACAAACTGCGGATTGACCCCACATTCTTTAGCAAGTGTCCCTAGTTTGCCATTGGTGTGCCCTATCAGTAAAATAACCCCAATAAAACAGGGAGTGGCAGAAGGGGAAGAAAACGATCCTTTGCTTTACGTCGTACCCCCATCTGCGAGCATGGCACTTAGCAGTCTCCGGTGTCATGTTGAGAGAGGGGCATCTGCGCATCGTGCGTGGCGAGCACAGCACGCGTGTGGCGTGCGGAGGCGTCTCGCCTCTATTGTGCCACGCTCGGCGGTATGGTCATCTCCACAACAGCATCTGTCACCTTAGGGGGTCAGCAAGGGCCAAGATGAATGAGTCCTGAGAGAATGCCCCTCTCGCCCCACAGAGCAAATGGCCAAGAAGAGGGAGGGGGCAAGGGGAACGGGGGGAGGGCCTGCTGATTGTGTATGTGAGAGTTGGAGGGTTTGTGTATCCAAAGCCACTGAGTGCAGGAGAGAGAGGTTGGCTCCGCTGGAGTTCCTGGAATCCTTCTTTGCTGCCCCGACTCAGGACTATAATGACCAGGGAGCTGCTAGCTCGCAACAAGGACAAGGAATACTGTCACGTCACGCTCAGCCTTGACGCTGCTTTTGGATATCCAAAGGACTTTTGCTATGGAAATAGGCTGTGTTTTAGTGGTCTGCTTTAAGGTCTTCAGTGGGACTCGTTGAGGCACACTCCACACCCCGGCTGCTTATGAAAGGTACAGAAGCGTCATGTTATATTCTTTGACACTCGCCGGCTCCTGCTAACATGGTGTAAATGGCCATGGCTTTTAGCGCCCCATTTATTTAAAGATATTTGCATTTTTGCATAGGCTAATCTGTCCCATCCCCCCTGCTTGAAGTTTTGACTTTTATACTGTCTTCCCTTTAGTGAATATCTCTTTAGGTAATGTAAAATAAACTAAGTGTGAATTGGACAGTCATGAGGGCTAAGTCAAACTTTAAGAAGTAGTGTTACTTTTATGTTTAGATGTACATAAAGACATGAATCGTTGCAATTGTGTGTTGCTTGAATGTCTTGTTTTTAATCTGTATGTTTGTACTTTGTACATTTTCATTAGGATTTTTTGGTGAAACAAAAAGTAGAATTTGTTCATTGAAAGTTCATTGAAAGCTAGCTCTCCTCTCCCATTGTCAGCAGTTTAATGTAATTATGCAGATAAGGGAGGAAACAAAAGAGGGAGTGGATTGAGAGAAAGGTCTTTTGAGGTACAGTGCAGTGTGGGACTGTAACCACATTTACTGCCATATGTGCCACATTTCATTTAAACCTTTTATTTGACCTCCACCATACTTTAGAAATAAAACAGCACTCTCCAATCATGTTCAGGTACTGATGCCAAAAGCTTTTACAAGAATAAGAAATCTGAAAGGTCTGCACTCTGAAAAAAGTCTGTAAAATTGCAGAGACATAAATATTTTTAGCTTGTTGTTCATTATTGGAATGAACCAGACAAATTGCTCCACCAACTTAAAACGACCACGCTAAATGTATTTATTCTTCTGTTGTTATTAATAAAAGGACATTTTAAATGAACAAATTCAAATCTAAAGTTAGGTCTAGCATCAATCTACATGTGGCAGCACCCAAATAGTGGTCTGAAATCTACACTTGTTGCGTCTATTGGAGCACATTGTTTTAAAATTGTTTATCTGTGACAAAACAAACTTTACCAGCAAAGTAAATTAACTTTTGTAGCTTTGCATATTTATGTCTGCGGTTTGTTTTGTTTTGGCTACCTAAAATGTGTTTCCATTCTTGGCTATTTCAAGATCCCCTTGTTTGTATTTATAGAGCTTTTGAATTATTTATTTGGGATCGGACCATCTTGCAACACACCATTTGAGTCACATTAAGTCCTTGGTTGTCGGTAAACTCGCTTTGCTGAGAGAAAGAACGTAGCCTATATGTTCATTGCTTGTATTTATTTGTAGTAGATTTTAACTATTAATTCTCTTCAATTTCTTGAATTCTTATTTTTAAATGTAAATCTGTGTCTTGACAGTTTTGCATTTTGCATAGGGATAATCAGGTAGAATTAGAAAGCAAATTGAAAACATATATGGAAGCAGAAAGAGGTGACTTGAGCTGAAACAGCTCTTGGCCTAAAGGCAGGGCTCTCTGCAGGCTTGTCCACATTAGCATTTAACACCCCTAAATGTCATTAGCAGTCAAACTGGACCCTGAGAGCCCTGAAGGCAGGACAGAACTATGCTCAGGTACTTCAATTTGCCTCTGTTTACCACACTACCAAGATGAGTGATTAGCTGAAACTTGGCCCAACAGGCCTCCAGTGAGCTGTTTGTAAAACAGGGTGTGCAATTTGTTGTCCACATAAACCATGCATTATCCCACCAACAGTTTGCCATTTTAATCGTTGTTTTCTTAGCTTTTATCTAAAAAAAATATCCAAATCCATTGTGGATTCTTATAGAGGAAGGTTTTTCAAGTGGATCTGATGGTAACATGCCTCTTCGGACTGCAATCTCAGTTAGATCAGATTTTCTTGGTAATCATTCACAAAGCACTTCTTTTTTTCAAATAAGGACAGACATAAAATATATTAATTGTAATGGTATTTATTTTGAGACATTTGTTTGGTGTCGCTTGGGTTGTAGAGGTATACAGTATTTACAAACAAATCAATTTTGTAACCTAGATTTTAAAAACTATTAATGGAAATCCCCCATATATAGTTTATTTTCTGATTTTCAAAAGTGTGCAGGTCATATATTCTTTGCAAATTCAGGATACTCTTGACAGAAGTATTTACCTGATTGATGGATGGCTTTACTGCATTTCACTCTTGTTTTAACCAGGCCAAAAGAACAAAACATGTCTCATCAGTCTTTGTGTAAGCCTGGAAGTAAGAGACGTGGAGTTCCTTTCCCCTATGCGTTCCACAAACATTCCCTTGAGGTCATAGTGTCATATAACTCATCCCTCAGTGTTATCAGTTAACAGCTACACATGTTGAAGATCACTGCAATCTGTTCTACTTTACAAACAACTGTCTGATCTGAGATGATGCATGGATTAATACTCACTGCAAATTATTCCTATTGATTTATACCGTAATAAATTCTTCAATCAGTGCATTTAAATCAAAATAATCCCAATATCTAATGCTACGATATTTGCAATGCACAGTTCAAGTATCAAATCTCTCGTGCAATTTGGCTTTGTTTTCCCAATATATAAACAAGTTATGTACCATATGTTAATTTATATGGTATTTATACTGTAAATGAAACTTGCCTTGTGTCTGACCATTTGCCATATGTCTGTAGGTGCGGGAGTACTGTGGTTCAACTTTGATATACCATGGAGAAGAGGTGATCCTGTCCTTCTACTGCTAAAGAAATATAATCAAAGGTACAGTGGTTTCCTTCACTATGACAACAGCAAATGAAACCAATGAATATTGCTAAAATTTTCCAAATGGGATGTTTTTGTATGTTGTTGCAGTTCTATACAAGTAGTTAATTGTCAAATATGAGAGCTGTCTGTCTTTAAGGGTTTTTATGTGAACTCTTTTGCCCTGCTGAGTCACTGATGGCGACACACTCATCTGTCATAATTTGCTGTCTTGATTGTCGTCCAGATCACAAACAGAAACAGAGCTTTTGTTGTAAAGGAAATGCAATCAGAAGTGCGAAGGAAAGCGTCAATGCAGAGCAGATGGCCTAACAGATGTCATGGTTATACCTGATGTGTAGCTCAAGGGTAACATGCTTACAGCTGTATTACATGACAGATTGTCAGGGATTACTTTTAATAAATGGGTACAGTTATTAATTATTTTTATTAAAATATTTATTTCATGTCTTTCTGGTGTACTCAATTGTTATTGGTCAACTGTGCCGGTAGTCTGCAGTGAAATATCTCTGGGATAATGTACAGCTTAATTAGTTCTAAATAAACCCTTTAAAGGCGATGCAAGACCCTTCAGATTAGCATTAGCATTAAGACTTGATGATCCCATCAGAGTTGATTTTGTGTTATGTTTTTTTGTGTCAGAGTTGATGACTTACTGACAGTACAATATTCCTTACTTTTCTTTAGTCGATTCATCATTTTATAGTTAAGTATGTCTGAACAAAAACAGTTCAGAGTCTGCAGAAAAGTCCTAAGGATGGTTGTTTTAGGAACGGTTTCAAGGGCTATTCTACGAAAGACTAAAATAGCCTTGTTCAGGGTGGAATTGAAATCTCCTCCACGCAGTCCATCAGAACATTACATTAATGTCTCCTTCCCTCTCATCTCCCTTATAAATGGAATCCCTTCAAGATATAAAAATGTTCTTCTTTACGAGTTCAAAACAAAACTGAACCAATCGTGATGTGTGTGTGTGTGTGTGTGTATGTGGTGTTTATATAAGACAGATTTAAACAAAATGAGTATGTTTCATTTCAGATCATGGGGAATTCATACGCAGGGCAACTAAAATCTGCCCGCTTTGAAGAAGCTCTACACAACTCTATAGAGGCTTCACTGAGATCGAGCAGTGGTGATCCACAGCCTGTATTCACACAGCTGTATCTCGAGCCCGATCAGTATTCTGGCAACCTGGAAGGTAAGCAATGCCATCAAATAGTTTGCCTTCGCATGAATTGATCATGATTTGGTATTTAGAGCTTATTTGACCAATTTTTAGAAAATCGTCCCCTTAAAAAAATACTATAACATTCATTAAAAAGCTCATATGCATGTACTTGTGTGTGTGTGTATAATGTATTATGTAAAGCAATAGCACACCTGTTCCTGGTTCTGCCCTCCAGATATTAAGCCCAAAATGAACCTGAGTCTGAGGTCCGACCCACCCAGCCATGTGCTGGTGAATTGCCAGTCCTCCAATTCCGTTGATGATATGGATGAGGAGGAAGAGTCAGACACCAGCAGTCCACCGTTGCCTTACCTGCAGGGACCTCCTCCTGATGGCTGCTGCACCGTTGATGGTAAAAACAGTTGCCATAATCTACTCACCACCCATATGTTGTTCCAAACTCAAATGACTTCTTTATCAACCTTATTCTACATTAAACAACGATTCTACATGCTGAATCGGCCCAAAATGCCCGACGGCGTCGGAGTAGAGACAACAGCGCAGAACACACCGGAAAACTAAGCCAACAGATGCTCAGAAACGACCTGATGGCTTGGTGTGTCCCGGCCTTAAAAATCCCAACCCCACAGCAACAGTGTAAAAGTAGCCCAATTCCGCGGGAAAACCGTGGACTGGGCAACACTGAATAAAAAGTACCATAACCGTAGGCCATATATTCAGGTCTTCTGAAGCCCTACGAAAGCGGAGTGTTATGAACAGAGCAAACTGCCAAGTGTCAAGGTGAAATGTATGGTAATGACATTGGAAGACTTGAGACAGTGGCATTGAAACAATGTGCAAACCATGAATCATCGTGCATTTAGCTACATCAACATGGCCGATCTTCATTATAAGTCATCTGTGTCCAGGTTTCTGTCAAGCAGGAAAGGATCTACGCCTGGTTTCCATGGCAACAGAGTCTGTCGAGGTTCCCGCAGGGTTTGAGCTGGTTGGTGCCAAATCGCCCAGCATCCCAGAGCACATCCTCGTCTGTGCAGTGGACAAGCGCTTCCTGCCAGATGAGAATGGGAAAAATGCACTTTTAGGTTGGTGAGCCAATACAATTTCATGACCTACTTCAGTAGGATGAAGTTAAATAAGTAATCGATTCTACAAATCTCATTGTGCCTGTGAAATGTTATGAAACTAGGCCATTCAGAACTCATTTGATGTTTATGTATAGTTGGATTTTGGACTAAAGAGAGGTGATTTATCATTTGATTAGAGGATACAGTGGAGATGTTGATCAAAAACTTTTTCAAAGTTTGCTGTGCAGTCTTTCAGTCTTACACGGCACATAGTGATGTATGTTTGTGTATACATGCAGGGTTTTCAGGGAACTGTGTAGGCTGTGGTGAGAAAGGTTTCCGCTACTTCACCGAGTTTTCCAACCACATTAACCTGAAGTTATCCACTCAGCCGAAGAAGCAGAAGCACTTAAAGTACTACCTGGTGAAGAACTCTCAGGGTGCTCTGTGCAAGGGAGCCCTCATCTGCTGGAAAGGTACCACAGGGGCGTCTGCTAAACGCCGCATGGCACAGATAATGTGTGATGCGTCATGTTAATGTAGTTTTAAATTCACACGAATTGTGTAACTGTGTCCGAGGATAACTTACTTTGCAAATGGATTAAGTCAAGAGGTTGTATTTAAAGATAATTTCCAAATTATTAGTATTTTTAAATGTTAAATCAGCTAAAATATTGAAGTTAAAAATTTATTAAATGTAATTTAAATTATCATTTAAATACCCATTCAAATGTATTTGCATTTGTGTTTTATTTCCAAATTAATAAACTGATAATGGATTGTTTCTTAAGATATTAAGATATTGTATTTAAGGATAATTTCCAACATTTGTTATACTCTTTCTTAATTAAAAATTGTATTAAATATTTTGCTTAAATTTGGCAAATTCAGTTAATAGAGTTGTGCAGGTATGACGTCAGAACCCAGAAGTTTAATTCGCCTCTGATTCCTTTTAGATTTTCCTATGGGGTTTTTCTGTTTACGAGTAAAATAAAGCCTGTGGTAAACATAACTTGATGATACCTTGACGTTTTGTTCTACTACGTGCACTGCACACACTCACACACCAAGCTGTCTTATCTAAGTACTTATTTAAAAACATACATTTTCAAAAACTAACATAACTGTTTCAAAATTTGCGTTTTCACTATGTGTGTGTGTGCAATTTACGTTGTGGAACAAAACGTCAAAGTAAAGTCAAGTTATGACCGTATTTTACACACAAATCACATAAATCGAAAACCCCTGTTATAAAACCCCATTGGAAAAACTCGAAGGAACCAGCGCCTTTGACTTCCGTGTTCTGACGTCATACCTGCACCTCTCAGTTAAAAAGTAAAGTTCATTAAAGTTAATTTAAATATCTATTTCATTGCCAATTTGCATTCGTATTTTATTTCAAATTGATACTTTGATAATGAATGATTTCTTCCATAGAAATTACAGAAAAATATACTGTTTGAATTGGGAAAATAGGCCCTGAAATGATCTGCAGCTAAGCCCTGTAACAATGAAAAAAAATACATAAAGTTGTTACTGAACCTCTTTGATTCGACAGAGAAGGATGGTTCACTCGACATTAACTGAGAATTTAAAAATAAATGTTGTATTTCACAGATTGTAAGACACGGCCATTCTCAGGCAGTGCTGCTTCATCCAAGCCGAGTTCTTCATCCTCACTAAGCAGCAAAGAAAATGGAGACACAAACGGCCACAGTCCATCTCCCTTCCCCCTCTCAGGTGAGTGTAGGTGTGGACCATCAAATATTGTGTGCCACAGTCTTCTAAAAGCTCTCTAGTATATATATATATAAAAAAGGATGAACACAAACTCTTAGGAGGTCCAGTGTAAGACAACACATGCTGCATCTGTTCAAGGGAGGATGTCCATCTTCTGTTGGTTTCTGCTTAGTCCTGCATGCACAGAGGTCATGTTCTGTTCTGGGGGAGGGTACGTACGGGGGTGGGGGGGTTAAACCTGGGGGGGCTACTCAGCATTTGGTGACATCTGGCTGGAGGCCACACAGTGTTTACCCAACAGTGTTTGGTGAAAGAAAGCAAGTCATTGTCTCATTCTTCCTCACAACACCATTCAGAGGGCCGGGCAGCTGGCCACAGAGTGCGTCCATTAGTGACGATAACAGTCTTTTACAATACAACAAAAATAGGAGAAGGGCTTATTATTGAAACCAAATGTATCAAAATTTGGTCTTTCATCTAAATTATGCCCAATATCTTCTTAATTTCCCATTTGCAGTAAAAAAGTAAAGCTGCATTCATAATAAGTTGTTCTTTGATCCACAGACTCGCCTCCTGCCCGCTTGCAATCTGGCTCATCCTCAGGGATTTTTGGACCCCCAGAGCTGGGCTTCCTCAAACCGCTGAACACGCCGACTCACGGGACCAAGACATTACCGATCGGTACCAGATATTTGTCCTCATTTTGAATTTAAAGTAGCATTGATTGCTCATAATAATACAAAGCTAAAAAGCCATAAATGCAAGTACTATTTGCTTTTGAATCGTTCAACGCGAGCAGTTGTTACAATGATTTTGAGGGGCTAGTAATTTAGTCAGTAGAATTTGACAATTCATTGTGCTTGTTAATTGGTGGTGTTTGCTAAAGTAAACATCACTATGTCACGATTTCTCATTAGAGATTTGTACAAACCACACTGTACATTCAGCCTTAGCATTAAGCAGCCGCCTAATTATGGTCAACTTCGTGGCTCAAATGTTGTTAGCTGCGTCATTGTTTGTTTTTCTCCGCAAAAGGACAGAATTAATGAAGGTCATTTGTATTGGCTGCATTTGCAAACGCACACACACACACACACACACACACACACACTCACACACTCCAAAATAATCAATATAAGACCAGAATTCTGTATTAAGGGTTTTAATGTCACCCCACGCTTCAAATTCCCTGTGATTGACGTTTAACACATATGTGTTCTATTTGTGCATGTGTCAGGAATATTAGATGTAAAAGTAGCCCAGCAGTTCATTATCAATATGCCATCAGTTAAAGGAAATCAATAAACTGTGCTCCCCAGGACCCATTCTCCTTTAGAAATGAGCGAGAATGCTTTCCTCTCCCTATTGAGATTGTGTGCTTGTGTGTAGGTTGGGTTTGAGTTTGCAGTGTTTCACCAGAAAAGTGGACATTAGCCAATGATGTGTAAAACATCACACCCCTCAGGGCACTTGGGAAATTTTTCAATGCATTTTTAGTCTGAATTGTTTTTCAAGATTTTAACAAAACACTTTTAAATATGTTTATCCTAAGTATGATTTGTGTGTGTGTGTGTATATATATGTGTGTGTATAGCTGCAAAAATATATTCAGATATAAATCAGTGAATTAAATTGTAATAATATTTCACAATATTACTGTTTTCACTGTATTTTTGGATCAAATAGATGCAGCCTTGATGAGCATAAAGGTTTTGAATGGTTGAGTGTTTATATTTTCTTCCCACTGTTTCTTTAATTCCCAACATGTATTTGTTGTCCAGTTCCCACTGCCCTCCGAGTAAACGGACTAACTAATGGTCTGAGTATGGACGGGCGGTCCAGTCTACTGAGTCCCCCTCATACAAGCCCACTCGCCACACCTAATCATGGCTACAGGGCCACAGAACCTGGAGACAGTCCAGGTAAGCATTAAACCAGCCAATCACAATGCTGCCTCATGCATGTCATTAGTGGTCAAATCATCTGGCTGATACACAACAGCAATAGTCTATTTTAACTCATCAGATGTTTTTTGAAAGAATCTTCATATGTTTGCGCTATGCAATTTGCATTCGGTCAAAATATAAAATGATGATAACAAACATTTTCGATTCTTACTTGCTCTTTTTTGCAGCATCCTCTGCTATGGCATCTGGTCCGCCCAAAAAGCGCCACCGTAGCTGGCACCCCGCCTCTCTAGTGCCCGTCCCAGCCACGGCTGTCCCTGTGCCTGCTATCCGACCGCTGACGTGCAGCTCTGGTGGGTCCGACCTAATCATACTTGGCCTTGTTTATTTGTTGTTATTCTTTTTTTATGCTGGTTGTCTGCAGTCAGTTCATCCTATCTGTTTATGCGTGTCCCAGAGCAGGAAACAGCCTTGAATTTGATTACCTACCAAGGGACATGACATATTCCATCCACAAGGTTGATTTATTCATTGTTTCCGTAAAAATAGGGGTGAAAGGTCACGCTAAATTAGTCCCTGAACTGTTTAGCAGCAGCTTGAAGGGTTTATGCCTTGAAACAGCTGAAGGAGTTGAGCTTGGAGATCCTATAGCTTAGTTACCTTGTCCTCAGCATTGATTGGAGTGTCTCCGTTAACAAAGCTTGAGAGGCTGAAGAGATCCTTCCAAAATATTATTAGGTTTCCACAATGGCTTGACATCACATGCTATATGTTCCATTAAAAAAAATAATACATACATTTAATGTTTTGCTCCTTCGTTCCAGGTTCTTTATTGTCCCTGTCCAATCAACAGCCTCCATCAGTGTCAGGGGTCATACAACCCCAACCAATCACAGCGGGAGAAACTGTCATCATTCCTGACAACCTTCTGAACTCCTCCGGGGTCCGGCCAGTCCTTCTCATTGGTTAGTGCTCTGTCTTCAAAACATTCTTATAAAATGTTTTCAATTTATGAATTCATATTTTGATATTTTTAGTGGGCATGAAGTAAAAAGTGATACAACTGTCATAATATCATTATAAAAAGAATGAAATTCTTGAAAGGAAAATCTTATAAAGCAGGAAATATATATCTTATTAAGTAGGCATCGTCCTTTATTGTTATTTCTTAGTATTTCTTCTTCATTTTCTTTCTTCTTTTAAAGTAGTTAATCTGAAGAAGGCATGATAGTCTATTATTATTCATTTATTTATTTTTATAATATATTTTTAATAATACTGCTTTGTATAGTAATTCATCTACACATTATAAGTAGGATTGATGCTTTATTATTATTAGTAGTAGTAGTAGTAGTCGTAGTATAGTATATTTTTTAATAGAAAAACACTTTGTAAAGTAGTAAATATCTTAAGTAGGCATGATTCTTATTGATTTTTTGCTTTTAAAGTAGTTCATCTACATCTACAGGATTCTTGATTATTATTACTTATTTCTGTTGATCTAGCATGATCTGAAATAAGAAATAATAATGCATGATATCTTCACATCCAGGCCAGGTTTACAGAAATGGGTTCATCACAGCAGCACACAATATAACCAGATCTCTCGAGTTCTTCTTTGTCCCTAAGAACTGTTTGGATGTGTGTATGTGACCACATGGTTTGTTTGAATATCTTCTCCAGGTCAAGGCACTTTACCGTACTTCTTTGGCAATGTGGGTGATCTGGTGGTGAGCCCCCTGCTGGTGAGCTGCTATAAGGGCAGAGAGCTCAATGAGAAGACCCTCGCCAGTCTGGGCATGTCAGCAAACCAGTTACTCACCACAGAGACCATGATACTGCTCACACTTCAATATCTTGCTCGACTTGGTAAATAATACTGTCATACCTATCAGAACACAGATAATCATTTTTGAAAATAAGTTTTAAAGGGGTCATGACTCAAGAAATCAAATTTGCCCTTTTTGTCGTTTTGATATTGCGGCTCCTGTGCAACATCACATGTGCAAATAAATTTGCATTTGACTGCCTCCAGAACAAGACATTGATGAATAGTTAGTTATACATCATCGCACCTTAGGCACCGCCCACTGGCATTAATTTGCCTAAACTGGATGGGAGCATTGTGTCGCATCAAACATGTGGATGGTTTATTTTAATGCCATCCCGAATCGTGTCAGTGGAATTTATGTTTGTTCTGAGCATTTTGTTTTTTAAACGAGGCATAGCATAATGGAGAGTTCACAAATAAACTTTTGTTGACAGATAAAACAGTCAGCTGTATTGGATCTGACAGCAAGTTAAATGATTTTGTAATGCTTTGTCTGTAAAATTATGGTTTTATATGGATAATGTTTTCAAAACACTTACTCACATAGCGAGTGGGCATTGATACTGTTTCCTATGCAATGACGTTAGCCAATCATAACCGTGTCTGTTTACTGACAAGCCTTAAAAGAGCCGTCCCTTAAAAAACGAATTATATCAGGTTCAAGATTTTTCTTCTTATATATTTGTTTTGTTTTGATGTGTGCAAAAAACTTTATCAACATTATAAGTGAACCTCAAGGAATATATTAAAATAAAAATAAAAATCCATGTCATGACCCTTTAATGCATTAGTAACATGAAATTATCAGTCTATCTTTTGTATATTTATGATGCATGGATAAGAGTGCACAGTTTGTTTAATATCTTATTTCAAATGCATCAAGATCAAGTATTATAGAAGAGCAATGAGTACTTTCTTTATAATGAATATTATTTATTTTTCTGTCTTTAATGCAGGTACGGAGCAGATCCCGTTACGGGAAGAGTTTGAGCAGATCGTGCTGAAGGCCATGCTGTGCGGCCCGACCGGCCCTCCCATGTCGCCTTCCCAGCTGCCCTGGTTAGCTCGAATGGAGGCCAGTGTGTCAGGAGGCAGCGTTCAGGTGCTGGCCACCCACGGCTCCCTGGGGGAGGGCATCTCTGAGTCGCTGCGCTCTCTGAGTGAAACGCCACCGCAGCAGCAGCAGTGTCTGCCCAACTATGTGCTCATTATCTGCACCACCAAAAGTGGAGTCAATGAGTTCTGTGTGCTCGTGTTGGGTAAGTTCTGCTACTCTCAGAGACTTCATTCTTAGTTCATAGTTTCATTTTTGTCCATTTATGAACTGTGCACCATATACGAATGCCATTTAAAGGGATAGTTCACCCAAAAATAACAATTCTGTCATCATTTACTCACCCTTATGTCGGTCCAAACCCATGTTCTGTTCTTCTTCGGAACACAAAATTAAGATATTTTTTAATGAAATCTGAGAGATCTCTTTATGAAGCATTCGAGATTTGGGTGAATAGGCTTTCAATGAAGGGAAAAACAATCTCTCAGATTTCATTAAAAATATCTTCATTTGTGTTCCGAAGATGAATGAAAGTCCTATGGGTTTGAATATGTGAGTAAATTTCCATGTTTGGGTGAACTGTCCCTTTAAGAGTTTACACAATGTCAGGTTGTGCATGAAAACGCATTCCATAAGCTGTAAGTTTTGTAGTTGTTGTTATTGTCTTTTTGTGAACATGTGCTGTTGTTTTTCTTAGGTAAATATCAGTCTCGGGCCTTGGCTGAGAGCATGCTCACTACCAATGAGTTTCTGAAGGAGATCAGCTACGAGCTCATCACGGGGAAAGTTAGTGTGCTTGCCTCACACTTCCAAAGCACCTCATTAGGTGAGTCTCAGCCCACAAATTTAGTGGAATCAATCACAGTTTTCATCAACTTATCAGTATCCTCTATTTAGAAATTAATTGAAAAATCTAGATGCAAGCAGCAATTTTGGGGTGAAGCACGCAAGTGGGCAGATATTTTAAGCTGGAGTAGATTTGTGTGGTCATTGCGCCCTCTCTGGTGATTTTTAGGAAGTATTTGACAGTATTTGAAAGGCTATAAGTTGACCATAACTTGGGATGAGTTTCATGTTTTTGACCAAACGTAGCACGACCCAATGAATCAAGAAAAAAAACGTTTGTCCACCAAGTCTGCATTTAAAAAAAATGAAAAATAGACTGATATTGTATTGATTTTAAGATGTAATTTATTCCTGTACATTTTTAATTCATTACAGTGAAATCATTATAATATGCTGATTTGATTTATTTATTATTATCAAATAGTTGTGCTACTTGATATTTTTGTGGAAACCATTATACGTTTTTTCAGGATTCTTTGATTAATTGAAAGTTCAAAAGAGCAGCATTTATTTAAAAATTGAAAAAACATTTTTTGTTAGTTTTGACCTCAAACTTTTGAAAGGGGGTATGTGTCTTCTTTATTCATTTCAATTTGATTGTGGTGTTACAGGCGACAACATGGACAAACAGCTGGTTCGGTACCAGCGTAAACGCAAAGACCGGGTGGTTCAGCCCTTTCAGGGACATCTCACCGAATACATCCACTCCCAAGAGGCTGCAGCCATGGTACCAGAATCAGGGCCAGGTGAGCCTTCACTCTCTCCCTATGTCTCAGACTATTCATTGGGTCGTCCAGATTCAATGGGCGACAGAATTAATGTTTGACTCATTAGCGCTTTCATCTGGACACTGAAATCTTGGAAATGCTGCTTGACTTTTGATGTGTGTTACAGATCTTCTGAGTGATGGCTTTCAGATACACCCTCCTCAGCTGAGCGTTGCACGCAGCCTTTTGTCGCAGGTGTGCGCTATCGCTGACTCGGGGAGCCAGAGCTTAGATCTGGGCCGCTTCTGCAAGGTAGACTTCCTGATTCTGGTGCCGCCCTCCCACGTCCTGGTTCACCAAACAGTCCAGCGAATACGACTATCAGGTACGTCACAGCAGAAGAGACCATATTTTAGCTCTTTCCCCACCAACATTTTTTTTAAAGTTGCTAGTCAGCGTCAAAATGTTTTGATCATTTTATATGCCCAAGAATATTTTGTGGTATGAATATCTGAACATTCAGTATGTTAACAGGAAGAACAGATAATCTGCTTTAAAAAAAAAAAAAAAAACATTTCAGCTTCATGCATTCTTTTTTTTTGAATGTGGGTAAGTTTCATAAAAAAGCATCATTTCGAAACAAAATGCTGGGAAAATCGAGTTTTTGGCAAAGACTTCGTCTGGATCGGATTCAGAACGGTGATCAAAACATAAATAGCACCCCCAAAGCTTCACAGTCATGTACCTCTTCCTGGGTCAAAATTTCAGTCGGTAACGTTAGGCATTTTTGATTTATATGTTGCTGAATGTTTGATAATCGCATTAGCTTATATCTCGCCCCTTACCGAATAACATTGAAAACATGGATTGCTGGAAAAACTCGTCAATGGCAGGGAATATTCAACTTGTTTTCAATGTCAAGAGCACTTTTAAAAAAAACATTATAAGAACATTTTTAAAAACCTTGCCAGGAAAGGTAATGTGATGAAAGAGTCATTGCAATAATATTGTACATTGTTGTCGTCCTTGTGTCTTTGCTAGGCGTCCTGATAGATCTGGGTATAGAGGACGCTTCATTTGCCCTACAGAAGTCCGACAAGTATGTGGTGCGTCTGGACGCGGAAGTCCACACAAAAATGGAGGCCTTCATGAGGAAGGTCAAGCAGAACCCTTATACACTCTTCGTCCTTATTCACGACAACTCGCACGTCGACCTGACCAGGTGAGAAAGTTAACACTACGTGGTTTGTAATAAGATCTGTCAGAAATGTCACTGTCAACATCTTGAGACCTCTTGTGTTTATTCTCTCTCTCCGCCAGCGCTCTGTCAGGGTCGGTTTGTCACGGGGAGCTGCAGGGATTGGCCGACCGCGTGGTGAACTGTCCAGAGGTTCTGGAAGCAATAAACTTGCTGGTGCTGCAGGTCAGCTGCTTCCCGTTCACCCTGCAGAGCCGGCAATCACGCATCAGTACCCAGAATGAAGTGCACTGGCCCAATACTGAGAACCTGGTGAGTTTCACTGACTCCGAGAAGATCTGTTAAGGAATTTATGGAGGACAGATAAGATTTCCAGATAAATCAGATGTTTGATGAGCATTGTAAGCAGTAAGTGTATATGTATACATTACCGTTGAAAAGTTTGCGGTCAGTAAGATTTAAAAAGAAAACAATTATTTATGTAGGGATGAAAAGAGTCAAAAGATCAAAAGTGACAGTAAAGACATTTATAGTGTTACAAAAGATTTCTATTTCAAATAAATGCTGTTCTTTTTTTATTTAATTTCATTCATCAAAAGATTCTGAAAAAATATATATAAAGCAGCTCAACTGTTTTCAAAACTTATAATAATAATGAATGTTTCTTGAGCAGCAAATCATCATATTAGAATGATTTTTGAAGGATCATGTGACACTGAAGACTGGAGTAATGATGCTGAAAATTCAGCTTTCCAATCCCAAAAATAATAGTCCGTATTTTCCGGACTATAACTCGCTCTGGAGTATGAGTTATCCGGACTATAACTCGCTACTACAACTCCGCTAACTAGAGCGCCCTCTCGTGGCTGTAGACGGTAATGTTTTCTCTTGGTTCATCTCAGTCAGTATGAATTCATTTTTATATATAAGTCGCACCTGACTATAAGTCGCAGGACCAGCCAAACTATGAAAAAAAAGTGACTTATAATCTGGAAAATACAGTACATTTTATAATATATTAAAATAGAAAACAGTTATTGATTGAACGTTTTTGGTATTTTCGTAAAGGTGAAAAAGTGGCCATTAACGTTAACATTTCTTCACTCTTGATGGCTTTCCAGCACATTCTGTGCTCTGTGGTGCTCTGTCCCAGGAATTTTAGAAGCGAATTACAACACTCTTAAAAAACAAATCTTTACTTCAGCAGCTTTTATCAAAATTCACATAATCGGTTAAGCAACTCGCAGAGCAATCACATTTTTAACACATTGCGGTATGATATTAATTGCCATATTGTTGTTATTCATAGATGCATGAACAGCATCTTCAAGCAAGAGCTAAGTAAATAGAGAACACCATTGTTTGTGATTGTGCTCAGTAAACTAAAATTATCACTCTTCTGTTTGCATGTAACAGCAGGGTGAGGCTTCTCCTAAGGACCTAGTCTACTTTGGGCTGAAGGACTACAGCAAGTCCCTACAGTGGGGAGTGGCAAGTCCAATCCTTCGATGTGACGACGCCTTTGAGCGGATGGTCAAAACCCTGTTGCAGAGGTCAGTCCGTTTTTCATATTCACACGGCCGAATTCAAATAAATATACAAGAACGAAATGGGAATTACCTTCCCTTTTAACTGCTCGTTACACTGTAAACGTGTCATTGTAGAACCATGTTCAAGTTTATCCGTCCTCATTGTTTTCAGGCACCCGCATTTGCACAGTATGGTGATCCGCAGCTACCTGTTGATACAGCAGTACACAGAGGCTCTGATGGCCCTCACAGCGGCCCCCTCACTGCGGGATCACGTGACCCCTCAGACGCTCGCCATGGTGGAGGATCTGCTGAGCGTGCCGGGCCGCAGCAGGCACGGGTGCGGGCACATGCTGCTGGTGCGCGTGCCCTCGCTGCAGCTGGCACGGCTGGCGCAGGAGCGGCTGGAAGAGGCCCGGGACAAGCTGGGGCTACAGTACCGCTTTGCAGTGCTGCTGGGAAGCCCTGCTGCGGAGATCAGCCTGCCCGTCCACTTCTGCGCCCGCCTGCGGGTAAGAACCAGATCCCCTCATGAGGATGAGCTCTTTCAAAATCTGCTCCAAAAGTAATATGGAATAAATAATATGTGAATTTCAGGCTTGGAGGGGCTGTAAAAATGAAGAGTGGGTCCCGCAAACATATGAAGATCTGGAAGGACTTCCATGCATTGTCATCCTCACAGGAAAAGATCCTCTAGGAGAGACCTTCCCAAGGTATTCCATGCCAACTATGTGATGTTATATTTTTATACACACGCACACATAAATCCTGAAAAAAATGTAACACAGTTTTAACAAAAATATTAAGCAGCACAACTGTTTTCAATGTTAATAATGTAAGAAACATTTCTTGAGCATCAAATCATCATATTAGAATGATTTCTGAAAGATCATGTGACACTGAAGACTGGAGTAATGATGCTGAGAATTGAGCTTTGCATCACAGAAATAAATAACATTTTAATATATATTAAAAAACATACATTTATTTTAAATTGTAATAGTATTTCACAATATTACTGTTTTTATTGTATTTTTGATCAAATAAAACCAGCATTGGTGAGCATAAGATGTTCAAAAACATTAAAACATCTTTCTGGTAAAAACTTTATTATTTTTATTTTACTTTGTTAAATTGGTCTTTAAAAAATTAACAGAGATAAAATTATCTAAAACAAAAAAATATTGTATTTATTTTAAAAATATTATTTATGTTCAAATTTATAATAATAATGCATTTTTCATTAATTACATGGCTCTACTTGAAAGCAAACCTGAAGGTATACATGAAAAACTGCAACCTTGAAACAAACAGTCTCCTCAGGCTTGATTCAGGTGGCAGATCTAGTTCAAATATGAGAGAGATATTAATATTATCTGACATTACACGATGACCTGGATAAATGAAATGATGCACAGTGCATTCCAGTCTTTTGGCTCGCTTTTAATTCTGTGAAAAAGAGCACCACCTTGTGGTCACTACAGTTGATACAGCTACATCTCTAAAATGTCGATGTTGGATTGAAATATAAAGAAAATCTTTCAGGATATTTTCAAACCTCTTTCCCTGTAATTTCATTTAACGGTCCAGTAGCATTGTTCCAATACATGTTTGGCTTTTTTCAAGATCCTGCACTATCCAAAAGATCAAATAAGATATATGATTCTACTGGATAAACTAAACTGCAGTATTTTTTACTTTTGTGTGTGATTTTGTTCAGGTCACTGAAGTACTGTGACTTGCGGCTGATCGACTCCAGCTACCTGACACGCACAGCACTGGAACAGGAAGTGGGTTTGGCCTGCTCGTATGTGACACGCAGAGTAATACCTGAGACGAAAACTGCAGCGAGTAGAGAAGAGAGGCCGAGAGATGATGAGAGGAGCTCAGGAGAAACGGCAGAACATGACGATCTCCATATGGAGCTGGAAAGACCACCCAGCAATGCCAGTGCTGCAACCAGGACCTCTGGTGAGTGACACTGGAAACAAGCTGAGCCTGATTCTTGTCTTGTGTGGTCCTCATATAACTCATCAAATCTTCTCTTATCTAATCGTCAGGCTCTACCACAGAAAATGGCGTCAGTTCTTCAAGTGTACTCGACAAATCCACCTCGCTCAGCGACCCGTCCGGTAGCAGAAACGTAATGGACTCTTGCACCTCTCCCATCCGCTTCAAACAGGAGTGTGACTCCCAGGCAGCCTCCTCTTCCGCCACGACCTCGTTCTCCTCTGCCTCCTCATCCTCCTCCTCGTCCTCGTCCTCTCCGGCAGCTCAGAGACCGAGCCAGTCCACGCAGGCTCCACGTGAGTGTAACAGGACGCAGGTCTTCCCCCGGACGGCGGTCCTCTCTCGGGCGGCGTACGCCCTGCTGGCCCCTGAGACGCTGGGTCAGCCCAGTTCAGCATCTCTGCTGCCTCACGGTGACGTGGCGTGGAGCAGTCCGCTCAGACCGCCTGTCCCTCACGGTCTCGGCGGAGCACAGCAGTCCCTCTACTATCGCCAGTGGACCACAGCCAGGCAGCACCACGCGGATTACGAAGTGCCGGCTGCGCCCCATCCCAGAAGACTGCTGCTGAGTGGGCCACCACAGGTGACAAGTAGCTTAAAAAGGGTGAAAAGGTTGTTTAATTGGTGTTTTTTGTTAAGGTTGTCATCACTATTACGGGTACTATGGTGTTTTATAACAATAAAGTGATCAAAAATACACGTAGAATACACAAAATATGAAATTATATGTAAAGTTACAAATAAAAAGAGAGTTAAAATGTATAAAATGCACAAAATATGCAAAAATAGTTAAAAAGCTACATATTGAAAGTTGTTAAATTATATACAATTCACAGTGAAAATACAGGAAATATACAAAATAGTTTAAAAGCTAAGTATTAAAAAAGTTCTAATATTCAGAATACACAATTTAAGTACAAAAATAGTTAACAATTAAATATTTTTAAAAAATAGTTACAATATACAGAATACACAATTAAAATACACAAAATGTATCAAATAGTTAAAAAGCTAAACATTTATCTATAAAAATCTATTAATCTATGAAATATAGTTAAAATATACAAAATACACAGGTAAAGTAGACAAAATATGCACAATTATTTTAAAAATATTTAATTTAGAATGCACACAATATATTAATTCAATTCAAGTTTATTTGTATAGCGCTTTTCACAATACATATTGTTTCAAAGCAGCTTTACAGAAAATGCATTTCAAAAATATACATACAAAAATACAGTTAGTTAATCATAAAATTTAGGGCATAACATATCGCCGGCGTTGGGTCGTCTCTTCACGGGCGTCGAGTCGTCTCATCACAGGCGTTGGGGCATCTAAAGTCTCCATGAGAGGCTGGATACATAACTGGAGCTGACGAACTCTATTTGAGTTATAGGGACAGGCGTCCCGAGATAACAACAAAAAAGGCAAATGGGAAATAATTAGCGTAGCTGCTGTTCATAATATGAATGCATTTGATCTGATTTAACTGTAGTATAAAAGGTATGAGATGCATCATGTGAATGCTTGGCTAAAGAGATGCGTCTTTAATCTAGTTTTAAACTATATTAGCGTTTAAACATCGAGTATTAAGATATTAAGAAAAGTTAAAAATACACAAAATACAAAAACGAATGAGAGGCAAAGTCTGTTGTTAAGCCACGCCCATTTACAATGACCTCTGTTTCATGCTACTTGTCCTCTTTGCCGAGCATCCGGTTTCTCATTCTTCATTTTGGCTCTGTCTTAGGTTGGAAAAACAGGTGCGTATCTGCAGTTTCTACGAATTCTGTTCCGTATGCTGATTCGTCTTCTGGAGGTGGACGTGTATGATGAAGAAGAGCTGGAGGAGGGTAAGCTTCCTTTTCCTTTTTTTTACCCCCAGCCATACAAAAGGCATTCTCCATGCTTCTAAATACAGCTCTATTTTTATCCACACAGAGAATAAAACACTTTATTGAAATCCTTCACCCGATCGTCCCTCTCTTGACCTTTTCATTAACGACCTTGAATTTATTTCTCTAGACGTGCAAGACAAATCAAAGTTCCCCCCTGCCAGTGGACTGCAGTGGCCTGACGTGGAGGACATCCACAAACTGCCCTTTGACCTCTACCCCCGTGACCACAAGTTCAGTTATGCCAGTCCAGTGTATGCAGACAGGATGCCAAAGACCCTGAACGGTATTGAACTTCTCTTTTATTATATGGTGTGCCTTGTTTTAAAGCAGCTTGATTATATTGTACAAGTAAGCTCATTTGCATATGCACATGAAACACAGGGGTTAAAATAGAAAGAGTGGAGGCAGAAGATGATCCGCCGAAGAGAAACACGGTGTCTGTAAGACTCAGCCTGTTTGCGGCCCACAATGCATTTCACCACTGTGAGCAGTGCCACCATTACAGCGAGCCTGCTCCTGCCGCGCAGGTGAGGACATATCCGATCCATCGTGTGATGCATCAACACGTATTTACATATTTTTACATAAAATGATGGACCATAAAGTAATAGCATGTCTATAAAGAGATATGGCTGTAGTAAGATGTTCTGCGTGTCTGATTCCAGCTGTCCGAATGCACCTTCCACGCCTTCACGTTCTGCTCGTCTATGCTGGGAGAGGAAGTCCAGCTGCACTTTATCATTCCTAAAGCCAAAGAGCCTCATTTTGTCTTCAGCCAGCAGGGCAGTCACTTAGAGAGCATGCGGCTCCCACTGCTCTCAGACAAGGTGAGAGACACACGCTTAGTGCACTTGATAAAGAGGAGCGGGGACAATAACAAATCAATAGCCTTTTTGCCATTTGGTTTGTCGCTTAAATCAAAAATTAAAAAATGATGCCATTTACTCACCCTTATGTTGTTATTAAAAACCTGTGCACTGTTTTTTCGGTGAGGAGAAATCTGTCAAGCTCCAAAAAGGACAATTACAACAACGACAAAAACAAAAACAATAAAAAAACTCTGTAAAAGTATTGCATATGACTTGTTCTGTCTTGTGAAATCATATGAGCCTACAAGTTTTGTAATAATATATGGCCAAGTAAATGAAAACAGAAATCTCATTTTTGAATGAATTGTCCCTTTAAGGGGTGCAAATATTTTAAATATACAGTATATAATATTATTATTATTATTAAGACAAGTGATTGCCCCCAAAAATAGCTATGATTATATATATACATACATACATATAAATAGAGTAAAAATACAGCAAAATAGTAAAACAGAAACTGTTTTTTATTCTAATATACTTTAAAATTGTATTTATTCCTGTGATGGTAAAGTTTAATTTTTAGCTGTGTGTGTGTGTGTAGTAGTAGTAGTAGTAGCCTTTATTGTCGCTAGTCACAAGTACCAGTGAAATTAGCCATCAACCTGTCCATACACAAACATACATACAATGTGACAATGGGGTAGACAAGACAGGAAGACAGAGCATTGAGGAAAATAATACAGCATGACATGAGGATAGGTGAGGGGAAAAAAAAGGCAACTCCCAGACTATGCTCCTGTGAGGAGTGCAGTCTGGGAACAGGAAAAAAACACCTCAGCAACATTAGCACATAATCAGTACATGAACCCACAAGACTCGCAACAGGGGAGGGGAGTGGGGGATGGAGGTGACCCAGCACAGGCAAGCAGCCATCCGTCCTGCAGCCTTTCGGCGCTGGTCACAGACCCGCCCGCCAGGCTGGGGGGTACAAAGCGGCGAAGGCGAGGGATTCGGGGTGGGGGGGTGATTGCATATCTGTATATATATGTAAGAGTTTGTGTATGTGTAGGCCTGGAGATTCGCTCCGCCTGGCATCCAAATCTCGGTGCCTCAGTCCGCAGGGTGTCATAGCGTTAGCACAGCAAGTTGCCATGGAGACAACCTTGATTAGGTCCCAAACAGAGTCAACAATCACCAGGTGTCTGTGAGAAATGGGGGAAGGAAGGCAAGAGCGGCTCACTGCAGTGCTCTTCCGGGGGAGTTGTTGTTCCAACAGCGGCCTTGGCCGAGGCCAGTGCTGGTTGAGGGGGGCCGAAAGCAGATAAGATTGGGATTATTTGGTCTTGGGGCGAGTAGCCGCATTCCTTTGCACGACTACTCTCTTAGTCCATTCTGGTCCATCAGCTTTTGCAAAGCCGTGAGCTTCTCAATGATGTTATCCATTTTTCGGGTCATCTCCCTGTTGTTATCCATAATGCGGTTAATAGTCCCCGCCTGAGTGCTGACCGCTCTGCCCACAGCTTCAATCATGCCGGGCAGCATTGTGGGTCTTTGGACAGCTGCCACCGTCTTCTTAATTTCTTGATAAACCAGGGCAATGCCTAATCCAGTCAGCAAAAGACCTGTTATCATGGTTCCGAATAGGTAGATATCTTCAATGTCCTCCACGGAAAGAGCCGCCAGACACACGACCCGCCACCTCTCCCACGCGTCCATCGTGTAGCCAGCTGCGAACGTTCCGGCAGGGCAGTCAGGTTCCCCCGAACCCAGGCTTCTCGTCGAGAAGATGGTGTCAATTGCGTTGAGAGACCAGTTGATCAAATCCATGATTTTTAGTTTGGAGAGCAGTGCGGAGAGAGTCTCTCAAAGTTAAGACATAAGACTAGACGAGAGGAGCGAAGCAGGGAAGGTCAGGGGGAGGAGAGGGAGAGAAAATGCGACCGCCTTCGTTGAGAGCCAGAAGAGAAAGTGTGTGTGTGTGTGTGTGTGTGTGTGTGTGTGTGTGTGTGTGTGTGTGTGTGTGTGTGTGTGTGTGTGTGTGTGTGTGTGTGTGTGTGTGTGTGTGTGTATAATGTGTGTGTGTATAATGTGTGTGTATATAATGTGTGTGTATATGTATATATATATATTAATATTATTAAGGCAAGTGTATGCCCACCAAAATAGCTATGGTTAGGTAAATGGCTATAATCATAATTAGTAAATAATATTTAGATAATCATGTAATAATTTGCATAATTACAAAAAAAAAGGTAGCTTATGCCTAACAAATATAGATAAATACATCTAAACAGTGGACACAAGACGAAATTCAAAGACAAACATAAACAGAGATTTTCAAAGGACATTTACTAAATGCCACAAAATGAAAGCCACAAAACTGACCAGGATCAGCTGTCTGTTATACTGTCTATATACCCTGTGCATTCAAGGTCAGTACAACATAAATTTAGAAATACATCCTGATGTAAGGAACACCTGGATACCTTAGCAATGCACAAAATTCTGTGGTTGCTGAGTCATCACTCCTGGGTTTTTTTAACATTGTTTTCTGAACATATTGTACAAGTCTTAAAGTAACTATGCGCTCTGTTTGCTGACTCAGGAGTCTGGCTTGCTGAAAAGTCCTATCTTCACACCCACAACGGGCCGCCAGGAGCACGGGCTTCTCAACATCTACCATGCCATGGAGGGAGCCGAGCACCTGCACATTTTGGTGGTCAAGCAGTATGAAATGCCCCTCTACAGGAAATACTGGCCCAACCACATCCTTCTAGTGCTGCCCGCCATGTTCAACAACTCAGGAGTGGGTGAGTATCGGTCACGGCTGCGTTTCTTCTTTGTATTGGAAGATTCAGCTTGTCTAGAACACACACAGTTCCTTCCTTTTGTGATTGATGGTGTTTATGTGATGTTTCAGGAGCGGCTCGATTCATGATCAAGGAGCTGTCCTACCACAACCTGGAGCTGGAGAGGAACAGACAAGAGGAGCAGGGCGTCAAACGACAGGACGTGTGGCCCTTCATAGTTATGATGGATGACTCCTGCGTCCTGTGGAACGCCCATCAGCCTGGACCCGAGGGCAACAGGTAATTGAACGATGGATGGATCCATGTACGGATTTGCTCATTAGAATGTCTTCGTTGTCTAACATCCATGGGTTCTCTGTCTCTCCCTCAGTGAGGTGATGAACGTGTCCCTGAAGAGCGTCCTGCAGCACATGGAGGACACTCCTAAGATCTCTCTGTATGCCATGTGTGGCCTGCGGAAATGGAGCAGTAGTTTGTCTTCTCAAGCTCCCACAAGCCCTTTCTCTCGCTGTCACCTGCATGACCTCATCATCCTGAACGTTGACCTCACTCAGAACGTCCAGTATGACCTCAACCGGTGAGTGTTTGCATTCTGAGGGGGAAGAGCATGTCGTTCTTGAGTACTGACATATATATATTGTTTTTTTTTTTTTGCTAACTGAGGAGAATTTTAGCGTTTCATGTTGTGATGAATAATAACAACCAGTAGTCTAACAGTCTGAACTGAACGTGTGTGTGTTTGTGTATGTAGGTTCACATGTGAAGAGGTGGACTTCAACCTGAGGGCAAACAGCAGTGGTCTTCTGCTCTGTCGGTTCAATCACTTCAGCATCATGAAGAAACACATCCCCATCGGAGGACATAAAGACTTCCTCATCAAGCCCAAACTTATGGTGAGCTTCATAATGTCCCTTCAGAACAGAAAGGCCACTTCAAACTTATATCACGTACAAAACACTAATATTAGCTTGTTAGCGTAGAGGTAATGGTAACTGCAGTTACATTATACGTTCACTAGAGGTAGCTACAAAACCACTTGTCATTTTGTTCCTGTCATTTTGAACATGCCAACTTAAAAGATTCACCTTTATATCTCCTTAAAATTTACATTCACAATGTTTGCATACATATGTGCAATTTCTGTAATTAAATATAGGTATATAAATCAGTGTAATGTATTATATTACACTACCATTCAACAGTTTAGGCTCAGTACGTTTTTTTTTTTTTTTTTTTAGAAATTAATACTTTTATTCAGCAAAGATGCATTAAATTGATCAAAAGAGACAGTAAAGTATCCTGGGAAAAATGTATCACGGTTTCCTCAGAAATATGAAGCAGAAAAACTGTTTTGATAATAATAAGAAATGTGCAGAAATATGCAGTAAATCATCATATCAGAATGATTTCTGAAGGATCATGTGACACTGACGAGTACAGTAATAATGCTGAAAATGCAGCTTTGCATCACAGGAATAAATTACATTTTAAAATACATTAAAATAGAAAACACTTATTTTAAATTGCAATAATATTTCACAATATTTCTGTATTCACTGAATTTTGATCAAATAAATCCAGCCTGGGTTAGCAGAAGAGATTCTTTCACAAATATATACAAAATCTTACCGACCCTAAACATTTGGATGTTAGTGTGTATATTATATTAGATTATAATTTTTTATTTGTCACATTTAGTGGGGTTTAAAAACAGTTGTTTGTGCAGAACAGTACCACTGTAAGAGACAAATAGCTCTAAAACAACCTCGTCTCTTTCCCTGCAGAGGATTGAGACCCCGGTGCATGTGTCTGCATCTCAGTATGTGTGCGCGCCGGACAGTGAACACACACTTCTGTCTGCGCCGGCTCAGTTCCTGCTGGAGAAGTTTCTGCAGTCCTGCAGCCACCGTCTCTTTCCTCTGGCCCACTGTAACAGCGCTAACCCCGTGCTGTCCATAGATGGCTACCTCAACCTCGGCCCAGAGGTAAATATCACCCAAAAATTAACATGTTTTGATTAATTACTTGCCTAAATATCACTCCAAACCTGCTGGGTTTTTTTTTTTTTTTTTTTCATAAAACACAAAAGGAGAACTTTTGAAGAAAGTTCATGCTGCTCTTTTTCATAAAACAACAGTTAACTATCAACGAATAAGCATTGACTGGTCAGGAAATGAAAATGCACTATTGACTATTGACTGAAAGCAGATTCTGTTGTGCATATTAGTTCAGTTGTCGTGTTTTCTTTGTGTTCACAGATTCAGGTGTGTTACGTGAGCTCGCGGCCTCACTCGGTGAATGTGGATCATCAATGCGTGGTCTTCAGTGGGCTGCTGCTCTACTTGTGTGACTCCTTTGTCGTTTCAAGCCTCCTGAAGAAATTCAACTTCCTCAAAGGTGAGGCTCGGTTCCTTACAGCTGGAATATACTAAATATTACAGAGATTAAAGTGCCCCTATTATGCTATTTTAAAGGCTACTATGGTAATTTTCTTTTCAAGGTCTCCCACAACAGGTTTACATGCATCAAAGTTGTTCGCGGGCAGACAACGTACAACATAGATGGGCATTATGCAAATGTCTTGTCTAGTGACGTGGAAATGTCACGGCGTGAGATTCGGATTACTGACGACTCGTTTAGGCGGTTCTGGTTCGATTCTTTCTTTTGAGAGACAATGAGTTTATTTATCGTGCACTTTTCACAAACAGCGATGTTACACACTGCGTGAAAGGGAATATTCGAAAAAACGTAATAGGGGCACTTCTACTATTTAAAAAAATAACAAAAGCACCAACATACACTGACATTCAAAAGTTTGATGTCGATAACATTTTTTAATCTTTTTGAAAAGTCTTTTATGCCCACCAAGGCTGCATTTATTTTATCGAAACAATACAGGAAAAACAGGAATATTGTCCTTCAGAAATCATTCTAAAATGCTGATTTGCTGCTCAATGCTTATTATTGCTATAAATGTTTGCTGCTTAATAATATTGTGGAAACCATGATACTTTTTTTCCAGGATTCTTTGATGAATACAAAACGTTCAAAAGAACAGCATTTATTTAAAATAGAAATCTTTTGTAACATTAATATAAATGTCTTTACCGTCACTTTTGATCAATTTAATGCATCTTTGCTTTTTATTTTATTTAAGTATTAAAAAAACATCTTACTAACCCCAAACTTTTGAACGGTAGTCTCTAATCTTCAAATTTCAAACACAAAACTCTCTACGCATGACGAAGTCCTATAAGAAGCTTTAAATCGTTATTTGTTTCACTCATCTTGCAGGCGCCACGCTGTGTGTGATCTGTCAGGACCGGAGCTCCTTGCGTCAGACTATTGTGCGTTTGGAGCTGGAGGATGAGTGGCAGTTTCGTCTGCGAGATGAGTTTCAGACGGCCAACTGCAGCGAGGACCGTCCCCTCTACTTCCTCACGGGCCGCCATATCTAACCTCCACATCTCCATTTCCCTTCAACTGTTAGCCACAGAGAAGATGTTTTTCAGCATCATAACTCTGGAACTGCTTATAAAGAGAACAAGTGGGCACCCTCCAGTCGGCACTACCTCGGACAACGTTTGAGGATAGATACTCTGAAGAAATGTCCAAATGACAGATACTGTGCTGGATGCAGATGTTGTGCGTTTGCCTCGTGTGTTTTCCCTCTTTTTACATTTTGAAAAAGCTTTCAGAACATTGTTTGTTGGTGATTTCGCGTGTCCTAACACGCAAGGACAATGCGAAGGACATCATTAGATATGTCCTTCGATATATATATATACATATATATATATATATAATCTCAGGGTTTTTTGTCTCGAGACAAAAGGACTAACTACTGCTCTTCTTTCTTTTTGCCTGCTTAATGTAGTTCTCATCATCAACGCCATCTACCATCCTCAAGATGGAAGCTCACACGACAACACATGATGCTTTTAGGTGTGTAGTCTTGGGAGAATTTCATTGGGTAATCCCAACCCATGTGAAAAAGACTAACAATCTTTTATCTTGCCAAAGATATTACCTGACGTAATTCCTTGCTCCTCAGAGTTGTCAATCGTTCAAAGTTCGGATGTCTCAATGAACCCACAAAGTTCACTTACTGATATCGACATTCGCTCATAAATCATCCATTTATGATCTTCTCGATTCCAGCCTGCAAGAGCCAACGCGTGCCGCTGTTCGTGATCGTAAACGCCTGACGTATTAACCACCTCGTTATAATTGAGGTCGCTGAGTTAAAAGGTCATTATTAATCATCATATCTCATCCAAACATTCCTCATTTTGAAGTAGATGGGGATGTTTTGGAGTTGCACACTGTAAATGCCTTAAGATGACGACACAATCCCAAACTCCACTCCAAAAAGAGACAATTCAAATCAGCGAAACAGGAAAGACAATGCCCATTTTACAAGGATGGCTAACTAGCTAGCTAGCTTATATGGTATGTCTGAGAATATGAATGTTCAGAAATGGTTTATCTTTTGGTGTTTATGACTGTTTTGGATGTTAAAAGAAAAGCTTTGTTTACATTTTAAGAAATGCCGATATTAATATATATGACAGACTTTTTTTGTCACTTTGGATTCTGGCTAGTTTTACTGAAGAGTCACTTTGAGCCTCATGTGTCGCTGATCAAATGCGTTCTTTTATTTTGCCATGGCACGAAGAATCTACCTAGGACCCATTAGTTTCTGTTTCGGGTGATTTATTTAAAATTAGAAAAATGGATCCCTTTTTCGAGGGATTGTTTTATTTATTGAACAAGCTTCTTGGACTGATAATCATTGAAATATCAGGAATGTCTTGCTAGGTCAAGTCCTTGAATTAGTCATCGAAAGCTTTGCACACTTCCATTGAAACTATGTATAGATGATGTTTTAGAAATGAACTGATGTAACCCAACAGGGGGGGGGGAAAGTATATGGTTTACATTATTTGTGTTTAGTAAAAAAAAAATGCATCAGGTCCAATAATGATACTGATTGTAACGATGAAGAAAGCCAAATACCCACTGGACAACCTTTAGAATGTGTCTCATTTGTAGATAATTTGATGTGCACATAAATTATGCAATTTGCTTCTCACAATCTTTGCATCTTTCCTGTCAGCTGTGAATATTCTGAACATATGTAGCACCAAACCATTTGAAATCTTCTACCTCATGATCTACTGGCCGGCTTTTGGTTTAGTAAGCATTTGATTTCAGAAACGTGTTCTTATTGCTGTTGAGATAAATGAATGTAATAAAGTGTTATCATCAATCGTATTCTGTTTGTGTAAGTCTTTCAGACCCAAATGTAGAAAGCTCAACTAATAATGTGTCCTTTTCAACCTTACAGGTGAAGCTCGAAAAATTTGAATATTGCGCAAAAGTTTTCAGTAATTCAACTTATATAGACTCATTACATGCAAAGTGAGATATTTCAAGCCTTTATTTGTTATAATTTTGATGATTATGGCAGCTTATGAAAACTCCAAATTCAAAATTAGAATATTGTGAAAAGGTTTTCATAAGCCATAATCATCAAAATTATAACAAAAAAAGGCTTGAAATATCTCACTTTGCATGTAATTAGTCTATATAATATATTAGTTTCACCTTTTAAGTTGAATTACTTAAATAAATGAACTTTTGCACGATATTATAATTTTTCGAGTTTCACCTGTATGTGATGTTCTTCTTGTGGACTGATGTGAGACAGTTAAATCAAATGACAAAATAACATTTCTAAATAATCTAGAGTTCCGATCCTCGAATTTGATTGGCTGGGCGATGGTAATAGATCACTAACCGCGGTACTGGGACTTTTTCACTTTTCCGATTGATCGTTCCAGACAGACTGTTTGTGTATCAGTTGTGGGAATTTTTCAGTTTCTATTTCTGCAGGTTATATTCACGCAGGGGCGTAGAATTTAGTAGGGACGTGTCCCTACCAATATCCAGTGACATTGATATATATCCCTAGCAATAATTTCGATCAAAACTATATAATGATGTCCCCGTCCCCACCAATATCAAAATTAAACCTATGCCACTGTATTCACGTACACTATTCAAAGCCATTTTGTTGTATAAATAATAGTGAATAGTGTGTTCATAGGCTACTGAATATTTTACCAAGAAAAAGTGCACTCAGATTTAACCACTGTAGTCACATGGACTATTAACGATGTCTTTATACCTTTCTGGGTCTTGAAAGTGGTGATTACATTGCAGTCTATGGCTGGGTTCAGAAAGCTCTCAGATTTCATCAAAAATCTTCATTTGTGTTCCGAAGGTCTTACGGGTTTGGAACGACATGAGGGTGAGTAATTAATGACAGAAATGTAATTTTTGGTCGAACTAACCCTTTAAGGGGTCGTACCATTTGATCATTTTGCCAACATTTACGGGAATGTCAGGTTTGAACATTGTTAAAAACACGTGCAACTAAAATATACGTGTATAAAAAAAAAAAAGTCCGAACATTTTGAGAACATTATTAAAGACAAAATAACTCTGAACGAACATAGGCTACTATGAACATTACTGGAAGAATGTTTGCTCATAACTTTGGGAGAGCCAGAACTTTAGCTATTCTGAGAATGTTCCCTGTTAGCCGAGTCACCTTTGCATCCCTCGCGTGGAATTCCGGATGTCTCTGATTGCTGTTGCGATGACAGCATTTCACCTGCAAAATGTTACTCATGTTAACTTTTTTGTTGTATAAATGTAACAGATGAACAACATGATGTGATATATTTCTTATATATCCTAATCATAATAATGCAATGCAGTAATATCTGTGTTTTTCTAATGATTTGAACTGGTTTGACACGTTTATAATGCCCGGCTGGCGGCTTACATAACAAAGTTCTACATAGGCCTATGCTGTGTGTCAAATCATCAACCAATAATGAACCTTGTATACAGTCACCTCTGCCCTACCTATTGTGGGACTCTGTATCAGACCACGGTTCAACCCAAGATGCAATGGACTTTAACCATTTTAAAGCAGCGTAACACATTATCGGTGACTGCTGTGGGCATGTGGGTGGTTTTATGTGTTCAAGTGAAGTGTAAACCATAAAGTAATTTATAAATAAATCTGGCAGTCTGTGTTTTGATGCAGTACAGTTTGAAGAGCCTAGATGCCCTACTTACATGCCCAAACACACAAACTCACAGTTTCTTCACTTTAGTAGGCCTACATCTGTGATGCAGACATATGAGACAGAGATCCTGGCTAATAAAAGGTTGAATATTATGCAGTAAATGTATTGTATAAGCCAAAATGAATACGAGATAAAGTAATTGTTCATTACTAAAAAAGTAAAGACGATATAGTAATGGTATCAGATGATAATAGCCTACCATGGTACTTTAACATGACCATGTACCATAGTGTTTATACAAAGTAATTCAAAGAATACCACTGTAATGTCCAGAAAGCATATTGCCAGCGTACAGTCCACAAAACATGGTAGTACAATCCCAGCTACATTTAGTTTTGGAATGCTTAGCATTTTTTATAACTTAATGGGAACATTAGCAAAACATTCTTAGAACATATTTTTCTTAGCTGGGATTGTACATTTCTGGTACTTTAATGGTACTTTGGTGAATTATTATGTTGTAGCCAATAGACAGTCTTAGGTGGACATATTAACCAAATAATGGTGTGTTATTAATGTTATAACGTTACTCATCTTCTTGATAACTACTCCATCTGGCTGTTTATAATGGGATTATAATTTAGCAGACTGCTAGATATGATATACAGTCATTATTTTAGCAGTTTGCCTTCTAGTCTGGATGAGATTTCAAACAGAAAAGAACTTGGTAAGGAATGTGGGTCAAAGTTCTTCCAAACAATGTCAGTATCAAACAGACTCTGTAGTTTCTCAGCAGGGATTTAGATTATGTCATGCTCACAGCTGTTCAGGCGGCACATAATGATTGAAAAAAATAATAATCTACAGCATATTCGTTTCATTTTCTCAGATTGTGTTGACTGCATCAAGCCAA
This sequence comes from Phoxinus phoxinus, assembly GCF_949152265.1. NCBI lineage: Eukaryota > Metazoa > Chordata > Actinopteri > Cypriniformes > Leuciscidae > Phoxinus > Phoxinus phoxinus. The sequence goes on along the minus strand of NC_136880.1, from coordinate 19,962,642 downwards.
TTTTCTTCCGTTGGGCCTAATGGTTCTAAGAACAGCAAGGAATGGTTCCAGTTATATTTCCACTTGAGCCTGGTTAGGCACGGCACAATTACAAACCGTTCAGCCATCCGGCCAAGTGTGCTTAATAAAATAACTGATTCAAATCACTGATAATTCGCCATAACGCGGTTCAATCTCATAACATCTGTATACTCTTGTGTTACTAAGGCAACGAGGGACACATTTGTATTACATTTGAAAGAGCTCTAGTCTGTTATCAGCCCCACAGTGGAAAATTAAATGGTCCGATTTCAACTTTTTAAGACTAAGTAGACTAGACATCTGAGATCTTACATTTTGCTTGACGCTCCACTACGTTCTTCCATTTGGTCAGAGTTTGAGTCTATTTATTTGTTTTATGTAAGGAGATAGTTGGTCACCTAAAGTCAACTGTATGTCCCCAGGATGTCATCCCGCCTTTTTTCCTTAGACAAATCATTGACACGGTCGGTCCTGGCCTGTTATTGATCATCAACAAATGCTTACTGGCTCCTGCCTCCTTCCCTAACTGCCAGAAATATGCTGTGGTGTCACCATATCTAAAAAAAACAAAAAAACAAAAAAAAAACTTGATTCTTCCTCTGTCTGTTTCAAAAGTTGTACGGTTTCAATTACAATCTTATTTGACTGTAAGTTCTATCCATGATATGTTTCAATCTGCTTTTAAAGCATTACACTGTATGAATCAGCTCTTTTAAGAGTCTCAAGCGATATTTTTACTGAAACAGACTCTGGGAAATCTATGGATTTAGTCCTATTAGATCCGAGTTCTGCATTTGATTTGGTCAACCATGAGGTCCTGTTGACACATTTGGAGATATCATCAGGCTTCGTGACACGGCACAACAGTGGTTCCGATCCAATTTGACGAGTGGGTGGTTCACAGTTCGTATTGGTCATCACTCGTCCACCAGTAGCTATATCTCTTAATTGTGGAGTCCCACAGGGATCAATCCTCAGGCCGGTGTTGTTTTCCCTTTATATGCTCCTTTCACCTTAACGCTCTTTAAGTAAAAAACTTAACTTAAATAATTGAAATGAAACAATATAATACTTTGACTTCCTGAAGTGGGTAAACAGCCGACACTTAGTTGAAAAAAATAAAACTAAAAATGGACCTGCAATGTCTGCCATTCATTATTATTTTTATATAGGCCTAATGTATAATGATATATTTAATATAATTATAATATAATTTATCAAATAATATAAATTATTATTATTACACTATCAGTACAAAAGGCTAATTAAATAACCATATTACTAACATATTGCTTTACGACTAAATTCCATAATTTATTTAAGACCACAAATGCACTTATAATCCATACAAGTACATGTTCATAAATTTATTCTACGTTGACATATGTATTATATTAAAATCTTATTGCTGCACATGTTAAATACACAATCCTTTTATAAATATTTATAAGGAAAGACATCTTCATGGAAAAATATGTATGTTGTGCTACATGTTCTGTGATGCATGTTGGTACAGTTACTCAAGACACTTAAAACAGTGACACATGCTATTTAGTAACAGGATGGACGGAAAGCATTTTTACAGTCCGCAGGAGCAGTTGCGGCCCCAAAGCAATGACAGATAGATGCGCAATATGAAGCAGCACAGACAAAGGTCAATGTACAACACATGGCTGGGCGTTTTCATAGGAAGGATATTTCAATAACTAACGTCTAGTAACATTCCCTAACATGTACAATTATATTCGGGCACTGTTTATAAAGAGCTTCCTCAAAAAAATTACTGCCATCGCAATGGCATACATATATTGACCCTGGGTCGAACTATTCCTGTCTTTTTCACACAAATAATAACTGCTCCTGTTTTTTTCCTCTCATTTGTTATATGATTTAAGGAGCTGTTGGTAGGATTTCAATGCGCCATCATATAAAGCGCCATTTGAGCCTCAAGTAAAGTCCAAGCAAGCATATTTTAGTTTAGACAAACAGTAGCTTAAGTCATTTTCACTTTCACAGAATCCTTGAAGCCTCTGTCTGGTCCAAGAAAACACACTTTAACTTATTATAGGGCACAGGTTTGGTGCCTTCAACTATAAACAGTGCTATTTGTACATTCCTAGTCAAAAAATATGATTCATTTACAATGTTGAGCTAGTAAGTGTCAAATAAAACAGTTATGAATGAGAAAAAAGTGCATGCGGTACATTCTTGAGAAAAATAAAAACTTCGATATGATACAATCTTTTCTTGCCTTAAAAAACACAAACTAACAGGAAACACAAACAAAAAAATATCAGAAGTGGGGTTTGTCCCTGAGGGCTACAAAGCTATTTAAGATACATTAAAGAAACATCAAGTTAGTGAAGAATTGGAAATATACCCTCTATAAATACATGGAGGCAAGTCTCTACTTCAACTGGCCGTACGCGCTTCAATTTATTGATACTATAAAGACAATAATAGCTAAATCTTCCTTTCTTAACACTTGGGAAGGACTGAACTGATAAGGCATTAACATAAGAAGGTAAATGTGCAGCTGGACAGTGACTGTTTTTCTTCACTTAGGTCCTAGATTTTGAATAGTTTAGGTCAAATCTCAGTCAAAAGTATACTATGTATCTTATACTTAGCATAACAACTGCACATAATATGCCCTCCAATAATTCATGGCTACAACCATTTCTACAGTAGTGCAGTTTCTCATCAAAAAACAACATGTCCAGGAATTTTGCATAAAGAACATGACCTTGTTTGGATTAATTTCAATATGGCAATTAAGCAAATCATTTCGTGTAAAATATTTCTAATATTTCTACCGCTTGAAGTACCCAGAGATTAGGCAATGCTAATCCTTCAATAAAAAATAAACAAATAAAGAATCTTAGTTTTTACAATTTTGATATTTTAAATATTATTATTATATATATTTTTTTTATCTAAAAAGGACTTCTAAACAAGCATTACATGCTTATAAAATAAATATAATTTCTGTTTAATTCTGCATTGGCATTTCTATCATAATCTTACAAACTCCTAATGCTACCGTAATGTGACAAAGAGTTTTTTTTTTGTAAAAGCAAAAATTAATGTGAATTTGCAAAGTAATATTCTAAGTATAAATCATTGTTTTATTTAAAGGTAATTCATTGTGATTTTATAAGACATGTCCAAAAAATATATATATTTTTTTTCTATTACTGGATTACGGTAATGTGAATGGGATTTATTTTGCATGAAAATGTGTGTTAGTAAATAATATTAGTAATCTTAGTAAATTAGGCTTCATTTTCATTATGCAAACATAATATATTCTCATTTTTTACATGTATTTTTCTTATTCTGATTTAGCGGTGAAATTTGACCTGCACATTTCTTGTCCCAGTAAGTTTCAATAGGCTATTAATCATGTTTTTTGGACACTCTCACCCTCAGTGGATTAATGCCGAGTAATATCACTTAATGAGTGATTCAAAGATTTAAAAATACATAAGAGTCATACACAGACATGCAAGTCACATATGAATGCAATTAAGAAACAAAATAAGTGCACCAATGGATGGACGGATGGAACGGATGGAACATGTGCAAGGTCTGTTCCATGAATGCAAATAAAAGGGAAGTGCTTAAAAGTACTACAATAATGAAATAAATAAATAGACAGACTGAAAAAAACAACCCTGGCCTTCAAGTGAACCTGTGCCCTTTCATTTTGGAAATGTATAATGTTTTTTTTTTTTTTTTTGCTAATGGCTGTAGACTGAGGTAATGGAAAGGGAGGGTCAGTGGAGATCATTTAGACCGCTGCCGTTCTCAAACACGGCCTTGGTGAACTGCTGAAAAACTCGGTCCATGTAAGTGCTCTGCCGGGGCCACAGACCCTCAAGGAAGCCAATATGGCCGCCGTGACATGTGATGAGGAGGGCCACATTGGGGTTCTGCTTCACGGCATCTACTGGAATGGCTGAAGAACAACATGGATGGGATAAAGTTATGACCTTTTAAGCCCTAAACTTAAATGTCACAACCATGCAGATTTTCTTAAAAAATACACGCACACTTTATAACAGGCTAAAATCTCTCAAGCAACCCTAATAAATCTGGTGGACTCACCGTGATTGGGGGAAAAGACGTCGTCTGCTGCGTTGAGGCACAGCATTGGCACCTGCACAGACTTGATGTTGTGAATAGGACTAGCGTCTCGATAGTAGTCTTCATTGGATGGATAACCGAACATGATGGATGTGAAACGTTCATCGAACTCTCGGATTGTTTTGGCCTGTGAAATGCAAGACCGAAGTGAACCACAGATCGAGCAAGGACTGATACTATTACATTAACAATATGTAACAAAAACCGTCAGATCAGAATGAATGACTCGCCTTCATCACATGGTCTATATCATATTTTTTTTCAAGAATGGTCCTGTGTCTGCAAACAAAGAAGAGAGGAAAATGTCACAATTAGTTTTAGGATAATCTCCATACATTCTTCAAAATATCTTCTTTTGTGTTCAACAGAACAAAGAAACTCATGCAGGTTTGGAACAACTAAATGATGGCAGAATTTGTGGGTGAAATATCTCTTTAATGTCACTGTTTCAAAGTGTTTCCCACCCTCTGATTATACGAAGAGATAGGCTACGATGAACAAAATGCTAAAATGCTACTTTTCTGTAGATCATAGCCACTCAGTAGTATCAAACGCCATCACTGTACCATGGTAGCACCGTGGCACTCTTTTTCTTTTTGCTGATAAGCTGATTAAGAGTTAATTAAAGTAGAATAAGCCTCACATGTGCAAAGTGTTCATTTAATTCCTAAGTCCTGTTCTGAAACTCTGTGTACTTTAGCAAAAATACGTAACAAATTCAGTTTAATCTTATTTGGCACATTTGGTAGCATTCAAAAAAAGATCAGAACCAAAAAGGGGGGCAGTCGGGGAAAACGTCACAACACACACACACACACACACACACGTACGCACGCACACACACGCACACACACACACACACACACAAAGCTGGGTTTATCCCCCACTGACCGGTCCACGGATGCCTGCAGGCAGCTGGTAAGGTAGGAGTTGAAGAGGAAGCGGTCCAGGGGCTTCTCCAGTGAAGCCGTGCACTCGAACACGTCCCAGCCAGCCGAAAACACCACCACACCCTTCAGGCGCACCTCAGAGCCTTTCCGACCCACGTAGTTCGCCAGCATCATCCTGTCGGGTGTCAAGATATGAGATTTTAGTGACACGATAACAGCACGTCAGTTAAAACATGCTCATGCAATCGTGAGTCGTAACGTATCCAGGAACGCGCGCAGACACGCACACACACAGACATGTTGTGTTTTCATGTTGTATGGGGTCATTCCATTCACATAATGATTTTTATTCTGTACAAACTATATTCCATCCCCTAAACAGAAAACTTTCTGCATTTTTACATGATCAAAAAACATCATTTAGTATGTTTTACAAGCTGTTTTCCTCATGGGGTCCACATTTTTTTTTTTTTCCCACAGCGTAGGGTTTACCAGCAACCTCCCCACACACACATACACACACACACACACCCGCACCCACACGGTGAACGTGATTTCACCAAGTACAACATGTTCCTGGATCAACATCTTTGTTGACCCTAAGACAACATTCCAATCAACCAATCAGATTTGAGTGGAAAGTTTAGGCTTACAACCAGTGTTACTCACATATCATTTCCTTCTGATTGTATGGATAAGATATGGGTAGGGTTAGGTTTAGCAGTAGGGATATGGTTATGACTAAATATAAGAACAGGAATGTTGTACCAGGATCAACAAAATATCTTACTTGGCAAAATGACTGTGACCCCCCCAGGAACACACACACACACACACACACACACACACACACATATATATATATATATATATATATACAGCTGCTACATTTTTGGGCATAAGCTGTGTGAAGCTGACCTTTTTCTTTCTGTAAGACGGAGAGGATTAGAGCAGTTTACTGCTGACTCAACTTTTACTTAGAAGTCTAGGGTGAAATGAAGCTGTGGAGGATTCTGGGAGCTGAAATTTCATCTGCATCACATGACGGGGGAAATAAATACATGAACAAATCATGAAGCGGGAACACTTTATAATATAAGTTAGGAATTGATATTATTATATAATGCTTATTATTGAAACAGCAATACTTCAGTTGTGTATGTTGTTGTTTTCCATTTTGCATATTTGCATGACATTATTGAACAACATTAGTTCTGTCCATCTAAAAAAAATTGTTTAATTAATAATGCTCAAAATAAATAAAAGAAACAACAAACTTTACATAAGAAAAATAGGGAAAATGTCATTTATTATGAGTCTACCATGTTTTTCACAAACATATTAAACAGCTCAGCTGTTTTAACATTGATAATATTAAGAAATGTTTCTTGAGAACCAAATCTGCATGGTAAGGGCCATTTACACAACACCGTTTTCAACTAAAAACAGAAAACTTTTTTTGTGTTTTGATCGTTCATTTACAGGACAAACTTTTGAAAACGGGTTTCAAAATGCTAGTTTCTGAATCGTCTTCTGTTATCGTCTCAGTGTAAACTACAAAAACACGAATGTGTGAAACGTCATGCGTGTTACGTGTTCAGTCTGTAGGTGTGTATCCGAATTTTTTTTACGACGGACGAAAGTTTCGCAGGCAGTGTGCAAACGTGATTGACATAACGTGAGGTCGTATTTATTTTTTAACGTGCGAAAATTCCGGACGCAAATTTCGGAGTCGCCGTTTACACATCATCTTTAGCAGACAACTTTTTATGCATTTCGCCCATTAATTTTAACAACAAAAACGCAAATTTGTGAAAACAGTGACTTTATGCACGTGTGTATTATGTGTTCAGTCTATAAAGCGCATCGTTTTTCTTTAGAAAGTGACATCGCCAACTACTGGCCTGGCATGAATAAAACAGCGTTTTTAGTTGTTTTGACAATGTTGTCATCTGTAAGCAAAAATAGCAAAGGAAAACCATTTTATTAGATTGTTGTCGTGTAACTTACCTTAATTGTAGCAGTTTTACTTTATTTAACAAAACAAAAAACGAAAAATCGACAAAGAAGATACAACAGGGGAGTATAAACGCAACCGTTTTGCATTCCATCACAAACACAATATAGTTTATTGGCATTAAATACACAGAAGACTAAAACAAGAGTTATAAAATAATCAGTTGTTATCTAAACAAACTAGCAAAGGGAACCTAGGGTACAAAGGAAACAGGAACTAACGATTGGAAATAAAATTAGAATGATTTCTGAGGGATCATGTGACACTGAAGACTGGAGTAATGATGCTTTGCCATCATAGGAATAAAATTACATTTTGAAATATATCAAAAAGGAATATTTTACAGGAATAAATACAGTTATTTTAAATAATAATAATGTTTCAAAATATAACTGTTTTTACTGTATGTTTGATCAAATACATGCAGTCGTGGTCAGCTTAAGAGACCCTAAACTTTTAAACGGTACTGTATTTCACATAGGCACGCTAACTTTTTAATTACAGGCGCTATACAGTTTGTATCAGTGGAAAAATAGAGCTAGTGTCCTGGTATGCGTGATCATAGTAGCTGTGATCAATTCCCATATAAGGGCAGGATAAACCCCAGAGAGAGAGAGAGTATATGTGTGTGTGTGTGTGTGTTAAACTCACCCGCCCATAGAAACCCCAGCCGCCATGAGTGGAGCTTTGTCAATGGTCCGCTGGACATGCTCAATGACCATCTCCAGATCCTCTGTGTTGGCTGCACAATAAGTCCTAGGCGTCTAGAGTACAGTGGACAAAGGTTATAAGACCCTTAATAGAGAGCGTATATCTCTAACCATAGACACACACAAACACCAAAGCTCATGATCTATAACCTTAATGCATTAATGTGGGTAATATAAAGCATGAACATGATCTCAAAGCCCCGACGTGTCTACATATTAAAAAAATATATATACTCATAATTCATTTATCCAATTTTAATAACATATTATTGAAATGAAAAGCATCTGCTGAAATTTCAGAAAACAGTTTGATATTTTATTTCAACTAATTAAAAACAGAATATGCTTTACTATAGAATAAAATACATAATATGTTAGGTTTATTTTATGCCAAAGATCTCATTTTGTATTGAGTGCACTCAATGACAAATACATTTTCATTAAGATAATATAAGGTATGGTGAAATTTGAAGTATTATTAAAGCATATTAATGAGATTTACTGGTTGTGTATTGTGATGTGTTGATAGTCTCTGACTAATCGTATTTTAATTGAATACAAAAAAAACGTTTATTGTACCTTAAGTGCTACTCGTGGAAAATATGACTTAAAATTGTGTATTTTTTTAACCATTATTTTTTCAAAATAAAACAAACATATTTGTAGGTTGTCCTTCAAGATTGTTTCCATGGGACAACGTCCATCTGCAGAGGTTTTTATGAACACATTCCCAACACGTTTCAAGGATTTTAAGCCTCATTTAATTGCAAACACACACGGAAAAACAGTATCATCTGAATTCCAACGAGGTACATGAGTCAAAGGAAGGAAAAGATTGTATCAGGGGTCTAGTTTACAGGATGTGTTTGCACAACAAATATTACGTAACGCTCATATAAATGACTCATACTTCATATATTTGCAAATATTCATGGTGACAGCAAAGTGTGTAACCTGTGCCAAAGCTCAACATTACATACGTTTTGGGATATATTGAACAAGGCAAGATGAAACAGAACATAGAGGAGATAAAAATATTATTCTTACCAATAACTGTTCACCCGATACACCTCTGTTATTGAACACCACGCATCTGAAATACACAAGTAACGATTCATGAAAAGAGCCCATTTGACAGGAAATGTATGCAAATTAGTGCATATTTACGATTTGACACATTTCTCCAAATGCGTGTAGTTTCTCTAAAAACAATTAACACAGCAAACTAAACACACTCTTATGTTGGCAAAACAGTTCAGTATTCACTGCATAATGAAGCATTGCATTTTATTAATGCATTTATCAAAAACATCAAAACTACAAATGTGTTCTCTGTTGATTTTATAAATTCAGCTGTAGATACACAAATAATGAATGAAAATAAGTTTTTTTTGTGTTCTTTAATCGTGTTGCTTAAAGTTCTTTAATGACGAATTTTGTTGAATAACGATGAGTTTTCACCAGTGCAGTGCCTCTGCTGAATGGCTCGTTTTGACTACAACTCGATTTTTCCGTAGACCTGCAAGAAGAGCGGAAGACACGAGAAGCGATCCCCTCCTACAATCCGGCAAGGATATGTCACTTCGAGGATGCCGCATGTGCACCAGACCCATCGAGTTCCCGGACTCACACAGCCACTGCGTGCTGTGTTTGGGTGAGGCGGCGTTAGAAGGATATGACTGCCGCTCAGATCCCAGGTCCCTGGTCTGAGGCCGTTACGGGGGACACGAGCACGCTTCCAGTTTCTCTGGACGTATCCGCAGCCTCTGTTTGCCGCCTGGGTCTGCTGCATATGGGGCCACTGCAGCTTTGGTTAGAGGGCTGTGTCCCACGCAGAGTGTGGAGGGCTGGTAACGTGGGCTTGTCTTGATGCACTGACACCCTGGCTCGACAGGAGCTTGTATGCAGGGAATCCGTATGGGCAGAGTGGTTTAGCAGCATTTGGTACGTGGATGAGCTCCCAGGCGGTTCACCTAGCTCTACAGGAGTTTTTGCCGTTTGTAAGAGACCATGATGTTCTCATTCGGACGGACAATACAGTGGTGGTGGCGTACATCAATCGCCAGGAGGGAATGCGTTCGAGTGCCCTGCAAACTATGGCACGGCGCCTCCTTCTATGGGCGGATCAGACATTCCTCCCGATCCGGGCTGGCTGAACTGCAGAGCGGACATGCTGTCCAGGGAAGGCATTGTGCACGGAGAATGGAGGCTACACCTTCAAACTGTGAGTCTGATTTGGAGCCTCTTTGGCGAAGCTGAGGTCAACCGCTTCGCCTCGGAGAATGTCCACTGCCCGTTCTTCTTTTCTCTAACGAATGCGCCCTTGATTAGGAAACATGCTTTCCCCGGTCAAGATAATGTCGCTGGTGCTGCAGAAGATCAGGGAGGAGAGAGACAGTTTACTACTGGTAGCGCCGAAATGGCCCAACTAGCCGTGGTTCCCGGAACTGGTGAGTCTGGCAATGACCCTTTTGTGGCCAATCCCACTGAGAAGGGATCTTCTATCTCGGGCGAAACTTGAAAGATAACGTCTCGGGTAACTTGGCGTAACCTTTGTTCCCTTGGAAGAGGGAACGAGACACTGTGTAGATCGCTGTGTTGAAACCTCAGAGTTGGTGACTGTATATGTTTAGGACCCCTTTAAACAGAGATTTGTTTGTTGTGTTTGGAAAAATGGTGCACAATTTTTGTAAAACCAATAAAAAGAGCTGCAATTGTTTTTTCCTTAAAGTTTTGGTTGGCTGTATGAACTACTGTGAAAACATTTGAGAATTTTGTGCACCGTGTTTTGAGAAAATTAGGATTTGTAATTTCCATGAAATTAAGGAAAATGAACAACCTGTTTAGGACAATTACAAAGTGTTCAGATCACTGTGTAAACCGTTTTGAGAACAGTGACCTGAGTGTGGAGAAATGTGTCAAATCGATTGAGAAAAAACTGTAATTAGATAATGCCTAAATTGCATATTTTAACATAACCTTTCAGAAAACTTGTCCTACAAAAATAGTTGCAATTCTTGTAATCAATCAACTGAGAAAGTATGGTGATATCTATTTTTAAAATTGTTTTACCCTATTCACCTGGGGTGTCTTGCTTTAAATGTCTAAATAGCAGAAAACCCAACATCCATCAGTCAGCGCACAAATAACTTCTTGAAATCTCAAGAGGTTAAAATGGAAAGCTTAGATGTTCTGCTGCTAGTTTACATCTACTATCATACGTCACTGCTAATGTCTTAGTGTACCTTTAGCGGACGGTGGGCCTTTTTTCGCTGTGGCATGGAAAGTTGGTCTAAGCTAAGCTGCAAAAATGGACAAAGCCGCAGTTCATTAAGCAGAGAACACAGGCCAAAGAAAGATGCTGAGTGAGCCGCTGTAGCCCCCACGACCTCACGCCTCTCCAGACAGATGCCCGAAAGAGAGAAAGTGCCCGCCTCGGCATCCCTGAATGGTTTAATACAGAGCTCAGCTCTTTGTCGAGACACTCTCTCTCTGTCTACAGAGTGGCAACTTCAGAAGTAGGAGTCCGACAAAGATGTTACAGCGGTATACTGTAATTGTAAAGCATGCATAATGCATTGATCTACATCGCAGCTACACGTGTTCTAGCACAGGTGTGCCGTAAGGCTTACAAAAGCATCAAATTGAATCTTGCTGTACAAAATGTGCACAGCAAATGGAAATTATGTTGCTTTTGAAACGCACTACAGGTGCAGTAAGAATTCAAGTTGAATGTGAAGGAGAATGCAATTCGCCTTTGGCTAAGCCACGCCCTAGAATGTAGATTGACCAATCACAGCGCAGCCAAGAACGAGCTCCCACAGAGGGTCCGACACTTTTTCACGGCGCTCCATTGACTTCAACGCAGGAGGCTCATATTTTTGGTCTCGGCAGGCTATTACGTCGTCGTTTTATTAAAAATATGGTTAAACGTTGTGCCTGGGGCATTTGTAACACAGATACGCGTTTCCCAGAGAGGTTGGACGGGGGTGTCCGTTTTTCCCCCTTCCCAAAACCGAAGTTAAATACTGACAAGTGTCGTCTTTGGATTAAACTGTGTGGACGTCCTCAGTCAGCGAAACCCCTCAAGGATCAACAAGCTCACCTTTTCTCTAAGATACATTTACCTTTTAACCTTACTGTGTGTGAAGTTATACTAGTTAGACAGTTTTATGCTGTTTAGGTTATGATTTCGGTTCTCTGCCCTAATTGTTGATACGCTAGCACACGCTGCTAATAAATACAACTTTATACTCGCGTAGTCCGTTTGCTTTGTAAATAATAACGATTATAGAAGTGAATAGAGACCTACCCAGCTTTGCATGACAGTGTTTCTCCTGATATTGTTAGTCACAGCCTCCGTCTCGATTAGGATATTCGGTGGTTCATGTTTTGACTGTGACCGTTATGCTTTTGCCTGTATTTGGATTCCTTGTTGCTGCTTGCGTTTCACCGTATGTCTTGAATAAAGCCTTCAAACGCACACTGCAGACACTTTTGCCTACTTCTATCGGACACTTTATTTGCTGCTTTATAAAAGTTTGATAAAATTCCAGCAGGAAGAGCCGTCACAGCATAAGCCATGTTGATACCAAACCAGAGCCCAGATGAAGTTGTCGGAGGTAGCAACAGTAACTAAGGGGGGCGGGGCTTAGCCAAAGGTGAATTGTGTGTTAACAAAATTGGCAAATTCTGATGGGATTACTCAGGTAAGATGCTGTAAAACAGCCGATATAAACACACGACCGCACATCAGTTAAATTCTATATTAATCTGCTTTAAAGAATTTTAAATTCACAAAAATGTATGAAAAAGGAAGCAAAAACGCCATAAGGGCAGTTCAGGCAAAACTCGTTCTTGCTGTTAAAAATGCGAGACTCAGGTCAGTGGAATGTAGAAAAAAAAAGCAAGATCTGTTTTTTTAAAGATGATCTTCTTTGCACCGTATTTTTAGAATGCGGCATCATGTGCGAGAGACGCAACCAAAAACGCGAGTGCAACAGCTACAGAAGAATGTCTAGAATGTGATTACATTGACTAACAAATGGAAAAAAAGCGCAGTGGAATGGAAAAATGTGTTTTATTGAATCAGTGAGTTGTACCGTCGTATTAGCCCAATTCATAAACAAATGATTTGGCTTTTGTGAACTGTAACACTGAATTGAAAAAAAAAAAACATCAAAAAGGTTAAAAGCTTAAATAGGTTACATTTTTAAAAATAGACTTTAAATAAACTTCAGCACATGACTTATGCTTAATGCATAAATTACTGCATTTACATGCGTGCTGTTAAACTGATTATGCTTAATATGCCGACAATGCTTGTGGTCATGTAAACACATTATACCGCTTTCCTTTGATGGTCATAAACAGCTTAAAAGTGCTGTGTGTAGCTTTTTCACTCTTCTAAAGCATAAAAATACCATAATATGTTTGCAGATATTTAGGAAACATGCTGAGTTCACATTGTCGTTTCTCTGAAAAACTCTTCTACAGACAGTTATTTTACTTTGAAATGTGCGTTCCGTGTTGGAATGTGTTTTTGTTTTGGTCTGGGTCATCCCGCCCACTGCCAGTTCACTCAATAGTATTTCGACACCTCGGGATGCCAGTTGGCAGGAAACACAGCGTATTGCAGCCAGCAAACAAACTGGGTCAGAGATTGCAGATTCTACCCGACCTAAAAAGCTTCGGTATCCATCTAAAAATCTCTATGAACGAGAGCATATTAAAACGCGGATAAATCAACTCATCAACTTACGTCAGTCTCCTCGGCTTTCATTGTCAATTGCTCTCGTTCCTGTTGCGTGTCCTGAATCTGGCAACGAGTCTGAGGAGGAGGGGGCGGGGGAAACAACGATCTCCGAAATGTTTTATTTGGACTGAAGTACCTATTTCGACCACTAGCTTTCATTCTTACAGACAGCACCTTTAAGCATAAACTGATCGACACAGCTAGATGTTTGCCCACTGGCCATTTTGCCCCATTTTGATTGTAAACACCTTAAGCCCACGATATAATCACGGTGAAGGTCTTATTTGTTCTTCACTTTGGGATAAAAATAAGTTTGAAGTATGTGACGAGCGGTGAACATCCTGACCTCAAACATCAAACATGAAAAAAGCGTGTCAGGGTCTCTTTGGGTTAGAATTACAACTTAATTTTCGACTATATAGCGGCCCTCCAGTGTGTTCATGTTTTTAATCGCGGACGTCCGACCTTGAGGGACTGAACAGAAGAAATGAATCGGAGAATACTTCCATGTCAAAGAAAGCGGAGCCTCAGAGCCACACCTACCTATTACATAATCACCACGGACCAATGGTAGTTCAAAGGCGTTTACCAGGATGGATTCTGATTGGCTGTCATTGCTTTCATTGTTCATCAGATGGAAAAAATAGCTCGGAAAGCGTTTGCCGTTATCGTTATAGTTGTGGTGTGGACTCGATATAGTACGGTAATCGTCCTTGGAGTGAACGGGCCTTAAATGAAAGGCTGTGAACTAGGCTGCTCACCTGTATCCCATATCCCGGCTCTGCTGTACCATATGTAGAATGTAGGATTCGCGGCTTGTGCCCGTCAGTCCCGGGAGCAGCAGCACAGTGGGTCGCGTGGACTGGTCCGGGTGGGACGTGCTGTCATCATTGTCAAACCAATCCAGAGAGATCTGGCCTCCATCTGGTGCTCTAATGAGCTCACTGCCGGACATAGAACAGAAAGAAGCAGCTTTATTTTGCCAGAGGAACATTCAGTGAAACTGTGGAATTGTGTGTTAATACTAGCTTAAGTCCTGATAAATAGTACAAAGAAAGAAACTGTGACACAACTAACAAATGTACCATAATAAAGTACCACGGTTGCACAGTGGTAGAATGGCAATCCATCACACCACAGCGGCCCCTTAAGCCACTCTTAAAAATCTGCCGAATGAAACTGGATTGGATACAAAATAATGTGCTATTGTTCTTGTCAAATGCCTTTTTGTGCTTTCATAATGCAAGCAAATTTTAATTGCTGAAACATGTAAAATGTATCTGGGTTTTGAACCTCTATATTTAGAGGGATGGAGATCCTGATCCCGAGATTTAAAAAAAAAAACTATCAAACTAATCTGTTCACTGCTGTTTGAGTGCATACTATATTTGGTTTTGTAGAGTAAAGTATATCAGTAAATATATTCAAAAATAACTGTAAATCATCAATTTCCAATATATTAGGCAATGTGGTACAATTTGAGCAATGTGAATTTCTGAAGTAGTTGTACATAAAACATAAAATATCATATTTTACACAATTATGGAATTGAATTGGTTTGATATGGTCACTGTATTTATCAGGTCTAAAGATAAGTCAGTCTTCAGTCTGGCACTAGCCACATCCCACCAGTGCTATGAGCTGACATCACTTTCCATTCTGGACGCTAGTCTGCCTCCAACCTCTACATTAGCGCTCGGCTAATATTCAATGGCTCATGTTGTTGTCGGCATGAGCATCAGTTATTGAGAAACCCACATTGGTCAATTCCTAATATATATTCTCCATATATAATGGGTATATTGCTGGAACCTTTATGATACATTGCTTACGTGTTACAGCATTTTGTAAGGCTTTGGATAAAGCCATTTTTTTCAGCAAGTAAATACATTTGTATTGTCACAAAATATTTCTATTTCAAATAAAGTGCATTTGAACACAAAACATATTAAGCAGTACAATTGTTAATAATAAATGTTTCTTGAGCAGCAAATCAGAATATTAGAATGATTTCTGAAGGATCATGTGACACTGAAGACTGGAGTAATGATGCTGTAAATGTCTAGGTCCTGTCACATTGATTGGTCTTGTTCTTAGTTTGGTGACAGGATCCTGACACTCATGTGTTTGTGTGAGTGAACGGCTTTGGGGTTGTTCTCTGGGCCGTGCGCTCTTATGTCTGAGCCTAGCATGTTCGGGGCATGGTGTATGGATCCTGACACTTAGGCTTGGTTCAGTTTCGGTGTCGGGGTCCTGACATCCATGCTCCGTGCACTTCTGTTTGCCTTGAGTCTTGTTTTCTGTTTGGGCACATGGTGGATGAGCGTGTTTGTCTGCCATGGGCTCTTCTGTCCTGTGTTCTGTCCTCTTTTGTCGTGTGTGTGTGTGTGTGTGTGTGTGTGTGTGTGTGTGTGTGTGTGATCACATGGCTTCTGTCGTGTTTATTTTTGTCATGTGCATTTTGCACAAGGCTTTTTGTTTGTTTCTGTGTGCCATGTGCTCTTCTGTCAGACTTTAATCTTGGCCCTGCCCTCTTGTTACCTGATTATTGGCTCATTTGCCCCACCTGCACACCCTCGTTACAACGATTTTACAATTAAAAACGTAAAACTTTTAATGCGTTTTGGCCGTTCATTTACACGACAACGGCGTTTTGCGTGCCTGAAAACGCAAACTTTTGAAAATAGTCTCAGTCAAGCAGAACAAATCAACAAAAACCGCGAACCTCTGAAGACGATGACGTTCACGCACATGCGTATTACGTGTTCAGTCTATAGTGTTTCATCGCCATCTAATGGCTGCAGCCCCGCAGACTCACTTCTTGCTAGACACCAGTGGCTGGACACCAGTGGATGGACAGCAGACGTCATTTCCTTTTCAAATTGACGTCATTTCCGTATCGTCATTCACTTTTCAAATTTGACGCGCCATGCAGATGTCAGCGGTAAGAAAAAATAATAAACTGTCGATGATGATATATGTCAGAATTCAAATGCACAAACTAGCTATTTAAAAAAAAATCGTCTTGTTTTCATATTGTGTCGTGTTTTTTGAAGGTATTAGTGTGAACTCTGGTGTGCCTCAATTCTAGAGCTAGGTTGCTCTAGGTTACTTATTCCCCCACAACCTTACGGGCCTGACTGTGGCATCTTCATTCTGATGGTCAGATTGTGTGATTTCCAATAAATATTGCAAAACCATGAAGTGTTCATTTGATCTGGATTGTTTGGTAAATTGTCTGATCATGTATATGAATATATGTATATTTTAAAAAACAGAAGTGGTTACATTTACAAAAAAAATAAGAATATCCAAATGGGCAAGGCAAAAAACTGTGGTCAATTAACATGTACAAGTCTGTTGTATTGACAAAACGTTATAGTCCATTGATCTAGGCTGAATTTAAGTCACAAAGAATAGTGATATGATCAAAGAATAGTGATATGAAAAACGGGTGCGCGACTGCGCGCACGTGGGCAGAGCGGCGGTAGTCATGGCGACGTAGAGTGACAGTCGCGCAAGCCAATCACTTGTTTCGTCCCGGTGGGAATTAATGAGCTGTGTTTTGAAGATTAAATACACTATAGTCACTCAATTTTTATACTCTCTTTTTCAAAGTACTTACATTTTAATTATGTATTTGTATATAAAGACAGTTTAAGCCAATTTGAAAGATAGGCCCTATTACAGGTCAGATATTAAAGACGTGTGCAAAAGCCTGCAAAGAATGCTGTCTATCCACTGGTTAAAACAGAAAATAAATATTTTGAAAATATAAAATGAATATATGTCAATCCAGAGGTGAAAACGGAAATTAGCGGCGAAACGGAAATGACGGAGAAAAAGGAAATGACGTAGGCTGTCTATCCACTGGTGTCCAGCCACTGGTGTCTAGTCGGAGGTGAGTCTGCGGGGCTGCAGCTGGATGCTATTGGATCCGTGTGAATGGGGATCGGTTTGACAATGGTGTCGTCTGTTATGCGGAAAACTCAAAGGAAAAACTTCTCAGTTTTAAGCATATCGTTGTCGTGTAAACGAACCCTTATTCTCCTTTTGTCCTGTATATCAGATGTCATCTATGTTCCTCGTGTGGAAACCTTGCTTCACCCCCATTGGGGAGGTTTAATTTGTGTTTTATTTATTTTTGGATTAAATTAAGCCCTTCAAAGCTCTCTGAGTCCTCACAATTCTTGACCCGCACCTGACAGAAAATTCAGCTTTGCCATCCATCACAAGAATAAATTACATTTTTTAAATATATTAAAATAGAAAACAGTTTTAAATGTTAATACTATTTAACAATATTAACGTTTTACTGCATTCTTGATTAAATAAATGCAGCCTTGGTGAGCATAAGAGATTATTTAAAAAAATAGTTTTTTAAATCTTACCAATCACAAACTTTTGAACGGTAGGCTAGTCTATATTACATTTGAATATAACGACAGCATGAGATGTATGTACTGATTTTAAACAAATAACTATTAAATGAAAAATAACTATTAAATGAAAACAAATAACTAATCAATTTAAACAAATAACAAAATATTTACTCGAAATTATATTAAAAATAAGTGTGCTCTATGAAGGTCAGCCTTCATATACAGTAGGTATATTGTTAAATTGTTCATGAATAATGTATTTACAGTGCATGGACTGGTTATATTGCCTCATCCGTTGTTTTATATGGCCTCATCATGACTCTGCCTGAAGGGGCAGATTCCTCAGAGACACTGCGGAGAGAATCTATGTCAAAGGGCTCTCGTGTTGTCTTACAGCAGAGATGAGCCGGCTCTATACGCTCAAACCAGCTTTCTCGGAGACGAGACAAACCGTGAAGCTGGTATGTAATTTCAGAGTGATCATTAAAAATGCACTCAGTCTGTCCACATTCAAGTGCCTTCAAGAACGGCCCGCACTCAAATGTGGGAAAGTTGTTTATAGACATGTAAATCCCACCTTTCAAAATGTCAGACAGTGAGAGACCATTCTGGCAAAGCGCTTCCCAATGACAACCTATTGACTTTCAGTAATATGTCTGGAGAAGAATAAATATAGTGCTTACATCTTTCATATCGTACTTTCAAAATATCTTACTTTCTAACTATATTGAATCCAACATTGAACTAAATTGAGCTGAATTAGGCACTAGGGCTGCACGATTTTTGTGGAAAATGAAATTGGAAATGTTTCTGATATAAATAGCACAATTTGGCCAAATATTCTCTGATTATATAAGATAAATAAAAAATATTAAGAATTTTAATTATAAAAAATATTATTATTATTTTTACGATGATGCTTATTATTAAATAAAAACATTAAACAAAATATGAAATATTACTATTGCAATAAATATAAATGAAGAAAAATAACAATACTAATATTTGTCTTCATTTATGTCTTAACTATGAGCTGCAAGCGTGTAAATGGAACGCTTCACTCCGAAACACAATGCGTTTATTTGTGTCATTAAATTGTAGCCTTTGCTATTTGATAATTGCACTAAGCCATACGCTAAGCCATATCATGATTTCCATTTTATTTTGATGAACCGTTCAGCCCTAAATGAGACTATTGTCTTCTGTAGAGCTGCTTTACAGCTGAAATGGAGTTTGTTTCATAACTGAAGAATTTTGCAATATTTAAGCTGTTCCTATTTTCTGTTTATTACTGTGCAGCTGTTTTGAAACAATCTGTCTTTTATAAAGTGCTTTATAAATAAATGTGACTTTCGAAAGTACTTAAAAATAAGTGTGAGTTTTAATGTTTAACAAAGCCTTGCCTCATAGACTTCTATTGTAAGTGCTGTAATGTACTTTGCGTTAGTCAAAACTACTGTCAGGACAAACTATGAAAAAGGACCTGATATGATTGAATGAGTCACTCCAAAGGGAAATATTCTCTATATCAGTGCGCACTGATACGCCTTGATTGTAGGCATTTAGGAATTTACACAATATCCCTCATTTAAATAATCACCGCCGAAGGCATATGCAAAAAGAAGAGTTGCGTTAGTAATGTGTTGTTGTCACCATGTCCTAGAAATGCAGTTTTTTCCACTCCGAATCAATCGAATTGATGTAGCAAAACTGACGCCATTGTTAGTGTTTCCACCTGAGAAGCTGAAACTCACGGTTATGGCAAGGGGCGTGTCATCTCCGCAAACACGCTCGAAGTGGTTGACCAATCACAACACACTGATCCAGCCGACCAATCAGAGCACATTACGCTTTTCGGAAGGAGGGGCTTCATTGAGACAGGAACTAAACAGAGCGTTACTGACAGAGTGGAAAGAGAGGTGCTGAAACAATGTCAAATAAGTGAACAATAATGTGTTTTTTGAACATTCAAGCATGAAAACCTATTCTAGTAGACCCTCAAAACTAAATCAAGACGGCATAATGTGGCCTCTTTAAACCCAGTTTACTTTATTTAGACGATAAATCTGAACAGAATCCTCAAATATCGCTGGTATCTAATGGTGATGTCCCGTTCAGATTCCCAGGACATTCTGTTTCCAAAGCAGAAGCTCCAATTTCACACCTGACTACATGGCATTGAAGCATGGGAGTGGTGTGACATCACACACAAGAGCATTCAGTGCGTCCCAGCACGCATCACACCCTCCCTGCGAATGGGAATGCGCAGCTGCTGGGACAGTCAAACTCAGATGCCCTTGACTTAAAACACCCTGTCCTCGATCATTCCATAAAACAGCAGGATCCGTAAGCAGATTTGCTCGCTCTAACACATGCGCGTCTCTCACGCCAGCCTCATATTGAGACGGAGGAAACGGATTAGCTATTGATTCCAATCCCTTTAAAAGCATTTCAGGAGACTCGAACAGAACACTGGATGCTATTGTTTTGTGCGAGCATGCGTCTTCTTCTCTGAGCGCTGAGCAGAAATGATGTATCCTCTAAATTGGTTCGATGAGGTTCGATATACCACAGCACTGAATCGGTTTTAACCGAATCAGTAACTGATAGATTCTACCACACAACAAACATCGCCGCCATCAAAACACTGTTTCACCAACAGACTTCACCGGCAAAACTGAGTTTAAGCGTCCAGTGGTTTTAGTTGAAATCAATGCTCAACAATGCGTCGATCAAAAAAATGTATCTGTAAATCTAAAATGGAGAATCTCACCCAAAAAAAAGCTGTTAAGACATATTTGGATTATATTTCACTCCAAAAATCAAAATATAAAAGTAAGAAATTTTGATACACTTTATTATAAGTTTGAGTACTGAGTAATATCAATTACCAACATGTACTTATTATAAGGCTAGGAATAGGGTTTGGTTAAAGCCAGGTTAGTTGCATGTAATTATGCATAATTTAATGTTAATCTGTAATAAGGACACGGAATCATTCGATTTTGTTTTACATTACAGTTATTAGAAATACATTTAATGTGAGTAATGAGATAGTTATATAGTTATTGTATATTTACGTATATTGGGCAGAATGTCTTGATTGTCGTGAAAATAATGTCCACATGCAAAAAGAAAATCTTAAAAGGCTGCACCTTGTCATTTTTTATGTTGGGTTGGTAGACATGGCAGCCATCTTGGACATTATTTAATCAGACATGATTATTTTATTTCACAAGCAACTGATAGATTCATATAATAGGATGATCACAGGGATAAAGCTAATAGTAATCAGTTGTCATGTGGTCTAAATGTTTTATAAACTATACCTCCTAGTATGACTGGAGTCTCATGCAAGTTTATTAAAATATGGCTAAGTACTTTACCAACTAATGCACTGTAATAGTACAAAAATGTGTTTTCTTTACATCATCAAATATAATGTCTTTTATCTTTTGATAATGGGGTGATATATGACCCTCTACGGTCCTTTTATTTCAATAAAGTGCAACAAAAGCATGCTTATTACATGCAATCATCAGAACAGGAAGGTTGATATAAGCTGCTACTCTCTCTTTGTCTGTTTTTATATTGCTGCGTCCTCTGAACATGAGAGCTACTCTCTGACTGCATCAGACAATCAGGGAAATGAATGCAGAAAGAAGCTCTCTGATAATCTACCAAGGGCACTTGCATATGTGAAAGAAGGCAAAACATATCTTCAAGTGGAGTAACAGTGGCAACTTCAGCATAAATGTGAAATCTGCGCTGATTTTGAATCACCAAAGTTCAGTGATTATGTTCATTTCCTGCCTAAACCAGGACCTGGCACTGAAGCACTTAAGAACCACTTCCTCTAAATTCTTAGAACACGTCTATTGGCTTTGTGGAGTTAAACAGGCCTCCTGCCACATTCACAGCATGAAATACACTTTGACTGTGAGGGAAATGTGCTCACTTTCTGTAGCTGACCCAGGGCTTCGCAGTCACGAAGGGTCTGAGCAGCGTCTGAACTCGACTCTCCCAGCACCAGAACGTGGGGTAGTACGTCTCCGAGACCACGGGGCATTGGTCTCTCAGGAACTGATGGAACTTTTTCCCTCCAGCTATCAGTATGGGTTTCTGCAAAACAAAGAGCAAAGGGATTGATTTATTTTTAAATCTCGGAATTAAAAATAGTATACATTTAAAATATATAACTATAATTAATTTTTTTAATCCAATTTTTTATCCTGATACATGATGTCTTTGGAGAATTTAAACTACTTTTTAGTATATGTATAATAACAATTATGGTTATAATCATATAATACATATTTATATTACAATTTTATATCATAAGATAAATATAACAATATAATAATAATGGTATTTTTTTATGAAGTATTATAAATGTTTTGTATTGTTTTATTATAGAATAAATATAAAAGTAACTTGTGACATAAACAAATAATACAAAAGATCTTAGATCAAACTCCATGACACTTTAGCACCTTAAAGGGATAGTTCCCCCAAAAGTGAAAAATCTGTCATTATTTACTCGCCCTCAAGTTGTTCCAAACCTGCATGAATTTCCTTTCTTCTGCTGAACACAAAAGAAGATATTTTGAAGAATGTTGGAAATGTTAAATCAATCAAGCCATTGACTTCCATAGTATTTTTCTTCTTCCCTACTATGGATGTCAATGGGACCCATTAACTGTTTGGTTACCAACGTTCTTCAAAATATCTTCTTTTGTGTTCAGCAGAACAAAGGAAATTCATGCAGGTTTGGAACAACATGAGAGCGAGTAAATGATGGCAGAATATTAATTTCTGGGTGCTATCCCTTTAAGCCCCAAGCGAGTTTTTGAATAGTTTGCCAAATAATTTGACGTTATATATTTTTGTATGTGTACAATTCGGATAAGTATGATTTAAAAAAAATTTACTCGATGAACAATTGACATTTTTGTCCTTCTAAACACTTGGACATCCATCATTATTTAACATGTAATAATAGTTTATCAGTGTTTTTAAAATTACAACACTAGTGGATTGCATTATTGTAACACAATATGCAAAGTGACTGCATCAAAACTTATTTCCCTATATTTTGCTATTGCAAAAATGGGGAAGGATGTACTTATGACAATTTTCATCCTGTAGCCTACATTCAAAATGCGAGAGAGTGAACATGAGTTCTCCTGACAGATTAAAGCTTTAATACACATTTCAAGGCGCATTATGACATTAATATACGCTATGCACACGTGTAGGATTACATCATGCGGATTTAGTGCAGAGAATTCTGACAGTGACAGGACTACAATGACGTAACAGCCCCTTGCATTATGACATCAGTAGCCGGCAGTTCTCGTGCACTGACTGACGTGACCCTGTCAACAGCTGCAAATATACACCGCTGCAAATATGACCCAATCACGTGCACGAGCATCCGGATAACGCCATTCATTTGTAAATGAATGTGAACGGTCCCGACTCAGATGTACTGTCACCTTACCTTGGCCACAGAGATCAGGTAGTAGCAGGCATAAGCGGCGCTGAATCCGAGCACTAATGATAGTCCAACCCCAGAGCCGAATAGCTCGACTTTAACTTGGTTTTTCAGGTAAAGTGAAAGGTCACTCGAAAATAAATTAAAATTAAGCTCCGGTGAGATCATTGCCCTATAAACCCCACGGTTCCGGACAACGTTATTGAGACGCTTGGGCTGCTGCTGAATGAGGATGCGCGTCCAAATACAAAGGTGAACGGAGACAGGACTTTAAATTGGGAGATGGGTGGCGCTCTGTGAAGCGAGTCAGTGCTGCTACCCAGAAATGCAGCCGGTACATGATGGGAAACAGGAGGAAGTCCAAGGGGGCGGAGCTTACGACTCGCCATTTCTTGTTCTTGTTATGATTGGACTGCGTCAAATGTCCATTTAAAGTCACACAGTAGACGTACAGTGCTCGAAAACGACATGCATCTATATACTGTTTTGTGTGTGTGCCAATTATCATACAACATTATAAAAAACAAACAAAAAATAAATATGGCAGGAAGGATACAAATACAGAACGGGGCAGGGGTGAAAACAAAGTTCCGAATAAAGAATATAAACTCAATATAACTCAAATAAATACTTGGTAGTAAATCTCACACAATTTTGTAAGTCTTTGGTGAATTTTTTATTTATTTAAACAGTGTCTAATATGGTCTAATGCTGCCTGGTCTCACAGTAAAACCATAGCCTACATGTGGGTTAATTCTACATTCATGTGTATGAATATTTGATCAAACAATTTAAATAAATAAATTATCATTGTAGGTTACTTAAGGATCATTTGTGAAACCAAAAGGTACATTTTCACACCACATTAATAAATATCAGTATTTACCAACAATTAGCCAAAACAAATGTAAAGCAGTTTCACAAGCCTTCAAGCCTGTCTGGATTAGCTGGATGCGAGCTACAGTGTAACATGATACGTGTTACTTTACACAACGTAGAAGAAAACTAACCAATCAGAATCATTTGTGGTTGCATGATTAGCCATTTCCTATGCTCATTTTGCGCTTGCTTGAGCGAAATTAGGGTTCGTGAGTGGACGCTTAAGGAAGGTTACTATAAGCAACGTACGGTTTACAGTCTAGTCTAACCTAATTAATATTCACACGAGTCTCGTCGTCCCTTGTGTGTCTTCTAGTTGTTGACCTTAACCCAGTACAGGACTATTAAGAAATGTAAGACTTCACATCTGATTTAGAGCATTGGAAAGCAGCAGCAATATAAAATGTGATTGTTCGTTACTTTATTAATGATAGTGAACATAACTAAGGCAGCCAGATTTCAAAGATTTAGTGTGCTCGACTGCTCGGAAACGATGACCTTGCGAAACCCCGTTTTTAATAAAAATCGACAGAAAAGCTGCAAAATCGCGCCCTCTAGTGACGACAGCGTTCAGTCAAAGCAAAACGATCTGTGTTTTCTTTCTTGTCTGTATTATTTAATTGGTTATTTTATATTTTTCTGCTTAACTGAAATATATCAATCACTCTGCACTGTTCGTATATAATAATTTCTTGTACAGTCTTTTCATCATGGAAATAAATAGGTGGAGAGCATCTGTAAAGGTAGAGATCATAGATATTATATAGAGACTAGATGCCCTATTGGCCGCTGGGCACCGAGAAATACGGCGGCCATCTTAAACCGGTCGTACTCCTAGTTTCGTTGCTTAGCAGCAGTCAGATTCCAGAGCACTGTGGAGCATTTTCCTGTTCTAATCGGCGGACCATCGCAATATAGGGCCCGGGATTACTTTTCACAAGTAATTTTTAACATTACCGTACTTTTGGTTTTATTTTGTGAATAGAATATTACCAGATAATTGAGAAGGAGCAAGGATCTTTGATATTACTGTACAGAAATCGTAGCCAGCTAACGTTAGCTAGGCTGTGTTTACTGCATCACTCGACATGGAGAGGTTGGGTAAAGTAATAATTATAAGAGCTTCTCGGTTATCAGATAAGCATTCAACGGCCCTGTAGTATACATATATACATATAGGTTATTTGTGTTTGCCCACGTGATATCAGGAAGCAATCTATGTAAGTTAATAACTTTAACTTACCTGTGTAACGTTAACTTTAATACACACATGACGGCGATGCGCAAATCGAGTGTGTGTGAGTGTGTGAGAGAGAGTAAGTGTATGTATATGTGTGTGTGTGTGTCACATCATTATTGTTTCTTCAACTTATTAAAATATCTTACTTTACTGAAACTATCTGTTTCTGCTTCTTTATCATATTTATAGTGTATGATTTATAAAATACCTTATATCCTACATCACATATTTAGATTTTGGACGTCTGGTCACTTTATATCTGATATCAGAATATTATATTACTGTTAAGCCTACTATGAATATTAAAATATGCCGAACCATGTGTCCTGTATCATAGCTACATGAATGACATTTGCAGAAAAAAACCCCGCGTGAAAATCAGTTCGGTATTCAGTGAGGTATGATTAATTAAATGCGCTGACAGCTCATTGCACCTGCCATACAGAATACACTGAGTGGAGCGGGTGACCGGTTTAAGATGGCGGCCCCACGGCTCGACCGCGCTAATAGGCAGTCGCGGTCGATAGGGCGTCTATCTATATGATGTCTATGGTAGAGATGCTCCGCAGCCCGAGCTGTGATGACGCATTTCAGGCGCGACATTAAAAGGGGCTTGATTATATAAATAAATAAATTACGAAGTATAAAATATAAAATTCTTGTAGTGAATAAAATACAAATAAATGACAAAAGTTACATCTTTTTAAATAATTAAATAACATACAAAGATTATATTATTATTATTACAAGTATATTACAAGTATTGTGAATCTTTTTACAAGTATTATGATCGGATTCAATGAGATTCAATATTCTATGTTTTTCTTTTTTACGTTTTTATTTCACATTCATAAATGGAAATCAGAATAGAAAGCAAATGTAACACAACATTTTTATTTTTTGTCAATGGTTGGCACGTTGTCTTGTAATGTGTCTCAAAACCTAGTGAGCTGCCTATATAGGATACTACATAGACGGCGTTTTAAGGCATTAATAGGCGCGCTCCGAGTCTAAATTAGCACGCAGATATGAAGGTTGCTAGGTTTGAGACACGGCCATTGTATAGAGCTGGTAAGTCCCGCCCCCTCCGTAAAACCCCGCTGGACCTCAAAGTTGAAAAACCGTCAATGCAAGTGAATGGGAGAAAATAATTATTTTCTGGTCCCGTTCGAATTGTGCCATGAATGTGAACATATGTTGTCTGTGAATTTTTTATATAATCTTTCATGTTACAAGTTTGACAGTATATGGTATGATTCGTCGGCTAGCAGTTGTGGAAAAGACATAACGAGAAAGACTACATGTCGCCTATGTGACGTCACCGCATAAAGTTGACTTACCCGTGGTTTTCGCCAACCTCAACGATTTTGTCCTCTCCCTGAAAGAAGGCTGTGAAGTGCACCAAAGACACAGCCATGTCTAGCGGGATCCGTGAGCTAGAGCCGTGTGCTAGTGGTGTTGATTTTTCAAACGCGTCGAAAGCAGCGAAGAGTTGTAGTCCACAAAGTGCTCTCACACAAAGTCTACCCGTATCAAACTTCTACCCGCTAAATTGTCACATTCTTCACACGAAAGATTATATAAAAAATTCACAGACAACATATGTTCACATTCATGGCACAATTCGAACGGGACCAGAAAATAATTATTTTCTCCCATTCACTTGCATTGACGCTTTTTCAACTTTGAGGTCCAGCGGGGTTTTACGGAGGGGCGGGACTTACCAGCTCTATTGAGCTCAGTCAGGAATCCTCGCTCCTCTCCTCATCATTGAGTCTGATTTTAAGGGAGGAGCTGTAACTCTCGGGAAGATCTAACGTTAGCAACTTTGGCTGAGGATAACAGCAGGTAACGTTAGAGAGCTTTCGGACTGATTAAACATTTTCCCGCAGGATTTTGAGGTATTTGTTTATGCAGAGAAAGAGTTTGTGTGTAGAGGGATGTATGTAGCATCGGGCTAACTGATCTTCGTCTAGCCT
Source organism: Phoxinus phoxinus (assembly GCF_949152265.1). NCBI lineage: Eukaryota > Metazoa > Chordata > Actinopteri > Cypriniformes > Leuciscidae > Phoxinus > Phoxinus phoxinus. The sequence continues at coordinate 19,935,123 of NC_136880.1, read as the reverse complement.
ACCCCTCCCTTCTTCATCATATGTGTGTGTGTGATTTAAAGGTTGTGGTCGTCAGTGATGTAGTATGGGTGTGATGGAGCAGTTCAATATGAACTTTATTGGCTGGATACGAGTGTATTTTGAGGAGGTTTTCGTCGCCCTGGCTAACGTTAACTGGCTAACAGGATTAAAGCTTCTAGTGAACTGATCCCCATAAAGCTGACAAAACAAAAATAACGCACACAATCTCAACGGTTTGAAGAACCGAGACTTTAAAATATACAGTGGTTAATTCAAATGTGAGAAGCTAAGTTAATGTAGAAGTGTACTGAGATGTACATTACCTCAAGTTGGACTTAATAATATCATCACTACTCTTTATTTGGTTACACTTTATTCTAAGGTGTCATTGTTACAGAGTAATTATATATTTAAGTATTGAGTAATATTAAGTAACTACATGTAATTATTACTGTAGGATTAGGATTTGTTTGAGGGTTAGTTGCATGTAATTATGAATAATTTACTGTTATTTCTATGGTAAGTAGTACATGTAACAAAGACTTAAGTGTTACCCTTTATTTTTTACTTTGCACAAAACCAGTATAAACGTGATTGTATATATGTATGTAACACACACCCACCCAAACATTTTTTTTGTTTTTTACATTTTCAAAAAACATCAAATAGGAAAAAGTTGTTTTCCTACTTGGGGACCAAAAATAAAGGTTTTAGGATATTGCCATCTTTGTGGGGACATTTGGTTATGTTGTCCCCATAATTTAGGGTTTACCAGAACACACACACACACACACACACGCAACATATTCATGTGCCATGGTATTTACATGGTACTCTTAAAAATAACCTTGGTATTATATTTGCACAAAGCAAACCATGCGTCTACTAACAGACTAGTGAGTGTTGACGCTCTGTGCTCATAGTGTAATGTTAACCTCTGTGATCTGTCTTTAGGACTGAAGGACGGTTAATTATGGATCCAGCATCTCTTCCAGAACAACTGTCCGTTGTTAATGAACAGGTGCTGAACTCCTCGGGCAGAGCAGTGACCGCAGCCGTGTGTCTGCGCCGCTTCCTCTGTTACGGCTCTGAGAGCGCCACATACAGCACTAAAGCGTGTCCTCTGGGTATGGAGAACGCCCTGTCCCTGATGCAGTTCATCGAGGGTGGACGAGGCTGTGAGGTGGTGGAGGAGATCAGACGCCTGAATCTGGAGGGCCGCGCGGTCCGTCCCAACCCCAGCCTCTTCGCCCTGGCTGTCTGCTCACAGCATGCGGACTGCAAGACCAGGCAGGCCGCCTTACGGGCGCTGAAGGAACTGTGTCGTGCGCCCGTGCAGCTCTTCACATTTGTACAGTATAAGAAGGAGCTGAAAGAGGGCTCCGGGATGTGGGGACGGGCTCTGCGGAGGGCCGTGACTGATTGGTACAACAGCCAGGACGGTATGAGCCTGGCGCGGGCCGTGACCAAGTGCAAGCACAGGGCAGGCTGGTCCCACCAGGACCTTCTCAGGCTGTCCCACATGAAGCCAACCAATGACGGTGAGTGCTTGCAAAATGGTTCAGTAGCACCTCACTGCAGTACATGAGATCCAGGGGGCGGAGTTGGATCCAGATCTAAGGGGTGGAGATTGATAGGTTTAGGGGTGGGTTTAGGGACCAGGAGGTGGAGATGGGTAGGTTTAGGTATATGTAAGGCGGGAGGAGTTGGATCCAACTAAATGTGTTATAGTAAACTGCAAAAATGCTTCTTGTGTCAAAAGTCACACGAGGACAGAAGAGTACCGTATGTGTTCTTGTTCTCTACAGCTGTTGCTCTTGTTTGCAAATACATCACACAAGGATGGAAAGGGGTTCAGGAAGCGTATGGCGATAAAGAGATCTCTGATGATCTGCAGAAGGTTTTTGGATATCTGGAAGCTGTGGAGAAAGCCAAACACTCGACGGATGATGAACAGGAGCTCATTCATCTTATTGAGGAGCAGAGGCTGGAAAAAGAGCAGGTTCTGACCAACCACCTGAAGTCCAAAGAGGTCTGAACCACATTTCATTTTGATAAAGAATGATATATAAAACATGTTAGTTGCATTTTATTGGTATCAACTACTCAAATTTTGGTGTTGTGAGCGGTGTTGGGGAAAGTTACTTGCAGTAATAAAATAAAAAACAAATGTGATGTTTAACTAAAGTCATTTTCTCTTATTAGTATGGTTGAATTGGATCATATAAGGTCAGCAGCGAAGACATTGGTTAATAAAGTGAGATTAAATGCATAAAGTATATCAGTCTTATTTAACATATTTAGCTATAGCAGGTTTGCGTGATATTCTGAGTTTGTTTCACAGTTTTTATTCATTTTGAGCAATACGGAATGTGTTTTTGTGCAAGTGAGATGAGTAAATGCTCACATTTAGTCTAGAACTACAATATCCATCATGTGTTCGCAGTGCACCTGGTTTCTCTCAACATGGAGACAGGAGATCTGTCAGTCAATAGATGGGGAAGAAAAGTAACTCAATTATTTTGTTAAAAATGTAAAAGTAATGCATTACTTTACTAGTTACTTGAAAAAAGTAATCTGATTAAGTTATCCCCAACACTGGTTGAGACAGCCCTAGTTTGAGCATAGAAAGTCAAAGTATAAAGTAATATTAAAGATAAACTACAGAAAATAAACTTTTTTTTTCTCTCTCTGATTTTTCTGTAAATGCAGTTTGCTTGGCAGTGAATGCACATGACGAGCACTCGTGAGGCTGAAAGGTCTTCTTCATTTTTGATAACAAAGTTGTTATTGGTTGCTTTCAGGTATGGAAAGCATTGATAAAAGAGATGCCAGTGGTTGTTTTATTGAAGCATTTGGGTAAGTTGACAGCAGACAAGGTTCTGGCACCAGGAAGTCCGGATGTTGCAGCTGTTTGTGAAAGGATTCAGGATGAGACCGCACTGAAAAAGGTCAGGTTACAACAACAACAACATCATTTTAAGACAATAGCACCATCCAGTAATGCTCCTCACTTCAGTTATTTTGAAATCTTATAATTGATTCTATGTATAGCATTGGGGCCCTTAAAAAGTCTTTGTATTATATAGCAAAAATATATAAAACTATGTGGCACCTGCAAACAAATCAGAACTAAGTATTCGGAGCCATTTTCCAATGACTTTGAATTAACTGGTGTTTTGGTGATTTTTAGTGGATGTATGAAGTCAGCAAGTTCTCACAGGTGTCCTAACAGAGTAACCACAGGTGTAGTTCATCACATTAACTATAAACATTATAGTAATAATATATTTATTGTTTTATAATCATTAACCCAACAAACTTATATTTGTGAAATGGTTTGCTCAAAGTGTTATCTTTCTTTAAAATAAATTGTTTTTCTTTGTTATTTTGTTGTAATAAAAATAATAATATTAAATAATATGTTTAACGTCTAATTTAGTGACATACACACTAGAGCTGCACGATTCTGGATTAATTGAGGATCACGTTTTGTGTGATAAACAAGATCACGATTCTTCCATGATTCTGAATGGACTAGACTAAATAAAATATTATAACATGTACATTTATTAGAGGTTCTGACAAAATGTTAGTTGCTTTAATTTAAATGTAAAACCTTATATATATATATACACACACACATTTGGTTTAAATGAATGATTCAATGACTAACTCATAAATACTTAATTTGTTTCAGCGTTTTTGAACGGATCTCTTGAATTAATGATTCAATGACTTTGGCTGCGTTTAACTCCTCTCCATTTTATCGCAGTACTTATATGATAATCTTCATTATTGTAAGATATAAATCAAAATAAATAATATGTGGTTGAAAAGACTCAAACGCAGATTTGAATGTTCAGGTGTGAGCTTATCAAAGGTTTCATAGACACAGCAGAATCGTTGTCATTTAGGAATGAGATCGCGTGGGTGTTTGAATCGAGATCTTTTAAACGATTAATCGTGCAGCTCTAATTCATACATTTGAAATTAAATATAAAAAGTCAAAATACTTCAATATAATAAAATATACAAATTTTGCATGTTAATTTTCAACGCGTGTGCCATTTCAGGCAAAAACACAGCCGTTCAGCGTTCTTGTGGCATCTGAAAACTATAAGAGAGGTCATGGGAAGCGTAGCAAACTGAAATGGGAGCCGGACAGAGACATTGTCCAAGCCCTGGACTGCGCCTTCTGCAAAACTATTTCGGTGAGTGACGCCTTGACGTAAGCTGTGTAACGCATTTGTTTTCAAGATACTGTCAGAATCACATTGTGATGTTAAAGGGATAGTTCACCCAAAAATGAAAATTTTGTCATCATTTACTCAAATTGTTCCAAACCTGTATGAGTTTCTTTCCTCAGCTGAACACAAAGGAAGATATTTTGAAGAATGTTGGTAACCAAACAGTTGATGAACCCCATTGACTTCCATAGTATGGAAATAAAATACTATGGATGTTGGATACCCATATTCTTCAAAATATCTTTGTGTTCAAGAGAAGAAAGAAACTCATACAGGTTGGGAACAACTTGAGGGTGAGTAAATGATGGCAGAATTTTCATTTTTGGGTGAACTATCCCTTTAACCTGCGACTCTTTATGTCTCCAGACCGTGGAGCCCACAGGCAAGCGTTTTTTGGTGGCAGTTGATGTCAGTTCTTCTCTGAGCAGCGTGACTCACGGCAGCTCCATCAGCACTGTGGCAGTAGCAGCGGCAATGTGCATGGTAAGACTACACCACTCCAAACTGTGTTCTAGAAACACAGTGACGTCTGTCAAGAGCATTTTAAGCTAATGTTTTGTCCTTGGAGAAAGCGTGTGTGGCTTCTGAGGTCCGCCCCGCACATATTTCACATTCCTTGCATATTCCTTTTCTGACGGGACACTCTAGTCTTGTAAACATCAATGAATTGACTCTCCAGTGCACTGCTCTCATATGCGAATAATGTTAAGAAACACTTTAAGAAGAGTGAAATGTTGATTATATCCAACCAAGAACTTACAAACCCAATTAAATAGTTTTGAGGCTGTCTGTATGCTAGCTCACTTCTAAAAGTGGACAAAATTAACATTTAGCATATGCACCTTTAACCCTGTAAAGAAGGATGACATATGAAATAATAATCAGTAAAAATATGTATATATATTAAATGTAACATATTAAATGAACGTTTAAGACCAAATATAGAAATAATTCTAAAAATAAATGTTTCACGTGCAAAATTGATACATCAGGCTTTAATGGCTCATATTGTATGATATAGGAGATTGAGAATATGGAGCTCATACTCTACGAAAAAAAAAAGTTTCTAATTCTAGTTTTTAATGGCCAAAAATTAAGATGTAATTCTGAAAGCTTGTAAATCAATGAGATCTGTATAACTGTATAGCTGACTACTTGCATAAAATGCATATAGATATCAGTTGTGACTCGATATTTGTCTATAAGTTGTCTAAGTAAGACGATATTTAAATGTTTAGTTTTATGATCAAAGCTCTGTATGTTTTAATTGTGGGGTGTAAAACATATATTGTAATACATTACAATTATGAGTGACAGATAAGCGTTTCTGACGCATCATATTTAATACTCATATTTTAACATGAGTTTTCTTTGAGTGGTGTATGGATAATCAAGTAAACCTAAGTTGCTTAAGTCCAGTATATGTTCATCTTGAAATATTGCTAACAATATAAAAGTTATTATTCTTCACTTTATAAAAATCAGTAAAGATTTCACAGCAAAGAGGAACTTGAAGCACTACCTGAAGGTGGTCATTAAAATGATTTATACTTTATAAAAAAAGTATAAAATATGAGCTTAGAATAAAAAAATAAAAAATTGAACCTGGTTGCCTTAAAATTGGAGTTCATTGAAATTTAAAATGTTAGTTAATACAACGAAGGAGATTGTTTTAATAAATACAGACTCAAAATATGATGTTATCTGAACCATATTATCTACATTGATTTGACAAAAGATAAAATGTGATAAGATACTGTATCATAATTTATTGATTTTTTTTACAGTGTACCGAATCTATTTAATGGTCCTCTTTTTATTTGCAGGTATTTGCACAAACGGAGCTAAACACACAGATTGTGGTTTTCTCTGAAGGAAGTGTTCTTCCCTGTACTGTCTCTTCTGATATGACGCTTGTGCAAGTAGCAGCGCAGCTCATCCAGGTAAGAAGATCTTGAGAAAACATTTCATGCTATATAATGAATGATTACATCTACTACATCTGTAATCATAATCTACATGTGACTTCTCTCCAGACTCCTGGTGGAAGTACAGACTGTGCCTTACCCATCACTTGGGCCTCAGAGAACGAGAAAACTGTGGACGTCTTCATCATTTTCACCAATAATCAAACCCTTGGGAGGGAAAATCCAGCAGACACACTGAAGACGTATAGACAAGTGAGTGCAACTTGAAAGGGAAGCAATGTGTAGAATCAATGTGTTTTTAGCCTATTACACTGTTATATTTTTTGCTGTCTGTAATATGTTTAATAAGGCTCTCGATTTAACACAAATTTAGTGCAATTAATAAAATGTTTTATGTTTGTTTTGTATTTTAATATAATTTAAAATGTCATTTATTCATGTGATCAAAGCTGTATTTTCACATGATCCTTCAGAAATAATTCTAATATGATGATTTGCTGCTTAATATTTTTGTGGAAAAAGAACTGCATTTATCTGAAATATAAATCTTTTGTAACATTATAAATGTCTTTGCTGTCAGTTTTGATAAATTCAATGCATCCTTGCTAAATAAGTGTTAATTTCTTTTAAATAATGAAAACTATGTCTGACCCCCATTCTGTATACAATTGATCCTTCGCTAAGCCCCGCCCTCCTTAGTTACTGTTGCTACGCCTGACAAGCTTTCGCACCTGGCACGTCTATGACAGTGTGTATACACCGGTGTCAGACATTCCCAAGGAGATAATTAGTAATTTTTGTCGAAAAGAGAATAATTTCATCAAAATTGAAGCTAAAGCCTATAGGTCCCAGCGCAAGCAGCAGCCGCCTCATACGCTGACCATTCAAATGGGAAACACACAAATTGAGGAACAGCTATGTTCATGCACAGCAGAGTAAGTGAAATTTGGAAATAATCGAATAATTATAAATCAAACGGGTAACGTTAGGCCGTCAATTAAAGGGGTGGTTAAGTATGATTTCACTTTTCTAACTTTAGTTAGTGTGTAATGTTGCTGTTTGAGCATAAACAACATCTGCAAAGTTACAACGCTCAAAGTTCACAGCAAAGCAAGATGTTTGCTTTTAAAGAAAAGGACTACAACAAATGGCTGGTAGGAACTACACGACATTCCTCTGGGGTTAGTGCATCAGTGTACCTAAAATGTACATAAACCCGTGTGTTCCCGGGGTCCATGTTGAGAAGAGGAAAAGTTGTTTGTATAAGAGTACATTTGTGAGTCAGAGTCAAACTTTAGCATCCATCTTTTCATATGCAATAGAAAGTCAAACTGTGTGCATCACACAACAGTTCCTATACGAGCGATTTATAGATTACCATGACAGAATATGCTAATTGAAGATAGTTAACTCTACATCAGCAACATCAATTCGTTGTCACTCCTTCTTGAGTCTCTCCATCTTTGTCTGACTCCGTTTTTTTAACATTAAAGACAGAACAGTTTCTGTCATTGAGGTAATCGCAGCTGCACACACACACACACACACACACACAGTTTTTCATTTCTATCCTTGTGAGGACATTCCATAGGCGTAATGGTTTTTATACTGTACAAACTGTATATTCTATCCCCTTACACTGCCCCTATCCCTAAACCTACCCATCACAGGAGACATTCTGCATTTTTACATTTTCAAAAATATATAATTTAGTATGTTTATTAACCCATTCCCCTCATGGGGACCGCTGGCTGGTCCCCACAATGGAGGTGATCTCAGGTTTTACTGTCCTTGTGGGGACATTCGGTTCCCACAATGTATAATAAACCAAGCCACACACACACACACACACACACACGAGTTCTTGAAACCCCGCCCTCTGCAGCAGCTCATTTGCATTTAAAGGGCCAGGCACAAAACTGTGTGTTTTTGCAAACCCTCAAAAAGTGACAATTTTACATTTTATCCAAAGCGACTTACATTGCATTATCCTATACATTTATACATAGGTATGTGCAATCCCCTGAGATCGAACCCACAACCTTGCGTTGTTAACGAAATGCTCTTACCACTGAGCTACAGGAAATTTTAACATCCTATATAAAAATATATGTTGGGTATTTTGTGCCAATACTTCACATACACACTCTGGGGACATCAGAGATTTATTTTACATCTTGTGAAAAGGGCATTTTACCCCTTTAACAAAATGCTGAAATAATATTTTAAAGTATGTCAGTGAGCCTCCTCTTGCCTTTAATCGTCTTATTTTACATTCAGATATATGCATTATTAACAAAGAACCGTCATTATTTCCAAGCAATAGGTGTTTTTATAAATCCTGTCGAGATTAGTTGTGAATGGGGCGTCCCACACTGCTTAATCCACGCCAGCATTTCTCCTCTTGGCTTTTAGGTCCAAAACTTTTAGGATACCGGGTATCAGATTTGCACAATCCATTCGCACAACGCTTCGGCATGTTTACCTCGCTCGAAAGCTTGCCAGACCTCTCGCACCTAGTTATGGTTGCTAAGCCACGATTGGCCTGTGGCGGTTTTCGGGCGTGGCTTAGCGAAGGGGCAATTACGGTAATCTACAATTAGATGAATTGGCTTATCATGTGATAATTACATTTTTAAATCAATTGACAGTCCTTCTTTTGGCATGGTTTTCTTAGATTTGGCAATAGCGATAGGATGTTCTTCATTTTAAAGAGAAAATGTCATGTTTGTGTTTTCTTTTCTTTTTTTTAGAAAACTGGTTTATTTTCCAAACTGATTGTGTGTGGAATGATTGCCAACTCGCTGTCCATCGCTGACCCTGAAGACCGTGGCATGCTGGACATCTGCGGCTTTGACTCGCAAGCAGTCGACGTCATCCGTAACTTCGCACTTGATGTCATTTAAAATCTTTTGGTTTTGTAGCATGCAGACAGTTTTCTGAACGACAACAAGACATTGATGCACCCCACATCAACATGCAAAAAAGAAGACAGTTTTTGCACATTAATTCGATAATCACGTCGTTTGTCTTTACAGTCTGGAATCAAGTCCAAGTGTAATTCAATATCCAGCAGGCTGGATTAGTTCAAGGGAAAATCAGAAGCAAATGAAGTAACTGATCTACATTCAGTAGAACTGTTTTTTTAAAAACCTGGTCTAATTAAATGTTTGCTTCTTCCCAACAAGAGCATAATTGAAGTACATGTCTTTTACACAGTTTTCTTTTTTTTTTTAGTTATAAGTTCATGTATGTCACTGACCTTCATTGGAAGTAATGTTCTATTTTTTAGAGGCCTTGCTCATTGTGTAGTCTGCATTCATGATTTGTTCTGTGTAATGAGTTGTTATATAATTATAATATTACACTTTGAGCTGAAAGTGCACAGATAGCTCTTCCACTAAAATCTGTGAGAAATATGAAGCGAAATACATTTGCAAGTTCATTGAATTGAAAATTTGATGTTCTCAGAAACCATGTAGGCTATGTTTACACGACAATGATGTACTAAAAATAGGAACGTTTTTCCTTTGCGTTTTTCGTGTACAGACGACAACATTGTCAAAATGGTCCCCGTTCATACGGATCCTCGGAAACGATTAATAACGTTTTATTGTGCTGCAAGGCCAGTAGTTGGCGATGTCACTTTGTAAAGAAATACTACGCACCTATAAACGCATAATACGCATGTGCATGACATCACTGTTTTCACAAATTCGCATTTTATTTTATGCAGAGATGATAATGGTTTAATTTTCAAAAACTTGCACTTTGAAAGCGGTTTTCAAAAGTTTCCGTTTTCAGACGCCTGTTACTTGTTGGTCATGTTTAATGTTAAAATACCTCTTGTTTTGTGGTCCAGTAACTTGATATTTGATACATGAACGCAAATAACTTCTTATGGTTGAAGAAAGGCTTGACACTTCAGTCTATTTAAGACTTAACTTAATAATTTACAGTTTACTCTGTGGTGCACTTTTAATCTTAATACACACACACACACACACACACACACACACACACACACACACACACACACACACACACACACACACACACACACACACACACACACACACACACCAACTTTTAGAGAAAAGAGGTATATGCATTGAAGGCTAGAGCTTGTAAATGGATCTTGCTTCTAGATTCATATGTGTGTAGAAAGTTGCTCTTTGTACCTCTTAAGGTCAAATCAAGGTTTTAAGTTTTCTAACGCTGCTAGGATAATAATTGTGTAAAGGAACTGTAGGCACAAACTAACAAACACTAAAATGTCTTTAGACAATTTTCTACCTGTTACTTCTGAGATGCAAAACTGAATGTACCTTTTGTTCTATTTGTGTATTAGTTCTATAAGTTAATTTAGATGTAAACCTCTTGAAGTATGGGATAAATAAGTATGACAAATAATGAAAGACTTTGGATGTTAAAAATTGAGGATACAAATTGAAATTCTTTTGCAATGCTTTTATTGAATTTGTTGATGTAGTAACTGATAGCAAGTTACCAAAGTTTATTTATAATTTCTTTGTTTGTATTGTTCAATACATTTATTTCATAAGGTGACCTTATAGTGTTTCTTAGCACAACACTATAAAATAATAGAAAACTTAATGTATTTTAGTCTTTAAAGCCAACATTGCTGTTTAAGTTGATACTACACATTTCCTCTTGCCAATTAGATTCTGTCTAAAAAGGAGATTTTTTTCTTTCTTTTAATAACACATTAATTCTAAATTAATAAAGAGCCTTTTGAGAGTAATTTGTTTGTGATACTCCTTAATTCTATCCGAAATGTTACTATTCAGACCATTTCATTTAACATCATGTTATTGTTATTGTCTAGCAAACTGAATGTATATTATTAGTAGCAGATACTGTGTTAGTTGCTACTGTCAATAGTATTTTTTATTGTTTTTTAGAAAACATGATAGGCTAAAAGAAACTAAATATAGAATAGAAGACAATTAAGGTCTGAACTACTAAAGAAAGACTTGACAGTGTTTTCCCCAACGACATTACAAACAACCAAAATCACCAGAGATAGCCAGAGATACAATGAATAAAGCAGACAGTCTTCCTGGCTATACAAAATAAAAAGGCTATAGACTCAAAGTTGTTAAGGTCTTTCTGAAGTTATGTGAAATTGAGTTTGTATTCATATAATAAAATCCTAAAATGCATTTCTTTTCTTTTTTTGTAACGTCTATGACTGAATTAATAGCTTACAGTTAATACTTGACAGAGGCTCGATTTAGATGCCCCGGGTTTGCCTGATCTGTGCATGCGATTCTTGAATACTTTTTAATACCTCCTATTCGCCTGTGAATAATCCATTTACTGAATCAGCCTATATGCTTCCTATTGCGGTTGAAGTTCAACAAATAAGATGATCAAGCTTATAAATGCTTTAATTTGACATAGGCACTATTCGCAGCAGTCCTGTGCTGAGAAGTTGCGGGGTCTTAAATAAAACACTCGTAATGAGGAGGCGCGATCATGGCGGACGTGTTGAGTGTTCTTCGCCAGTACAATATCCAGAAAAAGGAGATCGTTGCGAAAGGAGATGAAGTTATTTTCGGAGAATTCTCCTGGCCAAAAAATGTCAAGACTAACTATGTCATTTGGGGGTATGTGTGCGCTTGTTCTGCTCAGTTTTCCGTTTTGTTTTGAGCTGAGCTGCTTTAGCTGCTAATGCGCTACTGATGGACTCGTGTGGAGAAACTCGTGTTGTGTTAAACTGTTAATGGAAAGGAGAAGGCGTACTGTATCTGTAAGCTAGTGTAAATGCATATATAGATAGCGGTAGATTATAACTAATGTTTTGGCTGTTCCTTAATAACGTTACTCACTGAGTAGTTTTCCTAGACAACATCGTAGGCTTCACTGATGCTGCGCGACAACTTCTCGTTTGTTAACGTTACTGTTCAACCATTGTCATTTAGTCTGAGTGAGAGTTTAAAACTTTGTAAACAATCACTCATCATTAACTTGGTATTACGAAATAGGATCTAAAAATTGCAAATTATGTTTTTTGTGCATGCTATACCTTGAAGTAACATGTAAATAACATGGATCATGGATATTTTGAGACGTAACTTAATGTCTCAAAGTAACGTTACTAGAATATTTCCATCTAATCACTGTAACGTTACCATGGAACCACCACAATTATTTTTTGTAAGGGTTTTCTGTTATTGTTCACGTAGTGCAAAACAGCTGACCATGTTATGTTAGTGAAGCCACCTGATCTCATGTGATGTGTCATATCTAGGGTTCATACAAGGTTGTTGCGTTTTGTAACGTATTTAGGTGGAGATATGTGTGTATCATAATGAAAGGGTAAAAAATGACAGGCTTGCAGGTTCAGTTAGTTCTTCCCTTTTTTTTTGTCTAGTAAATTTAGGTGTCACCACAGAGCACTTGTCAAAGATCTGTTACTTGTCGTGTACAGTAGGGGTAGAATTTTTTTAAATAAAGAAAATAATAATCATCATAACCTTATAATCCCACTTTTCATTTAAATTATCCTGATGTTATAAAGCAAAAAATGCTAAAGACTTTAACCTTGTTTCATGTATGTATAAATAAATATGTATATGACATGCAATTTAATGTCATTACAGAACTGGAAAAGAGGGACAGCCTAAAGAGTATTACACTCTTGACTCCATTCTTTTCCTGCTCAACAATGTGCATCTTCCTCATCCGTCCTATGTGCGGAGAGCTGCAGTAAGTAAAAATTATTTATACCATCGATTTTTAATCTTTTAGATGCCAAGGACCCTCATATGTGATCATTTTCATGCAAGAGACTCCATATCCTAAAGTGTAGATTTGAATTGAAGCTTCGTTCACTGCCTATACATATTCTACATTATAAAAGAAAAACATGGACACAGTGTTCACATTTTGCATAGTTGATTGGAAAGTAAAAGGTAAAGCTGTTTCTCTGATTGCAGACAGAGAACATCCCTGTTGTAAGACGACCCGACAGAAAAGACTTGCTATCCTATCTCAATGGAGAAAGCTGTAAGTGTGATGAGAAATCGCAGACGTTACCGTATTCAACTCACTACTAAAGCAACAGTAGTAATTAAAGTGACATTTAATTTAATTTGACAGCGTCATCAACGAGTATCGACAGAAGTGCGCCCATTGAGATTGGTCTACAAAGGCCGACACAAGGTGTGTGGATTTTTCTTTACTTTTGAGCATGTTCTTGTCAATGAAAAAAATCAGCATGCTTAATAGGCCATAATTAGGATGTTTGTTACAGGGCATGTGATAAAAGTCTGAAACATAGTTTGAATTTTGAAGTTGAAGTTTTGTCTTTAAAGATATGAAGTAGTCAAAAGTAATCAATCACCCATTTACTGGCATTCATTTACAATTGTTTTAACAGTTAAAAGGGCAGCGGATGAAGCGTCGTCAGAGGCTAAAAAACCTCGGGTTGAGGTGAGAAACATTTAAACACGTATTTCGTGACTTTCCATTTACAATCGTTACTTGCCTTTATATTGCTGAAAAGCAGAGCTCTACGATGTACGATTCTAATTTCTGATTTCTGCATGTGATTCTCAGGATGAAGAGCGCGTGCGTCTGGATAAGGAGCGTCTGGCGGCTCGTCTCGAGGGTCACAAGGAAAGCATTGTGCAGACGGATCAGATCAGGTATGATCAAACTGATCAAGTGTTTTAAAGTGCCCCTTTTGGATATTACCTTTCATGCTGGGTGTAATATAGCTGTTTGTGAATGTAAAAGTTCTTTCTATGATCAAAGTGCAGATAAATGGCATTATTGTCTCCCAAAAGAAAAACAATTATTCAGAAATTCCTGTAACAAGTCGTCAGTAATTCCAGTCTTATTTTCTGCCCGAACGGCATGGGTTTAACAAATTAGCATAATGCCAGTCTATGGTCTTTATTGGCTGCCCGTGAACGTCTACTTTGACCCTCAAACACTGTAGTTGTAGCTGATGCCCTGGAAGAGTTTGGTTCCTGTTGATGATGTCAATCAAATTCATGTTTGGCATTTTTACGACCCGGCTCAAAGTCACAACATAAAGAGTTCATTCACAAGATGGGTTTAAATTAGGGCTGGGCGATAAAACGATAACGATAATTATCGCAATGATATTTTTCTCGATAAAACGATGTAGTTCGATAAATGTTCGATAATGTTTATGCGCCGAAAGCGGAACGCAACTCATTTGAACCGCGCGCCACACGGACCATTTATCCGCTCGGCTCAAAGTCCAAACGGCAGCGCAGCGCGAGCTCACTGACTAGAGCAGATGCGTTTACTCTGATCGGTCTCGGTCACAAGATCCAGCGAGAAGCGCTTGAATTCAGCGAACAACACAAATGTCTCAGTGATTTAAACCAGTTTAAAGGAAGATGAGACAGCGCTGATGAACAGGAGAAACACTGTGCGCAACGATAGTCAGAAGGCTTTTCCGTGTACATTTTCCCATCATTTACCATGGATTTACTAACGTTAGCCTAGTAATATTAACTGCACCATGAAATGTGGGATATACATATTGAATTGTATTATATTATTAATGTAGACAATGTATTAAAGGACTAATGGAATATAATTACAGTATTTAATAATGTATTTAGGCTACTGTTTTTCATACAAATACCATAGAAACCATAAAAAGTAACATTTTGCCATGATAGTGAGGTGCTGTAGCTATGCCCGGTTTTATCTGTGGTTATCATGATCTAAATGCATGATACTGGATGACCAATGGTTCATTTTAATAAAACTCAAACAGTCAGAATATTACATTTTACCAAATAAAAATAAGGTGGTAACTTTTTTTTTTAAACAGATTTTACTGTTTTTGTTAATGAACATAAATCTAACATAGTAAATCTGCATCCTAACTGAAGCTAATACTACTGTCAACTCACTGTCAAATATGTGTTTCGAGACAAAACATGTAATAATAATATTGCAGCCTGCACTGCAAACTGTGCTGAAGATGCGTGCCATCAAAGTCAGGCAACACAACCCTTTTTCAAGACTTTAAACAATATCTCCCAATAGCACATGCAGAAACTAAGAAATTAATTTTCCAATAAAGAGATTTATTTTGTTAAGGAAAAATGACAAATGTTTGAATGTTCTACCTCAGATTTGTGAATGTTCTCCTGTTTGGCCAGTGTTTGTCATGATATGTTCTGACAATAAAGAGTAGTTTAAAACCACCTCTTTAAGCTTGAAAGAAATAAAGATTTGACATTTATCGTGATAATTATCGATATTGACTGATATAAAAAAAAATATTGTGATCTTTTTTTTGGCCATATCGCCCAGCCCTAGTTTAAATAGAGAAAATATGTTTATTTAAAGTTAAACAAATCATGTCTCGGGTAAAAACAAAAGGTAATAATAGTAAATATCAGTACAATATCAAATCAATAAACCTTTGGAAATGGGGTTTGTAGAGTTGTAGAAATCATATGGGAACACAAACTCAAGAACTCACCCTTCAAACAAAGACAAAACAAAAATGAGAGAGAACTAGACAAAATCCAGGAGCTCCTTAAATAGGTTGCCACAGGTGCAGCTGGTTTTCATTAGGGCAATCCCGCCCGCCAAGGAGGAGTTGGGCCTAGAATTCTCACAAAAGAAACTTAAAAAACAGGGGCAGGGCCGTAACACCTCCACCCACAAGACAATCAATAATCTGGATTTGATTATTTAATAATAATAAATAAACATAACCCCAAAATTAGGGGAATGAAAATAAATCTACAACATGTCAATTTATATAAAAAAAGAAAAAGATACCTACTCATAAATGGGAATTTACCACTCACAAAGGGCCACGTTTATGAAAGAATCTCAATTAGAAATTGACCAGAGATCACAGGCAGGAACATAGCATGACGTTACATACTAGACATACGAAAACATTCTCCTTTCCTTAATGTAATGAATTTGTTGAGGATATGACTGCAGAAACAAACTCCATCTCAAGCGCTGGTTGGTGATACAACTCCACTGTAAAAAGACTAAAGGATTGTGATCAGTCATCACTTGACAGAAAGGGAAAATGGCTTGCAGTAGTTAACTCTGCTGGCTTGGTAGATTTTGCTTTCTTATTTGTTCTTATTGAGAACAAAGCACTCAGATATCTTATGCCCTGGCTTTTTGTTGCACTGTAAACTGTACCGAAGATATGCGTCAGTCATGCAACATAAACCTTTTTCATGACTTGAAGCAATATCACCCATTAGGACATGCAGAAACCAAGAAATTATTTTTTCCATTAAGATATTTTATTTCATATTGGAGTTTGTATCTGTATTTTCTATTTGTTATTAAAAAAAATAGGTTATGTGTTTTGATTGCAATTTTATTACAAGGGTTAGTGACCTGGGCCGCTGGAGGATTGGGGGTTCAAAGGGTCAATTACTTAATATAAAATATATTTTTGGGATCAATATTAATTGATTTTTCATAGAATTAAGGAAAAATGACTGAAAAAGTGTAAAGAATTAAAAAACCCGAACTCCTGAAGTGTTTGTCATGTTCTGACAATAAAGAGTTTTTTATAACCACAATTAATGATCTAGTTTCTACAACTTTCACTTGGGAGCAAAAATCTGTCTTAAAAATATTTGACATTTATTGTGATAGTTATCGATATCGACTGACATCCAAAACAAAATTAGGAGCCTTTAAAATGGCATAATTGGAGCACTTTATCACTGACTATGGGAGTTCACGATGCATACAAACTTGTCTGAAAGATCCATTGTAAAAAATGCAATGCAAGTAATTAATGGATTCTCTAAAGAGCGTTTTATAATTTTGAAGCTGTGCTGTATATTGAATATAGTAAAAGTTGAGAAAAGTTAGTCTTAAGTCTTTAGTTGTGACCCTTAACTGCGTAGTTGTCCTAAATTGAGCCTGTGAGTCCCTCAGTTTAGCTAATCCTACTTCTGCTGATCTTAGGTCTCTGTCAGAAGCCATGTCTGTGGAGAAGATCGCTGCCATCAAGGCTAAAATCATGGCCAAGAAGCGCTCTACTATCAAGCCTGACCTGGACGATGACATCACCCAGAAACAGAGAAGCTTTGTGGATGCTGAAGTAGACGTGACCAGAGACATTGTGAGCAGAGAAAGAGTGTGGCGGACGAGGACGACGATTTTACAGAGCAGCGGCAAGGTAAGCGGAGTGCCCTAATTGTCTTGAAAAAATAAATCAAAACAAGGGCTCTTCTACATGCATTAACAGCTAGGCTATTAAAAAAATAGATGCCATCATAGTCCCTCATTTTTCCTTCCATGAGAACAATTACATTTTGTAATCTCTATTCAATAATTATCTCTTTTGCCACAGTAATATCTTTAAAATTAATTCAACTGTTGCAACAAAAAAGTGAAAATCTATTTCAAGTTGTTAATCTATATAAACAAATTGGTCATTGTGTGTGAAAATTAGGGATGCACCGGTACTTTGCTCGTGTACTCATTAAATTGCTCCGATACAACGCAGCGTGTGTACAGTGCTTGTGACAAAGAAATACTGTCAACAGAGCAAACATGGAGCACAATGAATATATCAGAGAAATGTCTACGAAGAAAAGGCTGAATTGTTTAGCATTAAACAAATGAAATGTTTACGCCAATATAGTTGGTGTGAGCGAGCTGGTAAATGAAACGCGCGTTGAGCTTGTCGAGCGCACATTCCTTTTTAATAGACACTGTTGGAAAGTTTGTAGTTCAGTCGGATATTGCAATAGCAAAGAAGGTAAAACAAGGCACATTACTACCGTTTACTGACGGTAAAGAGAGGGCGCACTTCTGTTGCATGATCTTGATTGCTGATCGCTAGGGTGGGATTCTTTTGGTACCTCACGATTTGATTTAAAAATTGATTCTTGATTTTGAATCAAATTGATTCGATATATGTGTAGATTTGCTTCTAGTTTACTGTTTTGTTACTTTTCTTATTTGACTGCGGTAGACATTTTAATGGGTCTTAAAGAAAAAAATCCCACAGAATTAAATGTGAACTTTGAGACTGATTTACTTTTTCTTCCCAGATTTAAAGGTGAGACATTATGCCCCTTTTCACAAGGGGTAATATAAATCTATGGTGTCCCCAGAATGCGTCTGAAATTTCAGCTCAAAATACCCCCCAGATCATTTATTAGGCTATAGCTTGTCAAATTTGCCCCTTTGTGAGTTTGAGCAAAAACCCTCCGTTTGTGTGTCCCTTTAAATGCAAATGAGCTGCTGCTCCCCGACCCAGTTCAGAAGTTTGAGCTGAACTGATCCTTTACACGAGCTTCGGATATTCCGGCAATAACAAAACATGCGAATCTCATCCAAAATCTCAGAAATAACCAGTAGCGGTGTACAGTTGTCTTTTTTGGGGCTGTTTACACCTGGCCACTTCATGCGTTTTCTGTGATCGGATAGCACGTATCGCCGCAGTCTTTGACTTTTATACAATTAGCTGATGATCCATAAAATGAAACTCAAATCTATATTTCTGTTGCTTTTGGTGACATGAACTCCTTTTTAGATCATCATATAGCATTTATATCTGTTTTACGTAAACGCGTTTATGTGACCAGGTGTCAATGGAATCGGTTTGATAAATCAGATAGTTCTCCGATCAGTAAAAACGCATTAAGTGACCAGGTGTTAACAGCCCCTAAAAGACAGCTGTGACTTTTTTTTTTTTTGGTCAAAATACCACAAGGACGAAGCCTGAGCGAGATATTTTGGGGCGGTAATATTATAAAAAGATCCCCTTTCTACGTCAGAAGGGGAGTGAAATCTGATCAGCTTATTTTTAGACAGAGAAAGGCTTACCAAAACAAAGTTTACTGGGTTGTCACTTTTCACGTTTTCTGGGTTGGGAGATGCACCGGGGACCCGATTATAGCACCCAAACATGGAAACGGTCAGATTTTCCTATGTCCCCTTTAAAAAAGTTTGATCTGCTGTAAAGTGTAACATCAGGCCGTTGGTGCCCTCTGCAGGCATTTGTTATAATACATAATTCTACACTTGTATTATAATTATATCTAAAACATAATAGATTGTTTATATAATTTATATAATATTATATACATAAGTCAACATTTGAAGTGGATCAAAACCTTTTATCAAAGTTATACATGAATTTTGAACAATACCCAATCTTGTCTTAGGACAACTTTGATTCTCTTTTTTTTTTAATCACTTCAAATGTTAACTACTGTATTTTAATAGGTTGTTCTATAAAACCATATGATTACTTGATTTCAGACCCTATTGCACCAAATATTGTTGCCTCATTGATATTATATGTATTTAAAATGATTTTAAATGCTATTGTTTGCTTGTGTGTATTTTTATTAACACAAACAAAATACCAGATTAATCGTCAAAATAATCGATTACCAAAATTAGAGACAGCCTTAAACATTTCTATTGAGCTCACTGCAATCATTACACGCATGACTGTCAGTATTCTGTAATCAAGCAAGGCAGGCAATTTGATTAAAAATATAATATTAAAAATAAGTACAAACAAAGTACAAACAATAGGACAAATACTATAGAAAAAATATACACATTAAATAACATTCAATTGTAACTTTTAATAAGGATTATTACACATCTCTGTGGAATACTAGATTCTGATTGGTCAATCGCGCCATCCAGTTCTATGTTAGTCCTCAACAAACCATTACTAGGAATGGGTTTTCCTCGTGGAAGTTTTGCATTTGGTGAGCTAATAAAACATTTGTACACTGTAATTGATTAAGATGACAGTTTCATGTCAAATTATCTCTTATCCCCATAATTATTTGTGTTATGACCGTTTACCGTATCTCTTAAATGTCTGTAGTTTGAATTTGCCTTTTGCTAGCAACTGCTTTCTCAGCGGAAGCTTTAAATATTGGGTCTAAATATTTGATTAGCTCTTTAAACGTAATGTCTAATTATTTACTTGTGTGGCAAGTAGCCATGTAATAAGCGGGATAATCTACTTCCAGCCGGTTGTTATCACAGAATAAACCCTGACAGGGTGAGCAGGACCCCTGACGCAAAGAGGAGGATATGAATTATCCCTTATTTAATCTATATTTATTTTATACAGTGAAAACTATGCAGATTTTTACATTTGATCACTTTATTCAAATTCTGTTCCTGAAAACTACTGTAAGACCTACCTTAACTTGAAAAGCATTATTTCATTTGTATCTTTGTTCTATTGTTTATTTGTATAGCAATTGAGCCCTACTGAAGAAGCTGTAAATATGTGCTGTGCTATGAAAGATAAAATGTGATAGAGCAATAGAATGAACAGCAAAAGAAACAGAAGCTTGCACAATACATTTTAACAGGCAGAATTAAGCATGAAATTAACTTGTATGAAGTTATACATTTCCTTAATAAAGGAAATGTATAATTGCTAAACAAATTAAACCAACAAAAATTAATATTTTAATTTATTTATCTGCATTTGTCATTTTTACATATTTAAGGTATTATACATTAGTATATTCTGAGCTTAGTTTTTAACAGCAGACGGCGCTGTAGTCCAGTTTTAAACCACACGCTCAAATGCTCAGGAAGAAGAGCCCATGTAAGTGGTTAAATGTGCTCGCACCTCAGAATGCTTTTATTACGCAAAATTAATGTAAACACGGTCCACTGCGAGCACCCTTGTAATTTGCTTCAACCTTTTCGACCTTTATGAAAGATTTTATTTAATAGAAGATCGAAGCAGTGTTTGTAAGGAATTGGAAGCAAGCAGAGTACGGCTGTTTTTAAAGCATGCAGTGTTGTCTGCTGTTAAAACTAAGCTCAGAATCGGTTGTAGAATCTCAATGCATCGATTCGTCCCAGACCTAGCGAGTACCCAAAAAAATCGGCCTCGGCCTGGAAAAAGTGGTACCGGTGCATTCCTGGTGAAAATGTATTTACTTTTTCAAAAATATTTATTATAATTAAACTATTACGGCCTCATGAAAATGATGTAACTGTACATCTGGGTTTTTATCTGGGTGTATTTGCCACTAGTGTTACAGTGTTTAAGGGTGCTTTCACACCTGCCTCATTTAGTTCGGTTGAATCGCACTAGTTCGTTGTCCCCCTTGGTACGGTTTGTTTGGGCAGGTGTGAATGCAGCAATCCCACTCGGGTGCGCACCAAAAGGGGACCAAACAAGCTGGTCTCAGTACGCTTTCAAACGAACTCTAGAGCGGTTCGTTTGTGGTGAGAACGTGATCCAACCTCGAACAGACCCAACTGCCAAAGAAGCAGTTCTTTTTTGGTCTAAACCAGCTGCCGTAGTCAGCTGAGTCTGCGCTGTGTATAATGTCACTGTTTAGCAACATTAATGCACGTCTCCTCATGAAGTGACTTGCGTGCGTTAAACATTATTAAATTAAAACATCATTGCATGAAAACATTATTTTCAAGCCGCATCCTCGCTTCATTCTCGAATGTTATTGTTTGCCTAAAGTGCTGTAGAACTAGCCTGTATAATAAACTATGACCAGGGATACAATCAGCCCACGCAGTCGTCTCTCTCCATAGTAAAAAGTGGCACGTTGTCTGTTGGATTTTCCTCTTTGTTTACTTCCAAGATTTGGAATTTCCCTGCACGTTAATTTTGACCAATCGAAGTGCAGTTGTGGAAATGCGTTCAAGACCCATCTGGCCGACGAGTGACGTGGATGTTGACACGTGACTGCGTTTTGGTTCGTTTCATCAACTGATTTGGACCAGAGCAATCAGTGTGGTGTGAAAAGGAACCAAAACGCCTGAAAAATGCTACAAAGTATATATTTTTTCCCTTGGTCCGGACCAAATGAACCGAACTACAGATGTGAAAGCACCCTAAAAATCTTAAAATGGTTGTCCTGCAAGTGATAGTTGTATTGATCAAACTGCTAATCTTGTTTTTATGAAAATTATTTGTAGTCATTACTTGGATTAAATCACATTGTTCTGCTTACCCAGTTTTATTTACACACTTCAATAGCCGTGTTTCCACCGGAACAATTTGTCTCAGAAACTTTTTTTCCCCCCAGGCCTGTTGCTATCTACAGGGTTCCTATGGGGTTTGGAAAAGTATGGAAAAAAGAAAGCAGAGTATGGAAAAACATTTGCATTTCCAGACTATTGCCCCTGTTTAGTTTTCTATAATAGAAAATCTAATGACATGCCTAAGACTTTTGCACAGTAGTGTATATGATAAACTTTTTTGTGCCCTTGAGAAACTATTCACATGTGCACAGGAATTGTTTTGCATGCTTGTGCATTACAATTTTTTGTTTTATATATATGTCTACTGACACTACAGCAGAATATATAAATAACTGGTTTAAAACCATTTTTTGGGGGACTGAAAATACTATTTTTTTTCTTTGGTCTCCTACAAAAAACGCTTTCATTTTCTCATACATTGCACATCACCACATTTTTCATGGTTCTCAAACACAGGTTCGATGATTCAGTCTCTTTAAATCCCTCCTTGTCACGAGCCTACTCTGCTGTGATTGGTCTACAGTACTTGTCGGAAGCTAAACACCCATATTACCCTATATAGATTGTACACACTGTAAAGACAGTAATTTACCATATCAATCCGAGCTCGAGTCCGATGAAACATTGGAAGAACTAGTTATTCAACCCGGATCTCCATCGCAAGCACGATTTGAGCAGAACGTTTCTCAGTGATAAGCTAGTAGAACACCCAGTAGAAAATATATACATCAATAAATAATCATACCTACTGATAAAGTAGGTACTGTCCTATCTTTAATGGATAAGCGTTTTGTAAACCTAATTTAGACTTCATGGAGATTTGAGAAGCATTGGTCAAAAGGTTATCCTTTTTAAGTATAATATAACCTTTTTAAGGTTATATTTTAACCAGACTCTTCACATCCTCATCCTTTGAAAGTGTTTACAAAGAGAATTTGCTTATGCAGAGTAGAAAACAGCGTCTTCTCGACATACACAAGAACCAGCTACAGTGTTTGAGGGCAGGTCAAGTTGTTTGCGGGCGGACAGCGTAGAACATAGGTGGGCATTAGGCAAATGTGTTACCCAGCCTGATCTCATGAAAATGCATCTCTATAGCACATATTGTGTTTATCGTGCAATTTATTGCATGTAATACACACGCCCCACACCACTAATCCTAACCAAACGTATAATACACACGCACCCCACACCACTACTAAACCTACCCATGCGTATCCTATGCACGTAAAAACTCATTCTTGCGCATAAATTGCACGATAAACACACTAGGTGCTAGGGACGCATTAAAGGGTACCTATTATGACATTTAAAATGTTCCTAATGTTGTTTAGGGAGTCCCCAACAACAGTTTTACATGCATGCAATGACAAAAAACACTTTTGTTGTCGTATAATATGCATTTATTTTTACCTGATTTGCTCACCGACTCCCAAATGAATCGTTCAACGACTCGTTTTTCAAACCCCTCCTTTGCGCGACGCTAATCTGCGTTGATTGGTCAGATGACCCAGCAGTGTTTACAGAGATAATACTTATTTTTAACACGGAGTACAATGATGCTTTTATCAATTAAATTGTATTATATTGTATTATTATGCTTTATAGTTTGTAGTAAAAAACGAAAAATAAGATAAATAATTTAATGTTACGTTAGCGAGCATATCCCAGAGTTCATATTGTAAAAGCACAATCAGTCTTTGTTTGCATTAGCCCGATGCATAAACATAACGTTTTTACACACACAAAAAATGCAGTTACGTTACTACGAGGTATTACTCTATTCTTTAAGACAACTCCGAAAACAACGACAAACACTTCACATATCTCAATACAATTGTCATTGAAGACCTAGAAGCTAAAGGGTGCTTACACAACAAACAAAATAATTAAGCATGCTACATAAAACATAAAAGCAACAATTATTAATAACACTTACAGGTTGTGATACGGAGGAGGAAGCTGATGCAAATACACTTGGAACTGAACCTTCCTTCAATATCAGCCGGCTTGCGAATCCAAGTTTGATTGCATTTAAAAAGCAATCGTCTTCAAAATGGCGCGAGCAAAGCACAAGGCTCGGACTATACTTCTGTGGTATAGTTGTATATATGAATTGTAGCCACTTAGTCTTCAAATGCTCCTCCTTGGGCAGATGAAAAAAGTTGGCTTTTGAGTCGCACTTCATAACACAGCGTCTCGTCGCCCTGATGTTTCCCTGCTGGCCTTGGAGCGCAATAAGTGGGCGTATCGTATTCAAATAACTTGACAAGTTGACGTCATCTAGTCAGAGAAAAAGCTTCGGTCTTCTAACGAATCATAAAAATGACTCTGAGTCGACTCTCACTTTTGAAAGACAATAACTTTATATACGGTGCACTTTCATATTTCAAACTTTGCAGGATGTTTTTGTTCACTTAGATCTATGTTACACACTACATGAAAGGTACATTTCAAAATTCCATAATAGGTGCCCTTTAAGTGTGACCGGGTTGGTTACCCAGTGACGTATAGCCGTCACGGAAGTGGGATTTAAATTCCTGATGACTCGTTTTAGGTGGTTCAAAGTTGATTCTTTCTTTTGAGAAACAATAACTTAATTTATTGCGTGCTCTTTCATTTTCATACCTTTAGAGAGAGCTGCATTACACATTGCATGAAAGGGAATATTTGAAAAAGCATAATAGGGGCACTTTGAATATGGTCTGAAAATCTACAGAGAAGATTTGCAATTTGAGTCTGGAAAAGTATGGAAATTTGAAATGGAAAATGTGTAGGAAGTAGGAACCCTGTATCTAGGTTTCCATCGAGGTCTAAAGTACCGTGAAGATTAGGCAAATTAGTCCGGTGACGTAGGACTGCGTGCTACTTTACAGTTCCGGCTGGATTTCATCCTCTGAATTGTTTGGTTATTTGATTGTTGTCATATTTAAAAATATATATATATATATAAATATGTCTGTAATGATTGATAAACTCATCTTTCAAATGGAAATAAACAACAGTACTTTGGGTGTCTTGTTCATTATATTTATTTTCATATAAAAGCAGCAGAACTTAAATTATATCCAGTTTGTCATCAACAGGTTCATGATTTTGAATCCCGCGATATCCACCTTTGATTTCGCAGGTGTCTATCCACTGTGAGAAGAGGGAACTGTCCGTCTTGCCTGCGCTTTTTTCACTCCTCCCCTCACTGCAGCCGCCTACTCTTGCGTACTCAAACAAGCCTACTGCTAGCCGTTTTTCTGCTGTCTGTTAGCATCACGTCACCTCTGCTAATCACGTCTCTTTGCCCGTTTTCTGTTATCCGGGAGTGAAGCGCGGCAAAGATGGCGACGGCCGTCTCCGCCCACTTTTGGCTTAAAGTGCTCTGGAAACCTACGGGCGACGTTACGTTTAGGGATGGCGAAAACTAAAGAATGTCTTGACCGACCACCGACCCTCATTAGCAGGTTGAAACCGGTTAACCTATTAGTTTAAAATATGCTACACTGTTTGAAATAACAGCCATTTCGAGCCGCGCCTGCAATTTCGCAACTCGGTCGCTTCTCTCTGCCGCTCTGCCTCCCGCTCACACACACACACTGCCCCAGCGCCGCCCTTCCACTCACATCACTTTTTTAAAATCCCCTACAGCGCTGAACATGAGTCCCACAAACGCGGCGCCGAGGAGCTTGTGTGTAATCGAAGGACAAATGGCTCCTTAGTTTCGAAATGGTTTGGGTACAAGGTGATCGCGTTGAAAATAAAGGCGTTTGTCTAGCATTAGAAGCTCATTTGAAACATTGCCGCGGCTCATTTAAGAAAATTACAGCTCCGAAGAGACGCCGCTTTAGTTTGAGGTAGTGCTAACAATAATAAAGAAAGATGATGATCATCATCACCTTATCTGTTACCACTGAAATGTAGATGTAATGTATTTCCATATTTAAGCACTGTATCACACAAGTTGCAACTTACATCTGTGTCATTCTTTTTGGTGAAATGGTCCCACACACTGATTTTCTTTGCACGCTTCCTCCTGTAGTCTGCCCTGGCTCTAACCTCGAGTGTTTTAGCCTGTAGCCTTTACTTTTCGCAAACCTTGTGATCTCGCACCAAATGTTTTCATTGGTTTATTAAGTACAAACAGACGAGTTATGAAAAATTGAGTGCGAGGGATTGTTCACTTCACACAAAAATATCTTGGAATATGACGGCTAACTGTAGTAGCAGCGTTTATTTCACTGTCTATAATAGCCTAATTTAGAGATCACTTTTTTTATTTTTTTTATCGACTACCGACAACTTTGATCGGTTAACGTTGATACGGTCAACCATCGGTCAAACGGTCATCGGTTAACATCCTTAGTCACGGGCACTACGTCCATATTTTGTTAGTCTATGACTCATGGTGGAACACAATGTTGTATTTTAGGAATTAACCACTGATAAATGATTAGGCACTAGCATAAATGTATGAAGATTTTATCTTGTGTGGTGTCACTACTAGTGTATTGATCCCAGTAAGAATCAAGCAAATTTTCAGTGTGTAGAAGACCTAGATAATTAACATACTGCAATAATTGTAGCACTTTTAATAATAATGTGTTTAAAAAAACGGTATGGTCAAATTTAATGTTACAATCTCATAACTTGGTTAAAGTCATGTTTGTTGTTTGTGGGGTTACACTTGTACAGGATTGTGATTGACGATCAGTGTTGCACAAAAGAGAAAGACATGTAGGTTTTAAAGAATATGATCTCCTGATCCCCATGTTGATCTTTTGATTTTGTAGAACTTCTCCAAAAATATATTTGCCATCCTACAATCAGTGAAGGCGCGGGAAGAAGGTCGAGCCCCTGAACAGAGACAGACTCAGAACCAAACTCAGGTGGTGAGTACACAACCAAGCTGCTTCCATGTCTGTCTGCGGTTTCTGCTGCCTTATCACATTTATGTAAAATAGATGTTTGTTTGATAGACAAATGTACCAAAGACTAAGAAAGAGCTGTTTGGCCCTATGTAGTGCTGTTTGCTTTCATAACAGCAGAACACCACAATTTTGCATATGGATAATGTAACTTGTCACCACTTTTCCAAAGTATATGACAACTTTACCCGGCAATACCACAGCCGCTGTATTAGAATCACCCTCACAGCAGTGTTAACTTGTTTTTTTTGGGTAACACTTTATAATAACTGCACGCTATTAAGCATTATTAAACCGTTAATTCATTATTTATAAAGCATTTATAAAGTTTCCTTTTTCTGTTTAGAAGATAAATGAGCCTTTTTATGCCTTGTAAAGCATTTACAAAGGAGATAAATAGTCCTCACTTTAGATGAGTTCACAAAAGTAGTTAACTGACCACTACTACACTATTAACCATGAATTAAAGTAGAAATGCATATTAAAGTATTTATAAACACTATTATAAGTAACTATTACTTTATGTATGAATAATATGTATGAATGTACATTTAAATAGTTTATCAATAATTTACTTTTTATAATTGATCTTTTGAACCACTGACTACTCCTAAATAACTGGTTTGTAAATAATGCAATACTTAATTTACAGTCGATAAACTGATCATTAATAAAGTATGACAATACAATTATTAAACCCATTATAGATATGCTTATAAATCAAGAATAAAGCATTTATAGTTGTATTTATAAACTGCTTTTTTAATGTCTATTAATGCTTTATTAATGATGAATTTTACTAATGCTTTAACGGTTTACTAATGCTTAACTAATGATTATAAGCATGCAGTTATTATAACGTGTTATTAGTACCGTCAGATGAAATCCTGCAGGTGTCAGTGCTTTCTCCGTCCATGCGATAAATGCACATCCTTGAATGAGCGTGGATTTCTAGCGCATTTACTTGAACCTCTTGGGTAATATCTAAGCTTTGACCCATTTGAGAGGCGACCAAATTCAGAATATTAAATGGACTGAATAAAGCTCTCTACAAACTTGACGTGCGATGCCGCGCTGACTGACATGAATGCGCATCAATCACTATCACACACACGCTCGGAGCAATGTTATAAGTTACTGCATAATACATTATCTCGCAGAATAATACAGCATCACGATACAGTCTCATGTCTTTTAACTATTATAGTATTTTGAATGGCAAAAACAACTTTTGGCTTGGCTTTACATCAAGTCAGCTGTCACTTTAGCGCGAGGCCCTGTACGGTCGCACACTTGGCACAGCCCTTGCGACGGTACTGCCAGTAGCATATAGCATTAGCTCCTTAGCCTGAGCTAACTTGATCTCGGCGGGCATAGTTTCAGCACCTCAGCTGCACCCACATCCCGCCTCTTTGCCCATTTTCTGTTATCTGGGAGTGATAACTGAGCGGTGACGCTCTGCCAAGATGGCGACGGCAGGCTCCGCCCACTTTTGGCTTTAAAAATGCTCTTCAGAAACCTACGGGTGACGTCACGGACACTACGTCCATATTTTTTTACAGTCTTTGGTAAATGAACACCAGTGCCATGCTTCACTCTGAAACCGATAGCGCATATTTCATTTGGTGTACCTGTAATTCAAAATTGTCTAGTGTCACTCTAATGAAGTAGCTAACGTAATCTATGTAAGTTTATTTATGCACTCCAATTTGTTTTTTCCTCCTATAGGATCCAGCAACAAGAAATAAACAGCCAGTCCCAGCTGCCTACAACAGATACGATCAGGAGCGATTCAAAGGAAAAGAAGGTAAGTTGGTTTTCACCAGCTTTATCTTTGACCATTTAAGCATCAAACATGTTGACTAAATGGTAATGCTGCAGAAAACATTTTTAATAGAATATCTGCACTCTTTTTTTTTTCTTCTTTAAATGTTCCTAGTTATAACCTTTTAAATCATTGGCTGTGACCTGTTAGCGAGCTCTTTAGGTTTATGACCCACAGTTTAGGAAACTCTGATCTGAAATTTACGCATAGATACTTAAGTGTGTCATTATCCATTTATGATGAAGCCCCTGATAATGGAATTGAGGCTTACTGGAAATTACAATTCTTTTTCAGAAACGGAGGGTTTTAAAATTGACACAATGGGAACCTATCACGGTATGACGCTGAAGTCAGTGACGGTAAGTTCATATGTTATGCATCCTATTTGTTTTTGACTACCTTACTAAAACTATGAATGACAAATATTTTGTGGATGTATTTTTTTACATTTCTGGCATCATTTAGTTTTTCCTTGTAAAAATGAATGAACTATAATAGCATGGGGTTGTTAAACAATGGTCCCATTTTATGATGCATGGACTGCATTTAAAGGAAGGTGTTTAGTTTCATCTGAAACTGCCACTTGGTCCATGTCACTTAAACAATGAAACATTTAAAGGCTTAGATGTACTTTCAGATAAGTATTTAGTTTTTCTTTGTTCTTTGCCTCGGGGTAAACGGAAGTTTTAAAGACCTGAACAATGTACTTTTTAAAATGTTCCAATGTCCCCCACACTGCAGTGCCGGGAGCAGTGTATGTAATGTTCTGGACATTGTCCTCTAATAACGCAACACACAACAACAAAAATAAGTGATAAGAAAAGTGCAGTTAAATCATCTGATCATAGGGATGTGGATAGGTTTGCACCAGCTCTTCAATTTGACACTCCATTCATTCAAGTAAAAAATTGCATACCACTTCATAGAATACAGATTGCTCCAAAGCAGTTTAGGTGAAAATATGTAATTTATTTACTTTATTAAAGCATAAAAATACTTAAATGTTTACAGAGATTTAAGAAACATTCTAAGTTGGCATACTAGGTCACCAGCTGGCAGAAAACGTTGTGCTCCAGCCATTAAAGCCAGCAAACGGACTGGATCAGAGGCTGCAGATTCTGCTTGACCTAAAACATTCTTGGCATCCATCTAGACAGCTTTATGACCTGAGGCACACTAAAACATGAATAAATAAGATTCGTTTTCAGACTTGCACTCATTTATGTTACGTCTCTGCAATCTGGCAACCTGTGTGAGCTTGGAGCAACTCTGGCCCTTAAGATCCATTTTCTTGTAGAATTTCCAATTTTATTCATACTGCCTGCAATACCCATTTTAAACACTTTTGCAGCCAATATTACAAACTACACCATTAAGTATTAAACACTAAAAAAACAAAACAAGTGTCAGTTCTTCAATATAAGAATTTCTACTATAAAGCAGCTCTCCAGTGTGTTCACGTTCTGACCTCAACGGACTGAGTGAAGAAATAAACCTAAAAAGATTTCCATGGCAAAGAAGGTGAAGCCCCAGAGCACCTATCTATCTTACATAATCATCATGGAGCGATGGCAGTTTGAAGGCGTTTCACAGCCGGCGAAAGTTTGTGCCGATGATCTGTTTTCAACCTCTGATACGAACGCCATACAAACTTCTTTATGGTCAGTTTTAGTTTGAAATTGTAACTTGTTTGCTCAATTTCGCTGGACGTGTATTGTAGATTTGAAATAGCGCCCATTTTCAGACTGAAATGTTGATTTTACTTGACACAAAATAGCACCAAACTTTTTACCAAGTTTTTTTTTTAAACCTTTGTGCCTTCCTCTGCATTTACCAAGTTAAATTTTTAGTTTAGTTTGAACAAGTTATATTTTATTGAAGCTTAGTTTAATTTGACCTTACACTCTAAAAAATAAAACATTGGGTCAACAAAAAAAAATATGTTAACGTTTTCCACTAGAATTTTTAAGTTAAGACTGCTGGCATAATTACATTAATTCAAAGCGATGTTTTGAGTATGGTGAATTACCTTTTAGTCCACAATAAAACGCATTTCTAAGTAACATGAACTTAATAACTTTCAACATGAATGCAAGTAATTAAGTTGATCCAACATAATGTTTTAAGTTAGGTGAAGAAGTTTTTTCCTACCGAAGCTTCGAAGCTCAAAAATGGTATTCGGACCAGCCCTAATTTTAAATAACACAAATGAAATGACTGACTTTTATAAGGAATTATGTATATTTTTAAACAGCTTTCCAATCACTATTTATCTTTTTAGCACCATTTTTAAATTGTAATATATTTATCTTTTAAACATACATGTAA
Organism: Phoxinus phoxinus; assembly: GCF_949152265.1. Classification (NCBI taxonomy): domain Eukaryota; kingdom Metazoa; phylum Chordata; class Actinopteri; order Cypriniformes; family Leuciscidae; genus Phoxinus; species Phoxinus phoxinus. The sequence goes on along the minus strand of NC_136880.1, from coordinate 19,903,850 downwards.
CATTCATCTTTTAATATATTTCCCTTTCAAAACATTTAAATGAACTATAATATTAATATATTATAATATTAACATAATTAAAGAAGTCGTTTGACATACGTTATAACGAGTCATTAATGTCCTTTAAATTATATGAAGCTATATATTGTGAATTTAAACATTTCTCGAGTCGTTTACCAGCGGCAGACGTCAGGAGGACCAGCCGAGGTAAAGGCTGTTCCAGGCGGCTTACATGGGCTCGAGCACCCGGTGATCCCCTGGGTCTCACACAACCCGAAAACGTCCGATCAAATGTTTTAAATAGGCGCTATCTTTATAAATAAACCACAGATTTGAGCTTTAAACAACTACATTCTCGACTGAACAACTCTTAAAACTACATTTCGTGACACAATAACAGTAGTATTTTTAAATTTCCCGCTGCACTTGCCTCTCCCAGAAGAAGCGGATTTCGCCTCGACGCGCGTCAATTGCGCTTCAAACGCTTGCTTTTTATGAGCGTCCATTTCGCTTTGGACGCGCGAATGCATTCAAAATGTTCAAGCGTCAAATTAGACGCGGCAGGCGCGAATTTGACGCGCTATTTGCGTCCGGTGTGAATGCACAGTTACATATACTATCAACACTCAACTCAAATTTCAGAATAAGGACTTCGAGATTTCGGTATTACTATACAGTAGGCTATCACCAACAGAATCCTGAGCGAATGCAAATGTGTAATTAAACATAAAATTACTAACCATTCACCAGATTGAGTTTCAACTGTGTGGTCCCACGTCTGGCATTGAACATGCATGCGCGCGGAAACTGTGGGCCGTTTACACGTCATCAAATTGTATTTTACATTAGCAGAACTTAAAATTAAATTATTTTTGATTGACTGAAAATGTTAAACTCTGACAAGTCATGAAAGTATATTGAATCAATAGGCATAATTTGTGTGTCATACAAGCTCAATAAAATAACAATTACAAGTAAAAAGTCTAACTGTATCTCAAAACTTGATTTTTTATTTCACAACAATATGTATATTTAAGTAATGACTAAAGGTCCTCTGAATTAGTTTTTAGAGTGTAGGACTTATGTGTAGAGGTAGATGTTTCAGGAGATGGAAGAGGTCTCTCTTTACTGTACTGACTGTAACATGAATGTTAAGATGTTGCTGTCTGTTGAGGGATAAATGCAACACTTGCGGACCACAAGTGTACCAAAAGGTGACCTGATTATCTTCATTATAGCTTCATATATCTTACAGGACTTTTTTCTGCTTATTTACAATCCTATAAGATTGATCACAAAAAAAAAAACAATTCTCAAAACCCACAACTGCATATTTTTATACCCATTTAATCAGTCAGATATTTGAAGATAACCCATCATTAATAAATACATAATCAAAAAACAGAAGTTGTACAGAACCCTGATGTGATCTAATGTTATATTTGGTAAGATCTCCCAAAAAAAATAAAAATAAAAGCATGGCGCAATCTGTCCTTTAACCCTGTCGTCTAGCAGGGATTGTGTTTGTTGCTCTGCAGGTGCTGCCAGTACTGGATCAGCTCATTGGGGTGAAACCAATGGGAAGTGATCAGGTTGCTGTACCTGCAGCTGGAGTACGGCACTCGCCAGTGATTAAACAGCTGGTCGTTTGGTGGTGGCGCTGGCTCTATCTTCAGTTTAGCTAGACAGATACCCACATAAACATCTTCTAAATGTAGCCTGGGTATGCTCAGAGACACCACATATATCCTCTGAGCCACATCACCAGAAAAGACGTACCCAGTTCCCGAACAAAAGGTGGGGTATCGCCTACCAGGGTACGTTTCTGGGGGCATGTACCATTTACTCTCTTTGTCGCGGTTTGGGGAGAAGCCCACCATGAGATATCCTGTGAAATACTTTTGTGTTAGTTGCCCCATTGGCTTGAGGAATTTATGTACGAGGTATTCAGTGTTGACAAACATGTCACTATCTGTCTTCATGACATATGAGGCTTCTGGACAATACTTTGTGATCCAGTACATCCCCATCAGCGTTTTGAGGGTTAGGTTGTTGTAAGTATCCCTGTAATCTTGCTGGATGATGTCATGATGCTGTCGACTTTCATCCTCTATTGTCTGCTGTAGTTTGCTACCCTTTCTTTGGGTGTCATTATTGACACCGATGAAGAACAGACGGATGAGACCCAAGTCCCCTGCCGTACTTTCATTGCCCCACGTTTTCCTGATGGCGTCCCTGACGTCTGTTTTCTTGGGCTCAACTGAAATCAAAAGCACTAAGAAAGGTGCTCTCAGGAGACATGCGTTCGGCTGATTAAGGATGTACTCGTAAGGCTCAATTTTAAGTGTCCTCGCCGCTCTCATCTCTTCACTTGAACTGATCTCCAAATCATCCAAAGCTGAGATTACATTTTCATTTGGTATTAGTGGTGTAGGGGTCGCTTCTAGCTCTCTCAATCCGTTTGGATTCATCGTGGTGGAGTTGCAGAAGGTTTTCATGGTTTGGAGGCATTGAGTAGCAAACATCTCCTGCGTCCAAATGTAACGAGTAATGAAATTGCTCTGAGTAATGAGGCCTCCCACAAACACGAGCAGAATGACAAAAAGGGTAACCCTGCAGGATCTGTTCCTCCGCTGGAATCGCATGATCTCTTTGGGTTCTTTGGATTTGTCAAGCCTCTCCGAATAACAGATGAGTCCAAATATGGGGAAACCTGCAAATAATAAAGGGGATGATTTTTTTTATTTGCTTAATTACAACACAAAATTAGCAATATATTTTAAACCGTGATCAGTGCACTATATTCTCAAAATTATGGAGTCCACTTAGTCCAGTCATAAAAATGGAATTTGCTGTGTTCCGTGGAATGTTCTGGAATTTGTGGGCAGGGGGAACAGAGGAGTTTGGAGCTTAATGCAAAGATTGTTAATGCTGTGGTCTTCAACCGTTAGAGAAGTTGGTGCTAGTTTTAGTACCTCAACACAGTGCTAGTTTTTAGATTGTTTTTGTAACCTTTGTTTTAATTTTTCCTTTAATCAACTGATGTATGAACCTTTTGCACTTCCTTGCCTTTTAAAGTATTAAATTTCTTTTGGAACGACCTTTAAACGGATGCCTGGTGTGATTCTCCTTGTGACCGCTAGGGTCTCTATCACACCTTAATTAAATACTTTTTGAAATGTATATAAATAAAAAAAATACTGCTCAAGCTTCCATTCCATTTTGTAACAGACGTTACTGGTGTGTTTTTAGCACTTCCGTCAGTGAAACGACACCCTGTAAAATGTTAAAAAATAACTATCAGTAAATAATGGCAACCTAAATGACATAAGAAAGTGAAATCTTATTTGAATTTTTTTATTTTATATATTTCATCACAAAGTTGCGTCATATAGAGGAATATGGGTTATGAGCAGGAAAAGAGACCATCTCTTTTCTAGGGCTGCAACAACGAATCGATAAAAATCGATTATCAAAATAGTTGGCAACGAATTTCATTATCGATTCGTTGTCGCATGACGCGGAGATGTAAAAAAAAACAAAAAAACACTGCGCTTGAGACGTGTGTTTGCGCGCGAGTGTGTCTGCACGCGCAAGAGAGACCGAGTGTGTCCGAGAGCGCGCGATATAGTGTCTGCGCGCGAGAGAGACCGAGTGCATCTGAGAGCGCGCGATCGAGACAGTCTATTTGCGCGCAAGAGAGACTGAGTGTGTCCGAGCAGCACTGAATTTTTCATTCTTTACTCGAAGTCTAAATGACTCAGAGAAACTTCACTATATGCTCGGAAAGGATGAGCTGCAAAATACACACCATACGAGGTGGTCAATCCATTGTATTTTTTTGTGAGTGTGTGCGTCTTTGAGTGTGAGAATTTGTGCGTCTGTGAGTGTAGTGTGGAGAACAAGTTCTGACGTTTAAACAAGTCCTGTTAAGTTTTCTGATTTTCAACAAACTTATTTTTTCTGTATTTTTCTTTATTTTTTAAAAATTATTTGTTCTGACAGCTCAGGTCCCTTAAACAAAAATATACATCTTTTTGTGCACTTTATTTAAAAAAAAAAAAAGTCCTATATATTTGGCATATGTAAAGCACATGTGTATGTTTTTTGTTAGTCAATGAAAAAAAAATTTATTACTTTAACAGGATGTTCAAGGAGCAACCTGTCTGTGCACTTTCTGAAGATTTTTTTGCACTGTGAATTTGCACTGTCAGTTCTGTTTTTGAATAAAGGGTTGGAAATGAATGCTTTTTTATTTTTATCCGATTAATCGATTAATCGAAAAAACAATCGACAGATTAATCGATTATTAAAATAATCTTTAGTTGCAGCCCTACTCTAATATCTTCGTTTTCTCCTGATGTTCCAAAGCAACTCTGAAGAGCGATAGGATTTTTTGGGACCAATACCGATTTTGACAAACAGTTATTGGACGATACCGATATTTGTCACTTGCTCTATTTATTTTAAAGACAAAAGTTAAAAGAGTGTTTTGATCTTGTTTTAAATCAGCAAAGTAAAAAAAAAATTAAGTCACTAGCTAGTTTATTGCTGCATCAAACAATTTCTAGTGAACATGGATTGGATCCATTTAACACTCAGCAGGCCAACACAACAGTACAAAGATACACATGAATAAACAGTGCTTTTTAGGTGCAGAAATAAAGTAAACCACAATAACATAACACTGCGTAGTCACTGTATAAATTAAATACATGTTATTACTTTGAGACGTAGCTAAATTCAACTTTACAACAATAATATATTTCACAATTACTTCGTTAAAGGTGCCATAGAATGGAAAACTGTATTCACCTGGGCAGAATGGAAAACTGTATTCACCTGGGCAGAATGGAAAACTGTATTTACCTGGGCAGAATGGAAAACTGTATTCACCTGGGCATAAGCCTAGTTGAATAATAAGAGTTCTGTTCTGTGGAACTGATATTTCCGTGAGCCTCAAACCATTGTTTCCTCCATATGTAAATCTCGTGTGTGCTAAAGATCACTAAATAATAAGTAGGTAAAAATAAAAAAAATTCATTCATCAAAACCTACTTTTTATTTATGACCTACTTATTATTTATTCATCAAAACTTTGGCAAATTCTGTGACATTCTGCATTATACAGTAAATTCCGTTTTTATGACTGGACTCTGTCTGCATTTTTCACACTGTGGAAATCATCGGGCCCTTTACATATTAATCCTTATGAAAGTTACAGAAGTTTAGGCAAGAGTAGTAAATGTTTATTTATTTATTTTTTAGCAGAAATATTTGATTATGATCCGATTATGCAACATACATTATACAGCGCAGTGCCTTCGCAGTTTACTAATACACCATCAATTTGTTATATCTTTTTCATGCTATATGCAGATGATTGTAAATTGATCAAAAATCGTCCAATAAATATCGGCGGCCGATACATCGGTGCATCTCGAATAGTTTTTCTCCAATTTTTTGTTCACAAAGACTCGTGTCATAATATTCACATAAAACAGCATTCACATACAAAAAAAGTGTTTTGGTGCAATTGTCAAGTTTAAAACCAGCTGTAAATACGGCCACAGGTGGCTGAGGTTTAAGTTCTTTTCCCTTCTCTCCTCCATCTTGATCTAGTGTACACTACAGCCTTTCTGTTGTCACTAGCTAATTGTTAGTAATTTCTGGCTAAACATGAAAAAGCATTCAGAGTAAATTCTTTACATTTTAGATTAAAAAAAAAAAAAAAAAAACGCACACACCGATGTCAATGTGGCATCTTAGTTTGACTTACTTCTCTTAAACCAGGATTGCTTAAAAGAATGAATCCCATCAGCACAGCGTCGGATAGACCAGCGTCAGAAGATAACTGGTTTGACCGTTGGGAGAAATGTTCTTTGTCTCCTCCAGCAGTCTCGTACATTTTAATAGCTTCTGCCATTCCCATCTCTTCCTCCTCTTATTGTTTGCCACTCCTTTGCTTCTTATCTCTTCAATTTCCTGCTTGTCATCCTGTAGATTTCACAGATGTTGTGCGATTTAGGAGGTCAGCGATCGGCGTTAGGTGTTCTCCCATTCAAAATTTCAATTTCTAAGACCAGTAACTGCCTCTCTCTTGTCGAACACTGACTGAGGCATGATGGGATGCAGCGCGGATGAAGCTACTTTATAATTTTCTCATGTTGCTCAGGCATCCATCCCCTATTCCTCACAGACTTTGATACCTCTTGCCTGTACAGCGAAGATGCAGTGTGCAGCCTCTCTTTGGTGCTGTGCTGCTCTGCTATTCTGATCATTAGGAGGAAAGCTGGGGGATGGGAGGTGAAAATGTGCAAACGCATGACTCTGCCAACATCACACACACACACACACACACACACACACACGCACACACCCAGCTTTCTTTCACCACACGACGTGAGAGCACCCTCCCTTCTGATTATTATTGTAATACTGGTATTTATAACTGTTTTTTTATTGCAACATTTATTCCTTTGTCTTGTTCGAACCGCATTGCTTCCAAGGAATGGCAAACCCTTTGAACTAAAAGCATAAGTATGGTCTCATTTGAAAGCAGACACTTGGCAGTTTATTGTAAAGTCACAATTAATTATCTTAATGGAAAAAAATAAGTTATAAATACCTTTTAAAGTTTTGTAAAAAAAAAAAAAAAAAAATTGTATTAAATAAATTTGAATTTGGCATTGTTTTAAACTAGAAACGCCATCTTATATTTTAAATCTGAAGATAAGTCTAAAACGGAGTTTGAAATATTTTTCAAGATCATGTCATGTGCTTTTTATTTTGAGAAGACTAAAATGCTAACTGATGTTTGTCATTTTCTAAGCATCCATCCAGTATATTGTCTTTATTGTTTTGTGGTGCAAACGGCACCATTCCCTTTCATAAATATAATCTATTATTAATATGAAATTTCCACATCAAATACTTCTGTAAAATATTTCCACGTCTAATGCTCAGTGTTCTAGTTTGTAGATGCCCCAAGCTAGGCATGTGCCGGTATTCATTTTTTATACTGCGATTAATTGATTGAGCTTTTATCACGGTATACGGTATGGGTTTGCGATATCACGGTTTTTGATCGTGGACGATTAAAATGTCTCCACGATCTGCTTTTGAAGAAATATCGTTATCAAAAACATAGATTGACCTAATCTGATACTATGTAACTGATTTTAAAAAGAAATGAACAGTTTCAAGAAGAAAAATGTATGTCTAACTCTGAAGACTAGTCTTACCGGTTTATGCAACCGTCCTAGGGAGTATCCAGCTAATCAAGTCCTGATTAGACTCCGATTAGATCCTGCAGATATATTAATCTATATTCGTTATTCAATAAGGGAAACAGACGCTGCATGCTACAGATACACAAACAATAAATAAAGCAGCGCATGCTTACCGGTTTGAATATCAAGCCTGCTAATCACTTTCTTTATTCCACTCTGCTCATGTTAATATTGAAATATTCGCCAAGGAACACTCAGGTAAGATGACGTAACATTAGAACAGCCTTCTATCTGTACCATTTTGACTACTTTGCTCATTGTTTTGCTATTCTCGTGCACTGACTCGTTCACTAAACTGAACAGCCAATCAGTTTCCTCTTCCACCAACGGCCCGACGCGAATCGGCCCAAAAAAACCAGACGCCGTCAGACTAGAGCCAACAGGTGCGGAGCACACCGAGAAAACTACGTCGGCCGACGCTCCAAAACGGTTCGACGTTGCCCAACGGCCGATCATCGGCTTGGTGTGTCCTGGGCTTAAATGCTTCAACCAAATGGTCTTCAGGAAATGAAATTAAGACAGCCTGGACTAATATTCAGTACAAGATAGAAAGCCCAAATTACCCTCTTTAACCTTGCTTAATTTTTTCTGCACTATGACAAGAAGAGCTGCATAAAGTGTGCATCTTTTGGGTCAAACTGCTAAACGGATTCTCAAGGACTCATTTAAATTAACCTGACTCCCCATTGCATTCATGTGCATTTTCTTTCTCTCTCTTTGTGTGTGTAGGAAGGAGCATCTGCTAGAAAGGCCCAAACACCAGCCATGCAGCCTGTTCCCAGACCAGGTATGGAAGAACTCCTTTAAGATTTAAGAAATAGTTTGCGTAATTTGATAGCTATAATATTGCGCTAGGACTGTAGCTATCGATTATTATAGTAATCGAGTATCCTACCGATTATTCCATCGATTAATCGAGTAATCGGATACAAAATTGTGGCAATAAAAATAGATCCAAGTCTTGAATCCAAATAGAACAACAGCCTTTAAAATGACTTAAAAATACAAATAGGTAACACTTTAAAATATGGTTAATTAGTTAACTACCTTAATAACATACTTACTAAGAATGAACAATACTTCTATAGCATTTATTAATCTTAGTTAATATTAATTTCAACATTTACTACATTATTAAAATCAAAGGTTGTATTTGTTAACATTTACTGTGAACTAACATGAAAAAAAATGAAACCAAAATGCAGTTACAAATGTATTGTTCATGTTGGTTAATACATTAACTAATGAACCTTATTGTAAAATGTTACCTACATATATATTAACAAGCAATAATGATTTGTTCAAATTAAGTATCAAAGTAATCATGGGTTTTATTGAACAACGCTGTTAAAATAGACCATGTTAAATAAATTATATAAACTAATATAAACATAACTTATGTATGTTTAGTTAGTTATGTATGTTTAAATATGTACTTTACGTATTAAAACAAATGCCTGCAGAGGACGCCAATGGCCTGGTAACAAGGCATGTTCAAATCATGGTTTAATATTGGCCAAACCAAATTTTATTCAAATGTCAACTTAATCTTTAATATTTGGTCACTTCTGTATGATAGAAATGCAAAAGCTCCTGTAATGTCTTCAACAAGAACATGTGCACGTCAAAACATGCAAACTCAGTGCAAAGGTTAAACTTTTATTTTGAAATCGCATACATTTCAGAAAGATATGTAGCACAAAATTTCACAATTTTCTTACACATCATTTAAGATGCACAATTGAAATGTTGAACCGGTTACTGTTTATCTCATGTTACAAATGTGCATAGTTGTAGCATGTGCATTTCACATTTTCTGTCTAGAATAAAAAAAATCCATGTTTTTTTCTTTACTTTAGTCTCTCAAGCAAGACCCCCTCCCAACCAAAAGAAAGGTACGTCTTTTATCAATGTGGATGAGGAAAAGAAATATGCTGTTTTGAACAAAGCATGTTTTTATAATTTAGTCTTTATCAAATAATGGGGTTTTACACCTTTATGTAGTCACAAAAAAAATTAAGACATGGTGACAGTTCTCAAGATTAAAAAAAGCTTATGAAAATTTTTATAGTCAATATACGTCTTTCTACCTTTGCTCTAAAATATTTAATTGATTTCTCATAGGATCTTTGCAGCTACAAAAAATTCAGTCAGATTTGTTTGTTTTTTCCAGGTTCTAGAACTCCCATTATCATCATCCCTGCTGCTACAACATCTTTAATCACAATGCTTAACGCCAAGGACCTCTTGCAGGATCTCAAGTAAGTGCTGATTAGATGCTTGATTCATAGGAAAGTTAAGTTGATCTACATTCAAAAGCTAAATTAAGGCTGTTAAATTAAAAGGTAGGGTAGGCAATTTCAGTGTGGCTAACAGTAGCAAGGCAGCTTTGAAAGCATGAGATCCCACCCTCCCTTCAGAGTGTCTCCAAAGCCACGCCTCCTTCAAAACATGAGCAGCAGAGTTTGCAAAGCGTCACAAGAGACCGCGTTAAATTGCCACATGTCTCCAAGCACATAACATTACAATAATAGTGAACATAAACAACTTGCAGAGCTCGCTTTTATACCACCTGTCGGCTGCATATTCATTTCAGCATTGATCATGTTGACATAAAAATGCATAAATCTGAGTCTAAAGACATGAACCTGTAAGCCGCGCTATGTTGGTCCAATGGGGGTTTCCAATAGCATTCCGTCTTTCCAGCATCTCAAAGTAATGTGGGTTAAATGCAATATCTATGCATCACTAAAAGTGAGCTAATGTTTGATTATTACTTTTAGACTGTTAAATGAACCAGGTCAAAATCAGTTTGAATAATCAAATGTAACAATTTATTAAATCAGGTATCAGGTCAATTGTATAATCAATTCAAAGATAATCAATATAAAACATGAATAAGAAGAAGAGATGCGAACCCAACCTGAATAAATACATGAGGCTGGAAGTCTCGGTCACTCCCAGCCATCACGGGCCAGTCTAGATACAGAAAGCGCCTCGATTCCTCTGCCGCATTCCATTAAATAGCCAAAACCTCTTTCACATGTTAACAATGGGAATTTACATTCAGAGTTAACACCTTTTAGGGTTAGGAGACCATTTGCCTAGAGACAACCTTCCTTTGTGTGCCAGTTTCTCTAAACTTCTCAAAACCTGATTTCTTTTTGTTTAACTTAGAGTGAGTGGTACAAGTGTCTCATTTCCAACTGAGACATTTAAAGTGATACTAAACATAATAATCATTCACATTAAAGCACATATATATTCTTGTGAGTCTTTAGGCGTGAGAGGGAGTGAGACTGCATGGGGGAGGTCAGATGTTAATTTCCAGCAAGGTCCTTTGTTTCATAGACCAGTCTATCTCTCCAACCAGTTTCTCCAGCCTTACAAACCGCTATAGGTAGAATGTCTCGGGTTGCCTTTACCCTTTTTTATGGTTATAAGCATTTAAATTCAGTGCATAATTCTCTGTTATAAATATCAAATAAAATCAAATAAAACAGTGCTGACGTGGAAACCAGGAGAAACATTGTGCCATGAATGAACAAGTTATAGGAGGCTTTTTAGTCCACAAATCACTGACATTCACCATGGATCTAATGTAGTAACACTGAAACCTGAGACACACACCTAGCCGACTTCAAAGAACTAGCAGCGACGAAAACCGACGGTGTTGTCGCCATGCGTTGGCTGCGTCTGCACCAAAAAGCTGCTCTTGAACACATAGCACAGACTACAGCCGACTGCAAACTGCGTGTAAGGAATTAACTCTATATCCGCAATCAATAGTCTATATTAGTCCTTCAAAAGGAGAAACCAAAACAAAGATGCATGAGATGAATGAAACATAAACAAAGTAGAGTTGTCAAAGTACTGACTTCGGTACCAAGTCAGTAATGAAATTTAAAAAATGTGACGATACCAGCATTTCACTCTAGCACTGAGTCGCGCTCAACATATGTCTGTGATTTGTTACAATGATCAACAGTGACATCTTTCTTAATTTTAAGCGGCTCATGTTATGAAAATATGCACGTTTTGGAATGCTCTGGTAGGATATCATAACATTAGCTAGGTCAGGCTTCTGTTTGTGGCATCTTGCTCTTTCATCACTTTCGCTTTAAAGGTAGGGTAGGTCAGAATTGTCTAAAAAAACTTTTATTCAAATTTGTTTAAACTGTCTTTATATACCAATACATAATTTAAATGCAAGTACTCTGAAATAGAGAGTATAAAAAACTGAGTGACTCTAGTGTATTTAATCTTCAACAAACACAGCTCATTAATTCCATTCACTCCCACCTAAAAACAGGTGCGCGACTGCGCACACGTGGGCAGAGCCAGTAATAGCGGCGGTAGTCATGGCGACGGAGTGTGACAGTCGCGCAAGCCAATCACTTGTTTCGTCCCGGTAGGAATTAATGAGCTGTGTTTTTTGAAGATTAAATACACTATAGTCACTCAATTTTTATACTCTTTTTCAAAGTACTTACATTTTAATAATGTATTGGTATATAAAGACAGTTTAAGCCAATTTGAAAAAAAGCTCTTTAGACAATTCTTACCTACCCTACCTTTAATTATCACGCACTAAGAACTCGTTCACTAAACCATGCTATTGAATGTTTTAACATTCATGTAGTTTGTTACTGTTTTTTGATAAAAGTTAATTTGATCTGAATCTTAACTTAAGCTCTGTGCTTTACCAATAAATAAACATGCAATATTATTAGGTATTGCACTTAAAAATGCAAAACAATAGTCATTGTATGATTAAATTAGTTTTATGATTAAAAATTCCTCCGACCATCTGTAGAATTAAGTGGCACTGGTGCTACTGCTCTCTAATGTTTGTCTTGTGCCCTGACGCAATTGTGTGCTAGACAATGTGCAATTAACAAATGTTCGTACAATTAACATTTGTTCAGAACTCTGGTTGCAAATGTAAATTGGTCAAATATATTTTATATCACTGTTGGAATGGTTTTACTTGACAGATTTCTCACATCAGAGGATAAGAAGAAGCAGGGCATCCAGAGGGACAACGAGGTTCTTCTGCAGAGGCGTAAAGATCAAGTTCAGCCAGGCGGTGCCACGCTCAGCGTCACTGTGCCCTACAGAGTGATCGACCAGCCGCTCAAACTGGCCCCACAGGACTGGTGAGCCTGCCTTTCACATTATCTAGAAGCAGAGCCTATAATTTTACAGGCGCTCCATGTGCTACAAAAACAGGATGTACCGGTTTACTTTTGGCAATGGTTGATAATAGTCGTTTCTGCCAGTGTTGGGGCATGGTTGATAATAGAGCCGTTCCTACCAGTGTAGGGGTGGACGATATGGCAAAAATATCATATCACGTTTTTTTTTTTTTTTTTTTTTTTTTCAGGAAATTCACGATTTTATCACGATTCTCTTTCATGTTGGTTTTACTATTTTGCAAGTGACTGAGCATTACAGCCAAACTCATTTCCCTATATTAAAAACAAAGCCTTACAAGGTAACAAAATATAAAATAAAAAAAGAATGGCAGACAATTAGGCCAAAGTGGAGCAAATAAAAATAGGCTACACAGCATAATATGAAAATTAAATAAACAGTGCTTTATTTTTTCAGCTACAGTAGGTGTATTTAACAATGGCATTCAAAAAGAAATTAAATGAACAAATATAAAAATAAAACGCTACGTAGACACTGTATAAATGTATACTTTTAAAGCTACTTGATTTACGTGATCTTTCTCTTTGTGTTTTGTTGTTTTATTAAGGATTAGTTTCCCCCAAAATCAAAATTGTCATTCTCTCAAGTTGTTTTAAACCGGAGTAAGTTTAATTCTTCTGTTGAAAATAAAAGTTATGTTGAAGAATGTGGGTAACCAAACAGTTTCTGGTCCCCAGTGACTTCTATAGTATATGTTTTCCTATGGAAGTCAATGGGGACCATTCATACAACTCGTTGGATAGCCACATTCTTCAAAATATATTCTTTCTTTTTCTTTTTCTTTTTAGCACAAGAAAGAAATGAATACAGGTTTGGAACAACATTAGAGTGTAAATAATGACAGAATTTTCATTTTTGGGTGAACTATCCTTTTAAAGACAAGCGGCAGCATGTTTACTATTGGGGTACTGTCACTTTAAGACCGACGCAGTTTTTCAACGACTCTGGGCGCATCTAATGGACACGCTTTTTCTCTCAAATGTGTGCTTTCCCTTGAGACATTACCAAATGTGTTTATGTAAACCTTGTATGTATTTGACAGTATGAGCGTATAAGACTTGAAAGATAACTTAGTCCAGTAATCAGGCGCTGTTTGACGTTTTAGTGTGTGTGCTTTGGGTGTAAGCGCTCAGAAAAGAGCATGTTAGTAAGAACACTGCAACAGCACGCGAACGAAATGTTTAACTGGCAAAGCTTTACTGCACAGGAAAATAATGAACTTTCACGAACTGCAGTGTCCCGCGAGTGTAACTCTACCACTGCATTAACATGTGATGTGTGAATGTACGTTGCGTTGTACAGTAGGCTATGTTGAGACGGAGGCGCCAAAACTGAACTGAACTGATAGAATGCACTGCAGCACGATACTACGATATTTCTTTAAAATTTCTTCATTTTAATCATCCACGGTCAAAGAGCGATATCGCACACCCCTAGTTGGGTGTTTACTTTTCCCTCGGAAAAGTAATTAAATTACAGAGAAATTAACTAGAACTATATAAAACAATAGTGGGTTTAACATCAACATGTATTGTCTGATGTTAAAAAGTATGTTTATGTAACCTTCTCCCTTTAAATTGTTTGTCTATCCTTGTATTATTCCGCTGGTTGAGGTTAATATGGGATTTAGAAAGTAATTAGGAATAAGTAATTAAATAATTTTTAGAGAGAGTACCGGTAATTAGTACAGTAATCTAATTACACTGTTGTAGAGGAAATTAGTAACTACCGGTAGTAATTACTCTTTTTAGAGTAACTTACCCAACTCTGGTTCCTACACATGAGTACGGATGCACCAAAACATTTTTTTTTTTTTGCTGATGCACAAGTTTTCATTTAGCCAAAAAAAGATTATTTTATAATCAAAGTTTAATTTAATACACTCAATATACACGCTAAAAATTTTGTTCATTCGTCAATTGAAAAATTTAAGAATTGATTTGAGACTTGTTGTTTGTTCACAGGGATCGTGTAGTGGCTGTCTTCGTCCAGGGTCCTGCCTGGCAGTTTAAGGGCTGGCCATGGCTGCTGCCTGATGGATCTCCTGTGGATATATTTGCCAAAAGTGAGATTGGTCTGGGGAAACGCAACATGTTATTTACAATGAGGGTTACTTGAATTTCCCACACATGGACGCAAGGATTGGAAAGTCTGTGAAAACAAACATAGGTCCTTGAAATTGCTTGAATTAAACAATAACTAAATTTGGTTAGAGTAGCATGGTGCTATTACAAAACGACAGGGAGATAATGTAAACTAAAAGCTTAATTAGTTAGTTAATTTTAGTAGACAGTGTATGACTTAAAGGGGTGGTTCAGGATTTTGGACATAGGACCTCATTTTCAAGTTAGCCTAGTTGTTATTCATCAGTTATTCTCTCAACAGACATTTACATCGACAGTCTGGCGTTATCATTTATTTGATTTGTGTACTGTGGCGTGGGTAAAACTGATTTTAACGGCAGGCTAGCACATATCGTTGACTCGCGCTAGCCTAGCACCGGCGAACTATGCAACTGGAAGGACTGGATGAAATTTTTTGAAAACTGTCTCCACTGATGAATAACAACTAGGCTAACTTGAAAATGAGGTCCTATGTCCAAAATCCTGAACTATTACTGCAGTCATGATAGACACAGGTACAGTAGCTCTTTGACACTGTCCAGATTAACAGTAACAAATCAACCTTTATTGTCTATTGTGCTTGATATAAAATAAAAGGTGCTTTAGAAAGTCCTTGAAACTGGTGTTCATGACAGAGCGAACCCTGTACAAAATTGGTACCTAGAAAGAGTGTTTTATGTCATGCTGTTGTTTTAGTCCGAGCCTTTCACCTGAAGTACGATGAGGCACGGACGGACCCAAACGTACAGAAGTGGGACGTGACCGTGCTGGAGCTGAGCCACCACAAACGACACTTGGACCGGCCCGTCTTCCTCCGCTTTTGGGAAACACTGGACAGGTCAGGATTGCAACTCTGTCCATCAATTGATGTCCTTTCACCAACATTTAGCATAGCACACACTGGAGAGGAATGGCTTCTGACTAGGGATGGGAATTGAAAACCAGTTCCACTCGAGAACCGGTTCTCCGTTTTATGAACCATTGATTTTGTGTGCCCTGGACGTTAACGATTCCTCTCTTATCGATGCTCCGAGTCCCAGCTATAGTACCGTATTTTCCGGACTATAAGTCGATCCGGAGTATAAGTCGCATCAGTCAAAAACTGCGTCATGAAGAGGAAAAAAACATATATAAGTCGCACTGGACTACAAGTCGCATTTATTTAGAAATTTCACAAAATCCAATACCAAGAACAGACATTTTATCTGGAAAGGCAAGTTATTCAGCTCCACAATAGCACACAGAACAACAGGCTGAATAGGTGTCCGGCATGTTAACTTAACACAGGGTTTCCCACAGCACTTTGGAACTAAGCAACACACGCCTGCTGCCTTAACTACGTCGTCAACAAAATGTATATGAGCGATATCCGCTGCGTTACTCTGTCCTGTTTAGAGCTTAGATTCTCTGCCGAGCCGATATTTCCCGCCGCTATACTCGGGCCGGGCCCGTGATCTAGAGACCTGCGGCGCGGGACTAGATTTGATGGCCGAGCGCGGGCGGTAGCCTAATGCACTCACTATGTGTGTGCGGGCTGTGGGAGAATAAAACGATTTAATATAAATATCTATGAATAAAACATAAAAACGAATAAATGGTTATTCATCTGTTGCAGAAAAGCAACAAGAACAACTAAAACAAAATAGAAACTATTTACAGGCCAGAGTTTCTATTTGTAACATGTTTGCAGCATTGAGCGATGTCCTTCCTTCCTTCGGCGGTCACTCGAAACGAGTATGACTGTCCTCTCTGTTAGGTTGTCTTATTTCTTATTTGTGGATCCTCAGGTGGCTGTAAAGACCGATCCGTGATCCACAGATTCTGCTGCAATGTGGGCATTGAAAGGTTGAAGCGGTGTGTGGTGGTGGAGCCTGTCTCTGTTTGTCCTTGCGGTGTTGCCGCTTTGCCTCTGCGGCACGGCGGAGTTCTATTTCATGGTGTGCTGCACCTTCCTGCACAGCTTTTTTCCAGTAAGTCCCTGTTCAATGCTAGATTCTCCCAGTCGCCGGACGCGATGTTAAACTTTTTCAGGCTGGTCTTAATATTGTCCTTGAAGCGTTTCTTTGGCCCACCAGGGGCTCGCTGTCCTTCTTTTAGCTGGGAGTAGAAGATCTGTTTTGGGAGACGGTTGTTGGGCATGCGGATGACATGACCTGTCCATCGGAGTTGGTACTGCATTATGAGGGTAGTGATGCTGGGCATATTTGTTTCCTCTAGAATGCTGGAATTTGTGCGTCTGTCTTCCCAGTTGATCCTCAAGATTTTTAGTAAGGCTCTTTGATGGAATAGTTCCAGGGCTCTTAGGTGTCTGCTGTAGGTGGTCCAGGATTCCGCTCCATACAACAGAGTTGGGAGAATCACAGCTCTATAGACCAGGAGCCTGGTTTGAGCCCTCAGGTCTCGGTCATCAAAGACTCTTGTCCTGAGTTTGGCATAGGCTCCGCTGGCACAGCTCAGGCGATGGTTAACCTCAGAGTCTATATCAGCTTTGGACGAGAGAATGCTGCCAAGGTAGGGGAAGTGTTCCACGCTTTCCAGAGTGGTATTATCCACTTTGATGATGGGCTGGAGTGATGGCTGGTTGGGTGGTGGTTGATACAAAACCTGCGTTTTCTTGATGTTCAAGGCCAAACCCAGGGCTCTGTAGGCCTTGGCAAAGGCATTTAGAATACCCTGGAGGTCTTCAGGGGAGAGTGCTACAATGGCGTTATCATCGGCATATTGCAGCTCCATAATGGTGGTATTTCTGACTTTGCTCTTGGCTTTTAACCTGTTAAGGTTGAATTGCCTGCCGTCAGTCCTGTAAAGGATTGTAATCCCCTGTGGTAACTCTTGACCAGTAAGGTGAAGTATGGCTGCAATGAAGATGGAAAATAGGGTGGGAGCAATGATACAACCCTGTTTGACCCCAGTTTCTACAATAAAGGGCTCAGATTCAAAGCCACTGTTGAGCACTGTGGCTGACATGCCGTCATGCAGTAGCCTCAGTACACGGATGTATTTATCATGACATCCATACTTTGATAGTATGCTCTGCTTTGATAGTATTGAGCGATGTAGCCAATCACAGACATGTGTGTTGATTTCGTGAACT
This sequence comes from Phoxinus phoxinus, assembly GCF_949152265.1. Classification (NCBI taxonomy): domain Eukaryota; kingdom Metazoa; phylum Chordata; class Actinopteri; order Cypriniformes; family Leuciscidae; genus Phoxinus; species Phoxinus phoxinus. Next base: position 19,886,124 of record NC_136880.1, on the reverse strand, counting down.
CACAACTGTCCCTTTTGTACTTTTATCGGACACCATAGCACGGCTCGCCTGAGCCCTGGTCACACGCGCGCATTTTTTCTCTTCGGAGGCAGGCGAGTATAGTATAAACGAGGCTTCACCGTCTTCAAACTAAGCACTGTATTTCTCTCTCTCCCTCGCACATATTAATCAAAATAAATCGACACGATGGTAAAAGCGTCAAAAGACCAAAGTTTCATGTGGAGCATTCTGAGATTTTTTTTTTTTTTTTTTCTGAATTAGCGCTAGGTGCTAAAATACATTGCCTTATCTTCTCTAAAAAGCATTCCACACATTCAGCTGACATAAGCCACACTTTAAATAAACAAAAAAACCTATCCAGTGATGAAACGTTTTCTGTGTTGACACAAATCTTGTGGGATGTCCTAACTGCCGGGATAATCACACAACGCGTACACGTCTGATAATGACACGTCCAATTCGCAAACCAATGATTCATTTGAACCGATTCATTTTAATGAATGGTTAAAACAACTGATCTTTCCAACACTGAACTCACGAGACGTCTGAATCGGTGTATAACTAATCGGTACCACTTTACAATAAGGTTCCATTTATTACATAAATTACATAAAAAGTACAGTTTGCTTACTCGTGTGTAAGCTTTAAAACAAATAAAACTTTTCTTTTCTTTTTTTGCCGAAAAAGCATGAGAATACTTTTTTCCACACAGTGCTATCAGGAATCGATGAGAGAATCGTCATTGATATTGATAAAATCTTATCAATTCCCATCCCTAATTCTGACAGTGTGCTGTTGTCACGCATGCACTACCAACATGTGTCAAAAATTGTATGTTACATGCGCTCATGGGCAAAAAAATGAGCCAAGACAAAAATGCATGATGTATTAAAACCATTTTAAATGTATGCCCTGCGATTTTTTTTTATTTTTTTTTTTTTTTTTTTTTTTTTTTTTTTTATTATATTTGATTTCTATGATTATTTCCATGCGTGTATGCTGCGTGCGTCTCCATTCACAGTAAATGCTGCTTCACACAAACTGTTATCATTTACACGCCTGAAGTGTCTCAAACTCATCTGTAAACATCTGTAAAAGCAATGGGAGCCATTTCATCAGATTTGTAAGGTAAATATTTTATAAACCCACACACACTTGTGTGTTGCATTATTACTGTCGGATCCAGTGTAGTTAGCACTGCATCGTATTTTATTTTCAGTCTCTCTGAAAAGCCTGCATCGGTGTCTTGGTTAAAAAAAAGAGAAAGAATTGGCAGTAAAATGAAGCAAGTAGTGCTGTAGCGGCGCGTCGACGTTCGACATGAAAATTACGGAAAATTAATTTTTCGTCGACACTTATTTATTTTTTGCACCGTTCCCGGAGGTATAGCTCGCCACACACACGTGGGAGACCGAAACATTGCAGAATGGAGGACGAAACAGCAACCTCTTCACAGAATTCCCAATAGTGTTGTAAAAGTACCGGTCGGTAACGTTACTGAAAATGTGACGGTCCCAGCATTTCTGTAGTACCGGGTATATTCGGTACCCACTAATAGGCGCTGCTTTCTGCCTCTTCCGTGTTTATCTAAGCGCGGGGCTCCAGACAAACTTTTTTACTCTGATCACTGTAGCCGATATATACCACGATATAGCGTCCGTGTATATTAAACTGCAAAAAGACTATTTAAATATTAACCCTGCATGTTCTGCTTGTCTCTGTGTGAATGGATGGCGCAGACGCGCTGTTTCATTTACCTCAGGCTCACACACACACACACACACACACACACACACACACACACACTGAAGAACGAGTGTGATTCTCCAGAATTAATCTCCAGAGCCACTCTGAGAGTCACTTCATGAGCATTTTACCGTTTTGAGAAAAACTATCGTCATATCATACACACACAGAAACTCAAGGTCTTCACGGCAACCCGTCAAAATAAAAGTTCGGTTTAACTTTGAAAAAATTTACAGAAGTAATGATATTAGTCTACTGTACAATAGATTTAGCTACATCTCCATGTATTAAAAATACTACTACTACTAATAATAATGTGTGCATAAAAAGGTTTCTTATTTTTAAGCAATATTTCTCAATATTTGCATTTTACAGCATGTAGCCTTCAATGTATTATTTACTTATGATTACTGTCATAAATAATAAAGTAATTGAATTGAATGTTTTTTTTCTTTCAAATAGTTAAATAAAATAGAAAAACAGTTCCAACAGATTTTGAACTAATGTGAACGGTAGCTACTAACCTAGCACAAACAAACTGCACAGAGCTAAGATTCCTTGGTTAGTCCAGCACCAGCAAAGGTCACAGCTGCTAGATCTAGCTAACGGTAGCAAGCAGATTGCAGTAGCTTTTAACGTTACGTTAGCTAACTCAAGTCACGACTTAACGTTAGTTAGCATTAACTCATGCTGTGGTCGTTTACGAGTCAAATACATAACGTTAGACTAACGTTAGCCAGCTTATAGTATCATGATTCAGTACGCTAGTTCGCCAATGTCAATTAACGGAGCCAAGCAATGTCCAGGCTAGGGTTTTTATTAATCGAGCAACAGAAAAATAATTGTTATATTAGTCGTTAGATTAGTCGACTAATCGATAAAATAATCGCCCAACTAATCGTTTTATTAATAATCGTTTACCCCAGCCCTAGAAGCAAGCATACAAACGAACTGACATGATCTGACTGGAACTTTGTTAAAAATAGTTAATTCATGCTTGTGTACTGTTATGATCAAGGAAGGCAATGCAAAGAAGAATGCAAAGAATTTTTTAGAGTCTTGTAATCACTCTATTACCGGTAATCAGAGGATCTCTATTGTGTTGTTGGAGTTAATCTGTCACCTGTTGGTGTGCGGTACGTGTTGTGTGCTTTCATCATATCTTCATATCTTGTGTTTGCATCGCGCAACTGATCCTCTGCATACCACAAACAACATATATATATATATATATATATATATATATTATAATTTTTATTTTATTTTACATTTCAACATTTATTCATTTTTTATTTATTTTTTGTTCAAGAAAAGTAAATGTTTTTACCACTTGCTGATGTTAAAATGACAAACATTAAATGAAAACGGTAACACTTTATGGTAAGGTTCATTAGTTAACATGAACTAAAAATGAACAATACTTCTACAGCATTTATTAATCTTAGTTACTAGTTTTAACCTTTACTAATACATTAATGTTAACAAATTCAACCTTTGATTTTAATAGTTAACCCACTGTGAACTAACATAATAAAAATACAGCCGTTCATTGTTTGTTCAACTAACATAAACAAAGATTAATAAATACTGTAACGCATGTATTGCTAATTATTATTTCATGTTAATTAATACATTATAATAAGGTTCATTAGTTAAAGTGTTACCATTAAAACTTAGTTGACAAAAACAGCTGACTCGTTTTTTTTCTTTAGCATTTAAATCTTTATCTAAAAAGTCCCGCAGAACGTACAGAACTTTGTTTCTCCACTTCAGCAACGTAGTTCTCGGACCAGCAGCCGGTCACGTGATTAACACTTTCTGTGGAGATGCAAGGCCCGTGCACACACACAGGCTAATATAACAAACTGTACAGTGTATTTATCAATAAAAAAATATTAAAATTTCGCCGGCATCAGTTATTTTTGCTACTCATGGTTGTGATAATGAGAACTGTTTGATTTCAGTTCAACAGTTTGATGAATGTGTTTTAGATAATCTGGCTAATTTAATGCTTGAGAAATGAAACTTCATATTGTCCAGCTCCAATAATAATTTCAGTAGAGTTCCATAGCTAATTATCCCTTTATTTTCCCCACAGATACATGGTCAAACACAAGGCCCATCTGAGGTTCTGAGACTGCTGTCCGCTCTCGAGATCTTCCCTCCCTCCAGAGACCGGATGGACTACTAGACCCCCGTTCCTCTCAGCCCTCCTGAAAGCACTTTGGATGTCCATCTGCTTCACCTTCTGCTGGCACCAGTTTGATTTCTAGTCTCCTCCTCCAGCTGGAGATGAACGGGTCAGGGTGAGCAAGAGGAAATGTGGATGTTTGGGTTGGTCCTTGTCATGTTTTCTCAGTAGATTTGTATTTTTCAATTGTAAAGCAGTTGGTTATCAAGGCAGATTCAAAAGGAGATATTGATGCTTTTTTTTTCTCTCTCTTTTTTTTGTAAAAACATGAGCTGGATAATGGAGAACCATTAAAAATGGTGACTCGCTGATATGAATAAAATGACTGCTACGTCTAAAAGTAATCTCTTGTAATAATCGATTCACTTTGTTCCTTTCTTTTTTTTGTCCTTTTTCTGCCTTCTGTTCTATGAAGCGTAGAGTAGTGCATTGAAGTTCACTGCACAAATGCAAATGGTAAATTTAAGTCAGACTAGAAGGCCTAGTGGTTTAGGGTGAGATGCCCTTGTTCAAAACCAACAAGGCCACAAATATTCAAAATATAATTATAAAAAACAAAAAAAAACAGGATGCTAGTTATATAAAATCTGTACTTCAGATTGTTCATGGTCAATATGCTCTAATTCTGCAGTATATTGGAAAATTTGGGAAAGTTGTCCCCTGAAACCCAAGTACTGCTTGCGTCTAATTGCTCTTTTTGAAATGGAAAATTCAGTTGCTTCCATAAGGCAAAGTCAGTTCTCTACAAGGGTACACTTTTTCTTTTCTTTTTCTTTTTGATGGTTTGTTTTGTATAAATGCATTTAAAAGTAATGTTTGTTTTTAAACATTTCTGTTGAATGTGGATTATTGTTAAATAATATTAAAAAGTAAAAACAAGTGGTGATGCATGTCTTTCCTCTGTTTCATTAGAGCCTGTAATAAGTTTGCAAGCTGCAAGGCTTACACTCTCTCTCTCTACACTGGATGCGACATCACCAACAGTAAAACTATTTCTGACTTCTACTACAGGGCCGTTGAATGCTTGAATCTGATTGGTTGACAAACGTTCTAAGGTGTGCAAGCATTTTCAGGGAAACGCACGGCTAAAGTAGTTCCGGAAAAACATGCAGCCCCATGCGCTTGATCAACAGTTTTCGATGGAAAGTGCAGTTTAATTTTAATAAAGTATATAGTCCGATCTATAATCAATGTAAAATTAAACAGAATATATAAATAAGTTGATGGTCCTGCTGCACGGGTTTTCGTAATTATTGCAGATAATATAACAAATAAATAATTATTGATAAGCCTAAACTTGTTAAAAGGGCTTTGTTTCATTTATTAGGCTAGTCTACTGTCAATAGAAAAACTTCTATATTTTACGCACTTGCGCAGCGCTACTTCTGACAACAGTAGAAATGGATTTGGAACTTTTGCGTTTGAAGCTCGACAACGGTCATGCCAGATGTAGATGTGGTGTTTTAATATACTTCCAAACAATACTTATTACTAGTCATACATTTCGATTTTCATTTTAGAAGTACAGAAGGTAGTTTGTTCTCAAAGTGAGGTCACAGTTACTGTTGATCATGAAAAAAAATAAGCAGTAAAGTCAGAACTGGGGTTTTAACTCCCAATTGGAAGAAATAAAGTCAGAATTGTGAGATCTAAAATCTGTTGCAAGAAAAAAAATCAGAATCGTGATATAAAAATGTCATTTTTCATTCCGTGGTGGAAACAAGCTTCCACACCTACATTTTTAAACTGCCCCATGGTGATTTGCCATACGTCACTAAAATATTGAGAAACGCATTTCATTTATACTTTTGTAGTTTCTCATTTTAATATAGCCTTTTGCATCTAATCATCTGTGACTAGGACTTTTGTTGTGCAAACATCATTCAATAATGATGCTATTGGCATGGATCCAGTTTTGCAAACGTGGTTCTACATGGCCAGATGTGAGCACCCTCTTATTAACCAGTTTAGTTAGTTCAGCTGCTGGCAGTTGCATTAATTCAAGTGTTCGTTCAAGCGTTCAAGTTGAGTGTGCACTGTGGAATCCCATTATGCTCTATTGTATTTTGACACATGGTTCGTCATGTAAACAACTTTAATATTGCACACAGTCTATGGGAGTAGTCTTTCAGTCATGATGATTGACAAAAATGATTATCACAATTATGAGATCAATTTAGATGTCAATTTCAATTTATGGAAATTATAGAACTTAAGTCGACGACGTTTCAATGATTCTTTTGAATTGGTATCTAAAAAAAAAAAACGAAATTCTTATGGCAGAAATGGGTTCCCACAGTACATTTCGCAATGTTCCAAAGGTTTGTTTACTACAAATTACATATGATGGACACTTTACTATCCCATGAGGCCACGGGAGAGGATTTGCCAATGGCAGTTAAAGGATTAGTTCACTTTTAAAATGAAAATTGTCATCATATACTCACCCTTAAGTTGTTTCAAACCTGTATGAATTTCTTTCCTCTGCTGAACACAAAGGAAGATTAAATATCTTCCTTTGTGTTCAGCAGAGGAAAGAAATTCAAGTCAGTAACCAGACAGTTTCTGGTTCCCATTGACTTCCATAGCAGGAAAAAAAATATACTATGGAAGTCAATGGGAACCAGAAACTGTCTGGTTACTGACATTCTTCTAAATATCTTCCTTTGTGTTCAGCAGAGGAAAGAAATTAATACAGGTTTGAAACAACTTAAGGGTGAGTATATGATGACAGAATGTTCATTTTAAAAGTGAACTATGTTTCCATACAAAGTTGAAAAGTTGGAACATTTGCGAATGAAGCACGGTTTTCATCACGTGTTCAAGAGAGCAAAATATTCACTTCCTGGGGAATTGGCACAAAATGTAATCAAAAAGAATTTTTTTAAAGTAAGAAATGACTTGCGTCTCAGAGCGTGCAGAAGCCGTCATGTTATCTTGCCTGGTGTTTGGGAACATAATCATGGGAGATTCTTCTGGGAGGGAATTAAACCAAATCATTCTGATGACAGACTTTGGCTCAGCCTCAGGCATTACAGAATGATCAAACCAACATGTACTAACCAGTGGATCAATCACATTCACTGTTGCGAATCGAGGGATTTATTCAGTAAATGTGTTTCCATGGTAGTTTATGCGCATATATTCTTAGTTAACTTTTGTTTGATGCACATCTTGGCTTTTCCATCCAGCATTTCTTTAAGTGATACGCCAAAATGCACACAAAGATAGGCTTGAAAAACAGCTTGTGTTGTAGTGATTTTTGGTTCCTGTCTGGGGTTTTTTTTTTGTTCCACAGATCAACAGCACATGAACAAGTAAGCAATGACATTGCAAGAATTTGCATTTTTGGGTGAAATATTCCTTTAATGAAATGATTGACATCCAGTTTTCGTTGGTAGATAATTTTTGTAGTCTTTATGGCTTGATTACATCGTCGTTATGTTCTGCCTTTTAAATGAGAAGTGAGAAAATGCAGATCATGCATTACTGCAGTCTTCAGGAGAAGGATCACTGCCAAGTGTTAACACGGAAAGATCACTTTCTGTGATGTTTGACCTCCATGTGTCAATCTGAACATGCTGGCATGACGAGACATGCATTATTCTGAGCCACGTATAGATAATACATTAAAGGTTTGCAGTTAGTCAGAAATGGCTTTCAGATCTTAACCGATGTTAAAGAAGAAGTATTACTCGTATCACAGTGTAAATAAACAGCTGTTGTAAAAGTGTGATCTTTATTCAGAGCTGATTCCTCTCTATTATTGGTTTACCGCTCCTCACGCTGTTTTTTTACGGTTGTCAGTACCGTTGAGCTCTAGTGAGATGGGATCTTTACGGATTATGTACCTGAAAGAAAACAAAACATAAAACTACAGATTCATGTAAAAGGTACTACAGTTAGGGTAAATCTCAAGAAAAAGATTGAAGAATTAAAGATCAATTCTGCTCATATTGCAACCTAAAACCAACAGAAGGAAATTATAGAAAATAACTTATTTATACAAGAATATGTAAAAAAAAAAAAAAATCACTTTTTTCTGATTTTTTTCTTAGAGATCTTGTTTTCATGACAATTAGGCAAATTCCCCCAGTAAAAAATTGTCAGATTACTGTAATGCAAAAAGAAATTTAAAATATGTAATTTGAATAATGTATGCATAGTATTTACAATGCCTGACCAAAAAAATGTAAACATTTACTCTGTCTAGTATTTTATTGGACTTTGATGCATTTGCCATGGCATTTCGATAAGCTTGTGCAACAATTAGTTTTCACTGTTATGCTGATGATCAGTTTCGTCAGGGCGGCGTGAAGAAATATAGAGCTAGCTAATTCACAAAATGAACGGAATGCACAGCTGACATAAAAAACTGGACAACTAGTAATTTCCTACTACTTAATTCTGAAAAAACTGAGATTCTAATTATTGGACAAAACGTCCTAGCGTAATAACCTAGAATACTGTCTAACACTTGATGGCTGCTCTGTTAAGTCTTCGTCGTCGGTTAGGAACCTGGGTGTGCTCTTTGATACCAATTAATTTGAAGTCACATTTTTAGTATCTGTAAAACCACATTCTTCCATTTTAAAAAATATATCTGAATATCCAGATCTGATGAAGGACCTGCGCCTGGACATGACGACGACGCAGTCCTGAAGTGTCAACTAGTCTCTCCCCTGTGAAGGCCTCCTTCCCTTCCCTTCACCTCTGTACAGATAAAACCTTGTCAAAATGATTCCAGTTCACATGGGCATGCAGAAACGACTAAAGTCTGTATAATGCAGGCCAGAGAAGTAATTTGGTTAGTTAGATTCGCGTTTTTGAAGTTTATGTGGAGATAACGTTTAAAAAAAAAAAATGAGAAGCTACGCACTGCATCAGGGTTAAATTACTCGTTGCCAGCTGAAAAACATTAATAATTGCAGCAATTATCCAATGAAGATTCTTACACATTCACTTAGTTAAATCCAGGATGTCACCTTTTTTTGGCCAGGCAGTGTATGTAGTATTTAATTTTAGTATGATTTATATATATATATATATATATATATATATATATATATTACAATGCAAAACAACTCCTAAAATATACCCAAGTCTATAAAAAATAAAAAGTTTCTTTTAGCAAATCAGTTCTTAAAGGGATACTCCACCATTTTTTTATATTAAACTGTTATTCCCTTAACTAAGACGAGTTGATGCATACCTCTCTCGTCTCAGTGCGTGCACTTAATGCACTTGGGAGCACTTCAACTCGGCACAGTAATATCATCAGGATTACTGCACTGAGTCCAAGTGCTATTCCGCCATACATTATAGTTATCCATTTTACCCGCTTAGAAAAGCGCCGCGTTTTATTTTGTCACCATACTTGGTCGTGTAACTACTCGTGTAACTGTATTTAAATAGGGAAAACGTGGAGGTGTTTGGTCGCTTCTAACATCATCTCTGTTTGGTCCCTAATGAATGAACTGTGCTAAGCTATGTGCTAAAGTGTCACCGCGCGCCAGAGCGATTAAGTGCACGCACTGAGACGAGAGAGGTATGCATCAACTCGTCTTAGTTAAGGGAATAACATAGTTTAATATGAAAAAATGGTGCAGTATCCCTTTAAATGTTTCTTCCATATGAAGTACAAAAGATTTAGCTTTACTTACACAATGTCATTTAGCTCCAGCTGTGTATCAGGTGACGGGTTGATTAAGGCATAAGATTGGTTACTCTGGTTAATATTCAGCTCATCTGGATTGAAAAACAAATGTTAACAGAATAAAAAGTCATTTCAGTCGTAAAAATGTGTTATTCTCCAGAACCATGCCCTAGTAGTAATGAGCCACTCGACTGAAAATATGAGGTATCAAGTAAAATCAATGTTTTTAAAAAGCTGAATGTCACCACATTGTTACTTAGTTTTATATTTTGAAGTGAGATTTAGCATTAGACAATTTTAGTCAAGTTTCAGATTAGTTTGTTCATACTGCTGCCATTGGTACTATTATTATTAGTGTGTGGACAAATGTTAATTGTACACCCTTGGTTACACAGTTCTCAACATCAAATAAAAAATGTATTTCAAATAATGCATTGAAACGTACTAATTCATTCTGCACATGGTTTCACTGAGGTAAGATGGTGTCTCACCGAAGTTGGTGTCTGTTGTGTCACCGAATCCCTTCGTGGAGAGCCCCAGGTTTTTCATGCGCTTCTTGACCAGCTCAGTAAGCTCCTGTCTCTCTGAGGGCAGGATGTCCCACTGCTGGCTCAATCTGTCTGCATCGCGCTCCGCATGCCGCGGCCCCAGAAGATTGGAAGCCCACTGCAGGCTCTTTCGGCGCAGGGAATGAGTGTGTGCATTGCTGTCTGGGAATTCACACTGAAGACCCTGAGGTTGCCCCTCCTCTTCAAAGACGGACACTTTGTCTGATGTTTGGGATTGAGGAGACTAGAAGAAAGAAAGACTGATTGCTTTAAAATGAGAAGTTAAAAAAAGCCCTGTTATTGCATGTTTTTTGCTTTTCAGAAGGAATATTTTATAATATATTTTTAACAAACGTACAAAAACATTTTTTCAAATCACTCTTGTACAATTTTAATTTTAAATTATGAGAAAAAAAGTTTAGAAAATACCAACATTTGGTCCCGAGCCAGCCCCTAATTTTCAGAATGTTAAGTTTCCATGCTGCTTAATATTTTTGTTGAAACCGTAATACATTTCAAAATAACAGCCTTTATTTGAAATGTATAATTATCTTTAGATGGCTTAACTGTCACTTTAGATCAATTTAATACACCATTGCTGAATAGAAGTAGCCTATTACGTTCTTTCAAAAACATTTTTCAAAACCTTACCGACCCCAAACTTTTAAACAATCGAGTGCAACAGTCGGGTTCTGGAAGGAAAAGCTCCATCTACATAGAGAAATTGAGTTTAAACAATAACATAAACCTTTAGAGAGAGCCCTGTGAGCTACTTTGGTTGTTAATTGGTAGTATTTGCTTTTATTGAAGCCGCCAGCCCACATTATTACATTAATAACTAAAACTTACATTAGCCATAATGTTGTACAGAAAATTACACCAATCAGAGGCTCAAAACACACCAAAAGATCTCATTCGCCCTCCCTATGCTCTCAAAATACAAAATAATTTGAATATATAAACCTAAAAAAAAAAAAAGTATATATAATCAAGTTGTTTTATATTTCGGCCTCATTTATTTTGGCCTATTATTTTTGCCCGATTTTCAAATACTTTTTGTTTCAAATCAGAGTTTGTAATGTTATGATTCCCCTTATAGCTGGTTGGCTTGTTTCAAGGCTTATAACTCTTTTTTTTAAATCCCTATGGGAGAAATGAATGTAAAAAATACTTCCAGAACTAGCGCTGCTGAAAAAGCTGTTCAACTCTATAGTGTACATGAGTAAAGTGCTAGAACTACTAAACATTTCACTAGTTACCTGTTAAATTATAACAGTCTGGGGTAAATCCATTGATAAAACGGATGTTGACTGAATAGATCTAATTTGTGTAATTGCATACTCAGTTGTTTGCATGACATTTATCACTTATGTGAGGGATAATCCATGGCTATCTGTGCGTTAAACGATTGTAAATGCACATGTGGAGGCAAAGGACACCCCGACGCAAAGCCTTGAATATCCCGCTTATAGCGTGGTCATTTACCTGCATTGACAAGTTCAAGCTGTTATTGATGTTTGAGCGGAAGGGTAAAGATGACGCTTAATTTTGTCAGTTACGGCTCGGTGGATCTACCATTCTGGCCACTTTAAATCAGACACAGAGATAAAGTAGTGCGTAAGATTACATTTATTTGAATGAATGAATTTTATTCACCGAGTCCAGGAAGTCAATTTCAGGGGGGATGGAGTCCCACTTTAAAATGTAGAGGATTCCCATCTTTTATCCACGTAATAGCCTATTACATTCTGCAATACAGTGGGATTTTCTGCATCTAAGGTTTAAAAATATGATCCAAACTAGGGTTCCCCATTAAATTTTGGCAATTTCCACCCCTTATAGCATTTATTTGAATTAAATATCAAGAGAGAGAGACGAGTGTGGGAATTACCTGTGTCTGTGCAGCATCTCTCTCTAAAAATAATGAAGCTTTGAGTTTAATTACTTCAAAAGCAGCGATGACATCCTCTCGTTTCTGAGAAATACAATGTAGCAATTAAGTAGCGAAGCTAATTCATTAATATATGTCGCGAGGCAGCGATGAAAACAAGTTTATCTGCTCCTGAATGTTTTTGTGTGTGACCAGTGTGATCTCCCAGTGATCTCCTGGTGTGTGTGTGTGTGTGTGCGCTTCAATAAAAGCAGCGCATTAATATAGTACGGTGATTGAACTGACTGGAACTACCTGTGCATTAAATGGTTTTAATGCACACCTTCCAGCGAATCAGAATCGCTTATTCAGACAGACCATGGTATAAATGATAATAATAATTGGTGAAAAGAAAATGTCCTGACTGAACTGATAATTAACAAGTAAAGCTGGCTCCTTCCCTTCTGTTCTAATTGAACAGTGTCTCCTGACCCAAAAGTGTGTATGTTTTGCACTGAACATAACGAAACCTCGGGAGGTTGAACTCGCGGAGACTCTGTCCTGTAGATGCCGATGGGAATGTCTCCTACAGTGGAGGACAGCACTTGGTACAGTGTGCCGTACGTCTGGATGCACAAGTCCTCCTCTTTGATACTCAACTGAAATGTAATATACCACATTTTAACACTGCCGAAACATCATCAAATAAAAGCATCGTACAGAATGAGGATATGTGGACTGGCTAATGTTGTAAAAGTCACACTTACAGCGCACAGGAAGCCAGATTTTGGTGTAGTTTGCAGTCCAAGCAGTAGTCTGGTGATGGTTATCATATAATCCTTAACACAACTCTGAAACAACAGAAGCATTTATAACGCAATTATGGACAAATTTGAAGTTCTGAACATTTACAATTTCCAGCAGCAAGAGCACACAGTACTGTTCAAACGTCTGGGGTCGGTGCGAATTTTGTGATGTTTTTGAAAGAAGTTACTTATGCTCATCAAAGCTGTAATATTGTGAAATATTATTAAAATTTAAAATAACTGTTGTTATATTATATATTTTAAAATGTACTTTATTCCTGTGACGCAAAGCTGAATTTTCAGCATCATTACTCCAGCCTTCAGTGTCACATGATCCTTCAGAAATCAGAATTTGCTTCTCAAGAAACATTTATTATTATCAATGTTGAAACCAGTTTTGCTGCTTAAATGGAAATCAAATACTATGGAAGTCAATGGGGTCCATCAACTTTTACCGACATTCTTCAAAATATATTATTTTGTGTTCCGCAGAAGACAGAAACTCATACAGGTTTGGAACAACTTGAGGGTGAGTAAATGATGACAGAATCTTCATTTTGAAGTGAACTATTCCTTGAATATTTTTGTGGAAACCATGATAAGGGAAAGTTGAAAATAAAACCGAAATAGAAGTTTCTATTGAAAAGTAAATCCTTGCTTAATAAAAGTATTTATTCTGTAAATACTTCACATTTTTGACCCCAAAGTTTTGAACAGTAGAATAGATATAGATATATTGGTATTCAGCTAATGAAGATTTGTATCGCCATGTTGCCATCTAGTGGGCATTAGCAGGCAAACATTCATAAATGAGTTGAGGCCAACAGGCAGCACATTTCTTTTAGCAGAGGGGTGTTAGTTACCTGGTAGAGGAGTGTGTCCAGCATGCTGATGCTGAACACCTTACCGGCTGCAAAAGGCAGGCGAAATATGAAGGATAAGTTTGAGCCTTTCTCTTTTTCTTTCTGCTCCATAAAGCCATGCAGATAAACATGGAAAAGAAGGGTTAGGACCAAACAGATTAATCAAGCCAAAATCAATATTTCTATGATTTGATATAATACAGAGTGACAAAAGCATGTTATGAATTTCTGCTCACCTTCTCCAGTTTGGAGAATTCCAGAGAGTGACAGTCCTTTGCGCAGAACTGCATGAACCTCATGTTAGCGGGATGAGTTAACTCTGTGATGATGTTGAGACCAGAGAACAGCCTACAAACCAGTCATTTACAGGAGACTGGTGACTATTACAAGATCTGCAGTGCCCTTGTGAAAAAGAAGTGTGCCTAAATGTATTGAATATGCACTTATAGTGTACTTAAACCTTAAATGTATTTTAAAAAGCATATATATATATATATATAATATTAGTGATATAAAATGTCACAAGTGGTCTTAAGTACACTTAAAAACAATACATTTTCTAATAGTCAAATTCATACTAAAGCACACGAAAAATCCTAGATTATTATTTTAACTGTAGTGTTATTTGATATTACATTTAAAGTTAATATTTTAAATGTACTAAATTGCCACTTCATCATTTTTAGTCATATTTAAATGCCATACAAGTTTCAATATAAATCATATTAACTCTTTCCCTGCCATTGACAGAATTTTCCGGAAATCGATGTTTTCATGTGATACGGTGCTAGGGGGCGCTATTACGCATCCATTATTAAGGATCCAAAAACAAGCGAAGAAGCAGAAAGAAGCGATCGAAGCATTGCACACATGTAAGCTAACATAATCATCAAACATTCCACAGCATATGAATAATAACTGGCTAATGATACTGAATGAAATGTTGAACCCCATGGAGAGGTATACGAATGTGAAGCTTTGGGGAGTTGATGGAAGCGATCTACTCCATCTATGTTTTGATCATTGACATTTGATCAAGTCTTTGACAAAAAGACGATTTATCTAAAAATTTTCCTTTTTTTAATGAAACCTGGTTTCCTTGTCCTTCCGGTTCTGTCTGGGTCAGGCAGACTTGGACTTGCAGGCCTTCGTTTATGACTCGTCCCTGCACCCATTTGGCTCCGTCTTCCCTCCAGCTCCACCTCAGTCCTCCGGCACCCTGGCTTCACCTCAGCCGCTCATCCCCACAACTCCGCCTTGATCTCCAGGACCTTCAGTGTCGCCCAGTGTCGTTGGATCTTCGGCTCAGTGGGTCTCCACCCCCATCAGCTCTGCCTCAGTTGGTCGTCCCCCTGGTTCTGTCTGCCTAGTCTCCGGCGCCATGACTCCTCCCTCCCTCGACTCCACCGTGGGCATTCATCATGGGATTCCAGCCTGGCTCCTCCTACTGGCTTCTACCGCCGCCGTCTCCTCCCTGGCGTTTCCTGTTTGCTCTTTCCTGGTTACTGTGTTCATGCGTTGTTCCTAGGTCCTCCACCCAAAACCCGTCCCACCCTCCTCTGTTGGACTTTTTTTATTGTTGTTATAAGACGCATAGGCACGCATTCTGGATGGAGGGGTATGTAGGCTTATCTGTGTCTTATGTGTGTTTTGCACTTGTTTTTAGTTCAGGTTCCTGTGTTTCAGTTTGTTTCCATTGTTTTTCATTGTTGGATTATCAGTAACACCTGTCATTTATTTTGTTGATTGGTTTGTGTATTTAAGCTCTGTGTTTCTTTCAGTTCATGGTCTGTTCTTGTCACGTTATAATCGGTTGTTCTGTTCCTTATAGCTTTCGAGTGTTCTGAGTTTTTTGTTAAATCTATAACTGCTGCATTTAGATAGATTACCTTGACATTTTTCAACCAAAGCTGACATAAAGACGATGAAAGTGGGTCAACAAGCGCTCCTAAGTTCAACTAATTGCATTTAATATAAATTGAAACAATAGATTTTCATTTAATTGCAAATAATATTGCAAATTCCATACCGAAAACACTGAATTTCAGTTTGGACTTAAATTATTTTTTATAAGAGCTCTTTTTAAAAGTATGCTACATTGGACTTCTTTATCACAAGGGTTTGTTCAACAAACATGCATTTATTATGGCACATGGCTGTATTTTATAGCTGATATTCAATAGTGTGATGTTTTGTCATTTTAAATGCACGCAAGTGATTCATCTCTTGAGAAATTAAAGAAAATCTTAAACAGTCTCTGACCTGAACAGGGTCTGGACATTAACAATGGTTTTTGCATCAGCCATATAGTCTTCCTTAGCGCTCATGGTGCTCTCCCTGTCAACAACCACCATATTGGCAGCAAATGAGACCCCACAACGCAACAGGTCATCCAGGCTGTACGGAGATACACACACAGACAGACAGACAGACGGATCGATTTAGTAAGACATTTGCAATGTTTGATGCAACCTCAAATAATCATTCTGACATAGACTAATTTGAGTTTTGTATTTAGCTAATAGAGCTTCCGTCAACTCTTCCACTCTTCATTTAAAATTGAACTAGGATAATTTGCAAAAGCGTGAGTATTTAAACAAAACAAGGAGATTAGAAAGTAGACAAGTATATCTGGTGGGCATGACAACCTCTGTGGTCGCATTTGTTAACAACAAGTTAAGTAAAAGCTTTAAAATTACAAGGGGGTATTCCTGACGTATTCTGTCGTAGAAAAAAACATGAAAAAATCTTGGGTTTGTGCACCACAGATCGTACTTTAGGCATTTAACCAAAAACCCATTCAAAAAACCATTTACTTCAGTACGATGGAATCCTTATAATTCAAAAATATTTATTTGTTTTCAGGTTTTTAGACGGCACTCTATTCTCAATTGTGTCTTGAGCTAATTCAATGTTTTTATGTTATCTCCTTCCTCTCCTAAAATAAATGTATCGCTTGAGGGCAGGATATACACACAAACATTGTAATGTTTCATATTTCAAAATAATGTCTCTTGCCTGTCGATTGATCCAAGCAAGTAATAGATCATTGGGAACCAACAGACAGTCTCAAGAAGTTCTGCATCTGGCCTAAAAGACAGACACACAGAAACAACAATGCAGACATCTGTGGTCATTTTAACTATAAGACATTGGCAACTAAAGAGTTAGTAAAGCTCAATGAACAAGGTAAAAGAGAGTGATGTGTAAAATAAGGATTTTTACTCTTTTTCCAAGAGCAGCACGATGGGCCACAGTTCGTTCTGTGGTCTGTATGAGGCTCGTAACGGCAGGATGAAGTTGTACAGGCTATTCCCTGCTGTCTCCGCGGACACAATGATGAGCTTGTTCTTCAAAGCGTACGCTCTGACATCATCATCGTCTTTGTGGTTGCAGGTCTTAGACAAAAACTGACAATCACAATAAGATAATTAAGCAATGTCAAATTACAATTCAACACTAAACCAGTGATCCCTACACTGCATACTTAAAGCATATTCATAAAACATACACTACCGATACATTTTTTTTTTTGTTATTGAAGGAAGTCTCGTATGCTCACCAAGGATGCATTTATTTGATCAAAAATACAGTAAAAACATAACTGTTTATAATTGCTTTCTGTTTGAATATATTTTAAAATGAAATGTATTCCTGTGATGCACAGCTGAATTTTCAGCATCATTGGTCGTTAGTGTCACATGATCTTTGAGAAATCATTCTAATATAATGTTTTCCTGCTCAAGATTTTTTTTTATTTTCATCAATGTTGAAAACAGTTGATTTTTTTCATTTTTGCTGTAACAAAAAAAATGATGTAACGGTTTTTCTAGATTTTTTTGATGAAAAGAAAGTTAAAAAGAGAACAGCATTTATTTGAAATAGAATTATTTTGTAGCATTATACAAGTATTTACTGTAACTTTTGATAAATTGAATGAATCATTGCTGAATCATGAATCATTTTCTTCTAGAATTATCATTTTTATCAAACTTGTATGTTTATGTTCAGTTATTTCACTTTAATGGCAATGAAAATGACCTATTCATTGTCATTAAAGTGAAATTACTGAACTTGAATATACAAGCTTGATAAAATGCTAATTTTAGAAGAAAATTTCAGATGGCACTTAGAGGCTTTTGCATCTGAAGTCTTCATATATATATATATATATACATACATATTATATATATATATATATATATATAAACTGTTGTTCATATTATTGTCCACCAAAATGTACATTTATTACCTTTTCCAGCCGCATACAACATTTGGCCGTTTTCTCTTTCCGTAAATGGCAAAGTATCAGTGAGCTTCCGATGTAGGGTAAATTTGGGGGATATCCCTTAACGTAACTAAAAAAATAAATAATAACCAACCGTTACACTTTATTTTAAGATGTAGTTACATAGTACTTACTGAGTAATATGGATTGATCCACATGCACTTACTATAGGATTACGATGAGGGTTAAGGCTTTGGTTTAGGGTTAGTTACTTGTAAGTATGCACAACTTACTGTTATGCACTCGCCTCAAAATGAAGTGTTACCAAAACAACTTTGGTAAACAGAGGATTTTCTCTCTCAGGAAAAGAACAAATTACCCATCGCTACATTCATCTCCACTGAAGGGCTGACATGGACTCTTTGCCTGATCGCCGAGTAGATCGCCAGTCTGGAAGGAAGATGAATCCGGCACTTCTAGAACAGGAACCATGTTTGCTCTTCTGGTCTCAGATATATTTGTTTCCGTTGAAAGAGACGGACCTAAACTGGATGGAATGCTTATTTCCTGCACATCTATGGCCATGGTACCTTTAGGAAATACAAACATAAAACTTTAGGCAAAAATCGGGAATGACATTACATTATCTTTTATAGAAAAACTGTAATTTTATGGTGAACTTTTTTAAAACTTAACACACAGTACATACGCCTCTGTTTAAAAGTTGTAGTAAAGTTCTGTATGCGAGTGTAGTAAAATTCTGGTAACTTTATAATAAGGTTCCATTGGGTTAATGCATTAACTAACATTACGTAACAATGAGCAATACAATTGTTACAGTATTACTATTTATTAGTCTTTGTTGATGTTATTTAATAAAAATACAACTGTTCATTGTTAGTTCAATTTCTCAGGCCTATTAAATAATATTAACTGATAAAACTTTTGTTTGTAGTAATGTATTAGTAAATGTTCAAATTAACATCAACTACGATTAATAAATGCATTCAAAGTATTTTTCATTGTTAATTCATGTTAACTAATGTTAACAAATGGAACCTTATTGTAAAGTGTTGCCAAAATTATTTTGGTTTCAAACGATTATTTTATTCAGTAACAATGCATTAAAGGGTTAGTTCACCCTCATGTCGTTCCAACCCTGTAAGACTTTCATTCATCTTCGAAACACAAATGAAAATCTTCTTAAAGAAATCTGAGAGCTTTCTGTTCCTCCATTAACAGTTACGAAACTACCATTTTCAAGCCCAAGAAATGGTTTAACCATTTAATGGTTTAACCATTTGACCCAAGTGGTTTAACCTCAATTTTATGAAACGATGCGAGTGCTTTGTTTGCGCAAAAAAATTTTTTTTTGTTGAAAACATAATTTACCACTTTACTGACAAAATAGTAATCTCCAATGAGCGTTCACGCAACAACATCTGCTCTCGCGTCAACACAAAACGCATGCGTCGTGGTGCTCTCGTGACTGCGTGTTGGAGATATTTTGTCAATAAAGTGGTAAAAAAATTTTTTTGCTCAAACAAATTACTCGCATTTACTTCCTAAAGCTGAGGTTAAACCTCCTCGGTCACATGGACCTTTCTGTGGCTTGAAAGTGGTACCGGTAGTTGCATAGGCTGTCAATAGAGGGAATGAAAGCTCTCAGATTGCATGAAACATATTTTTTGAACTAAAGTCGTACAGGCTTGGAACGACATGAGGGTGAGTAATTAATGACAGCATTTTTGGATGAACTAACCCTTTAAATTGATTAAAAGTAACAGTAAAAAAAAATCATATTGTTAAAAAAAAAATCTGTTTTAAATAAATGCTGTTCTTTCAAAACTCTCTATCATCAAAAAATCCTAAAAATATTAATATTCATTAAAATAATAATATTTGACAATATTACTATTTTTACTACTTTTGACCAAAGAAATGCAATCTTGATGAGCATGAGAAACATAAACATATTTTGTTTATAAACATAAAAATATCTAACAGACCCCAAACTTTTAAACAGTAGTGTATGACACTGCTGTGATATGTACAGTATCTTTGTTTGAATGATTATCAGATGCATTTGTCTGACCCATGCTAGTAATGGCACTGTTTGTTGAGGGTTGAGTCTTGGGGCTGTTTTTACACGCTGCCTGGGTCTTGAAGCAGGACTCCTCCTCTTTGGTGAGACTGATATAGAAGCACACGTCCCGGGGTTTCATGGTGTGCTGAGGACCAGGGTTCAGCAGGATACTCTTAGTGTCCTCAGGGCGCACTCCAATAAGACATATGCCATACCTAGAAATGAGAGCGAGATTTACACAAATATTTATTAAAAAAGTATTTCTAAAAAAAAATATGACATGAATTGAAGGTCCAGAGGTGAGAAATTGCCATTTTTGTGTACTGACATTTAGTGCATTTCTCAAATACTGTATGCTTATTCCACATACTCACTTATTATATGCGTTTAAGGAGGCATAAGGGAAGCTCTTTCCCTCATACTCAGAAAAGAAGACGCTTTCTTTCAGAATAATGCTGTACACTTCATTTCCTGAGCATTTTCCATAAACTCTGTGCCAGTCCTGAGGAGTGTGTTGACCTTCTCTGCAGAGTTACATACAGAACATCATATCATGTATAGTTTTGATTTTGTGATCCAAAATATTTGTGTTCCAAAACACTGGTGTACCCACAGGCCTTGTGAGGTGTGCACCAGCAGGGTGATGAAGGTGGACGTGGCAGGACAGATGCAGTTCAGGGCCAGCATGGCATATCTAAACTCTTCCTCACAAACAATATGATCTGAAAGGGAACATCACAGCACAACTGTGTTGGAAAGTTATGCATTAAAGTCTCCTGGCTATTTCTCTTCAGTCATTGTTTGAATTGAAATGTTCTGGAATAAATTCATCGAGACAGATTTAACAATACCTGCAAATTTCACATGAAATTTGTTTTCTGGTTTGAGAATCTGAACAAAAAGAGTACAGCTTGGAGCAAAGTCCTTTACTGCCCAAGCCCTCAGGATGGTCTGGTAATCCTGAAGAAAAGAAAAAATATTATTAAAGGTGGAATATTCATAGTAATTATATAAATAAATCTATGCATAATATATTCTATATGTCCCATCTCTTCACAGATAATTAAAGACAAAGCCTTAACATTTTTAATATTAATTCTTCACTTTTTTAACCTCTTTTTTTAATACATACTGCTGCATTGCGATCAGCCTCACAGCGACACGACAGAATGAAACAAGCCTCCGCATTATCCACCCTGTATAGAAAGAAAATGTATCTTGAATTCTTTTTTTTTTTCTTACACCATGTTTTTTTCCCTGTTTTAAGTGTAAACTTCTCTAAATGTAGTTATATTTAAGCTTTATATTAAGGGCTTTTGTTTAACTACTGTCACGTGCAGGCAGAGGAAAATGAAGGAGAGAGGAGTGGATCCAATTGCAGCACTTTTAAACTTCCACAAACTAAACAAAACAAACACGGTATTCCAAATGTAACAGCTAAGCAAACAACAAAGACAATACAGGACAAATAACTGATATTGAGGACTTAACTGAGTTAAATACATAGGCTAAAGGAGGAACCAAACAAGACACAGGTGAATATAATCAATTAACCAATGAGTAACCATAGTAACATAGTAAAGTGATAATCAGAAACCAAGGAACTAAAAACAGGAAGGAAACACAGGAACCAAAGGAAACACAATATAAGAGTCCACAAGCAGAACATAACCATTACAGTGCTCTCCCCTCCCGTGCCAGAAATGGAAGCTTTAGCGTAAGTTCTGCTGGGAAGACTCAATTGTTGCGTCATTGATTATCTCCTCATCTATCAAATCACGTTTTAATACTAGAAGTATAAAAGACCCGTACTTACACTTGTCTGAGTTCGCAGATGCTGACGCTTCACTCACCTCCATCCACCCCTCCACCACCAAGATGATTTCTTCCCTCCAGCAAGAGATGGGTTCCTCCGTCCATCCTTCCTATCACCATAGGATTTCCCCTTCAACCTCCCCACCACCACCAGGATGGTCCCTTCCAATACCGCATTGGGGGTCGGCTGCGCCCCCGCCATCTTCAGGCGGGAAATGCTGAATCCGTACCCTCGGATTGCGAGTTACGGACGGGGCCTACGCCAAAGAACTTATTGCATGTGGCTTGCTGGGCTGTTAATAAATGTATAATTATCGAGTATCAATTCTCCCGAGTCTTTCTGGTAGAACTAGTCTAACTGTGGAGGGAGGGTGACACCAAGGTGTAGCCGACAGAGGGAGGAGATGGAGGAGGGAGGAGCAAGGGAGCGTCCCTGAGCAGAGCCATTTGGACAAAGATCCACGGAAAAACCGATGGAGGGTAAAGCCAGGAATCTGACTAACTGAGGTAGAGCTGGGAGACGTGGAGACCCAGGTGAAGTCGAGGAGACGAAGATCCAGGGAGACACCGCTGGTCTGGATAGCCAAAGTGGAGTCGCAGCAAAGCAGGACCAAGGTGGAGCTGGGGGCTCAGCAGACCCTGGTGGAGCCGGAGGGAGTGAGGACAAAGGAAGAGCTAGAGGGAAGAAGGAGCATGGTGGATCCAAAGAGGTGGAGGTCTGAGGCGCAGACGGAGGCCCGGAAGTCCGTGTCGAAACCAGGGAGACGCCTCACCAATGCTGAGCCGTAGGGACGAGACCATGGTGGAGCTTAGGCTACATGGAGCCAAGGTGGAGCTGATGGATCAAAAGGCCAAGTTGAGTCATTGGCTTTGGAGGCCCAAGGTGGAGCTAGGGCTCCTCACACCAAAGCAGAGCTGGGGACCGAGTAGCCCGAGGCGGAGCTGGGAAGTCAGGCGAAGCCAGAGATAGAGGGCTGGATGGGACCGGCAGAGACGAAATGAGCTTGGCTGAACCAGCGGTTACGAAGGAGACAGGGGACCAGAGGAGACTAGACACAGCAACCACTCCTCAGTGGTGGGCATATGTCCTCTTTACATGAGTTTAAATTTAAGCTAAAGTCTTATCTTTTTGACCGGCCATTTCACTAAATCTCAACTATGGTTTTATTACATTATGTGTTAATGGTATTTTGCTCTTCCTTTCATGTTTCCTGGACTTTTTCCTCGGAAAGCACAGTGGTCAACTTCTATTGTGTTTATTTGTGTTATATAAATACAATTTTAATGAAAATTAAATGAAATATGGACGGGGCTCCAATCCAACTCCAACTCATACAGGGACAGACGTTGGTGCCGACTCTCGCACCTGTTCAGACTCGGTGACTGGCTCGTTTCGGCCAAGCAATCTCACTCTCAACTCTGTCACAACTACTATGTACTTAAAAAAATAAACAAATGTAGGAATATGTTGTGAAATTCAATAAAAATATGTTTGCAAAAAAAAAAAAAGTTAGGTACTTATTGTGTTCATTTTGTACTGTTTAGGGACAGGTTTGGTGGTATGGTTAGGTTTAAGGGTGGGTTAAGGGGTTTAATCATAAATTGGGACAATATTGTGTAACATTGTTTATATTATTGTTTATACACTGAAGTAGTACAATAATACGTTACATTGACGTATTATTGTTTTGTATTAATGTAATAGTATTGCTGTATACAAAACATAATGACCACTCACAGGTGAAGTAAAAAATGACGCTGTAAAAAAATAAGAATGGTCAATTTTGATTTCATGGTGACTTAAACATGAGTTATTTCATTAGCTAACAAACTAACGTGCAATATGTGTTTTACAGTATTTATTTATCTTTGTTCATATTAGCAAATAAAAATGCTATTATAACATGCTTTGGAAGTATTGCTCATTGTTAGTTCATTAACAAATGAAATCTTTTAGTAAAATGTTACCAATTTATTTCTTAATATCTTACACAAATTTGCTTCTCAAGCAAATTTATTAAAAAAATAGAGATCCTTTTTTATGATGATTAAGCACTTTATAGCAAAACTGTGGCATTTGGATTCTGTTCCATGTATACTTTTAAGTAAAGATTTAAATAAAGATATCATTTATGGCCCTTTTTAATAGAAATACTCAGTGTGATAAGCCAGAAATCATGATATATGTTTTCTATATATTATGGCAGCAGTTTTACAGGTGAAACCCAATGTAGATGTGGGATGTGTGAAACAGGCCCAAGATATTGCAACAGATAAATATCTGTTTCTTATAAAAAAAGTCTCTTTAAACTCACTTTGCTCTGACCAGATCTTGGTCTTTGAGAGCAGAGCCCTGCAGATATATGACTCTATGTGACCACATTGGGATCCGCAGTACCCGTCTCACTGACGCATCCAGCTCTGTTGGGCAAAGGATGATGACATAGTACTCCTGGAAGACATCAAATTATTATATATTATTATGGCTCTCTATACAAAGCACAGGCTACAAATTTATTATAGTCCCTGAATGACAAAGGTATGCATGTTCAATGTTCAGTTCATGCAGTGATATTTGTGTATATTTTATATGACAGACGTAATTTCCACTGAAACAGGAAGCTGAGGCGGGACATATTGAATGGCTCCTCCCCCTTTTCAAATAGCCAATAGCGTTTAGTTTACCTCACAGACTGCAAGTCGTACTTGACAGCACCATGGAAGTGAATCCGAGCGCTGATGATACGTTGGATTCAATAATAGAGGTGTGAATAAATTCTAGCCTTTTCATTCTTAACCAACGTACAGTTGGAAAACAGAATAAAACTCAAGCGTTTGAGCAACCGAACACACATCTCCAACCCATATTGCTCCGTGACGTGTCAACGGTTGCTTTGGCCAGCAAAGCTTTATTTTAATTTATAGCATAGCCGGCGGGACTCTTCAGATTTTAGAGAGCATTTGATTGGGCAGAAGATGTGATGAGAAGTGCAGAGTGATGTCATAAAAATCCGTGATCCATTTTAGCAGAAGTGAGAGACTGTAAGTTTGGAATGCTTATAGTATCTCCTAAATGCAAATTGTGTCATTGTTTTGGAACACACCAGCTTATTCATAACCTTAAGGCTAATATATTCATAAAAGCCAAAAAAACGTACATTTTGATTTCAGGGGGCCTTTATTTGAATAGCTGCCAAAAAGACCATCCACTGGAACTGAGTGTTTACCTTTGAACTGTAATGATAATTCTGTTTAATCATTTGTTTTTGTTGTACCTGAAGTGTGGGGTGGGCATAAAATTCATTTAGGAAATCCATCAGCAGGTCGATTTTGACTGAACTGACGCACAGCACCATGTGTCTCTCGGTTTCTGCTCTCTGCCTGCTGTAATCTCCTCCTGATTTCTGCCGCTCCATCCACAAGCAGGCTAGATCCTCAATCTAGTGTCATCACACCACAAAGAAAACACCATAATGCATAGCATTATCTCTCATTTTGTTAATGACATTGCCTGTAAGATTATTGCTCTGATATGTCCCTCAAGGGATCTGGGAATTTTTAAGTGCATTAATATTGTGAAGCCTTCTGTGAGGACTGCCCTATTTCATCCCAATTTTAAATATATCATGAGATTCATTTATTATGTTATAATATTAGGAGCACTAGATTTTAACAGTAAAAAAATGTGCACACAGTTGTTGGTTTTATTTAATTTTTTATATTTAATTACATTTTAGATTTCTTTTTTTAAAAGTTTTAGAACATTTTAACAACTTGCTTTAGTACAATGACAAGATAAAAGCCAATTATTTTAAAATAATTGTCTAGTTTTTATAATATCACACTTTTATAATATCACCAGTATCCACTTTATTTTTTGAGCAACAAACCAGTGTGTCTGTGATAACGGTAATGAATTAAAATAATAGGATAACAAATATAAGTTTACAACAAAAATCAGCTGTTTTTGTACAAATAAAATATTTTTTTATAAATGGATGCACCAGCTTTTATGTTCAAAATAAGGTGAATAAATGTGTTTTTATCCAGTAAAACTATATACAGTTTCTGCCATTATATTTGATAGTTGTATTACCATGCAAAGCATGGGGATCATCATACTGGCATCAAATGTTTGTTTACACTTACAAATAATCAGATAGAGTAAAAGAGTATGCGTGTCCGACGGGAGGGCTCCATTTGAAAATGTTCCTCCCGAACTTTGTTAAGCATCATCTATACAGTATAGTATAGTATAGTATAGTATAGTATAGTATAGTATAGTATAGTATAGTATAGTATAGTATAGTATAGTATAGTATAGTATCAAATGCAAGCTTACCTGTATAGGCAGGACCATTAAAGCGACAATTATCATAATAACCACCAGCAACTTGGAGGGCCAGATATCAGGAAGAACATCTCCAAACCCCACTGTAGAGAAGGTCACGATGCAGAAGTAGAGTGAGTCAAAAACTGTGAGTTTGGTTCCAGCACGCTGCAAATGCTCAACTCCCCAAATGCTGGAGAGAGGTGGAAAAGTTTGAAAACAAATCCAACAAAAGTAAACGAAACAAAGGAGTCCATGTTAAGTTTGCAGAAAATGGGGGACTGTTTACTACAGTCATACATGTATTAATATATTAATTATTGTCAAACTATTAATATACACTCACTAGCCACATTATTAGGTGTTCAACAGCTCGTTAACATACATATCTAATCAACCAATCACATAGCAGCAAATCAATGCATTTAGCATGTGTTAGCTGTGTTTGAAATTGATAAAATCCTTACTAAAAGTGTACGTGTGCCCGAAAGTCAAAAATGTTGTACGCAACAAAATATTCAGGCTAAAACCGTGTGTACTGTACGCCAGAACCTGCGCAAAATTCCCTTTATTAATCCCAGTCAGCGGAAGATTGTGCGCACATTACTCTGTAGTAAAAACATTAAAACACAGCATGCCTGAGGAAAAGTGTTCAAAAGCATCGCATCCACAACACATATTTCTATTTATTGAATATAAAAAGTGTTGTAACTTCTCAGTAATGATTTCATGTAGTTTAAGTGTTTAACACCATTCATGAGAGTGGCATATTTAATCTAAATGTTTATATCAGAAGTAAAACATAGTCTAAATCATTCTTTTATTTATTTAAACTGTTATTGTGAACATGCACTGTATTTATGATTAGGACTCATAATGAATTTTTACGGTTTTACTTCATCTGCCGTTAGATTCAGTCAGTTTCACTAAACGGCCCAACGCGCTCGCTGGAACGGACATTTAAGAAGGGATGGATATATAAGTGATAGGCTTGGTGAGTGAAATTATATTTGTATTATCTTTCTGTATATGTCTAATTTTCTTTAGATTTTCTGTCTAAAAGTGACCAAAAAGACTTTGTCGCCAAACTGCTCCGTCTCCAAAACGTTTATAATTTCATCAAGTCACTAATGAAAAGCAATGCCACTTTTCTTCTCTAATGATTTCATATGGATGTTGCAAAAATTATTTTCTGTATTCCTGATTGACCATACGTAGAGTTTAAAATGAATAACACAATTTGATGTTTCATGGTTATTTATGAGCATTTACAAAGACACAAAATCAGCAAAAGTTGATTCTTTTTTGAACAGCATGAGCATGTTTTACATGCATGATACACAGAGCAAATGCCTTATAGAAGGATGTGAGATATGCAAGCTCAATTTCTGGGTAAAACCACCACACATTGACTAATGTGGCATATGGTCAATGAAGTGGTGGGATCAGGAAATGGATCAAATCAGGAGAACTCATATTTTGCTCTGACTCTCTGTCTGCATTAGCTCATGACACCAAGTATAAGCAAACAGCTCGTGAAAATCTCCTCTAAAAGCACTTACTGGCAGTGTAATGGTGATCATTTAGTGCTTTCTGTGATTTTTCTAACGATGAACACTTGACCACAGAGCAATTAGTATATTGATTTAGTTCCGAGATAAAAGAAAAAACTCTAATATATTGACAACTAAAATAAAGATAATGTTGCTGAGGTCTACAGCAGATGATCTGCAGCTACGTCATCTGAAAAACAAAGGATGCTAGAGCTTCTCTCTGAAATAAATAGACTACATGACTTTTACCCTGATATTTGCCCCAATTTTTAGTCTTGATGTGTCAACCCTACTTGCCGAAAGTCAGAGATTTGTAGATAAAACTGCAGATTTTGGGCAGTCGGAGTTGACAGATTTGGTCAATCTATTTGGACAGATTTGGTCAATCTATTTGGACAGATTTTATTAACATTGGTCTATAAAGTGAGATTAAATATATCAAATATATTCCTGTTATTTAACAATAAATAGCAAAACAGTCAATAAATGGCAAAACAAAGTAACTTGTGTTACTTGTTTGAGAAAATAACTGTTGTAATGCCTTTCCCATCACATTTTAGGCCACTATATGTACAAGGATATTTTACAATTAGTCTGGCAACACACCAGGGATTAATGAGGATGTGAACACAGATGGAAAAGCACATGTGGTGAGTAAGTGCTCCTGCCTCTAAAAGTATCAAATGCAAAAGTGAGCTGCAATTCAATTCAATCTAATGCCTCAGTCTCAGTCAAATGAGAGCAAACAGCCAAACACTGATTAAGACCAGGAGACAGAAACATTAAAACCATCTAGACTGTTTATGTGTGTGTGCATTGTATGAGAGTGTGTACATGAGCTGACTCACAAAGTGAAAATGAGGCAGACAATGGTGGAGATGAGGATGAGGACCTGATTGGACATGGCTGACTGTGTCCAGTGAGTAGCACGATGAAGATCATTCTGAGAGCCAGAGAGAAAACAATGATGGAATTACATTAAGTTTATTGTATATTAACATTTTTGGTTGAACTGTCCTTTTAATGCCGTCTACAGCAGGCAGACAAATAGTCTGATCAATTTCCTACAGTATGACTACAGTATAACAAATGCATGTCTATACTTTCTTCAAAACATATACTCACGATCATGTTTTCCAAGGCACGTTTTGCCAGCCAGCAGTTCAGAAACACGGGGATGAAGAGGTTCCGTAGAGGAGGATAAAAAATCTGTTACAACAAAGACCACCCATTAAACTTTCACCGAAAACTGAAGCTTTTCACCAAAACAGACATTTAATACGTAATAACAAATAATCTTATAAGACTGCTCAACTGGTTTTTAAAATGCCAAAGTAAGCTCTAAACACATATCAGCCAAAAGGGAAAACAGAAAGTCTAATCTTCCGACTTTAATGTTTTATGCAATTGTTTCTACAACTGCTAATAAATATCTTAAATTAAATCTTTGTTTTAAAAGAAAGTTGTAAACAAATATGTGCTCTAAAATGGTATTTTGTTTCTAGTGTGTTCTGCTATGGTGTTGAGGGTGGTTGTGTAGTGTGGTAGGTTATGAATTATGAACCAAAGATTAATACTTAAAAAAAAGATATAGTACAAGAGATGCTTGTAAACAACACTAATAATAAAAGACAAGATAAACATATTAATGGATAATGCTTTAAATCGAATAGGCCTTCATCTTTAGATAGGAAAAAAATTGTGTTCAGGTGTGGCAGCACCAACATCACATGACTATTATTTTCAGTTGTAAGTCAACAGTTTTTCAATTATATACTTACTCCAATCACAAAGGGCACTGTGTCAATCATTTCCAAGATAAACGCTATTTGAAGCACCTGCTGCCATATGTTCCCCTAGATTGTTAGAGAGATAAACAAACAGAGTGAACACAGATGGTATCAATAGTTGCATGAAAAATATATCAGTAGATTGTTTCTTTAGGACCATTGTTTTGATGTTGATGTTGATGTACTGATATGGAAAATACTAAAAATGTATACCTTGTATCGTAGATATGTCAGCAGGATTCTTATGAATAAACATATGACTGCAACAGACACCTAAAGAAAATAGCTATTTGTTAAAATACATCAATAACTTTAAACTAGTTCCATAACACAAACCTTTCACAAAATAAATCAAATAAATTTAAAAAATTGTGGATATTATGAGATTTATCTGCAGAACTACCTGTATAGCCCAAAGCTTGTGATCTCGTTCAACCCAAATAATTGAGGCCCTGGTAACAATAAAGGGTTATTAACATGGTGCAAATTAATAAATCGGTCTTGCAAATTAATAAAATTAATAAGTCTTGTTTTTGGTTTGTTTGGAAATACATACCAGTTGATTTCAAGCAGGGTATAATTTTTGTATGTGCAGCCCAAGCTGTGAGTAGAGGAATTACATTATTTTGAAGCAGATATCATGGAACAGTAATTTTATAGAAGTATAAACTGAATAAAAACATTTACTAATCCTCATATAAAAAAAGTTATTTTTTAAAAATGAAGCAAGGTATTTATTTTCTATAGTTTTGTTATATACAAACTCATTCTACTTGGGCCAGTAACATAGAGGAAGTCTGCCTTCAAACCTATCATCATTAGAAGTGTGTAGGGAATTGACTAGTAAGAGACAAGAAATTAGAGACTGTAGTGCCTTTATGGACAGAATGATTCAGCCCATTACTGTTTCTCAGAGTCTTACAATATTTTTTTCTGTATAAACACATTTTCCTTTAACCCTTGTATCGTGTTCGAATTTGGGTACGATTTTGATGTTGCCGGTCAAATTGACCCGAATCAGATTCAATACAATTCAAGAACAATTACACTCTATATATATATATATAAATCAGGAGAAAATCGTAAATCTTTCATAGTAATGCTTCTCACACATACACAAAAAATAAATATAAGAACATATTATTTTTAAAACTGTATTTAACAATTATTTTTAACCATTTGTTTAAAAAGATAAACAATATTGTAACTATTTTTTGTTTATTTAAAATGTAGATTTTTTTTTCATTTGAAACATTTATTTTTGTGAGCTTTCCTAAAGCTCAAACAGTAGAGCCAAAATCATGCATTTGATTCCCAGCGATACTGATATTCTTGAACTGATACAAATCCTTCTGTGCTGTGCTTTGCATTAAAAGTGTCTTTCAAATGTATAAATGTGAATTTAAATACTCTCAGAGGGTAGTCGAGAAACTGATATATATATATAAAAAAATGGGGTATGTGCAGCTGCGGTTAACCATGAAATTACGGGTCACATTGACCCACTAACATTAAAAACGTCAGATATTTTGTAGACGCATTCTACAACACCTCAGTGTCAAAACTTTGCAGGAATGTTCATAACCCTAAATGAGAAATTGTCTCAAAAAAAATTTCTAGGTTATTTTGTGTTTCGGGTCAAATTGACCTGCAACATCATACAAGGGTTAAGCCTCATCGAAAATACATTGTGAATCCAGCGAGTGATATAGTAATTAATCTTAAGGGAACCATCTCATTTGGCCAAGGATGAGCCTCAAAGTTTCTGTCCATCAAATAATGAAAAATATCAACAGTACCACGTGTGTTGATGTTCTCCTGAGTCAGACAGCACTCTGACTATATACAAAATGCAGCTTAACACCTTGAGCGAAAGATAAAACACTCGCACCCTGAGACCTGAGGAATAAAAATAGTGTTTATAAAACATTTTAGACATAGTAGTACAAAAGAAGTTTCATGCACTCAACAAGTGAGACAAACTTTTGTCACATAAATATGGAACATATCACACATTTTAAATGAATAAGTAGAACTAAATTTAATTTTAAACTAATTTTAATATAAAAAATATATTCATTTTCAAAGTATCTATTTCTTCATAATGTGTTGGTTTTATGCGAGTATGTAAACAAGAAAGAATTCTTTTTAGCATTTGTGATTGTAACAGGACAATAAAAAAACAGACATACTCGATCGTTGGTTTTTGATGAAGTAAAACTGGAGGCGTTCTTTGAAACTATCCTTACTGGATACGTCAACATGCATCCTATGCGGCAAAACACATGAGATTGAGAATGACTGATTAAACAAAAGAAATTAATGTTTCTATACAATTATTTTATAAATAAGATAAGTCCAGGAGGAAATCCAGTGCAATTCTCAAAGATTTTGGTTTAAAAATTATCAGACCCCAACTTTAACCAATGAATTTCAGCCATCTCCACCACTGGTTGCACTCCATCACACTGGAGTTATATAGTCAGTATAGGCCTACATTTTTTGCACACCATCAATAACTAATTTAAATATAGGGAAGAGTAATTGTCACAGGATAACACAACTGTCACAAGGCAGTAGCATAGCTTACTGTAAGGTCCAAACTAAATTAGCCTACACTAATGCATTTCAAAAGGTCTTAAAATATTTCATTCACTTACTTGGCATCGTTTTGCCGTGTCTGCTCTCGGAGTAATGAATCCATGAATCTGTGTTTAAGAGGCAGGGATGCCACTTCGTTGTCACCATCAGCCATGTTTCTGCAAAAGCTTAAAAAAGAACAC
Source organism: Phoxinus phoxinus (assembly GCF_949152265.1). Lineage (NCBI taxonomy): Eukaryota > Metazoa > Chordata > Actinopteri > Cypriniformes > Leuciscidae > Phoxinus > Phoxinus phoxinus. The sequence goes on along the minus strand of NC_136880.1, from coordinate 19,853,859 downwards.
GACAACGTCGTATAAGCCTATTTTTTCTTTTTGACTTTTTCCAATTGTCCAGCTGCAAAATAATATCAAAGTGCGATTCCTGTTTCGCTCCCTTTGTCTCTCTTCCCTGAGTTCCCTCACGAGAGTAAACGCTCACATCTGGTGTGACTGATAGACAGACTCAATGACTAGCCTACAAATTGATGTCATTAGATGTCAGCGGCTTCCCCTCAGCATCAGCGATGTACGCTTCACTAGCGCACACATCTTAAAATTTCGCGCTTATAAACTTTGTCTTTAGTTTGAGTAGACTAATAGCTACAAAAACTAGATAGCCCAACCGAGCGACGGCTTAAAATGTAACATTTTATTTGGCATATCATTCTGGAGTTAGCCAAATATTCAACACTGTTCCTAAACTGATAATAGCCTATCACAGGGAGCCACAAGGGTGCGTGGAACATGTAGAGAAAATCAGTGAAAAAATACAAAAAGAACAAATGAAAAAGATAATAAATGAGGCCTACATAAATCTAAAAATAAATATTTTTTAATTTAAATAACATAACAGTTGAGTACTACAGAGAATGTAACGTAATCGACACATTTATATTTTAGTATTAATTGTGTGTGTGTGTGTGTGTGTGTGCGCGTGCGTGCGTGTGTGTGTGCGCGCGTGCGTGCGTGTGCTTGTTTTTCTATCTCGGTGACTTCAAACTGAATCCACAGTTTTTTTTGGGGTGGAAATTTTAAAATACCGAAAGTTTTTTGTAATTGGTAGGGGTAGTAGAGCTAGTGTAAATAGATATAATATTTTGTAGAGTATTTATAAACAACACCATACTTCTATGGAGATATAGGCTACAGTAGGCAGGCCTATAGCCTATATAAAGATAACGATATAGGCAAACAACTAAATAATTCTTATTGGTTGATAGGGGATCAAATACTTATTTCATTCGATTAAATGCTTATCAATGTATAACAATGTGTTTTTTTCTTGATTTCTTGGTTGATATTCTGTCTCTATCCGTTAAAATAAACCTACCATAAAAATAATAGACCCTTCATTTCTTTGCAAGTGGGCAAACTTACAAAATCAGAAGGGGATCAGAAAATTATTGTATTGGCAAAACATGTCCTCACATTTTATGAACTGAATATTTGAACATTTTAATAGGCTGTTGACCGTCTTGTTTGCTTGCATTATATAACATAATATAGCATTCTCATAATTGCACGATTTCTCAGTCATGCCACACGAGTTCGTCCACAAGGAGGCAGCGTTACTTTTTCTTTTAACTCGAAACAAAATGCGCTTAAATCATGTTGTTCACACCCCTCGAGTCGGTTTATCAACGAAGATTTCATGCGTTTGCCCACCACGTCTTCTGTTGCACATTTCCATGCATGCACGAGTGTATTAGGGTTCATAGTATGAACTGGCTAATGTTGATAAATAAGAAAACAACTAGCTGATATGTGTAATGTGTTGTGTTTATACGAAGATTCTGAGCTTGATGATGCTGTACTCTTGATCATTTTCTTTTGATATTCTAATGTGGAGGGGGGGGGGGGGGGGGTTCTGGCATTACTGTATTTCTTAAAGGGGTCATGACATGTTTTATTTTATTTTATTATTATTATGTTCCCTTAGGTGCAATTATAGTATTACTATAGTTTTTTTTTACAAAAAACTTTTAAAATGTAGTGATTTATGACCTTTTCCCACCCTGTTTCTCATCTTCTGATTCAAACAGTCTGTTTTGGGGGTGTTTCCCCTTTAAGAGTTCAGTGTTAACGCCCACTGTTATGATTTGCTAAGGTCAGTCAGTGCCTATGCATCAATTATTAACGCCCCCAGCCAGAACATTTGCGGATTCAGCGTATTTAAAAAGTAGTTTAAAGTTTTAAATGCATTACTTACAGTTTGCGTCGTCGTTGTTGAGCCCAGAATAGTCGGCACGGACTTGTCTTTGAGCAACAGTTTTCTGGCAAAGCCAGCATCATTTTGGGATTTGTTCTCAAAACAGTCATCCTTCAAATGTACAGAACAAACGCTTAAACTAACACTGCCGTGACTGAGACGTCCGCAAAAAATAAAGTGCATCCATTTTTCCCTGACGACTGGATCTTTCGCAGCGTATTCAAAGATGTTGTTTGTCCACAGCCAGGAACAGCACATCTGCGGCATCGTAACTTCCCTGTACACAGACCCACTCGCTGTCCGTCGACTGAGCACTTTTGAGGGGCGCAACGTGCGGGTGCGACGATGATACGAAATGAGCGTAGTTGCCTTGCGCTTTAAGCGTAACTGTCTTCTGCTGGAGGCGGTCATATGCAAACGCTGGTACGTCACTTCGTACCGTGACGTCACTTCTTACCATGGATCCAGAACGAGCTGTATTTAGAGCTTGATTAAATAAATGATTCGTTTATAATGGGGAGGACGTCTTAAGCTATGAAACTTGCAGGACGTTTTAATGGTACAAAGACCTCTTATATACCAAAAGATCAAGGCAAATTTGGTTTCTCATGTCATGACCCCTTTAATTCAAATAGGTGCTTAGTGCAACTAACATGCTAAATATGGAGAAATGCTGCGTTTGATTGGACTTTTCACATTAGAGATTATACAGCTTTTTATGGATCCTAGAAATCCAAAATCCTTTATGGATCCTTTTTGAATTATTTCCCCTGATATATTTTAAGACCAGTTGAGCAAAATGATGGGCACAAAAACAAAACCAGCAGCACCTGTGGAATGGAGAAATTTAAGAATCAAAATATGAAGCTGAAAGAAATCTATTTTGGCACACACACAATTGCAAATGGAGTAAACTAATTTAAATATAAAAAAGGACAAGATTCAAACTTGGAATCAACCAATCAGAGTTGGAACAAAAAAAAAATGCACTATAGGCCTATTACATATTCATTCTATTTTTACTTAACTTGTTGTCTTACTGTAATTGTTTAAAGGGATCCTATCTGGGGACATCAGAGACTTATTTTACATCTTGTGAAAAGGGCATTATGTGAAGTTTTAGCTCAAAATATTTTTATAGCATGTAAAAATGGTCACTTTTTGAAGGTGAGCAAAAATGCACAAAAAAATTTGTCCCTTTATATGCAAATGAGCTGCTGCTCAGAGGGTGTAAAAACGCGAAAGGCAAAGCTTGAATTTCCAGGTATGTCCCTCTTTGGCTAATGTATTTTCAAGATGGAGGCGTAACATGGCTTCCGCCATTCGAGCAGCTCACCCGTATGTATTATAAATGGCAGATTTACGCTTACGAGAATACTTGATTAGTTGGTAGAAGTAATTATACATTAATGAGCACATCAACATTTTTTAATCAACTTAAAAAAGTACACTGTGTAGCTTTAAAAAGTGATTTCTGTAAAAGAAAATATCTCCCTTGCTTTGAACTTTGAGTGTCTTAACGTTGCAGATGTTGTTCATGCTCAAACAGCAACATTATAAACTAACTAAAGTTAAAAAAGTGAAATCATAATCAACCACTCATTTAATATACTGTATGTTTAAATAAATCTGCATTGAAAAAAGTGAATACAACCACTATTTAAATGTTTATATTTCAACAACAAATTTGAGTACATAATTAAACCATTAAAATGTTGATTTAAAAACTACTGTATGATTATTAAATAAACTGTTTTCAGCTCAATGAAAATGGTAAAAAAAAAAAAATATATATATATATATATATAGGACCCAATTTCAAACAAATATATTTCAAATTGGCAACATTAGGCTGTTCATTGAAACTGTGTGCATCATTGAAACTATGCCCCGCTCTTTCACATGGTGAGAGTTTCATTCAGGGGAGGTTCGTGGTTGCAGAGATATAATGACTAAAAGCATCATAATATAAGCGTATGATGAGGATCATGAGGCCAACCAGTAAAATCAGAACACAATATGTTTATTGCAGGAAGTATCGTATGTACATGCTATCACAAAGAAGCACACAATATATATTTACAGTAGAAATGTTCCAGGGTGGATCACTATTGAGCATCACAACTGCATAATACTGAAATTATGAATATATCTTCTTTGCTTTGAGATATTCAATAGACTCACAACACTCCTGCTGATTAGGAATTTCATGTGCAGTAAAAAGACAGACCTACTTACTGTCATGCAAGAGCCAATGTGACTTTGTAAACACTGATGCAACAATCACCAATAGGGTGACATCACTTAATAGTTGATACTGATACAAATCACAACAGAACAGAAGAAGGTTTCTGTAAAATGGAAAAACAATTCTGTACCGACAACAATGCAACAGATAGGTGTGCCCATGCAATGATCAAACAAATGCTTTGAACTGTAGTTCACTGTCAATATTCAACATAGATTTAAAAAGTAGCTTGTTTACTTGCATTCATGCAGTTTACTGAAGAAAATGCTTTACAGAGAATGATGAAACAACTGATTTAAATAACAAACTGCTGGTGTACAGTTGTCTGGTCTTTGCCATTCATTGGGTATTTGATCAAATAAATGATTGTTTAAAACATTGTTGGCCATTTTTAAAAGACAGATCTTATAATTGTCCATCACTCTCACTTCAAGTGGGCACTAGGTGAATATTGTTATTCATAAAAGTTGTAAATAAATAGTTTGTATATTTTAGTAGTTTACAACTAATTTTAAAACATAGGCAAGAATGGGGTAAGACGAGCCAGTTTTCATATGTCAGGACAACTAATATTAATTGATATTATGAGAGCATTTTTAACATTGGGCCATTCAAATATATTTCCCCCACAAAGTAGTAAGTATTTCAATGTTAATATTTTGCCAATTTACTGATATACATTAACCAAGTCAACAACATGTATGATATGCAGTAGACACTGGGACTAGTCGCCACATGGAACATTGCAAGGGCCAGATTTTAAATCAGTTACACAAATGCTTGTTTTCTGGTAAAATGTTGGTTTCAAATACCTATAGTTCAAAACTGTATTAAGTTATTTGAACCATTTTTTTCCTGGGTAATGACAGTGGAGATATACCATGATAAAGCCTATACAATGATGTCTAATACAATAATTAACTACACATTGACCTTCAAAATTGATGAATAATAAGCCTGCCCTGAGAATTATTTACTGGAGTAAAAAGAGTGACAATTGGGGTTATGATTGTGTGCCAAATATTAAATACCAATTATTATACCTTAAAATATACTGCATAAAATTGTGCAGTTTCCTATAGATACAGGAGGTGTCTCATCTTACCCCACTCTTTCCGACTGTGCCTTGTGAAGGTATTCAAACCCTATAAATTAATTCTGTCACTTGCTGAATTACAAAACTCCTGTAGTTTATTATTATTATTAGAAAGAATATAAAGAACCAAGAAATAGTTTTTCATATATATGACCACTATTCATTATTTAGTCTGAACTTTTCTACGCAGTGACTCGGTAGTCTAGAAGTGTAGTTTCCACTTCCTGATAAGTGAACAAACAGTGTATCCATTGTTTACATCCATTGTATTATAAAACAAAACACCTTTTCTTTTTTTTAACTGTCCTTCCGGAAAATAAATAAATATGTAAGGGCTGAAATAGAATGAAACAAATGTCACATAAAGATTATTGATATAAATGAATACATAAAAATATCAAGCTTGAAACGGGTTTGAACACGTTTGCAAGGCACTGTAGTTTAATTTTTAATTGAAAACCATTTGCAAATAAAAAAAATTTGAAGATGAAATTTTACATTTTACATTAACAAGCATTGAAAACTTCTGAGAAAGTGTTTTACTTGGTATGTATGCAAATATACTGAAAACTTTAAGTAAATAAGTGCAAACATAAGGCTAAAGGCCCGTGCACACCAAGAACAATAACTACAACGATAACTATAAAAGTTTGAATCATTGTTCAAATTCTATAAGAATATCAAAGACCACACCACAGCTATACGACAGAGGAATGATATCATTGGAATCACTTTAAGAACAATTTTGTTTCTCGGATGATGAACGATAAAAAATTGTCAGAATCCACCCGACTTTAAGGAGCTTGAGCATTTAAAGCATCAGACGACATAATTGGAGCACTCGCTTATAGTATACAGTATGTTATCATTAGGTGTTGGTGTGGAAGCCAATTATTGTTACAGTTAACTTTCTTGGTGTGAACAGGCCTTTCAAATATGGAATCTGCCATCTCAGAAATCCTACTCGAGTGGTCTAGTTTTGTGAGTATTGTGTCAGGCACTCTTCCCGGACAACTTCTCATCAAAGTCCCATGGACAAACTTCAGCCATGTTGAGGTAAGAGGACGGTGTTTGTGTTGTGTGGTTCTCAGTTGTTGGAGTGTGTTTTTCATTTGAGGTAACACTTGGCAATGGCTCTGTCTCCCAGGGGCAAACGTCAGGACGTTTACTGCTGCTGATGGCGGTGTCTCTAGTAGAGCTCCTTCTCCTGCCAGATGCCACCATGGCAGCTTGGTCTCCCTCCGATGATTGGCTTGTGCGTCGTTTCTCAGAGGGTTTGCTTGAGGAGCTTCTCCGCTCCTTACTCTTGGACATTCGTTTATCATCCTCTTTATCCTTAGCTTTCTCTTTGGAAGAGCAGGATCCTTTTCTTTTCGAGCAAGAATCTCTTCTCTTTGAATGGTGTGTGGGGCTGGAAGTCTTGTCCTTGTTAGGGGATAGAGGGGGATCATAATCCCAAGGGCAGATATCCACCATGAGAGCTGGAGGCTGCAAAAGGCTTCCTGTGGACTTTGAGATATCTGAGAGGACCATCCTGGGCTTTCCATCTGTGGGTGTGACACTTTTCTTGCGTCTTGTTCTCTCAGGGGACAGTCCTACAGGCTCCATTTGTTGGACAGACGGATCCTCGAAGTTCCATGGACTAGCGTCTTTGTGGGCAGTGAGGTTGAGAGGGGATTTAGGTTTCCTCCCTTCATCCCTGTCCCCAGTCTTATCTCTGGAGCGACGGCGATTTGACGGAGATTGGCCCAACCCTTTTTGTTTGTGTTGGGACTTGTGTCCAGTTTTTGCACTGCTCCCATGGATCGTGGTGGTTTCAGTGGGGGCAATGGAAACATGCTTTTGGGCCCTCCCCTCCGATGGAGTGGGTAACTCCTCCACTTCCCAAGGGCACACCTCAGAGAGGTCGTACAGGTCCTTGCTCTTCCCTGGTTCAGAACAAATGGAGGGCTGACTGCCGCTCACCTGCTGCTTCATGATGCCCATCTTACTAGGCGTTTTGGTGTACTCAACCGACTGGCTGATGATCATTTTTGGAAAACACTCAGAGGATTCATTGACTTCTGAAAGCGTTGTGCTATCCCTTGCTTGAAGACCCTTTTTACTGGCATCTTCCACACTTTGAGTCTTACCCGCAATGCCCAGTGTCCTTTCTTTGGCGCTAGTAATGACAGACAGTGACTTCTGTAACATAGAGGTCCGAAGATGTGCAGACTTTTTTTCTGGTGCTAAATTATGTGCACTGGCAGACTTGCACACTAAGGGCACTGACTCAGTAGATTCAGCTAACTCAACCTTTGGGACCTCATGGTTCTTCTTGTTGGACCTCCGGCCCATCAAGGTGTCAAGCAGAGAAGCCTCAGTAGTAGAGTTCTCCATTTTATCTTCAGGCACCCCATTGGTTTCCCCACCTTGGTCATGTGTATGGTCATAGCTATGAGATCTCTTCAGTGAGAACATCTTTCTCTTCAGAGATTCTTCCCTTGACTTCCCAGAGTGAGACGGGTCAAAGGGGTTTCTCCTCAGAGTGCTTCTGTTACTCCCATGGTCACTTCCATCTCGATCTTCTCGGCTGTACTGGCGACTCACCGTCTCAGGTATTTCTGTGATACGGCGCATAAGTGTCCGTCCAAGTCCCCTCTTGGAACTGCGTTTTTTCTGTAAGTGAGGGTTATTGGCCAGCATCTTCTTTCTTTTATAGATCTCAAGTTGGGAATAGAGTTTCTTGAGCTCCTCCTGACAAAGGCAAAGAACACACACACAAAATAACTTACATAATCAAGATTTTCATACTCGTGACACGTGTAGAATAACAACTTAATTAAAATATGTATTAAAGGGATAGTTCACCCAAAAATGAAAATTACCCCATGATTTATTCACCCTAAAGCCATCCTAGTTTTATATGACTTTCTTCTTTCGGACGAATACAATCGGAGATATATAACAAAATTGATTGGCTCTTACAAGCTTTATAATGGCAGTGATTGGAGGACAAGATTTAAAAAACAAAACAATAAAGTGCATCCATCCATCATAAAAGTACTCCACACGGCTCCAGGGGGTTTAAAAATGTCTTCTGAAAGCGAAGAACTAATGCATTTGTGTAAGAAAAATATCCATATTTAAAACTTTAAAACTAAAATGACTAGCTCCCGAGTCCCGACAGACGGCCGTACGCATCTATTTATGGCGAAAGAGTAACCCTGACCTGGCGCATGACATATTGAAGAACGCAGAAGCGCAGAGGATAGAGTAAAACAAAACACGGTCACAAATTAGAAGTTTAAAATTAGAATTTTTAAAGAGAAATCACAGAGGATTTTTATATAAGAGAAGAGGAGCTTGAGTTTATTGCCCTGCCCTATTTGTTTGAACCGCGAGAGGTGTCAAAGCTTACGCTACTCCTACATCCTACTTCATACATCGCGTCAGGGGTTGCTCTTTTGGAGTAAGTCGACTTGCGTAGGCCATCTGCCGGAAGCTAGTTCTTTTAGTCTATAAAGTTTTAAATATGGACATTTTTGCTTCAGAAGGTCTTAAAGGGTAGCCTAGAAATCTAGATGCACCCTAGCGGCAGCAAAATTTATTTCGCAGCCAGGGTAGTCTAGCAACTCTCCGTTGACTTTCGAGCTGGAAAAACCTAAATACCAATCACATCGTGTATAAAGTAGGCAGGGCGGGCTTAACATAATGACGACAGAGTTGCGACGGTTCCCTGCCACTTGAAAACTAAGAATGGCTGCTGCTGCTGGCGAACAGCGGCCTTTTGAATCGGCTTTGGCCGCGATTCTGGAGGACTTGGAGTTAAGTTTTTCTTTGAGAAAAGAGCAAAGAACGGCACTTAAGTCATTCTTAAAAAAGGAAGAAGTGTTCGGAGTTTTGCTGGACCGGATCTTTGCCGCTCTGACTACGTCACCTTCTTCGTTGCTCTGGTTGGTTTTAGCGCTATCCTATTGCGTGCAGAGGGAATTTGAAAGACAATCGTTTATCCCGCCCCTCGGATTGAGCCATCTCAATAGTGAGTTGCCAGACCTAACATCTTGATGTAGGTCTGGCTTGAAAGGCTACTTAAAGGGTAGTTCACCCAAAAATTCTGTCAGTAATTACTCACCCTCATGTTGTTCCAACCCCGTAAGACTTTCGTTTATCTTCGGAATACAAATTAAGATATTTTTGCTGAAATCTGAGGCTTCTAGGCAATTTCATTCTGCCGGTCCAGAAAAGTTAGTAAAAACATTGTTAAAATTGTCCAAGTGACTACAGAGGACTAACCCTTTAACTAAACCCCTGGAGTCCCCCTATGGATTACTTTTATGATAGATGGATGCACTTTTTTGGACTTCAAAATCAGGACCGCCATTTACTACCATTATAAAGCTTGATAGAGCAATGATATTTTTTTATATAACTCCAACTGTGTTCATCTGAAAGAAGATAGTCATATTCACCTAGAATGGCTTGAGGGTAAGTAAATCATGGGATAATTAAGCATTTTATGTGAACTATCCCTTTAAGTGAAAAAGATGCTTTTCTTAAGATATAATTTGGGTATTTTTGCCTTTATTAGATAGTATAGTAGAAAGTGGACAGGAAGTGAAGAGGAAAACAGGGTTGGAAAGGGCCAAGAGCTGGCATTCGAACTACGCTGTGCGTCAGGGCATTGATCGCGACACTATCGGCTCCAACCACATTAGAAAGTTCCCATAAAGCATGGAAACCCAATATGTGTGTGTGTGTGTGTAAATTATCAAGGGCCAGTAAAGAGGTCTTACCCTAATGTCTTCAGGGTCCAGACTGTGCTCACTCCAGGCTGATGTTATGCTGCTGTTCAGGCAGGAGCCCGAGTGACCCATATCCAGCTCTTCTTCATAAGCCTCTGTGGCTATATCCTCCCGGGTATGAGTTCCAGTGAACAAAAACTGCAGTGAAGGATGAAACATTCAATTAATATTTCATTAAAAACAGAACCATAACTGTTCAATATATTTCGATTCTATATTTTATAGATTTAAGGACAAGGATGATAATCACCTTTGGAATGAGAAGTAATCCCAGAGTAACTGTCACTGTCAGGTGCGTATGGACGAAAAATAATATTAGCATCCAGTCTGGATGCAGCCCAGTGCCAAGAGAGAACCTGTAGATGAGACCAATGCTTGTTAAAGGTGCCACAAATTATTTTTGACATTTCTTGACTTTCACTTCAACTCCAAACATACCTAGGTTGTTCCCCTGACTTTGTTCCCCTGATTAAAGCTAAATGATGGAGAAACATTTTAGGATCTGGAGCAAATATCACAAAATAGAGCTTCAAACAGCATAATGAGGGCAAATGTAATTGGATGTGGCGTGACATCTAAGGGTTTGTTCTGTTTATTTAAACGCTGTTTAGTCAACAGGGTTAAGTATCCTGGTGATGTTGTAGTAGGGGTAATGGAGGTCACCGCTCCTCCATTACGCAAAGAGTAATGAAATTCAGGCTCATTAATCACACCGCCTTTCAAGGTCTGCTTTGGCAAAGCATCAAAACAGCGCATCACCACTTTTCAGACAAACAGAGCTTATCTGCTAGAACCAGCAGGAGTTGCAGACATCGCCAAAGAATGAGAATGAGGAGAAACATATTCTATTAAAATGGCTAGGCACTATGATACCTCCATCATAAATAATGGCAGTGTATTTTTACTCTGCAAGTAGTGCAAAGGTTTTGACTCGTTTTGCTTCAGGACCCAGATTACACATGCTTTAAGAGGCAGCCCAACGCTCTACCAAAATTGTTTATTGTACAAATGTAAACAAAAAATATCCTAAAAAAAAAACATTTACATTAGCTGCATAGACCCAAAAATATGCAATATTATTAATATGCTGGATATTGACATTTTTGTACATGGATACACATTTTAACAGACTAATGCATAAAACAACAAACACTGAGCCAAATATGTTATTAAGGTACTGAGCATGAGAAGTGCACAGTCAATTAGCACATTAACATATCAATGCAGTGTTTATTGATGGCTTTATGCTGTTGGCAGCTAATAATTCAATGCAAAAGCATATTTTGTTCGACAAGTGAAGATGCTGAATATGAGAAATGCACAGTGCATATAGATTTTTAAACATTGTTGAGTTTATACATTTTTCTGTTGTAACTGTTCACATGTATATTTTAGATTTGCATTTAGCATTGTTTTTTAGCATTGTTTCCCTGTTGACTGTGGCCCTAGGAGACCCAAGTTCAAGTTCTCCAGGAAAGTTCATAGTTTCAAGAAATTATTATTATCCCTGCTGTGCTTTCAAATTGCAAATTCCCTTCTTTCTTTTTAACTTCTTATCAAAGCAAGAAGCATTTTATCTGTATAACGAAACCAAATCGAAAGCAAAGCGTGGGTGATTGATGCTTTATCTGTGTATTTTTATCATTCTCATGCTGTCACAGAGAAAAAGGGGAAATGCAGTTGGTCGTACAAGTCTTGTTTCCTCAAATCAGTTCATTGAGCAGAATTTGCTGGGACGCTTCAATGGTAATCTTACTTGGAATACAAAAAGACTACAAACTGAATTATAGCATCAACATTCACAATTACATTTTATTATAAAGAATACCAATTTGATTTTGTCAATACTTCTTTATTTCAAATGCTCAAAAAGTTAAAACTTTATTCAATGAGTCAGGTATTCGTTATAAATCACACAATAATTACACTTGAATTCAAAATAATTATGAATTCCTATAAGTTATTTATTCATGGTCTCAAAATTAAATGTCTTACATAATGCAAGCCTTAAAAGTTGAGTGATTCACTTGCAAAAATAATTCATTATAATTCACTACAAAATTGCTTTTCACTCACTGATCTCTATATAGATTATAGATAAGTGTTTCTGCTATTTTTTAAATCAACACGGCCATTCCAATGCCACTAGTGTACCATCTAGAATTCTAAGTTTCCCATTCTTAAATATGACTTTACCCGTTCATTCATGTGTTCGGATCTCGTAATTACAACATTTCCACTTGATGGGCACATTAGAGATTAAGGAACTGGTAATTACGACTTCATGATGGTGTTTCTATGCACTCAACCCATATACATTCATTCTGACATCACCTGAACACAACATGTGATCTATTTTTGGGTTGTGACCTACTAGTTGAGAACCACAGCTCGAGGAAAGTGTGGTCAAAGAGAGTGAAATTAAGGAGCAACAGAGCATTCTGAAAGATGGCAGAGAGTCAGGAACAGGGTGAATGGGTTTATTTTAAGCCTTAGTAGTTTTATGCGTGAGCTGTCTGCAGCAGACATATTTTATGAGCCTTCTCTCAAGTGGCTTATCAGTGCTGTATTCACGATGCTTGTCGTTTAGCTGAGGCCAGCTGTCTTCACCTTCTTTTTACAAGTTTAGTGCAAAGTTCTGCTGATGTGACTAAAACTTTACATTCTAATTGGGGCCCAGACAACTTTCAGTCGTTTTTAGGGGGAATGGTTCAACAAAACTCCTACAATTCATGTTAAAAAAATCCCTTCAAATTTGCAATTCGGTGTCACACTGAATGACGGTCGCAGAAAAACTAGAGATATGTGTGTCTAGAGCCACTAATAAACCCGGTAACTTTAGCATGCTAATGGCCAAAACTGATGTGACGTCCCTTGTGAAAATAGTACACTAGCATACTTTTAAGAGGCGAGTATATTACGGAAATAATGTTCTTTGTTATGTAATGCTTTTAGGACACTTAATTGCATGATAACTGCAATTACTTAAAATATATTATATAATATATTATATAATTAAATGCAAAAAGTGCTTTTTTGATCACTAAAATAGGACACAAGTAGATTTTTATATGTAATTTTATAATTATTTTTGATTTATAAGCATTTAAGGTAAACTAAAATTTAAACTTGTATGTCATGTATTTAAATATATTTGTAATTATTTACAAATTTATTATGATGAAGTTGCAATTTAGTACATTAAAAATATATCACTTTAAATGTAATTCCAAATAACAAGTACTTCACATACACTTTACTACGTTAGTCCACACATCAAAATAAGTGTACTTTAAAGCAAAACTTTTAACTTGACATTATAACAAAAGGCACTTGAAGTGTACTTAAGTGTGTTAAGAAAGTCTTTGTTGAAGTAGACTTATTTTTCAATAAAATGTTGTGGTGTGGGCATCCTGGAGGCCTGGAGACAGAAATGACCAGGGTGGTGCTGGCAGGATAGGAGTAGCCATCAAGGACAGTGCTGCCTTCTCTGGGCTTAGTTCTGGGGCTTGAGTGACAAGCTGGATCTGACTCCTGGTCAAGTTCTGGGGTAGGAGAGCAGACACCGGTGCAGACTCATGGGCTGGAGCGGGCTCATGACTGGGCTCTGGGGCGGACTCAATAGCTGGACCCAACACTGGACTGTGCTCAGAGTGATGTGTGTGTGTGGCCCTGACACACATAGCAGCAGCAACATATATGGAAAGGATCACGTCTGGACCGGACTCGGGAACTTCACTCACTGGAGCGGACTCGGGAACTTCACTCACTGGAGCGGACTCTGTGACTTTACATACTGGAAAACATTTTTTACCACTCTGGAGTGGAGATCCTGATGGTAAGGTCAGTGTGGTGGAGGGCTTGGACACAGGCTCAGGGTTTTCTATAGTGCCAAACGTTTTTGGGATGGGGCTTGGATGACAGGAGGGAATGTCATTATTCATTTCCTCAATAACTAAATCTGAACCATTCAGCCAGGGGACATAATATATTCAACCAAAGAAGACCTGCATTTACCAGGAGATAGGAATTGATATAATTCGTCATCCAGTCCCTCCTGAAAACAGGTCTTAAGCGTATCAGTGCTCCAGCTCACCAGATGGTAACTCTGCAGAAACTCCTCTACATACCGCTCAAGAAGCCGACCATTTTGACGAGGGAGAAGAGATAATCTTCCTCCAATCTTTTAAGCTCATCCAGTTCTATTGTTGAGTCTTTGTTTTGGTCCTGTATTCTGTTACGGGTCTTGGCTGTAATGAAGTGCACGGCGAAGGTAATACTCAAACAGATCTTTATTCTGGTGTTGGTTGAGGAGATTCCCCCCTTCTATCTTAAGCGCTTTGAGTGCCGAAAAAAGCGATATATAAATGTTATTAATTAATGTAAGAATCAACATAATAACCAGGAGGAGACACAACCACATACACCTAGATGTTTAACCAATACAGGACAAGGAAATAGCCTAACTGAGGCCCCGTTTACACGTACATGGTTATTTTGACATTTCCCTTCGGTTGTGCCCCTCGTTTACACGCAAACGGAGAATTCTCCTCTGAAAACGATTCTTTCTAAAAACTCCGGCCAGAGTGGAAATTTTGGAAAACTCCGTTTGCACATTTGCATGTAAACTGAGAAAAACTGAGTTTTAGGCATGCGACGTCACAGTATGCGACAGAACTTGCACTGCGTCAAAAGTGCGACCTATATTTTCGGGATTCTGATTGGCTAACGTGGGCTTGAGCTTCTCGTTACACTGCCACCTATAGGTTTGGCATGCTCTTGACGGCATATACACGGGTTCGTGTAAATGAACACTTTTCTGAAAACGGAGAGGGTGAAATGTCCGTTTATGAAAATAACCAGCCACGTGTAAACGTACCCTGAAACTGAGGTTTAAATACATATGCAAACAAAAGAGCTAATGAGGTAATTAACTAGACACACCTGAACAGACTTCTCAATCAATTAACCAGGGAAACAAACAGGCAGGGAATGGAGGAGAACAGAAATCCAACAGAATACAAGACCTGAAAAGCAGACTCAGACTCTGCAGAAACTATATCCATAAAAAACTGTTTACATGGAGTAAACTCTATTAGGAATTATAGATGGTTGCACTTCTTGTACAGTACAGTATAAGTATTTCAACCTAAAAAAGGACAGCTTTAGATAACTTCACAGCTCAAATAATGAACAGGTTTTTACTGAATAATTAATATCAGTGCTTAAAACAAAACTACAAGCTTCACATTTCTGCTTTTAAACCCTCTGGTATGTTGGCCTGGTTTACTTCTAAGTGCACTACTAAAAATGTAGAAGACATTAAATTACTGTTAGTAATACAAATAACGTCAATAGACCTTGTGTTTAGTGTCTTGAATACACTGAACATTCCTTTAAGAAGCTTTCATAAGACTGCTGTGGTAAATATAAGTGGATGTGGGTTGGAGTTTCATAAGATGTGGGTATTATACTGTCATTCTCTAAAAAAGAAAACAGGTAATCTATTTCTTGTGGGTGTAGTAACTGACATTTAGACACTCTTGAGGGAATGAAATGGTGTGCTGTAGAGATTAGAGAATCACTTTAACGCCTTACTGAAACAACTAGAAGGAAAGGAGTCGGACAAAGCGATACTTGTTAAATTAACTTGTTATATTAAACATATATTTTAGATGGTGATATGTTTGGAAGTGTTTTGTTGAATTTCAAGGCTGATTAGATTTAGCAGTTAGCCTCTGCTCTTAGATTGTTGTGTTGTTGTGTGTATTCCATCCTCTTGCAGAATCCTATCCTGCTTCCTCAATTTCTGATCAAAAACAAGAGTGTTATCGAAATGTCTTGTTCTAAACAAAAGTGCATAAAGGGGTGGTTGACTTGATTATGATTTCACTTTTCTAACTTTAGTTAGTGTGTAATGTTGCTGTTTGAGCATAAACAACATCTGCAAAGTTACAACACTCAAAATTCAAAGGATATTTTCTTTTAAAGAAATTGCTTTTTAAGGACTACAACAAACGGCTGGTAGGGACTACACAACATTTCTCCCGGGTTAGTGACATCACCAACCCTATAATTTACATAAACCCCGCCCCCGGGAACGCGATTTATAGAATATCATGACAGAATATGCTAATCAATGCCCCGAGTTTCAGTCAGGATGTGTTGACGCTAGTTGCTTGCGTCTTCATTTTGCATGCGTCTCTTAGAAACTAAGCACGTTTACGTGTGCGTTTGTTGTGTTTAAAATGACTTGAAAAATCATTGATCCTCAGTCGTTTAGTGTGATGCCCAGTTTTTCTCTGTAACCAGTTACAAAGTCAGCAAGGGTAAGATGCCTATTTCTGTCCAGATTTTAAAAGTTGTGTAGTGTATTCCAGCCTTAAGTTGTTAAGCATAATATGCAAGCTTTCAGTAGCACAGAAACCTGTTGTCAACTCTGCCTGTGACTTGTATTACTAAAATAGCTTCACTACTGAAATGCTACATTACATTTCTTAGCAACGAGGTGGAAGCAAAATGGCCTGTTACTTTCAAGAGATTATGAATTGATCAGGCTACTCACATGAAAACAATGATATATAAATGTCGTTTGTGAAGCAATGTGTTTGTCATGGTATTGTTCTGATACACTGCATAAACACTTATTCGTTGCATTTGTTGTTTGGGGCTCATTAAACATTTTTTGCATATGGGCCTTCTGCGCCACTGAGGCTATACAGAGTATAATAGAACTCTTTGCACATGAAAAACCTTTTAAAAAATCAGTTTGTATTTCATTTGCTTTTCAGCTCTCATGTTATTCCTCAAGTATGGTGTTACATTCCGCTCATAAAGCAGCCTGTCTCATAAATAAACATGGAAAGCATGTCATCTTAATCATGCTTCTACTGTTGCTACTCATAACTAATGCACATTGCTCACCTAATGATGTGAAATATTGCAGAGATGAGGAGTTCATTATAAATGGCGACTGCCAAGTAGCGAGGCTCATGGAAAGCGGAGGGGACGGTCCTTACAGCATAGCACAAATAGATGCCCCACAGCAGGAACAGGAACTCCGCTAGAACAGGAACACAGGAAGACACAGCACAGTGCCGTCACTAATTATTTAGTGCGTCAAGTATGGGAATGCCAGCTGAAAAGATGTGATTTCACACGGTTTCCCCTCCCTCCCTCTTTTGCCACATCACTCAAAGTAACAAGTCAATGGTGCATGAACATCTTCAAAATGACGTTTGAAAACAACAACAAAAAACTAAATATGGTTTAGTATTTGAATGAAGTTGATATTATTTTTCCCCATTTTAAGTATGCAGTAGGTTTGTGACACAAACAGAGGAACTTAAACAGACAGAGATAATTAACTAAATGATAAGCAGCTGTAATAATTAATCTGGGTCCATAGAAACTAATAACTGGCGGGAAACTAAGACAAAGGAGAACATGTGACTGAAAAAACAAACAAAAAAGTCCATGAAAATGAAACTAACTGAGCAGGCGGAGCTGGTAATAGAAGGACCTGAGGCTTCACGTCGGGAAGGGGAAGGTGAAGGGCTGCAGGTATCCAGCAGAGGCGGGGCTGGAGGACTGGCTGAGCTTTGCAGTGATGGTGACAGAGGTAATTTTGACAGGATCAGTAGTGGTAATTTGGTGTTCTTGCTGAGCGATGCTGATGATTCTAATGATGAAATTTCAGGGTGGGAAGCGGTGGGAAGCGGTGGGAAGCAACCCTTCAGATTCCCAATTGATCAGCCAGTCCTCAGTGTCGAGCTCCACCAGGACTCCTACTGGGACAATGTTTGCCAGCTCACACCCCGGTCAGACTTTTGTTGGGACTTCGGGCGTTATTAGGCGATGTCGTCACAGGCTCAGGGTTTGCGGCGGGCAGAAGCTCTCCATCTGCAGGGGGCTCTGGCGTTGTCCTCTCCATGGTTAGGGATGGTGGTGGGCTGGGCTCTGGGTCTGGCTGCGGTCTGGATCAAGGGTAGACGCTCTCCAAACAAGGGATGATGGCCTTTCAATCAAGTTCTGTGGTGTCTGGGAAGTCTACTGGATGGTAGTAGTTAGCCCCGATCCAGAAGCTTTGAAGTCTCATCATCGAGGGCAGTCTTTAAAGTAAACGGACCGAATTGAAGGGCAAAGTTCATTGGAGGAAGTTCTTCTCGGGCTAGGGCAGCGAATTTGCATAAGCTGCATAATCCATTTGTGCACAAACAATACCGGACAATGAGTGATACGAACAGAGGAACTTCAATAAACAGAGATAATGAACTAAATGATAAGCAGCTGAGATAAATGTCACATGGGTTGTGCCCATGGGGTTGTCACGCTTCTGACTCAATTTATGTCAATTTATTGAGTCAGACTCAATTAGTCAATTTATGCTATGCCCACTATGTTTGTGCTTATTCAAAGCCTAGTGAGGCAGGTCTTCACTCAGCATGGCGTAGTCAGTAATGGTTCCCCATATCAATGCCAAATGCAGCGTCGAAGTTCCATTTTGAAAGGGAACGTCTTAGGTTGTGTATTCAACCTGGTTCCCTGAGAAGGGGAATGAGATGCTGTGTCTCATTGCCACACCCTGGGCCAGCCTGCGTGTCTCCTTCAGACAAAAGAGTTGATGACGTGTAACTCATGTGTCCTTTTATACTCATGTGTGCGTGTGACGTCATGGACTTTCGTCCGCCAATGAATTTTGGCTTTTGTTTACACGTGCCTCAGACACCGGTCACGCTGATGGCATTCCCCATAGCGTCAATACCAGACGCAGCATCTGGGGGAAAACGGAGCCCACAGCAACACAGGAAGAAGATGCAAACTCCACACAGAAGGGCCTCCTGACTCAGCTAGAACTTGTACTTCTACCCTCTTATGCTACCCACCCTTATTATATTTAAGTTAACCTTAATTGTATTTCAAGTAACGAAAATGTTTGTATGCTTTAGTTAACTATTATAACACTGTGCTAAGGTAATATAGTTAATTCAAAATTTAAAATGTTTTTGCCTAACAAAAGGAGACGTATCTTCAAGAAGGACAAAAAAGTACAATAAATATAGCCTGCATCTTTTTATTTTCTCCATTCAAATCTTGTACATTGAAGATACAAGCCAGGATGTCTTTGTGCGTGTGCATGAAAAGATTTAATGAGTTTTGAGGGCAGTTTCCAGTTCCTCCTATGCTTCATGCTGTAAGCAGAAGGTACTCGAGCTGTCAAAGAGAACTGTCTCTGCATCACTGGCCACGTCTCACACCCTTACGCCTTAAATACTGTCTGGCCACACTCAAATGATCAGATTATACTTCTCACATCTCTTCTGTCAAAGCTGCATTCGTAACCCTGAGAGTTTGCCATTCTTACCTCATTTTCCCTTGTCTGAGTCTGTTGGTAGCACAACTGAAGAATATATTTAATATCTCCATCTCATTTAATGATATTAATAAAAAATGTCATGGTTTGAGGGCCAGATCTACTAAATGTTTGTGCCAGCACAAATCCTCTTTTGGCGTAAAAAAAACAAAAAACTACTGTCATGATTTAATAAAGACATGCAGTGAACAATTAACAATAAAAATGAGTGGACACAGTTATCTGTTACCCGAACATACTGTTTGCCAAGCCACATTATTTTTAATTTGGTTATCTCTTGGTAGATTGCGTTGGTCACAATGGAAATCAGTTTACATTTTTGGGCTGCTGTATGAATTTTGCTCTGTGATACTGGTTCAAGTAGAATTAATATAAGAATAAGAACTGACCAGCAGCCATCATGTAGTCCCAGCTGTCCAATCGACACATGCTGAACTGAAGGCCCTCTGGGGTGACACCGATGTCAATGAGGGCGTGATGGGTGTCGTGGTTCTGGCATACGGCTGAGGTCCAGGCCACTAGGAACCACACAACCACCAGCAAAATCACAGCAAGCAGACGCAGAACCCTCCAGCTGGTCATATACGGGATCCTCTGGGCAGTGCGTGACAGGAACACTTTTAAAACCCTTGGTATGAAAAGGAAGGACAAGACACAAACATAAGATCAATTAAAGCAACACTCATGTAGATTTCAGCAAGAGCATTGTTAAACAGATAATATCTACGTTTACAGTAAAATATTATTTTGTGTGCTTCATTGTTTACTGATCCTTTCCCTCTTCTGTTCAGCCACTAAGTATAAATATTTTTAGTATAAAAGTTGAGTAATTTTAACTAAATTGAAATTCTGTTATCTACCTAAAGTTAACGTATATGTGATTGTTAATTTATTACATTTATATTCAATTCAAAAACCCAATATTTCTATATAATTTTACTTTGAAACTATTATCTCTGATCATTCAGTTTCTTATAGTGAAGTTGGAAGCATTTTTTTTTACCTGTACAATTTGAGAATCACTGTTCCATAAACGATGGCAAAACCGAGCAAACGGACCCATCTCAGGAGAATACACCGGATAACACTTGGATTAAAATAATGTATCATAACCTGATGAGACAAGATAAAAATAGGGAGTAATGAAATTCATGAATCACTGGGTGCTTTTTTTTTGCATTTATTTCTTCACATATTGTGGCTGTAATTATGTGAAGAAGATATCAGAATTTCACTGATGCTCTTCAGAAAAGATAAGGTAGCTGGCTTAATCTGATGAAATCTATTAAGACTATGTCTCAGTTATATCAAAAGAAAGAAATAAGAAAATATATATTATTGCCCTTTTTCTTATGACATATTTTAGGAATCTTCATGAATTAGGCATCATTTAAAAAACTTAAACCGTTTTGAAATTTGATATTGCATTACCATGGAAACCGTTTTTTAAAACCTTTTATAAAATATGGAACACAACTTGGCTAGTCATGGCTTTGATTTTCTAGCCATTTTAGAGTTCAAATTATATTGTAAAATATTGTAACGGAGTGTGGTCTTTAATGAACACAGAGAATAACACAGGAGAACACTCAGGAGAATCAATAGCAAACTACACAGGTAAATTAAGCACGATAACCGGGAGAACCAGACAAGACACTGTTGGGAATAATTGGTAACTATAGAAACAAACAAGGATATAATCAGAAACGCAGGAAACAAGAACTAAACCTAACAAAACTGATTATCAAAATAAGAGTCCATAACAGTGAAAAATATGTGTTTTTTATTAAAAAAATTAATAAAAGTTTAGTTCAGGACTAGGGGTGTAGACAGAGGCTAAAGTTTGTTTCTGTCGATGGATATATGCATTCTGGCTTCCCCTAAACTTTTTTCAATCCGAGTGACGTACTGTATGCTCTATATGACAAGTCATTTACACCGTCATCACCCGGGTGTTAATAGCTGTAAAAAGATTTGTGTGCGCACTCATCCGAAGCATGCAAATATTGTTCTCTTTCAAGTCTTCCTCTTGAACGGACAAATTCACAGAAAAATTATGTGAACATGCCCGTCTAGCCGAGTATCTTAGCAAACATGGTCGGTTATGTCTTAAGTGAACGTAAACAGTCGAGAAAAGACAAAGATTTGTATCAGTATCAGTGTACTGGATCCATGCATTATGTCTTAAAGTGACAGCAGCCCAATATTCCTGCTGTCTGTATGTGTTTTTAACGTTAATCAAACAACAAAAGACAAGGAAATCACTCACTGCTCTTGACTGAATAACTTTTGCAACTTAATAATGATTAATCTTTCTAATTTATACATTGAAGATTATATGCAATGTTGGTTTACATTTGATTAGCTTCTTTACTCAATTTCTGTACCTGAAAACTACTGTTAGATACCTAAATAAATAACCTGAAAAGCACTATTTATTTGTGCTGTAGCTTTGATTATATTTGTAGTTTGATTATTTATTGCTTTTATTTGACAGTAGTCCTTTATTCCCTGAACATAGCACATACCGAACCGCACCGAAACCGTGATACAAACCGAACCGTGGGTAATTTGAACCGTTGCACCCGACATTCTAAAATAATCTCTGTATTCCAATCACATTCAAGAATTGCAACCATTTCAGTTCTGATCTTGCTCACAAATGGGGTGACAGTTAACAGGTTAAAGAAAATGAAATATATTTTAGAAGCATTATGATGTTTTACATAGTGACCTTTTTTTCATGCATATTTCCACTCTAAATGCTCATTACTACAATGTGGACAAAAAAAAGTGATATATGATTTATATTACAAATTTGCATGTATCATGGTATTATTTGTTGTATTGCCTTTATGATGAGAAATAATGAGAAAAACAATACTGAGAACTTGGGAGGGGAAAATGTGTCTAATTGTCACAATTTCACAAGGTAAACATTATTATTGTCTTGGTGGCCTTAAACTCGATGCAAAATATTTTTTTATATTTTGAGTGAGCAGGACACGTTTTCATGAGATTTATCCCGATGTAGTTGTAAAATATCAAAACCTTGTGTGTTTTCCCAAATAAAAGTTGTGCAGCTCATTACTAGCGAACACGGTGAGAGATCCTTCAAAACTTCAAAAACTCTCTTAAACGCACAAATATACTCATGTTATAATGTGTGTGAACGAAGTACAAGTACAAGCTTCCCAGATTGTCTTTGTTTAATCCTGGCTCTTAAACCTCCAGAGCCTGCGAAGTGTTCCCTGAATTCTTCATTATCCGACAAGCCCGCTGTCCCTTTTGTTCTGTGCCTGTCTTATTTAAAGCAGCAGAATTAAATAAATATCAGCACAGACTGATGGAATGATGCATCTGTTCTTATCTCCCCTAGGAGAGTCACCAGTACAGCTTTCCAATCCACAGTCGTCCTCTTAAATGTGCAAACAGCAAAACGGCCCTTTAGTGTAACCAAAGAGCTCTGCCATGTGTATTCTCTAACCACGAGGAAGACTCAATTAGCAGAGTACTCTCCTCTCAGAGAAATAAATGCACATGCCTTTTACACTCATCAGGATAGTGAAAAAATTAATGTAAGTCAGTCATTTCACATTTCGGTTAGATATACTGACTTGTCGCCAGGACGCCCACCACACACCAGCTTACTGGTGGAGAGGAGACAGTGATGAAGCCAATCAGTATATCAGTATATGGGGATGATTAGGAGGCCATGATGGATATGGCCAATGGGCAAATTTGGCCAGGATATGCCGGGGTTAAACCCCTACTCTTTTTCCGAAGGACATCCTGGTATTTTTAATGACCTCAGAGAGTCAGGACCTCGGTTTAACGTCTCATCCGAAGGACGGCGCTCTTTGACAGTATAGTGTCCCCATCTTACCCACACAGACCACAAGGTGAGCGCCCCCTGCTGGCCTCACTAACACCTTCCAGCAGCAACATAGTTTCCCCAGGAGGTCTCCCACTGACCAAGATCAACCCTGCTTAGCTTCAGCAGGCAACCAGTCTTGGGCTACAGGTTGTGGCTGTTGTCTTGGTTCTGCCTGCGTTATACTAGGCTCATTTAAAATGCCGAAATGTTCAACGGTAAACCTCACCAGATGTAGAAATTATGTCTAACTTGATGAGGCATCATGTTGATTTGTAGCAAAATACTATTTTTAGTGGCAGGTGCTGCACGTTAGTTTCCAACATATGGCTCTGAACAACCGTGCTTTATGTTCATCAAGCTCATATTCATGTAAAAGTAATGCTTCAAATGCACGCAGGCATCAAAAAAAAAAAACTGGTAACACCCTATTTCACAGTATGCGTACTTACAGTGCACTTTACCAAGAAAGTACTGGTAATATAAGGGAACTACATCGATTAAGGTTAGGTTTAGGGGTAGGTTCAGGGTTAGTACCTAGTATGGGTTACCACTATTGTAATTGCTATAATAAGTACGTAGTATGTACATGTTATTATGTTTATGTGACAAATTAAAGGCTCAGGGAAGAAGGATGCGGGAACCTAAAAAACTTTAAACACAAACTTTAATCTGAAAATAAACAAACAACAAAACGAAAGTAAAGTGGCAGCCTCTCATGGATGACTACCACTTTACTTTCGTTTTGTTGTTTGTTTATTTTCAGATTAAAGTTTGTGTTTAAAGTTTTTTAGGTCCCCGCATCCTTCTTCCCTGAGCCTTTAACATTGCTAGATAGAGATTATTTGTTTATTTAGGCTTGTTTGGAGTTAATGCAATTGACATCTTTCTGGTTTTATGTCAAGATGGACATTTTTTCCAAAATCTGCTTCTTCTTTTTTAACATTCTAGCTTCATGTATTCTTTTTTCATTAAACACTTGAATGTGGAAAAGCAACATTTTGAACAATAAGCTGAGAAAAACTGTGTTTTTGTCAAAGACTATGTTCGGATCTGATTCAGAAGGATGATCAAAACATAGATGGACACCCCCAAAGTTGTCCTATGAACAACCTCATCCTGGGTCGACATTTCATTCAGTAACATTAGGCCGTTTTGATTTATATGCTGTTTAATGTCCGATGAAAACGCTAGCTTAGCTTACATGTGCATAAGCAATGATTTTATTGCTTGTTTCTGCTTCTTTTTCACCTTTGTTTCGAACCGCAGACTCTGTACTCTTTCAGAAGATGCGTAATAACGTCCCCTACCGTACAACAGTGAAAAAAACATGGATTGCCGGAATATTCAGACAACGGCGGGTAAAGAGTTAAGGTCATGAGAAATAAATGTTCTTGACAGGTTTTACTTATTAAATAATTGACAATGTCGCATGGTCCTTTGTCGGCGCAATGTGCAAGTCAATTCACACTATGAACGCCCAGCGAGGCACTAGAAACGAAAGGCTTCAAACTCTTCACGAAACTGACATAACAGATCTTGGTAGTCAAATAGCCTACAGTTGTTCAATTCCACTGTAAACTGTACCTTCAGTGCTGTAGGGCAGGGGGTCAATGACAGCAAAAGAAACATAGTGACATATTTGTAACATCAGACTGAAGACAAATAGATGGCCCCCTTTGCCTCCAACACTCTGCCATTAATTAATCAGAGGATTTATTTATAACAAGTTGCGCTAGAACTTGATGGACTCATTAATAATGCATAGCGCTGCACAGCAGAACAGCAGCATGTCACGATAGAAAGTATACGCAGCCGTAGTGCATCTGAGTGCATGCACATGTTTGATCACTGACGGAGCTTAAAGGGGTCATGACATGGTTTTTTTTATTTTATTATTATGTTCCCTTAGGTGCAAATATAGTATTACTATAGTTTTTTTTACAAAAAACTTTTAAAATGTAGTGATTTATGACCTTTTCCCACCCTGTTTCTCATCCTCTGATTCAAACAGTCTGTTTTGGGGGTGTTTCCCCTTTAAGAGTTCAGTGTTAACGCCCACTGTTATGATTGGCTAACGTCAGTGCCTATGCACCAATTATTAACGCCCCCTGCCAGAACCTGTGCGGATTCGGCGCAACTGTTTAATAGCAGGTGATGCATGCGAAGCAATGGCTCTTGCAATGATAAAAAAAACCTTATTATGTTTGAGCCGGAATCAGAGGAAAATGAACGATCACCACAACAACGAAGACTGGATCAGCCCGTGTCCACATGGAAAGTGAAACTATTTTGAATTAATAAAAAAAAATTAACCCGAGACACTTGAAAACGGATTATTGTTACATAATTTTCCTATAGCTTAATTTGCTAACAGTTTAACATTATTTAACTAATTCCAATGAAATGATAGGGTGTACCACGGACAAAAATGCATGCACAGACAGGCCATCTTAGAAGATGCAGCATTGATAAAGGCAACATTTTTAATTTTCTATGTAGGCATACTAGAAAGGCGACATATTTTCAAGATTCTCTTATACAAATGTGTTTATATTAGCCATGGTAAAAAGTAAGTTTGCGTCGTCGTTGTTGAGCCCAGAATATTCGGCACGGACTTATCTTTGAGCAAAGTTTTCTGGCAAAGCAAAGCATCATATTGGGATTTTTTCCTCAAAACAGTCATCCTTAAATGTATAGAACACTGCCGTGACTGGGACGTCCGCAAAAAATAAAGTGCATCCATTTTTCCCTGACGACTGGATCTTTCAGCGTATTTAATAAGTAGTTTAAAGTTTTAAATACATTACTTACAGTTTGCGTCGTCGATGTTGAGCCAAGAATAGTCGGCACGGACTTATCTTTGAGCAACAGTTTTCTGGCAAAGCTCAAAACAGTCTGTTCTCAAAACAGTCATCCTTCAAATGTACAGAACACACGCTTAAACTAACACTGCCGTGACTGAGACGTCCGCAAAAAATAAAGTGCATCCATTTTTCCCTGACGACTGGATCTTTCGCAGCGTATTCAAAGATGTTGTTTGTCCACAGCCAGGAACAGCACATCTGCGGCATCGTAACTTCCCTGTACACAGACCCACTCGCTGTCCGTCGACTGAACACTTGTGAGGCGAGCGGCGCGCGGGCGCGACGATGATACGAAATGAGCGTAGTTGTCTTGCGCTTAAAGCGTAGTTGTCTTGTGCGGGAGGCGGTCATATGCAAACGCTGGTACGTCACTTCGTACCGTGACGTCACTTCTTACCATGGATCCAGAACGAGCTGTATTTAGAGCTTGATTAAATAAATGATTCGTTTATAATGGGGAGGACGTCTTAAGCTATGAAACTTGCAGGACGTTTTAATGGTACAAAGACCTCTTATATACCAAAAGATCAAGGCAAATTTGGTTTCTCATGTCATGACCCCTTTAAAATTACATCAGAATTCAGTTTGCTGTGCCATGAAAACTGAATTTGTTAGTGACCAAAAAAAAGTGACCAACACCTTTCACAACGCATTTTACTTACATAATGTGGCATGAAACTGAACATTCAACGTCAAGTGTCAGTATTTTTATTGGATTGTGAAAAGTGGCTGTTAAATACCAGAATAGAGCCAGGTGGTTGGAAGGGAGAGAAAACAAGAGGTTGTTTTAGAGGCGATACACGCACTGAAGATCAAAAAATGTGAATTAAGAAAGTGAATAGGGTTAGGTTTGATTTCATGTTGACTTTAAGAGATGTATGACAGATGATTTTCATTCAACTTTTATGGTGCTGTGGATGCTTTTTATTGAACCATGCCATTATTGGCTTACAAAGAAAATGAAAATGAGGCCTTGCTTCATTTTTAATGATTGATTATTGCCATTTTTGTAACATTTAGGGATAAATTCACTAAACTAGTGGTCTTCAAGCTTTTTTAGGACAAGGACGCTTTGATGGATAGAGCCGGGCCCCCTATTTCATATCATTCAAATTGAATGTTGTATTTAAAACTGCCTTCACGTGCTATCGGAATTGACGTAAATATGAGATCCTAGTTAAAAATTGGACATGAACGCCGTCTCAAGTTGTCTTCTTAATAAGATTTTCCCAATAAACAGGCAAGAATAAACTTAGAGTCCTCCATGATTCTTGTTCTTTCTGATAACAAAGCACTTGAATGCGACGAGCTTGTAATCACGATTTCAGAAGTGGGAAATTTCCAATGGCAGCATAAATCCTAGCCTATGATAACACATGTATATTAACAGTAGGCTATATGATATTTATATTGTAAGGCTATTAAAATAATCGGTTACACTTTATTTCGATAGTCCACTTTAGACATTCTACTAACTATAAGTAACTTTTCAACTATAGTACATGTCAACTAACTGTCATTAGAGTATTAGTAGTATTAGTAGACTGTAGGTTATGGTCAGGTGTTAGGGATCGGGTTAGGAGAATAAGTTGCCAAGTTACTTTTAGTCAGTAGAATGTCTGTTAGGGAACCAACAAAATAAAGTGTTAGCAGATATTAAGCACATATTAAGTCTACTAATACTCTAATGACAGTTAGTTGACACGTAGATGTAAAGTTACTTATAGTAGAATGTCTAAAGTGGAGTTTTAAAATAAAGTGTTACCAAATAATCGTTATTTATGTAAAACATCATATACTTGTACATCATATTACATCTTAATTTGACATTTTATTGTTAATTGTATATTTTCTATTTAGCATTTATTAATTGATATATGATCAAATGAGGAGATGAGCGCTATAACCAAACATCACCACACGTTTGGTGTAGTCAAGCTCACTTCCTGCATTTTAAACAGCCGTTTCTGGTGCCTGAATGAGAGTGGTAATTAGTGCTCCATAACCTTACACTCAGAACAGCGTGCAAACTGTATTCATTATAGTTTTTTTTTTTACTGTTTGTGTCATTACCTGGTTTTCATAATCCAGAGCTAGACAAACAGCATGTGCACATAAACTACTATCTTTAGTAGTTTATTATCTTTATTAGTGTCCTTACTATCTTTACCCTGTTTCATCCTCCCTCTATTTCTCATATAAATGCAAGAGCTGTTGACTATCACAGATGGTCGGGGAGGTGTGCTCAGCTTAAGAACAGAGACAAATACCACAGAGAGAGGAGCACAACAGATGACGTGCCTGTTTTTAATCAAACAAGAACACAGAATCTAAGAGTTTACACAACTCAGTTGAGAAATTCATTTATGACAGATTCAATTTTAAATTCTCAGATGAGAAGTGATCAAATATAGGGCATCTTCTATTGCGTTTGATCAGGTTTTCATTCACAACGGAAATTTACGCGAGTTATCTAGTTGAAGAATCAAGACGTTCTGCAGGGGTTTCAGAAGCAACTAAACATAGAAATGCGACAAAAATGAGACCTTAATGTGCATTTGAAATGATAAATGTGACTGAAAGCAGGCCAACAAATACTTAGCTTTAAACTGATATAAATAATGTCACTCTTTCAACATCGAACAGGCTTACCAGCCAAATGAAAAGCAGACCATTGCATTTCAAAGAGCCTCAGGTGCAAACTGTACAAATCAGTCAACTGAGGATAAAACCAAGAAAATCATAATGGATCTTTACAGCTGCATCCTGGATGCCTTGCCCTTTAAATATAGCATGAAATAAAACCTGTCCCTGGTCTGTTTTTGTATTAGAAGCTTATATAGTGATGCAATCCCAAGTGGACAGCCAAGATGCAATGTTTCCATCTGGTGTTAACATCATCTGTGACCATTTTAATTCAGATTCAATTGAGATCTTATTTCATCAGACCCAACATCACTTTCTCAGGAATCCAGCTTACGAGCAAATGAGAAAAGAAGCAAAAGAAAAGATATTTTAACTGATAACTGATATTTTCATAATCCACGTCTGTTGTTACAATGCAGCCAAGTTGAGTCCCATTACTTAACAATGATCAGATCACAAAACGTTTCCACCTGTATTTAGCGCTGACCACTTGTGATCAGATCACAAAAAAAAACGGAACTTAACAGATGAAAAAATTAAAAATGATTCTTTGCACATTATTCCAAAGAATACATTTCTCTTTCCTAATTGAACACTTAGAAATATGCCAGATTATTGAAGTAAAATGGTATTCACACATTTCATGCTGATCTTAAATATTGACAGGATGAAAGGGAAAATTGATTTTGAGATTTTGATAGAGTTGAAAAAAAAGTCTTGGTACTTACAGGGAAGTAGAGAAGTACAGATCCTGAAAGTATCGCTTCAATAAGTATAAGACCAGATGCTTTGATCCTCTGAAAAATAAGGTTGAGAGAAGTAATAGGAGAGAACGAATAAACTATGACATTTTGAAAAGCAGGATTTGCCCTTCAGGCCAATAAACCTGCCCAAGCTGAAATCAAGCTCTAGTTTCTCTTTGGCTCAGGTAACTCTAGCAGAATAAAAGCAGGATAGAGTACAAAGCCTTTCCGGATGAGATAACGGGCTGTAAACGTACTTACCTTGTTGCGACGGAAGTGGTAGACAACCACCATGCTGATGAAGTCCAGGAGCATACAGAAGCCCTGAATGGAGACCATGGCGAGACGTAGGGCAGTGTCCTCCTGAGCCACACACGGTGTGTCATCCCTGCAGAACTGACAGCCTTCTCGGCAGGGCATACACCTCCCGGACAACTCCCAGGATTCATCAGAGTATGTTTCCCGGTGTGATTCTAACAGGTGGACGACAAGGAACCATACTATGACAACGATGTGACATTGGCTGCATTTGAAATCTCATGATTATATAGCAGGAGAAAAACAGTGTGTGACAAAATAAGTATACGAATTCACAGTACTCATAAAAGTGTAGGCAAAAGCACCCGGATGACCTTCTACTTCCGGTGAGATTTTGAAGTGTGCATATGATGGACACTTTACTATCCCATGAGGCCACGGGAGAGGATTTACGAATGGCAGTGAAGCGACGCAACTGACGCTGGTAGGCTGGTAAGAGAAGGATATTATTCCGAAATAGTTATCAGTTATACAAATGAAAAAGAGGGTTCTCTGCGCTTCTGCAATCCACAACAATCCGGTGCAACCAGGGAAGGACATAGTAATGCAGACAAAAGGAATCGCCGGTGCAGCACAGATGTCTTCTGAAAAATAATGTATTAAAGGTGCACAACAATGACTAATGTTTCGATGCAAAGTTACATCTTCATCAGAGTCCTGAGTAACCTAGTTATCAGTTATGTTAAATTCAATTATCAATGTTGTGTAAGATAGTTTAGGAGAAATAAAGTGTGACATACAGTAGTAAGAGTTTTAGCTTTTGGCTTTAATCCTCTTGATGAAACGGAAGAAGTGACTAAATGATTGGAGGAGTCCGGCATACGTCGCCAGAGAGAAGTCTGTCATTTTCACCAGAAGTTCGAGTTATGACATTTTGATTACATATTACCATGTAAAAAAAAAAAACCTTATGCATAAGATTAATAACATGCATTTAAAAATAGATGAGAATTTTCATTTCATAAAGACTTCATATTGACTTTTGATTGCAGACTTTGGTATCTTGGCAAATCTGAGGATATCTTGAGACAGTTTCCATCTACCGGTACCTATTTTTATGGGAATGTTGGGATATCGCATCGAGAGAAAAAAACTGGATGGAAATGACAAGATCTGCATAAATTCTAAAAATGTACATAAAAAACATATGCACATTTTGAGGCAGATTATTTTTTAATCTGATGCGCATAATACATTCCATGATACCAACCCCGACTGCAGCAGCAGCTTCCATTTTTATTACAGATATTTTGTGCCAATTTCCCAGGAAGTGACAATTTTGTTCTTATGAACACATTGTACGGTAACAGTGCATTATAAACAAATGTTTTATGCCATATTCCAACTTTGCGCACAAGTTAAATTTGCAACTCTGTATGGAGGTATAGCTTTTTCTATAGTAAGTATTTCCTCTGAATTAGATAGATGTGAGTGAATTAGGAGACTTCCTGCTTCCGTCTATAGTTGCTGTTTAGGAGAAACAATCAAGATATTTCAAATCTTGGACTTATTGGTCCATAAGTATTCAAATATGGAAGCAGACCTCTGCTGAAGTTAATGTGGGGTTCTTCAGCCGAACAACACTATTGCTGACCTGCACTATAGCTTCTACTTGGGTGGAGGAGCCTTTTTAATCTGGCTCTATACGAAGTGATTTCTCCTGAGGGAGTGAAGTCAAGTTGAAGCAGGCATAAAAGCACAATAGTAATCTAATAATGCAGAGCACACACACACAACGACAGAGAACAGATAACAGACTATAACTGCAGAGGACAATTTGCAAGCCCCTGAAAGACAAGACAAACCTCAGATTGGATGATTTTCAAAGAGTCCAAGGCTTTCTGAATTATGAACAAGCCTTGGTTTATCAAATATGAAATAAGGTGAACGCGTGCATCTGCCACGTGTTTGGACAGAACTGCAGCTTTTTGTAATTAGTCCACATTTGCCTGTGTGTAAATTAGCCAATGCTAATTTATTTAAAAGTAGTGGCGACTCATTTAAATGACGCTATTTTTGCATACGTTTATGCGTGTGCACGTGAGAGGAATATTGCTCTTAACTAGGACTCTCCACATGAAATAAAAATAAACTCGTCTTTGGGGTTTTCGTGCCTAGTTCGAGATCATGAATTATCTGGTGGAAGGAAGTAACTATGTTTGTGTATCTGTTTCTGTCAGAAAGAAAAATTCAGTGCAGGCTAGTTCTGTTCAAACGATCTCTGACCAATTTCTTTATTTCTATTCATTTTACACTCACATTTACTGTTGACAGACAATTGAACAGATTAAATAATCTCTTTGATTTACAGATGAACCCAAGCCATATCTGCAGTTCATATCTATAACTGTTCTGACCGTTTTTGTTTAAAATAAATCTGATCATAATTATCATTAAGTATGATTAATTATCAAAATACTAAATTAAGTAAATTACAGTATGGATGGTACTGTATGGAGGGCCAGTTCAGGTTTGTACTTACTTGAGAAGCCATTGAGCACCACTCGGCTTGGGTGGTAGAAACCTCTCTTGCATTGGCACTTGTACTTGTCCAGCACAAATCCATGGCCCACAATTGGTTCACACTGGAAAAGAAAGAGTTTCGTTTTAGAACTGGACTTCATTATTAAAAGTACAGAAGACACAATTCATGTAAATATTTAACCTTGGATCTTAAGATAAAAGCTTTACGTCCTAGTTCCAGTACCACTTTCTTCATTTAAAGTGCTGAAATCTTAATTGACACTAGAAATTATATATTTTTTTTTCAATACAGTCACAGCATGAGTAAGGAACTTCCTGAGGAAGACAGCTCTGCTAATAGACCATCTGTGACAGTGGTGTCACGGTCATTTATCAGATTTTCAGATGATGAAAATGTCGGTTTTATGAGTTATTATGACAGTCGATATATGTGCAGCAATTTATTTTTACTCACATTCTGGCAAACATTACGGTAAGCCAACATGGGCATGTAAACTGACGGGCTCACAGCAGCTTGATCCTTAAAGGCCCTTGGAAATGACGGCCAAGCTTGAAATAAAACTGTTTACATAGAACGATCCTGTACAAGAAAGTTGTGCTCAAGATGTGCATTTCACACTGTGCCATGTTGTGCCCGTTTCAAGTGTAAAGGAGACTTTGCCAACTTCGACTTTTCAGTCTACTGTATTCAAGAAAGTTTTACTGTGAACTAGAAAAAAGTCACACCAAGTTCACAAGGCTCTATAAATAACCCAGAAGCACCATGAAGCCCAGACGAAACATAATGAAGTGAGGATCTCAGGTCTCAGATAAACATTTCTGCTAAATAAGTCACTGGTTTGTTTTGTCACCTTTATTTCAGCATGAAGGATTCAATGTGAACAAGTCTCGCTGGAGGTAATTACCTCCATTTTAGATGTAGACACTTTAGCTTTGATTTAAAAATCTTTGGGAAGAAAATGGTGCATCAAGTGCTATATTCTATATTGCTATATTCAATCAAATTTGTTTTATGTGTTGTTTTTTCATAATAACAATAGATCAAATGTCAAGATGTCCCCTCCCACCCTATTCACCCTAGTCTCATCCTAAGACCTCAGAAGTTGGCTGAACGTCTGATACATAAGAAACACATAAGGGGAAATACTCATAAATACTTTGGTAGTTTTGTAGTCGTCATCTGATTGGTTGAATTCTACAGGAGAACGGTCGGCCAATAAACAAAGCCGTTGCGATGCCAAAAGCGCTTATCGGGATTAAATAAACGCTTTTAAAAAGAATGTGAAGTTTTCTTTTTTTTTCTTTTCTTTCTTTATTTGATTGGGACAGTGCATGTTAATGAACAAAACATGTAAAACATGCATGTAAACATGCCGGATTATAGCCGAGGGCTAATTTCCATCCGTAGTCCCACGGGCTAGAATCACACAGCTCACAAAAAGGCTCACAAAGACATTGCAGAATAAAAATTTACATCTACAGTCAATTTATAATTTAGCTAAATCCTATATACAATATTCACACAAGACTATATTCAACTTTACAACACTCATCCATATACACATTAAAAAATAGAACAATTAAAATAAAATAAAAAGATAAAACATACTAATGTGTGCACCTTTGATTTGCCCATAGCCATTTCTTCAAATTGACCTTAAAAGAGCTATATGTAGTACATTCTCTTAGTGTTAGAGGAAGACTATTCCACAGGTTCCCACCCCGGACAGACAGGACCGTCTGACCGAAGGTGGTGCGCCTGTGAGATATTATCACGTCTCCTCTGGTAGAGGCTTGCGGGGTCCTCAGAGAACTGTCTTTAAATTTTATCAAATCTTTCAGAGGTGGCGGAGCAAGAGAGTGAAGGACCTTGTAAATCAGACAGACCATTTTCAAGTTAATCATATTTCGAAAATCCAATAATTTATGTTTTTTTAGAACTTGACAGTGATGGTGGAATAACGTTTTTTTATCTAATGTTTTTAATGCCTTTTTATATAGACTTTCTATGGTTTTAAGTGTTGTGGGGCAAGCAAGAGACCAGGTAGTCAGACAGTAATCAAAATGAGAAATAATCATTGAATAGAAATATGTTTTAGTAGCATCCATAGTTAAATTATTTCGAATGTGCCAAAAATTTTGAAGATTAAATTTGACAACCTTTGCTACTTTTTTTACATGACTTTTAAAGCAGAGTGTTGAATCAAGGACTACCCCAAGGTATTTAAATTCTGAGACCAGGTGAAGTTCCTCTCCATTCAGGAAGACATTTGAGCTGCTTATGTTGACATGGCGTTTTGAGAAGTACATGCAAACAGTTTTTTTGGTGTTCAACATTAGGCATGAATTCCTGAGCCAGTCCTGCACATGAGAAAGGGCAGCTGTGAGGTCAACAGCTGCTTGTTGGATCGTTTTTGTTTGAGTGTAAATTATTGCGTCATCCGCATACATCTGCGAGAAGACGTTTGGACATGAATTTGGTAGGTTATTGATAAAAAGAGAAAACAGAACCGGCCCAAGAACAGACCCCTGCGGGACACCAACTCCAGAATCTAAACAAGGAGATTTGACACCATCTACTACCACATACTGTTTCCTGTGGGACAGGTAGGATTTAAACCATAAAAGTGCTTGATCAGAGATGTTAAATTGAGACAACCTGGATATTAAAATCTGATGGTTAACAGAGTCAAAGGCTTTCTTCAGATCTAAGAAGACAGCCCCGACACAAGGACTCTTGTGTTTACAGCACTGT
The DNA here is from genome assembly GCF_949152265.1 of Phoxinus phoxinus. Taxonomy (NCBI): domain Eukaryota; kingdom Metazoa; phylum Chordata; class Actinopteri; order Cypriniformes; family Leuciscidae; genus Phoxinus; species Phoxinus phoxinus. The sequence goes on along the minus strand of NC_136880.1, from coordinate 19,818,765 downwards.
TGAAGTAAACCTGCACAACATTCTTGAATTAATGCACACCGACCTGTTATTGTGGGGACATCGACTTTACATTTTGACGCTAAACAAAACAAACCGTGATTGGTTGCTTACATGTCGGTCAGTCGTCTTAATACGCGGTCCTTGGCCAATGAAAGCTGCCGTCAAACTAAAGGTCTGGCTACGCAAGTCAAGATTCACGCAAACTTTAAAGAGGGTTGTATGTTGATTATACACACCTGTGGTTCAATAGCTTCCGCCATCCCACGCAACAGAACAGGATTTTCAATATATCAGCTGTTCCTCTCTGAGCAAACTCTCTATATGAATATGATTTAATAATGCAAGCCTTGCAGCTTTCCAGTGCAGATAAATGTGGGCGACCTGACACATTTGAAAACATGCTTGGAAATCTTCAGGAGTGAGAAGTGTCAGCATCAGCAGAGTTATAAGATCATTTTGTCACTGAAGACATAACACCGGCAATAGGATATATTTGGATTTGTGTGTGTGTGTGACAGTGCACCTTCAATTCACTTCATCCAGAATTGCTGTGATGAGTTTCTTAGCTACCCATTAACTGCTTCTCATGACATTTCAGCTTTTTGTTAACATTTGTAAACATAGCATTGGCTTTAGAATCAGTGTAATTCTCAACCTTTTGGATATTTACACAAAATACATATTCATTTAAAAAAAAAAAAAAAAAAAAAAATTCAGATTTTTGGTTGTTTTAGCTCATTTTAATGTTTGTTTTGTCTTGTTTTAAATGATTTTAAGTCATCCCCGGCCGGCCCCATGGTGAGAACCAATAGTCTAACATACTTTGGTTGCAGGATTTCAATTTCTGCATAAATTGGTGATAAAATATGATTTAGCAGGACATTTTACCAGAAAATATAAGGCCATCTGTAGCTCAACAGAAGTTGTGTGATGCAAAAGGACATCGATCCAAAGCAGTGAATCAACACCACAATGGTCTTATCAGAAGAAAAGACGCCTTCTGGAGTAGCTCGACCTTAACCTGAGACACTTTGGCAAGAAATATTCTCAACAGACCTCCCCAGAATACTTCTTTATATACAGTTTTATAAAGAGGAATTGTGCACAATTATTCCGTTTTGATGAATCAGCGATTATGTCCAGGGGTTTAGCCAACTTAATTTGCAATTGCTATTGTATTGAATTACACAGTGCATCCATGCAGAGCTTCCTGAATTATTCAAGGGCCAACTGGTCATTGCATAATCCATCTTCATCTTAGAAACAATCTTACAAACAAATACAAAGTTAAAGCATTGTTCATTTCTGCCAGTCACAATTTATACATACGTAAACAATAAATCTATAGATTACTGGTAAATCTGACTTGAGCAAAACTAAATGAAAAAGAACACATTTGAAAAACACTTTTATAATGTGACATGACATCTTAAAAATGATTCTGATGCATAGAAATGTTAAGAAGCAGGTAAACATTTTTCTGCCAAAGAAATGGAAACAATTTTACTGTTAAAACTGCTTAAAGGGGTGGTATAATGCCCTTTTCACAAGTCTTTGATGTCCCCAGAGTGTGTATGTGAAGTTTTAGCTCAAAATACCCCACAGATATTTTCATATAGCATGTTAAAATTGTCACTTTTTGAGGGTGAGCAAAAACGCACCGTTTTTGTGTCTGTCCCTTTAAATGCAAATGAGCTGCTGCTCTGAAGCTACAAGAGCTCATGTCCAGAGAATGTCTAATAAGGGGAGAAGGTTCACTCTCAGTAAACTTCCGGCTTCTGAACTGGTTGCAGTTCCACTCTGGTTCCATATGAGGGCGCTCACAGGACGAGTGCAGAATGAATGGAGGTCTAAAAAAATACACATTGCTGGGTGTTAAATTTTTTTAGAGTGACTTATTTGCTTTAAAAAGTCTTTTAAAATGTCAATGACGTCATACACATCGTACGACCAGAGATACTGCTTTACGGCAATCCTTCAGTCACTTTGGTGCTTTCGCGCTCTGCACTTTCTTTTCTCTCGAGGCATCGACAACACAGCGGACACAGGTAAACACACGTGCTAGAAGAGTTTTTGCTAGAAGACATTCTGGTCCCGCTTCGGATGCCACGATGCCATCAAGCGTTATCTCTGGTCGTAATCAGTCCTTCACTGACCAATCAGCGTTCATTAGCAGAATGCTAGCGTGTTATGGGCAACAACAACTCAACCTGTAAGAAATCGAAAGGACATAAACTCGTTCATTCAACTTTCGACCTATAACCCATGTTGAACTTGCAAAACCTACAATCAAATCTGAGATTTCTCAACGGCAATCGGGTGAAAGAGACACATTTAGCCGTCTAGCTCCATAGACTCCCATTCATTTTGCACTTGGGCGATCGCCCCCAGTGGAACTCTGGTGGAACTACAACCAAAATTAAAACTAAAAGTTCAAAAATTAAAACTAAAGTTGAAAAAGTGAAATCATAATCAACTACCCCTTTAAATATTGGGTTATCTATCACCAAAACTTGTCAGAGCACATGGAAAAATGAACAGTGAGCTGCATGTACATTTCCTGACACGCTTAGGTGTTGTATTAATAAGCATTCAATTGAGTCAGTAGGTACTGTCATTGCATTGAATTCACGCAACTGGATATTGATTTAATAACCTCCCTTTGTGTTCCACGGATAAACGGGCATTTTTTGATCATAAATATGTGAACTTTCCCTTTAAAGTCTTAAATCTTCACTAATGAGGCATGAGAATATGCTCACTGAATATACTCAGAAACAATAGCTTTCTGCTGACAGCCAATGAGATCCACAGCATTACCATTACAACTAATGTAGCGAAAGAAATAGCAATGAGAAAACTAAAAAAGGAAAATGCTGCCTGCATGTGACAAACCTCTGATTATATGGTGAGGCCTTGGACATGTTCTGTCTCAAGTCTCCAGAGCTTTATTCTCTAGCTCTAACAGAGAGACTGATGGAGTCTAACACATCCACTCAAAACATTACTCAGGTTAATCCACCTCAGGAAAGTCATTGCGGGACATTTAGTGCACATGATTCGGGGATGCGCTCCTTCGAATGTCAAGCCCCGAGCTTGATGTTGCTCAACTTGAATGACAGGACAGATTTTAAGAGGCATGGTCCTGCGGTCTTAGGAAGACATGAGGCTATAAATAGATTCTCCGCAAACACACACACATGCTGCTTTTCGCCTCTTTCTCAGATGGCAGCACACAAGTATTTCTTCTCTCTCATAAACACAGGAAACCCTTCCAAATATCGTTTTGCTTCAGTTGCTGGGGTTGGGAGCAAGTGTTGTGCTTGTGAAGCCTGCTGTGCGTTTCCTTGCTGCCTTTCCTCCGGTTTTCCCATGAGTGGGACCACGCAGACATGGAGCATGGTCAATAATTTAGCAAGCCCACGGAAATCCATTATACTGCATTTATAATGGATCACGTTTTACTGGGAAATTCTCCTCTACACAAGACAACAATTGGGCCATGCAAACCCAGTCCAGTCCACACAATATTCCATCACATAATTGACCGATGTATCCTCTACACTTTGCTATCCCAATACCTTTTTAAACAGTTTTGCTGAGCAAAACACAATTGAACAAATCACAGGGTTCTTAAAAACGGTCTTTTATGTTTGAAATAACATTATAAGCATGGCAGAAGATGCTGAAAAGACAGCGAGTAAAGAGACCAGTTTAGCACATGTTTACATAAGATAATAATTAAAAACAAATGGATCGAGAACACGTTCTGTGTGAACAGCCTTGTACACCAAAATGGACTGCTGTATTTTCTCATGTTTTGAGCTATTTGACATTTTCAGCACTTTTTATTTAATTTGATGTAACTGTTACATGATAAGGTTGAATTGTTTATATTTAATGTTACAATAAACACTAATATGTACAATCACTTGAAATATATTTTTTTAATAGCAAGGGACAGCTCAGTACCACTTTTGATGTCCGATACTAATTCCAATACTGCAATCTGTCAATACCAATCCGATACTTTTTCTTTATCAGTTTAGAATATTTATACGTCACTAACTAACTACACATTACTTCATTATAAATAAAGAAAAAAAAAATGTAGCCTGACAAAATCTTAAATAGATTTTTTTTTTCTAAAATCAAAAAAACAAAAGTCTTAAGTAAGTAGACATCTTACAGCTACATATATTAAAATCTTATATCACAAATAAATATTTGAAAAGTGTCAAAGTTCTTAAAACCTCATGAAGAACAATACATTCGTGACATGAATATGCACTATAAAAAGCGTTTATTTTGGAATGGTTGCCGCATGAAGCTGTAGTTTGATTAATATATGTTAAATTGGCCACCCAAATTTGTTACCCATTATGGTTTTTAATAATAATATTTATTTATTATTGAAATGTGTGTTTGAAATTTATTTATTATAAAATAAATCAGTTGAGATTGAAAATCAGCATTTTCTAAAACTTAAATACCTTTCTCTGACCATTTGTTAAAAAAAGAGATTTTTAAAAATCTATTTATTGTAGCATGCTATTTACCATGCTACAGTATAAAAGTTATGTGTGAAAGTAAAATAAAGAACTTGAGTAATACAAAAATACAAAGCAGGACATGTCTCAAACAAATTAAAGGGATAGTTCACTTAAAAATGGAAAATCTGTCATCATGTTCCAAACCTGTATGAGTTTCTTTCTTCTGCGGAACACAGAAGAATATATTTTGAAGGATGTCGGTAACCAAACAGTAGATGAACCCCATTGACTTCCATAGGACTCCGGACTTTGAGCCTACAGCTTCTGAACACTAAGTGTTTCGTTTATGTAAGGTTTAAATGGCACATTTATGTATACTTGAAAATGAGACTATGCAATATGTGACCCTGGATCACAAAACCAGTCACAAGTGGCACGGTTTTATTTGTGGCAATAGCCAACAATACATTGTATGGGTCAAAATTATAGATTTTTCTTTTATGCCAAAAACCATTAGGATATTAAGTAAAGATCATGTTCCATGAAGATATATTGTACATTTCCTACTGTAAATATATAAAACATTTATTTTTGTGAGTGAATGCAGCACAATCATGAACATAAATGGACAACTTCAAAGGCGATTTTCTCAATGTTTAGATTTTTTTGCACCCTCAGATTACAGATTTTTAAATAGTTGCATCTCAGGCAAATATTGTCCTATCCTCACAAACCATACATCAATGGAAAGCTTATTTATTCCGCGTTCAGATGATGTATAATTCTCAATTTAAAAAAAAAAAATTACCCATGTGACTGGTTTTGTGGTCCAGGGTCCCATATTACATGTTATGTAGCAATAAGTAACAAGATTATTTGTGTTTTTCACACCACTTCATGTTCAGCACTTGTGCAATGACATAATGCATAAACCCACGCAGTGATGTGATTTAGCGTACGAGTGCAACTTCCAGAAACATCCAAGCCGGCCCAGACTCTCACTGGCACCCAGGCAGAACAGCTCGGATAGTCTAATTAACTCTCGCAGAGCAACTTCCAACACAGATTACTATAGACTCCAGTCAAGGATGTGATAAATCCCACATTTATCCTTCGCAGTGAAAAAAAAAAGAACAATGAAAACAATCCCACTTGAGCAAACAAAAATATCATTGCACTCTGTCCAATTAATTGGAAAGGAGAATTGATGCCGGAAAGTCTTACATCTGGGACAATGTGAAATTAAAAAGCAGGTGTGTTCTGATAAGGTCACACACAGTAGGGAAAAACGATGTTAAATGCAAACATTGCATCCAACAAAACGCTCACATATATTATACAATGTTTTGTATCCTCACAACACATTCACATTTTTTTATCTGTGATTTAGTGCAAATACCAAATTACTTTCATTTCTGCACCAAAATATCTAGTTAGAATATATTGATTGATTTGTGTTGACCATTTGCATGTTTGTGAATTACTTACTGAATAACAATGATGATATTAATAATACATTTCATATTTGTTTACTTTTTTTACTTCTGACTGATGCAAATCTGGGTCCTGAGCCAAACATGTTACCCCAGTTTCAAGGCTTAAGATGACAAGGCTTAAAGTCCACATGATATCAAAATTGACCATATTTACTTTGTTTGCCTAAATTGATCGTTTTGTGGTGAACAATTCATCCATGGAGTCAATCCACACAAAAAAATGTTTTGGCTTCGTAATCTTTAATCAAAATCTGAAAATGCCCCTCCCCTCTGCATTGGAGGACCTTCCCTGATGACGTAGGTTTGACGGTTTTGGTGTCTGCTTAACATCCGTAACCACGCCCCTCCAACTGACAGTAGACTTTCCTGTAGATGTAGTGATGGCGCTAGCAACGCCAAGGTCATGGGTTCGATTCCCAGGGAAAGCAAGAACTGACAAAATGTAAATGTATACCTTGAATGCAATGTAAGTCGCTTTGGATAAAAGCGTCTGCCAAATTCATAAATGTAGACAGGCTGAATGAAACACCTACTTTTCTAGATCCAATCAGGTGCTAGTCTAAAAAAAAAGCCACGCCCACTATTTTTCCTCATTTAGTATTCCGTTTCTCTCGGAAATACGTCACAACACTGAGATAAAGTCGGTTGCAACTTCCGGTTCACGCAGACTTTAAGATAGTCCCAGACTATAATTCATCATTGAGCTCTTTTCACTGAAACCAACTTGCATGAAGATGGTGGTTGATTACGATTTCACTTTAAAGGGTTAGTTCGCCCATTTAGGACATGAAGTTGTATGCAATCCTTACCAGCACTATAGTGCATACACACAGACCCCCTCTGTGGTCACCTCCCTGGTCAGAGTTCTGGCCGCTGGAAGTTTTTCAAGAAAGTAGTCCTGGTTAGTTTCCGGGGCCACAAAACTGTGCATTTTCGTGAAAAAATTATCTGCGTTTCAAAGCTTGATTAATTTACATCACAAAAAACACGCCTGACAAAATTCATACCTCAGTTTTAATCGGCACTATTTTCTTTCCATTTCTATCAATCCGCGCTGCTGTCGACGTCAACAGTGCGCACGTTCCGATCAGCTGTTGATAGCGCGACTCGCTGACAACATGTCTGACTACGAAACTTCTGATGATGAAACCAATTTTAGCACAATGTCAGACGGAACAGATGATGATGAAAGTAATTTTAGCACAACGCCAAAGGGATACCTTTATGAACTCAATTGTGTGTGTGTTCAATCAAATAGTTTTCTCAGCAAATTGTACCTATATCCCTATATAGGCTGCTGGCAGGCTACAGCAAAACTCTTTAAAATTAGTTTTTTTATTTTTCCTCCTTGGTTGGGGATGTAATCGTCTTCGCTGAAGTGAGCACTGCACACACGAAAATCCTTGATTCTGGATATTTAGCTCCCGCAGAGTAGCCGATGGCAACCAGTCAAAGCTGTCTTATAGCTACAGCTGATCGGAACGTGCGCACTGTTGACGTCGACAGCAGCGCGGATTGATAGAAATGGAAAGAAAATAGTGCCGATTAAAACTGAGGTATGAATTTTGTCTGGCGTGTTTTTTGTGATGTAAATGAATCAAGCTTTGAAACGCAAATTTTTTCACGTAAAAACTACTTTCTTGAAAAACTTCCAGCGGCCAGAACTCTGACCAGGGAGGTGACCACAGAGTGGGTCCCTGTGTATGCACTATTGTGCTGGTAAGGATTGCATACAACTTCATGTCTTAAATGGGCGAACTAACCCTTTAATTTATTTAGTGTGTAATGTTTCTGTTTGAGCATAAACAACATCTGCAAAGTTACAACGCTCAAAGTTCAAAGCAAAGGGAGATATTTGCTTTTAAAGTTTTTTAAGGACTACAACAAACGGCTGGTAGGGACTACACGACATTCCTCCCTGGTTAGTGACATCATCAACCCTAGAATTTACATAAACCCCGCCCCCGGGAACACGATTTATAGATTATCATGACAGAATATGCTAATCAATGACTAGAAGATAACTACACATGAACTACATAAATTCACCAACTAACCATTCAGAAATGTCCTGTTGCATTCTACATGTTGTCACTTCTTCTTGAGTCTCTCCATTATTGTTTGACTCTGGTTTGATTGTCTGGTTTGAACATAAACATTGACATTTTCAGTGCATGTCTGTGTGAGGTACAAGGACATGAGCTCTTGTAGCTCCGCCCTCTGCAATACTCCGGGAGCAGCAGCTCATTTGCATTTAAAGGGACAGACACAAAAACGGTGCGTTTTTGCTCACCCTAAAAAACAGACAATTTTAACATGCTATATAAAAATATCTGTGGGGTATTTTGAGCTAAAACTTCACATACACACTCTGGGTACATCAAAGTCTTATTTTACATCTTGTGAAAAGGGCATTATACCACCCCTTTAAAATATGTTAGTGACATTGTTTTGTCTCAAGATAATGTTTTTCTTCTAAGGCACGTTTATAAAAGCTACTTAAATGTCCTAATTGAACTTAATTGGCCTAAACCAGGCTTAAGCCCTGTCTGTGAAACCGGGCCTTTGAGTGTTTTTGTGATGTTTATATTCTCATCTGATCCTGTTAGTGATGAGATTGCACACTCACCTCCATAGTTGTCAAGTTACAGCGGTGAGTTCCTGCAAACCAGCCACTGCTGGAGCACTGGTCAATGTCCACATCCTGCAGATTAACATCTACACGTACAACTCCTCTACAGACAGACAGAGAGAGAGAGAGAAACAGAAAGGTGAGAGTTAGCAGTCAGGCCTGACGCCACAAGGGAGCAAAAGATCAACTATTCAGTGTTTTCAGCCACATAATGTTTATTTTAGGTTTCAGACATTTAAACAGACATTTAAATCAAGTACTATAAAAAAACCTTTTATAGCTTTTTAAATACAAATGTCATACACTGATGTCTATGGAAGCTGCAATAATAATCTTTTCATATAATTTGTCAAGTTTTTTATTCATATCAGATACACCCCTAGTTCCTGCAGCCTGGCGCCGGCACTCTTAGTGGTTGAAAAGATGCCGATAGTATAGTATCAAAGTAAGTTGAAGGCTTTTAGGCTTTCGCTGAATTACTTTTAGGTCGCAGTGCTGTTTTCATGACACTGAAGAGCAATAACAATAACAAATGTTATTCTCAAAAGTAGGAAATGAGAATCTCTAAAATTATTGAATATGTTTTGAGACAAAGGTCATGATTTTCTTTTTCAATAGCGGAAGAATCTGTATGTAAATGGTTTGGGGTAAATGGCGCCCCTGATGTTGGGCCTAAAGGCACAATTATTAACATGATAATAAATTGCTGGCTGATTTTTCCATTTGTTGACATTAGATTCAGATGGACTCAGGACATTAGATTCAGATGGTAAATATCATATATTATGTTGGTGTCCACCTTAGAAATAATCACCATATTTATAATGAAAAATATGACATTTCTCATATAAAATATAATTTATTGTTACTGTAAATCTTTATAAAATTATTATGGGAACTCCTTCAATGTTTTCAGAATCTTTACCCTTTTAAATTAAATGTACATTAACATACATTTAATACCAGTATATTTATTGAAAAAAAAAGGTAAAAAATAATTATTGTTGGTAAAGTGATTCTTTTGAACAAGTATTAACTAAGGTATTATTTAAAACATTATTTTAGCTAAAGTATTTGTTTCAATAATGTGTGCTTTTTGCCAATGCTTGCCACTTCATACATTTATAAGATTTTTAAACAAACAAACCACTTTATTTTCAGACAAAATGTGTTGCTCCATAAATATTCAATACAAACATATATTTTCTTTCTGCAATCATACTTTATGAAAGTAGTGAAAAGCTATTCTTAAGGTGTGCCTTTAGCCCCATTATACAATATATATTATTTATTTATTAATAATTACCTGTAAAAACTGCTGGGGACATTTACCGGTAAATTTGACCCATAAAATAAATAAAAATCATAAAAATCTTGTATTGTTTCATGTCACTCTTTCAAAGTATTTATTCAATTACTTTATAAATAAAAAAAACTATTTCAAATGTTTCTACCTTTTCTTTATTACTTTATTGCAAAGTATTGTAGTTATAGAATGACCCACGTGAAGCATGTGCTCTAGAACAGACAGCTTGAAATCATTTCTCAAAATAAAACTAATGCAATTCCTTTAAAATAATGCAGAATGGACAGCTTGTTAGATAGAAAAGGAACCTAGTTTCTGCAGTTTTACTTTTCATTGGTGAAAAATACTCGTCTCATTATGAGTTGGATACTACTTTGCAAGGGCATTTCAATTGTTCTTCCCCAGGGAACGAGATGAGATATCATTAGACAGAACACAGAATCCGACACTCAGACTGGAAAGAGAAAAAAAAAAATGTTCACCTCTGCATGGGAACTTTCTATCTGATTTGCAAATGCTGCTGGTTGTATGATGCAAGTCACTTTCTGACTAAGGGGGGAAGGCAGCTCTCCGGTCAATTATGTGAAAATAAGAGTTGTTGCCTTTTACTCCAGATAGAAGAAGTCCATTAGAGCGCCTTCTCTTTCACTGTGCACCATAAGGCATGTTATATGAGACCTGTGGACCATGCGGTTTCAATGTTGACTTGATGTTTCTCTCACAATCTTTTCTACCTTTACAGTATCACAAAGATTATGGTGTCTGTTATTAAGGCACACTGTAACATAAAACTAACATACTTACTATGTCCCTGTTGATGCTAATGAAGAACCACATCAGTCTCCAGGATCTAATTCAACTAACTCTAAAATCAATGCATTTCTAAAAATGAACCTCTCTTTTCCATTCCCTGCCTGACAACAGCATGAGGGATTAGACCTAGAGACAGTAGGAAACATTTCTGTTCCCTGAACAGTATCGTGTGGTGCTAGCAACGCCAAAGTGGATTTGATTCCCAGGGAACGCATGAACAGGTAAAATAAAATAATCTACCAAACGCATGAATTTCATATGAACTACGTTTTTTACCTGTGCACTGTAGAATTTACCTGTGCACTAGTAGCCTACCGTGCACTTTCTTTCTCAACTCCATTTAAAGCAAGGTGCACACTACGATTTATAATTGTCCACTGAAGGCAAGCTTGTTGAGAACCCAAGTGCAGTTTATTTAAAAAATGTGATGAAACAGAAAACAAGAACATGACATGGAGCTTACCAATTACAGGAAACAATACTTGACAAGGACATATGGCAAACATGAGGGGTTAAATACACAAGGAAGGACTACCTGCGAACAATGAAATAATGAACCAATGACAACATGACACATCAGACAAGGGAACACATGGCAGGATCACATGACAACAGGAAACAAAGACATGCGACATGACCAAAACAAGACGTGACAATAATAATCCTTTACGACTGTTGCTTGTCAGACTGTACGAACATGATCCCTGCTGTAAGCCATGTAGGGCTGGGCGATATGGACAAAAAAAATTCACTGTAAAATGTGCATATCAGTCGATATCGTGAAAGTTTTATAAACCAGACCATTAATTGTGGTTATAAACTACTATTTACTGTCAGAACATGACAAGCACTTCACGTTTTTTTTTTTATTCTTTATTTTCCCTTAAAATATATATCTTAATAGAAAAATGAGTTTCAAGTTAATTACTTGTTTCAAGTCATGAAACAGGTTGGTGTTGTCTGACTTGTATCTTCAGCAGAGTTAGCAGCTCAGGCTGCAATATTTAGGCCTACATGTTTTGTCTCTTAGAAATGCACATTTGCCAGTAGCTTGAGTTGACAGTAGTTGTAGCTTGAGGATGCAGATGTAAATTTATGTTCATTAATGGTAAATGGACTGCATTTATATAGCGCTTTAACAGACCCATGGCCACCAAAGCGCTTTACATATTGCCTCACATTCACACACCGACGGCGGTGTCAGCCATGCAAGGCGTCATCCAGCTCGCCGGGAGCAGCTGGGGTTAGGTGTCTTGCTCATGGACACCACGACACTTGGTCAAGTGGAACCAGGGATAGAACCACCAACCTTCCGGTTTGTAGACGACCTACATGAACTATCCCAAATGTTTCCAAGAATGTATAAATTCAGAGAAATTCACAATTTTAAATAGTGCCTGTCCCTTGTCGCCTATCAATGATGTAATATCTGCGTTATCCCTGGTTTCCGCTTGTACTGTCATAGTAACCATGGAAACAGACCTGGACAACTGTGTTACGTCTAGCGTGCAGCTGTTGTTGTTGTTGTTGCGTTTAAACATATGGACCATGGCAAGCAGACTTTGGGACAAAAGGAGAAATAAAACAAGGATCAATATCGGCGTGGCGTTGTGCCAAGAGCTTCGCAACAAACTTCGACTTGACATGTGCTTTATTAGACAGGTGAGCAAATGTACATAAAACGAATCAATGTTATATAGCTCAACAACATGATGAAATGTTAGAATGATCTGTATTCTAATGTTGATCTAGCTTACTGCTAGTCTCATACAGCCAACAAACTGACACATAGAACAACATTATAACTTTCACCACACTCAAATGCAGTTTAGTGTGATAGTGTAGACCAAGTGAAACAGCGCTGCGTTACCTCACAATTTTAATTCGTTAAATAAACCTGTGTGAGTGAGTATTAATTCAGCACTTGCGGGTAGTTCGGTAGAATAAAATGTCCTCATTCCTTTACATCCGCGCGACTCGCGTGTAGCGCTGATATCTGTCTCCCATTAGCAATCATGCCCTGCTTCATACCACAGTCATGATAAAAAAACATGAATGTATTCACTCATCCATAAACCTTATTGCCCCATAAACATTATTAGATTCATCGGCATGACGACATGTTCCATGATTCCACGCTCATTCACTGTGTCATCAATCTACGCCTTTATTGTTTTGAAGAGGTTAGCGACCCCTAGCGGCGAAAAAAATACATATTGTACCTTCAACAAAAACAGTAACATATGTAAAAAAATTTATATTTACAGTATATGGTAAAAAAAAAAATATTCTGACTGTTTGAGTTTTGTTCAAATTAATCATTAGACTTCCTTAGTAGCATCCATTTAGATCATGATAACAGTTAAAACTAGCGTTCATTTTGATCATGGCTTGTCTTGAAAAGAAAAAAGAAAAAACAAATGAAGATGCTTGCGGAGGGTCCGTGAACCTAATTATGCCATAAGGTTCCGACTGCACCCCTATCTGTTTTTAATTTGAAGGTCATCAAATGAGAAGCCACACTGCAGGACTGTGCGTCAAATCTTCTGATCGCAAAGATCATTAATTGGCTGTCGGCGAACATGTCAAACTAGCGATCACAGACTTCAGGGGAATTTTTGAAGGATTCTCAACATTTGTCGTACAGTGTGAACCCGGCTTAATACATAACTGACTGTGTTTACGTGAATAGGCTACTCACCAAAATGGGCATTTTGGCAATTTTGTGTGTTTTTGGCCATAAGCTGCGGAAGAGAACTGAATATGGGATCACGTGCAATCCAAGTATGCATCAATTACACATGAGTACTTCGCTATGACATTAAGAACGTCACGTATCCACTTGTCTATTTTCCACTGTCTGTGTCGACCTAAAATTGAGACTTTTCTGAATCTTTTGAAGTATTAAAATCATTCAGTTATCATAATCGTAATTCACATTTGCGATATTTCGATCATTTCGATCGTCATTAGAAGACTTAGGGCCCTATCTTGCACCCAGCGCAATTGACTTTGAACACCGACGCATGTATCATTCCTATTTTGCACCCGCGCACAGCGGACTTTTCCCTCCACAGACGCACGTCGGTAAATTAGGGAATGAACTTGCGCTCGCGGGGGCGGTTCAGCGCAAAGAGGAGGCGTGTTCCGGCGCAAAACTTCCATGGTGCTATTTTCCAGTTTTAGAAAGCAATTGCGCCATTGACCAGGAAAAAAACAGTCTAAAGACAGTGGCGCGTTGCGCGTTAGTGATATGGTATTTTAAGGGCGCGTGCTTGACCATAATAGTAACGCGCATCTACTTTGATTCTCTAATATAAAAAGATGCAGCAGTTTTCATTTTTGCAAATCATACATTATTACAAGGAAAAATATTAACACACGAGGGAAATCATTGTTGTGTCCGTGAAGATGTGAAAAAGATCTATATAGATAAAAAAAAAAAAAAAAAAATTCTAGATTAGGCTACACATTTACTACCCAAATTATACGCCTGTTTAACCGAAGCTAATTTGGGTGGGTTTCTCCCATCATCCCCAATGTCACTTCTCTGTGTTTTACAGCCCTGACGAGAACGTCGGTTTCCTCGGCTGTGAATCGCTCCTGGCGTGCGCTGGCAAATCCGCCGTTATAATAGCAATCCGCCACGAAACAAGCGCGCCGGCTCTTAAAGGGAATGTGAGAGGACGCTCTTATTCGTTTATTTCACGTTACGCCCAAACCACACCTATGAATAATGAAGCTACTTCAGACCAACCCCTTTTAGATTTGCGTCGGGCGCAAGAGTCATTTATCGCGCTGGGAAAATAGCAACAGCGCCGGGATCCGCCCACAAAGTTACTTGCGCTTTGCACTTTGACACTTGCGTTTCAGATCGTTAAAATAGGGCCCTTAGAGTTCAAGTAAATATCTCTTTTGTCTTTTCCTCTTTGATTTTCTTTTCATTTGGTGTCTGGAGCCGCTGGGGAGTGACACTGATTGTTATATGCATGAGCCCCCAAATCATTCCTCCCTCCTCATTTCTACCCATCCAAATCCAGTGAAGGCCCACAAGGCAGAAGCCATCTGTCAGCTGAGATGTGAAACAAACACCTGCAGATAGCTTGAGCTGCCAGCACTCTCTCTTATCTTTAGGCAAAGAAAATGGAGCATGAGCGGGAGAGAGAGAGAGAGAGAGAGAGAGAGCCACCGAGAAATGAGACCGAGAAATGTGAGAATTATCTGGCTGGCTCAGTGCACTCCTCTTTCAAGTTGAGGGGTGTTAACAATGTTCAGAATCCCTTTCTCAAACCCTATAACAATGTCTTGATGATCAAGGGTTTAAACAACTTACACAATGATAAAAAATAACTGATGTTAAACATACCTGCAAGAAAAAAATGAGAAAGGTAATCAAAATGCCATATCTACTCTGTCATGACACCTCCTTCAAGTAAAAAAGTGGCAAATAAGACCATTATGCTTACAATTTACACAACTATTGTGACTTTCAGTAAACACTTTAGCTATTTATTACATACAAAAGCATCGCCAGCCTAATGTGTTAAACACGTCCAATTACCTTTAGCTTTTTTCATTTCGGAGAAGAGGTTTGGACATCCTGATGGCAGACTGATTGAAAATCCTCACCGATTTTACATTATAAAATAAGACATAAAAGTCAATTTTAGCTACACTATTCTCAGCATCAAATTGTGTTACAAGAGTAGCATATTAACCTTTCAATGTTTTTAATATCATTCCCAAGTACATCAATAATCTTAAGAGCAGAGAGGAAAAGTTTATTTACGTAGTTTTTGTCTTAATGGTTCACTTACAAAGGAAGAGGTTTTTTTAAAATCTAGACTGAGACTAATGAAATCTAGCTGTGAGAATGAGTTAGTTTGTTTTCAGTTTGATAGACAGTATTAAACTCATGTCTGGCACTACCCTGAAATATCCATCACGAACCATGCCAATTTATGCAACAGACTATTAAAAACACAATGCTAACCTTATAAGACTAAGTATGCTGCACAGACCTTAATTAAAACCCTTTGAGAAGGATTCATTTGCTTTGTTGTCTTTGTAAGTTATGTAATGTGAACAAATGAAACAAATGGAATGAAACGGAATAGGAGCTAAACTGCACAACGGCCTGAAAATTAAAGAGGTACTACTCATCATTTACCCGCTTTCATGTTGTTTACAAACCTGGGGTGCGTTCCCTTAATATGCTGTTCAACTATTGTACCACATCGTTGGAGAAATCAACTAGCTAGTCATGACTGCTTCCTGAAAGTTTGTCGCACATCCGTAATTTGAAACACATTGGATCAACAATATAGACGTCACAATAACTTTATAAGTACAATTAATTAATTTTTTGTCAGATTATTGCTGTAAATAATGAACATGGCATTTGATGAATACTTCTGTATTATTGCATTCTGTTGTCTTGCTTTATTTATTATATATGTGGTTCAAATACGGATTCCCTCTTACGTCATACTCCTGGTAAAAAAAATGCTGTAAAAAACGGCCAGTAACATACTGTTTTTCTATTACTGTAAAACAGTGATGTAGGGCCTACTGAAACCAATGGTCTTTTGTTCCCGCAGCGGTCAGATACTTCAACCAACACTGTTAATTGTTATTGTAATTATTCTAGTCTTTTATAATGTTTGTTTGTGAAGCTGTGAAATTGAATCTTTCTTCAAATTGTGTCTCATAATCAGGGTCTATCGGTCTCCTAATGCAGAATTATTTATTTATTTATTTGTCTGTTAGTTGTGTACTATGTTTGATGGCTATACTGTTGGTGGCAAAGCAGTTTCCCTATCGGGATTAATAAAGTTGTTCAATTCAATTCAAATTCAATGCATTCTGGGCAATATTTTGCATGGTAAGCAATTTCTGCTAATTAACAGCCCATTTTCAACACTTATACTGTATTTGTGTATTACGGTTTTGTACTGTAAAACACAATGCATTGTGGAGTGGTCTTGCGGCTGTCAGAGCAGAAACTAAAGCTGCTGCTCTCCGTATGTTTTTCCGTCGACTCCGGTCGCGTTAATATGTAAATTGTGTGAGCTTATTTCATCAATTACATCTAAAGATCTGAAAAAGCCCATATACATTTACCCGCCTCCCCTCGAAGAAATCAGGACAGAAGTGTTTGAAAGTGGACAAAAGAGACGGATTGTCCAACGTATTCTCATCCTATGGCGTCATATACTGACACTTTTGACATTTAATCTACATCCAACATATGTTGTCTGTGAATTTTTTATATAATCTTTCGTGTGAAGAATGCTACAATTTAGCGGGTAGAAGTTTGATACGGGTAGACTTTGTGTGAGAGCACTTTGTGGACTACAACTCTTCGCTGATTTCGACGCGTTTGAAACGTGAACACCACTAGCACACGGCTCTAGCTCACGGATCCCGCTAGACATGGCTGTCTTTGGTGCACTTCACCGCCTTCTTTCAGGGAGAGGACAAAATCGTTGAGGTTGGCGAAAACCACGGGTAAGTTAACTTTATGGGGTGACGTCACATAGGCGACATGTAGTCTTTCTCGTTATGTCTTTTCCACAACTGCTAGCCGACGAATCATACCATATACTGTCAAACTTGTAACATGAAAGATTATATAAAAAATTCACAGACAACATATGTTCACATTCATGGCACAATTCAAACGGGACCAGAAAATAATTATTTTCTCCCATTCACTTGCATTGACGCTTTTTCAACTTTGAGGTCCAGTGGGGTTTTCCGGAAGGAGCGGGACTTACCAGCTCTATATGACGGATGTCTCCCTAGTCTTGTGATCCGATCAACCAAAACGCATCTTACAGTAATAGGCTACCAAGTGAAAACTGGGCTTAAGTGTCCAAATACCTGCAGATATTATAAGTAACTGTAAATTGTTCTGAAATTATTTCTAAATCTCTTATATTCTTGCCTCAATACTAATGTTCAATTCAAGCATCATAATATTGTCATACTTTTTATATATTTGCTGGGTAAAAAAGTGAACACAATATAACCTCAGCATAGCCTGGGAAAACCCAGACCACTCTCAGTTGTAACTGAGTAAGGGTCTGGCAAAGCTCCATAGACAATTCATTTCCACAGGGGCGTCACCAACGGACGTCGGATAGATCTAAAACCAATCAGAGCGATGAATGACATGACGTATGCGGAGCGACGGAGAAACATCTCGAGACTCTCAGCAATTCTCTGTTTGTGTTAACGAAAATGACCATTTTAAATCGCTTGAAACAGACACGATAGCTGATTCGAACGAGTGATGTTGTGATGTTCCTTGGCGGCATTCATCTCTGTAATGTACAAAATCTGCGTCACCGTCTCTGCTCTGTCGTCATCGTGTAAAACGTTTCTGATTGGTGCCGCGATTTCGACGGATTGGAAATGGGTTTCAATGGGCTCTTTGCCAGACCCACTTGCAGAGCAAATCTAAATTTGCCGGAAGTGGTCTGGGTTTTCCCAGGCTAACCTCAGCATACATTCAGACAAAAGTCAACTATATAATTAACTGAAACTGAATTATAATATAACGTAACTGAGAGATTGAACTGTTCTCAGGATATGTAGAAATCAGGTCAGGCAGGAGTTTTAATTCTTATCAAATAAAACATTTTATTTATTTCAATATTTAATCCCCAATACGATTTTGATATTACCGTTTTTCTCAGTCGCTTTGGTACATTTCTCAGATCAGAATTGAAATTCTCAAAACTACCTCAATCTTCACATCATTGTGTCACTTGTGCACATCAACTCACTATCAATTCGTTTCTTTGAACAAGGTGCAAATGCTTTGGTACATCTCTGCTGTTTCCTTCATTATCAATTGCTTATGTCATGTTGATCAAAATGTATTATAATGGGTCTCTGTTGAATAGTATCACCCCCCCCCCCCAAAAAAAAAATGGTTGAACAAGTTGTCATAATATAGACGATACAGCACTGCATGTACAGTTGTCCCTAAGGAGATTGTCCTATGTTCACATTTCTTTTGTTTGTTTGTTTTTCTTTTTTTTTCTTTGTGCTGTGCAGTGCTGTCTTTTCCTTTCTGTATCGCAATGACATGCCTGTCAACAAATTACAGTACAAACAGTGAAAGCGTAAATGTGAATCTTGTCCAGTCTCTTGCAATCAAACTCCCACACTAAGGTGTAACCTACAATTTACAATATTGTCATCAAAACTTTAGACATCAGAACATCCCGCCAGAGTACACTGTTATATTGACAACATGACTAATAAGCAATTTGACTGTCTTATCCGTACACAATGACACAAGGACGTGTCATTCTAATGGCACTGACACAGATATTTACTTTTGAGAGATGAACAAAGGATTTTGAGCAAGAGTTGGCTTGTGCAGGTAATCCATGGTGTTGTTTTGCTATTTGTATGAATTGTTTTGAGAAATGCACTTACTGTTTTGCAAATGTCAAGGGGGATTCGAGAAATGTACCAAAGCGACTGAGAAAAACTGTAAATAAACTGTTACAATATATATCACACTAAAAAATTTTTTTAGTTTTTGTTTTGCTGTTCACTATATTTATATTTAAACAATTCATTTTGATTAAACACCACTGTTTCAGGTTTCTGGTTCAAATGTGATCGCTTCATGTTAAATTGACTTGAAACGGTTATTCTTTGACTTGATGTTTTCACTGTAGAAATAACAGGACTTTCACTTCTCATCATGCATTGCAAAGGGGCTGAACTGGCAGAGTAAATGTGGAAATAAAGTACATGATTTTTTATGTATTTTTGGCAAGATGACAAAATGGAGAGACTTGTTTAACTTTCTATTATGATGACATTTAAATGTTTCTGTTATGTTAGTGGTTTTGGTGGTTACCATTGTGGTGAAGTGTTGAGCTTTGTGCTTACTTGAGGATCTGCTAACAACAATTTAAATTGCTTTATAAATAAATAAATACTTTGGTAGTGCTCTGGATGAAACCAGTATCACATCTGGACTGTCAACAGTGAACACATAAGACAGGTTATATAAATCACAGGACTAAACAAGAAGCATTCATTTTAATTACATTTAAATGAAAACCATTTCTTAAACTAAAACCATTCATTCATGTTAAATTAACACTATTGATTCTAGTTAGTTAGTTAGTTGTGTGGTTTATTCTATTGGGGTTTACTTATTTAAATCACATGGAACCACTGAGCTTTTTGTTGTTGTTGTTGTTGTTGAGTTTTTGAATAAATGGTATTACCATTGCAGCACCCGCATAATACGTCAACACGTGTTCAGTGAACTATAGTGTAATCTTTTTTCTTATGGAAATGTTTAGGTTCTGGTTATGTACCAACACAAAGTGACTTAATAAACCAATTTTGAGAAATGACTGTTCTCCTCAACAATCATATCATGTGAATAACTAATCTAAACATTAGCAAAGTTATTGCATATATACAATCTAATGTATTTTCTCAAACTAAAAACTTGTCTTCATAAACATGAAGTTGGAGATTGTGAGTTACAAAATCTGAATTTGTGGTTCAGTCTGTGTTGATGAACTGCTACAATTTAAAAAAGTTAGTCAAGACAAACTTTGATGTTGGCTTATAAGAAAAAAAGCCTGGTCAGAAAGTTTGCAGTAGTTTTAAATGCTTGAGTTTGAAGTGTTTAAAGTTTGAAGGTTGCTATCAGACAGAGACAGACGGACAGACATAGACATAGATAGATAGATAGATAGATAGATAGATAGATAGACAGACAGACAGACAGACAGACAGACAGACAGACAGACAGACAGACAGACAGACAGACAGACAGACAGACAGACTGAAAAATAAATCTTAGACATAATTAAATGATTAAATAGGTCATTTATGTATATATATATATGTATTTATTTATTTTATTTAGTTAGTTAGTTAGTTAGTTTTGATTGTCATTTTAGGATGAGTTGAATCAGACATTTTAGTCTCATTATTAATAATAATATAAAGTTTAAATCAAAGGATAGCAACATAGATTACATTGTCTTACCTAAACTCTGGCGCCGTGTTATTCTTCAAGCCATAGAAACCTGCGGAGAGAGTTAAGAGCCAGTGCGGCACAAAACTGCCGTGCTTGCACTCTAGATAGGGCGCAGACCACTTGACATGACTTCTGTCCAGAAAATATCCGCCCTGGGCAGCTGGAAAGCCTCGCCCTTTGGCCAGCCTCTGGGGTCTCTTTCGGTCCCGAAACTCGTTGTACCAGTCGGACTCAGACGTCCTGTTTTTAAGGCGATGGCGCGCGGAGGTGGACAGGTCTTGAATCACTATGCGCTCCTGGCCTCTGGTCGCCTGGAGGAACACCTGCGGACCAGGCGCCTCTGGAGAATCCGTGTGAAATGTGACCACTGCCCGGTGGATTTTAGGGTTCCCTTCCAACATGCTCGTCACCAGCGCGTGGTACCACTGGATATCCCTCCTCAGATACTGCTCCCTGGATGTGTTGGACTGCAGGAGCATGTTTAGGAAGTTGGTGGCGTGCGCCATGGTGTCGAGGATGCCGTGGAGGGAGGAGTGCGAGGCGGCGTGAGCTCCACCGCGGAGACTGCTCAGCTCGTACCGCCGTGAACAACTGACGTGCTCCAGGGTGGACGAGTCCCCCGTGTGCAGGAAAGCGGTGACCACCCGCGGCAGATCCTCCTCGAGCTTGTGCGCCACCGCCGCTCGCTCGGTGCTAAAGGGGTTGGAGATGGTCGTCTGCTGGTGCATCGTCTCCCCGGTGCTGTACATCGGATATTTAGCCTTGATTTCAGGGTCTTTATCGCTCTCAGACCATTCCACGTAGCCATAATTTGATCCCTTCGCGTTTCCCAACAGCAGAAGAAGGTAGAGCAGGAATGCATCCATTCCTCGACGCCAACGAGGACCGTGAACATTCTCCATTGACATTCACTTCATAAGTGCGCCCATTCCTCAGCTCAACGTAAACAGACGCGCATTCTCAAAAGTTACTCAACTCTAATGCTTTAATCAGGCAAATACACACACCGACCACTCCACCCACGTCTGTAGATAAACGGGCATTCTGTGGATCGAGCGCGTCAAGCCTCATGCGTGTAGATTTAAGAGCAATCGACTGTGGCAAATATCTACAGCATCGTTTCTGCCGTGGGTTAGGCTATAGTGTTCACTACTCCCATCAGTAACGAATGCTCGCTCGGAGCTGGCGGGGGGCTGATTGTTTCCAAAAGCCTCTTTCCCTCGTTACTGGAGACTTGAGAATGGTCTTCGCCCCTGCCAATCTTGTGCACTTGGGTGGGGTGAAGAGAGACAAGGGATTGGTACGGGATGTTCTCATGGGAATAGCCTATGTTGCATGTTACATATATGGTTAAAGTCACCATGAAATCCAAATGGACAATTCTTTTTTTTTTTTATTGAATATTGCAATATTTATTATAAATGATTTATCCATGCACATCGTTATTTATTTTATTATTCTTAATCTTTAATCAAAACAACTTCCCCTCCAGCTTGCAGAGACTTCTCTTCTCTGATGTGTTTACTGGCGTGAGGGCGGGACTACCTGTCACTCACATGACATCACAGCAATAGCAAACCACAACCAGTCAATCAATTCTCGAAATCATGGCCTACATTTTTTTCTTGTTTTTTCACTCGAATAAACGTCACAGTAGGGCAGAAAAGGCGGTCGCAAGTTCCGTTACCTGCACAGTAAATATGTTTGTCATTTTAATTTAAAAATGGTAGGCCTAAAAAAAAAAAAAAAAATTGTTAAATTACCTGACAATTTACGATAAAAAATGACAACAAAAAAGACAATATGTGTAATTTTACTGTAAAGTACTATAAAATGTGTGATTTTTAAGTGATTTACCTTATAATTCATGCAGAAAATGTCTACATTTCAGAAAATGATGTTGTAACTTTTTTTCCCAATTAGACAGAGTACAATTAGATGCATATTTTTTAATTAAAGCCATTTATTATTTAAATCTCAAAGCAACTTGCATTGCATGATGCATCCAGAGCTCATGACCTTGGCATTAATTGCGCTATGCTCCTTTTCAATTACAATAAATGTAAATTATAATAGCATGTGTGTGTGTGTGTGTGTGTGTGTGTGTGTGTGTGTGTGTTTGTGTGTGTGTGTGTGTGTGTGTGTGTGTGTGTGTGTGTGTGTGTGTGTGTGTGAGAGAGAGAGAGAGAGAGAGAGAGATGTATATGTGGTTAAAATATAATGACCTGCAGCATCCTGTTGTTATGATTATATTGAGAGACATCAAAATATAGCCTACCCACAAGGACAGTAAAACTTGAAATCACCTAGGATTCATCAATTGCCTCAGAATAAAGGCAATAAAAAGTAATATATAATCTAGATACAATATTGGGAATCTGTGCACCCCAAGTCTAAAGTGCAGCTTTTTCAACATTATGAATATATAGGCCTATACTGATTTTAGGCTCATTTCAGCAATGCTAAGAAATGCAGCATAACTCAACAAATGGCACTATAATGTTTTGTACAGCGTAAATAAACAGGAATAGCAATTTCTTGTGCAAATATTAGTACATCCCTACATTTATCACTTCATGAAGTGCATACGATTTGAATGAAATGAAAACATGAGTAAAGCGAAAGGCTATCTATTGTAAACCTCAGTAAATTGGTCTGATTTCATCATAAGCATTGAAGTACCACGATCCATGATGGCACCATCATGCCAAGATTAAAGAACTGCTGGCAATTATTTATAGCCAATTTAAAGCTATTTAAGACACCTGCTCTAAATGTCAGCATGGAAAAAGGTAATCACAAATTTGTAAAATAAAATAAAAAATAAAACAAATGTCAAGGCAATATAGTTCCAACGTCTACAGGAAGACCAGGCCATCTGGAGTAATGTGGCCACAAAACCTCATGTTTGGCAAAAAAAACAAACACTGCATTTGAGAAAAAGAACCTCATGCAACTCAAGCATGGAGGTTTTCACCATGGCATTTCATCAAGAATTTTATTGCAAACCACAACATAAACAGAGCATATATCGACATTAAAAATGTTTTGTAATCATGTAGTTTTAACATGTTATTATCATATTTGAAGTAGGGTATTCGATTTTTATTATTTAAAATGTAATTATTTGATTATTATTTTTAATATATTTAAAACATGTATAATAGTTCTATATTTTTAACGATGTATTATTATTATTATTATAGAAATTGTGAAATAATATTCTAAATATAAATAATTCTATAATATAATAGAAAAGTATGTGGAGTGAAACTCTGGTACAAACTGGACTTGCTAAAGCAATGTCAAACCATTCATCAATTCAAACTGTTATATAAACATTGGGTCTGGTTAAAATATAGAGATGAGAGTCTTTAATTAAGATTGCTGTGCTCAGTGTCTCTTACCGTCGTTGGTATATTGTCTATTACCATTGTTGGTATATTGTCTATTGTTGGTATATTGTCTATTACCATTGTTGGTATATTGTCTATTACCATTGTTGGTATATTGTCTATTACCATTGTTGGTATATTGTCTATTACCATTGTTGGTATATTGTCTATTACCATTGTTGGTATATTGTCTATTATCATTGTTGGATATTGTCTATTACCATTGTTGGTATATTGTCTATTATCATCGTTGGATATTGTCCGTTAACCATGGTTTGGATTGTACTCCTATTACATTGTTGGTAACAACTGCTGTCATAAAAACTAAATTGTTATTGTGGTAACGCCACCGTGATATATTATTTGTAAATAATCTGAGAGCACAGTAAATATGAAGCCTAAATATCTATTACAAATGGTGATGCTGGGGTGGGATTAAATAAGTTGTATTCTTCCCACTCCCTTTTAGGCAGAATTGAAATTGACTGTTATATTTGAATACTGTATATTTGTTTTTTTGTTTTTTGTTTTTTTAACCATAGGCTATTGTCTACCTTCATATTTTTTATATATTTTTTTGCTATTGCCTGGAATAAACGAATAAAAAATGATATGGCCAAAAAGTAGCCTATAGGCTCATGTGTAAAATGTGGACACTCCCTTGTAATTAACAGGTTCGGCTATTCCAGCCAGGTTTGTGAGGACAAATTTGATCGCATTATTCAGTAAAAAGCAGACTTGCAATAGAGACTTTATTTAATTACGCAAAGTAAAAAGCACCATCAGCTATCAGCACGGTTGGCTATAACGGATAGTGTATGTATAAGGTTTTAAAGTGGACCGCTGCATTCATTGCACCTCATTCTCATTGGCTGGTTTCCACTCATGACACTGACGTCGGCTACCCCACTGGTGATGCACAGCACACTGCACAGCGTTTAATGGAGCAACTGAACAGTGAACAGTGAAGCTGACACAGTCAACAACGTAAGATACATAGCCTATAAATAATACATAATAAATTAATTCAGATAAATATGTAATGAACAAGAGCTTGGGATTGCACGAAACCCAGACTTTCTCACTTGCACCCCACATACCGATACGCCAAGCTCCGCCACCGGTGACACCCATTCTGTGCGCTGCCGATGACGTCATCACCAGTACCGATGTGGACGGGACGCGAGAAGAGTTCAATTCATTCGTGGGGTACAGGCAACTTGTAGATCAACGAGCTGATGGAATCCAACATGGCAGGATGGGAACGCAAACAAACAGACACGGATAAAGGAATTGTGGTTTGTGCGCAAAAACTAAAAGCATCGCAAAGAAATTACGTAACTCATTTAGTGTAGCCTACACATTTTACTGTGAAACCATCGCGGATTTCACTTCATTGGAAACGTTGTAATCATACTGTAAAAGTAGCTAACACACGGTGCTGAAACTTTGTAACACGTGAAAATAAAATGCATGTGCCTCAGCTCAACTGTGCTTTCTAGATCCCAGATGACTGGCCCGGGTACCCGCTGGATCTTTTCACCTATCCCGAGCACTACTCGGAGGATCTGGACTGTGTCTACATCCCACATGGAGTTATCATGGACAGGTACTGTAAATGTAATTAAGGCGCCATTTAGACACTTACCGATGACGTCCACCATGCAGACCATGACTATTATTTGTTTTTTAATTTGTCCAAATATTTTTAGACCTTTGAAACCTACTGCATATGAACAAACGAAACAATATTTGTAATATAAGCTAGCTTTATATTTGAATAGATTTAACTTCATATTACATTTTTAAAACATTTCAGCAATGCAACTTTTTTGAGATGTCAAATGCCTTTATTTGCAGTATTTAATTATAACTACAGTGATTTACAGCATAATGCTTCTGTGTTTCAGTTTATATTTGTGCTGTCAAATTAATTAATCACATTACATAAGTTTGGTTATACCGTAGCCTATGTGTGTTTATATATACACACATATTTACAAATTTCTATGTTAGATGCGATTAATCTATTTGACTACTAGTTTATTCCGAAATCAGTGTTTCTTGATGTCATACGAAGGTATTTTGAGATTAAAATAATTTATTTTTATTTTTGGGAAATGGCTACATGTCAACCATTGCATGATGCAATGAATTGCTGCCTTTCCTTTTGTGGGGTTACTGACAGTTAATTTGCATGTGGGTTCATTTTGCAATTACTCTACAATTATCAGTGACTTTGGATAAGCATTTATAATACAGCCTTGTTAGCTTGTTATTTTTATAGTTTTACTAGTGAATAAAAAAAAAATCTGCTATTTTATACTTTAAATTATCTTTTGTACTGAAAATCTCACCAAAAATGATGTTAAAAATTATGTTTTGTTGCTTAGGTATGGTTCTAAATTATGAGGATACATTTCAAATTTGATTATTTGACCAGGAATATTTGCCTGTGAAGCATATAGACATTGGCTTTAATTGAATTCAATATGAAAACCTAAAATGTTTTGATCAAAACGGACAGTTAGACTTTGTTGTGCTGTCACGGGTTTCTTCCAGGACCGAGAGACTGGCAAGAAATATCATGGAAGATCTTGGCGATCATGACATTGTGGTGTTGTGTGTGCTGAAGGGAGGTTTTCAGTTCTGCGCTGACCTGGTGGACTGCATCAAAGTCCTGTGCCGAAACTCCAACAAGACCCTTCCCATGAGGGTGGACTTCATACGTCTCAAGAGCTACCTGGTGAGCACACGTGGAGTTTAGTGTTCTCGATCCTGCTTTTCCATTTTCTACTCAATTTGAGTACTGAGCAAATATAAAGTGATTTTCCTAAACGTTTTGTATGCTGAAAAAGCCACTGCTTGGATCATATGATGAATCACAAGTTTCTTTCACACAGACACAACGCATTACTTTTACAAATGCCACTTTGTTTCTGATTATCTCAGCATGGCTTCACAGTGCTAATGAATCATCTACTTCATGCATGTGAATTGCTATGTGAAGCCAGACATAAAACAAAAGCTAAATTAACCAGCATTTCAAAGTTTAGGGTTGGTAAGATAATGTTTTTTAAATGAATTTCGTGAAAGAAGTCTTTCATGCTCATGCTCACCAAAGCT
The DNA here is from genome assembly GCF_949152265.1 of Phoxinus phoxinus. NCBI lineage: Eukaryota > Metazoa > Chordata > Actinopteri > Cypriniformes > Leuciscidae > Phoxinus > Phoxinus phoxinus. The sequence continues at coordinate 19,791,471 of NC_136880.1, read as the reverse complement.
TCTTTGTAAAATTGTGAAATATTATCACAAGTTAAAATAACTGTTTTCTATTTTCACAAATTTTGAAATGTAATTTATTCCTGTAATGGCAAAGCTGCCATTATTTCAGTCGTCAGTTTCACATGAAAACAGTTGTGCTGCTGCTTAATATTTTTGTGGAAACCAAAATACTTTTTTTTTTTTTTCCAGAATTTCTTTTATTAATGGAAAGTTCAAAAGAACAGCATTTATTAGAAATATAATTTTTTTTAAAAATGTCTTTACTGTCACTTTTGATCAATTAAACGTGTTCTTGCTGAATAGTATTAATTACTTTCAGGAAAAAAATCATATCCCAAACCTTTGAATAGTAGTGTATATTTTCTTAGCACTTTCCTGGTCTTATGTATTTTTTTACATTAATAGAGAACTAATAATATGGCTGCAGGACAGGTCACTCAAGTATCCGCAAAAGGCCTAGTTTCTCTTTCGTTCTGCTTCATTTCTGACTAATAAAATGTGATTGTTGTTGATGAATGTTGACTGCATTGTATGCATTTAGTCAACAGAGGGCGTCATGACTTTATATTTGTCATGCTCCGTGTTTGTCAGTTGATTTCCTATATCATCTTTGAAGGCATTTTTTTCTCAGCATTGCTGACATTTTTTAGTTAAATCCTGTGGTTGTTAAACCCAGGCGGATCTAGGAGAATTTGTATTTATTGTACATGCTAAAAGTAAATCGCTTTGTCTGGAAAGCATCCACTTATTCATCCACTTACTCATTAATAATTGATGTGATGTTTAGGCTTGGCTCATTGAAAGTAGATAATACAAGTATTTCCATGACACATTGGTCCCAGTGAATATGTACTAAATGTTGTATTTAAATTTTTATTTTCGTTTTTTACATGAAACAAGAAATATAATACGAATAATATTTGACTTGTTCATCTTGATTTCCAACCAGAATGACCAGTCAACTCCAGATCTCCACATAGTAGGAGCAGATAACCTGTCTGTGCTGAATGGAAAGGTAAAACATTCTCAGCCCTTTCATCAAACCTGTCCAACTAACTATGCAAAAAAAAATGATTTGTTTTTTTATGAGAAATGTAAAAAATATATATATTTTGTGACTTTGAGGTGGAATGTGACCTTGACATATTTTCTTGAGATACGGCTTTTAAATTTTATTTAAATTAATAAGGCAAAAATGAAAGTTAGGAGTGCTGTAAGAAAATGTACTTTAAATGCAGTGTTTGAAAGGTAAATGGTCAAAACTGACTAATCTGTTTCTGTGAAACACGTTGAACAGATCAAAGGAAGACATGCAAAAGTTATGTTTATATGACTTACACATTATATATATATATTTTAATAGACATATCTATTAACTATTTTTCCCCACCGTCCAAACAAACAGAATTTGAGTTAAATATATAAAAATAAAGTGAGAAGTTTTTGTATTGACATGCGTGTGTGTGTGTGTGTGTGTCTGTGTTAGGGATTTTTAAAAGTAATGCATTACTTTTACAGTTACTTTTATAACTAATGCGTTACAATATTGCGTTACTCCCTAAAAAGTAACTAATTGTGTTACTTTTAATGGAGAGTAATGTGTTGCGTTACTTTTGCGTTACCTTTTCTCACCTGGGCTGGGTTTGCTTGTTTGTTTTAATAACAAAATAAACCTAAGTTCTATTTTTGGCAAACGTAAAGACCTTTTCACACCAAAAGTGAAATGAATAAGCCTCAGTCTGAAGGAAATGCAGATTCATTCCTGTACAGTAGAGTAAACCTGCCATTCTGGACCGCAGAAGAATAGGATGCAGGTTCAGAAAGTTCAGCACTCGTTGAGGCTGCGCCCCCCGGCTGCCACCTCATCAAGTCGAAGGATCTTTGGAAGGCAGCCTTCATTTCACGTCCTTTATTCAGCTCATTCTGAAGGATGCATCGAGTGTATCCTTCGCATCCTTTAATCACCCACAATCCTTTGCACACATTCCAAATCATAAAAAAAGAACTGATGAAAAACGAGTCTGCACTGAGCTTGTCTGCGTTCATGATGAAATGTAAGGCAAAAATAATATTATTTTTAATTATTATAATACGTTATCTTTTGTTTTGGGGTAAATTAATCACATAAAGGAATAGTTCACTTCAAAATTAAGATTTTGTCATCATCATTTACTCACCCTCAAGTTGTTTCAAATCTGTATGAATTTCTTTCTTCTGTTGAAAACAAAAGAAAGATATTTTGAAGAATGAACCGAACAGTTGATGGACCCCTTTGACTTCCATAGAAGGAACAAAAATACTATGGAAGTCAATGGGGTCCATCAACTATTCGGTTACCGAAAAAAATATTAAGCAACATTGATGATAACTGAGTATCATCAGCATTAGAATGATTTCTGAAGGATCATGAGACACTGAAGACTGGAGTAATGGCTTTGCATCACATTCAGCTTTGCAGCTTATATTAAAATAGAAAAACAAATAAATGCAGCCTTGGTGAGCATAGAGACATCTATTTCCCAATCTTTCTAATCATTATCCAATTTTCCCTTCATTAAAATTCAAAACCTTGTTTAATAATGATACCGTTTTCTCTGGGTAATTGCACAAATTTTATATAAGTGCCCATATTTTTTTTCACATTTTTTTTATATTTATTATTAACTATAATTATGATGAACCTTAAATTCAACCATTCATTTAACAATTTCTTTTTTCCTTCAGTAACTGATTGTGCTGTAACTCTGAATGCGTGTGTGTGTGTGTGCTCTTGTGCTAGACATGACTGAGTGGTTACAGTTCGTCAAAGGTTTATGATGTCTAATTCTTCAGTAAGAGGATCGATCTGCTCAGTTGCTCAAGTAATTGGATTTCCCAGAAGAGCTCAGGATTGTGATACAGTGTGTGAGTGTGATACAGACCGAGATCTTTAGTAAAATAGCTTTTCTTTTTTTTATTTACACATGAATATGAAACCACACTGTTTATAATCTTGGAAATATACATGCTGGGAAATAGAGTCCATAAAGCAGTGTAGTTTATTTGGTGGTCTACGCAGTAATAAACACATTTTATACAAATGTTCATTGCTGTTCATCACATAATTGTTAAAAATAGAAAATCCCAAAATTAAATCCCATGGAAACAGGTCACGTTTTACCCCAAAGAAATTATATTTAAAATGATTACATACATTCACACATATTCTCATTAGCACAATGTATGCAGATATTTTAGGTTTAAGTTTTGTTTTTGTAATTCCTGTAATTTAATGTGGTAATTGTCATTACTCTAACACAGTATGACCTTTTCCCCACCCTTATTGTAACCTAAACAGTCTTCGTATTGTGTTAACTCAATGCTGTGATGTTGACGTGAGCGTTCAGTGTATTCAGTCACGCATCTCCTGTCTGTCTCTTCACATGTACTGAAGAACGTCCTGATTGTGGAGGTACGTCTGCTGTGAGATGAGCTCTGTCTGTCTGGATAAACTCACTCCCTCAATCACTTTAATATCCTTTCAAATAAACAGAGGCCTTTCCGATGCTTCATAGCAAATTCCTCTGCTTTCTGCCCTGGTCAGTCAAGCATGCACCATTTTGTGCCTCCACTTATCCAAGCATTCATTCCATACGACTTAGAAGCCAGATGATTGTTTTTTTCAGTCTTAATTGCCTTGTTTTGCAAACTTTTCACATTTAATAATGCCATATGTGCCTTACATTTAGTTTTGATTTGATATTAAATAATAAATTCACTTGATGCAATACATCTGATTATCTTGTTTACAGTCTGATACAGCTACAGAAGTATGTAAACGTTCACATTTCTGTCAAAACCTACATTAAATGTATTATATTTGCATGTACTGTATAATAATCCTATGATTAATACAATGCAGGGTCAGAATGATTTTTTTAAAAGAAAGAAATGAATACTTTTATTCAGCAAGGATGCATTAATTGATCAAGAGTGACAGTAAAGACATTTATAATGTTACAAAAGATTTATATTTCAAATAAATGTTCTTTTGAGCTTTCTATTCATAAAAAATCCTGATTTTTTTTTTTATCACAGTTTCCACAAAAAATTGTAAAATGTACATTATAAAATATCTTGAAATTGAAAACCATTATTTGAAATTTTTCACAATATAACTATTTTTGATCAAGTAAATACAGCCTTGGTGAGCATAAGACTTCTTTCATAAACATTAAAAACATCTTACCAACCTCAAACATTTAGATAATATACTATAAAATAGCGGGTGGTAGGACAAAATACTACACCAACCCTAATGATTGTGACTTATAGATATGGACTACAGTAATGTTTGATAAAACAGTGAACTCAAGCATTCTAGTGTTTATTTTGTCATTATTTCATGTAGTGCCAAGACTTCTTAAGTTCTGTCGAGTTTGCTTCTTAAGCTGATAGTGTGTGACAGCCTTCATCTCAGTGTCCTCCTGCTTCCCACAGGCCATCGTGGACACTGGGAAGACCATGAAGACTCTGCTGGATCACGTTGAAGCCTTCAAGCCCAAAATGATCAAAGTAGCTGGGTAAGTCAGTCCACAGACTAATAGATCAGTACAGGCCTGAGCTATACTTTTGTGTTTCCTTTACCTGGTCAGTACAGTAGGACTGTGTATGTGTGCGCATGTGTTGATATGTTTATATTATTGGTGAAGACGTGCACATGTTTGTTTGTATTGTCAGGTTGTTGGTGAAAAGGGTGCCTAGTGGGACAGGTTATCTGCCAGACTGTAAGTGATGAGTACAAACTCTGCATAATGGCCAATGTAATTGTGTATGTATAACAATGTACTTATATAATATACTTTTATAAAGCCTATTGTATTATATTTGTTGCACAGGCCTCTAAATGATCAAAAATTTGCTGAAGATCCTGTTGTACACAATCTACTACATGTAGATGCTACATACTTTTTATCAAGTAAAAGGCCTTTTAGTATAATTGTAAAAATGTAGACCTTCGGGTTGTGGTTTGCTGTGAATCTTTACAGAAATTCATATAGTTAACATGACAGTAACTGTTACATTGTTAGGAATAGGATTATTTCAAGATGAAGATCAGAATTTCATCATACTTATAAATGTCAGCAACTGCACCCAATTGCATATTTTTGCTCAGTTTGGACATGTGAATAAAATTAAAGTGTTGTAATGAGCTCTATATCTTACAATATGAGCCATACAAGCCTGATGCTTTAAATATAACACTTAACAACAAACAAGATAGGCAAACCATTTTTTAGATAAGGTAATACATGTATGACTGTTATTTCATGTCAGGCTTTACAGGGTTAAAGCTGCCTGACTGTTGTTTTCTTTTTTTGTTGTTTCCCACAATTTTTATTGTTGTTGAAAAACCAAAATATCACAAGTACAGATTAACATTTCCTTTTCTTTTGTGCGCTATTTGTTCCAGATGTTGGATTTGAGATCTCCAATCGTTTTGTGGTTGGCTATGCATTGGATTACAATGAATACTTTCGAGATCTCAATGTAAGAGCCCCTTTATCAATATTTGCCTACATTTAAACGGTTAAATGTTACACTGACTGAAACTGACATGCTGATATGTTAACTCAGCGTATAAAAAGTGTTCTTAAATATCGTTCGTCACTTCTGGCAAAGAGCTTTTTTGAAAGCTTATTGTGGGAATCTCCCCAAACGAGGGACTCGCTCCATATGTCTACATATTCCAAAGTCTAGAAGTGACAACTGGTGTGAGATCAGCGTATCGAAGGCACACACTTGCTGTGGAGAAATGCACAGAACTTCTCTTTGAAGCATAAATGAGTTTGTTTGCTTGAACTGCGGTGACGTATTACTGAACTAAGCCTGTAATGTCTACCCAAAGCGTGAAATGACAGACAGCATTAGCAGGGTGAGAATTAGGAAGAAAAGTCTCTCTGCTGCGGCACAGTTGTCCATTTGTCTCCATTTGGAGGGCTGGTTGCTAGGGGTAAGTGAGCCGTTGTGAAAAATGACACCCACTTCAGAGAATGCCCCGGGCTGTTCAACTCAATTATCCAGCAATCTAGTATCTATCTCTCACATGCATACATCGTAGACAGCAGCACGCTCCAAAATCTTGTGATCTGCCCACCTAGAAAGCATTTTGCAGAAAAAAGTATTTTTAATTTTTTTTTGACAGAAGTCTCATGCTCATCCAGACTCCATGTATTTTTCATCAAAATGCAGCGAAACTAACTTATTACAAATTTAAAAATAACAAAAATAAAAAAAAATTATTCCTGTGTTGGTAAAGCTGAATTTTCAGCATCATTTGATGATTTGAATTTATTATTATTATGTATTGGTATTTTTTGTAACATTTCAATATTTTTTGCAGGATTCGTTGAATAGAAAGTAAAACAAACAACAGCATTTATTTAAAATAGAAGTCGTTGGAAACAATGTAAAAGTCTTTACTGGTATTTTTGATCAATTCGATTTTTCCTTGCTGAATATAACTTGTAAAAGGTGGTGTAATTAAATCTGAAAATGTAAAATTAAATTGAATTTTAAAGAAAAAAGACAAAATAAAAAATATTTTATTTGTTTAGCTGCTTGTGATTTAACCATTAACTGACATCAACAAACCGTGAATGTGATAAATGTTCTACTCTATTCTTCTATTATATCAAACCCAAAAGTATTTATAAAGTTGTCTAATTAAAATTGTAGACTGTCTAACATATTGTTTTATATTTTTATGCTTAAGTATCGTATCATTAGCTTAGCAACATGCTAACACCCAAACAAAGACTAGGGCTGAATCTGAAATCGCCCCCTAAACCCTTATTGACTATTCCCTACGTTAGTCCACTAATACTTGATAGAGTGAATGAAAACGAGTGAGCCAATTCAGACAGCCGTTGAGCGCACCTGGGTTTCACGCTCGTTATTGCAGTGCAATGTGGGATTGATGTGCACTCAATAACGTCCACTATGGTTTCGGACTCCACTAAAAATGGCTCTCCCCTCAAATAACACCCTATTTGAGGGTATATGGGGTGATTTTGGATTCAGCCTAGATATAATGATATAATGATGTGCACTCATATTACTAGGAGAAAGTGCAATGCGAAATACGTCCCGCCTTCTATATAAAAGAGCCAATCACAGATTGGTAAAGTCAACACGTCACTGCCATATGTATACACTGAACAAAATGATAAACGCAACACTTTTGTTTTTGTCCCCATTTTTCATGAACTCAAAGATCTAAGACTTTTTCTATGTACACAAAAGGCCTATTTCTCTCAAATATTGTTCAAAAATCTGTGTTAGTGAGCACTTCTCCTTTGCTGAGATAATCCATCCACCTCACAGGTGTGGCATATCATGATGCTGATTAGACAGCATGATCATTGCTCAGGTGTGCCTTAGGCTGGCCACTATAAAAGGCCACTCTAAAATGTGCAGCGGCGGAATGTGGGATCTTCATATACATATCTATGGTCACTCAGCGGCCTTTTGAAGCTCCGGTTGCTACAGAAACAGTCAGTGTTCTGTGACGCGCACTTATGACTGCACATGCAATGCTGGCTGTGAAGAGTGCCATAAATCAGTCATTTTTGAGGATGTTTTTCGGTTAGTGATATTGGGGCATTTAGAGACCAACCTCGCCTGATTACTAAGCTTTCTTGGCCAGTAAACAGTGTTAGGTCTTCATTTATCTGTTTCGAAATCTGCTGACAGCTTTGTTAACGGATAATGAACATGTTAGCTATCTTTGCGTACATTATTGTACTTTGCGGTTGTCCCCTTAAATGGCTTACTATTATCTTTCTCTCCCGCCACTCACAGCACATCTGCGTGATCAGTGACGGAGGGAAACTGAAATACAAGATCTGAAGATGATGATCTCACTCTTGCATGAGTATCTGAATGCTGATGGAAGGGGTCCATGGATCTCACGCGGTTCTCAAACGATCCTCCTCAATATGGACCAGTTTAATTGGCTAAGTTAGAAATGGAGTACTGGGTTACAAGTGATTGAATACTGCACAGTATACATTACAGTATACATACTGCAGAAATAGCATACTGACATACTACTATTAGTATTCTGAATGTTAGTATTTAGTCAATAAAGGGATAGTTGAACAGAAGTCTTTTGGTTTTGGTGCGACATGAGGGTGATTACACTGTAAAAAAAGGTTTAAAAAAAAAGTAATAGAAACATGTTTTTCATGTAATAATTTAACCAATTTAAACATGACGTTAAATAAGATTTAACTAGGCAAGATTTTACATTTTACTTCCAGCAACTTAACTTTTTTCACAGTGTAAATAATGACAGAATTGTAATTTTTGTGTGAACTATCCCTTTAAGACTAAGGGGTGCTTCCATGGGTCTCATTTTTATGCCTTCATAATAGGGTTTCATTACAATGCAATACAATGTAAATTGAATTGTGTTCCATTCAATAATGGGAAGTTGTTTACTTATACTGTGAATTAAATATACTTCTCACAATACTGAGCAATACAATAAATTCATCAGCAATTGCCTTTCAGACGCTACAATACGTGAACTACAGCTTAAGAAATTGGTGGCCAACTTTTGTGAAATTAATTTGTTTACATTCATGTGAAATTTTGCTACATTTTATAACCTCTTCGTTTAACAACATTAAAATATTATGCATTTGTATTAATGTACGTCACTTTTTTTTGCATTCTGTGTTCGAGAATACAGATGAAAGCGTGCCTGTTATGGATCATTTGCTGTGGTATTGTAATGGAGAGCAGCAGTCATACTTCAGTAAGACACACTCAAACATGCCGCACACCTGTACACACACAATTGGGTGAAGTGGAACAGAGTTTGCCTGGGTGTGTGTTATGTAACAACGTCTGTTGTTCATTGTTTCCTGTGCCCAGCCTCTTTTGCTTGTCTGATGTTCAGTGCAGGGGAATTATGTGGTGCGTTTCTGTCTCAGATACAATGTCCAGTTTCAGGTAAAAGCACCCTAAATTCATGCACAACAGGTATGACAGTAGTATCATACTCATATTCGTCGCTATAGTCTTGTTGACTTGACAAAGCATTTCCTGAAAGATGTTTGAAAGGGCCTAGAAGTTTTAAGCTTATAAAGACATTATTTCGTTTGAATACTTCAAGATCTGTACAGTGGCAGCATCTGAAAGTGCAATGAAAAGGTTCTTTATTGGCTTTTATGGTTCCATGAACATCCATAGAACCTTTTCATTGGACAAAAATATCTTTATAGAAGAATAAAGCAATAAGCCCCGTGAAGCTGTGTTTTACAGTGGATTTAGAACAGCTAAGGGGCGTTGGCATAGGCACGACGCGGAGTATTGCTATATTAAACGGTTACTCCATAAAAAATATTCATTTTAGTATTTATTTTATTCATAAAAGAAACACCAGCAACAAAAAATACAACGTTATTAACACATTTATTCCTCCGCCAAGCAACAAAAGAATCACAAGCGGCAGTTGCGCAGTAATACTAATGTAATGCGGTCACAGAGGTGTATGTTTGTTGAGTAATTTACAATGGCTTCGAACCCTGAACGCGGCTCAAGTTCAACCAATCAGAATCAAGGACTGGAACTATCCGTTTTATAAAAAGGTTCTACACACACACACACACACACACAAAAAAAAAAAAATTAAGATCTATTCACTGAAATGGTTCTCAAATTGCATAGCTGTGAAAACCCCCTTTTGGAACCTTTATTTTAAAGAGTGTACTTCCCTATGTACTGAAGTAACAACAGTATGTGGAAGAGTAGTTTGCTAAAGTCAGAACTGTCTGAATGTCTGTGCCAAGTTTAGTGGACACAGCTGGAATTGCAGTCAGATATTTTAATAGAAGTCTCTTGGGTTTATTAGATCATCAGAAATAAGGCATAGGCCATATTTAAACCTCCCAAGTCAAAACAGACTGAAGGACCGTGCTAAGATTGGTAAATGTAGCTCGAAAAGTTGTTACAGTCAAAAAAGAGTTAGTAGTTTTGAAAAACAGATTATACAATAGCAGTGCTTTGTAATTTTGTCAAGCCAACATCATCAATTGATACGTGAAACAGGCCAGTGATTTGAAGTTTAACATACAATTTGTGACTAAAATTACAGAAGAAAATGGACCCTAATTAGGAATTTGGCTTCAATTTGCCTTTTAGATCCACTATGCACTTCCAATAAAGATTCACGAATGTGTAAAAGTGATTGAGAGGCCATGAACACCTTTAGTCTTCATTCTGGTGTTCATGAAATTGTCTCGGCACTCACTGCTAAATGAGTAAAGGCATGGTCCCATTTTATTGTTTAGCAGTGCGTGTGGTGTGGAGACCATTTCATCCTGGAATTTGGGAAGGTTATAAGTGAATGGTGTTTGCATACGGATGTGCATGGTCCTGTTAAATGGCTTGATATTTCTTGCCCTCATTAGAACTAAAGACTCCCACAAGACTGCTGTTCATGTCATTTGAAATCCCCCTGTGTGTTTAACAGATGGCAACACACTTTGTGAGGTGAAGGCATCCTTTGGCTTTTCGCAAACAAAGTCATTCGAATGCAGGAAATAAAGTCAGTAATGAGTCATACCATGATAGGCTGCTTGTTCATTGTTCAGGGCTCCAGAGCTATTAATATAAGTGGGTTGACTGATATCCCTAACAAAATTAGTTGTGTTTACTGGTACTAGAATAGAATACAGATCTTTATTATCATTGTCATTAACGAAAGACTGTTTAGCAGCTCACAAGGATGGACAAAAATAGAAAAAGCATAAATATAAGACCGTGAGGTAATGTACACTATTGCTCATACTTAGAATTATGTATTTGAACAAATTCCTAAACCATTTTACTTTCTATTTGCTCACATCCAAGTTTTTTTTTATTATTATTATTATTTAAAAAATCCCATAGACAAAAGGGATAGTCACTCTTAGAATAAAATGTTCTATATAGAACCTTGAAGGGTTCTGTCATGCGCTTATAGAAAATTTTAGGAGTTCCAATCATGGGATTCAATTTTAATTAATTTTGTTTCAAATAATTTTTATTTGTAGCTAAATTTCATTAAGTAAACCGCTCGTAAACATACTTTATCACTAGCAAAAATGTAATAACCCATTAAACATGAAAGTGTTATGCAATCATTTAAGACATTTCTACCTATATAGATTTTTTTTTTTTTTGCATAAAGGGTTCTTTAAAATTGAGTCCTATAGGGTTCTATATAGAACCCCATTGAACCCTTTTCAAGAGTGTACACACCCAAAATTGAAAACTTCACGACCGTGGATCTCAAAAGACGACTGGCAATGGGAGGCCAAAATAAGATTGGACCCCATTGAATTTCATTGTATGGACAAAAAACGCTGAATAATTTTTCAAGTTAGTTCACTATACTTTTAGGCGAACTTTCAACTGGTCCATGTAGAGACCAAAATACACTAGACCTGTGGACAACTCATAGGACCTGTATACCTCAAGCCCTTATCGTGCCTACTTTGGCCCAGTCTCCACCCAAATGAAAGCATACAACCGCCATTTAATGAAAAGTTTTTGGTTTCAAGGAAGTGAGTCATGACATATTTTATCCTCCTGTAATGTAACAGGCTGTGAGTTTCCTGTTAAAGTGGCGTATATGTGGAATAACATACATTTCAGTAATGAATCAGCTCTGGCCTTAAATTAAAGATAGACAATGAATTGTGTATTCAAATGGTTCTGTTGGAGGTTTGAGGCTTCTTTGTCTAGACTAGATACTCCAGAAAATGACTAAAAATAATTGTTGCCTCCTTGAATGTCTGCAGAGAGAACAGGCCAAACTTCAACAAACCGATTGTAGCCTAAATATAGCCTATCTAAAATCCTTAAATCACTCACTAACTTGCCAAATTATGTTATAACTTATAACTCCTGTTATGATAATGTAATGCTGCCCAAAAACAGGCCTTAGATTAGTAACATATAACCAGAATTTCTTCTAAAAGTAGTTTACAGCCCAAATAATACACTTTACAGCAACAATTTACAGAAGCCCCGATCATATGTACCAGATTATCAGACGTTGGGTTCCTTTGACCTGGGCTATATAAGCAAGGTCCTAACAACCCACAGGGTGCTCTGGTCAAAGCAGCTGGAAAGCAACACACCACTCAGAACACCTTAGAAACCACATGGCCAATGGCAATGCCACATGGCAAGCAACCACCACTGACTCTGTAAAAATATAGTTTTTAAAGCCTCATCTAAGGCTTCCACAAAACGAAGGAGCACACAAAAGCAACATGTAGCTGGCGCCCTGATTATCCTGAAGTTTTAGTTTTGTTCTCATGATTTGAAAGATAAATAAAAGTGGGGCATCGATAGAGTGAGTGGACATTCACAATAGAAGATGGGCGGAGCCGTCGTGCCTTATTCATACACCTGACATATGACTCCCGCATCTCAACAGCAAGAGGGAGTTTCAGTGTGCTTGGAAAACAAAGCGTCACTCTCCCTGTTTGGCTGTTTAACCACCGTTTTAGATGGGTTTGTTCACTATTTCAATGCACTGGTCCTCTGAGGAGTGTGTAAGTGAAGTTGAAGAAACCGTGGTATCAAAAATCTGTTTCCGCAATATAACAAAGGGCAAGATAATCTGAGTATGAAGCGTAATATAATCTCTCTGGGAGTCACATATGTCTAAAGACACCCTCCCAAACACGTAAGCTTGCTTTTCTGCACTGTTTAAACTGAATTTGGATAGACTCAGGCTAAACAAAGATGGACACTGTTCCTGTTTTCAAGTTATAACTGGCAGGCGTATTTCCAAGTTGGTCACAAGAAGGACATGCAGCTGACTGACATTCTTCCTGGTAAGGCTGCTTCCCGAGAGAGTGTCTGCCGTTGTTTGAGCTCCATTCCAGATCAGACTGCAGAGAGAGGAATTCCCTGGGCTGGGAAGTATTGTGAAAGTCCCTGGTCAGGACGACCTCGGAACAAAGGCCACCCAATCCCTGAAACAGGTGGCCCCTTCGGCTGGCCATGAATGAAAGGAACATTTGTGCGAGCCTCTAGAAACTGAACACTTTTCACAGGGCTCTCTTTTCAAGTTACTGCCTGCTCTCTCTCTCTCTTTTTCTTTCTTTGTGTTTCTGAATATGTACAATGACTTATTAACAACTAACCGAACCAATCATTTTTTCTTCAAACATATTTTTTAGAGGATCTCTATCTATCTATCCATCCATCCATCCATCCATCCATCCATCCATCCATCCATCCATCCATCCATCCATCCATCCATCCATCCATCCATCCATCCATCCATCCATCCATCCATCCATCCATCCATCATCCATCCATCCATCCATCCATCATCCATCCATCCATCCATCCATCCATCCATCCATCCATCCATCCATCCATCCATCCATCCATCCATCCATCCATCATCCATCCATCCATCCATCCATCCATCCATCCATCCATCCATCCATCCATCCATCCATCCATCCATCCATCCATCCATCATTCCAACCAACCAACTTGAACCAACACAACGCAATCTCATGTCAATTCATAACTTGTTTATGTTTTTGTGAATTGGTGGCTGATTCGTATGAATTTTTACATTTTCGTATGATCTGCTTATGCACCAGTGATGATGAGGGGTGGGGTTGTGGGTGGATCTAATTTCTAATAATTGTAAGTTTTTGTAGAATTCACATTGTAAAAATTCATATGAAATTGCCACCTGGTAACATGCAATACAATAGACACTATTGAGTAGATCTATATATAAGACACATTTATCCAAAGTTACATACAAATGATAATAATACAAACAAAAGTAATGATACCATACCAAATGGTTGTTACAAAAATGCTGCCATATATATACACATCATTTTAAAATCAATTCTGAGTATTAAAATAGATATAGCTCAACACACACACACACACACACACTCTGAGCTATATATTTTATTTCTCAGAATTGATTTCAAAATGAATTGCACATATAACTTAAATTCTGATAAACATTGATACTGACATCGATACTGACTTAAGTGTATTGGAATAGCAAAGAGATGATGGACTAACTCTGGTGAAGCTCTCTCAGATTGTGAGCATAGCAGTCGCTCCTCATGCGTCCGCTTTTTGGGGCACAGTGTGTGTGCAGACATTCCACAGCCACTGCCAATCGCATGCCAAAACTGCCCGACCCCGCTTTGAACTGGGCCAAACATGTGACTCCAGTAATCCAGACAAACAGTTGTATTTGCAAGAGAGAGAGAGAGAGAGAGAGAGAGAGAGAGAGAGAGAGAGAGAGAGAGAGAGAGAGAGAGAGAGAGAGAGAGAGAGAGAGAGAGAGAGAGAGAGAGAGATATGGGGGGGATATTTTATATATCATTGGAAAATATATCATTTAGTATCACATTATCATTGAAAAGTATTTTCTGTTGGTCAAGAATATAAATTATACTGATTGGGGAATTATACTTATTAGAGAACTCCAATATATTCATAATAAATATTTAGCAGTGTTCTATTATTTTGTTGGCATTATAAAGGTCTTGTGGGAAGAGTAGGGTAACACAAACAGTTTCTTGTATTGCCTGGTCTCAGGGTGACATATAAACAACCACACTGTCCAGTTTTTGTGTTTTGAGACAAAACGTCCTAACAAGACGTTCCATCCCACATCATTGCTCCATTTGTTCTGGTACCATATGAAAACTAAACAAAGATGGGAGGAGAAAACACACCCTCACTGATATAGAGTGAATACTTGAATGTTGGCTACTGTTGGGTCTGATCATAAAACATTGTAAGTATTGGATTGATACTTCATGATTTTTACTAATTCCATGTGAACTGATTATAAACAAACTTTCAGGTTCATAACAATGCATCAGTATGCAGCAAGTGTTTCAGAGGCCGCAACAAGTATGAAGAAATTGCTGTGAATTTCCACTTGCTTCAGTTTGTGTACACAATTTAGCTGTTCAGTTCTGCCATTTTTTTGTTGTTGTTGCATGGATTTATTTGATTATATTTGTCTGTAATGTGTTGTTGTGGTCCAACTGGCCCCAAACAGAAAACTTATACTTCTATATTGGATAAAACAGTTGCATTTCTGAACTGTTCTGTCTACCTTGTTGTACAACACTGGATTAATGGTTACTTCAATTATTTAAAAAAATGTTGTCCATAAAAACGCTAGCTGTGATGAGAAAAAACAGGAGTGATAAATAAATAGAAAAATGTTGATAAATGTTGATTTAAAGGACTTGACATAGATAATAGATTGTTTGGAGAAAATAGTATTTGTAACAACGCAAATCATTGGCTGAATTTTGAACGAGAACTGTTAGGAAGAATCTGATTGGATGTGGGTTCCGCCAGCTCGCGAAGGGTGGCGTTTCCAAGGATTCCGTGTGCGCTCGAGCCCCGATCCAGCGAGTGCCGCGCGCGCGTGTGCGTCGAGTTGGACCGGGGAATAGGAAAACTTTCGTACTGTTTTTATCCATCTAAACCACTTGGGTTGAGGACAGAACACGGACCTACCTTGTCGTTTAGACTCTTCTAACGAATTAATGAGTTTTTTTGTGCGCAATGGGCGTTTACAGCGTAACATCAGCGCTTTATTCCCAACAGGTAGGTGCTGGCTAGCCATTACAATACCAGTTAGCCTTTACTTTGTTTTGCTAGCTACTTATGCTAACCAGAGCCCAATGTTTTATATATCACTCAGAACATTTAAACTTTATCCAACACGCAACGTGCCTAATGTGTTTACTCGTTAAAATTAAGTTCGGCACTTTCAAAGTGAATATAAATCCATTCTGTTGTGTTTGAGTAACGTACTCGAGATCAATTCACGGCAGAAAGTTTCCAGCGCTGTTAGCCGCTCACACACCAGTTGAGTTTGACCACACCAGATCAAACCTCTCCGCTTACAATCAGATTAGACTCTCTGTCTATGGTTATCATTTTATTTTAACAGGATTAAACTTGTTTAATCAGCTCGTGTGCTTGATATCTCAGAGTTTGAGCTGTTAAATAAAGAAAGGTGAAGGCTCATGTAAGTTAACCATGTGGCACAAGGGAATGGCTCGCGTTTTGCTGGAATAAGCGATTTTTAGGGCGTTTATGTCGGCCGAAGTCTATTGGCCACTACGGTTTACGGGGTTACTTCAAAACACCTGTCAAAAAGAAACCAGAACAAATCGGAAATCGCGTCAAACATGTTTATATATATATATGAATGTGTGCAGAGAACTGTGAAATTGATTGCAAACACAATGCAATCTTGTTTTGAATCTTAAATAAAAGTTTTCATTTCGAAAATTGTAGTAGAATCAAAAATGTAAACATTCACATGTGAATAAACAAGTGAAATGTTATTATGATCATGTCAAAGAGTTTCTTTTTTAGTAATTAAATGTTTCTTATGGGTTTGCAGTTTAATAAGGTATGTTTAGTATTGATAAGGTGTGTTTTTATTTTCTCCCCCAGGGTCTTTTACCCAAACATGTGGAAAAGCAAATCCAGTGTGATGTTGAAGCTGATCTGAGGAGATTTCTCTAGATGTTGGCTGCGGTAGTGAAATGATGGCAACACATTGGAGGAATTCAGGCGACGAGGATGAGCTGAATTATGCTGGCGCATCTCCGCATTTCGAGGTGAGGCCCACGGTTTATCTTTACCGGATGCTTATTAAAGGGGCGGCCCCCCTGGGGGGCCACAATATGGTGATGGATCATCATGACCTTTTGGGTTACTAGCCCAGATCTCTGACTGTAGGTAGGCTAATACCAATTGTAGGTTGATTGAGATAATCTACCATTCCTAAACGTTTCTTACAAATCATCAATATAATTTTTTTTTATTAAAAAAGGTATGTTTGAATCATTGTGTAATTTTAGATGAGCCAGTCTCTATGATCTCTGATTTAACAAAGGAAAAACGCTTGTGTGCTCTGTGCTGCCACAGATGTTGTTTATTCAGTAGACAGTTTGTCTTTGTGATTTGAATGGTGTGCTTCTAGTAAGTGCAGACAAAGCACTTAAAAAAAATACAGGTCATTAACACTTCCAATGAAACGCATACTCTGTCATTTGTCAGAAGTTGATCTTGAATGCAGCATGAATGAGACGATTCAGATGTAGCCTAAATAGACAATCGGCTGAATTTCTGCTTCTGTTTCCTACAGAATTTTGTGACACTATATGGGGGTGGACCTTAGCTTGTTCCTTTAAAAAAAAAAATTTTAGATTTGAAAATCAAAAGTTGTTAGTAAGGCAAACAACTTGAATCGAATTAATAATAATAATCATACTTTATTATTATTATTATCATCATCCCTAAGACAGTAATATATTAGCTACCATTGTAATACAACGCCACTGTAAATTTAAAAATGAATATTTCACAAGTGTATTTCTTGTTTTACTTAATTACAGTAGTAAATTTACTATACTTTTTAATTTCCTCACTTGCGAGAGTTAAAAACTTGAGCTTTTATTTTGCGGGGAGACCTTTAAGTTTCTGTCACAACATGTTTACAAGTGTGTCTCATTACAATTCTAGAGGAATTCTGGAAGCATCTGAGCACAGTGCAGCACTTCGATTTAAAAATTAAATCGCAGCCTTTTGCTATTTGATTAGTGCACTAAAACATAAGCTAATGGTAAAGGTCTTTTATGTTATTATGAGAAATGCAAATATTTTTCGGTTCATTATGACCATTCAGATTAGACCGCCAAAGTCTACATGATTAATGGGAAACACTATTCTGACTAACATTGTTCCATTGGAAAATCTCAGCAGAAACATGTTGTTCAGGTCACAAGATTGAATTAAGTTGTGCTGTTGTGCAGCCTGTTGTTGTGTCACTGACTGGCGTGGAATGCACAAGCTGTGCTGCTGCTTTATCCGAATCCACTCATTTGTTCCTGGATGGCATCTGTAAATTTAATTGCCTTACCTCTATTCTCATATTGAAGAAATTCTCTTTTGCCCAAGTTCTGTTATGTGGTATTTATCCATGCATTGTTTGATGGTTGTGTCGAGGTTTTGTTTATAGCCATGTGTGCTAAACCTGTTTTCTAATGTGGGGGAGTTTGCATATCAAAAGCAGTCGTTTGGAAGTCCAGGCTGGTTTTTGTCCAGAACGATTTTTTAGCTTTGGTTAACGCTTTGATTGCTGATGAACTCAGTTGTTGTCCTGCAAACACGATGTTTTGATGCTTGAGCATTTTGGCACAAAATGAGTCTGTATTTTTCCACACTTTCAGTCTGGAATGTATTTGCTGTCTGAAATTCCCTTTGTAGTTTATGAGAAACATGAAGGACTGTAATCTGTAATCATAAGTGTGTGCAGAAGAAATGAAATTCTTTGGATGCTCTTGAAGGAAATTCCCTGGCAGGCTATTTCTCCAGCGAGGTGCATCCGTTCATCTGCGAGTTAGCCGTGGGGGAAGCTTTTTGAAATGGTCTGATCGCACAATGCAAACAGCTGGTGTGAAACCCCTTCCTTTAAACACATGGTCAATGTGGGGACCATCTGAATGCTGACACTGTCAATATAAAACGTGCCATATTGCTTGTGCATTAGTTGAGTGTTAACTTATGGCTTTCACGTTTCAGTGTGGATTTGGCCTCAAATAGGAAGGTTTGTCTAGTTTTTTCACTGACCATCGTTTCTCTTGCTCTCAGTTTGAGCCATCCAGCGTGGTCTGGATCTTTGAATTGGTTTCATTTTTAGTTTCAATTTGTTTTGCTAAAACACTTTGCAGAAGCAGGATTTTCCTTTATTAAAAAGAAAGTGAAGTGAGCTAAATGGAAAAAAGGTAAGTGAGTGCTGGTGATTTATCTTGGGTATGTATCGCTCTGTCATGCTGTGATATTAGTTCCCTGTTAGTTCCTTCTTAGATATAGTTAGCTCCCACGAATCAGCATTTCTGTGCTCATTCTGCCGAATCTAACCACTGGCCTTGTGAATGAAGACCTTTGTATAAACCCCTGTCCACATTCATGGCAGGTTGAAGGTCATCTATTTATAGAACCAGCTGATTTGTGCTCACATTAGCCCTCCCCTTTAATCTAATATTCGGCACTGTCTCTGTTTTTCTGCTGAAATGGAGTCAGAGGACGGGATGTCTCTCTTCTGCCAGTGGTAGGAGTTTTCACAAGGAAGGGAAACCTGTTGCCTGCATGTTGATTAGATGAACATTTAATGTGTGAATATGAAGGTGTAAGTTTGATTTATTTATTTTTGTCTGGTGCTTGTTCTGTGTGGCTCAGCTGAACTCATTTTAGTGGAAGTGAAAAATGTGGAACTCTACATTACCACTGGTTTTTGATTAGTAACTTTTTTTTTTTCCTCTGTAAAGATTTGTACTCCAGTGACTAATTTATTTCAACAGTCCTTGGTGTAAATAATATTAGCTCATCGTACTTGGCGTGCAGCAGTACGTTACTCATATTCAAAGTGTTAAAGGTCATTATGCACCAGCTTTGGAATGTCACAGGATTGTGTTCGGCAACTCTTGTACTGTGTGCATTTCCCAGATCTGGTGCGATCTTAATGAGGATAGGTCAGACAGTAATTAAAATTGTCATAATTTACTAACCCTCATGATGTTGTTCCAAACCTGAATGATTAACTTTCTTCATAAAGAACTACTTTGAAGATCTCCAAGCTGTTTTCCATTTAAAGATATGTTGCTTTTAAGTTTGAAAATGTGTGAGATTTTCAGTGAATCTCAGTTGGTTCTTCATACAAATCTATTATAAGGCAGCAGACTTGGACTGTCCTTTTAGATTATGTTCGTGTGGTCATGATATATATAAATATTTTGTATGTAAAATTTTCGTAAGCTTGGAGGTTCTCTTGTTCCTTTAAAACGGCATCACCCCGTTGTTGTACTGTTGACACAAGTTCCTTGTGAAATGCATTTTGGGTAGATTAAGTTGGGTGGAGTTGGTCTCTAACAGTTTTTTTTAAATGTTTTTATAAATGCTGTTTAGTGCACAAGGCATTTCTTACCATTCTTATCATTTCTTGACCACAGTTTCCTCATTAAATAAAGAGACACTGACTAATGCTTCCTCTCGCTACTTCACTGGTGAATAAATAACTCCTCATAGAACTCATATCTGTGTTGATTGGTTTAAAAGTTTTACTGATTAAAACTGATTTAAGCCTAATCTGCATTTAAGGTAGTTTACTCATCCTCATTTTGGTCTAAACCTGTTTGACATTCTTCTGCAGGGCTTAAAAGATATTTTGAAGAATGTTTGTAACCAAACATTTTTGGTGACCTTTGACTTCTAGCCTATTGAATGGACTAAAAAAAAAACACTGATACATTTCTTAAACTAACTTTGTTCCAGTTAAGAAAAAGTCATGCAGGTTTGGAAAGACATGAGGATGAGTAATGAGGGCGAGTAAATTATGACAGATTGTTTTGTTGTTGGGTGAAATCTCCCTTTAATGTAATTGGTTCACTTGTTCATTCACAATAATAAATGGATAAGGGTTTCAGCAATAAACACTACATACCAAGCACATTCTGCATGATATATTATATTACAAGATTGTTTATAACATTGACCAACCTTCATTGTCTAATACATTTTGTTTGAAATAAAGTTTTCATAAGGTATCAGAATGATCATACACCTTAAAGGATAAAAAGTAAATACGGTATGCACATGGTAGTAAGAGACAGAAATGTATTGGATGTAGCATTCCTAGCTTTCAGCCCTTTTCCTGTTTCTCTGCCCTGTTACTGATCGTCATATGATTAACTCCTGGGCCAGAAGGGAAAATAGATTCTCAATTCAATAGAAAAAGACAAATTGATTTCAGTCACTGCTCTGCCTTAAAAAACAGCATACCAGAGTCCAGACATGCTTAGTTCAGTTAGAGTTTATTCATTTAGGATTAGGGCTGCAACTGATTATTACTTTGATAATCGATTAGTTGGGTGATTATTTCTTCGATTAATCGGATAAAAAGCCCGATTTTCTATTTCATTTTATTGACAAAACACACTTTTCCACATCCTTCCCAATGCTGTCCTTCAAACCAACAGGCCAACTGAATGCTAAGAAAACATATATGGTGAATATGATCTATATCTATACTTTATGCAAAAGAGCTATAAAGGAAAAATAGTTTAAATCCTTACATTAAAAATGAAATGATGATAAAGAAAAATACAAACTCACTGTTAATAGATAAGAGGAATACTCTGCAGGAACACACATTCCCTCTTACTGTCATTTCTTTATTCTGTAAATGTAAGAAATGTCATACATTAACATTGAATTACACGCTGTTATACCTTTACAGTTATCACACTCATAAAAACTACATATTGACATTGAATCCATATTTAATTACATTCCTTCAACAGATAGGCTATTTCTGCAAAATAAATGTTTTTGCGCTGAATATTTATTGTCTCCCTCTCGAATACGTCTCGTCTGTTTGACGCGGGCTGGCGCTCGTTCAGTAAAGTCTGAAGTTTAACACAGACTGTCAGGGCGAGCCTTTCATGCAAAATGGAAATACTCGCGTGAATTTGTAACGCTTACAAATAAAGATATAACTGTAAAGACGAGACTTATCGATAATGACATCGATTTGTTTTTGCAGCCCTATTTTGGATGAATAATCATTGACCCATGTTAAGTGTAAGACCCATGAAAGAACCAACATAGAAAAAGTATACACAACGTTAAAAAGTGTACTTTTAATATACATTACTACAGTTAACAGTGGTGCAAGCATGTCAGAAAACTTGTGTGGAGTTTTCTAAATGTGGTTATCATTGCTGATGTCACCCAGTCTCGTTTCAGGCCCATCGGTGCCGCCTGTAGTCATGCTTGTCCCCTGGATGTACCTCTTGTGTAGTCTCGCTTAGCCAGACTGACTGCAGAAGGTCTGGACTCCATCGCTGCTTTCATTGGCTAAGACTGACGTGTAAAGCAACCAATCACAGTTCGTTTTGCTCTGCGTCATGTTAAGTGACGTGAAAATATAACGTTGATATCCCTACAATAACGGACTTATAAATAATATACAATAACGGTCCTGGGACTTATTTAAAAAAGACTATGCTGCAAAATTCACGTACTTGACATACTTTTGAAAATCCAGCATTTAGTTGATCCTGATAAGAGCTCTTTGTCACAGTTGTAAATGGGTTTGGCATAACAAAGGCTTTGTTTCCAGGCTGATTGATAAAGAAAGCGACACGCACGTCTCCCAGAAATCCTGTAGAATTGGTACAAATGACTACCAATTTTGTGTGCCTTATGCATCAGACATTCAGCCAGCGGCCCGTGGTCGTGACATCTGAGGCTGAGACTACATCTTGTGCACCGTGGCCAGCTGAAAACACCACTAGCATGACATGACTATAATGCAATATACCTGGAGGGACACTTCATTTTGTTCTCTTTCTTCAGTTGTCCATGTGTTTATCAGCCTAGGGGAACTTGGAGCTTATCTAGCTGTTGCTTTCTTATAAGGAATACATTCCTGTTTCTGATGCAGGCCCAGCCACCATCCACACACCTCTGGGAGTGCAACACATTGTCCAGGTGCATCTGTGCTCATCATGAATTATTTACAGGCCTACTGCATAACCTGAAAGAACTGCTGCTCCACACTCATCCAGAACAAAAGGATGTTGTGTGTACAGGGAGTATCACAGATATGTGCAGTGTTTGTGCTTGGCTTTTGTCGCAGGTGTCTGTAGAATGTGGCTCGATATAACTGCCATTTTTTTAATACTGCTGTTTTTTAATGTTCATCAATAATGTATGCAGTCCGGTAGGGCAGGAATGACACATTAGCGCAATCGACAATTTATTACGTAAACTAATCGGTTTGTGTGAAGTGTGACAATACGTCACTCTGTTCGTCACTACTAGTAGTATGGCTGGACGTTAAAACATTAACAATAATCATCACAATATAATTTTCCTCGATAAAACGATGACAAGAGTTTGATATAATGTTTATGCTCCAAAAGCAAAACGAAAAAGCACTACTCCTTTGAACCTCGCCACGCAGATCATTTATCCGCTCGGCTCAAAGCTCAAACGGCAGCGCAGCACGAGCTTACTGTAGCAGATGCGTTTACTCCTAAGTCCTAAAAATAAAATGCATTAAAATGTAGTGCAATTCAACAGGCTTTTTTGTTTAAAAAATATTTGCATTATTTTACTTGCATACAACTGACTCTCATGTATAGCCTAGTTTACAGCATTAGTTGAGTTTTTTTTTTATCTTGAGAAAATTTTCCATGTATTGTACCTAATATATTCAAAATAATCTATCAAATTTATTCTGAATTTAATCAAATCGCAAGCTTGTGAATCAAAACTCGTGAAATTTGTGTCACTACCTAGCCTATGTCAAGCTCCAAGGAGGAGCTCCACTTTTCCGCGATCAGCCCAAACCGTTCTCGTTGCTTAACCGTGCCAATCCGGCCCAGCCGCCGGTACGGATATGGTTTAATTTTCCACCATAGGTTTGATAACAGAGCTCTTTGGAATGTAATACAAATGCGTCAGTCGTTGCCTTGGGAACAGAACAGTTTACAGACGTATGAGATGTAAATTGCGACTGCGTTATAGAGAATGATCAGATATTTATTTTAATTGTATTCATTTATTTGTTTTCTTCGCTCAAAGAGTGTGCTTGGCCAGCTACAGAGAAATTTGTAGCCAGGCAACAGACAAGTGTGACCAATCCTGAGTGGCGATGTCACTACATGCATTCTACCAGCACGGTTAGCCAATTATATCATTGAATAACAAGTTTCACATGAAACTTTGATGTGGCTAGAAAATTTGGAATATAGTTCTCAAGTCGAATGGACTAGGCCTACCTATATAAAATGTTGGTGTTTTTGTCATCTTTTTACTGTATTCATGCCGTGGTCATCATTAATTAACCTAATGCTATTCTAGCCTTTTGATAACAACAACTTGGATGCACAATATATTGTTTTAGTATTGATAACGCGATATGCGCATCCGCGATAGTCACATCGCAGCAAACCAAGTATAGGGATCAATGTTGTTAATGTTTGTAACTGGTTGCAGATATTCCGTTTGAGCCGTGCGCCTCGCAGCCACCGCAGCTCATAAAAAACTGAATGCTGTATGAACGCAGCAGTGTTAAGAACAAAATATGGGACTCACAACCGCATTCTAGTGCTGTCTAAAACTTCACTGTAATAACTCGAAATACTTGCGCTGCCGTCTCGTCGTTTTCGTCATGTTGTTCTTAACCTGTATGAATTTCTTTCTTCTGCTGAACACAAAAGAAGATATTTTGAAGAATGTCAGCAACCAAACAGTTAATGGGCGCCACTGACTTCTATAGTATTTTCTTTCCATACTATAACTTGAGAGTAAGTAAATGACAATTTCCATTTTTGGGTAACTATATTAGGGTTAGTTCACCCAAAAATGAAAATTCTGTCAGTAATAATTACTCGCCCTCATGTTGTTACAACCCCGTATGACTTTTGTTCATCTTCAGAACACAAAATAAGATATTTTTGATGAAAGCTGAGAGAGCTGGATCACTCCTTCATAGGCTGCTAGGTAATTTCATCTGCCGGCCCAGAAAAGTTAGTAAAAACTCCGTTAAAATAGTCAAAGTGACTACAGTGGTTCAACCTTAAGTTTATCAAGCGACGAGAATACTGTTTGTGCGCAAAAACAAACAAAAATAACGACTTTATTCAACTATTCATTTTCTTCCGCGTGAACCTCTGAGTGAGTTCACAAACTGAGAAGAGGACGCTCACTATCATTGCGGCATTGGTAAGGGGGATTGGATAAGGTGCTTTTAGGTTTTCTTGTTGGTTTTTCACGATTGGGACATCCAGGAAAAACTTAAGGTTGACAAACTTAAGGTTGAGCCACTGTAGTCACTTGGACTATTTTAACAATGTTTTTACTAACATTTCTAGACCAGCAGAATGAAATTGCCTAGAAGCCTATGAAGGAGTGAGACAGCTCTCATATTTCATCAAAAATATCTACATTTGTTTTCCGAAGATGAACGAAAGTCTTACAGGGTTGGAACAACATGAGGGTGAGTAATTACTGACAGAATTTTTGGGTGAACTATCCAAGGGTTAAGGGTTCCTTTACTCAGCTGTGCCTCATTTGCTTGTCATTATAAATATACCGTATTCTCAATGTGAATATATTGTACCTTCACAAGCTGCAAAACCTTGATGCTTTTCTATAAATTTTCCTAGTTGACAGTTGGGATAAATAAATATTACACATGCGAAATATTGTTCTCTGAAAGTTATAGACAAGGAGGAAGTTTAACTTACTACATATTTAGGCAAATCTTTAGACACATCTTGTTCAGCTTTAACAACTAAATAAATCTGCAACATTACATAATAAACGCCCAATTTCCCCTCACCTTCATCAACTCTCTGTTCCCTTTTAGGGAGCATTTCCATAGGAAATTTCCAAGGCTGAGCTGTGGCCAATGGCCATTTGATTATGGGGGTTTTGGCACATGGAGGTGTTAGTAGAGTATTTATTGGTTTAGTCTGTCACCATACCATAAAGTGTGGGACTATTTGTGCTGAAGCTGCTCCCTGTCCATCTGTTTGGATTAGCTAAGCCTTGCCTCTGTCCTACAGCAAAATCACCACAGCCATTCTGCATGACTGAGCACTATTCCTGATTTGCATCCGGTTGGGATTGTGATCTCACGTGAAAGAGACACTGGTAATTTTGCCAATATCTACATACACTGATTCTGAACATTAATTTCCATGGCCAAGAAAATTTGAGTTCCAGTTTGCTCTGAGGGCATGGGCCAAGATATGTGGGTGTGAAATAATTAATAATTAATGCCATTCTGTAGTTTTTCTTGGTGACACACTGTGAATGGATCCTGCCCAGCTGTGCGGCACAGCATGACTGCTGTGTTGCCAAAATAATGTTTCCACCATTCATTAGGTGTTTTGTATGTGCCACACTTTCTGGCCATTGTCATGTGTAAGGTGGGATGATGGACAAGCTCAGATGATACTCTTGCCTGTATTAGGGATGGGGTGGTATATCGAGTTTGTATATATATACAGTACACACACACTGTATACAGTGTATATATAAATACACACAGTAGGATTAGGCAATATTGGTTATATCAATATATACAGTAGTTATGAGTGCTTCTGAAAAATATTTAGCTGTTAGGAGTGGACTAGCCTTATGCAAGTGAGTCTCCACTAAACCTCACAGACTTCAGTGAACGAACGCTGCCGCGCACGCATGCACACCAAACACAATAGAACAGAATTCTGACCAAAATATAGCTAGATTTTCCAAAAATATTTTTTGTTGGACATTAAATGTGCCATATGTATAATTTTAACCTTCACGTAAGTGTATTTTTATGATGGAGGTAACAGTAAAAAGACTAAATGTAGAGTAATCAAATGTGGGTGAATGTGTGTTCCTTTTACTTTTGTTTTTATTTATTTAATTTTTAATTGAGTGATTTAACTTTTTATTTAAAATGCATTATTTTAGTTTTTAGATTGTAATAATGTTACAATAGAATGTAATGTGATTTTTAACCCATTACATTTTAACCCATTACATTTACATATAACAACCTAGATGGTTACTTTCACTATATTTGTTTTCATAGCCTTCAATATGAAGATTTTCTTAGGACAACATTGGGCAGGATGTGAAATCACTTTTTATTTTATTTTATAAATATGTACTGTATATATATATATATTTTTATCCAA
Source organism: Phoxinus phoxinus (assembly GCF_949152265.1). Taxonomy (NCBI): domain Eukaryota; kingdom Metazoa; phylum Chordata; class Actinopteri; order Cypriniformes; family Leuciscidae; genus Phoxinus; species Phoxinus phoxinus. The sequence continues at coordinate 19,764,628 of NC_136880.1, read as the reverse complement.
ATAGGAAAAGTAGAAAATACTGTGATATATATACACTCGTCATTTAGCCATATAAAGGGTCCTAAAGATCTGTGAGAAAATCCTGTGGGGTGCTCTGAGACCATTATGACCATAAGGGAGTTCTAATAGTTAGAGTTTTGTAAAACTAAGCTTTTCAAATCAGCTTATGTTTGTAATCTATGAGGTCCCATTACCTCAATTTCTGGAATTGTTCTAGTATACAGCACTAACTGCTGTACAGCACACTATTAGCTTCCTGCAGTCAGCTTTACTAGTGCTCAGCAGTTTAAATAATGAGCGTAATATTCTGGAAATTGTCACAGCTCTTGACAGAAACCTGCTCCACAAGTTCACACAGGCTCTCAGATTTCATGTGCACTTGCTGTGTTTCACACTTATTAACTCGTTCCTCAAAGACTCAGCCGCTCAAATCAGAATGTGGCACCCTCTGAACATATTGCAGCCACTTAAGGAACCTTAAGACTACCAAAATAGACCAAGGCCCTATAGCCTGCTCACTGTTGAGTCAGTGTTCCCTAGCACACACCTGACAAAAGCTTAGGATGTTTCTTCCATTTGTTTCCAGTAGTGACCTCATCAACTAGTCATGAGAGGGATAATGATTTTGCAGCCCTCCTTTCCACTGCAGACGTCTTGCAAACATCAGCAGATGTTTTTGCTCAGTGCTGCACATGGGACTGCAGATGAACTTTTGGACAACGTTGCTTGTTCCTTTATGCAAGTTCACTTCACAATGGAGAGAGATAGATAATAATCCGTCTAATCCGATTTTTAAACCATAAGTTATACTGCCCTGCATCACATTTGCTGAATGAAATACAATACTTGTTTCTCACTCCGGATCTCCACCAACTTCTGAACGGCTGCGTGTCGGCTCCGTGCTCTGCCATCCTTCAATACGCACCAGGTTCGGATTTGGTGCAGAATGGCTGCGGCCATGACTGACAGCTGAAGTCACGAGGACCAACGAGATCTCGCGAATGCACGTGTGATTGTGCGATATAACAATCTGCCCTGTGCTGAATTGCTGCGGAGCTCTCTGGCATCCGGCAAAAATAGAAGCTCTGCGTAGTGCGTATATCTGCTCCGGAGGGCTCGCCGGATCACCGGAGCTGGGACGGAGTTGGAACGCAGCCGCTCCGCAGTCAGTGAGAATGCACACATTGACTTAAACCTATTGACAGCCGTTCCGTTTACACCTGGTATTAAGATGCGTTTGGTCGATTGGATCACAAGTAGACGAGAGAGACACATTGCTGTTTACACCTGGTGTTTAAATCTGTCTCTTTTGTTAGCTTTCAAACACTTCTGTCCTGATTTCTTTGAGGAGAGGGTCTATGTATCGACCAAAGCGCATTTTAATACCAGGAGTAAACAGGCCTACAGACATTCACTCTAGAGAGAGCACAAGACAGACAAGAGCGCTAATGAATGGGAAAGACCACTGCGTCTTGAGACGGGCTCTTTTAAAATAACTAATTTAACTTGACATGGAGCATTAAAAACACAACGATGAGTGATTAACTCCCGTCAAGCTAGTTGTATGAAAACGACAGGGACGTGTCAGTGACTGAACATGCAGGTACTGTTAAAGTGCAGGAAAGAAGCATGATGCATCTATGTTGTGCACTCAACGTGGATAAACTACAACAGATAAACGTCAGCTGTGTGGACGTGAACTAATCGGCAACAATTCTCGTTTTTAATTGATACTGACATGGATTCTATGCTCAATATCTTTTAATCTTTACTGTTTTCTGTTACTGCCATAATCGTAGTAAGATTTGAGAAGAACTTCCACCTTTAATGTGTTTTTTTATTTTAGTAAACAATTAACAAACTTTCAATTTTCAAATTCTGTCAATTTTATCTCGAAGTGGTAAAAATCTTTATGTGGCCTGACAGATCATTTAATCAGCATTTCAACCTTGGAAAGAGCTTGTATAAAACAGCTTAAGAACAATAATGTCATAACGTCAAATATACTTCAGAAAAGCCACTCAATGCTCATAAACTTTTTAGCCAGCAAAAAAAAAAAAAAACTATCGAAAGGTGCATTTTGCTAAATATATGCACTATCACATAATTCATATATTTTTACTTAACCTGTTGTCTACATGAGAAAGAATGCAAAGAATAAACATGAATTTAATTTAATAAATTCTAAAAATGAATAATTGCATGTAAAGAGATGCCTTTCACCAAATGTACTTCTATATTACAAATGAAGGAAAAAAGATTGGGTGTGTGCAAGACATACGACAACATTTATAAAGTTGAAAAAGCAATTCAGTTCCTACTTCCTACTTTAAGTGAATCTTAGTTCCCAGGAAATCCACTAGATAGATGGATAAATGTTGTTGCTGTAAAAGGTGGGCTGACATGACAAAATTAAAACATGGTTATTCTTTTGTGGCACTTGAAATAATTTGGCGCCTATTTTTTTTTTCCTTATAAAAAAAAAGTCACACTTTTTTGAGCATCACCTGTTGTAGCGTTTCAGATGTTAGATTGTGTTTATGGAGGGGAATATTTGATTTCTCACACCTCTGCTGGAGGAGGTTTGGCAGTAAAGGGTAGGGCGTGAATATTGGGTAGGTGTGTGAGACTATAAATACTCCATAAACAGAGCAGTGCGTGCCGGAAGCAGAATTGCCCACTCTGGAATTGGTAGGCATGGAGATCCAGAGAAATCTCAAGGCTTCAGACCTCAACATGAGCAAATCACACAACTTGAGCCTCATTAAAGCAAATAAAATTATTCAAAAATAATTCAGAAAAACAGGTTTCCACAAAGTTGTTTTTGTCCTCAGTGACAGATTTTCGACATTAATGCCAGCAAAACAAATTTGATCAGTGAATCCTCCTGTGGGGGAACCGGCGTATTGTGTCCGTCATCCTTAAATATGCTCCACAAAGGAAAATTAACTTCAGATGAAACATAAAACATCACCCACACCCTCCAGACATGACATCAGGCCAGTCCTGACTCAACCTTCAGTGGGCGTTCCTCCGTATGAAGAGGAAAATGTCAAGGATGATGATGTCATCACAGCAGTTCTGATTCTGCCTCGTGTTGATCCTACTTCAGTTTGTTGACTAGACTGTTTAAAATGCTCTTTACAATCTGTATTAATTTTCTAAAATTTGACAGTCAAATTTGATTTCTCTTTTCATTTTTACCGCATGCACACCAGATTATGCTGTTTCTCCAGGATGTTGTTGTCCACACTGCTTCTGCTTGTGAAAGGGAGAAGAGCTCTTGTTCAGTGCTTTCTTGCTCACAAAAGTGATTCACTGGTGTGAATGCCAGTGGCAATGTGTCACGATCTGTGCAGTTTGATCAGGCCCTGTCTCCCTTGAACCCCAAATTGATTTTATTAGTGGAAAGAACTTTTAATTAATTATTGTCTTTTATCGTATATGTGATGATTTGAAATTAAGCATTTCCCATGTATTGATTTTTTTAGTTTGCAGAAATCTAGATCTGCTTCCTCATGATTCCACGTGTTTCTCTCTGTGTAGGATGTGGTGGATCAGGATGATTCGTCAGGAGTGCTCTTCCAGCTGGAGGAAGAGCCGTTTTCTTGGCCAGGGCCGAAGACGATTTGTCTGCGTCGCACTTCACAAGGCTTCGGCTTCACTCTGCGTCACTTCATTGTGTACCCACCTGAGTCTGCAGTGCACTCCAATTTTAAGGTAGTGTGCATCGTTCATTTCACAGGAGTTTCATAGCATGGTATTGTTTGTATATTTTTCAATATACACAATTTTTTTCTGTTTGTTTCTTATAGGATGAAGACCATAGTCACAGAGGTAAGTTATCAATTTTAGTGACATAAAATGTAATCTATAGTTTTGTCCCAGATAACATATTAAACACTATGCACTTATACTGTGCACTGAGCACTCTACCATCAAGTGTATACTTTTTAGAAGGTTATTTGGTCGTCTTGCATCAGTGTCTGAAATCCCCCAACCCTGCTGCAGTTGAGTGCATGAAGTGTCCAACATTCCTCACTGTTTTTTTGGTTAATCAAGTGCATTATCTGGGTATTTGAAGTTGGCTTGGGTACTGTTCACATTTTAACCGGTACCAGTAACGGTACATGAAATTCGGTGCCTGTACCCAACGGTACCTTTTTTCAAAAACTGCCTTGGACGCTGTCTGATGTTTGTCTTTGTATACTGTAATATTTACCTGTAAATAGTTGGCTTAGCTACTTGATTGAATTCATAAATTTTTTTTTTTTTTTTTTCTATGAAAGAATTTTTATTTTAGTTTAGGCATGCACCGAAATTAAAATTCTGGGCCGAAGCTGAATAATAATGAAACGCTTGGCCGAATACCGAACGTGGTGTTTCGCATTTTTCCATTTATTTTGCCAATTTTCTCACCAATACATTCATTAAATAGTAAAAATTAGCTTTTTACTATTTTGTCTTGCTTTTCAGAGAGAAAAAAAAACAATTTAAAAATATTTATTTAATGCTGAATTGTTTTACCATTCCAGCAGATATTATACAAACAAAGCACTATATAACTTAAAATAAATAAATTGGTAAAATAAAAAAGTTATTTTTATTTGGCCATCTTTGAAGCCCCCCTTCTTGAATAGCCTATATTAGGCCTATTACTGACTGCTGAAAAAATGTCATTTAAAAGTAGGTTATTCTCTTGGAGGATCTCATCAGACATGTCAGACAGCGAGACGGTGCGTGGCTCACCGCTTTCCCATATCCAACTCGGCCTGGATCATTTCTCGTGTGCGCAGCTTTTCCCCCACATCCAAGTAATGATCTTTATATCGTGGATCAAAACAGTTCAAAAGACTTGTGAAAAAAAAAAACTCTCACCGGCCCCCGCTCCTACGAATTACGAATTTTATAATGTTAACTTCAAATAATAGGCTACTAATAATACTAATAGTAATTTAAAGATGTGGTAGCATTGGATCTGGACAGGAAGGATTACTCTGGGAGCTGGAAGGGGTGTCGCGAATCGCGATTCTGCCTTCTCACATCACGATACAGGTTCGTGGACCTGCGTATCGCGATTTCGATTTAATATCGTTACAGCCTTAGCGTTCACACACATCCCGTAAAGACACGTGACGTCAGGATGTGATAACTCCTGTCAGATGTCAGTTCTGCTGATAACTCCTCTTCGTCATTTCTACGCAAAGACGAGTCCATAGGCTCCAGTAGCGCCACTGGGTTTGCCGAGTGGCTTGTTCCCCATATGCTGTAGCACAGGTTGTAGAAAGGCCCATGCGATGGCAAGTGCGTCATCATTACGACACACCCCTTACGGCATTGGCCCTGGTGTTCCGGGTCTGATCCCGGCAATGTTATTTACTCACTATTTATACTACAACATGGCTTAGAATAGTGCACAAGTATGCAACCTTCTGACTGAATAAAACTTGACTTGAGGATCTTGAAAATGCCCAGAATTCCCGGTTTACTCAATTTTTACTTTAATCTAGCACCCCAAAAGTTTGTGAGAGCAGTTGTTCACTCAAGGAATGACTTTTATTCACCTCCCATTACACGATAGCTCTCGTAACATGGTTCAGCACGACCATCTATAGCTGCCAGAAATAACTCACTGAATTATTTCCCCTGCTCAGCCTCTCCCCCGTTACTTTTTGAACTTTTGACCTTAGGTGTGTTTTTAAGATTGCATCATTTTGTTGCAAAAGAGCTTGACTGTTAAAAGTATATTTGATCTGTTTTTTTCCTGTAGTTTCATTCTGCTGTCAATTAGGGATATGCAAAGCCTGTTTTCGAATTTGGCTAGACGATGGGTTGTCTGAACATACAGGACATGTTCTTGCATTCAAAAAGAGCTTAACAACAATATGCAAAATGCCAAAGAGTCGAGTGGAACAGGAGATTTAAGACACGTTTTTAAAAAGTAGATTTTTGTTTTTACTTTAACATTTTAACAACGCTTCTGGTGCTTTGGGTGGATAAAACCTGCTCAGAGAAATTGCATCTCTAAACATTGCTTCAGCAACACAGGCTTCTAAATCTGCTTCAGGATCCCCCACATCGAGTCTTCTGTGACCTACATAGATTTGTTTGTTCTAAATTATAGTAAGGTTGTAATGCTCGTGGTATTTCAACAAAACGCACATACTGGACCATAATGGTCACATAATGGTCAAAGATAAGCCACATTCTTGATAAAGAATGAGGAATATGTGAAGGAAAAAACATCTGTTGGGAAATTTTGTTTTATTGATTGATAGTGGAAGAATTAATGTAGAAATTTTCCAGGTGCAGGACATAATGGTTCAGAAACGATCGTCTAAATTAGAGATTGACCAATCTTTTTCTTTAACGATTCTGATTATTTGCGTGTTGTATTTGTTTATCGTTTTATTTCTGTTTTTGACCATTATAACATCAGCACTGAACTGAACAAACTATTTTAACACTTCTTTTTTTTTTTTTCAAAACTGCAATTTCACTTCCTCCTTGCATACAAAACAAAACACACTTCTACATCATTAAATAGATCACTAAAGTGTCTTTTTTTAGACAAAAGCTTTGCAACAGCAACAATATTAACAAAAGGGAAAATTAATTTGCATAGTCTGATGTTTTTAAATGGAGAACAAATAAATGACAGGGGAGTCTATCAGCTTTAAATGGTTATAAACTACAGTTTTCAAAGGTTTATGTGTAGTTTAATAGTCTAAAGAGTGAAGAGAATGGAATATCTTCTGGAATTTGCATTGTCAGAAAAACAAACAAAACAACGAATACATCATCATGGCAGTTATTGAGTGCATCTCATCTGGCATGTTATCAGAAACTAATGTTTTTGTCGGTCTAGGTTATGAAATACCTGTTGACAGAGCGCTGTTTTTATCTGCGTTTGCGCAGAACTTCTCTAGCAGAGATAATTGATTTCCACATATATAGCTGTAATTATTTAGATGTTTATTAGCAAAATAAAGGTCATATAGTAGATGTTAATAATATCATTTAATGAGTTTTAAACAAGTGGATCTTGTTAAAAGCTGCATACAGTGGCTGGAGCATTCTTGAGCCTCAACCCAGTTTGTAAACGGCCTTATGAATGTGACCAATGATGAGCAAACATCAGAGAGAGAATTAAAACGGCCATGAATGAATGCATGTTGGAAATATATAACTTATTTTATTTAATTATTTGGACATGACTTAATGGATTACGTGACTCTATCTCTATTTCATATATATATATATACCGGTTGTATTTATGTAACATCTCATTTGTACATTAATGGCTGTTATGTTAAATCAAGTTTATTATCTAAGTGAGGTAAGTTATTTTACCTTTGAACGCCGTTGTTGACTCTTTTCCCTTCAGAATCAGTGTTTTAATGGCAGTCTTGTGTACAATTCTCCAAACGGCCACAAGATGGCGCCATTTATCAGCGACTCCCATATTACAAAACGAGATCCGATAATGGAAATTGAGTATCTTTCCTGAAAAAACAACAACAACAAAACCTGCTATATTCTGATGTTGCCCCCTTCTGTTAGGGCCTCAAATCATGCCCAACTTAGAGGAGATTCATACTGAGCTTTAGGATTATTAATGCGTTGTCATTTATCTTTTGCCTGTTGTGGTGCACAGTCCTTGTGAAATGCTCTTCTGCAAGTCGGAACCGCTGTGTCAGTAAGAAGTATCTGGCCTAAATATTTACAATATTTACAAAAGACTTATATGAAAGAATATCACACCTCTTCTCATTTCCGTAGCACAATCTAATTCACCAATGTATATAACGTAGCAAGTGTTAAGGATTTGAACCCTTCCACTCTATGCTTTTTCCTCACTCATTGAAAAGCATGAAATTGAAACGGGAACTGAAACTATGTTGTGGTTTATAATATTGGACCTACCTAATTCAGCGTAACTGAAATATAAAAAAGGTTCGCAAAAACACTTTTTTACACTATCATCTAAACAATCTTTAGTCTATAAGAGAGCACTAGTGCATAGCCCTGTGAAACTTGATTTACATTACCTAGACGAGTCCAAACTAGCTTACATAACATCCCTTAATGTGCCTCTAGTTCTGTATGCAAAACATAGTAAAAAATACAACAACCTGAACTTACACCAGCATATGTAATAGTAAAATATTAAATTTGCATGTTGTGTGAGAGCCAGGAGGTTTTTTTTTCAGAATAATATATGTGGTTCCAGGTTTGTAGTTGTGCATTTCTCTGCTGGTTTTAGTTTGTTTTTATGTGCACAACATGTACATAGAATAGTTTGTGTCTGTATTTTCGCGTGTTGCCATGCATCTGCTTTGGACCGTATATGAGTGAGTCATTGTTTCATGTTCTCAGAGACAGAAAGAAACTTGAACTCCAGTGCACGGATTGCATAACTGACATGCATCCACGCCACAACCACATTAGAAGGGAAATTTGAGGAGATTGGTTTATGGATGTTTTTCTCTGGCTTTCATTTATTATCATTGTTACACTTTTATTGTGAATGTTCTATAATTTCTGATACCCGACCAGTTTTTCTTTGGTTAGTATGTTGTCTATTATTATTTCATTACATGCAAAATGCAATAAACATGGCATTAATGGGTGCGTTTCTTCATATTCCTGAGGTAAATGTGTTAGAGTTTTAATAATTGAAAACTACAGTGTATGACAGTGAACACAAGAGGGCGCATTCAATCTTTACAAATGATCACGTTTCTATTTTTAGGCTACTTATTGTTTCTGTAGTATTTAAAATATGTACTGTGCATAGTTTTTTTGTCATAATGTGCAGTATACAACTGAACACTCTGCATCCCACAATGCAATGTGCTCCATTCGCCTTGGCCGATAACCGATTAATCAACCAATAGTTTTTAAAATAGATACTGAGTGAAAAAAAAACCGCAACACATAAAATATTGCTGAACTTTATTACAAAAATTTAAAAACAGTACTGAAGCATGAAAATGTACTATACTTTTTAAATATAAAAATATTAGGTAACACTTTACTTGAAGGGGTGTGCATAAGACTGACATGACACCTTCATAATTATGACATAACACATGAATATTAAGGAGGTTTTATGCATGTTTATGACAAGTGTCATTCGCTCAATTATGACATTTATAAATGAAATATGACATTGTTTGAGATGTCTTTGTCATGACAACTTGACATTACCAAGACAACATAACCTGTCATAAATATGTCTGAAAATGATTCATGATCAAACTTAAAAACCCACTTAGCTTTATGGGCTAACATTACATTAAACTGTCATGTGGTTGGTTGACATTGGCTGTCATGAGCCCAGTATAACTGTGTCAGGAATATTTTTCTTGACCTCAACTACAGTGGTACACATTTAATTTGTCATTAAAATGTCATTAAGTATTAATACTCTGTCAAACAATTGTATAACAGTGTCATGTATACTTTTCTTGACCTCAACTACAGTGGTACACATGTTTGATAATGAATCTGCTATGTCATGTTTATGACATATTTATGACAGGTTATGTTGTCTTGGTAGTGTCAAGTTGTTATTACCAAGACACTGACAGGATATGATGTAGAATTGGTTTATGTCAAGTTGTAATAACAAAGACATCTCAAACAATGTCATATTTGCATTAAAAATGTCATAATTGAGCGAATGACACTTAATGACAGTTGTCATAAACATGCATTAAACCTCCTTCATATTCATGATATGTGTCATGTCATGATTATGAAGGTGTCATGTCAGTCTTATGCACACCCCTTCAAGTAAAGTGTTACCAACCAGGAATATATTAATAATAGCTACATTGATTGATCAATCATTCATGTTAGTTCATAGTGCATTATCTAATGGTAAAAGAAACAACTTTAACTAATATTAATAAAAGTATTGGTCATTTCAACATTTACTTATACATTTTAATGTTACAAATGGAATCTTATTGAAAAGTGTTACCATTTTATATAAATCCAAACAGTCATGCTTAAAGATGGCCATCTTTATATATCTACATGAAGCCCATAGCATTGAAATTAGACTATATATATATATGACAATAAGAGAGAGAGAGGTGAGACAATAGAGCTGCACGATTCATCTTTAAAAGACTGTGACTGTTTTATTCAAACACCCACGCGATCTTTCAATTCGTCTGTCTATTCAACTTTGACAAAATCATATCGCAACATTCAAAGCTGTGTTGGCCTCAACCTCATAGTATCATTATTTCTGTGATGCAATAGTTAAAATGATCATAGAAGAACTTGGATAAAAGTTTAAAGTTCAAATATAAACACTGCTGTCTACAATAGCGCTCAAAATCAGCTTTTGATAGAAACTTAGTGCTTAAAATAACGCATTTATGGATTACAGTGGCGACAAGTGACTGTTAAAAAATGTATTTGTTATTGAATCATTTATTCAAGAGAATGTAGTATTGTATGATGCTTCTGAAATAAAAGATTTTTTTTTGTAAATATGACTCATCTTATACATCATGTACAGTCTGTGTAAGTGTATGATTTAACTTTTCCCGATGGTCTAGTGTTAAAAAAAATGCAATAAGCTACATTGCAATATCGAATCGCAATAATTGTAGAATCGCAATTCTTAAAAAAAAAAAAAACGCAATACATATCATATTGGCACCCAAGTATCGTGATATTATCGTCCCAGCCCTAATGTATAGTTATGAAACAGCTTTGCAAGCAGAAATAATAATACTGGGGGGTTAAAAAGACTCCCTTACAATAATTCATATCACAGAACTACTGGGATAAAAGTTTAGAGTTCAAAAATAAACACTGATGTCTAAGGTAGCGATCAAAATCAACTTTTGAAAGTAACTTGAAGCTGCAAATAAAGATTGTATTATTGATGGCATCATTACAGCAGTAGGTGGTGACTAGTGACTGTTAAAAACATGTATTTGACACATTGAATCATTCAAGAGATTTGTTCAAAAATGCTGATTCATCCAGTAAATTAAACTTCAGTAGTGAAGTCTTTATGAGCGTGTCGTGTCATTGAATCGTTCAATCAAACAGATTAAAAAAATAAATGTATATAAACTTATGTTTTGTTGTCTATTCAGAATCATGATCTCTATTTTAAACAAAAAAAAAATTGTGATTCTCAATTTATTCATAACCGTGCAGCTCTACTCTACAGGCAAGACCTCAAGCTAAAAGAAAGAAACATGCAATCGCAACCTGTAGCACACTGCCATGTCTGCCTAACGGAAATCATTACAGTTTTACCAGGGAGATATCATCACCCGGTATGGGACATTATGCAGTGACTTGAATGTTCTTGATGAGCTCCTCATTGTTGCCCTTTTGGAAGCAGTTTGTAGAAACTACAACCATTGTTCTGTCTCTAAACACTGATTTACACATGCACCTGCAGCTCAATTATACTCTTTTATTTGATCTCAGGTCTCAGTTTTCCATTCTTTAATTCCAGAAAAGACTGAAAGCGATTAAAGCATTCATATGCCAAGTGGGTTTGTTTGAGTTTGTGCCATGCTGAATTCTGGGCACATCTGAGTGGCTCTAAGACTGTTCAAACCTGCAGCAAAATCAGTTTTTCTCCCTACTGTCTTCAGAAAGAAGTCTCATATGTTAACCTGGATATATTTGATAAAAACATACAGTAAAAACATTGTGAAATGTGTATATATATATATATATATATATATATATATATATATATATATATATATAAAATGCTTTCTATTTTTAAATGTAATTGATTACTGTGATGGTAAATCATTCTAATATGTTTATTTGGTAATCGAATAACACTTTTTGTGCTATAAATGCCTCGTCTGTGCTACCTTTTGCTACCTTACTGTACTAATTAATTAAAATTAAGTTCATAGTAGTATGCGAATGGATATTTTCCAACAAAAAATAAAATTATTGGTTTAGGAGAGATACCAAGGGCAGCAAAGCAATAAATGTGAACGGATAAATATTAATGCAAGTATAATAAATGTTGTTTGCAAATCAGAAACAATTTAATGATTTGAAAACAGGATTCTGATGTTAATGCAGTTAGAATTTTTGTCCAATCCATACTTCCTTAAATATACATAAAGAATCAATAAAGAACCCAAATCAATAAGCAGAATAATAATTATTTCTTTGGGACAGACCATATTCTGTAATGTCACCCACATTGTGCTGTAGTTGTGCCCTCTCTTTTGTTGTTGTAGAATAAATTCTCTTAGCATTTCTCTCTTAGCATCTGACATCATTACTATAGCATTCAATGTGGATATACCGGATGCTAACTGTATGAACAAACTGATTGGATGTGAAAAACAAATTGGGGACGGGTCAAGATTGTCGACCAGCCGACCGAAACCAAAGTAGTCAATTAATGAGGTTGACTGATCTGTTGAACAATATTTGTGATCTCAAAGAGAGGGATTTAGCATGCTTTAGATTTAGTCCATTTGTTATGTAGAATCCACAGGTTTATTTCCCATTCAGTAGACTAAGTAAATATATTATATACATAAATAAACTGTTGAGGAGAGATTCCTCCAGTGCAAGTAGACATGGGCCACTGCCTTAGCGTCTCGTAGCTGTCATACTCAGGGAATCTGTAGTGTTAGTTATTTACTGTTAGATCTGTGATCTATGTTCTGGCGTATTATGTCAGAATTAAGCCAAGTATAGCGCTTCCCGTAGGGGCTGAGGGATGTCACATTGAATGCTGGGTCATTTCTAGATGAAGTCACAGCATTTTTGCTGTATTGATGGGTTAAACGTTTCATTTAGAAGCTGGTGTGTTTTAAAATATTTATTTTGTGGCTCGATCTTGTGACCGCGCGGTTCTTCCTGGCGCTGGTTTGTTGTGATCTGGGCCACTCGTGACACTGCTGCTTTTGTTGTTGCCAGGGAGACCACGGAACAGACTGGAGCCCATGGACACGATCTTTGTGAAGCAGGTCAAAGAGGGAGGGCCCGCTCACAGCGCCGGACTCTGCACTGGTAATTACACCAGCGCTTCAAATGTACAGCACATTGTTTCGTTTTGCTTATCGATGTCTGATCATCTAAAACCTGAAAATGGATCCTCAACAGGGGACAGGATCGTGAAAGTGAACGGCGAGAGCATCATTGGGAAGACGTACTCCCAGGTCATAGGGCTCATCCAGAACAGGTAAGAGTGTTATAATTCAATTAGTGTTATGATTCATATAGATGTGTCATGATTGTGGTCCTAAATATTTTTTCCCACTTCCAGTCATACATTTCTGGAGTTGTGTGTGATGCCAAAAGATGAAGATATACTACAGCTGGTAAGATTTTTCTGTTACTACCTTTTTTGTTTTAAAGCAGGCCCTAACAGAGTTTTATTTTCAGATTTTCTGCGCTGACTTTGTTTTGGAAACTTGTCTGGTTTGGAAACATGTTGCTTACTCTGAATCTTCTTTGTATGCGTTAGATTTTAAGTTTGCATTCAGTTGCACTTGTTCTATCCGCACCTATGGAAATTAAGGTTCTGACCCATTTCAGAGGAAGGAGGCGGGTTCCTCTCGCTCCTTAGGGTGCTGCTGTATCTGGGACTGCTAACCAGGACACTGCAGCCTGTCGTTCTCCAGCGAGCCTTAAACTGCCGCACCATCACAGCTGTCCTCAATTACACATAACTGTAGTGCAGTCATCACTTTATCTGCCCTGCATTCTCTTTGACACTCTCCGTTACAGTCAAATTTCCATGCTGTGTTGCATTCCTGGGTCTCCTGACTCATGAATGGTGCCGTTGTTTTATCGTACCAGATCAACTGTAGCATTAATCATGAACTTATTTCTGATATATTAGTTGTTTTCGGTTGCTGTGAACTTTTGAACATGTTCTATTTTCATAGGACATTCAGAATTTGTAGAGCTGAAGAGCAGGATGTTCTCTGAGACAGGATGGAAGCTCTCGCTTCATGAAAGGCTGTTTGTGTTGAAGCAGCCGTTCAGTTGGGAGAGAGATGCCAGCTGGGGCCTGGCACATGGGCTCTCTCTCACACAGAGATCTAATACAGAACTGCTGTGCAGTATCAGGGCTCAATGCTAAGGATTTTTTCTACTGGCCTGGTTGTGCCAATGGTGTACAATTTATTTTTATTTTTTTCTTCTTCTTGCCCAACCAAAATTTTCTCTGGCTCCAACACAAAGTAATAAATAAATAAATAAAAATAGTTCTTGTTTTCATTGTGTTTGACCCATGCAACCTTAATAAATAAGGTCATGACACCAAATTTCAGATACCAGCGAAATTTCCCAATTCTCAATTCCAATTTTGATACCACAGCAAAAACTACTAGCCTGACTAATATAAATTTCAAATATTTTTAAAGACCAGTAAACAGTAAAAAAATTATAGCAATAGCACAAACATACAAATAAAATAAACACAGTGCTTTTCAGGATTATCAGATACAGGTCTAACAGTAGTTTTCATGTACATAAATTGTATAAAGTAATCAAATGTAAAATAACATAGCATAGTCCTAACTGTATAAATAGATTGATCCTTATTAAAGTTACAAAAGATATTCAGTGATTTTTATTAACATTAAAAACACAGATGAACTCAATGATATAATGACCCATTCATATATAGACAATAAATTGCTTTCTCCTGAATGAATCACCCATTTTGAATGAATCGATAGAATGAATGATTCAATGACAAAGACGGTGACTTTACAGAACCTTCTGCTGGTGCTTAATCATTTCATATTTCTGTATTAAAAATCATGCCACCTTAAACTCTGTAAATACACCTAAATGCCAATTCAGATGCAGCTTTTGCCACCTCTCAAAGATTGATTTTGTTGATACCATTTTCATTTGATTGGTAACAGCCCTATTGTTTTTTAATACCCTAATTTAATTTGTAATTTAATAAAATGTTTTAAACTAATTTAAATGAAGAATTTAAAGGGGTCATGACATGTTTTTTTTTATTTTATTATTATGTTCCCTTAGGTGCAATTATAGTATTACTATAGTTTTTTTTTTACAAAAAAACTTTTAAAATGTAGTGATTTATGACCTTTTCCCACCCCGTTTCTCATCCTCTGATTCAAACAGTCTGTTTTTCCCCTTTAAGAGTTCAGTGTTAACGCCCACTGTTATGATTGGCTAACGTCAGTGCCTATGCATCAATTATTAACTCCCCCAGCCAGAACATTTGCGGATTCAGCGTATTTAAAAAGTATTTTAAAGTTTTAAATACATTACTTACAGTTTGCGTCGTCGTTGTTGAGCCCAGAATAGTCGGCACGGACTTATCTTTGAGCAACAGTTTTCTGGCAAAGCCAGCATCATTTTGGGATTTGTTCTCAAAACAGTCATCCTTCAAATGTATAGAACAAACGCTTAAACTAACACTGCCGTGACTGAGACGTCCGCAAAAAATAAAGTGCATCCATTTTTCCCTGACGACTGGATCTTTCGCAGCGTATTCAAAGATGTTGTTTGTCCACAGCCAGGAACAGCACATCTGCGGCATCGTAATTTCCCTGTACACAGACCCACTCGCTGTCCGTCGACTGAACACTTGTGAGGCGCGCAGCGCGCGGGCGCGACAATGATACGAAATGAGCGTAGTTGCCTTGCGCTTTAAGCGTAACTGTCTTCTGCTGGAGGCGGTCATATGCAAACGCTGGTACGTCACTTCGTACCGTGACGTCACTTCTTACCATGGATCCAGAACGAGCTGTATTTAGAGCTTGATTAAATAAATGATTCGTTTATAATGGGGAGGACGTCTTAAGCTATGAAACTTGCAGGACGTTTTAATGGTACAAAGACCTCTTATATACCAAAAGATCAAGGCAAATTTGGTTTCTCATGTCATGACCCCTTTAACATAAAGGATGATTCATACATGTAATTAGTTTGGAAAATAATTGTCTTTACAAAAATAAAATAATGCCCCTGGAAATCAGTTTAAGGGTGCAGATGTTACCCTGTAATGGGAATGTTAATATTGATATTATTGATCAGAAGGTGCTTTAAAAAATGTTAATGTGCTCATAAAAAATGCAAGCATAGAGCCCTGATAAATATATTTTAAAGAAGTCTCGTTTTGTGTTCCATGTGTTTGTAAATGATGATAGATTATTATTTTTTTTGGTAAATAATGGCTGACTGATGCCTTTAAACATTGAATTTTTAACACTTATTTTTGGATAAAATGCAGGTTTTTTTTAGGCTGTGTTCAGTGGAATAGAATGGTAACGGGGCTCATCCAGGTTCATTCGGATCACTGACTATTCTAACTATTTTGTGTGAATCATCACCCAACTTCCTGTTTCTATGTTTTATTCTGAGTCTGTTCAGTACTTTCTAATTCTGTCCACAGTTTCGCTCGGCTCAGTGAGCACATGGAGTCCTGCACTCATTTGTTTGCCCTTTAGATTAACTTTTAATGCATGCCATTTACTGCTGTAAGCATCGTTTGAACTCTCTGGCAGCAGGCAAAGCTGTTTCATGTGCAGGGTCTAGTGGAATCACAGTCATGATTTGCTCACCTTCAAGCCATCCTAGGTGTCTATGACTTTCCTTCTTTCAGATGAATACAATCAGAGTTATATTTAAAAAATCCTTTACTTCAAGTTTTATTATGGCAGTAAATTGCAACCAACAGAGTGAAGCTCAAAAACGTGCATCCATCGTAAACGAACTCCAAACGGCTCCTGTGGGTTAATAAAGACCTTCTGCAGGAAAACGATGAGTTTGTGTAAGAAAAATATTCATGTTTAACACGTTACAAAGTAAAATTCTAGCTAAACACCCATACGCAGTCTTCTTGCGCCTAATGCGCAACTTGCACAATTTATGACGTTAGAAGTAGTGTAGTGTGTCATGGCGTAACGTAAATATTGCATAAGTTGCGCTTTACACTTAAGTGGAATCCGTATGTTTGTTTGGCTGGAAGCTAGTTAGTTTACTTTATAAAGTTTTAAATATGAATATTTTTCTTAGACAAACTCACCGTTTTGCTTCAGAAGGCCTTTATTAACCCACAGGAGCCGTTTAGAGTTCGTTATTCTAGGATATTTATAATATAACTCCGATTGTATTCGTCTGAAAGAAGAAAGTCATATACACCTAGGATGGCTTCAGGGTGAGTAAATCATGGGCTAATTTTCATTTGAAAGTGATCTACTCCTATAAGGGGCCCCCATCCGTTTACTGTCGTTGACTTGATACGCTGCATTAGGGCTGTAAATGATTAATCGCGATTAATCGAATCCAAAATAAAAGTTTGTGTTTACATAATATATATGTTTATTGTGTATCATTATTTTGTATATATATATATATAAATACACACACATGCATGTATATATTTGAGAAATATTTGCATTTATATACTGCATATATATTTTTATATGATTTATATTATATATACTGGTAAATATAACTTTTTTATATATAAATAACACATTTTTCTTAAATATATACATGCATGTGTGTGTATTTATATATATATATATATACACAAAATAATTATACACAATAAACATATATATTATGTAAACACAAACTTTTATTTTGGATTCGATTAATCATGATTAATCGTTTACAGCCCTACACTGCATCCTGTTTGGAGATTATCAATGATTAAACTGGGGATCAGGAAAATACTTCAAACTGTTTTTTGTTATTTTTAGACAAAGGGTATTAAAAAGGAGGACTACTGCATCTATTTAATTGCACTGTTAATTAGCATTTTGCATAGCAACTTAAGTCGTTTGTAGGCCAATTAAGATTTTTTTTAAATGCAAAACTGATAATTTTATCCCCAAATTGTCATTACCAGAATTCAGCCAGACAATTGTGTTTTTGTTTTTTTGTCATTCCCATTCTCAGTGAAGCTCATTAGATTTTCATAACCGTAATACAATATGAGCAGATTGAAGAATAATATATGTGACCCTGGACCACAAAACCAGTCATAAGTCGCACGGTTTTATTTGTGGCTATAGCCAACAAAACATAGTATGGGTCAAAATTATAGATTTTTCTTTTATGCGAAAAAACATTAGGATGTTAAGTAAAGATCATGATCCATGAAGATATTTTGTAAATTTCCTACCTTAAATATATCAAAAATGTATTTTTGTGAGTGGATGCAGCACAATCGCCAACATAAATGGAAGACTTTAAAGACGATTTTCTCAATATTTAGATTTTTTTGCACCCTCAGATTACAGTTTTTCAAATAGTTGTATCTCGGCCAAATATTGTCCTATCCTAACAAACCATACATCAATGGAAAGCTTATTTATTCAGCTTTCAGGTATATAAATCTCAATTTACACAAATTTACCATACGACTGGTTTTGTGGTCCAGGGTCACATATGTCATAAGTAAATATTAATTGTCCTAAAAATAGGTTTTGCTTTCTTCAAGCAAAATATAATTTACCTTGTTTTTGGAGTGAAATATGACCCGGACATGTACATGACAAGTTTCCAATAATTTTCCTCATCTCTCCCGTTACCACCTCTGTTATATTTCCATGCCATATTTTGCTGCTGCACAGCTGTTGCCGTGGTAGTGTTTTACTCTTGCGTGAAGCAGTGTAGCAAGGAAATGCTGTGGCCTGTCTAAAGAGGGTTTTCAGCTGGGTGGAGGAATAATCCATTCGAGGTCTCTGGTGACATTAGTCACAGTAACCGAGTTGATCATAAGAGGCGTGAAAGGATGCTACTGTGGGCAGTGGCTTACGGATTTCAGTGACAGGAAGAGACCGAAAAGATGAGATTAGATCAGCTGGAGTCAGCTGACTGCTCTGTGTTGTAGACCGTCTATCTGAAATAGGCGCGAGTCAGCGAGAGAGAGAAAGGGGAAGGGAGGGGGAAGCTGTACCATCTGAGCTGAATGTATAATCAAGCATCTGCCTCCGACATGTGAATGGTTACAGCTTTCCAGCGAGAGTAAGGGAGGGAGTGAGCAAGTGGACGCGTTAGCTGGGAGGGAGGGTGGGAGCGTGCGTGCGCGTGTAATCACGGAGTTATCTGCCTGCGGATGGATGGAGAGGGGAGAAATGGAGAGCCGATGGCTACTACGCGAGGCAGGCACCTCAGCCCCCACCTCGATTGGGAGCGACGAGGACAAGCAGGTGGCATCGCTAACGTGACAGTCTTCCCACAGCACCCCTCCACCTTCCCACGATCCCTCCTCACTGGCAGCACTGCAGCTCCTGTGCATTTTTTGCGCTCTTTACAGAGATATTTACTGTGATAGTGGCTGTCAGTACGTGGACTTGATTCTTTTGGTTTTGACCACCTTTAATGTACGCTGGTCTTTTACTTTCCCTCCCTTTCTCTCTCTCTCTCTCTCTTTTTTTCCTACGTGGGATTGTGATGTAATGGCTGCAATTTTCGCAGGGAATCACTAGTCTGGTAAGCAGATCAATGCTACATTCATGTTGATTTTTTCATTTATACATGTCATGCATGTCATTGTATTCCAGTTGGTTGTTGATTTCCTGTCCCTTGTCATTTTCAGATGACTGTCATGATGTTTCTGATAATGTGTAGCATAGTACAGCGTAGTTTGTGGAATGTCTTGATCACATTAGCGAAGGGATTGTGTGACCTGTTTGATTTAGGCGTGTGGGTAGTTCTCAGATATATACAGAAAGCATATTTGCTATGCCTCGCCCCTTTTTTTCTCATTTCTCTCTTTTCCTATTATGAACTTTGGCCTTTGTAAAAAGGCATCTGTGGCATGAAAGGAGGGGCGAAGTTCCCTACTACTGATATCAGATTCAGTTTATATTGTTGTGCAAATGGAATGTAACTCTGTATGATGGGTTGAAAGTCCACTCTACATGACTACCGTGATGTTTTGGAAGCCAACATATCCGAGTAAGACAAACAATATGGAGCCTGGTATTTGTTTTCAATCTGACGTTCATCAAACTGAAGTCCTGTGATAGTAGTCTACCCTGAACTCTGGATTTTGACATGATTACGGAGGTCAGATTTAGTGCCATTGCTAACCAGGGCAATCGTTCACCTCTGGCTTCAGTGTCGCTTCGGTCGCGTGTGGTGACCCGAATGGTGGGTAACCACTTTCTTGTTACTCTGAATTGCTATTTATTGTTATTATTTTAGGCTGCCTGGTGCTTCCTTTGGAGATATGTCTTTGTGTGAAATGGAAGCTGGTCTTTCTTTCCAGCACCATAATACAATTTAAAGGGAAGGCATTACCTGTTTGCTCCCAGTTGAGATCAGATCACATCTTTTATTTTTTTTCAGTCATACACAACAGAAACTGTAGTTTAGTCAAATTGATTGCTATAGGTGTATTTTTGTTCTTAACTGTCAGCTTTGGATATTATGATTATTGTAGAATTCTCAAGCACTTGGCACAGCAGAGTATAGCTCACACTTCTGACCTGTCAAACTCCCACACGCAAATGTAATGCGGTCTACCCACACAGAGAGAACTGTTTGTAGGAAATCATCATGAATTTCAAGTTTTCTCTAATATTGTGAATACTATTCAAATGTACCTGATTCTTTCTTCCACAGGCCTATTCCCAAGATGCCTACCTTAAGGGTCATGATGCATACAGTGGAAATGCCCGCCATATCCCGCAGCCACCCCCTATATGTTACCCTCGAGTAGACTGTAAGCCCCCGGGGATGGCCCAGGCCACTGAGACATTAGCCCCGGGGGTTGTACCATCTGATCTAGGATATCGTGTGGAGATACCAGTACCTCCCTCCCCTCCACCACCCATTCCAAAGACACAGACTGCGGTATGTGTGTGCAATGAAAGCGTTCGGACAGTGGTGTTACCTCCTGAGGCCGTGGGCCGTATGGTTCCGGGTCATAGGGGGGACTATGGTCTAGTATGCCCAGATCCAATGCTGATTAGAGCCAGGCCTGGTACAGTGTCTGGTGGTCGTCCGCCATACCTTCACCCTCGCAAAGTGGACATGTTCCCTTCAGGTTACCATGGTGATCATTATGCCATTCCACCTACACACTATGTGCCTGCATCCTCCATCAACTCCCCTGCTACCCACCAAAACATTGATTGGCGGACTTACCAGACATACCGGGAATATATCGATAATAAAGGTCTTCACACTTACAGTCGGACTATTCAAGAGCGTTTAGACAGCCTGCGAACTGCATCACAAAGTGTCCATGGTGGACCTCACTGTGGACCACAACCTGGATGGGGCAATAAGTTACGCCGCAGAAGCACGTCTCATGAGCGGGCTTACCAGGGCCCGTCTGTGCTTCCTCCACGCAGCGCTTCACAAGATCGGATGAGTGGGGCGGAGAGAGCAGTCCAAGCCAGGGACTGGCCTCCTCGTAGTGTGTCCTCTGACGGCCTCATGCGGAAGCCCCGTATTCATTCGTCAGACTATGTGGAACATGAACTAGTTTCTGCCGCATCATGGGCTGCTGTGGATAGGCCGCTGTATGGCAGAGTAGACCAGAGGAGTCGTCCTAGTAGACAGTCTCTCCCACCACGGGCGGTCCTTTATCGTCCCCCAACAGGGTATGGTATGAACATCAGGGGTGTTGCTGGCTCCCATATGCACAGCTCCAGAACAGACATCCCACCCACTGCTGGTTTTACAGAGCGACCTCGTAATGGAGTAAACCAGGCCAAAGAGCCTCCTTCCAAAGACCAAAGCGGAACTGTTGTTGGAAATCGTATTTCTATTTCTGCATCAAACCAATCAAGAACTAGGGCTGAAACCATGCAGATCCCAGAGACTGGGAAAGAGAATCCAGTGGGATATAGGTCGGCATCTTACTCGACTCCGCCTCCTCAGAGGCCACATGGTGGGGCATCAGCTCAGAGAAGTCATTCACGGGATGTCAAGGGTTTACCGGTAAACGGGTCCAGTTCTGTAGAAGGTGTAGTCCTCCGAGAGAAGCCCCCAACAGGGAAGGGGACCCCACAACCGCTCCGCCATCCCTCGTACATCCTTGCAGTGAATGACACGGATGGGTCTGAGCCGGCAGGGGGTGGTGTCTGCTGGTTGCCCAACGATGCGCGCCGGGAGATGCACATGCAGAGACTGGGGGAGCGGCTTGACTCCTCCTTCTGCTCCAGTAATCTGGACGAATCACTTGACTCCATTCCCTTCATCGGTAAGTGCACCCTTTGTAACCATAGCAACGCTAACCTGGCAACATTCTTGATCCAGCAGTAGGGATTGTTTTAGAGCTACAGCACATATTTTTTTATGTGTAGACTTTGATGTATTTTGCAATTCATTTTTTATATACAATTTGTGTGATCAGTGCTTTTCTGTGTTGTTAATGCTCCAGTATCTTATGCGATCTCAAACTGTGACCTTTCATAATCACAATTTCAAATACCCCGACCCCATGTGTCCAGACAGAGGATTATCATGGGCAAATTTTGCTTTGTATTGTTTGTTATCAAACTCTCAAAGCTTGAGGAGTCTTTTGCAGGGGGGATTTTGCAGGAGGTGCAATTCCAGGCCCGTGAGTGTGTTTGGGAGTGACTGAAATAGAGTGAGAGTGACTGTGTGTGAGTCATGGTGTTGTTCAGGGAGGAAGTGGCCTTCCCTCGTACTCTAAATGCCTGAGGATAGGTCTAGAATATTGAGTGATAGTCGAGCTGCACTCTGTCACATTTCATCTTTGATGCTTTGGTGTTTTTTGCACTAGCCTTTTGATATTAAGCATACGCTGTAACTATTTTTGTTAGTGTCCAAAATCTTTATATAGCTTATTTTTTACTGCTTACACATTTGGGTGAGAATTTTGAAAGTGAGAAGGTAAATAAATAAATAGTGGTAGGAGTGTTAATGGTATGATATTCCCATTAGTGCTGGAGATTTATAGAATATTCATGTTCCCAGCAAAAAAGATTGAGCAGAATTGTGAATATTGCAAAAATTATAATGTGCTTTTCATTTCCTCATTGCATTTCCTAAGTAGCATGTTATTAGACTCATTTCCCTCACCCTCTCATGACTTCAGTAGAAAAATTGTCTTGGTAAGTTCAAACTAGAGCTGCTTGATTAATCATTAAAAGATATCAATCTCGATTTAAACACCCATGCGATCTTATTCCTAAATGACAACGATTCTGCGATGTCTATTAAATCTTTGACAAAATCACACCTGAACATTCAAATCTGTGTTGGCTGCAAGTTAATTATTTATGAGTAATTGAATCATTCATTCAAATGTATTTATTTTAAATAACTCATTAAAATTAATCAAACATTTAAATAGACTGCAGCAATTAATATTTTGCCAGAACCTCTAGTAAATTAAGTTATTTTCTTTATGTGTCATGATCTTTATTTGAATAATTTTTTTTGTGATTCTCAATTTATCCAGTATCTTGCAGATTTTTCTCTTTTGTTAATCGCAAATTCAAACACGAAAGTAAACTGCGCACAGCCGCACTGACATTCATAACGGTGTGGAGCAATGCGAGCGTGTTCAATTAATTCCTATGTAAGTTGAGCATGAACACACACTCGCTCCGTGCCAGTGGACACGCACCATTATGAATGCACTTGTACATTTTACTTTCGCTTTTGAATTGGCGCAAAATTGGGGGCGGCAGTTGCTTTAATGGTGGGTTCATTATTATTCTTGATGAAAAACACAACAAAACGGTGCAATGACAAACTGGCTTAAATAGGCACTTTTAATTTAGCTTTGAAACCAAATCTTCCGCCATTTTCTTGTCAGTCAAGACTCAAGAGTGAGGTCAAATGGGCAAGGTGAGGTGAAATTTGACGACTGCTGCTGATTTGTGCTGTGACTCTTCAGCTCATGCGACATTGAGCAGACATGTTCCGTTTTGAATTGTAGTGTCTGTTCTCTAACTGAACTAAATAATTTTTATTAATATAAAAAAAAAAACTAGCCTAATCGACATTGGGGGCGGTGTTGCGGTGGGCAATTGATGTAACCGGTCACACCAACTATCACAGCAAGCAAATAAACAGCAAATAAATAATCAACAATTAATCATACATACAGGTTGTGATTATAATAAGAGCAAGTTGGTCCAAATAAAGTATGTACTGTCCAATCTTTAATTAAGCGTTTTGTAAATCCCAATTAGACCTCATGGAGATTTGAGAAGAAATCGTCAAAAGTTTTTACTGCTGTTGTATCGCTGTGGTAATGTTAACTACTGACTTTACACATCCTAATCCTTTGGACGTGTTTACAAAGATAATTTGCCTTTGTAGAACAGAAAACGGTGTCTTCTCAACATGTACACTAGGGGTGTGCGATATATATCTAATTGTTGTTTTAACAATTTGCTATTTGACATTATCGAGTATAGCCTATCCCTCACACACACCCAGAGAGTCTTGTAGATTAGACTAGTGCGGGTGCGCATTTAGAGTTGCGCTTTTACTGCGTGATTTAGTCTATTTATATAATTTAGTAATAAATATCACAAGAATGCTGTTTTTCTCCAAATATCACGAAAACAAATGTGATATTGATTTTATACAAGTTTAATAAACAAGAAGATAATATTAAAGGGTTAGTTCACCCAAAAATGAAAATTCTGTCAGTAATTACTCACCCTCATGTTGTTCCAACCATGTAAGTCTTTCGTTCATCTTCGGATCACAAATTAAGATATTTTTGATGAATTTGATGAAATCTGAAGGTAGTCTCACTCCTCCATAGGCTTTCAGAGGGACCCAAACTAGTTATTACGCCGGCCCAGAATAGTTATTAAAACATCGTTACAATAGTCCAAGTGACTACAGTGGCTCTGCATTAAGTTTATCATGCGACGTCAATACTTAGTTCACGTAGTGTTTAAGCGCAGCGCGTCTGTGTTGCACGTCACTACGCAAAAACACTACGTGAACTAACTAGAGACACAGAGAGAAGGAAATGAATAGTGGAATAAAGTCGTTATTTTTGTTGTTTTTCCGCACATAAAGTATTGACGTCGCATGATAAACTTAATGGAGAGCCACTGTAGTCACTGGATCCTGGATATCAATACTCCCTGTGGGCCTCAATGGTTTGTTTCTGCCAAAACCCTAAACCTGCCAAAGTACAGTACCAACACAATAAACGCACATTTAATTTCTTAATTTCTCTAGTACCGACAGCAGAACCGGTAATGGAGCTTATTGATACTGCTGTCTTTCATAATTTAGCCCCCTGTTTAATACCAGGTTTCGGTACCCATCTCTTAAGCGCTTCTGGGTTAAAGGGTTAATTCACCAAAAAATGTAGGACTCACCCAAAAATGTTGTGGTTTAGTCCACATTTTCTGAGGAGACACGATCGCTTTAATTGATGAACAGATTGAATTTAGGCTTTTAATTCACATAGAATTGATCAGTGAACATAAACAGAAGTTCAACAATATCAAGAATAAACCTTATTGATTCTTGAGGAAGCTCAAACATGCTGCGTAAAACACAAGAATGATCATCATTTGGTTCTCACACGTCAAGCAAGCTTGAGCTTCCATTTACCATAACTTATGTGTTAGACTGTGAGTTGATGAATGTTTATGTAAATAAAAGCCTAAATTAAATCTGTTCAGCGTATAAAGCGATCATGTCTCTTCGGAAAAACGTAGACTTAGAAAAAAAATAGACTTATCGACTCAATTCATATGGATTACTTTTAGGATCTCTTTAGTCATTTTTTGATCTTCATTTGTGTTCTGAAGATGGGCCTTATGGGTTTGGAAAAACATGAGGGTGAGTAAATGATGAAAGAATTTTTGGGTGAACTATCCCGTAAGTTAAACGTCATGCAGTAATAAGCGCTGTTCTAGCTTACACACTCCGCACAAGCACTTGGAGATGTGCATCATAATCGCGCACATTTATCTAGATTAAAGTTGCCATGTATAGTAGCAAACGTTAGGCTACTACTTGCATGGTAAAACTTCCATAAGTCATATTTAAGGTTGATGAATGATAGGCGAACGTTTGGATTTCCTTTTCGACATATTGTAATTACCACATGGACCAGCTGTGTTAACAATCTGTCCCGCCACGGACTATGTGACTTCCTGTGGAGTTATTTTTCTGTGACTAACTGACTAATTAAAATTCCGTCAGCTAAGCCTTTTATTGTCGACTATTATGGGGGCAGCCCTATAGTGATAAAGTTTGGTAAATCAGTTTTGGATAGAAATGCACGGTTGGACATGAGTGTATGCAGTATATTTTAGTTTATATTTTTATTTTAGGTTTAGTTTTTTTCAATTTGGAAATACTTTGTCCTGTCTTAACTTAATATGCACAGATAACTAAGTCACTCCTCTGCTGGTTGACATCCTGAAGAGTTGTAAACACTGTGGCCCTGTGGCGTTTCAACACATTGCTCAGTTTGTTTGACTTCTTGATCAACCACTGGCATGGCAAGGCCCAAACCTCAGATTCTTCATTATAAGTTGCTTTGGATAAAATGATCTGCTAAAGGAATGTAGTAGAGGATGGTTGCCTGAAAAAAAAAAAAAAACCTGCCTACCATCTTGTTAAATGAAGCTAGGTGATTGCTGATGGCATTAAGATTCTTGTGTCTTGGAGTGAAGCGATCTGTAGGCTATGCTAGAGTTCTTCGGCTAGGCATGAAGAGTGTTTTGCATACCTTCCCCTTGGCCCTCTTTGAGACGCTGGAGGATGCAGGAACTAGGGCAGTTACTTTAATTTTAGCTGCTCCAGCCCTCTGGCAGCACAGAACAGCTTTGTACTCCAACCTTTTTTGGCTGAGACCTGCAGAGAAGCTCAAAAGTTTTCAGTGCTCTCAAAAACAGGACATGTCAAATTGTAAGATGAATAAAACTGTCCTCGTTCCTAGAAAAAGTTTATGCAGCAGGGTCTCTGCATTAGCGCTTGTCTGGGACAAGTGGATTTTTTTGAAGGGGAAAGAGAATTTTACTTGCCCTACCAGTCAAGAAGCCTGATTAAAACTAACCAAAACGCGAGAATGATTCTGACTTTATTACATTTAGTGTAAGTGGCGATTAATAGTGGATAATAGTAAGTATCAATGTATTGATGATGGTAACAAGGTTGCGCTGTTGAGGTTCGCGCAACCTCTCGAGGAGAAATCTAAACAAATGAGACTCTGTTAACATGATACTGCGGTTTTTAAGATACATTTATATTACATATGATACAGTTAAGCAACATCACACGACCAAGACTGCTGTTTTTCTGAATACCATCACGATTGAAAACACTGATTTCATACAACTACAAATAAACAAGTAGTTAATATTAAGTCACTTTTTTTGACACAATTTTGACACTTTTTGTTCTATTTCAGCAGCGAAAATAGTTCCAAAGAAAGATCACAGCAGATCCATAGTGCATCTCACAGCAACACTCAGCCGTGTTTCATTACTTAATGATTCAGCGTTTTGAACTAATCGATTTAGTCAAAGATTCAATGACCCATTCATAAACAACTGCCTCATTCTTGAATGAATCTGCCGTTTGAACGAATTATGAATGATTCCCATTGAAATGGTCACGTGCCTCCACCTTTAGTTTCATGTTTAAAAGTGAGTAAAAGTAAAGTTACTATGTTTACAGATGAGCCAGCCAGCCCTAGTGTAGACCATGATGGCAACCACATTCCTGCATCGGCTGTGATCTCTGGAGCTCAGGCTGTAATCTCTGACAGCCCAAGCCCTAGCACCCCTAGTCCCCTCATGCGCCGGCAACTCTCTCATGACCAAGGTAAGCAATTCTGTGTAGATTTCAATTTATTTTAACAATTATTACCATCTAACAGCACCATATGAATGGCACAGGGAACATTTTGTTGAACATGTTGCTGATGTTGTATTTTTTTGTCTTCATCTATGCAGAGTCTCTCAGAAATGCCCTTCTGGAATCAGGAACCAAAACAGAGCGCTCAAAATCATACGATGAGGGTCTGGACAACTACCGAGAGGAAGGGCGTGGGTAAGTGTCTTTTAAAAGCACCGGATCAAAAATGTGGAGGTTCCCAAATACTGTAGTTGTGAATGGTTGTTTGGCCTAACATATTCATTCATTTTCACAGACGATCCAGCAAACCGAGTCTAAGTGTTTTCAGGAAGGTGAGAGATGCACTTAAAAATCTGCCTCATAAAGAGCAGCTTTCTTTAACGCTCATTTACTAATAACGGTGATGCTGGCTTTGCTCCAAAACCTAGTGAGATGCCTATGTAGAGAGCATTTTAAAGCTGTGCCTAAAGTTAAATCTATTATACATTCTTTTAGCCAAATTTAAGACTATATCGCATGTGTCCTTTGTGGAGATAAAGAAACTGCATTTTGACAAAAGTCCATCCAAGATGAACAGAATCAGACCCATTAAAGTAATGTCGCTAGAGTCTCAGCGATTGTGTGCATAGGCTTGTCATCGTAGGGCGACAAAAGCCAAGGTATGGCGAACTCTGATGACATCATCAAATCTTACTCCCTCGACGGGGACAATAAGCGCGCGTGTGTGTGTGTGTGTGGTTCGTCCAAAGATAGATCACATATAGCTTTGATCATAACAGCAAATTAGACAGTTATAGACCACTGTTATGAGAATGAAGGGCTTTTCAAAGACTTTCAAGTACTTCACACAACTTTTTCCAGCACATCAAAGTTCAAGTCTGAATATTATCCAATCTTAATTTAAAAAAAAATATTTTTAATGTAATGACCAAAAAAAGTGTTAATCCTTCAAAGTTTGTCACCATTTGTAAAACTAAGTTTCATGATGTAGGAAAACACTTACACTTACTGAAAAACACTTTTTTTATAGCCAGTAGATGGCTGCAGAGGTGCACTTATTGGCTTATTAGTCACTTCCACTCTATTACATAGTTACACAATGAATCTTGTATTTGCATCGTGTCTCCTCTTTATTATAATAAGGATTCTCACGTGTGTAAAACTCAGTAAACTTGGGTTAAACAAACTCATTGACCGCTCTCTTTTAGTAACTTAAGCACCACTGATTGGTCATTATTTTCAACAGAAATGCCTCTGATTGGCTCCAATACTCAGTTCTGCAAAATCAAGTTATGAATAGACACATTTGCAGCGCTGTTAAACTCGTGCCACACGAATTGCTTTAATTTACTTGCTTTTCTCTCTTATTAAACAATTACAAATTATATGTGACGCGTAGTAATATAACACTGTTAATCCTGCAATACAAATATATTACTTTGCATTGACCTGACCAGCCACGATATGGCATACCCTATCATACCCAATTGACGCCCCTACTTGTGTGACTAGTCCATCATCATGCCTTATCCCTAATGTAGAGCGCCCTACATAAGTCACTTGCGAGGCTCCATTTTAGTTAGGGGTAGCCTAAGAAGGGAGTTGCCTGTGTATTGATCACAAGCAACTCACCAGGTTTTGGAATAAGGGCAAAAATGATGAATGGTTACTAATAGTTACCAATACTAAACACTAATATTTCATGTTTGTCCTGGTTTTATAGGCAATTGATGGCCATAAATCTGATGACTCCAGCTCCAGAAGAGACTCCTCCACTGAGATCTTCAGTGATTCCACCAAGGAGGGTTGGCTGCATTTCCGACAGCTCAACACGGAGAAGGGCAAGGTGGGAAAAATATCTCTCGGTCTCTTTCACTTTTTCTCTTTCATTTCCCATAGTGCCAAATACATTAAAGAGCATATCAACTGGAATGATGATAGTTTTACTGTGATTGTTTTAGATTACTGGTCCTAACCAGTTTTTACATTTGTTCCTATCTATAGCGAGTAGGAGGTGGTATGCGGCCATGGAAACAGATGTATTCAGTGCTGCGTGGACACTCCCTCTACCTCTATAAAGACAAAAAGGAGGGGCTTGCTCATGTCAACTCCCAACTGGAGGATGAGCCTCAATCAATCAGCATCAAGGCCTGCTTGATTGACATCTCCTACAGTGATACAAAGCGCAAGAATGTCCTGCGGCTAACGACTTCAGACTGCGAGTATCTGTTTCAGGCAGAGGGCCGAGAAGACATGCTGTCCTGGATAAGAGTTATTCAAGAAAACAGCAACCTGGATGAGGAGGTTTGTTGACAATGATAGCGTGGTATTCTTGGCTACCTTCACACTGCAGCTGCATTGGCGAGGTCTTGTGTGAGAGGGTTAAGAGATTCCCACAAATCTAGTTAAAAGAGTACAAAGAGAAAAATCTCATCTAAAAATGCCAGGCTTGGATGTTTTATAAAGAGTATTGCCTGTTGTCATCTTTGCTGATGGCCATTTGGTTGTGGGCACACCGATTTTTGAGCCAGTCACTTGAGCCATAACTGCCATGTGACTAATTACTGTAACTGCAGGAAAATGACAACCTGACAAAGCTGGATTGGCTGGTGGCAAATTGGCCTTCTAGTGACTCCTGCTGATGCATGAGCTGTGACGTCAAAGGCAGCAGGCAGGGAAAAATCTATTTCATGCTTCTAAGTGGTCCACTGGTAAAGCATCTGCTGCATACAGTAAAATATTTGTGATCCGTACTTTACTTGCAATTTATTTGATCAGAATACACAGCTACTTTTGAATTACCATAAATGGAGAAAGATGCTTTTTGTCCACATAATTGTGTAGTTACAGCATCTACCAGCAGCGGATAACAGGATCATGCTAACCACTCAATCCTTGACCCTTTCAGAACACTGTCTGAATACATATTTAAAAAGTCATGATCCTCCTCACAAAAAATTAGTGGAACATCATAGCTGATTAATATCATCATGTGAAGGCTGTGGCCCGTGTCTGCTCACTCAACCCACTGGGGACCTAGTAACATTGCCATCAGTCCCGAAACGCGCCCTGTGTGAACAAAAGCCAGGATCAATGCCGTAAGGGGTGTGTCGTAGTGATGACGCACGTGCCATTGCGCGACTCTAGAAAGTTTGTGTTCATCATCGACAAAGAAAGAACGAAAAAATGTCTGCAAACTGGAACGAAGCAGAGACCAGGAGCTCCTCACTATCCGCGCTGAAGCTGAGATCGCTCACCAGCTTTGTGGAACGGTACGCGATGCGTTAGTGTACATGTTTTTGATGCGTACGTTACACGTCTCATTCTGACGTCACGTGTCTTTATGGGATCTTACCTGGATGTGTGTGAACGCACTCACAGATCCCGGAAAATCACCGGCAGTGTGAATGAACCAAAATCAAACATTCCTGGGACAAATCCCGGGTCACAATATCTGTGTATTTTCCTGAATCTCTGTGTGAAAGGGGCTAATGATTCTTTGTCTTGTATTTTCAGAACGCTGCCGTAACCAGCACTGATTTGATCAACAGAAAGCTTAAGGAGTATATATCCATGAGGTAAAGAACATTTCCTAGAGACCTGCATGTTTGCCCAGCCATATTGGCCCTGTTCCAAATCCTAGAGAGCTGCATCACTGTCTAGATTGGCAGCATCTTGACAGAAATGTAACCTGAAGTTGAAACAAAGCTCTGTCACTCACTCAAACACGCACGCACACACACGCATGCCAGCACTCATAGTTCATTGAGATTGTCGTAGATTAGCTACGACTAATTATGTTGCTACTAGGGCTGCATGATTATTTGCAATAAAACTGAAATTGCGATATGGTTTAGTGCAATTTATGAGATCGCAAAGGCTGTAATTTAAATAAATAAATAATTGCCTTGCATGCCTCAGAGTGAAGCGTGGCACCGTGCTCTTTTACACGCAAACAGCTCATGATCATGTGATTTTAGTGTCTCAGAGTGAATCGGCTCACAGTAAATTCTGCTCCACACAAACCCCGTCTCTGCTCGGAGTTTGGGTCGCTTATAACGTGCATTTGGGAACGCAACAGGCACTTACTATCTTCCCAAACTTATAATGAAAAGCACATATACTGTAAACCTAAAAGCTCCTCAAGGTTTCCGAAGGAGTAAAAGCTTGATGGTTTAATGTTTGAAAATGAAGAAAATAAGTCAGTCATAAATATTAGTATTGTAATTTTAGTTTTACTGTTAAATAAAATATTTTTCATTATTGTATTTTAGTACTTTTTTTTTTCTTTTTTTACAGTGAAAAAATTACAATGGTAATATTGTTTGGTTTAATATTGTTTCGTAATTATTATTATTATGTTGATGTTTTAACAC
This sequence comes from Phoxinus phoxinus, assembly GCF_949152265.1. Lineage (NCBI taxonomy): Eukaryota > Metazoa > Chordata > Actinopteri > Cypriniformes > Leuciscidae > Phoxinus > Phoxinus phoxinus. The sequence continues at coordinate 19,732,442 of NC_136880.1, read as the reverse complement.
AATTTTTGGCAAACCTGGAACTTTTTCAAATCACACACATGTTAGTTTCTACACTAACAACTTTATAATACAATAATAAAAGTTTTGCGTTGAAAGCCTGCCTGTGATGGCTCAAAAATATTGCCTTGGTAGTCAGTTCACTAGAGTTTGGGACAGTCTAGGTCTTTTTTAAACCATTCCTTTATCTTACCTCTTCACATATGTGCTGAACTGTGTAAGCTTGCCTTATGATCAGTGTCCAATAATATGCGTGTGTTTGTTACAGTGCCCCCAGCAGTAAGACCGAGCCGTCACCCAAGACCTCACGACAGTCTCTCAGCATTAGACACACTCTGCTCGGTGGCAGCAGTAAGAGTCAGAGCCCCTACTCGCCCAGAAACGAACAGGAGAGGAGCAAAGGTAACACGTGGCATTGTGAAATGACACTGAAACCCATTGAATGTGCTTTGATCTCAGTGAAATGTTGATGTCAGCGATATGTCTCAGATGACTCCAGTCCTCCGAGAGATAAAGCCGCTTGGAGGAGAGGAATTCCAGGCCTGAAGAAGAAGCCTCAAGATAAGAGACCCGCTGTTGGCGTCACGTTTGGAATGAAACTAAATAATTGCCCCCCTGCACAAAACAACAGAGTAAGAGATGCTAGATATTACAAATGTGGTTCTGCGTCAAGCAAATGAATCTATTGCTGGTGAAGCTCATGCAAACATGTCAAGGTTACATTTCACTTCAAAAGCAAATGGGGGGGAAAAATAAATTGTATTTTTGCATAAAGTAAAATAAATTTGGCCGCACTGCACCATCGCCCGGAGATTTCTCAGGTAAATCTATTTTAGAACAAATTTTTGCATTGACATTGCTAGCATATTTCCCCCTCTAACGATCAATACAGTATATCTGAATATTTTACAATTACATTTTTACTTCATTGTTAAAAAAATAAAAAAATTCACTTTACAGTATCGATGAGGTTTTTCTTTAGTAAAAAGACTTAATTATCATAAAATGAAGCCTATCATGGACAATAAATGGTTCCAAAAATAGGATTAATTTTCTTAATGCAAAATTTCCTGTTCTTATTTCTTTTGAATTTAGAGTGAAATATGGCCTACCTTTTTGACAATTTGTAAGATTATATGATATTAAAAATAACACAAATTTCTGTCTGTTTTAGTTTGTACCCTTGATCGTGGAGGTGTGTTGTAAGCTGGTGGAGGAGAGGGGGCTAGAGTACACAGGGATTTATAGAGTCCCTGGAAACAACGCTGCCATCTCGAGCATGCAGGAGGAGCTAGACACTAAAGGCATGACAGACATTGATATCCAGGATGACGTGAGTGAACACTTTGCCTTGTGTTATAATCATATATGAGCTGTGGTACCATAAAGGCAGACCTGATCTATATGCTTTTATTTTGTTCAGCAGAAGTGGCGAGACCTCAATGTGATCAGCAGTTTGCTTAAGTCCTTTTTCAGGAAACTTCCTGAGCCTCTGTTTACTAATGGTGAGACCCGCGATCGCATAGAATAGATGATTCTTCCGGCTTTATACAAAACACATGGAAAACTGCACTCTCTAATAGAGAGAAACTTTGATCTAAGCCCTATTTTCTCCACTTGTGGAGGAAGCACTCCTCCTAGAGGACGAGAGTAGTCAGTTTATAGGGTCATGGGAAACCTGAAAAGATGTAGGAATTTTGTAAAATTTTTGCAGGCCTGAAAAATTTGTGGAAAATTATAAAATCTTAAAAAAGGTCAGTAAATGTTGCTTAATTTTTTTATAAGTTCTATAGTAAATCTTTTTTGCATGTTCAGCAGAAATATTCCTTTGCTATAGTAACTTTTTGAATTTAGGAACCTGATTAATAGACTTCAGGAGTGTTCTAATGATGCCTGTTTTGCTCTGATCATAGAAAAATATTCCAACTTTATTGATGCCAATCGAATGGAGGACCCTGTTGAGCGGTTGAAAGCACTGAAGAGACTGGTACAGATTATCTGAAGGCTGCTGTTGATTTACTAAATACTGATGTTTACTAGATTGGAGGAATAGAATTCCTGTAATCAGCAATAAAACAGAATGAAATAAATCATATTTACGGTGTTTATTCCTCCCAGATACATGAATTACCAGACCATCATTATGAAACACTCAAGTACCTCTCTGGACATCTCAAAATTGTCTCTGAAAACTGTGAGAAAAATAAGGTATGCGCTTTGCAGATGTTCAGTTCATTTACCCTGTGTAGGTGTATTGAACAACCTGTGACAAGAAATGCTAAATTAAGCTGTTTTTTTGCTTAATATTACTTCACTGTAAATGATCAAAACATTTAAATTATATCATTCTTACCAGATCATTAAAACTTGCAGTGCTGTCACAGCTTGTCTGAAGAACCCGGAAGCACAGATGCTTGTTGTGTGATGTCAATCATTTCTCCTGTAGATACAAAAAAAGCTTCCATTAAGAAAGCTTTCAATTCCTTTCTATTTAATTAGATGGAGCCACGTAACTTGGCCATCGTGTTTGGCCCAACCCTTGTCAGAACCTCTGAAGACAACATGACGCACATGGTCACGCACATGCCTGATCAGTACAAGATCGTTGAGACTCTCATTCAGCAAGTAAGACCATTTTCCTTTCATCTCTATAAATTGATGTCTGAATTCTGCTGAACTTTGTCTGATATTCTCTTCTACAGTATGATTGGTTCTTCACAGACGATGGAGATGAAGAGCCTACGGTGAGTGTGTAGCTTCCTGCCATTCTCCTCTTGTGTGGATTTCTTAGCCCTAAACAAGCATCTCCTTGCAATCCTTTCCAAAATCTAGTAATTGAGACTTGGCTCAGTATAACTGTTGAGTCTCTAAGATAACACTGGTCAGGATAACGAAGCGTCGTCCTCAACATTTTCTCAGTTTCCTTATGGTCCCATTTCCACCTGGTATTAACATATATATTAAAACGGGTCCAATGTTTCTTGAAAGCCCCTCAGCGCATTCAGATGTTGTTAGGGACTTAAATGGCCACATCGCTTTTGTAGAGCAAATTCATCCCAGACAACATCAAAGGACTGCCTTCTCTCTTATGAGGGCAGATTCATCATTTTTCAGACCCTAAGCAGCGTTCAGACCTGATGCATTATTTCATTTTCTACAGAACAAAAGCTGCATTACAGGTACATCTGATACTAGGGTGTGAGGCAAGTGCGAAGCTTACTTTAATAAGGCTTCATGCAGCTTTGCATCTTTATGCAGAATCGAAGAGAGTCACTTTAACTTATAGCGTACAGTGCACAGGTCGTACAGCATACAGTGCTTCTTCTTTAAATGGCTGTGGTACTGGTCCTTGAGTGAAATCCACTGCTACTAAATACCAACTCGCTTTGTCTTTCAAAAAGCTGAATACAAAATCAACAAAGAACTAATAAACTAACCAATTCCACTATTTTCTGCTCTTCACTTTCATGCAGTAACAGACTGTAAACCTACAAGAAATTGACCGAATTTATTTTAAGTCGTGATTTGCTGGAAAAGAGAACACAGATTTATTGTCACTTGTGGACCAACTAAGGCCCCAAGGATTTGCATGGTTTACATGGCGGTTGAAGCTGCCACTGCTCACGAAACACATATTCTTTGCATTGAGAACAGTGTTTCAAATCGATTTTAAAAGAAAATATGTGTCTGTTTGGCAAAGCTCATACATGCACATGCTTAAGTCTGCACTTAATGTTTTCGACATGCCTCATATCACTGACATGAATTTGTACCTCTCCTTCCTTGTGCATGTCAGACCACCATGGAGCACGAGAGCACCGTTCAGTCTCAGCCTGTGCCCAACATTGACCATCTGCTGACCAACATTGGCCGCACTGCTCCATCGCCCGGAGACGTCTCAGGTAATCTTGCCTTCATAGTCCAACAGTTCCAGGCCAGGGATATGAGTTTAGAAGAATGGATATTATTTAAAACCAAATTGAAACATTCAGAGTGTTCAGATGTTGGTGTGTGTATGTGTGTATATGTTCACTCTCTTAGTATATTTCAGATGAATAGCAGATACTCATGCTTGCCATTTAGATCTGTCAATGTTTAAAGCAAACAAAAGCAAGCTTGGCAGAAATGTATTGATGCATATGTAAAGGTGAACTATTTTAGCAATTTCGCATTGGTCAAACGTATTTGATGAGCTGCTTGAAAAATTGGATAAAATAGTTCCTTTGTTTGTGAAGCTTATGAATCAATCTATTTCATTACATTTTTTCTTTACCTTCAGCCATTGTTTTTGACCAGTTGCCTTTATTTCAATTGTATGATTTCTCCAGAATTCTCCTTTTGCTTTGGTTTGTATTGGTTTGAACCTCACCCATTGCCATCCCTCCCTAATGCTTTAGTCTCTGTTATGACTCCACTCCTCCTTTTCTTTCAGTTCTTTTCCCTCCTTACCCTTCTCTTGTGCTAACCTGGCATGTTCTTTCCCAAAAGAAATGGAAAAATCTATGATAAACCACCAAAGGTTTACCCGTCTGACCCATCTTGTCTCTAGTGTTTTTCTTCTCCCTTGTCCCTGTCCAGCACTGCTCACACATTACCCAATCTTAACACAGGCCAAGTGGGCGGCGTCTATCACTCGGTGATGTCACTGATGGACTCTGTAATGTCTGTGATGGACAGCTGGGACTGTAGGAAGAAGGAGGAGTGTTGTCCCCAGTGTAGCTGCCTAGTCTGCAGAAATCCCCGATTCTTATAAATTGAAAGTGAATCCGGGACAAACCCACCAGAAAACAAAAGAAACAAAAAAAGAGTGTCAGAGAAGTTGATATTTGTCATCGTCGTGTTGCACGTTTCATATCTTATAAGACTATTATTAACAGAGAGGATACAGAGCTGTGATGGTGTAATGTGTCTGAAAAGCCTCTTTGCTGTCTCTCGTTGTCTCTGAAGCTGACCGCATGGAGTTCTAGCATGGTATGGTCTCCAGGATTTCTTCCAGTCATGTGACATACAGTAACTGTCATTGATGATGTCTGAAGGGGTGTGGTGAGGGGCTGAGCCGGCTTAAATCATAAAGCTCCCGATGAATCTCATACCATTCAAAACCATTAGTATCTCTGATGGAGAGTGAGCAAAGGGGCTTTTGAGTGGTGAAGTAGTAACTTGCTTCCTCCTCGTAGCTGCTCTACCACCTTATATCTTTAGCCCCTTTAGCCCCTTTCTGCCCTCCTGTCATATCTGACCCTTGTTGTCCCTTGTCATAGTCTCTCAGTGCTTTAATTCATTCTGCATCTCCATGTTCTGCACCGACAAGCTGATACCGTTCAATACAGATACGATTCCCCAAGTGACTGATTTTACCTGTAAACGTTCAGACTGGCGCGATTCGCCGTTGCATAGCTACCATTCAGGCGCTGTGTAACCGCTGTAACTTCTCATGAAAATAATCAGACGTGATGTGGCGGCAACTAATGAAAGAGCAGACTGTGGAGGACTAGCAAAGCACAGTACAGCTACGTGGCGACCTCCAGTGTAAACATCCTTTTAAAATGTTCCTTACTCCACAACAACTTCACATCTCTGCCTGTCTCATTAAAAAAAACACCTTATTATCCTTCAATTCAAACTTGTCGCAATTAGTTAGCTAAATGATCACAATTATTTGAGCTTATAGTTGCTGTGCACTTCAATTCTATAACCACATATTGCCTTCCAATTACTAGAAATGCCATGAAATATATTACATGGTAGGCTACAAAAACACAAAACTTAACATCCTATCAAACGTTTCATGTTTCCAAGTGAATGAGTGACAATGTGCATGCACAAAGCATATAAACCCATGATGCAATATAGCCATCTAATGTAGGTTTACTAAAGTAAAGATTTAAACGTTCTTAGCCGTTTGCAAATAACAGCAATATCCAGTTTCCGACCAGATTTGTTACAGTCCTCGTCCCCTATACATAACTGTAAGGATGTCTATCCCGGCCTTGGTTATGTCTCTTGAGTTAGGGAAAGAATGCCTGTAGACATGTTCTGCTGGCTGTGTGTGTGTGTGTTTGTGTGTGTGTGTGTGTGTGTCAGTAATTGGCGGTCTCACTGTGAACAGGCTGTCTATCTGTGTGAATGTGTGCATGAACTGCCTCCTGTCTTACTGCACACTGCTGGGTTCTTGTCATCACTCATTCCTCTTTCCTCCATCTCTCTGTGTTTGATGGCTTAAGTGTGTCGCCTTCATCTCTCGGATCTCTACATGACTCCACTGTTTGTGCTGTTCCGCTGCTGTTGTGGTGAAGGATATTTATATTTCAGTCCCCCCTTGTCTCTGGCTCTTTGACCCCTCTGTATTCCACTTGAAATGGCCTACTTACCTTTTTCTCTCCCCGTTCCACTAGATTCAACTACCAGTGACTCTGCCAAATCAAAGGTGAGTACTTTCTCTTGAGATAATTACAAAATCACCTTCTATGAAAGAGGAGAGGACTCCTGCTTCAAAAGCCAATTCCCTGAGATGTGGGATAGATCACAATGTATTGTAAACTTACACTTTTCTTTATGTGCTTGGTTCTGTAGCAGGGTTCCTGGGGATCTGGTAAGGATCAATATAGTAGAGAGCTGTTGCGTTCTTCCATCTTTGCTAGCCGCAAACGCAAAAAACCCAAGGACAAGCCTCAGCCGAGCAGCTCTGATGATGACCTGGATGCTTGTTTCTCCAAAATGAATCTTCCGGTGCAAAATGATCCAAATTGGCCTGCTGATGATCAAACCGAAGATGCTGAGAGTGAAGTTGGGCTCGATGACCAAATAAAAAGGACTGAGGATGATGACCAGAGCCCAGGAGAGTGTCTTGACCTCACCTCTGAAAACAAGCAGCTCATCTCTGAACACTTGCCCCGACAAACTTGTCCCTCACCTAAAATCATTACATCACCCAAATCTAGTTATCACATGCAGTTGACTCGCCAAAGTTCCCTGTCTGATCCTCCCTCCAACTATGATGATGGTTGTGTCTCAGATCTAGGCACACTTAACAGCACCAGTTCCCAGGCCTCAGTACCAAGGATGAGGCATGGGAGAACCCCAGGCCACTGGATGGAGAATACAGGAATGGGCCCAGGAGCAGAAGTCTGCTCTATCACATCAGATTACTCCACCACCTCCTCCATGACTTTCCACACAGGGGTGGAGTCCGTTGCCCTCAGTCCAGAGGTGCAGTCTGTTGCTGAAAGCCGCGGTGATGATGCTGACGATGAAAGAAGTGAACTCATTAGTGAGGGACGGCCAATGGAGACTGACAGTGAGAGCGACTTATCAGTCTTTGCCGGCGGCCGAGAAAGCGGGCCAACTGAAGATAGCATCCAAATGGAGGGCGGTGTCACACCTTTGCAGGATGTACCAAACCTCATCTCCTCCCATCGGATCATCGCGTGTGATACCCTGGCACGCAAGAGGGGGAGTCGGCAGAAGACGGACAGCGAGTCTTCAGCAGACGGGAGCAGAAGCGACAAGGAGTCTTGTCGACTATCACGAGTGCTGGATGCAGTCAAGGGCCGTTCCACTGGCAGTCTTAGCTCTTCCTCTCGCAGCGAATCTGAGCGCGCCGAACCCATGTGGCGAATCAAAATCACCGACCGGTTAAAATGCCGACTGCGGACATCAGCTGACGACATGTTCGGGGTGGGTTCCCAGCGCACCAGGTCCCCCGAGACTCGAAGTAAACGGAAAAGCAATATCCGCCGCAGGCACACCATGGGTGGTCAGCGGGACTTTGCCGAGTTGTCAGTAATTGGGGACTGGCAAAGAGTCGAGGGCAACGAGCTCTCGGCCATGGATCGTTTAAAGCCCAAGTGCAGTTCGCAGGACTTCTCCATCAGAGACTGGATAGCTCGAGAGCGACACCGCACCAGCAACCCTGAAGTTAGCCTGGACGGGCTGGACCTGCACCCTTCCCGATCACGGGACCTGTTATCCGCTGGGCCCTCGCACTCCCACTTGGGTCAGCTCCTCAATGGAGATGTAGCGGCCGCTCAGAACAAGAGCCTAAGCCTAGCCGCGGATGCCCACCCTCACAAACTCTCTGGTGCTCAAGTGGTCCGTTCCCGTTTCTATCAGTACCTGTGAAAGTGTGTGTGAGTGTATACTCGTGTGTGTATATATATATACATATGAGTACACATTTTATGAGTGTCTGAGTATTGACATGTTTTAAGGTACCGGAGTGATGCTTGTAAGCCATGTTGGCGTCAGCAGTAGAATGCTAGTCGAATGTCATGAGCGAGAGTGTGTGTGTTATGTTTGAGATCAGGAGAAAGTCAGTATGAAATTGATGTTGAGCATTCTCTGGACAAGGTGGAGTTGCAAGAAATATTTTTTAAAACATCCTGTGACATTTCCTTCTGTGAATGAAATTACGTACAGACCCAATGTTGTACAGTGAACAGAGGCGCTCTCACTGTAGGCCAACCGAAGTGCAGTATTGATGGAAAACTGGGTGAGCGAGTTCCAGTGAAAATAGATTTTAGATTTGAGTGTAGAGTTAAGATGACTGAGACATCACATAATGGAGCAATTGTAGTCCAAATGGCTTGGAAGATGAAGGCAGGTAACAGAGAAATAGGCTGAGCAGGTAGGTCAATAGTCTGGAATTGTAGGATGTTGAGAAGACTAGTATCTTGAACTTTGACAAGATTCCTTTTATTGGAAAGTGTAAAGAGGCCCCTGGTGTTGTGATAGATCCTTCAGTAACCAAAACAAGAATGTATCTGCTTGTTGTAATACTAAACAAACTGCCATTTTCATTTATGAACTGTATATATTTCCCCTTTCTGTGCTTTTTGTTTATTCTGCCTGTGTTTGGACTGCTTTGCGTGCTGTGCTATGGAACGGTTACCGTTTCCTTTTCCTTTTTAAATGCAATGCATGGCAGACACTCAGCAGTCAACTTTTTTTTTTTACATAACGGAAGACAAAAAGGAATTCAAAACTTCCCTCTGATGCAGTTTGCTGTGTACATGTTGATGTTTGTTGTACTACGACTACGAAACATGATTACCGTCTTTGGCATAAAGCTGGAAAAAAAAATATGGGAAAAGAATGGATTGTTAAAGAACAAATCAGGTGTCTTTGGATCATGAAAGTGCCTCATAATGAATACTGGTCTTGGGTAGTTGAAGGTGCCACATCTCGCATACAAAATAAGTTTCAAAGATTTGTTTTTTTTCTTCACCTCAGCCAGACTTCGTTCTTGGGAAAAATGAGAAGCTTCCATTCCTACATCATTCCTCCTGGGTCTTAACACTATTTTAATGCATTATTGTTTTAAGTTTTGCATTTGGTATTTTAACCAGACTTGAATTTTAAATATTCCTGTAAAATAAGTAACTTAAATGTACATATCTATTACATGTTTTTAGCTGCTCCTCTTCCTTTGGTCATCTTCATAGCATCCGTTTCTTTTTGTAAGTATTGTACGATACAGAGGTGAGGTTAAGGTTCCTCTCGTGTGAACAATGCTTCCCTAACTGTTTGTATCATGCTGGGTCTGCACTTGTGGTGGACACCCATTGTAAAACACTGGAAAATAAACCCTTTTTGTCTGATAAATAACTAGTGTTGGATTATTTCAGTTTGAGGCCACAAGGGGGCAGACTGTCATTGCATGATATCGGTGATGGCTGAAAACAAAACAGTCCAATAAAAACGAACCGCATGAATGCAGCTGTATAGAACCGTGCTGTATATTGCTTTTAAAATGAGTAAAGACACCAAATAGCTTTCAAAATGCTTTATGTACAAGGTACACACGTAGGGAACAAAACAGTAATTTACACATCAGTGCATCTGGTTACAAGACAGGATTTCACTTACAACAATAAATTCAGTGGAACCACATAGGAACATTCAAGCTGTCAAAAGTAATGACATGGATACATTAACACAAAAGAAACCATCTTGCCACCATGCCAAATTATATAGCAAGAAAATATATTCTATGCAAAACGTTCTCCAAAGACCTTCGTAACCGTGTATGACAAAGAAAAGAAAAAAACACATACCTGCCCCAAAGACGCTAGTCCTATGAATTTTGAATTCACAGTTAACCTACTGTATTCATTTACAACTTCACCAGTGCACAGGACTGTAAAGAAAATGCTCTTGGCAGGATTGTGGCATGGTTCTTAGTCCTCTCTTTGATAGCATAAATCGAATCTTTTTTTTTTACCAATCTGGCCATAAATGATTTGTCCTACCTCATGGACTGCCTGTTGAGCAGGGTTATTCCAATAAGGCACAGTGACTAAATTAATATCCATAGAGATTTGCAGCTGCACTCGTTGAAACAAAGAAGACTAACCTTTTGAGAACGGGCCGATTCACTAATAAACAATATGGATGCTGCTGTGGATCATTACTACAACAGATACATTTGAAAGCAACTGCTTTACTGTAGCACATTTGATGCAACTAAAGGCCTTGTGAAACGATCACAACAAATCCCAGTAAGAATTTTTATGTGAATGATTTATGCTCCAATTTTTTTTTATTCTTACGTAAATTGCCACATTCAGCTGACACATGAAATGGTTTTATGAACATTTTGCACAAATTTGTTCAGCACTAACAGGCCTGATAACTTTGACATTGACGACAGAAACGAATGACATTTATACCCAAATAGAGGCCCTAAACTGTAATAACTGGATTGAACTCAGAATGCTATGCAGCCGGGGAAATAATTGAGTAATTTGCAGCTTCGGTACTCCGGCCAATCATTCTTCTGTATATTGTGCTGTCATCTCTTAAAGCTTTCTGTAAGCAATGCACGAATAAGAGAACGCAAGCGAAAGAGCTCGACGGTTCGTCTGAATCACTCCAGTTCATCCAGTTTTCTCACACTGTGAGTATGGAATGGTTCAACGTGTAACCTCCACAGCTTATTTTATCACCAAGTCATTCAAACTCTTTCCTGGATCCAATGAGCCAATCAGAGTTGAGGGGCGTGGTCCACGCGGAGGCTCAGGAGAGGCCATCAGAACTAACATGGGAATGGAGGAGGGTGTAATGGAGGGGAGGAGTTTGCATATTGGGCTGTAAGCTGGCTTGTGCTGGATATGAATAGGACTTTAACCGTCATCCTCGTTGTCCTGCTCCAGTTTCTCTTCAGGCGGTATCTCTGGTGGTCTGAAACACTCCACGAAGAAGTTGACCAGCGAGTGACTTAGATGTTGCTGCGAGTCTATCGAGTGAAGGAAGTGACCTTCATCTGGGTAGATCTGACCAAAAAAGAGAAGAAAAAAAAGTATGCAATTGCCTCACCCACTCAAGTACTACCCTAATGTGACGGATGTCTAAACGAAACAGGATGTTCAATGAAAAATGTGTGTATTACTCATGTGAGAAGTTTGTATTTGTACTCTATGAGCCACAAGATTTGAGGTGTCATTCATGTTTAGGGCACAAGTGGTACAGAAAGAGTTATTAACATTTAATAATTAGTCAGTTTGTTAGTATGAGCAATATGTTTGTTGCAACAAACACCACTAAAAAGACGAAACACGAGTCATTCGCTGAGAGCTTTAAATAGTGTATGAGAAGCTCTTACCTGTAATGTATAATTAGCCTTCTCATTTATCAAATTGGTGATAAATTTGGCTGTGTGCTGAAAATGGACTTTCTCTGTGTGAACAAAGAAATGTTACACATAATCTTTTCTCCAGTGAAACCGATTTAAGAAAAGCATGTATTTCAGAAATAAACATTACCGTCAGCCGTCGGGTGGACTATCATGAGTTTCTTGTCCCTCAGTTGCTCCATGTGGTCTGATAAATGTGTCATCTGAAAAATAAATAAATGAAAATACAAGCAATGTGTCATATTTATTAGACTTGAGCTAGAACCATTCTGTGTTGGTGCACATTACCTCATACGCTCTCTTATTGGACTGCGGTAATCCTAAATAGCGTTCAGAAAACGCAGAAGCTGTGGGACAGACGTAACAATGAAACGAGGCCACCCCTTTTATTTAAAGAAATGAAAGACAGGATATGACATCATACCATATAAAGAGAAATCAGTGATGGGGGAGATGGCGGTGCCACACTTGATTTTGAATTTGAACATGTTTGAAGGTTCATCCGAGCGCAGGAGTCGGCTGGTCAGATATCCTCCATATGCCTGAGGCAGACAACAACAACAAAAAGGTTATTAGTCATGCGTGAACATAATTGATGCTGAATGATACAGTCGTGCATTTCATCAAGAGAGAATATTAATATGAATCCAACAATGCAGACCACCTGAAGGCAACTTGAAATCAAAACTTCACTTACTGACGACTTTCTGGCGGAGTGAATGAATCATCAGTGTGTGTTATTACAAATAAACAAACATTTTCTTGGTCTAATGTGATATAAAAACCAATACCAGCATTTTGTCAAGCTACCCCACTACTTGATGGAAAAATAGTAGTATGATATAGGAGAATATGGAGCTCATACACGAGGGAAAAAACTCCCAAATTGAGCAAAAATATGCAATTTGGTGCAGTTGTTATCTAAATGACCAAAAAGTTAGATACTTTTGAAAGCTTGTAATGCAAATGAGATCTTTTAAACCGCATAGCTGACAAAAATGCATATAGATATCAGTTGTGAATCGAAATCTTCCAATAATATGTCTTGTTTTATAATCAAAGCTCTGTAGTTTTATTGTGGGGACGAAACATGCAATACAATGATCGAGGGATGAACAAATAAACGTTCCTTAATTGTCATATTTGATATGCTTCATTCCAGTAAGTGTTCTTCTTGAAATATTACTAGCAATCAGTGCTGTCAAATCGATTAATCACATCGAAAATAAAGTCTGTTTATATAATATATGCGTGTATATGATTATATTCATATAATATTATACATTGTGTGTGTGTGCATATACACGTATATTTGTGTGCGTATATATATATATATATATAATCCATAAATATATATATAATCCATAAATATATATATATATATATAATCCATAAATATATATATAATCCATGTCTGTGTGTGTGTATACTATATATATATATATATATACACACACAGACATGGATTATATTTAAATATATATGTATTTATAAATATGTGTATATATACAGTATATATACACACAGACATGGATTATATATATATATATATAAATAACACACACACACACACACAAACATATATATATATATATATATATATATATATATATATATATATATATAAATACAAACGTTTATGTTAGATGTGATTAATTGCAATTAATCGATTTGATAGCATTACTAGGAATATTCATGTTTTTTTTAATGTTTACTTTATAAAAATCAGTAAAGATGTCACAGTAAAAATATTTTTTTTGTCAAAAAACAAAGGTGGACATTTTTACAATTACACTAAAAGGCCTTTTACTTAATAAACAACTATTAATCAGATGACAAAAGGCATGTAGCAGATTGTGTCACAGGTTTTTCAGCTAAGTTTGCCTCATGTTGACAATATAGAGGCGTTTTCCAGTTCAATCAAATATGACAGCATAGGCTTTAAAGGCTTATAAGGTAGTATCATTACTACTTGTAGTCAGTTATTCCCCAGCAGTCCACAAGCAAACGCACCTTTCCATAAACTCCTATTCTTGAGGTGTCAATGTACGCCAACTGTGCTATATTCCTGCAGAGAACCACAGAAGACATAACCGTGAAGTAAAGAGTCGTTCAGCACTGATGCTGCTTTACTGTAGCTGACGTCGAGGATCTGACCTCAGAGCTTCCAGCTGGTCTCGCTCCTCAAACTCTCCCAGTTTCTTCTTCACGCGGTGGAGGAGGTTCGTGCCCTGAAACCCACTGCCGCGGCCGTCCAGGCGCATGACTATGATGTTGAAGGAGCTGACCAGAACCGTGGTCCAGTCCACCTGAAACTGCTCCGTCACCACCTGACCACCGGGGGTGCCGTCCCTATCACAGCGAGCACATCCGATCAAAGAAAGGCCTCGAAACAACATCACAACACTTTCACTGCTGCTTTATATGCCTTCAAATACCTGCTTAAAACTTACTGGCTGAATCTTATAGAGAATTATCAGGGTCACATTTCACCCCAAAACAAAAGGAAAAGAAACGAGAAGAAAGAAAGAATAAGAAAAAAAATGAAATGATATAGATAAAATGTCATATTGGACACGATCTGAATTCATATATATGTAGAGAGAGAGATGTTGAGAGTAAAAAAGAGAACTGGATGGAGCAGAAGGAAAATAATCTCACAATGCAAAAAATAAAATCATAATGGCCCTAAAATAGGCACAATTTTCTTCTTTCTTTCATTTGATTTTGGTGAGAAAAGGCCCTGGTGCCTTTCATGATGTTCACTAATGCCGTCAGTCTTTCTCACGCTCCTGAGAACATCGCGTGCGGTTGTGTTCATGCATTCTGTGTGTATCATGTGTCAGTTACTCAGTGTGTGTAACACTTACACCAGCAGCAGGACGGGGTAGTGAGCCGTCTCTGTAAACCCAGCTGGCATCAGAATCTGTGTGTTCAGACCTGTGCAAATGATGGAAAGGTTACTGTGCTCTGTCAGTCATTGGCTTATATATATATATATACTGATTCTATAAGATACTCACTGTAATCCTCTACGGTGATCTTCCTGTACTCTACTATGGGCATCTGTGTGTTGTTCACGGTGGTGTTCAGCTCATCATTGGTCTCCACATTCATCACATCTGAGGGAAACCATAGATGTTCAGAGAGATACATCGAAATGCTATCAAATATACACTAGTTTGGGGTTGGTACGATTTTCTAGCATCTTATCCTCACAAAGGCTTGATTTATTTAATCAAACCGTTTTCTACTTTACATATTTAAATGTATGTTTGGGTACAGTATGTTTTCCATAAGAAGGTCGACAGAGAGAAGTATTAATATGGGAGTCGAAATGAATCTGTTGTCCTCCTTCCTTTTCTCTCCTCAAGGGGTCGATGAGAATCACTGCTAATTCTTCTGGACACAGTCATTCTCAATTGTCTTCCACATCTAAGGACATGGTGTTAAAACAATTCGTCTGACTGAATCCGATAAACGTTGATCTTACACTTGAGGCGTTTCTTGTAGCGTTTATGTTCGAGCACACCTCCGCTGATAAAGCGCATATCTAGGTCTTCTATCGTGTCTTTCCAGTAAAACAAGCTCTCGGCGTCAGAGCTGATGAAGTGAATGAGATAGTGTAACAAACAGAGGACTCACACTCATACTTCCCGTCTCGGGTGCTGTACACGGCCGTGTGTGGCACAACCGGGCCTGGACAGAAAAAACACACAGAAGAATAGTGTCTGACTGTGGACTGTGTCATGTCATCCCATCTGGACTTCCTTGTGTAGCTCAGCATCTGTATTACTGTTGTGTGTGTGTGAAATATTATATCATTGTAGTAACCTATTTCGGATAAAACTGTCTTTAATTGACACATAACAAAACTTTACATAGTAGTGGCCAAAAGTGCTGTCTGGGAAATGTCAACTTTATTCAAATGATCAAAAATGTGTTAAAGATTTTGCAACCAAATTGTTTTATTTGTGATAATGCAATAAAACATGCCAAATTGTGAAGACATCATTTTTGGCCAGGCTGTCATACAAAGAAATTATGAACACATGCACAAACAAAGACAGAACCAATGAAATATTAATAACTCATGCTCTAGTCACTGTATTTTTCTGTGCGCTATATATTGTCCTCATATTTGGATGGTTTAATCGAACTTCTAGGGTCATTAAAAACAAAACAAAAACTGGTAGATTATAAAAAAAATAGATATAATATTTTTACCATTTCTTTATTTATAAAGCAGTTTCATTGCAATGTACACATGGCGATTTGTATGTAGCCTATATATATATATATCACATTTGTGGTAAGGACCATTATTTTTCCCCAGTATTTTTATCATTTGCATGCACTGACCAAAATGATAAGAATATTGTGATATAAATGCTTATGTTTCCCACCTAGTAGATCCAACTAATGTTCAGTGTCACATGATCTTTCAGAAATCATTCTGATATGCTGATCTGCTGCTCAAGAAACATTTCTTATTATTATCAATGTTGAAAACAGTCGTGCTTCTTAATATTTTAGTGGAAACCAGGATACTTTTATTTGATTCGTTGACGAATAGAAAGTTCAAAAGAACAGCATTCATATTAGTTCAAATAGAAATCTTACGTAACATTATTAATGCTTTATTGTCACTTTTGATCAGTTTAATGCAACCTTTCTGAATAAAGGTATTTTTAATACAAGTATATCAATTGATCCCACAGTCCCAGGGATGAATCTGACGGTATGGCTGTGCTTGAATGAGCTCCATCTGGCACTGATAGAAGGATAATGTACTATAGTGATAATGTCACACGTTACCCAGACAGCAACATAGCGTCGGCCCAGATCCGGTTCACATGGACTCCACACGTACCAGATGTGGACCGGATCTGGAAAGAGACACTATGTTGCTGTCCGGGTAACCGCTTCAGCTCCAGTTACATAACTGATGAAATGTCTATTATAACACAAACCGTTCTGACTCTAATAGTAATGATTAGATGAGCTCTGTTCAAAGCTGGGTTTGGGGTTTTCAGGAACTTATGTTCCCTCACCTGTGATTAAAATCACTTCAGCACGTGAACTAGAGTGACGTATTGTTTTCGAATGCGACAATATGGTTTAGGACCACTGAAAATAGAATAATTATACAGCACTAAAACTGACCCAATGCTTGATTTGATCTACACAAGAAACAATCTTGCTTTGCTGAGGTCTGGGTGAAGCTTTGCTTCTCTGTCTTCATCTACTTAACACAAACACTGACCTTTTCTTGAGCTCATCAGAGTCTGCTAAACAGATCAGTGACCATGACAACCATGCTTTATTGTTGATAAAACACACAGCATGGAAATTATGTCATGACTAACACACTTAGATCAGTGCGAGTCAGTGAGGCAAACTCTCAACTGTGCGCTACAGAAAGAGAAACTAGAATCTAACAGATTTAGACAATTAGGAGTGAATAAACGAAGAAATAAAACTAAACACTGACTTTACACCGCAATTTATCTCCAGTCTGTTAGTACTTCCTGCTGACCTATTATTGTGGTATGATCTATTTCAATAAAAATAAAACGTTATGCTTTTTAGTCAACGGTCTGGCAATGTGACTATCAGGGGTTCATTTAGCATATTACTTAGAGTAACTATTTGATTTTGTACAGAAGGATACGAGAGACAAAACCAGAAATGTAGGAGATTGGTTTCTTATGACAACGATCAATTATACAACATCTGACTGCAGAATGCAGCGATTGACCAATCAAAATCAAGTATCCCAGAGAACCATGTAATAGAGTGCAAAGTAAAAACGTACATTTTCTCGACAGATTTATATTGATAACTTCTAAAGATGATCGGTTCACATTATTTCAACTTATTTTGTAAATAATCATGTTTAACAACAGAATTTCTAGTGAAAACTACATTACCCATGATTCTGCAAAGAAATCCACCAATCAGAGAATAGCGGCAAGCAAATCATGCCAAAAGAAGCGTTCACCCACTCCCATGAAGCACTGAAAATGACGTAACAGTCTTCCTAAACTCTCAAACTACTTGCGCACACACACACACACACGCACGCACATACACACACACACACACACACACTTTCATGTTTTATGGAGACATTCCATAGACAATGATTTGTATACTGTGACAAACTGTATATACTATCCCCTAACCCTAAATCTACCTCTAAACCGAGCCATCACAGAACACTTTCTGCAGTTTTACATTTAAAAAAACATCACTTAGTGTGATTTACAAAACATGTCCCAAGGACAAGGATTTCTGATATTGCCAACGTTGTGGTATATATATATATTTGTCAGTATATATATACTGTCCCTATACAGTATATATATATATACATTTGATTCACCTCGTAAACTGGTTGGTTTGGTTCACGGCTTGTAACTCTTTAACAAAGACTTATTTAAAAATCCCTATGGGAAAAATCTTTCCGGAACCAAGGGTGCTGAGAAAGTGGACGAACACTCTTGCACTCTAAGTTTAAGACAAGATATTTACAGATGTTTTGCATAGTAAAAAAAAAAAGAAACCTTTGCAGTTGAGAAGGAAGTAGTTAGCATCTGGACTGAACGATCCACTGACGTATCCACAGGTGGATTGACAGGAAAGACATTGGCGGTTGAAGGATCCTGTGGTGTTGGCACTAAAACACAACACACCTCATCAATGCAATGCTTACAAATACTTCTCATTGGGTCACACGCCATGTATCATACCTGTAGAGGTGACGCCGTCTTGTATCATCTTCAGTACTCAGAAAGTATCTGCAAAGACATTGTTGTTGTCACAGATATCTATTCCTGATCCGTTACAAAAGTTGCAGATAATGGCATTTTGCTTTATTATAATTGCGACATTTTTACGGGCAATATGGACAGAATCCAGCATCTGGACCTTTTTCATGCGGCTGATCACATGCTTACACAAGTTTGGTGTCCTCGTTGTAGGCTAGAATCTGCGTCACGTCCCAGTCTCCTGACGTCAGGGACTGTAGTGTGTCTGCGCTGCTGTTGGGCTGAAAGAGACGACAACAGGAAGTCACTGCTTAGCGTGCTGTTAAACCTTTACAAGTAGCGTGGTGGTTCATCAGAGACGGCTCACCTGGGAAGTGGACATGGATATGTGGAAAAACTTCCCCCGGCCCCCCTGTGGAACGGCTCGGGTGAAGAACAACCTGAAACCGTCTCTGGAGAACAGCGGGGGTTCGTTCTGTGGAGAGATTCACATCTTCCCATCAGCGAACATTCGTTTGAGCAGCACCTCTCACACACACATCCCACACGTGTCTGTGTGATGCGTGCCTCACCTGTCTGTGAAGCCAGCTGTCGCTTTCATCTTCATGTTTCTGAAAACACACCGGAAGATTATTGCTTCCCTGTATAGTCCTTCATAGACAGTATATTTAACTGGCAAGCATTTGGATGTAACAATAGGCACCGTCACACATACAGCCTTTTCCGGAAAATGAACGGTCACTACGTCATTCACATCCTTCCATTTGTGTTATTTTATACTGTGATAATGAAGATGCTTTGCTAGTGTGTATGAGAAGGTACCTTGGTGCAGATGCCAGTGGTGGCTTCACATAAGGTCAGGATGGAGTTGTTCTGCGCTCGGTTCAGCCAGTTTACTGCTAGTTTGGTGCTGGTCGCCCACTTCACCATGGTAATGTAGTACTCTTTCCTGCAGAGAGGCTTGTTCAAATACTCATTTCAAAGAGTGTCAAATGTGTGTCTGTGAACTTTTTTTGTGTGGGTAAATGTGTGTTATTTTTAACAAAAAGCTCCAAAGAGATTTTCCAAAGCCATTCAAGCCAATGAATGCAGTCCATTAGTCTAACTGTAGCCTGTTTACAAAGTTTGTTAAATAGATGCACTACCTTTCAAAGCTTTAAGCGCAGTAATTTATTGTTTTAAAGAAAAGAATACTTTCATTCTGCAGGGATGCATTAAATTGATTAAAGATGACAGTTTTGAATTGACAGATGAATTTTCTATTTGTCACAGTATCACGGTTTCCACAAAAATATTAAGCAGCAGTACTGGTTTCAACACTGATCATATTTCTTATGCATCAAATCATCATATCAGAATGATTTCTGAAGGATCATGTGACACTGAAGACTGGATTCAGCTTTGCAACGCAGGAATAAATTACATTTCAAAATATATTCAAATTGAAAACCATTATTTAAAACTGTAATTATATTTAAAAGTGTTTTTTGTCAAATAAAGTATTGTGATAAAGAATTGTGACATTTGGTTGTCAGACATTACACCCGCTGTTTAACAGTCAAGGCAAACAATGGCTCAGAATAGTGAAGTTAGTTTTTAAAGGTTATAGTATATGTTGGAAGCCTTTTGATTTTGTTGTTTAATGCAATAACTGACATTCATGCATTTTTAAGGGTCCAAATACTTTTCGGGTCACTGTAAACTTGACTGAAGCAACAGATAAAGTTAGTAAAACATGGCGTATCTTCACCTGATTCTGGGGTCTTCTGGTTTTCTCATCCTCACTGTGTGTAAAGGGCCGTTCAGACTCACCACTGACAGATAGATATCAGGGTTCTCCTCCCCGGCCTAAAGAGAGACATTCGGTCAGCATTCATGACAAACACCACAAAATATACGCTCACTATATTTATCCATTCCGTTAAAGCTCAATTGGTACAGCAGGATGTTCATTGGTTCATTTCTTAAGATACATTGACTGCACTGTAAGATAAAACTGTCTGGCGAATGAATACATGTAAATCAGGTACTGCATGTTATGTAAAATGAGAAACATGCAGATGGACGGTTATTGCTTGCCATAACTATTATTAAACCTGATTTAGTTATGTCACTCAGGTGCTTAAGTTAACCCAAACTAGAAAAGTCTGTCATCATTTGTAATGCAGGCTGGGAGGATAATCGCACCATGTTGGTTTAGCAGAGGAAAATTGGTTCTCCCAAGGTTTTTTTTTTCTCCATTTCTGTCACAGATGGAGTTTGGGTTCCTTCCCACTGTCATGGCTTGCTTTGTTGGGGACACTTAATATTCAGCAATATTATTGATTTGACTGGATGAGAACTGAATTGAGCTGGACGACGACACTGCTGTTTTCTGCAGAGCTGCTTTATAGCGGTTTCAACTTAAAGCCCCACTGAAGTGCCTTGGAACGCGCAGCTTTATGATGTGTTGACGTAATTTCCACTGAAACAGGAAGCTGAGGCGGGACATATTGAATGGCTCCTCCCCCTTTTCAAATAAGCCAATAGTGTTTAGTTTACCTCACAGACTGCAAGTCGTACTTGACAGCACCATGGAAGCGAATCCTTAAGGCTAACATATTCATACTAAAAGCTAAAATAAAACTTACATTTTGATTTCAGGGGACCTTTAAGTTTTTTTTTTTTAAGGTGATTTTTGCAACATCAACACTGTTATTGAACTGAATGTTATCAACATTGAACTGACTTCAGCTGGAAAAGGCCACTATTGTGTTTTCTAGAGCTGCTTTACAGCAGAATTGAATTCTGTTTGCACCATTGATCATTATTTAGCTATTTATCACAGTAAAGCTGCTTTGAAACATTCTGTATTGTACAAAGCGCTTTAATAAAGGTGGCCTTAACAATTATTCACCATAACGTCATTCCAAACCCATACATTTTTCTTCAAAATGAATATATTTGTATACTTTATGTATGTGCATTTATCAGTGTTTAAATGCCATAACTAAATCTGTTCATCATATAAAGGGATCGCGTCTCTTCAGAAGACTTCTGTAGTGTAACAGGCTTGATTTAAATAGATTACTTTTACAATCTCTTTATGAACTTGCAAAGACATGAGTAAATGACGACAGAATTTTCAATTTTGGGTGAACTATCCCTTTAAATGTCACAATTAGGCCACCAATCAGATCCCATTTTTAAGGTCACAGTGTCATTGGAAAATACAGTGATTAACACACAATCAAGCCTTGGTTTAATCATGAAAAGATCCAGCAGAGATTTACTTTAGGGTAGCGGTACTCCTGTCCGCTGGGATACAGAGTGCTTGTGAACATGGGTATCTCCATCTTGGGCACCAGAGTGTCATTGATGGTGGCATATGCCAGTCTGAGACCATCTGGGGACCACCAGTGAGCGATGTGATTCTGGAAGATCTCCTCTGCAAGCACAAGCAAATGAACACACAAGTGTGTTAGACACTAAATTGAAGCTTTATGAAGCATTGTGCTATGAAACTAGTGACGCATGTCCTGAAAAGCTCCGTTGCATAGTGACCGTATGTCTATCGCATCCATATAGCCGCTAATATGCGTTAGATCAAATATTCTTTCAAGCAAACGCAGACAGAGGGCACGCTGCAAAATACGCAAGTGCAACATGTGCAAAAACAGCCTGCGTGATTTATCGCATCCATTTGCCTTTAGGCTCCTGCCTCGGGAGTCTCATCCATCACTCTATAAAGCTGACAGGAGGAACAACACGGCCGTCAGGCGAGAGAATGGGAAATCTGACAGCCGGTAACACTGCACGATGGACCCCTGAAGCTCATTAAGACATTATGTAGCCAGAACTAGACAAGAAGACTTTATAATCATTTTGTTATGTGCTTTTGTCATTTATTTTTAGAAATTTTCTAATGTCTATTTATTTTTATTTCTGTTTTAGTCAATTTTAGTACTTCAACTTATTTTATTTCAGTTAGTTGCCAGTTACATTAAAAGTTTTTCATCTAATATTTATATATATTTTTTTATGTTATTTTAGCTTTATTTCAATTACTGATTTAAAAAAAAAAAAACTTTTGGTTAACAATAACACTGGTTTCCATAAAACAAACATGGATACCAACCAAAACACCATTTTGTTATATGGAAAGGAGCAGCTTGAACATTCTTCAAAATATCTTCATTTATGTTCCATGATGAACACAAAGGTCAGTAAAAGATGAGAGGATTTGAATTTTTGAGCGAACTATCCCTTAAAGTCTGTCTGTTCTGATCAAATGCAATCTATGAAATGTGAAACCACAGGATGGCAGCAGAGATCTTTACACAGCAGAGAACAAACAGAAGTTGTAGTAGCATGTGACTAAGAATAGCCTCAGACTGAGATGTTAATTCAGGATAAAAGCAATTACTGGGCAGCGTGCATCACAAAGAAACCCGCAGGCAATGTACAGCAGGAGTGACAGAAGTACAGAACTGAGAATGACGAGGAGAAACCATAATCTCCATAAGGAAATGTGTGATTAAGGTTATATAATATTGGTCTGTTTGCATCTAATGCTCTGAAAACCAAACTGTCTTCGGCCGAACGACCGAATAACTGCACCAAGTTTATTACCCCCAACAAGCTTGAAATAACATTCTCATTACAAGCCACAAATGAAGGGAAATGAAGGCGGTAAATCATTGTTGGAGTGAAGGGTTGTGTGTGTTTCTGGAGAGAGACTCGCTCGCACCTGCGGGAGTGAGAGAGACCGTTCACATGTGAATGACTCCTGGTGCTACAGATGCAGAGCTCTTCCAAACGCCTTGAAGGATTTAGTGGCAGAACCAAAAAGCTACGCTCACGCTGATGAAGAGGTCTGATATGATAAATGAGCTGCTGCTGACCTGCTTTAAAAGTACAGACCGTCACACACACATACATGCACACACACGTTTACTTAGCTATCTAAATGGGGACATTCCATAGACGTAATGGTTTTTATACTGTATATTTCTAAACCTACCCATCACACTTCTGCATTTTTACATCTAAAAAAAACTTTAATTACTTTATTTTTATACCCGATTTACATATGAGGACATCCATAAAGGGAGGTTTTTGGAGATTTTGTTGCTTCTGGGTATAAATTTGTCCCTAAAATATAGTTAAGTAGGCGCACACACACACACACACACACACACACACACACACACACACACACACACACACACACACACACACACACACACACACACACACACACACACACACACACACACACGGTTTCAATGTTTTATGGGGACATATCATAGATGTAATGGTTTTTATACTGTACAAACTGTATATTCTATCCTCCCGCACTAACTCTACCATTACAGAAAACGTTCTGCATTTTCTAAAAATATTATCCGAAAAAGATCAGGTGGGGCATTACTTCTCCACAATTAACTGTACTTTCCAATTCATTCCAGATGGATGAAATGTCTTGAAAATTACTTGGAATACACATCAAATTATTGAAGTAAAAATGTTAATTAAAAAGCCCTCTGTCATATGTTTGTATCTCATCATGCTGTATTCCCACAGTGCAAATCAAGAGACAGGGATATTCGTGTGTGTGTGTGTGTGTGTGTGTGTGTGTGTGTGTGTGTGTGTGTGTGTGTGTGTGTGTGTGTGTGTGTGTGTGTAAACACTCAGTAAATATCACAAGAGGACATGACATGAACATAATCCAAATTCAAGATGAACAATCCAAATTCAAACAAAGTATTTTAGCACAAAATGCTACATTAATCATTATGAGTATTAAAATCTGGATATTGTGGGAGATTACACTTGAACACTATTGTACTAAGGTTTATCTTGATATTACATCCCAGCGCTGTTCATACACAAACAGAAGTGAAATAGATCTACATCATTAACAAGGACTGGAATTTGTTCAGTCCAATATGTCGTATGTTTAGCATTATGATTATAATCAAATTAAAATCACGCTGACAGTATGTCATTTTATTGTGGAAGGTTACATATTTGGCTGCTTTTTAAATCCTCCTGACTAAGGTATCGAACATCTACTGCTGTCAAAATGAACTCAGAACAGCCTTGAACGGGTTCAGAGATTTCTCAGAGTTCAGATCTGATTTCTAAAATCATTTCCCTTCATTTTTGTCAGAAAAGGTCCTTTGTTATTAGAATATGAAGAGACAAATGTGACGGGAAATTTCATTTACAGTAACTATTCTTCATTGCAAAGCTGCAAGAAACAAACCAGATGAACTTCACTTAAAGTACATGCTCAATAAATAATAAACAAAAATATTACTACTACTACTACTACTAGATCAGTAATAACTATTATAAAGTCATTTGACAAACATAATAAAATAAAACAAAAACAAATGATCCTGTTAAAAACATATTTATATAATACTGCACGGTTCATTATTATATAAAATTATTATTATCATTATTATATCAATCCAGATATATTTCCATATCTGTTATGTCCATTTCATCAGAGAGGTTCTAAAAAAACAAAATGGAATTTTATGATCCTAATATCTTGTGAAAGATCTGTAAACTTATGAGCAAAGCAGTATATTCCAGCAATGTAGTTTAGATAAAAGTAAAACGTACTGTATTCATTGAACTGTATTCAAGAAATGTGCTGAATATGATAGGTGGATCAGGCATACACATATGCAATAACCAGATCCTCTCCCCAGACTAAACACATCAGACACTCACAATCATGTCTGCTCTTTTATTACATACACACACACACTCCTCTGGCTTTTTTATTATTCATGCTTATGGGCTTTACCTTCATAGAGCCAGTCAGCAAGTCCATTAAATATAACCCCCACTCTTCCTGTGGAAACCAGGCGGATAGATGGGCCCTTCACCTGCGCTCTGTAGTAGATGTTATTCTCAAAGATGAAGATCTGTCAGGAAACAAAAACAAACCATTGAATGGAAGAACATGTCAAACCTGACAAAGCCATTTTTCAACAACAACAACAACAAAAAATAGGTTTACAGATGTAAAAAGTTTTTAAGACATCTACCATGAGCCACTACTCCTGTGGAAACTGCAAGTAGTGTGATTTCAACTTAAAAAAGAATAACACAGTGAAGAACAACACTACCCATAATCCTCAATATATTTCCACCAATCACCAAGTCTCAGTTCCCATATAAACAGAAATCATACCATAAAACTCACTCCAAGGACACACTGTGAATGACATAACTGACCTGTTCACCTCACCACACTCTCAACTGATACATTTCTATATATTTTACAATGGGTTTCAACTATATTGTATTTTATCATTACAGTAATGGATATATATATTAGAAATTCAGTGAGTAGTTCATTCCCTCATACAAGAATTTAAGTACACATCCCTGTATCTTGGTCATTTAATTCAAGTTTTAAAATGTGGTTTGAGGCTTAAAAAGCTTCAATGAAGACATTTGGACATGCAGATGAAGAAAACAATGGGGAAATACTTCCAGAAACCAGGCTGCTGAAAGAGTGCAAGGTCACTCTAGTGCTATAACAAAATCACATGCATGAATGTAGCAATTTGTATGAATGTTGAAAAGCCGATTCAATGGTTATGTAACTGTAAAATATTATGTATTGGAAGCAAATCTCTAGCGAATATTAACAAAGTTGTGTGATGCTACAGTAATCAGGACTGATGGCAGACTCCTGTCTGCAGGATGACTGACAGCTGTGGGAGCGTGTGTGTGTGTGTGTGTCTCAAAAGCTCTGTTGGGATTTATTCAGCAGCTGAATCATCCTCTGCCAAAATCCCACAAAGAGATGCTGCACCAACTTATGCTAATCTAACACAAAATGCCTGAAAAAAAAGAAGACAAAATAGACAGTTCATATTTTTTAGGGAATGTTGCAGTGTTTATTACAAATGATTATAAACAGGACCTAAAACTAACTTTCTGCCACACCTGCCAGTGGCTCGTGACTTCAGAAAATATACCGACCATAAAAATGTTATGCTAGCCATGAAACCGGTTTTGACAGGCAGTAATTTTAGTGAAAATTCACTATTTTTTTAGGTACAGAGACTTAAAACATACCCATGCGCTTAAGACATAACCGACTATGTTTACTAGGATACTTTGAGTGGACAAATTCACACAAAATTGTCACAAAATACTATTGCAAGAAGACATTCACAAAGTCACAAGTCAAAAAATGAGCTCCCTTTCGCGCCATCTTGTGAAAGCTTCAACTTTCATTACGATGAAACGCTGGCCTGTCAACTGTCCCGAGCATCGTTCTCATTTGTTCACGTTCATGCATCGTTAGAATTCATAAAAATGTTACCAGCGAAGTGGTGAGCGACAGTTTCATATGCTCGCCAACCAGTTTTTACTTGTATTTGGTTTGCAGAGTATTCATTTAAGGTCCTAATTACAAATGATTTATTCGTGCAAATGATTTATTTCAAATGATTTTATTTTTTTTAAGCTTGATTTCAATCTTTGAATTAAAAAGAAAAAGTAGCAAAAATAAATACAATAGGATAATTCAATTCTGATGTGTTTTCTGGGCCCTGGAGGCACACTTATAATAATTAGTCATTAATAATTACTATAGTACCTACATGTAACGTGTATCAAAGACACTGTAAAATAAAGTGTTACCCAATATGTCATTGAGAGGAGAGCTTTACAATGTACCAATATAATTTTCACCACAGAATGTTATCAAACGAAATGCTAGTGTGCAGGAAACGACTTTATGATTTGCGTGTGGAAGTGTGGAAAGTGTCTATTTTGTAAAAAGTGTTTTTTATCTGAAGAAATGTTGATGTTTGTCTTGCTTGCAGTGTGTTAACTTGTATCCTAATGTGCGACACATTAGGCGTGTGTGTGCTGAGAATGTGTCTGAGTGTTTTTGGATGTGTTATGATCCTTTCTCTGGTTGGGGTTACAACACAGATGCTCAGATAACTGCTAAAAAAAAGATAAATGATAAATGTACTGCATTTGGAACCATTAAAACCATTGCTCTGTGATTATGATTTATTAAGAAGAACTTTAAACCTGTGGTTTTGTCTTATTACTGCATTAGTGAATCATGGTTGGACTTTGTCTTTCCTATGAGTAATGGTTGTGACTGTGGCCTGGTATTTATCTGTTATTATTGTTATGCATTTATGTAATCACTGTCCTTTACTCTGAATGAAGAGTGAGTGGAACAGCTAATGGGACAGACAGACAGACAGACAGACAGCGGATAATGGCTCAGTGCTCTGTTCTTAATGAATTCACATGGGCTGAAGAGAATGGATCACTGCTTCACTGCTATAGACAGTCTAATGAGAGAAACATACGACAGGCAGTGAAAAAAATCATTTTAGGCCACCACAGACATGTTCTTGTAGTAAAAGTTGCTCAAACAGGTAGGCAGCATAATTGTTCTACCCTCTTTATTTAAAGCGACTTTGTCTTAGCAACATGCTAACGGCAAACTCTACTGCAAATCAATTGTGCCCTTCGAGTGCTGTTTGTATAAATCTGCTGCCTTTGTAGAGCATCCCAAATCATTTCCACTTTGATGCTCGGGGGTCTCTGTACTATTTGAGTGCTAGTTGGTATTCTAACTCACCTGCTGTATTCAACTATTTTGATCAAAAACTTCACAATGCTAGTCAGTTCATTTACATAAACATATAGTTCTGTAAAATACAGCTAAAAAAAAAAAAATATATATATATATATATATATATATATATATATATATATGTGTGTGTGTTGGGAACACCACGATTTCGTCTCTGCTCTTTGCAGATGATGTTGTCGTGTTGGCCCCATCAGACCAGGACCTTCAGCATGCACTGGGACGGTTTGCAGCCGAGTGTGAAGCGGCTGGGATGGGAATCAGCACCTCCAAATCCGAGGCCATGGTCCTCAGTCGGAAAAAGGTGGCTTGCTCACTTCAGGTTGGTGGTGAGTTCCTGCCTCAAGTGGAGGAGTTCAAGTATCTTGGGGTCTTGTTCACGAGTGAGGGAAGGATGGAACGGGAGATTGACAGACGGATCGGTGCAGCTTCCGCAGTAATGCGGTCTGTCGTGGTGAAGAAAGAGCTGAGCCGCAAGGCGAAGCTCTCGATTTACCGGTCAATCTACGTTCCTACTCTCACCTATGGTCATGAGCTTTGGGTCATCGAAAGGACAAGATCCCGGATACAGGCGGCCGAAATGAGCTTTCTCCGCAGAGTGGCTGGGCGATCCCTTAGAGATAGGGTGAGGAGCTCGGTCACTCGGGAGGAGCTCAGAGTAGATCCGCTGCTCCTCCACATCGAGAGGGGTCAGCTGAGGTGGCTCGGGCATCTGTTCCAGATGCCTCCTGGACGCCTTCCCTGGAAGGTGTTCCAGGCACGTCCCACCGGGAGGAGACCCCGGGGAAGACCTAGGACACGCTGGAGAGACTATGTCTCTCAGCTGGCCTGGGAATGCATCGGTGTCCCCCCTGAAGAGATAGAGGAAGTGGCTAGGGAAAGGGAAGTCTGGGCATCTCTGCTTAGACTGCTGCCCCCGCGACCCGGCCCCGGATAAGCGGAAGAAGATGGATGGATGGATGGATGGATATATATATATATATATATATATATATAAAGCATAATTTACTTGCAAACAAGTGGCTAAATGAGACTACAGAAGTTGTCTGGGACATTGAAGTGCCCCTACTATGCTATTAATGATTCTGAACTGAATCTGACGAACAGATTCTGAACAGATTCTGAACAGATTCTGAACTGAAACTGAACTGAATCTGACGAACAGATTCTGAACTGAAACTGAACTGAATCTGACGAACAGATTCTGAACTGAAACTGAACTGAATCTGACGAACAGATTCTGAACTGAAACTGAACTGAATCTGACGAACAGATTCTGAACTGAAACTGAACTGAATCTGACGAACAGATTCTGAACTGAAACTGAACTGAATCTGACGAACAGATTCTGAACAGATTCTGAACTGAAACTGAACTGAATCTGAACTGAAACTGAACTGAATCTGAACTGAAACTGAAACTGAATCTGAACTGAATCTGAACTGAACTGAACTGAACTGAATCTGAACTGAATCTGAACTGAATCTGACAAACAGATTCTGAACTGCATGAAACGAGTTATCAGGAGTTTCTAATTCCAGCCTTACTTCCTGCTCTATAGGTTTGTAACAAAGTTCCATAATGCATAAAACATAAGAATCACGAACTTTTGTCGGTCCCAAAGCTTATTTTCTGCAATATTCCAAAAGCCAATGGAAAAATCCAGTTGGGTTTTTGGTTGAGGGTGATTCAAACTTCTGGGTTGGTCTACAAAAATACATCATCCCTGTTCAGAAGACCTCTTTTCAGACACATTCAAGATGGAAAAGATTAAATTACTATGAGCGATCCACTAACAGGGACATAATAACCGCATAATACATGGAAAACTGTGTCAGAACCTGTTTGCATACAGAGTTTGATCTATAAATTGATAATCCTTCATATTGAGATAATGCATTATGCACTGCTGCTTTTAGAAGGCAGCAGCCTGTAGACAGTAGACAGCGTGGCGGGTCAGTAGGTTTTGGGACAGAGCCAATGGTATGTTTCAACACTCTGGCCCCCGTCCCGCTATCGGTACAGTGACGGCTCCTCTACATCTCTATCTCTGCTCTTCCATGACCGCCATTTTGATCTGTCTCCTGCTCCCGTCCCCCCGGAAGAGTCTGGGACGTGACCTTCAGTGTAGGTTCTGGCTGCACTGGCCCCTGCTGATTGCCCTGTCACGGAAAACTAATTGCCGGAGGGATCACCGAAGCGCAGGGCACGGGGCAGCATACGGGCATCCACAAAATTACACACCTGATGCTCCGCTCACACACACAGCACAGCATGCGTGCATGTGCGCTTTGCTTATAATACACGAAAACAAATATGTGTTTGTGTAACATTATGAAAATACAGCGCAGTGACGCATATTTATGAGGTTCCTGTTCGCAAGAAAGCAAACATTAACACACACAATCCAGGCTTGTATTATTTTGCACTTCTTGTGTTGACTGATAACAGAAGATTGATACAAAAACAACAAACTACAGCACTTATATAAACAGTAATGCTCGTGTGGACGTACTTATTTGCTCGTTGTTCAAACTAAAAACAAAAGACTGTCAATGTGTACACTGCAAAAAAATACTTTCTTTTTGTCTAGTTTTCCAGTACAATCTGAAATCAAGTACATAAGCATGTACTTGAGAGCAAATGACTTAAGATATTAAAGGAACACGCCGACGTTTTGGGACTTTAGCTTATTCACCCTATACCTCAGAGTTTGATAAGTCCATACATACCCTTCTCATCTCCGTAACTCTGTCTGACGCACCCACCGCTAGCCTAGCTTAGCACAAAGACTGGAGGTAAACAGCTCCAGCTAGCATACTGCTCCCAATAAGTGACAAAATAACACCAACATTTTCCTATTTACGTGTTGTGATTTGTATAGTCACTGTTACTTGGGCAGAAGTAGCAGTGCTTCACCTTCTGAGAATATAGTTCCCAGTATGTATATGGTTAGAAGATGGCTGTCTCATGTGACCTTGTTATTTGTACACACTGTGACTATAAAGTATTGTCAAATATCTGATGCGGTGTAAGAAAAATAATCTGCTTTTCCATTTAAATTTAGTTACATTTTCTGACCCCATTTTTTGTTTATAAGTATTCTTAGTTACTATTAAAAGTATACTTACCGTGAAACAGGGAAAAAACAGCTAAGTGGTCAGAGAAAATACACGTACACAAAGGGAAACCAAGATCATTTTTCTTACCCCTCTGAAAGATTATTGTTCTCACTTCATAGACACATTTTTCAGAAAACAAAGCATAACTTCTTAAGTCATTTTGCTTCTCAAGTAAATTCATCTCAATTTAAGAATGGTTAAATTACCTAAATTATTGTCTGCCAGATGAAAATCGTTAGATCACTTTGAAAAGTATAGCACACCCTTCCTCAAAAAGACGCATAATTTGAGATATCACTCACTGTAGCACAAATAGTGCAGGATGAGGATTACTAATTAAGTTATACTTAGTTTGTTTAAATCTCTAACCCAAATGAGGAATTGTAATAGTAATGAGTCCCTTAGCAAACGCCGCTATTTAAGGTCAGTAAGAAATTCTAAAATCAGCTCTCCTGAAATGAGTCTGTGTCCTGCTGCTGCCATCTGCCACTACTAGTGCTCTCTGCCAGCAGGACACAGACACAACCAGGTCGAAATGACCCGCTCACATCTCTAGATCCACAACGGATCAGGTGCTGCTTCACACTTACTCATGGAAATGTTGAGCAGAATGAATATCAAGCAGTGAGTCTAAAATTATTATTATTAAAAGTTTGGAGTTGAAGTCTCTTATGCTCACCAAGGTTAAATTTATTTGATCAAAAATAGAGTGCAAACAGTACTTTTCTGAAATAGTACTACAATTTAAAACAAATGTTTTCTTTTTTTGTAAATGGTAAAGCTGAATTTTCAGCATCATTACTCCAGACGTCAGTGTCACATGATCCTTCAGAAATCATTCTAATATGATGATTCGATGCTTTCGTATTATTATCAATATTGAAAACTGTGGAAACTGTGATACATTTTTTTCAGGATTCTTTGATAAAATGGAAAGTTCAAAAGAACAGTATTGTTTGAAATATTAATCTTTTGTTTACTATTATAAATGTCTATACTGTGACTTTTGATCAATTTAAAGTGTCCTCAAAGAATAAAAAAAAATCATACTGACCACAAACCTTTGAGTACTATACATTATGTATTTCTACTTTTAAAAATGTCACACTGAAGGAATATTTAAGTGAACCTCAAAAAAATGACAAGATGATTCAAAATGTTAAAAGCTTAAAAGAAAAGAAAAAAACAGCAGTGCTAAAACTTTCCTTACAGATACATTTTTGTTCCTAGTGTTTCTTTCTGTATATATAGTCCTCATTTTCAATTAGTCTTTGTCTGATCTCGTCTCTATTGTGGTTGTTTTGTTCCCGTGTTTTTGTTTCTAGATTACCGGTGTCATTTTGAAGTAGAATAGATCTAGCTCTTTAATTTTCCTTTTTTATTTGCAGCTGCTTGACACTTTTCGTGATTAATATTACGTATTTAAGCAGCAAATCTGCCTATTGCCTGTCTGATTATATTCGTTAACATTTTTTTACAGTGCATATAAAAATCTACACACCCCTGTTAAAACAGGGTGTGAAAAATGTCAGAAAAATCTTACAAAACCAGCTGAGATTTACTTGGAGTCCATCAGAGTGACTTCAGGTGAAGAAAGACTATTTCACATGAGCTTGGTTGGGTTACTGTGAACAGACACATTCTCAATTACAAAAGGGTGTGCAGACTTATGCAGTGAGGTTATTTTAAGTTTTAGGGTTCGTTTACACGACAATGATATGCTTAAAACGGAGAAGTTCTTCCTTTGAGTTTTCCGCGTACAGACAACACCATTAACAAAACAATCCCCATTCACACGGATCCGCGAAAACGACTAAAACGCTGTATTCTGCTGCCAGGCCATAAGATGGCGATGAAACTCTATAGACTGAACACGTAAAATGCATGTGCATGACGCCATCGTCTTCAGAAATTTTAGTTGTTTACACGGAGGCCGTTTTCAAAAACGTGCATTTTGAAAACCCTTTTCAAAAAGTCTGCGTTTTCAGCCATCCAAAACGCTGTTGTTGTGTAAAGGTACGGCCAAAACGCATTACAACTTTTACGTTTTTAATTTGAAAACGTCGTCGTGTAAACAGCCCCTTAATTTGTATCTTTTTTTTTCTCTGAAATGTGCCATTCTGGTTTTTAGCCATTGCATAGTTTGTAAAAAATGAAAAATAAATCATCAGAACTTTTGCACCTGTAATGTCACAATTGCACCACAGTTTTAACAGGAGTGTGTAGACTTTTTATATCCACTGCGCAACCTGTTGCATGTTCCATAAAATCATAATCTGACTAAAGATATAATGAACAGGCTATATCGGTAGGCTACTGTATATTAAACCAACCTCTTAGTTTTGTGATATTTCCTTATTACTTGTGACACGAGTGTGTTTGTGATTCTCTTACCAGTTGCTGTCCTTTGGGACCCCATCCGGCGTACTGCAGTGCGGTATTCTGCACCTCATTAGGGGTCAGTTCCACTTTCTCTCTGTCAAAAAAACAAACCATTCTCAAAACAAGCATAGCATGACTGCATGTGTGTGTGTGTGTGTTACTCTCCATTCATATCGTGATGCGAAACCAGAGAAAGTCAAATGTGTATCTCATATCTGTTGGAATGACAGAGAGACCGTGAAAGTGTGTGTGTGTGTGTGTGTGTGTGTGTGTGTGTGTGTGTGTCTCATACTGAATGAGAAAGATGTGCGTATAGCATACATGTTTAACCTATTTGAAGCCTAACTGCAGTAGTATCCTATACAATTATCGTGTTGATGTATTTCATGGGTCAAAATCTGAATTCACTTGTGATGTTAAAGGCTATGAGTTATGAATCATTTACATCAGGGGAGACCCACTCGGAGGACAAATTATATTTGCCCAGACACGGCCAGCTCTGGGGAAATGACACCATTTCTTAGGGAAACACACTAGATGGCAGTGCTACCCACAATTGGGTTCTCTACAATGGCACTATCCTATCAAGCTCAGTGAGCTGCGCCTTTATGACATTAGAGTTAGTGACAGTAGAAACTAAAACCAGTGAGAATGTTGAAAAGATTCGGTCATGGCAACCAGACTTACGGAGAATCAAGGCTGCAGATGATGTAATGGGCCATGGAGGAATACTGATAAAGCTGTGGAACAAAGAGAGCAGACGAGATGTCCTTTAGAAGCGCACACTGTGTCGTCTTTTACAAAGAGATGTGATGCAACAGATAAGAGAACTTAGTTACAAAAGACAAGAGAATTCGAGTAACAAAGATAGCTGGATTCTTCGCATTGTAAATCAGAATATAAAGCAATTACCGGCACAATATTGTAGGCCAACAGCACATATTTTAGATCAGGAGACACTTGGGATTCGGTTTGTTTGTAGGATCCCTGAAACAAAAGGCTCTAAAGTTACTTTTCTTTACAAGTATAAAACATCTACAGAGCTGCATATTTTGCTGTCAATCAAAGCGGTAAGAACCTGGCTGTGGAAACTCTCAAGCATCTTTTTCTCCACTAAAGTCTCGTTGGTATTTGCCGGCACGTTGTGCTTCACCAGATTTCCATTAGGGTCATGGTACAGGATTTCAATGTCTATAAAGAGGAAGAAGAAAAAATACATTATCCTTGATATACATAATATCCAATTAATGTACAGTCAGCCGGTCATTATCACAAAATGAACCTGGAAAGAGTGATATGCGTGTCTGAGCAGTATGAATGGCTTTCCCTTGTGATAATGTCCAGCTGGATGTACATGATTACAGTTTAACTGGCATTTAGACATATTGTTATACGTGTCAGCCCTTTTAGTCTCGGGGTAATGATAGCAGTAACGCATTTTGGAGAGAAAGAGCACAGGAACTTCTTGTCTCCAGCCCCATAACACACATCCAGAACGAATGAACTTAAATGGGTGTTTATTGCATCAAAAGAAAAATATAAAAAGGTATTTAAGCTTTAGGAAGGGACAAAGGCCAACGCAACAAACAAAGTTATCTAACTCAGTTTTAACCATAACTTACATAAACAAAAAGAAGAATATATATATATATATATATATATATATATATATAAAATTAAAGCTGCAAGCAGCGATTGCGGGCCCAAGCCGGTGGCACCGCCACCCTGGTGCCTTTAGTGGAACTAAAGGCACCGGGTGGCGGTGCCACCGGCTTGGGCCCTCCATCGCTGCTTGCAGCTTTAATTTTATATATATATATATATATATATATATATATATATATATATATATATATATATATATATATATATTCTTTTTATAGGCTTTGTACTTTGTACACTTTGTACACTCACGTTCCAATATAGAAAAATTAAAAAAAAATATTATGAACGGCACAAACTGTACAAATGACTATTTAAACAGAGCAGTGTAACTTTTATATGTAAGGTTGACTATTTTATTATTATATTTTATTAAGGCTATAATGAACATTCTGCGATGTCAAGATAGCAATGCTGGAATGCTGTGTGTGTGTGTGTGTGTGTGTGAGGCTCGATCGAACTACTCATAAAAACTCCGTCATTTTGTTCATACAGACCATCATTCAAAATGCAAAGTGTTTCCTTATATTTGTGTACACTCGCAATGAAACACAACATTGTGCTTTTGTTAAACTATAAACTCTTGTCAAACTGTAACCTACAACTGTCACCCAACCAAAAACACACACACACACACACACACACACACAAGCTTTCATTTCTATCCTTGTGAGGACATTCCATAGGCGTAATGGGTTTTATACTGTACAAACTGTATATTCTATCCCCTTACACTGCCCCTATCCCTAAACCTACCCATCACAGGAGACATTCTGCATTTTTACATTTTCAAAAATATATAATTTAGTATGTTTATTAACCCATTCCCCTCATGGGGACCGCTGGCTGGACCACATTGGAGGTGATCTCAGGTTTTACTATCCTTGTGGGGACATTCGGTTCCCACAATGTAATGTATACCAAGTACACATCCCCCCTCCCCTCCCCTCCCCACACAGACAGACACACACACACACACATAATGGCAGAGAGACAGAGAGAGAGAAAATACACATTCAAACCACAATATCTGACTTCCTGTTGGTCGGAGCTAATGACTGTAAATTAGAAAGTTGTCCGGATCGAAGAGAAGAATATACGTAC
This sequence comes from Phoxinus phoxinus, assembly GCF_949152265.1. NCBI lineage: Eukaryota > Metazoa > Chordata > Actinopteri > Cypriniformes > Leuciscidae > Phoxinus > Phoxinus phoxinus. The sequence goes on along the minus strand of NC_136880.1, from coordinate 19,696,130 downwards.
CGAGTTTGGTTACTGTAGGTAAAACTATAACTAAGTTATAACACACTTTATGCATCCTTTTTTAATCATAAATTTGTTTCCTCGCCACGGCCAAACCGTTCGAGATATCAAAAATCCCCTGGCAATTTATCATCTTCCATGTCTTGACTTCATGCTGACCGAGTTTCGTGGTCATCGGATGAATTCTCTAGGAGAAGTGTTTCAAATGCGAGAGCAAGCGTTCTCCAATCAACCCGTAATAGCCGACTTCCTGTTGGGCTGGCGTAAAACTTGACCCAGGGAAAGTTGTTCGGCCCGATTAAATCTATATGTGTACCGAGTTTCATATTAATTCATGCAAGCGTGTTTGATATACGGACAAGTGTTCGAATCCCATTCCAGGGGGCGCTGTCGAGCCCCCCTGCCACGCCCGGGTACCAGCTTCAGCCTGGCCCTGATGGCCGCGGGTTCTGACCAGTGTGCAAAATTTCAAGAGTTTTCGAGCACGTTAAGGCCCTCAAAAGTGCCAGAGATTTTGCACACAGCAGATAAATGGTTAAACTAAAAAACTAGCCCCCCCCCACCCTCCTCACACACACACACACGCACAGAGGGGCAGAGGGAAAATGCTCCAAACAGTACACATTCAAACCAAAATATATGACTTCCTGTTGGTCGGAGCTAATGACTGTAAATTAGAAAGTTGTCCGGATCGAAGAGAAGAATATACGTACCGAGTTTGGTTACTGTAGGTAAAACTAATACCCCATTTTTGACTAAAGGTGGCGCTAATGAGCCCCTTACCACGCCCGTTTCTGAAACTTCGCACAAGTGTACTAGGCAATAAATGTGATATGCATGTTGAGGTTCATGCAATTTGAAGCATGTTAAGAGCCTCAAATGCATCCAAAAAGAATATAAAAGTTTAAAGCGTTGCCATGGCGACAGTATTAAAGATATCAATAATCCTTTCACAGGTCTACATCTGTCGTGTGTTTACATTATACAGATGAAGTTTGAAGCAAATCGGGTAAAAATAAGAGGGTGATTTCAAAGCATTTTGAAAGTGACACACTTCCTGCTGCCAGTTGGTGGCGCTATAACTTTGACTCACAATAGTCACATCCATGTGATTGGCCTCTTACAACAAACACACTGCTGAAGTTTCATCAAGATCAATTAATGTATGAGGATGTTATAACACACTTCCTGTTTCCAATATTCGCCATAAATTCGTTTCCCCGCCACGGCCAAACCGTTCGAGATATCAAAAATCCCCTCGCAACTTTTCATCCTCAATGTCTTGACTTCATGCACACCGAGTTTCGTGGTGATTGTTTGAATCGTCTAGGAGGAGTATTTTAAATTCCATTGCATGTGTTTTTTAAACTACGCCAAATAGCCGACTTCCTGTTGGGCTGGGGTAAAAAGTCAGAGCATGAAGGATATATGAACCGATGAGATCTATAAGTGTACCGAGTTTCATATTATTTCATGCAAGCGTGTTTGATTTATGGACCAAGTTTTCGGACCCCGTTCCAGGGGGCGCTGTCGAGCCCCCCTGCCACGCCCGGGTACCAGCTTCAGTCTGGCTCTAATGGCCGCGGGTTCTGACCCGTGTGCAAAGTTTCAAGAGTTTTTGAGCACGTTAAGGCCCCCAAAAGTGGCAAAAACCTTGAAAAAAAAATATTATAAAGAAGAATAACAAAAAACCCTTAGAAGAACAATAGGGCTCTGCGCCCTTTCAGGGCTTGGGCCCTAATAAATAACAAATGAACTTCCCTATCTCCTTGACTACACATAACCAGGAGAAAATCAGTTTCAAACTAAAATGGCACCCACCACCTCCCTACACGTATCCTTAAAAGAACATCGTAAATTCTGAACAAAGGTGTAAATCTTCAACTAAATTCACAATTACACCAATGATTAGCACTAGGGATGGGCGTATCGATATATCGATACTGACGTCGAGTATCGATAATCAAATGAAAATATCGATATTACAGTGTTTTTTGTTACCAGTGATTTTGTTTATTTGACAAGAAATTGAATGTGTACAATATGCAGTGAATTGGATGAATAACCTATGTTAGTAAATAATTGTGTAGTAGAATCATTTTCCTGCTCAACTGAACATGCAAATGCTGCAAGTCAGAACCAATCAATCACAGAGAGTGTTCACACACTGCCGACAATGCATTCAAACAGGGCTGCGTTTCCCAAAAGTATCATAAGAAACCATTGATGCTTTTTGGGAAACACACAGAACAATGCTTAACAGAAGACAGAAAAACATCATATGTTGGAGTTATTTCACAATAAACTAATTGAATTTTTTTTTTTTTTTTGAAATGTTAAAAGTTCATACTGTTCTATTAACTAATTTGAATATAACTCATACACTGTCAGAATAAAAAGGTTGCATTTGACGGATGCAACAGCGGTCACTGGCAGTCCCTTAGGAAAATGAACATTACAGTGACCATAGTCCAATAAGGCCTATACTATTTTGTAGATTTCCATGGTTACCACTACAAGTAAACATTTTAACCATGTGTAAACTCAAATATAATCTTTCCAATTAAGGTGTATTGAATGTTAAGTGGGTATCATTACCCATTTTACTCTTAGTAATTCAATAACTTAAGAAATTGTATAAAAAGGATCTTATCAGTCAGCGAAACTAGCCTTGAAAGTATAGGTATCGTATAGAGCTTCGGAGTTTTTCACAAGTGTTTCGACAGGTGGCATGGTCCGCCGAATCAGCGTTTGATTGACAGAGTCGGGAACAGACCACACAATCACACATCTGTATAAAAGTGAAGTCAACGCATCTTGACCTCATGGGTTTTTGTGAGAGGATTTTTTCAAAGGCTGGAGAAATTATCTGTAAAAAAAGAAGTAGACCTTCCAAGTCCTTCCACAGCAGAGAAATTTATATTTTTGAATAAAAATCTATAAAAAATGTAGACATTGTGGCTTGATTTATTTTATTAATATAAATGTATCATGACCAAAATAACATTATGCACAGTGAGGAGCCTACAGGTTACAAGATTCACATATTAGAAAAATCCAATAATAAAAAAACAAACACATTATTTTATTGGCTCATTGTTTCAGATCAACACCTACAAGTCAAATTTGATTAATACCATTTTGAACTTTCTATTCATCAACAAATCTTTAAAACAACATTTTATAAAATATTAAGCAGCACAGCTGTTCTAAACTGTTGTTCTTATTAATTATTATTAAAAAATGTGTCTTATTATGTCCATATATATTTGAACCAGCCGAACAGTAGGGTAGAGATTTATGGACAATGGTTTAATTCTGATGAGAACGGACAACTACTGTTGTATTATGCACGTAAAATGTCTTGGGTTCATTTTTATAATGCATATAAATGTATTCATTCATTTATTTTGAATAGCCTTTAAAAACCTTTTTACAGCTCATTTTAAAGCATTGGCTTTTAAAGTTCCTATTTTGCTAAGGCAACTGCGTTCTTTATTTATTCAGGCTGTAAATGTTATACCTACCCCGGTAAACAAGTCTGCTACGGACCTGAATGCAGATAGCGCCCGCCTTGATAAATAATACAGACGAGTGATCGCTTTTAAAAAGGCTTGACGTGGAGTTGTGGAGCATGTCAGAGGGAGAATAATAGGCCTTTTTCTCAGAGGTAAACACAGCCTTAAATCAACAATGCATTTTCAGGAGCAGAATAACAAAACAAAACAAATTATTAATCAAAATGCAGATAAAAACATCTTTTGCATGGTTTAAAAGGCACATCTGCACCTTTTTAACATAAACAAGGACAAACAAAGGACACCCCAAATCTCCACCCTCCCAAAAATAGGTTCAAATCTCACAGAAAAATGATACAAGCTAAAATAAGGCACCAAAAACCTAAGCATTCGAGACATAAACCAGAACAACCTCAGTGAGAACTATCTGCGGTGATGCTGTGCAAAAACATTATAGTAAGTAAGCATACTGTACATGCTAGTGTATAGTTTCTTTTTTTTCAGTGTTAGTTTAAGTGATCATATATATTTTTTTGCTGTCAGCATGAGCACTGTAATTTGTGACAGCTTTTTCCCCCAGAACCCTCCTGTTGATTTGATCCTGGGATTGTTTCTCTTGTGAAACAGAAGTGCGCTTAATGTGCACTAGCAGTGTGCTTCATATCTTTAGTATATTTTAAAAAATTGCACTTGCAAATACTTTTTGTAGGTTTCTTAATACACTTTTAAAAAGTACTTTGTAATAATGTCAAATTAAAAGTTTAGCTTTAATTTGTTTTAATAATCTTTTTATCATGCTTTAAAGAAGTACACTCATTGTGATGTGCTGACTAAAGCACATGTGAAGTACTTGATTCTAATTTTAACTGCCAAGTTAATGTTTTTTTTAATTGTACTACATTGAAACTTCATTAAAAATGTTAGTAGCTTGCTAGAAGCCTACATTCGGCAGTACACGTTCACCATGTTTCAAAGACAATAGAAATAGTTATGAATTTGAGTCCTTAAGTGGGTCAAAAAAGCACTCATTAGTTGAACTAACTGCATTTAATATACATTTAACCTAATATATTTTCATTTAATTGTGAATGACATGCAATTAAGTGTCGAAAAACATATTTTAAAGGATATTATTTACATAAGTGCTCTTTTTAAAAGTATGCTTCTTAAAAGTGTACTTCATTTTCCCGTCGATATAGAAATATGCTGCATTGAAATAATTTATAGAAATGTCAAATGTTGTACTGTTTACCCTTTTCGAGGGTTTTATACATGCAATGGCTGTGTGTGTGTGTGTGTTTTTTTTTTTTTTTTTGCAGTGTCGTGTTTTAAAGACTGATCATTTGCAATAAAACAACTTTATGTAAAATAAAGCAGTAGTTTGTGTCAATGCACAGAACAATAAGCCACTTTAAAAATGTATACATCTAGTATGCAATATGCATCCATTTAATGCAAATGTAAACAATGGAAATAATAAGAGAGATTATGCTGCAGTGCATTTAAATAGGTAATGCTAATATATGACACTGGACAGTGTATTTGTACATGGAATAATACAATAACAAAAACAGAAAACATGCTAATGTTGTTGAGGATTATGTGACATGCTAATGTGGATCAATGTGCCAAAGATTCACAGTCATGCTACTGAATTACAATGAGAAAGATCCCATTTTTGAGAGTTTGGGGAACAAGTGGAGTCCTTGGGGAAGGGGATTTGCCAGTTTTGTGAGGTCATGCCAACCTCTGCTCTCATGGTCAATTAGCCTGACCCATCTGCTGTACTGTCTTCAAAAGCCCACTTTTATAACAATCTGCCCTTTTGGAAAATTATAAATGATATCCACTTGCTAGTGCTTTCTTAATTCTTACCAAACATTGGTGTAGAAACAGTTTTCGCTCAGAAATTGCAATAAAATACTCAATACTCAGTTTGTTAACACTTTATTTGGATGGTCCACTTTAGACTTTCTTCTAATTGTAAGCAACTTTGCAACTACGTATATGTCAAATAGCAGTCCTTATAGTATTGAGTAGACTGTAGTTGACATGTAGTTGCAAAGTTACTTAAAAGTTAGAATATCTAAAGTTGACTACCAAGTCTAAGCCTTTGTTTTATTTACAACTTCGAAAAATATTTTTGGTGTACAGAGATCTACTGTATACAAAGTATATATTTCAAAAACAAGTTACACTGTAGCTATAGTGGTAACTAGCAGCTAGTTTTTACTGGTCCAAGGTTGTATACCAGCTAAAAACTACTTCATAAAATATAAAGATTGTCTACCTGGTTAAAAACAGGTACCCATCAAAAATCCCATTGAGCAAACAATATACCAGCATGCATCATCTAATGATCATAAAGAACCAATTTGAAACAGCTAAAAACTACACACCAACTTGGACCAGCTGGAAAAGCCCGCATTAACCTGAATTTTTAGCAGGTTTGCTGTAATCTTCAGCAATGAAAAGTAATACATAGCCCTATCCCAGTTTTACAGTCAATAAAAGGCAATAAAGTGGCACGGAGTCCGCACTCATTTGTTTTAAGTGTTTGTTGAAAACCCAGAGCCTCTAAACCAACTTGAAAGAATTCAAGACCGAACAAAGGAAGAAAAGAATTCGCAATACCGGGTAAGAATATATCTCCACACCTGTCCATATCAAATGGGGATTTTTTCATCTGAAGTACCACAGAGATTGCATTCGATCAGTGTGAAGCTTAAGATGCAGATCCTGATGCAATTTCTCTCTGTTGTTATGAGACGATGAAAAAAGTGAGTGCATCCACCCACAGCTCTAGCAGCCGAACGAGAGGGAGTAAAACTCAACTGCCACTCACCGCTGAGCCATGATGCCTTAGGGTCGTGTGCCTGGAGATTTCCATTGAAGATGTCCTCAATCGTGACTTTCTTTTTGGAGGCCAGACTGTCATCCTCACCTGTGAGCAGAAGATTTGGACAATATTACAAGTTTGTCAAGACAATCTGCTGGACAAAGTTTAAAATGGTTTTAAATTCTTGAAAGGTTATAGTTTGAAGGTTAAACAGGCTTTATACAAACAGACAGCTATTCTATCCCATGTATATATATATATATATATATATATATATATATATATAAAAAGCACATCTAATTATATTTAATGTGCACTTTTAAACTTCAAATCATTGAAGTATATATTTAACTGTATATATTAAACTATACTTGCAGATATAATGTTAATGAAATTAAAGGCGATTTAAGTGTATTTAGAGTATGCTTTCATGACGGATCTTAACACACTTAGGTACACTTTTAAAAAGAGCTTTGTAGTAATGTTTTTAATGTTGCTTATACTGTATGTCTCAGTGGTGTTTTTAATATGCTTTAAGACAAACCGTGTGTAAATTCAGAAGTCGACACCATTTGTGAGTATTTTCTCTTTAAAACTCCAAGACAACTTAAAAACTTAAAACAACATAGTTTGAAATTGTGTAACATTAGCAACATTATTAGCTTTCTAATAACATAAACAATTCAATTAGTTACCGTTATGTGTCCGACGTTGTAAAGAGCGATGCCATCGTGCAATGTTTACCTCAGTAAGTTGGTCGAGTGAATCTGTGAGCTGGCGTGAGTGAGTGGAGGCGGGGCTAATTAGCATATTCATGGTTCCGCGTATATTAAATATGTAATTTTGGTGATCAAAGATGAGTTTTAAGGGATACAATTATTGACTACAGGGGGATTTTAATTTAAATGTACTGTATTGCAAGTTCACCGTTACAAATGTCTGTCACAGTTGGTTGCAGAAAGGAAGAGAAGTTGAGGCAGGATCTATATGAAGCAGTCACTTTATTAAACAGTAAACCACAACCAAACCACCCAGGAGCACATGACAATACTGGAACACAGGAGAACAACAACCAACTAAAAATAAACGAGAACGGACAAATGACAACTCAAACTGAGGGCTACACAGAGATACCAAACAGCTAAATAAGGAACAGGTGAATCAAATCAATCAACAATGAGTATCCATGACCATGGCCATAAATTAACATATATGAGAAACCACAGAAACTAAAAAGGGAAACACTGGAAACAAAGAGATACAAACTAGAAGTCCATGGAAAATCAAACTGAACATTACTATATTTGAGTTTACATAAATGCTTGTCAGTACGTTTTGAAGTACACTTTTTGCATTTAATGTCAATTTAAACTATAATCCATTTTCATTCAATTGCAATTATACAAATAAGTGTCTGAAAACACTACATTCAGCACTCAAGTATGTTCCTAAAGGGGAATCAGCAGCTCATTTGCATTTAAAGGGACACACACACACAAACTCACACTTTTTTTGCTCACACTCAAAAAGGGGCAAATTTGACAAGCTATAATAAATGATCTGGGGGGTATTTTGAGCTGAAATTGTACATACAGATTTAGAGAACACCATAGATTTATATTACATCTTGTGAAAAGGGGCATAATATGTCACCTTTAAGAATATTATGTCTTGACTTTTTCACAACGGAACATATCTTCATACATGGATAGATTTTAATGTTCAAACTTCAAAATGTGAAAGTAACTCTGGAACTTGTATTATAAACCGTCTCAGTCGGGTCCCGCAAGACCAAAAAAAAGAAATAAATAAACAAACAAATCGGGGGAAAACAACAGGGTTTTTTTTCAATGTATGCATAGCTCCCACTAGATTGTCTGGCTTCTGGTCCCGTGAGATCTGGCTTCAGCAAACAACTCCCTCGCTAGTCTACAGGTCCACGACCAATTACCACAGCTGACACGAGGTGGAGGGCGAGACTGGGGATCCCTAGTGTGTCTCATTCTATTTGGAGCTCTATTGATCTGCACACATTGATCTAATCAGCCAGAGTTTTTTTTTTTTTTTTCCTCACCCACATTGTTTGTCTCCCTACCTAACAAGTATCTATTCAGAAGGAGTTTAACACTGTGCAACTGGACTCAATGAGTACAAGCAAGAAAGGCATCATACAGATTACAGCTTTAAAATTTGCTTTAGTTTTTATGGGCCTTTTTTGTGATATTTTTCTACAAGCACCACTGAATGGCCTTCGCCCTCAATAAGGAGAGTTAAAAATGACCTCACTTATTTCTTGAGGCTACTCCCAATTTAGGCTCTCCAACAGCTGATACGTGTTTGCATACATCCTCTAACACTGGTGTTTGAAGAAAAAAAAAAACTTAACTGAACTCTGGGGAAAAACGGTGGCCCACTTTCCTTTTGATGAAATACAGTCATAATTATACATGCTATACTAATTACCCTGGAAAATCATCATAATTGATCCTCCAACTTTGAGGAATATTTTGGCTGCAGCAGCTGCTTGGCATCTCTGTCTCTCCAGCTTTAACAACACACTTTTTCACTGTTGCTAAGAAAAACAATACCAGATCAAAAATACCAGAAGTTCAAGTTAAATCTTTCAAATCCAGTCACCCAGACCCAGTTCATAGCTTTGGAGACTTCTTGGTTCTGTTTATCTTTAGTTAAGCATCAGCTTTATCAAAATTCAAAAACAGAATTAAATGAGACAATTGTTGACATACAGTGTATGGAGAGTTCTGGATCCTTACTAAAAGGGTACGTGAGTCCGAAAGCCAAAAATAGCGTACGCTTACAACGCCTAGTTTTACTATGCATATCCTCATCTGCATATCATTTGCATATGCATATTCATCCACGTGATACCATGTTTAACGGTAAAGACATTAGGAAAATATGACAATACGGATGTGCCGTCGGCCCGTCACATTAAACTGCTAAAAATAATTTAGTAGCTTATCCTTGCCTTGTTTTTGAATCAATAAATCAAACAGTATACATTTCAGACATGAACGTTTTTCTCAATCTTTTCCACTGGCCAAATAGTATTTTTAATTGATAAATATTTTTAATGGAAATTTTTAATGCGAAAATATTTTCTCAGACAATCTGCTATTATCATGGTAAGCAATCCTCGCTGTAGTTAAAACATTAAAACACTGCACGCCACAGGAAAAGTGTTCAAAAGCATCGCATCCACAGCAAATATTTCTATTTCTATTAGAATATAACTTCTCAGTAATGATTTCATGTCATTTAAGTGCTTAACTCCATTAATAAGAATGGCATATTTCATCTCAATGTGTATATCAGATGTAGAACAAAGTTTAAATCATTCTTTTATTTATTTAAACTGTTATTGTGAACATGCACTGTATTTATGATTAGGACTCATAATGAAGATTTACTAAATTCACTAAATGGCCCATAGTGCGGACATTTAAGAAGGGATGGACGTTTGCTTCAGGTGATAGGCTAGAGTGAAATTATATGTATTATCTTGCTGTATATGTGTAATTTTCTATGAATTTTCTGTCTAAAAGTGACTAAAAAGCCTCCAGCTCACAGTGTCACCAAACTGCTCCATTTCCAAAACGTTCGTACGCATGGGTCAGAATTTGCGTTTGTTATTATAAATCACTATGCGTCGGAAGTGGCGTACGCCTCTTTCAGGGCTTGTTTTGTTCGTACGCAACGGTTATAAATGAGGCCCTATAAAATTAATGTGTAAAAAAAAATCTGAACGCAGTTTGTGACACTGTTGAGATCTCTCCTCAAACTCTAAAAGCAGCGTTTCCCAACTTTTACTCCAACACTCCAAAGGCCCCCAAGATATTTCAGGTAATGTAATGACAAGCTACTCATTTATAAACTTTTTTATTAATTTACAGAAAATAGGAGTAATATGCTGTGATGTTTTGCCAAATGCTTCATGACTAAAAATATTAGTTTAAAAATGTATGCCCAATGAGATTTCAGCATAACCTTAATTATAGTCGCATTGATTGGAGAGATAGCTTTGGTCTAAACTAGTAAACAAAACGGATTACTAAACAAAGAAAATATGAAATTACACAGACCTACACATACTTACTTGCATAATTAGCATTTTACCATGAGAGTTTATAATAAGAGAGAAATATAAAGATCTAACTAATGCTGTTGTATGTATAGAAATACATAGGTCAGGAGTGTCGACACATCTACGTACATTTTGGTTACATTTTAGACTTGTAATGTTGTATTAAGTGTTGCATTATTACATTTCTTACTTGGTGTGAGTAGAATGACGGAGGTGACGATCAGAGAGCAGATGACCAGGATGACCAGCAGGGCGATGGCGATTCCTTTCCAGTTCCTCTGCGGAGGGCTACTCCCAACCAGCTCCTGAAAACACAAGCACAGACATTTAAAGGCTGAAAGCAACTGAAAATGTATATTTCTAGAATTCTCTTAAAAATAAAAGGGTCTTTAGTTGCACCGACATACGCTGACCAACGTCGACAATTACACGATTACAGTACATCACATCACAGACATTCCACGACAAACACAGATTCAACATGTTCAATTGAAGTAAACGAAGAGCCGACCAATGGCAGATGGTGACGGGTAACACACTGATCCGACAAAACTTTTTTCAATTTGTCGGTGCAGTGTGAATCGGCCTCAAGTTTCCATTAGGAACCTTTAACATCCATGCAACCTTTGCATTGCACAAAGGTTCTTTATAGAGGAAAGAGGTTCTTCAGATTATTCAAATTCTTTACACTAAGGAAAAAATGGTTATTTTAGGAACTGGCCACTGAAAGGTGCCCAAAAACAATCTTCTTATGGCATCTCTGTGTAAACCCCATTTTGCACTGTCTGCAAAAGACCTGACAACTATCCCATCCCAAGTGCCATGCTTAAACCATCACAAATCAACAAGGGAATTTCCTTAATTAATATATTTAAAAACAATTATTATTTGTAATAAATAAAAATACATCTAAGAAAATGACATGACAAAATTCACAATACAATACAATAATTAAATAAATACATATTTACTTTAAAAATGTTTACTTTTCTTTTAAATAATGACAATATGTATGTGATACCGGCTCGTACAACTTAATTAAAGCAATTTAGATATGCTGATGAGCCAAAACATTATGATCAGTCACAGGTGAAGAGAATACTGTTGATCATCTCCTAACAAGGCCACATATTAGGTTCGGAGTAGATTGTAAGCAAACAATCAGTTCTCATAATCAACGTGTTGGATGCAGGAGAAATGGGCAGGAATTAAGATCTGAGAGACTTTGACCAGGACCACATTAGGGCTGTCACTTTTTATTCGATATTCGAATATGCATTCGAACATGACGTGAAATAACCGTAATCGAACTTCAAATAAACTATTCGGTTTTTAAAGTGCCATGTCTAGCGCATTTTTTACAGTCTATGATAAGACCGTTTGCTTTTTATTTTAAAAAAGCGTGTTATTTTGAAAGGGTGTTATTTTGAAAGCGTGTTACAGGCTGCTATGTTATAGTCAGATATGACGGCGCGCTGCAACACGCATCACCGCAGATGATCTATTCATCAAGCGCCAAGCCAATGTGCAAACTATCGCAAATCAAAGTGAAAGTAAGTCGCAGACGCTTTAACACACAATAATAATAATCTTCATTAAAAGTAAAGAAACGAAATGATCTTACCAGGGCTGCGCCGCTCTCTCTTATTGCAGTCTTTGATGTTAGCTGATGATCAATAAAATGCAGCTCATATGTTGCTTTCGGTGACATTAAATCCATTAAATCTGCATATAGCGCGGGAATTGAAGATCGGATTTATATCCGGTTTAAACCACATTTAGGCCTATGTGACCAGGTGTAAATGGAATCGTTTTGATAGCTATCCGATCTGAGAAAACGCATGAAGTGGCCAGGTTTAAACAGCCCCAGAAACGCAGCAGACGGCCAGAGCATCGCCAGGCGTCCAACATCGTATGACTGCATACTTTCCTGCACAACCGGTCGGCACCGTGCAGATGCACATGTAAAGGCAAGGTTTATTTGCAGATATGAGTCCTATAAGTGTAATTTTGGGAGTCCTGTTTATGACTGTCAAACTGTTAGTAAAGTTTCGATTGACGTTTTTTTTTTTTGCACGCACGCGCGGGAGGGGGGGGGGAGGGGGGGAGGGGGGGAGGGGGGGGCGGATGGGAATAGATATTCGAATATATTCGAATACATAGGCTGGTATTTGATATCCGTTCGAATTAGATTTTTCTCAAAAGTGACAGCCCTAGACCACATGGTTATGGCAAGGTGACTGGCTCAGAGTATGTCTGAAATGGCAAGGCTTGTGGGTTTCTCCTGGTCATCAGTGGTGAGAATTTACCCGAGGAGGGACAAACCACAAACCAGCGACAGGGCGATGGGCGCCTCATCAATGCACAAAGACAACGAAGGCAATCCTGTCTGGTCCGAGCCAACAGAATGTCAACTGGTCACACAAGATTTTTAATGATGGTTATGGAAGGAATGCGTCACAATACACATTGCATCGCACTCTGCTGTGTATGGGGCGGTGTAGCCGCAGAACCCCTGTCCACCAGTGAAAGCTCCTACAATAGGCACGCGAGCGTCGGTACTGGACATTGGAGCAGTGGAAGAAGGTCAACTGAGCCGATGAGTCCCTCCTTCTTTTACATCACTGTGTACATCTATATGCAAAAAAAATTTAAACACAAAAACTGTGGATTCACTAAAGCTTTTAAAAAAACAAACAAACTGCATTTTGTAGCAGAGAGTATATTCTCTGAATACTCTGAGTATTCTCAGAGTTATTGGTTGATGAGAGCCTCAAAATGGTAAAATATAGCCTTAACTATTGGGCTGGTTAATATGGCTATATGGCTATGGCTATTCAAGACTATTTTAAACCTGAAATTGTTTCATAAGTTTCAAATGGCTCGGTTTTACTCAAATGTGTCACATCTGCTAATGTTCCGTGAAGCCTTCAAAATGATCTGCAGACTTTATGGCCTGTTGCAACTAGGGATGCACCGAATGTTCGGCAACCGAAATTATTCGGCCGAAAATAGCCAAAAAAGCACTTTCGGTGTTCGGCTGAATAAATTTTGCCGAACAATGACGTTTTTAATGACGCAATCAAATAGTAACCCGCGTAGAGTGAGAGGCGCGCGCTTTATGCAGCAAACATGTCAGCAGTGTGGAAGCACTTTAAAGTGTCCGAGAAAGAGGCAAAAAGCGCCGTTTGCAGACACTGTTCTGCTGAATTGGCCAGAGGGGGTGCATCTGCAAAAACGTACAGTACTTCAAGTTTAATTTATCACTTAAAATCAAGACACCCCGAACATCATGCAGAGTACGAGAAAGACACGGCGGCGGCTACGGCAACAGCAGTAGCGAAAAGGAAAGTAGCTCCTCCCAGTCTAAGGACACCCACTCCATCTAAAGGTATTACTAAAAGGATAATGGAATTCATCGCATTGGATGATCAACCATTCTCTGTTGTAGAGGATGTTGGATTTCGCAGGCTTATAGACCATATTGAGCCCCGTTACACCATGCCTAGTAGACGGTATTTCTCAGACGTGTGCTTACCTGAGATGTATAACGTCGTTTCAACTCACGTCCATGAGCTCTTTTTATATTTATTTTTATAATAAAATATTTATTTATTTTAAGTTATATTGTGCTTTGTTTGTATAAATATCTGCTGGAATGTTAAAAAAATGTTCTGTGTCAAAATAAATATTTTGAAATTGTATTTTTGTTATTTGATTTATTTCTCTGAAAAGCAACACAAAATAGTAAAAAGCTCATTTTTACTATTTAATTATTGTAATGGTGAAAAAATTGGCAAAATAAATGGAAAAAATGCGAAACACCGCGTTCGGTATTCGGCCTTCGGCCTTCGGCCAAGCATTTCATTATTATTCGGCTTCGTCCAAGAATTTCATTTCGGTGCATCCCTCGTTGCAACAAGGAAAATACATCAATCAAAGACTTTATCTTGTGTAATCCTATTTCTTTCTGTGTTTTGTGTATTGCTCTTCCTTTCCCTAGTTGCTATCTCATGCAGAACTTCATCAGCTAGTCGTTAAGTTAGATCCGCACTAGCGTGAGGGGGATGCTGGGATGTTTGGTGGAGCCCAATAATCAGGGGAGCCGGAGGGATGCGATTGCCCCGGACAGCTTCCCGACCAGGGAACTCTGAACTGTGACTATTTCAAGAGCAGAGTAAGCCTAGGGATTGAGCTGATGGGAACAAATCAGGAAGGAGAGGAACAATTATCCACTAATGCTTGGAAGTTTTTATTTTTTTATTAAACAACCACAGAGTGACCTAAAAAAACACGTCTTTTTTCTGATTGGATTAGCCGAAACCATGAGATGTTGATAAAAACATGATATTAATGTACCAAGTTGACTTTAGTTAGACTAATGTACATAGTTGAAAATGTTATATTTAGATCATTGATACAATTTTTTTTTTTTTTTATGGTCTAGAAATTATTTTGATGGTTTAGAAATTCTGTTGACTACATAAAGTTGCACATACATGTCAACTAGCTCTCATTAGAGTAATAGTTGAGTATTAGCAGACTTTTAGGGGTAGGATTAGGGTTAGTAGAATAAGTTGACGTACTTGCAAAGTTGCTTAAAGTCAGTAGAACGTCTGTTGGAGAACATCAAAATAAAGTGTTATCAGATATTAAGCAGACAGTCTACTAATACTCTAATGAAAGTTAGTCGACATGTACAGTAGGTGCAAAGTTACTTTAAGTCAACATAATGTCTAAAGGGGACCATCAAAATAAAGTATTACCACCAACATTTTTATTAAAACCTTTTTTTTAAATACTCTAATTTGTTACTGACAAATGTATTTGTTTTTCCTCTAATTATATTTATGGCTCGGTTCAAACCTTGGATTTAATATTAAATCAAACATTTCTTTCCCAAAGACAAAAACATTATACAATGTAAAAATATTGATTTATTTCAAAGATCATATATTTATATATTTTCTTTAGATATAAGCCAAGATGTTACTTAATGTAGGCCAATATTTTTTTAGTCTTTTTACAACTTAATTTAACCATAAAAAAAGCCAAATTAGCTACGATATGAAATTAGAATTATCACTTTAATGTTTCATTTAGTTTACTAGACCACCTTTGAAAGACCATAATGTTTATTGATGTCTTTCTAAAATATGCATCATATTTTGTACTAAAAAAAAAAAAAAACACCAGAAGAAATAATAAAACCTAAAATCATGTCTGCCATCTTTTCTGCACATCAACACTTTTCAAAATACCATTTTACTTTTTATTTCTATGGAGAGTTTTTTTTTTGCTTTTAGACAAACCGAACAAAACCGGTTTAAACCCGAAAACCATGACTTTTTGATTAGGCCAATATAAAAATGCACTTTAAATAAATGACACGGTTGTTTCACATCTTTCAAAGTGTTAAAAATCACTGTAACACACCATAACCACACCTTATTCCTTAACTGTGCCTATGCACAAATTTGTGTGTTAATAAATCATGATTCATCAGCAACTTTTGTACTAAAATTTATTCTAAATTTACAACAAAAAGAAAGAAAGAAAAAAAGAAGTAGGAACCCCCGAAAGCACACATGCACAAAAATTAGATATGTATGGTTTTATAAATGTGAAATAATTCATGCAATTATATTATTGAATTAAAGCTGCAAGCAGCGATGAAAGGGCCCTCGCACCCGTGCCAACCGCCACCCGGTGGATTTAGGAAGACAGAGCACGGTGGGCATTGTGCATTTAAGTAGGTAAATATAGGAGTATGTCAAAGTCAGTTACAAAAATGTCCTTTATTATGGGGATAATAGCATGCGTTATCACTCAGATAAGTGTTGCTAGCATGTTTTAGCATGTTTCTAGCATGTTTAGAACTCAATGGCATATTAAATATGTCGCTAGCAATGCATCACAGTTTAAAACGTGTCACTTCCTGTTGACAGTAGGTGGCGCTATTACTTTAACTTAAAATTGTCATGTAGATGTGTTCAGGGCAGGACTCTTATCAAACGTGTGAAGTTTGGGGCAGATTGGACATTGCCTTCTTCAGTAACAACAACTTCCCGTTTCATTGCATTAGCGTGCTTTAGCACTTAGCTAAGAATTGCTAGCATGTTTTAACATGTTTCTAACATGTATATAACTCAATGGCATATTTAATATGTTGCTAGTAATGCATTGCAGTGTTAAACATGTCACTTCCTGTTGCCAGTAGGTGGCGCTATTCTATAACTGAAAAGTGTCATGTAGATGTGTTCAGGGCAGGACTCTTATCAAACGTGTAAAGTTTGGGGCAGATTGGACATTGCCTTCTTGAGTAACAACAACTTCCTCTTTCATTGCATTAGCATGCTTTAGCACTTAGCTAAGAATTGCTAGCATGTTTTAACAGGTTTCTAACATGTATATAACTCAATGGCATATTTAATATGTTGCTAGTAATGCATTGCAGTGTTAAACATGTCACTTCCTGTTGCCAGTAGGTGGCGCTATTCTATAACTGAAAAGTGTCATGTAGATGTGTTCAGGGCAGGACTCTTATCAAACGTGTAAAGTTTGGGGCAGATTGGACATTGCCTTCTTGAGTAACAACAACTTCCTCTTTCATTGCATTAGCATGCTTTAGCACTTAGCTAAGAATTGCTAGCATGTTTTAACAGGTTTCTAACATGTTTATAACTCAATGGTTTATTTAATATGTTGCTACAGCATCACAGTGTTAAACATGTCACTTCCTGTTGCCAATAGGTGGCGCTATTACTATAACTAAATATTCTCATGTAAATGTGTTCAGACCAGAACTCTTATCAAACGTGTGAAGTTTGGGGCAGATTGGGCATTCAATGCCTGAGTTACAGCAAATTCCTATTTAATTGCAATAATAGCATGCTTTAGCACTTAGCTAATGTTTGCTAGCATGTTTTAGCATGTTTCTAGTATGTTGTTAACATGTTTAGCACTTGCTGGCAATTTTGTATATGTTATTAGGAGTCCAAAACAGTGTTAAACATGTCACTTCCTGTTGCCAGCAGGTGGCGCTATGACTGTAACTGAATTTGAGCATGGTCATGTGTTCAGGACAGAACGCTTATCAAACGTGTGAAGTTTGGGGCAGATTGGGCATTCAATGCCTGAGTTACAGCAAATTCCTATTTAATTGCAATAATAGCATGCTTTAGCACTTAGCTAATGTTTGCTAGCATGTTTTAGCATGTTTCTAGTATGTTGTTAACATGTTTAGCACTTGCTGGCAATTTTGTATATGTTATTAGGAGTCCAAAACAGTGTTAAACATGTCACTTCCTGTTGCCAGCAGGTGGCGCTATGACTGTAACTGAATTTGAGCATGGTTATGTGTTCAGGACAGAACGCTTATCAAACGTGTGAAGTTTGGGGCAGATTGGGCATTCAATGCCTGAGTTACAGCAAATTCCTATTTAATTGCAATAATAGCATGCTTTAGCACTTAGCTAATGTTTGCTAGCATGTTTTAGCATGTTTCTAGTATGTTGTTAACATGTTTAGCACTTGCTGGCAATTTTGTATATGTTATTAGGAGTCCAAAACAGTGTTAAACATGTCACTTCCTGTTGCCAGCAGGTGGCGCTATGACTGTAACTGAATTTGAGCATGGTTATGTGTTCAGGACAGAACGCTTATCAAACGTGTGAAGTTTGGGGCAGATTGGGCATTCAATGCCTGAGTTACAGCAAATTCCTATTTAATTGCAGTAATAGCATGCTTTAGCACTTAGCTAATGTTTGCTAGCATGTTTTAGCATGTTTCTAGTATGTTGTTAACAAGTTTAGCACTTGCTGGCAATTGTTTATAAATTATTAGGAGTCCAAAACAGTGTTAAACATGTCACTTCCTGTTGCCAGCAGGTGGCGCTATGACTGTAACTGAATTTGAGCATGGTCATGTGTTCAGGACAGAACGCTTATCAAACGTGTGAAGTTTGGGGCAGATTGGACATTGTTTGCCTGAGTTACAGCAACTTCCTGTTTCATGGCGAAACATCAAAATTTGTCAGGCCGCCGAGGACACGCCCTTCGACGAAAACTCTAGATCTTCGCAATTTAACGTCGCAAAGGCCTTAAGATTACACTCACCAAATTTGAAGATGATCAGATTAAAACTGTAGGAGGAGTTCGTTAAAGTACGAGGCCTGAAAATGGCAAAAACTGCACAAAAATCAGAGAGGAAGTTCAAAATGGCTGACTTCCTGTTGTGTTTAAGGCTATGCTCCAAGAGACTTTTTTGTAGGTATTGGGTCATTACATGTATGTACCGAATTTCGTACACATACGTGAAACGTAGCGGAAGGCGCACTCCGTTGAACCTTTATAGGTGGCGCTATCGAGCCATTTTGCCCCGCCCAATTGTGAAACGCATATCAGATGTCAATTTTCGCCAGTTCTGACGCGTGTGCAAATTTTCGTGAGTTTTCGTGCATGTTTAGGCCCTCAAAAATGCGATTAAATGCGGAAAATAATAATAATAATAATTAAAGCTGCAAGCAGCGATGAAAGGGCCCTCGCACCCGTGCCAACCGCCACCCGGTGGATTTAGGAAGACAGAGCACGGTGGGCATTGTGCATTTAAGTAGGTAAATATAGGAGTATGTCAAAGTCAGTTACAAAAATGTCCTTTATTATGGGGATAATAGCATGCGTTATCACTCAGATAAGTGTTGCTAGCATGTTTTAGCATGTTTCTAGCATGTTTAGAACTCAATGGCATATTAAATATGTCGCTAGCAATGCATCACAGTTTAAAACGTGTCACTTCCTGTTGACAGTAGGTGGCGCTATTACTTTAACTTAAAATTGTCATGTAGATGTGTTCAGGGCAGGACTCTTATCAAACGTGTGAAGTTTGGGGCAGATTGGACATTGCCTTCTTCAGTAACAACAACTTCCCGTTTCATTGCATTAGCGTGCTTTAGCACTTAGCTAAGAATTGCTAGCATGTTTTAACATGTTTCTAACATGTATATAACTCAATGGCATATTTAATATGTTGCTAGTAATGCATTGCAGTGTTAAACATGTCACTTCCTGTTGCCAGTAGGTGGCGCTATTCTATAACTGAAAAGTGTCATGTAGATGTGTTCAGGGCAGGACTCTTATCAAACGTGTAAAGTTTGGGGCAGATTGGACATTGCCTTCTTGAGTAACAACAACTTCCTCTTTCATTGCATTAGCATGCTTTAGCACTTAGCTAAGAATTGCTAGCATGTTTTAACAGGTTTCTAACATGTTTATAACTCAATGGTTTATTTAATATGTTGCTAGTACAGCATCACAGTGTTAAACATGTCACTTCCTGTTGCCAATAGGTGGCGCTATTACTATAACTAAATATTCTCATGTAAATGTGTTCAGACCAGAACTCTTATCAAACGTGTGAAGTTTGGGGCAGATTGGGCATTCAATGCCTGAGTTACAGCAAATTCCTATTTAATTGCAATAATAGCATGCTTTAGCACTTAGCTAATGTTTGCTAGCATGTTTTAGCATGTTTCTAGTATGTTGTTAACATGTTTAGCACTTGCTGGCAATTTTGTATATGTTATTAGGAGTCCAAAACAGTGTTAAACATGTCACTTCCTGTTGCCAGCAGGTGGCGCTATGACTGTAACTGAATTTGAGCATGGTTATGTGTTCAGGACAGAACGCTTATCAAACGTGTGAAGTTTGGGGCAGATTGGGCATTCAATGCCTGAGTTACAGCAAATTCCTATTTAATTGCAACAATAGCATGCTTTAGCACTTAGCTAATGTTTGCTAGCATGTTTTAGCATGTTTCTAGTATGTTGTTAACATGTTTAGCACTTGCTGGCAATTTTTTATATGTTATTAGGAGTCCAAAACAGTGTTAAACATGTCACTTCCTGTTGCCAGCAGGTGGCGCTATGACTGTAACTGAATATTCTCATGTAAATGTGTTCAGGGCAGAACTCTTATCAAACGTGTGAAGTTTGGGGCAGATTGGACATTGTTTGCCTGAGTTACAGCAACTTCCTGTTTAATTGCAGTAATAGCATGCTTTAGCACTTAGCTAATGTTTGCTAGCATGTTTTAGCATGTTTCTAGTATGTTGTTAACAAGTTTAGCACTTGCTGGCAATTGTTTATAAATTATTAGGAGTCCAAAACAGTGTTAAACATGTCACTTCCTGTTGCCAGCAGGTGGCGCTATGACTGTAACTGAATTTGAGCATGGTCATGTGTTCAGGACAGAACGCTTATCAAAGGTGTGAAGTTTGGGGCAGATTGGACATTGTTTGCCTGAGTTACAGCAACTTCCTGTTTCATGGCGAAACATCAAAATTTGTCAGGCCGCCGAGGACACGCCCTTCGACGAAAACTCAAGATCTTCGCAATTTAACGTCGCAAAGGCCTTAAGATTACACTCACCAAATTTGAAGATGATCAGATTAAAACTGTAGGAGGAGTTCGTTAAAGTACGAGGCCTGAAAATGGCAAAAACTGCACAAAAATCAGAGAGGAAGTTCAAAATGGCTGACTTCCTGTTGTGTTTAAGGCTATGCTCCAAGAGACTTTTTTGTAGGTATTGGGTCCTTACATCTATGTACCGAATTTCGTACACGTACGTGAAACGTAGCGGGAGGCGCACTCCGTTGAACCTTTATAGGTGGCGCTATCGAGCCATTTTACCCCGCCCAATTCTGAAACGCATATCAGATGTCAATTTTCGCCGGTTCTGACGCGTGTGCAAATTTTCGTGAGTTTTCGTGCATGTTTAGGCCCTCAAAAATGCGAATAAATGCGGAGAAGAATAATAATAATAATAATAATTAAAGCTGCAAGCAGCGATGAAAGGGCCCTCGCACCCGTGCCAACCGCCACCCGGTGGATTTAGGAAGACAGAGCACGGTGGGCATTGTGCATTTAAGTAGGTAAATATAGGAGTATGTCAAAGTCAGTTACAAAAATGTCCTTTATTATGGGGATAATAGCATGCGTTATCACTCAGATAAGTGTTGCTAGCATGTTTTAGCATGTTTCTAGCATGTTTAGAACTCAATGGCATATTAAATATGTCGCTAGCAATGCATCACAGTTTAAAACGTGTCACTTCCTGTTGACAGTAGGTGGCGCTATTACTTTAACTTAAAATTGTCATGTAGATGTGTTCAGGGCAGGACTCTTATCAAACGTGTGAAGTTTGGGGCAGATTGGACATTGCCTTCTTCAGTAACAACAACTTCCCGTTTCATTGCATTAGCGTGCTTTAGCACTTAGCTAAGAATTGCTAGCATGTTTTAACATGTTTCTAACATGTATATAACTCAATGGCATATTTAATATGTTGCTAGTAATGCATTGCAGTGTTAAACATGTCACTTCCTGTTGCCAGTAGGTGGCGCTATTCTATAACTGAAAAGTGTCATGTAGATGTGTTCAGGGCAGGACTCTTATCAAACGTGTAAAGTTTGGGGCAGATTGGACATTGCCTTCTTGAGTAACAACAACTTCCTCTTTCATTGCATTAGCATGCTTTAGCACTTAGCTAAGAATTGCTAGCATGTTTTAACAGGTTTCTAACATGTTTATAACTCAATGGTTTATTTAATATGTTGCTAGTACAGCATCACAGTGTTAAACATGTCACTTCCTGTTGCCAATAGGTGGCGCTATTACTATAACTAAATATTCTCATGTAAATGTGTTCAGACCAGAACTCTTATCAAACGTGTGAAGTTTGGGGCAGATTGGGCATTCAATGCCTGAGTTACAGCAAATTCCTATTTAATTGCAATAATAGCATGCTTTAGCACTTAGCTAATGTTTGCTAGCATGTTTTAGCATGTTTCTAGTATGTTGTTAACATGTTTAGCACTTGCTGGCAATTTTGTATATGTTATTAGGAGTCCAAAACAGTGTTAAACATGTCACTTCCTGTTGCCAGCAGGTGGCGCTATGACTGTAACTGAATTTGAGCATGGTTATGTGTTCAGGACAGAACGCTTATCAAACGTGTGAAGTTTGGGGCAGATTGGGCATTCAATGCCTGAGTTACAGCAAATTCCTATTTAATTGCAACAATAGCATGCTTTAGCACTTAGCTAATGTTTGCTAGCATGTTTTAGCATGTTTCTAGTATGTTGTTAACATGTTTAGCACTTGCTGGCAATTTTTTATATGTTATTAGGAGTCCAAAACAGTGTTAAACATGTCACTTCCTGTTGCCAGCAGGTGGCGCTATGACTGTAACTGAATATTCTCATGTAAATGTGTTCAGGGCAGAACTCTTATCAAACGTGTGAAGTTTGGGGCAGATTGGACATTGTTTGCCTGAGTTACAGCAACTTCCTGTTTAATTGCAGTAATAGCATGCTTTAGCACTTAGCTAATGTTTGCTAGCATGTTTTAGCATGTTTCTAGTATGTTGTTAACAAGTTTAGCACTTGCTGGCAATTGTTTATAAATTATTAGGAGTCCAAAACAGTGTTAAACATGTCACTTCCTGTTGCCAGCAGGTGGCGCTATGACTGTAACTGAATTTGAGCATGGTCATGTGTTCAGGACAGAACGCTTATCAAAGGTGTGAAGTTTGGGGCAGATTGGACATTGTTTGCCTGAGTTACAGCAACTTCCTGTTTCATGGCGAAACATCAAAATTTGTCAGGCCGCCGAGGACACGCCCTTCGACGAAAACTCAAGATCTTCGCAATTTAACGTCGCAAAGGCCTTAAGATTACACTCACCAAATTTGAAGATGATCAGATTAAAACTGTAGGAGGAGTTCGTTAAAGTACGAGGCCTGAAAATGGCAAAAACTGCACAAAAATCAGAGAGGAAGTTCAAAATGGCTGACTTCCTGTTGTGTTTAAGGCTATGCTCCAAGAGACTTTTTTGTAGGTATTGGGTCCTTACATCTATGTACCGAATTTCGTACACGTACGTGAAACGTAGCGGGAGGCACACTCCGTTGAACCTTTATAGGTGGCGCTATCGAGCCATTTTACCCCGCCCAATTCTGAAACGCATATCAGATGTCAATTTTCGCCGGTTCTGACGCGTGTGCAAATTTTCGTGAGTTTTCGTGCATGTTTAGGCCCTCAAAAATGCGAATAAATGCGGAGAAGAATAATAATAATAATAATAATAATAATAATAATAAACAGAGCAATTCCAAGAGGGTCCTCACACCATCGGTGCTCGGGCCCTAATAATAATAATTAAAGCTGCAAGCAGCGATGAAAGGGCCCTCGCACCCGTGCCAACCGCCACCCGGTGGATTTAGGAAGACAGAGCACGGTGGGCATTGTGCATTTAAGTAGGTAAATATAGGAGTATGTCAAAGTCAGTTACAAAAATGTCCTTTATTATGGCGATAATAGCATGCGTTATAACTCAGATAAGTGTTGCTAGCATGTTTTAGCATGTTTCTAGCATGTTTAGAACTCAATGGCATATTAAATATGTCGCTAGCAATGCATCACAGTTTAAAACGTGTCACTTCCTGTCGACGGTAGGTGGCGCAATTACTTTAACTTAAAATTGTCATGTAGATGTGTTCAGGGCAGGACTCTTATCAAACGTGTGAAGTTTGGGGCAGATTTGACATTGCCTTCTTCAGTAACAACAACTTCCCGTTTCATTGCATTAGCGTGCTTTAGCACTTAGCTAAGAATTGCTAGCATGTTTTAACATGTTTCTAACATGTATATAACTCAATGGCATATTTAATATGTTGCTAGTAATGCATCGCAGTGTTAAACATGTCACTTCCTGTTGCCAGTAGGTGGCGCTATTACTTTAACTTAAAATTGTCATGTAGATGTGTTCAGGACAGGACTCTTATCAAGCGTGTGAAGTTTGGTAAAGATTGGACATTGCCTACTTTAGTAACAACAACTTCCTGTTTCATTGCATTAGTGTGCTTTAGCACTTAGCTAAGAATTGCTAGCATGTTTTAACAGGTTTCTAACATGTTTATAACTCAATGGCATATTTAATATGTTGCTAGTACAGCATCACAGTGTTAAACATGTCACTTCCTGTTGCCAGTAGGTGGCGCTATTACTATAACTGAATATTCTCATGTAAATGTGTTCAGGGCAGGACTCTTATCAAACGTGTGAAGTTTGGGGCAGATGAACATTGCCGACTTGAGTAACAACAACTTCCTGTTTCATTGCATTAGCATGCTTTAGCACTTAGCTAAGAATTGCTAGCATGTTTTAACATGTTTCTAACATGTAACTCAATGGAATATTTAATATGTTGCTAGTACAGCATCACAGTGTTAAACATGTCACTTCCTGTTGCCAGTAGGTGGCGCTATTACTATAACTGAATATTCTCATGTAAATGTGTTCAGGGCAGAACTCTTATCAAACGTGTGAAGTTTGGGGCAGATTGGACATTCAATGCCTGAGTTACAGCAAATTCCTATTTAATTGCAGTAATAGCATGCTTTAGCACTTAGCTAATGTTTGCTAGCATTTTTTAGCATGTTTCTAGTATGTTGTTAACATGTTAAGCACTTGCTGGCAATTTTTTATATGTTATTAGGAGTCCAAAACAGTGTTAAACATGTCACTTCCTGTTGCCAGCAGGTGGCGCTATGACTGTAACTGAATTTGAGCATGGTCATGTGTTCAGGACAGAACGCTTATCAAACGTGTGAAGTTTGGGGCAGATTGGACATTGTTTGCCTGAGTTACAGCAACTTCCTGTTTCATGGCGAAACATCAAAATTTGTCAGGCCGCCGAGGACACGCCCTTCGACGAAAACTCTAGATCTTCGCAATTTAACGTCGCAAAGGCCTTAAGATTACACTCACCAAATTTGAAGATGATCAGATTAAAACTGTAGGAGGAGTTCGTTAAAGTACGAGGCCTGAAAATGCCAAAAACTGCACAAAAATCAGAGAGGAAGTTCAAAATGGCTGACTTCCTGTTGTGTTTAAGGCTATGCTCCAAGAGACTTTTTTGTAGGTATTGGGTCATTACATGTATGTACCGAATTTCGTACACGTACGTGAAACGTAGCGGGAGGCGCACTCCGTTGAACCTTTATAGGTGGCGCTATCGAGCCATTTTACCCCGCCCAATTCTGAAACGCATATCAGATGTCAATTTTCGCCAGTTCTGACGCGTGTGCAAATTTTCGTGAGTTTTCGTGCATGTTTAGGCCCTCAAAAATGCGATCAAATGCGGAAAATAATAATAATAATAATAATAATTAAAGCTGCAAGCAGCGATGAAAGGGCCCTCGCACCCGTGCCACCGCCACCCGGTGGCTTTAGGAAGACAGAGCACGGTGGGCAATGTGCATTTAAGTAGGTAAAAATAGGAGGAGTATGTCAAAGTCAGTTACAAAAATGTCCTTGATTATGGGGATAATAGCATGCGTTATAACTCAGATAAGTGTTGCTAGCATGTTTTAGCATGTTTCTAGCATGTTTAGAACTCAATGGCATATTAAATATGTCGCTAGTAATGCATCACAGTGTAAAACGTGTCACTTCCTGTCGACAGTAGGTGGCGCTATTACTTTAACTTAAAATTGTCATGTAGATGTGTTCAGGGCAGGACTCTTATCAAACGTGTGAAGTTTTGGGCAGATTGGACATTGCCTTCTTCAGTAACACCAACTTCCTGTTTCATTGCATTAGCGTGCTTTAGCACTTAGCTAAGAATTGCTAGCATGTTTTAACATGTTTCTAACATGTATATAACTCAATGATATATTTAATATGTTGCTAGTACTGCATCACAGTGTTAAACATGTCACTTCCTGTTGCCAGTAGGTGGCGCTATTACTATAACTGAAAAGTGTCATGTAGATGTGTTCAGGACAGGACTCTTATCAAACGTGTAAAGTTTGGGAAAGATTGGACATTGCCTTCTTTAGTAACAACAACTTCCTCTTTCATTGCATTAGCATGCTTTAGCACTTAGCTAAGAATTGCTAGCATGTTTTAACAGGTTTCTAACATGTTTATAACTCAATGGCATATTTAATATGTTGCTAGTACAGCATCACAGTGTTAAACATGTCATTTGCTGTTGCCAGTAGGTGGCGCTATTACTATAACTGAATATTCTCATGTAAATGTGTTAAACATGAGAATATTCAACCGTGTGAAGTTTGGGGCCGATTAAACATCCAATGCCAGTTACAGCAAATTCCTATTTAATTGCATTAATAGCATGATTTAGCACCTAGCTAATGTTTGCTAGCATGTTTTAGCATGTTTCTAGTATGTTGTTAACATGTTTAACACTTGCTGGCACTTTTTTGTATGTTATTAGGAGTCCAAAACAGTGTTAAACATGTCACTTCCTGTTGCCAGCAGGTGGCGCTATGACTGTAACTGAATTTGAGCATGGTCATGTGTTCAGGACAGAACGCTTATCAAACGTGTGAAGTTTGGGGCAGATTGGACATTCAATGCCTGAGTTACAGCAAATTCCTATTTAATTGCAGTAATAGCATGCTTTAGCACTTAGCTAATGTTTGCTAGCATGTTTTAGCATGTTTCTAGTATGTTGTTAACATGTTAAGCACTTGCTGGCAATTTTTTATATGTTATTAGGAGTCCAAAACAGTGTTAAACATGTCACTTCCTGTTGCCAGCATGTGGCGCTATGACTGTAACTGAATTTGAGCATGGTCATGTGTTCAGGACAGAACGCTTATCAAACGTGTGAAGTTTGGGGCAGATTGGACATTCAATGCCTGAGTTACAGCAAATTCCTATTTAATTGCAGTAATAGCATGCTTTAGCACTTAGCTAATGTTTGCTAGCATGTTTTAGCATGTTTCTAGTATGTTGTTAGCATGTTAAGCACTTGGTGGCAATTTTTTATATGTTATTAGGAGTCCAAAACAGTGTTAAACATGTCACTTCCTGTTGCCAGCAGGTGGCGCTATGACTGTAACTGAATTTGAGCATGTCATGTGTTCAGGACAGGACTCTTATCAAACGTGTGAAGTTTGGGGCAGATTGGACATTGTTTGCCTGAGTTACAGCAACTTCCTGTTTCATGGCGAAACATCAAAATTTGTCAGGCCGCCGAGGACACGCCCTTCGACGAAAACTCTAGATCTTCGCAATTTAACATCGCAAAGGCCTTAAGATTACACTCACCAAATTTGAAGATGATCAGATTAAAACTGTAGGAGGAGTTCGTTAAAGTACGAGGCCTGAAAATGGCAAAAACTGCACAAAAATCAGAGAGGAAGTTCAAAATGGCTGACTTCCTGTTGTGTTTAAGGCTATGCTCCAAGAGACTTTTTTGTAGGTATTGGGTCATTACATGTATGTACCGAATTTCGTACACATACGTGAAACGTAGCGGGAGGCGCACTCCGTTGAACCTTTATAGGTGGCGCTATCGAGCCATTTTACCCCGCCCAATTCTGAAACGCATATCAGATGTCAATTTTCGCCAGTTCTGACGCGTGTGCAAATTTTCGTGAGTTTTCGTGCATGTTTAGGCCCTCAAAAATGCGATCAAATGCGGAAAATAATAATAATAATAATAATAATAAACAGAGCAATTCCAATAGTGTCCTCGCACCATCGGTGCTCGGGCCCTAATAATAATAATAATAATAATAATAAACAGAGCAATTCCAATAGTGTCCTCGCACCATCGGTGCTCGGGCCCTAATAATAAACAGAGCAATTCCAAGAGGGTCCTCACACCATCGGTGCTCGGGCCCTAATAATAATAATAATAATAATAATAAACAGAGCAATTCCAATAGTGTCCTCGCACCATCGGTGCTCGGGCCCTAATGAGAGCCACTGATTTGAGAGTCTTGCTTTAATGTCTGAGAGTGGGTTTGTCAATTATGCCTTTGGCTGATTTCAAAAACAAGAAAACAGTAACGCACAGCAGTTTGCTTTAATTACAATACGCAATACCACCATTTCATCTGATCCCAATGAAGTAAAAAATATGATGCGCTCACACGCCTCTCTATCTAGTGCCCAATTAAAGCAGCCCATTGCTATGGGAACATTGGCAGAACTACTGGAACTGAAACAGCTCCTCTACTGAAAAAACATTACAGCAGTGATGACAATAATGCAGATGCGTTGAGAAAAGACAAGCCACAAACATACAGCAATTGGATGTCAACACACCATTACACTATATTGATGAAATCTATATTTGTCCAAATAAAGATAATTTGCTACAGTGTTTATTTGCTAAACCGACTTTCCTAAAGGCAGTAGTGTTTCCTTTACTAGATTGAGCCTAAAATCAAATCAAAGTATAATCCATGCGGCTTGAGTGAGGTGGTCACCTCAAATGAAATAGGGTCTATATGGTCTATTAAAATGATAATATTGTGCTGGCAGGGATTGCATTAACAGAGGCTACTTTTTATTATTTATTTTATTTTTACTTTCAGGAACCAATAAGAGCATAGTGCAACCCGATCTCACGGCAATTCGTACAAATTTTACGAGGTGGCTAATTCGTACCAATTCATACGACCTCACTCGTACGAATTTGTAAGTTTTTTGCTAAATCGTACATATTTTACGATTTTCCAAAATCGTATGAATTCATACGAATGACCTACCCCTGACCCCGCCCCTAAACCTACCCATCACGTGGGTTTAGACAAATCGTACAAATCGTACAAATTCGTACGAGTGAGGTCGTCTCAACCCCATTTTCTAACAGGCTTAAACGTCATCATGGCTTCGGCACGGTTTGATTAATGCTTTTCCATGACTTTTCAGTCACTTTTCTAGTATGTTTCTGAACTTTGATTTTATTTTATTTTAATTTTTAAATATTAATATTTTAGTCAAACTCCAAGTGTGTTTTATGTCTTTTAATTTTCTTAATTTTTAAAACTTCCGTCTAATTTTTTTTAAATGATTTGAATTTCGAAATTAGAAATATGGTCATCAGAGAAGAGGTATATTTTAAAGTTGGTTATGAATGAATTAGCTACTTTAATTTTTGAAGAAATAAAAAGATTTTAAAATTCAATTGCTAAAAAGTGACAGTTAAGACATGTATAATGTTTTATAGACATATTTTAAAATGTTTATTTCAAATAAATGCAAAACAGCACAAATGTTTTCCACTTTGATAATAATAATAAAAAATGTTTCTTGAGCAACAAATCAGCATATTATAATTATTTCTGGAGGATCAGGTGACACACGAAGCCTGAAAATTCAGCTTTGCCGTCAGAGGAAAACAGTTCAACATCAAATAAATGCCACATTGATGATGAACATTTAAAAAACTTACCGACCTCAAAATTTTGAATAGAATGTCTGATAATAATCCTAAACAATTCCCTCATGAAATGGCCTTGAGTGGCGCATGAAAGAATAATAAGTTATTTCTCATAATTAGCAGGTTTAGAATACCAATCATTGTTTTACCAGCTTGCTCCAAGGACAGCCTCAAATATGCCTCATGAAATGTTCCAGTAAAACTGAAGGTTGATTGTCTCCATTACCTCTGCGCACGAGACGGCTCACCGAACAGCCTCCTGCTCTCTCTGACAGCTTACATTTCAATTTACACAGATGAGTTCAAAAATATAACAGATGAAATATCATCACCTTGAAAACGTTGCTTTTGCAAACCCTAAGAATGTAACTCATCCCACACCGTTTGTGCTACACACATGAATAATGCCTAAGGTGTCCTATTACTTTTCAAGGTAATAAGACTTAGGATATTCACCTGGTGGATGATAAAACAGACGAGAAAAAAGGACATGGACACCAGATGGGTTATTTTGACCTAGCAGCCATCTAGAACTCCCTAAAAAACAAACTAGAATGCAATAAAAGCTACCCAGAGCACCCGGCAACAACTCACAAGACATTGTGACGGCTTTGTACACTCCAAATAAAATTCTGTTAAATTTACGGTAAAAAAACGGCAGCTGTGGTTGCCAGAAATTTACGGTAGCAACATTTTAGGTTTTGCAGACATGACTTAAATTTATAGTAAAAAAACATATTTCACCTTCTAATGTTTATTTACCTATTGAAGTATTATATCTGTTGTGTACTATTGTAATACACTGACAACCACCAATCATGAATCAAAGCTCATCACAACAAGCAGCTTTTTTCACAGGAAAGTTCATATATAGCAGCTTTACATGACAAACACTAAACACCATCATACATTAAATTGAAAAAAATGCAATAAACATTCATTTAACAACATTAAATGTAACATAAAATCCTCATGTACATAACTGATTAGAAAAAACTAAGAAAAAATATGAAGAAACAGTTATTTCAACAAAAATACATAAAATGTGAAGTGTCACGCAGGGAATTATGGGAATGTCAAATTACGTTTTTTCACTGTAAATTATACTTGGACTTTTTCACTTCCAAAAACTAAATTTAATGGTATTTTACTGTAAAATTACATAAAATGTACAGTTAGATCTATCACAGTTATTCACTGTATATAGTACGGATCCTTTCTGTTAACCAATTAACAGTTTTCATTCTTTTACCGTTAAAATCACGATCTTTAACAAGCTAAAGTTTATAAAGTGGTCGAACTGTGGACAAAACAACCACATACCAGTTCACAATTTATTAATATTTCTTAAAAAAAGACCTTGAGAGTGGTAACATTTTGCGAATTCTCGAAACAAACAAAACCAAGCTTTTTGCATGAAGTCTTACAAGCACGCAATGCTGTTCAATCTAAAAGCAAAATGTTTATCTGAAACAAACAAAACACGCAATGTCAAGGCAAATCAGGCGAGTCATCTTTAATTTCAAAATCCAATATTCTCCGCACTAAAGCAACAGCTGCACGTTGAACTCGTCTGAGATAAGAACGCTGTCTGTGATAAATAAAATGAAGCAGTTTGTGCGCTTCGACTTGACGGAGAGAAATGCAGCAGTGAGGCAATCCGCTTGAGCCGGAACCTTCTAGTCAACTTCTAGTCAAGGATGTCAACTGAAACATTTATTAATGAGCAATATCACAGAATATTATGGATGAACTAATGTACAATATTTTATCATCACCGATTCAATCTTTTTATTTCATGCTTTGAAAATGAAAGCGGTCCATGGGGAAATCAAACTATTACATGTAGTACTATAAAGCCTTACGTAAATTATTCATAAGAGCCATATCTTTTGTCATTATACATTCACACACAACTACATCTTTAATTCCGTACATCTCAATCCAGTTCTTTCATAAATATTATTCTCTTTTCCAGCAACTGCTGATGGGAAATGAAATACATAATGGCATGGGATCCACCACTCTGTATCCTTAAGAAAGGCATCCAGAAGAAATAAACAGGGACCAGTTACATAGCCACTAAATGAAGCATGCCAGTCTGACCAACTAGCAGTTAGTTAGGGCTAATCATTCTTACTTTTCAGATTCAAACTCTAGACCAAACCTCCTTTTTATGTAGCTGACAAAAAGATATGCCCAGTCTTAAAGAAAAAAGTTAGAAGAACTAACTTTTTAGACTAGTCTTAGCTGTTTATGTCGCCACAGGTCTTAATGAATGGTGGTTTAAGGTTATTTCTGCACTACACCTGTGATCTATATGAGATAGGCATCTTAAAAATGGGTCATATTTAGAGTAATCACATTTTTGATGTTCAATAACTTTCAGAATTCAAAACTTTATCCTCAGTTCAAAATGTCACCAACTGATAAATGCAGTTAAACACATTTACACATGTTGGGTGATCAGAAACTTCCATCAGTGTATTTTTTTATACGCATTTTGGGATATCGCATAAAACAACGGATAGAAACCATGATAATGACATCACAAAAATATGCATAAAAACATCTACACTATGCACTCTTGAGGCAGACAATATTTTTTTCCGGGAAACGTGCACAAACTACGATCGTAACAAATTGAACAAATAAATGTATTGATGCGCATCAAAAAAAGCCATGTGACTTTGCCTAAACAAGTGAAATGACTGAATATTTTTTTGAATAGTCATCGCAAATGTAGCTCTGGTTATTCTGGTTATACAAGGTAAAGGCAATCATCAAAGATTAAAAACTGGGAGTAAAAACACATTTCAACAGCTGTTTGAATCTATATTTACTGCATCACTAAATGAATCAGTTGAGTAAATGATTCAATGACTCGCAAATTTATAAAAGGCAGCCACTTGGTTCGTTCCGGAGTCACTGGCATAACAATGTCACCAACAAAATGCCCAATGCACTTAACTGCATATACTATACATATACTATACTTTAAAGGTGTTTGGGAATCCGAACCAAACGTTGTCTTAATGTAGTCATTGGTTTAAAATACACAGGGATTTTATGCTTGGAAAAAACTCTTCTGAACTTCTCAGATACTTCAGCCACATAGAGGATGACCACATGGTTTTTACAGACACTACACACCTTCTCGCTCGATTGTTTCTCCTTCCTTTTTCCACATTCCTTCAGTGCATATTTAATGTAGTTATTTTCTTGTCCTCTGGCCTCAGGATATATGGCTACACTCTCCGCTGGATGTTGCAAGATGCGAATCACACCCAGTGAACTTGATGTTTGAATCCACTGAATTGATTTGCTCGATATATCCGAAAATATATATCCTGTCTCTTGATCTTCACCCACGTATCATCCACATATCTGAACCAATGGCTTGGGACTTCCCCCATATAAGTGACCAACTCTTTTCTCTCTACCTCTTCCATATACAGGTTAGCCATTATCGATGATACCGGAGAACCCATCGCACATACACTTATGTATTTTGGCAATCCAAATATACAAGTTGTGGTTTCTCAGGGGTAAAGGCGAAAATACAATCTAGCACTTTATCCAATGACTGTAAATAACTTCTAACTCATTTCTTATACGTACCAGTGGGATCCCGTTTTAACATTTCATATGCGTTACTGTCATTGAGAAGTGCACGTTTTTATGTTGTCCAGTGATTTTTAAATAAAAAGTTTATTTGAACATTAGCTTTTAAACCGGTCTATCTTTTAGAAGATAGATTTTAAGAGATAACTCATATTGAGTTGTTGTTTTTACATGCCAAAAACGCAATCTTTTCATTTCTCACCATCACAATAAAGCGCTCCATGGCTTCGGAGGGTCAAATTGAAAAAAAATTCAAAGTGCTGGCACAAAACATTGCAGTGAGGTAAGCAGGGAAAAACATAACATCTTTGCCTTGCATTCATTTGACAGATGCATGGGTTAAATAACAATGACAAACCTTGATTATAACAAAGAGCAAATAAAGGTTGAAATATAGAGGCTGGATAATGGTTATGCTGTTGTTAAGGTAAAATGAAAAAGAATATATGGTCTACCTAACATGAAGAGAAACACACGTAGTACATGTATAACCTGAATGCATTGTTAGTCATTTTAGATAAGAGTGTCTGCCAAATGCATAAATGCAAATGCGTATCTGCATTTTTAAGCCTACATTATAGATGTGCAAGATTCACAAACGTCAGCACTGTTTCCCAGAAGCAATTAAAAACCACTGAAAACTGGCAGTAAACCGACGAGACGTGATATTCCCAGTTACGGCATGCTGTCATTTCATAATTCAGGGGCATTTTTATGAATATGTGCAAACTGTGATCAGCACTAATGTTGTGGCCGTTTGTGCTGCAAACAAAAAAATGTATATACTGCAAATAACTTTATATCTGGAAATGAAAAACTTAAATATGATATATAATTTATCAAATAATTTGTTATATGTTTATTTAAGTGTAATATATAATTAAATATATTTTTATATTTATTATATATTATATATAATACAATTATATCTATATTAAATATCTGCTATAATAATTATTTTGTAGTATAAATTGAAGAACTAAATGTAATATCTTTTTCTGTCTTTGTATAGCGCTGCATTGTTAAAAATAACCAAACAAAGCAACAATCAAATGCATACAAATATTTCTGACTAACAAGTTTATGCTTACCGTACACTCAACCTACAATAAATCATCAAGGGCTTTCAAACTTTTGAGTTTTCAAAACAATCTCTTTTGTAGGAGCTTGTTTGTCTATTTGACAAACACAGAAGTCTGTGTCGTCCCATGAGTGCGAATGCAATTGTCCAACAAAGCACAGACGCAAAGCAGATGAAAACATTCTCATCTTGTACAACAAGAGGGATTTAGTTCTTACGGGCTCAGCAAGAGACTGCGCCTGCATTAAGAAGATTTCCACCGGGATCCGTGTGAAAGGAAGAGGTTTCTGAACCATTCTCCAAATGAAAATCAAGATTGTATCTCTGTACTTCTGAACTACAATCTCGACTTCTGACCTTTCGATTGAACGAAGAGCCTCACCTTATGTGAGATTACAGAACCTCTGACAGTCTGAGATGAAGTTTGTTCCCTGTGGGTTTTCCCGTGAAACATACGCCTATTAAAACTTCTCAAGCCCAGTTTTCTAGTACACGAGGGGGGGGAATCCAAGGTTTAGTTACTCTTGCTAGAAGGATAAAACATTACAAACCTCATCCATGGTTTGGTGTTCCTCAGTAAGAAGGTTTTGTTTTTTGCTCCCTCAGAAGAACAAGGACAGAAACTCGTCATGAAAGGATGAAATGTATCTTTCCCGATCTCTTGTTTCCAGGGGAACCAGGGAAAGAGATGACAATGGGCAAAGGAGAGGGAGAGTGATCGCCGCAGTGACAAAGTAGGGTCTTATCACTCACCGAGGCTAGAACGACGACTGCCATCAGTGATTTCAATCTACTGACGCTTCACTGAAATACAAACTGTCACCGCCCAGCAGGACAGGTGGATCTTTTAAGCCTTAACGGATGGGATTTCCTAAGTGTCCTTGTAGGGACACAGCACAGCTGAATCAGAGGAAAATTACTCACCGATGCCGCCGAGTTCAATCTAATCTAAAGGATGCTTGTAAAACAGAGATTCAACTGCTTTTGCTTCAGCATCCAGATTTTGAATTAGTATATGATGTATTCTATTCACGTGGGTGTTTCATACAGTAGTGATCGTCTGTCCTATTCCCTTCAAAGACTTTGCCTCCCTGCTATTAGCATGAATTGTTGGTCCATGCTAGTTCATGATACAGTGTTAGAGCTGGTATAGTGCTGGTCTAACTGACGGACCATCAGCATGCAAAACATACCTAATGCTGGTGACTGGCAATGCTGGAGTATCAGAGAGCTGACTAAAAAAAAATGTCACTTGGAATTCACTTTAATGTAATTCTTATTGGAAACTCTGTTTGGAACAAACATTTATGCCCTCTGAAACGCAGTCACAGCGCTTGACATAACCGCCGTGCAGCAAATAATTACAAAACACAAAACCATTCAGACTGAAACATACAGTATTAACGTAAATCTGATTTTAATCCGATTTTTAAACCACTACAAATGTGATTGAATCAGGTTTGTAGCTGTATATCAAGAGTTGTTCCTGACCGGACTACAAAAACGAAGCAGATTTGAATTGGGTTGGCATTAGACCCATTTGAGTTGTGACCTATCAGGGACTCCAAAACTCCTATCAGGTTGGGACTCCTATCAGGGACTTTTGTAAGTTTGTAAGGCTCAGTGTTAAAATTATTTACATTTTTATTATATTATTTATTAATATTTTTTGACGATATAGTATACTTTTTTATGTCCTTTTTCATTTTAACATTAGTGTAAGTTTTAGGATTTTTTTTATAAACGTTTTTTTTTAGCTTTTAATTTTTTAGTCATTTTAGTACTTCAACTTTTACTAATTTCTTTTTTAAGTTTAAGTTCTTCATCTATTTATATTTTATTTTATTTCAATAAAAAAAAAAAACTTTAAATAGTTTTAGATTCAGTTTTAGTTAACAATAACAACCATATTTTTCACATTATATTTTCGGAAAGTTTTTTCCGAGTATGACGTCATAAAGGGCGGAATTCCTTGTATGGGCAACTCTTGCTCTCTCTCTACTTGATGTGTGCGCGCGCTCTTCTTCCCTTTCCGAAACTTATACGAAAAACTTTCCGAAACTTATACGAATCTTGAAGGAGTGTATTTGGCACAGAAATGCTAACTTGTTTTTTTTACTTGGGCCATGTTTAGCATTGAGAATCCAACTCTTTAACAGTATAAATAAGTCAGAATGCATGAAATAGCATTAGACATCCCCTTTAAGGAAATCCGAAAATGCATATTAATCTAAAATCTGTGTTTTGGTGTGGCATATTTGAAAGTTAACTGGGCCAGTTTTGATTGGTCATGGGCGGCTTTTAGCTCAAGTGATTGTTCCACATCAGCAATATGAAACAGTCTCCATACACATCAAGGATGAATCTATGTCAAGCCATTAATATATAATCGATGTTAAGTTCTAAATTAAGAATGCATGCAGTCAGAGGATCAGATTCAGGGCTCACCGGTCAGACGTCCATCTAAAGTCATTCAAATGAAACAACATCCTGCCAGAAAATTGGAGGAACTTCTGTGTGGAGACACAAATAAGTCCAATAGGTGTAATTAGCCCATTGACACAAGGGTCAGAGGGTCCTTTGAAAGATAAGCCACAGCAGGACATGTGACACAATAATAGGCCAGGTCTCTGTCTGTGATATGGTTCAGACTGAAGAGGCGACTGAGAGCTTTTGAACTTATGATTGAACAGACACAATCCCTCTCGATTGTGCATGGAAAACTTCACAGTCTCCATGTTTGGTGCAGAAGTATACGGAGCGTCCATGCACATGAAGAGGAAGCATCATTGTGTTGTATATTACCTCCTGTCTGTGCACGGCAGCTGTTAAACGATACGGCATCTGTGATGTTCCACCCACGCATTCAAATCTATTTATTAACCTTAAGGACACCTGCATCAGGCACTCTGTTGTACTGTTGATGTGCTGCCGTGTTTGTGCTTCACTGATCTGCCGTTGTAATGGTACACCAGATCAGTCGTTTAATTAGGAGGTGCTAATTAAAGCTGCCCTTCTCTTCTGTAATCTCACCTATTACCAGCGACCCCTGCTGTCGGCCGCAACGAGTCAAGATGCTGGGTTTTGCCAAATAACCTGTTATGTTAAGGTGATGGAGGACCATTTTTTTAACCAGTAATTATAAGGTATAGTTTTAACTAAGTGTTAAGTGTTAACTAAAATTGTTTTTAGTAAGTGAGGTAAAGCTGAAATTAAATCAAATATAAAATAGATTTTAAAAAAACTAAAATTTTGATGGGACTGACGTTATGACGTAGTGACCACTAGACTGTAGGGCTTTACTTTCTTATTTTTTCTCACTCTTATATTTGACTCTCTGTTCTTGGATTACAACCTCAATTGTAAATTGATATTTGACCTTGAGTGTCACTGGAAAGAATTTTGAGGTTTTTCCCCCTTTCAGTTTAAAGGGGACATATCATGAAAATCTGACTTTTTCCATATTTAAGTGCTATAATGGGGTCAAAAGTGACATGTATATACTTTGTTTTTGGTAAGCTTTCTCTGCAAGAATGTCGAAAAATAAGCCGATCAGATTTAGCTCCTCTTCTGACGTAGGAAGGGGATCTTATTATAATATTACCGCCCCTTAATCTGCACGTTTCCACCCACGGTGCCGACATTTAGTTTTCGCAAGCGACAACAGAGTAACAGTTCTAACGCAATGGCAAAAGTTCGAGGAAAGCATGGAAACTGTTCTGTCGTTGCTGCACAGACGAGCACACAACACTATTTGACCAAAAAAATGTCACAGCTGTCTTATGAAGACCTCAGGGAACTGTGTCAACTTGTGTAAAAGTTAAAACATAATGGTACATGCAAGTCTATATGAATCAATGTAACTCCTCAACAACTACATAAATGTATCCACTAACCATTCAGAAACGTTCAGGTGCGTCTAAAAGTTGCAACCTCTTCC
Organism: Phoxinus phoxinus; assembly: GCF_949152265.1. Taxonomy (NCBI): domain Eukaryota; kingdom Metazoa; phylum Chordata; class Actinopteri; order Cypriniformes; family Leuciscidae; genus Phoxinus; species Phoxinus phoxinus. The sequence goes on along the minus strand of NC_136880.1, from coordinate 19,657,759 downwards.
TGAGTCTCTGTAAGGCTGCACTCCGCTACTGGTTATTTCTGAGATTTTGGATGAGTGAGATTATTGGCTTGTTTTGTTTTGCTCATTTGCACTTAAAGGGACACACACCCAAAAAGGGGCACATTTGACAAACTATAATAAATGATCTGGGGGGTATTTTGAGCTGAAATTTCACAGACACATTTAGAGAACACCATAGATTTATATTAGATATTGTGATAAGGGGCATAACCTGTTACCTTTAAGTTAGTGGTTGTGACTCTTTTCTATAGGGACTCCATTTGTCAGTCTTCGAACTTAACGGTGAGCATGACTGACAGATAGGGAACGTCTTCGTAACTGATGTAAAGGGAACGGAGGGAACAATACGTTATGTCCTTCCTGCCACAACCCTGAACCAACCCACTGAATGAAAAACTTCTGAATGAGTGGATGCGTGTTGCAATCTTATTTACCTGTACGGGGGAGTGGCTTAGCATGCAAATTCCATTTTTCTACAGATCAGAGGTGATTGGAGCTCCCAAGTGAGACCCAACCACAGGTGTAGTTCATCACATTAACTATGAACGAGATCCTAACATTTCACAACACATTCAAATGCATTCATTTTGAACAGTTTATCTAATGTGTTATCATTTTTAAACCTAATAAATGGTTTGCTTGAAAAATTTTCTTGTGCTATCTTTAAAATAAATGACGCTTGGTTTGATATTTTGATATATAGACCTTCGAGAAAACATCAAAATGAGATCTCGCAAGAAATCTACTGCAGGGCATAATATGCCAGAGACTTGTTTGCTTGTAATTGAAATGTTATTGATTTTGGGATGACCTTTGCAGCAGCTGAGTGTTTTATTTTAGGCAGAAGACAAACACCAGTGCTTGCAGCAATATAAGCTTTCTGTCATCCGTCATTTATCTGTTAGCTCACCTAGAATTCGTTTATATCATTATAGTAACCATGAGAGATGTTCTAGATTTGTTTCTCGTATACCCTACAACCTGAATTAAAACAGTTTTGCTGCAACTGAGGAAGCAGCAGGCCTATTCATTGTCTGATTCCCTGAGATTCTCCAACAACACATTCCTAACCATGAGCAACCATTGAGAAGCTTTTCACATTGTGACCGGTCATCTCTACGGAGATCTCTTCATCATATCAAAGCCGACATGCTAAGACGTTCAAAAACAAACTCAAGTATGAAACTTTATATGGACAGTTTAAAAAAAAAAATCCTGTCATCACTTACTCACCCATCATGTCTTTCTTACAGCCATATGGTATTATTTTTTCATGGAACATAAAAGGAGCATTTTAAAGGATTTTCGTGAAGCTCATTTTTTATATATACAGACAGTGTAGAACACATATGTCCAAAAGACAAACCATGAAAGTATAGTCTCTACAAGTAGTATGACCCATGCACTATATTCCAAGTCTTCTGAAGCCATATGGTGAGTTTTCTGAGGAATAGAGCGAAATTACAGACATTATTCACAGATAACTTTCCCTTTAATGAGAATCACTCCCAATGGATCACTGAACCATGAGTTGATGAACTCGAGCACCGGAACAGAAACCAAATCACTTGCTTCCTTGACAAGAATTGGCTTTTTTTGGATGAATATCCCTTAAATACAAAGTAAGTGGAATGAATGATATTAGGTTAAAAAATAGCCGATGATGAATTACTGAATTAATAATAAAAAACAAATTGATTACTTGTACAACAATAATGGGCTATATTTATCTGTCCACAGGAGTGTTTACTTGTTTTTGAAGGATAAAAAGATAGCACCAAGATATTTAAGCTCCCATGTTGAGTTCTTTCATAATTCATCATAGTTTTTTCTCTCTCACAACATCGCTGTGCATGTGATTGTAAATCACTTGACGTACACTTTTCAGGAAGGAAAGTAAACAAATAAATGAGCAATATTTTTCAGCTGGTGGGAGGTGCTGATGATATTTCAGTGTAATGCACTGCAGAAAAAAAGCTAACACGATCCCACAATTATTTTATGAAATATAAATAGCATTGAAGAGAACACAAACATGGCGACATTTACTCGAACTAGTTCTGAACTGATTCTCTGGCTTATGCAAAGTCTGGGAGTGAGGGTTTTATAGCCCCTACATCAGATGATATATTTCAGTCAAGGACTCAAACTTGGGCAGAATAAGCTCCAAAAGTGGGCCAAACTTAATGCTGAAAAAACCTAGCCAGGAAAACAAGCCACGATCAGAGTAACCGTGAATTATTTCATGAAAAGTGACACAGAAGCAGACATGTTCATTAGTTTCAGCCTAAAGAAGCCATTAGAGAACCCATAAAAGCTGAAGGTGAAACTCTGAGCGAGAGACAAGGCGACGCACACATGTAGCGGCTCTCATTTGTTACACCGAATGGGCAAACTAGAAACAAAAAAAAGAGAAAACAGGAAATGATGGAGGACGAATGAAAGCTATTGTTACAGCACTCGCACGTAAAGCGGCACAGTTTCCTCATACATAGAGCTTCCACTTAACAGGCATCTTTATCACAGAGTATGGATTGATTCATATGAATGCAGAAATCATAGGCCAATCTTTGTCTCAACACCCGACAGGCATGTTTCACTTCATTTCCCCCGAGGTCATCAAGTGACATATTGTTATGTCATAATGGGATATCACTTTTCCACCAATTTATAAATGCTTTCGCTGTTAATAATCTTTCGGTTCTCCGTTCTGACAGAAAGCACTCCATTTTATTATAAAAACATCAGCGGGTGAAGATGCACGAGGCATCCGAAACAATATCTCCGACGCTCTCTTCTGACAACACCATATATTTAGCCTGCAATAACACGATCACCTTTTATCTTCCGTCGTGTCAAAATCTGACAGCAACAGCATTTGTGGAGGAAAGCACTTAGTGCCATCTGTGTGTGAAGGACACTTTACAACTGTGAAATAGACAGGATAGTTGATTGGCACATCAACACCAACAGATAAATGATGCATAAAAGAGACCATATTTAATAGACCCATTATAATCATCTCGATCAAGATGACAGGTCTGCAAAAAACAAAAAAAACAGTGTGTATATTAATATACACATAGCATTCAAAAGTTAAGGTTCAGTTGTTTGTTGTTGTTATTTTTAAAGAGGGTGCATTCAATTAATCACAAAGTGACAATAAAGACATTAATCATGTTTCATATAATTCAAATAAATGCTGTTCTTTTGAATTTTGGTCAAATAAATGCAGCCTTGGTGGTAAAAAAAACACATAAAAAATATGATATGAACTTTTATATAATATTTCTCACTACAATAAGAAATAAATAACAGCACTGTTGCAGAAGTGTTGCAGAACAGAACTGAATAAATCAGAGCACATTTATGATGTGGAGCAATATGAATCATGAAGCAATCTGCTACATTGCAGAAAGGAACTGACCAAATGTCTAAAAACAAGATGTACATCCTGTGGCAGCAGAAACAGCATCTAGTGAAGACAAGTTGTGATTTGTCTCATAGATGATGGAGGGAGGGAGAAAAATAGCTCCAATTGAGATGGTTGAGAATGAAAGCAACTAACGGAGTATTATTAGTGCTGTTTGCTAAGGCATGAGCTAGAGTTAGGGATATGCACAAAATCGCCAGTTTGTACATGTGATCATTAATGACACCTCAAATCCTGTTGACTAGAGGTGTACTTACTATTAGTCTCAAACAATCACACACGATTGTCATCTGGTGGATGAAAAAAATACAGCTATGATTCGCCATTAAAAATGTAAAACCTTTTTAGTTGCTTTATTTTACAATATTTACAGAGGAATAACACATATGTTTCATCTCACAGGCCTTCTTCAGCATGTTAGAGAAAAAAACATCACACAAAAGTACATTGACCGAGGGATCTGAGTCTATACTCTTTTGACTAGGGCCAATAAACAACATCTGGCAACCACCCAGAACATCCTATAGCTATCACTTACATTTTCTATTGGAAATGTAAAAAGCATGTTAAAAAAATATTATTAAGCTGAAATAGCAGTGAGAAGATATGGAAAGGGTGTGTGTGAATATCGGGTGTAACGCATTACAAGGATTTGGAGTTACGTAATCAAATGACCTTTTTCAAGGGTAACACTCGAAACACAAAAACAAATGAGTAATGGAAAATTAACATTCTAGTAACTACAATTAACTAACAAGAAACTCTGATTAACGAATTAGTAAGTAATAGCGCTCAGTTAAATGAGGTAGTTCACAATTAGCTAATTATTAACTATTATTTTGTCATACCTCCCATACTATATGTAGGTTCATAATTAAAGCTACAATATGTAAATTAAAAAAATCGCCGCTAGGGGTCGCTAACCTCTTACATTAACAAAGGTGCAGGTTGATGATGCATTAAGCGGAATTATGGAACTTGTCGTCAAGCTGATGGATCTAAAAATTATGGATGAGTGAATACATTGATGTTTTTATCATGACTGTGGTATGAAGCAGGGCATGATTGCTAATAAGAGACATTTATCAGCGCCACACGCGAGTCCCGTAGATATAAAGGAATGAGGATATTTAATTTTACCGAACTTTCCCGCAAGTGCTGAATTAATACTCACTCACACAGGTCAGTTTATTTGACGAATGAAACGTGTGAGGTAACGCAGCGCTGTTTCACTTGCTCTACACTATCACACTAAACTGCATTTGAGTGTGTTGAAAGTTATAATGTTATTATATGTGTTAGTTTGTTGGCTGTATGACACTAGCAGTAAGCTAGATCCACATTAGAATAACATACTGATCATATTCTAACATTTCATCATGTTGAGCATGATGACTAACATTTATTAGTTGTATGTACATTTGCTCACCTGTCTAATAAAACACATACAAGAGTGGCGTCTCTTTCAAGTCACAGTTTGTCACAGACGTGGAGCTCTCGGCATCTCGAAAACGCCACGCTGATATTGATCCTCGTTTTAGTTCTCCTTTTGTCCCAAAGTCTGCTTGCCATGGTCCATAAAGTTTGAACGAAACAACAACAGCGCGAGCGTGCCGCTAGCTGTAACGCAGTTGTCCACGTCTGTCGCCATGGTTTCTATGGCAGTACAAGCGGAAACCAGGGATAACGCGGATATTACGTCATTGACAGGCGACAAGTGAACAGGGATTCTGGGATGTCCCATTATTTAAAATTGAAATTTCTCTGAAATTAAAAATATTTGGGAACTTTTGGGATATTGTAAGTACACAAAAATCTTACGTATTGTAGCTTTAATGTGATTAATCATCATTGTCACCAACTAGTAATGACTCAAGTGTGACTACTTCCTTCAGAAGGAATTACTGATTATTTGGATCAGTATTCTAAAGTGAAAAGCATGATAACTCTCTAGTAATATCTTAACACGAAAGAAATGAGAAAAAGAAAGGAAATTAAAGATATTTAAGAGTTCTGCATTTTGTGACAGTATTTTCATGAAAATTAAGCACGCTTTCTTCAATGCCGAGAAATGCTGAGAAAACACTTATTTCATTTACTGTAATGCCCAAAACCCCAATGATATCAAATAATGTACTGTATACATCATAGTGTTAATTGTCTTTAAGTAATTCATTTTTTAAACTATTTTATATTACAGTATTTTATTTTACAATACAATATGTAGTACAAATCTATGAAATAGGTTTTGAATTTGTTTTAAGAATTTTTAATTAATTTTGAAAAAAATAAATAATAACAATAATTATACAGGGGAATGTCATGAAAATAAATATCACACCACCAAACAATTTAAAGATCATAATTTTCCCCCGTTTATTTTGGTGTTAAATGTGACCATGAATAAGATTCAGTATGACACAATAAAGAGAGACAGAGAGTACAGACATGTAATAGTCACACTGACATCTCAGACAGATATTAAAATCCATCACCTCTAGAAATATACCATGATGATGATAGAAAGAAAGAAATAGAGTGCAGACATCTAATATCACAGCAATTCTCACACAACCCTGTAGAAAAGCAAGCAAGGTTTAACATAAACCCACAACTTGGCGTTTAAAAGTGCTCTCATCTAAGCGCCTTTTCGGACCGCAAAAAGCACAAGTTATTAAGTAGACAACTTTAAATGAGATTCTCCGATAAAGTTTAAAAAAACGCCTGCGTGAATCTCAGAATATTAAACACGACTGCGCCTCCATGATCACAGAGCAAAGTTCTTCGTCATCGTATAGAGACCCTTATTAAAGTGATAATCGCCATCCGAAGACCTGCCAAAGCTGAGCTGTTCCCAACACACACGTGGCTGTTATTGCTCTGACAGACAGGCCCTCTATGAAGGGCAGGTGAAAACACACTCCCGTCTGTCAGAGCTGAGCCCGAACTGATTGCTCATAATTGTACTTCATGGGGGATGTTCTTTTTCATCTGGGCTCCGAACATCAAACGCAATTCCCAATTAATCCCGTCTATCAGACCCACTTTATCGCCGCCACCACTCCAAATATAGCCCCTCCTTTGAGCAGAATCAAAAGCTATTCTAAGACAGGCAATTCTTCCACTGCTTAAACCCTAATCATTGTGATCAGAGAGCCCTACTTAGGGCTGAAGTGCAAAAAGCAGCTTGAGAGGGTGAATAAGAACACACTCTATATATCTCCATTTCTTCGTGCGGCTTAATTTTATTAAGAAAAAAAAAAAAAAAACGTGTATAATATTCTAAAAATCGCACAAGACTTCAGTTAAAGTTGAGTAACACATGCATGGCAGCAGGTTGTGTTTGGAGAAGGTCAGATGAATGTGTTATTAATGAATAGCATGGAAGTAATCAAAGCACGACAGATGCAGTAGTTTGCCTTAATTGATTTGAATGATGAGAACTGCAGGTTTCCATGCTTTGCTTCTGGTGGCACAATAACTGCGCTCGGGGACAAAGAAGTGGAATAAAGAGTTGTGTTTACGCTGGCCATCTGTTGTGTGTGGGTTTCGACTGCCATCTGAGGTGTCCATTTATCTAACGTAATGGAAATATATGAGATTCTCTATAAAATATTCAGGCAGTGAAGAGACATAAATGGCACCCATGATATAACAAGAAAACATTGAAATTTATCTGAAAAAAATTAATTATTCATATCATATCAATAAAACCTGGAATTATATCAGGTTAAAAAGATTTAGTGGTCAATACATGTAATTTTACTGGGAAATACTAATTGTTGTTGTTGTTTTTGTAAATAAAAAGTATGAATTATTTTATTTATAATTTTCAACAAGACAATACAGTAAAATATTGTTCTAGTGTTGTAATTTTTTGGTTAATAAAAAATATTCCCCTTCTTTGAAAAGCAGTAAAAGGTCCCAGAAATCCCTGCGTGACAGATCACATATTATTTGATTGTATTATAAATAGTAAAGCTTCTTTGTATTGTTATCAGTTATGTAATTTTGGGCATTTTATTTGACATGTTATGTTGTTTAGTACAGAAGAACAGAGCACTGCTCACAGAAGGGTGTGTCTTCAAAGTTCAGGAAATAAAGTAATTAGCCATAACTGTAAAGTTCCAACACTGCAAGTTTTTAACATATTCAGCAGGATATTTTATAGTGTATAAAAGCTGAATACACGAAGTTCATTGATACACATCCTTTTTTTGCCATTTCTAATAATTATTTCTACAAATAACAGCCTGTACCCATACAGGCTTCTTCTAATACTATAGGCCTACGCTACCGGTCAAAAGTTTGTAATAATGATAATAATGGACTTAAAACATTGTTTTTTTTTTTTTAAAGAAGTCTCTTATGCTCTCCAAATAACTAGGCTACCCAACTAGTCTATAACGAATAGGATGTGTCTTTTGTTTTAAATGGCACGACAACAACTAAAACAATGTGATGCAATAAAATCTAATCAATGCTCAGTTAACCTCCCATTTAAAACGTGCACAGAACTATGCACCTATACCACTATGTCTAGCCTCTAGTCTTCCATACACACGAACCATCAGAGAGAGTCACTACTACCTGATCTTGTTGATACGCTTTTCCCGGCGCGCTGGATTCCGACGAAGTCATGCTGAAGACGCGGATATAAACACTGATGCAGGCGCTCTTCAGAGGGAATAAAAAGCGTTACTCTCACTGAAATACATTCAGTGTTGGAGAGAGAGAGAGAGAGAGAGAGAGAGAGAGAGAGAGAGAGAGAGAGAGAGAGAGAGAGAGAGAGAGAGAGAGAGAGAGAGAGAGAGAGAGAGAGAGAGAGAGAGAGAGAGAGAGAGAGAGAGAGAGAGAGAGAGAGAGAGAGAGAGAGAGAGACTCGCTGGAGCTGCATGCATATGTCTCGAGCTGAGCGCGCGCTAAACAGTCAAGTAGCGCGAGGCGTTGCGCAGCTGCAGAACTACAGCTTGAGGTTCTTGTTATGCAGTGGTTTTCATGTCCCAATCATATGTGTCTTAATGTAGTGGATAAAACATTAAACTAACAACTTTTAAGCATATGAAAAATAAATTAATAAATAATTCATATTAGTTTAATCGCAGTCTTTTATCACAGCCCTTGTGACAAAGAAGTACACTTTAGAATACCTTTTAAACGATTATAGAAACAATTTACTTGAATGCCAACTGAATTATGGTTTCTGACACTTTTGCAATTGCGTCATTTGCAATTTAATGAAAACGTGGGCTTATTATACTATTTAAAATGTATATTAAATGCAATTAGTTTTTTAACCACTTGCAGCCTACTTCTGTAGAGGCTGGGGTCTCTTTAAAAATATATATATATTTAAAATACAATACAAGTTCACAATAAATGCAATTTGGGGCACTTTTCACAAGGGAGTTGAGTGAACTTAAGAGTTTTTTTTGCTTTTAGTTTAAGTTTCAAAATGGCATGCTAATTTGGAAGTCAAAACGGTGGCTGCTGCCCAGACGATGTCCGTGTTATGACATCTTGTCTTCTATCGGCCATCCAGTGAGAACATGCACTGTCTAATAGCACTCAAATATGAAGGTATACGGTGGAAGTGTTCAAGGAGCAAATGAGCACATTAGAGACTCAATAAATTAACAGGGCTCTCACCAAGATTTCATCTGAATTATTAGAATTTTTTACTTTTAATCAAATAATCCAGTAGCAAACTAACACATTTGTCTTGCAATCAATACAGTTAGTGTCATGTAGTTTTTTTATTTGGTAGATTCAACAGTTACATTGTCGGTCACTACAAGTAATAGTCATTCAGTAACACTACTTTTAGAGTGAAAACAGGTGATAAAAATAGGTGATAACTAAATATCTTATTTTATGTTCCTCATACAGGTTTGGAATGATGTCAGGGTGAGTAAATGATGACAATTTTCATTTCTGGGTGAACTATCCTTTTAACCAATCTGCTTTGCAGCAGAACATGAGAATCTGTTCATTGCTTTAATATCAGTTGTTCAGTGTGGCCAGAGCGTGTGACGGGTCCACAGCGCCCCAGACGCTACACATGCACCCACTCCTCATTCAACAGTCTCTTTTACCAGCACTGAGCCCTAATTTAGCACATCTCCCATCCCCAGACGTGTCACACCGCACCTTCTCATTTTCTTTGTACAGAAGTCTGCGCCACCACCGTTTTATCACATTCATATGGAAATGTAAAAGGAGCAGGCTGAAATCTCCAGCATAATGAGTGACAGTGAGTTCAGGTCTAAATAAGTGGGGAGAGAGACACCACGACTGCTCTGTTCATCAGAAAACCGACTGACACCTCCGCACTGAACCAATGATGCACTTACGAAAAGAAAAAGAAAACTGTTTTGTCAGACAAATGGTAATGAGGGGAAATGTGAATGCTATTTTGTGTCTTTCCAATACTATTCATTGACATGATAGTTCACCCATAATAGACAATTCTGTTTTTAAGTATTATGTTCTACACAATGAAGACAATTTATACAGGTTGAAAACAACATAAGGGTGAGCAAAAGATGACAAAGTAAAAATATAAAAAGTCTGTAAGAAAAGGATTTTTTTAAAAACCAACATAAAACACCATTGTGTCCCAAGGAAAGTGATCCCGCATTCTTCAAAACTCATAAAACACACCTATACATAATTCACTGTGTGTCCAGGTGAAATGGACATGTGGCAGTAAAGCACAACTTTTATTTATCTTCACACAAATTATGATTATAGTGGCAGATTATTGATAAATATATTAATTTTTTGCACGGGTACTTGCACAATAGTATGTTATGACTATAGTGCATGATTTTGTAAACCTAATGCAATTTTAGGCATGAATCACATAACCAGCTCCATATGTTTGGTGTGATGGAACGGCTGCCTCCCCCTTATTACCATCCAAACCCCGTCACTTAAATCGCCGGGTTCCCGACTGCAGTGGGTGTGAGAGAGAGGGGCGCTGTAACAACCAGGACTGGCGGCACACCTGAATCGAAAGAAGCCTCGCCACTGCTGCTGTTAAACTCCACATTTTTGGCTTTAAAGTATGAATATGTAGCATTACTGTTATCTATAAGCTAGTGTGCTCCAAAACATTGACAAACTCACAATCTCTCACTTCCACCATATGGTTCAAAGATTTGATGACATCACTCTGCACTTCAGATTTCTGTCCAATCAAATGCTCTCTAGAATATAAAGAGTCCCGCCCCCTACACTAATAGAAGCTGTGGCTAAATCAGTCACTTGTTCACACATGCTGGCACATAGTGCTAGCCTGGCAGGCCAGACCTACATCAAGGTGTTAGGTCTGGCAACGCACCATTGGGATGGCTCAATCCGAGGGGCGGGATAAACGATTGTCTTTCAAATTCCCTCTGCACGAGGTGATTGGCCTGACCCAATTTAGGTTTTTCCAGCTCGAAAGTCAACGGAGAGTTGCTAGACTATACCCTGGCTGCAAAATACATTTTGCTGCCGCTAGGGTGCGTCTAGATTTCTAACATAGTGCACTATACGGGGGATAGGGAATGATTCAGACAGTGTAAATATGCTTTCCGTTGGGGCGAATTAAGTCTGGTTTCACGTTGGGGTCACGTGAACCACCATGTGCACACACATTCTGCTCCGGTCCAGAGACGCAACGGCACAGAGCGGATCATATGCGCGAGTCGGCGCAGACCAGAAAACATATCGGACCCATTCGAATTCTGCACAGAATGCTATATTTTGAAGCGATATGGAGGAGATTAGGAGGAGAAACGGTAAGAGATTAGGAGGAAACTGCGGCTTTACCGAGCTCAACGGTTTGGAAGCAGCCTTTTAAAACCACTAACCGGACATTTTATTACAGAAACTGCCACGATATAGGCTACAGCAACCAACATAATAAAACGTTACCAGATTCCATTCATCCATCAGGATAAAACAGTGTGCCCTTTTAGCACCACTCACTGGACATTTCACTTTGAAAGTGTAGCGAAATGTGCAAAAAGCAACACAATATCATGTTGCAGAAATGTCACCACAGGCAAGTTTTTCCAAATGAGCCTGGATTGTAATGTCCATATGACTTGTGCGTTATATGCATATACAGCCGTACAATAATTATATGTATTTATTCACAAATTTATTCACATTCTGTCCTAACTCTCATATAATTCATTCAAGCAATCGGCGTTGTCAATGTCTGAGTTGTCAAAGTATTCTGTTATCTTACTAACTAAAGGCTAACTAAAAAAAAAGACAATACACCATAAAGCGATTTTCTATCATTTCTAATCAGGCAAAGTGGTCTCAGGTTGAAGGTAACCCGAGTTTGAGTCCTGGTTTCTGGTCTTTTCCTAATAAAAGTGAAAGTTGTTCTGCTCTTGTGCAGTAATGGGCATTTCTGTATTTTAACTTAAAACAGACCTAATTTATACATTCAAAATCACTGAGAAGTGATTTGATCCCACAGTCAAGAGCACAACAAAAAGAAATGTGAATGAATCTGTTATAATTAAATTGCTGTAGTAATTAGTATACTATATTGGTTGCTTAATTGTTCCTTAATTCCCTTGAATAGAAACATACATCATTTCTTTTCTCGCCGTCTCACTTTCAAATGAATGTTGTCATGGCAACAAACACCAATTGCCATGCCGCTCGGCTAAGCGGAGCAGCGAGAAAGTGAACAATCATTTCCACAACCTACACCGTTTTGTCATTTAGTTATTTCACGTGCATGGGACAAAAGTCACAGTAATTAATTCATATTGCAGCTGGAAATGGATCAGGACTATACAAACATAAATTACATCATTCTGAGAGTTTTAAATGTCAAACAAGCTAAATTACTGTATAAACAGCACCAACGAAATCTTAAAGCTACAGCCGCTCTTGCAGGAGGAAAATGATTGAGTGAATATTCGTTTGAATATTGCAATGTACATAAAAGGACGCTGAAAGGAAGTAGGCCTGGTCTGATCTGTGCTCAGAAGACCCACAACCTGATCACCACAGATAAAAGTATCCAGCTAAACAACACATCTTTCAGTATCAGTGTAAAACGGTCCGCTAATGGATAGCTCGAGCGCTAATTTAAGCAGTATAAACAACATCTCAAGGCCACGAAGGCCAAGTGATGGCAGGCTGAGTGCTGGGACTGGCAAGGATTCATTTCCATGTCGTCAATCTCACATTGAGATGTTTCGCGAAGCAGGGAACACCATATTACAAGACATAAACAATGAAGAAAATGGCGCAATTATCTATTTTTTGATCTACTTCCAGCCTTTCTCGTGTCTCTAACGCTCGCAGCTAATGCACAGAGACGTTGCATTAGTCACACTCGGAGACTCTGCCATGAATAGATTTACCAGCATGTCGATTATCCAGCCCGCTTCTTGTGGCTATATGCGAGATGGAGGAAGCAGAAAGCTGTCCATTATCTTTTGCCTGTTCAGTGGTTGATTTCAAAAAGCAAAGAAAAGGGTGAAACAAGGACTCAATGGAGGACATGTTCATTCAAGTGCAGTAAATAACAACAGACTTCATATTAACAAAGCAGAGGCTAGCTGAAAGCGTACAGCATACTGAAAAGTAAATACCGTGTACTGGCTATAAGTAGCGAAGAGTATGAGTTAAGCAACAATAACGGTCCGCCCTATCTATTTTGCCAACGTTTGATAATGTTTAATCAAAATGTCATACTGTAACTCGATCTTTCAGTGAAAAGGACAGGATTCTCTCTGCTGACGTAAACAGAAATTGACTGCAAGCTCGCATTTGTTTTTGAGTGCAAAGGCCACCTCTCAGAATCCAATCACCAACCAATGGACAGAACAAAGTCCCTGGCGTACATTTTGTTCTCGGATCTACGTCTCGATAGGGAATAAAAGATACTCTGTTTTCACATCACTTTGTCTAAGCTGTGCTAGTAAAAACTGGCAAATATCAAAATTGTGGCTGATATTAATTCTTCACATTAGAAATGCCATTATACATACTGTATATACATACTGGAAATTGGAGGCTCCTATATTTTTCAAATCAATATTCTTATAATTATAATATTTAAATCTCACATAGTGACTGCAGTATTCAATATCCCTTTTTTGTTTAGTTCACAAGTGGAACCTCTACTACTGCATTTTCCTGCATTTCTAAATAAATGTATTGTGTATTATTTATCGTTGGCAGAAAAACATCTCAGACCTTCATCCAAAGTAAAAACCAAACACAATTCTGGCATCACACCAGGAACAATGTGCTATTTTGCAAAACACAACTGCAAAACCGAAGAGGAACGAAGACAATAGCGTATACAGAACTCATCTAGGAAAACCTCATTTATTGGTGCCAAATCATGAATTGTAGCAATGTAGAGAGCTGAACTTTGACCCTCAGCTCTCTCTGAGTACAGTCGAAACGCCTGCATGCTGATGGCGCCAACACCCCTGTTCCTGAGAGGAAATTGTAGAAAGGGAGCTGCTGGCTCGAGAGAGGGACTTCACATGCTTTTCTAATCGTACAAATCACAGGCTTCTGTTGTAAACTGCCAAACCATTTTATACTTGAAATATTGTTATGGCCAAAGTGTTTTACAGAAATTCCACATAGTTTTCTAGGAATTACTGAATAGTGTTAACCTTCTAAAAAGAATGTAAAAAAAATTAGAGAGTTGTATTACGAACCATTAACACTATGAATTGTGTATCGTATTTGACAGGCACATTTTAATGTCCTTTTAACTGCTGAAAAACATATTGTACACAATCTACTTCTAGTATAGGGTGCCTGCACTTCCTGCACTGCTTTTGGGGTATTTCTAATTTTGTTTTTGTATTTCTAATATTTCTAAAATAATATTTTTTATAGTCCCCCTGTAGTCAATAATTTTATCCCTAAAAACTCATCATTGATCACCAAAATTACATATTTAAAAGTTTTTTCATTGAAGCTTAAACTAGCTTGAATGTAACTCTACACCCTTGTCTCATTTAGTATATACGCGGTTCTATGAATATGCAAATTAGCCCCGCCTCCACTCACTCACTCACACCAGCTCATAGATCCACTCATTGACGATCACACATTGACCAGGGATGCGTTTCCCAAAGCCAACTATGGTCGTAAGTTCTGTAGTTACCTATAGAGTTCAATGGAAATTGCGATCATAGTTTTGTGACGCCAGAAACCCCTGCGATTTCAACCCGTGTTTTTGAGACTGTCTATGGCTCATTGCAGTTTTAAGGAGAAAATACTCTGCAATGGTGCTGACTTATCTTAAAGCATATTAAAAACTCCACATAGATGTATAAACAACATTAAAAGCTTGACTTTAAAGGATTTAAAAAAATATATACATACACATAGGTACTCTGAGAGCAAACCATACAATGGCAGTCTAACGTTTGCATACATTACTTCACAGCATCTGCGAATTGTTAATAATTTGAACAAAATAAAAGCGGTCATAACAAATTGCATGTTTATTTAATTAATGAATTAATGAATTAATTAATTTTACTTAGTACATCTATTTCACAAGTCTACAAGACAAGATAATAGCAGATTTTTTTTAAACAAACTCATTCAAATTATATTAAAAACACACTATATCCAGCTTTTTTTTGTCTTGTGGACTATATGTAAACATTTGTTAAGTGAAATAGCCTATAAGCCAGTAGTAAATAAAAAACATGCATTTTAGAATGCCTCTTATTTTGTTACAATTATTTAGCAGATTCTGCTGGGTTTATGTAAACTTATGACTGAAATGATATCATAGCTAAACTATGACCAAACTCCTCACAAACACTTCCCCTGTATAGTGCTGCCCCCCTGTGACCTTTAGCAGATTTTACTACATGGCCAATGCTGTGTAAATGCACTCCAAATCCAACATTGATTAGCAATTTTAACATCTATTCTACAGTTCCCTGAGAAACATATTTTATACTTACACTGAGATTCCAAACAACCAAATTCCATTCTGGAAACTCCTGAACTAGGCAGCCAGGCCAAATTGCTTCAATCAAAGAAACGATTAGCCTATGCAAATCAGGTGCTTCATTGCTTAGCTGGAATAGATCATTACCACAGCAGGCGTTCTCTTAAGTCCAACTGTCCTTTTGAATCATCAGACAATTATGAAACTGTTTATCCAGCAAACTCAATTAAACTATCAAATGGAGAATCGCTTAATAGTTCGCCTGGAGAGTTGGTGATGAGATCACTCATTAATGGCACATGCAAATGAATGCAGGGCAGTCACTGGTCCAAAGGTTGATACATTTATATAGTGTGTTTTTTTTTTAAGCGAGAGAACATTATGTAAATAATTGTCTTCTTAACGGCTTCTCCAGTAAGTAAAAAATTTCTCAATGATGAACATTTCCTTAAAGGGATACTTCACCTCTGGAAAGATGAATGTGTATTTAAAATGGGTCATTTATGTAGTAGAAATGTGAAATTATTTTTGAATTTGGAGCCTTCTAGACTGAGAAAAGCCAGAAAATATATTTGTGGCTCATGTGGATGAAAGACAACAACTCCCAGAATGCACTTACTTCGCTGCCCTACGAGGCCACTCCCAAGCCAAGGCTATGGAGCGCAGTTAAAGGTAGGGTAGGTCAGAATTGTCTAAAAAAACTTTTATTCAAATTTGTTTAAACTGTCTTTATATACCAATACATAATTAAAATGCAAGTACTCTGAAATAGAGAGTATAAAAAACTGAGCGACTCTGTATTTAATCTTCAACAAACACAGCTCATTAATTCCATTCACTCCCTAAAAACGGGTGCGCGACTGCGCGCACGTGGGCAGAGCCAGTAATAGCGGTGGTAGTCATGGCGACGGAGAGTGACAGTCGCGCAAGCCAATCACTTGTTTCGTCCCGGTAGGAATTAATGAGCTGTGTTTTTTGAAGATTAAATACACTATAGTCACTCAATTTTTATACTCTCTTTTTCAAAGTACTTACATTTTAATTATGTATTGGTATATAAAGACAGTTTAAGCCAATTTGAAATTTAGACAATTCTTACCTACCCAACCTTTAAGAGCGCAGTTAAACAACAAGGCTAGGCTACTAGTGAGTCTCCGTGACAAGTCTGCCCGGGATTTCGAGATTGCCAAAAATGTCCGGGATTCGGCTTTTGCGTTCTACAGTCACCTTTCATTATGTTTACTGTGGCGAGCAGGACGAGACTGAGGGCCGCGGGAGAATGACGCGAGGCCGGTATTACTGATGAGCGGCACCTGTGAGACACACCGGTCTCGTATCTCTCACGGAGGAGTGGGAATTTTCTTACCAATGGTAAAACGCACATCAACCGATCACTTGTTTAGCGTTCATGTAAACACTACTGTACATTCACCAATCAGAATGAATTCAGTTAGATTGAAACAAAAGGTGTGCATGTAAACAATGAATGGCGACTGCAGAAAGCAAAAGCCGAATCCTGGACATTTTGGACGATCTCGACAGCCGGACATGTCCGGGAAAAAGAAGATGGTAACCCCTACTACTCAGCTTTCTCCACAGAACAAGAGCCTGTTAGCTTAGCTTCCAAATAAAAGATGGCTGACACTATTTGTACATTCTGTGAGTGAGATCCCTCCCTCTATGGGCGGGTTGAAAAAATGCTTCTACTGGCTGTAGTTTTAGTCTCTGGCTAAAAAAGCATCCGATGACGCAAAATGTAAATTTTTGTGTCATCGGAGGATTTTTTTACAGACAAAAAATACACAAATCTCTTGTCTCAGGGGGATATGAGGGAGGGAAGCATGGTAATTTGAAAATACTACAGGTTTTCTACTGATACAAAGCTTAATGCTAAATCCTGAAGTATCCCTGCCCAGGTGTTGCCCAGAGTCACATGTGACATTTTCATGACATCTATAAAACACAGGGGGATCACACTTCTCAGCTTCCCTGAGAAAGTCTATGCCAGGGTACTGGAGAGGAGAATTCGGCCGATAGTAGAACCTCGGATTCAGGAGGAACAGTGCGGTTTTCGTCCCGGCCGTGGGGTGCTGGAGGGTTCATGGGAGTTTGCCCAACCAATCCACATGTGCCTTGTGAATTTTGAGAAGGCATTCGACTGTGTCCCTCGCGACGTCCTGTGGGGGGTGCTCTGGGAGTATGGGGTCTGGGGCCATTTGCTAAGGGCTGTCCGATCCCTGAACGACCGGAGCAGGAGCTTGGTTCACATTGCCGGCAGTAAGTCAGACTTGTTCCCGGTGCATGTTGGACTCCGGCAGGGCTACCCTTTGTCAACGGTTTTAGGGTCAAAAGAAGTTTGAAGCCTCAACTGTAACAAGATAAAACTGAAAAATTTGGAGGCTGCTTATTGGATCAATAAAGGTAAGCATCTACACTACACATATACAAATATTGTACTATTACACAGGTAAAACTTGGTTACAAATTAATAGTTACCAAACTCCTAGTGTGAATTTTACATCACAATTCAAGAAATACCTTATTAATGTCTGGTGCAACCCCACCCTGGAGAACAAACACAATCAATATTCATTGCTGAGTTCATTCCCATTCCCAAAGAGACAGACATCTCTCACTTTATATGCTAAAGTATTCAACTTGATTCAGTCAAGGGGGACTCTGGACACTCCTAATTATTCCTACACTGGCGATGACACTGAGCCACTACTGAAAGTCCTCAGGGTAACTGAAAGTCCTGAAAGGCATATCCGATGGGAAGGGGGAAGTCTGTTAGCTAATGGCAAGACATAAGTTTTACAACACTCTAGTTCAAATAAGCATAAACCTAAAGGTCCCAATATACAGTACTGTTTGTAAAGTTCTTCTTCATTCTTCACTCAGGGGTAAACAGAAGTTAAAAAACCTGTGTTAAGATGAGTAAATATGTGCTGCTTGCTATTCTCTCAATAACACAACAAACACACAACAATGACAGAGGGGAAAAAAAGCATGTTAAGCAGGCATCTCATCATCGGGACGCGCATGTGTTACCACCTCTGCTATTCAAGTCACGTTTATCAGCTTCACAGTATCAGTGTTGCAAAGTCCTTCAATTTAAAGAATCTCCAATGTGTTCATGTTTCTACTTGTGTTTGACCATGACCAACAGAGTGAAGAAATGAACCAAATGAACAAAGAAGACATGTGACTGTCATGGACCAATGGCAGATGAATGGAGATTAACAGACACAAAGTTTGCACTGACAAAGCTGGTTTGAAACACTGAAAAAAACTTTGTTTTGACAGATTTTGTTCTAAATTTTCATTTTCCTTGAAGTATGCCAGGGCTTTAAACTAACAAAATATCTGTTCTACAGGCCGTAATTTAATTCTCAAACCAGTCTCAATGGAATGCTAATTCAACAGTGTCCTAAAGCCAGGGCAACAACCAACGCACTGATGGCAACCATAAAAACCTCTGGCTGTTCTCCAGCTGGCGGGCACCAGTCATGACCTTCCCAGAATTCCCCCAAAGAGATCTGATGGTGGGCCACCTGCTGTTCCAATCGACTGCAAATGAACCAATCATAATGGCCCCACAGCTCATATTAAGCCTGAATAAACAGGCAGGTTCAGTCCTTACAACTCACAGACTCGTTCTCATGTGTTTGGCTAACAGGATAGACAAGCCATTATAGATTTGGGCTGACTATTTAAAATATAATTTAACTGGAAGAAATAAATGTTTATATTGTTCCCAGGGAGTGTTGGTTTGCCCTATTTTTTCTTTGACACACACACACACACATACACATACACACACACACACACACTCACACTCACACTCACACTCACACTCACACTCACACTCACACTCACACCGTGTTCATTCTCATGGCATTACCTTAGGCCTTTGTCTTGCCCCCTCCCACAATCTGGAAATACATAAAGGCGATCGTGTATCCCAGATTATTCCAGAGCTCTTGGCTGTTCCCAAGAGAGGCTTACTGTATGCTAACTTGTTTAGATAGAAAAGCTGACCAGAGATTGGCAAATGGATTGCTTTTAGAGAGAAGAGCGAAACTAAAATCCCAGAGTGGCAGTGATTTGTTGTGTTTCTACAGCACAATGCAGGCTCACTAGTGCATTACCTGCAAACAGACATTAATTAGTGGTGTTTGCTATTCTTACTGTCTGACTGCCTTCTGTTTACCTGATCAGAATATTTATTTGATGTGTTATTCAAAATGTAATAATACATAGGCAGGTGATTTAGAATATAGACATTAAAATAACAGAAAATTATCTTCAATTGGTATATTCTTACTGGTCACAAACATCTTTCTGCAAAAGTTAATTTGCAGTGATAGCCCATTATTTTCAACTGGAATGTAGGTTGAGTCATAACTCTATACTCAAGATGGATGTTCTTGTCATACAGTATAATCTACAGTATATGCTGATCCATTGTATATTATGGCCTTTGTTATAAACCCGTCACATTTGCGATAGGCTCAGCTTGTATTCCTGTCATATTTTCAAAGAATTCTGTTGTCACTGTTTTTCGACGATGAAAGAACGTCTTGGAATGAAATGAGAGTGAGTAATTGATGAAAAAAAAAATATTTTGGGCTGACCTATTCCATTAAGAAGTGTCGGTCCTACACTTTTAAGGGGCCCTAAGACTTTGTGAAGGGGCCTCTGTCTAAATGACCCCCCGCCCTCCACTTGTTTTTTCAGAGCAGTTTCACTGTGTCAACAACAACATAAGTTGAATTTCAATAAACATTAGTATTAATGACAATGGTAATAATATGCCACCAAATAATAATATGCCACCACCCAGCAAACGATAGCCGTCATTCACCGTCTAGGCTAGCTATCGCCCAGAAATAGTCCGGCTATGAGTAACCCGCTTCTACCCAAAATAACCTTGAATTTGGGACCATGTCTAGCCTGGGAAAATCCTGACGAACTTCCAGCAAATTTGAGATTTGCTCTGCTAGTCAGTCTGGCCAAGAGCCCATTCAAGCCTATTTCCAATTTTTCCAAATCGAGGCACCAATCACAAACGTTGAGGAGGGCTTTACACGGCGATGATCGCTCTGATTGGTTTTAGGTCTATCCAATTGCGCCCATAAACTTCCCAACCACCATCTCTACAGACGTGCCAAAAAGTTCTGAGAGTGAGACCTTTCTTTCTCTCTGATGTCCACCATGTTCAACCACAGATGCCTCGCCATAACCACCATCGAGCGACTGATAGCAGTGGCTGTTTGTTTAGTGGCCCAGAGAGCTAGGTCTGTTCTACCTCCATGATGTGCAAAGCTCCACTGACCTGAACAGCTGCCGCAAACACCTTGCCATTCAAGCGTGAGGTGGTCTGAAGCGGCTTGGATGGCAGGGCAGGAGCCTTCAAAGATGATGACTCACCTTGCGAGATATAGCTCGCAAGCGTCTCTTCAACAGGGGGCTTCCTCACATATCCACGCTCACTTAATCCTTCAATATTCACATAGTTTGAATGTTGAAAAGGATGAATGTGAGCTGAATATGGTTCCTTCCATGACTTCGTGAGGTCGGGAAGGGACGGAAGGCTCATGGGGGAAAGGCGATTATGTCCTCGTCTAGCCTGCCACATGCGCGACTTCCAGTTTCCAATACAATGTGGTTGTGGAGCTGCATGATGTCCAACAGTTCCCCGTATGCGGGGCCGGCAGGCTGAAAGTACACATTCGGCCTCTTCAACCACATCGGCCTCCTTCTGGCTGGATGATGCCAACAGCATGCTATCTGCTGGATTAGATGACGCTAAAGAAAGCACATCCTGATCCAGCAAATCGCTCGAGCCCGCAACAGGAACTAGAAAGAGCTACACCTCTCTCGAACTCCTTAGCCAGCACAACCTGCAATCCCCACAACTTTAGCCTCCTCGGCGAGTCGTGCGGCGCAGACAGCTATCCTACATCCCTCAAGAATAAGGACAGGCATGAACAGAGCTTTTGCATTGTGAACCTCACAATGGGCGCATTCAGACAGAGCCCTTGAGCACTGAACGCAAGTACTCCTTAACCAAGCATTGAATTCACAGGTCATTTGTGTCCTCCGGTGTCAGAAACCTGGGACACGGAGGCACACACTTCCTGAAACGCTTGCTCAGATTCTACACTATAGATTCGCCTTCACTACGTGCTAGCTAAACAAACAACTCCTGAAGACAAAAAAAAAAAAGAATTTTAATACTTCAAATAAATAAAAATGCTGAATGAAAAATGACTGAGCAGTCAGTCGAACTAAAATGAGTTGTACATAAAGCATTTTGATGACCTGGACCATTTCTATAGTCAAAACTTCATTTTCATTTTGAATAGAGAAAGTAGTTCATTTTTAAAAGGATTCATTTTGTGGACTGTTTTGCACTTCTAAACTGAACGCACAGCCTGGATTCACAGTATCTAAAACAGAATTGATATTTTCTCTTGACTCTTCAGATGATTCAGCACTCATTACAAGTTCATTAACTCAACGGCTGTTATAGTGCAATTTCACAGATTTATGGGGCGCCTGAATTTTATTTCCACTAATCAATTTCCATCTTAATGGCAGTAAAACTGGAGTAAAACCTTTAGAAATAAAAAGTTATTAATAGCCAGTAACCATGGTTATCCCCCACAAAGCATGCACAACAACATCAATAAAAGAGAAATTATCGACAGTGGGATTGCAAATGTGAATAGGGTCTGCACAGGATGGCGAAATCTCATCGATAAAGCTTTACCAAAAATCCATGAATAAGATGAAACCCAATGAGAAGGAGAGTAAAAAGAGAAGATAACATGAAGAGACTGCCAAGCACAAAACATAACACATTTACAAGGTCATGATTTGGTGAATGCTACTGTATATCGTTTAATATGTGAAAGAGTAAATCTTTATATATTTCTGAATTACTAGATTTTAACACCCTCCACAACTTTGAGTATACTGTAAATAAAATGGGCCTAAGAAAACCATTATAATTGGTATATGGTATAATTACATCAGTAAATACTTCATTAACTATTTTGGTTAACAGAAACTGTTGTTTAACCACTAAAGTTCATAAGTTGGACCAATGGACCAGTTTGGTTATTTACCAAGGTCCATTGGTTTTTAGTGCAGTATGTTGGGAAATCAGACATACTGTATAAAACACATTTACAAAGATACAAAGTTCTGTCATGAAACTCAAGATGATTGGCCCTTAAAAGGGTAGTTGACCCTAAAATTAATGTTAAGTCATAAATTGCTCACCCTGGTGTTATAATGCTGTATGCCCTTCTTTCTTTTATGGATCTCAAAAGGAGAATAAAAAAAAATTGACATTATAATCCAACTATCAACAAATGTTCTACGCTCACATTATAATGGCAGTGAATAGCGACCAGCATCATGCTTTTTAAAAAAGACTCACAAGTATTGATCCCATGCAACACGTGTTATATATTCCAAGTGTTCTGGAGGTATCCGAAATTGAATTTAACCTATTATTTAAAAGAAAATACTGACCTTGGCCGTTGCAAGAGCATGGCTATTCGACGTTGTGCTCATTCATGTGAATTATTAGCTATTAGCGCCGCAGTTCACTTCGTCTCACCCAGAAAAAGCACACAAGTTGCAGATAAGTAAGACCTACAGATCAACAGGCGACTTCTTAACAGTACAGAAGGAGGAATTGTTAATTAGCATTAATTAATATAAATGAGTGTGTATACGAGGACGTTAATTGTGAAAGATTGATTGACAGGCTGGTTTATGGTGACACAATGCACAAAACGATACAACAAAGCAGTCCACAGTTTCAAGAAGCAATTTTATGATGTGGTAGAATGTCCCAAAAGTGGCCTACACATTGAAGAAAAAGTACACATATTTTTAGGGCAAAGAATACTAGGCGAATTGTGACGCTGATTCATGCAAGAACGCCGATACATTTAGGGATTAAACAACTGACCGACTAAATTCGAAATAGCATATTACCATAATATTTTTATACAGCAGAAATATTAAGAGTATATGCTATTCTGAAATTAACCACTGTCATTTGAGTGAGTCATTGAATGATTCATTTAACCATTTCATTGCCAAATGCCCACCAAAATGCCAAATCATTCAGCAGCAAACACACAAGTGCTGCAGTTCTTCTGTGTGTTTGTTTGGAACTATTTTTGTCAGTGAAAAAACAAAGTAACTGACAATATTTTGTCTAAAGTGCAAGTTACTCAATATTAACATATTGAACTGTTGTATAAAAGCAATATCAGACAGTTATGATGTCCCTTCGTACTCCAATAACTTCAGAAACACCACAAGCTGTAATTGCCAGTCCTAACATGTTTAGAACCACAGCAACAGATTTTTTATATTTTAATAAATAATAAGGACATTTTCAATGCGTCATGGCATGAATAGCTAATTTTCTTATCAAAGAAATACACATCTTGTACATTTGTGCTTCAAATGCATTTTGCAGTGATTCATCTCAGAGCTGGCCAGTTGGTTCAAGGCTTAGAATTATTTTTCTTTTCTTTTTTTTCTTCAATCTATTTTTATGTCTGTATGTATGTATATATTTATTATTTTTCTAAGAATAAAAAAAATCTCTGCTGAGACAATTATACTGTGAAAAATCGTTGTCATTGAACCCTATAGTAAATGGTTAATATGCTAATTATTGCAAAGCTCAGAATTTCTCCGCATATAATCGTCCTCAAAGGACTCTCGGGATTTGGCTACTTAAAATAAGAATCATTTAAAATCACAAAAGCATGTATAAATGGCAAAGACAAAAAAAATACCTACATAAACCCAACAAGACATGACTCACTATCCAGAAGATGTGCATGCAATCACAGTTAATGACATTAGCTAAACATTACTTTGAGTTTCATGGCCTTATATAATTACCACTAATCGCTCACATTTAAAAAAACCTGTGAGGACCATTTTGTACGACACTGAACGATTTTAGCCACATTAATCATGCCTGAATAACTAAGCAGATGAATAGCAAACAATGCCTTAGAAAATGAAATACTTTTCAAGTCCCCATGATCCTTTAATGACATACAAGAGCATTAAACAGACCAAATGAAATTTTTGAAAATGTCAATTGTTTTAAGAGATAGTATGTAGATTTTTAATTCAGGTAAAACCAAATTGCCCCTGCTTTGTTCAATAGCTTTTTTCATACACGGTGTTACTCTCATTGTAAACAATAAGACAAAAACAATTGTCTTTACAATCTTCGCAAACCCATAACTGAACACTGGGTGTGCAAGTATCTACAGTAAATGCAGATTTTCCATCAAAAACAAAGAGGTTCAATATGTCAAAGCACAAAGCAGCATGACAATGATACTGCAGTAGATGGAATGTTAAAAAGTGTGATACAAAACTTTCTGGTAAAAGTACCAAAACTTCTTTGAAAAATTGTTTGAAAGTGCGAATCCTTCTTTAGGGTTTGGACGAGTTCACCGACTGAATGACTAGATTTTATTCAGTCTGTGGAAGTCAATGACCTGCTGACCGAAGCATCCACTCCAGACGGCTGGAAGTGACACTTTCTCCGGAGGGATTCACACACACACACACACACACACACACACACACACACACACACACACAGAGAGCTAGATGTGGTTTTGCCACAGTCTGAGGAAAGACTCCCAGCAGAATGCTGTCCTCTCCTTACCTTATTCTCCCAACATGTCTTTGTATTCCTCAAAACCTCTCTCACCATTCGACCACATTTTTACCAGATGTATTATTTTCTGGTGCGGACTAAAAGTCTAAAACAGACCACTACTGAAAATGCATTTGTTTATACTGTATTTTGACAATAACAATTCAATGATGACATTTCTGTTTTGATTTCAGTCATTTTATAGCCTGGGTTTCCCCAGACTGCCTTTGCGCGGCGCGTTTTTATTTTCGCTGAAAGGCAGTCTGGAAACCATGGACCTGATTTTCGCCTCGTTTAGGGAACCAATCACAGAACGGGGAGGGAGCAGCAAGAAGACGATGACGACATCTTTGCGACACAACTAAGCAGTTTGTTTATATCTATGGAGTCAACATGGCAGCAGACGCGAAGCTACCTTTTGATGCAGCCTTAGATATTGTTCTAAGTAGTTTAGATCGCAATTTTATTTAGAAAAAAGAGCAGCGTTTGGCGTTAAACCATTTCTCTACATACGTCATCTGGTATAATGGAAACGATTGGCTATGAGCTACGTACAGGCACATTTGATAGACATTCTTAGCACCCAATAAACGGCGCCGGGCATTCGTAAACCACGCCTCAAATACGAGAAAATTAACATGTGGTTCCCAGACCCAAGTCTCAACGAGAATTGGGTCTGGCGTTAGCCAGGCTAGTCATTTTATACAGTACTTAAAAAAAAAAAAAGTGTTTTTTAAACATTCAAGCATGCAAACCTATTCTAATAGACCCCAAAAACAAAACCAAGACTTGGTAAAAGGGCATAGACCTAGCCTGGGAAAACCCAGACCACTTCCGGCAAATTTAGATTTGCTCTGCAAGTGGGTCTGGCAAAGAGCCCATTGAAACCCATTTCCAATCCGTCGAAATCGCGGCACCAATCAGAAACGTTGGGGCGGGCTTTACACGATGACGACAGAGCAGAGACGGTGACGCAGATTTTGTACATTACAGACATGGATGCCGCCGTGGAACATCACAACATCACTCGTTCGAATCAGCTATCGTGTCTGTTTCAAGCGATTTAAAATTGTCATTTTCGTTAACACAAACAGAGAATTGCTGAGAGTCTCGAGATGTTTCTCCGTCGCTCTGCATACGTCATGTCATTCATCGCTCTGATTGGTTTTAGATCTATCCGACGTCCGTTGGTGACGCCCCTGTGGAAATGAATTGTCTATGGAGCTTTGCCAGACCCTAACTCAGTTACAACTGAGAGTGGTCTGGGTTTTCCCAGGCTAGCATAGCTTTAAGGCTTAATTTACTGCATCTAGTTACCCCATCAAGTATCCCATTAATGCCAAAATCCATATATGCCAAAGAATAATAGATAATAATGTTTTAGCTGACTGCAACAAATCTATAAAGATGTCTAAGATGTCTATTGGTTTAAATAAACATTACATTGGTCCTTAAAGCACTGGCAGAAGGAGCTGTGCACTTTCTATATAAAACAGTAGAGAACAGGAAAGCAGTTTTAAAACGAAACTAAACCACAACTCACTCAAAAGCTGGACAAAACTGCTGCTCAAAATGGATACAGGTATGTAGGTACATAAAGGTTATTATATATTGACCAACATGCATTTTCAGAGGTAAAATGACTGACAATGCATGTCAAGTTTTCTGTTAAGTAGTTTGTGCATTAAGGGAAAGCACTGGCCTCTCAGCCGTCTACAGTAAGTGTGTTGCTGAAGCCCATTACTCGGAGTGGCTAAAAGCTAAATGGATCCTCTGATGCATTAAAATTGTTGACTCGCTGATACTTACAATACAGTACATGTAATTCATTGTGTTGATGCGTGTAATGTTACATTACAACACCATGACATGGTGATGTATTAATCTTGACTATAACTGCATGAGCTTTTCCATTATGTTTAGGCATGCAATGGTGGTTTTTATGCAATGCAACATACATTAATGGCATTAAGCGCCATATTGCCACAGGAATCATAATACAGTTCCTTCATTTAAACTGATTAATAAGCAATAAAGTTTAGAATTGGTAAGTTTTGATCAAACTTAAGTCTGAGACAATCAAGAGTGAGTGATAAAAGCAATGAATATAAATAGTTTTGCAGGGTAAATAAATATATAAAAGTTCAACAAACCATGAAAATTAACCTTGTAATCCTGAATGATTTGATTCTAATACTGTAAGCTGTAAACAATATTTTTTTTTTATACCACAGCATTGTTTAATTCTTGATTTTGATTGTTTGACAAAAGTTAAAAAAAATATAGCCTAACTGCAAAGCAAACTTGAGCTTTTTCAAAGAGCAATGAAACCTATACCATATATAAAGAACCAGAAAAGCCAATGGTCAAGCAAATTATATGAAACAACAAACCACTTCAATTTGTACTTTTAAGACAGCAGCACATCAATTTCAGCAGCTGGATGAAAGGCGCTGTAATCTTTGCATTGTGGACATTTCCATTCATTTTCAATAATTCAAAGGATGTTTTCAATTAATATACCTTACTAAAGTCAGTTCACAAATGAAAGGAACTCTCAAATGAAAAGTAACCCACAAAACCAAATAACATCACAACATCAACATTTAAAAATTTGATGAAATTTAGTGTAGCATTATGATATTAATAGAGGTACCTGTAAAAAATGTGGTCAAATAATGATAAGTGCAACCGCCTGAACTGAAAAAAAATCTGTAATTTGCTTAAAACAAGATTATTATTACAATATTTTTTAGATGGGTAAGAAATTATGGAAGATTATGGAGGATTGTGAGTTATAAAGTCAGAATTGTGAAACTCGCAATTCTGAGAAAGAAAGTCAGCCTTTTTTTCCTCAGAGTTGAACTTTAAAACTCAGTCAATTCTGACTTTATTTCTCGCAATTGCAGTTGATTATTAAATTATAATAATTGCTTATTGCAAATTCATGAAAGCCAGATTGATTTCAAACACGGTGATATGTAGTGAAAGTGTATACTATTACAGTAAAAAGCCAGCGGTTAATATGAGTAAGTCTGACGTTCCCCTGCTATTAAAGTCAACTTTAAGAGAACGCCTGTTACCCCCGAGAGTCCAATCCAAAGAACCGATGGAGTCGTTTCGTAATCCTTACTTAATAGAAACCTTTTAGAGCGCAACAACCTGACATTTCAGACACCTCTGATATCCCATTTGTTTTCTGGGATTTCTCTGCCTTTCTTTGCGAATGTCATTTTCTAAAGAAATGAAATACGTAGCCTATAATGTTGCCAAAACTCTAGATATTTTACAAGACATGAAACATGAGCCGCTGTCACTGACCGACATAAAAACCTGAGAAGCAACGATTATGTCAAACACATCATGTGTTTGACATAATGTGTTTGACATTATGTGTTACACATGAAACGATCATTTCATTGAGTAAATATGATCAATCTTGTATCCCATGAGTACCGTACTTGGGAAACACATTAAACCCCAAATGTCGCACAAACTAGCATACAACTAAATTAAAACAAATAAAGAAGAACTTTTTGGATCATATTAACAGAGCTATTTTCAGCAACACTACCAAAGCTCATGCATGTTTCGAAAAAAAAAAAAAAACTTACAATCCATAGTCTCTGTACTCTGGACAGCTTCCTTGTCTTCATGCTGCAGTTTGCCTGACAATGCTGAAGTTTGGCTGAAGATCGTTTAATGGTGACGACACACCCCTGCTTAAGTGCACCTGATCCGCATCCTAACCACACACTGAGACTCAGCACTAACCCTGCCAGCTACTCGCATTAGAGGCCTCCCCAACGTCTGAGTGTGTGTGTGTGTGTGTGTGGGTGTTTGTCTCTCTCTGTGATCTGAGGGTTTTACTCTGGATAGTTGAATGATGTGCTTGCTTGCGCGAGTTCAATTCTGTCATCATTTGCTTACCACCATACCCATGTGTGTGAAACCGACCAAAATCAAAGTCATTATTCACTTTTTGGGGGCAGTGCCGAGACAAAGGCTCTTTATTTGTAGTAGTTTGACAAGATTTGAGCTTTTCTTCTTTCCTCTCGTCCTTCTCTTGTAAACTTTTCGGTAACTTTTGGTGAGCAAAACCAATACGCTTTACTTCACTGCCTCCTCTCACTTCGGCTGCACCAGAGAAACAGAACAAACGGTCATGAAAGTATCATGTACTTACAATGATAAAGTATCTTTACCCACTTTAAAGGCAAACATGTGGGAGGGATGATAATAGTGCAGAACGGAATGGGTCAAAGTCATAAAAAAATCACAAAACAAAATGCGCCTCCACACATAATAAACCTTCACTAATGCATTATTTTACTTAATGTTTTAAAAATATGCCTCGACCTTTCGAACCATTGTCCTACCTGGATAACGCTATTGATAATCATACATTTTTACCTTTTATTTTATTCTATTAAATCTATAAATATTGCTTAAAATGTGAACATTAAATGTTACTCAACTCTACTACTGCTATTTTAATTCAGCTAAGAGGTCACAACATGACGTATCAATGTTTTATTGCCCACACGTCTTTACATGATAAAGATTTGCAGTTCACCAAACTTGAACTTTGGAACACAGCACAATTCACATGAGCTTGAGTTTGAGTTTGAATGGAAGTCAATGGAAAATGGAAAATTCTGTCATCATTTACTCGCTCTCAAGTTGTTTATACCTGTATGAATTGCTTTCTTCTACTGAACACAAATGAAGATATTTTGAAGAATGAAGGTAACCAAACAGTTGATTGACCCCATTGATGGACTACCATAGTATTTTTTTTCCTGCTATGGAAGTAAATGGGGTCCATCAACTGTGTGGTTACCTTTATTCTTCAAAATATCTTCCTTTGTGTTTTCTTTTTTAAGTGAACTATTCTTTTAACAGCCATGCCATTTCAGACTGCAAATGATACAGTATACATTTATTAAGATAAAGTGACAAATGCGCACTTCTTAAAGTGTTACAAGGTATATAGGTCTGTTTGTTTGTGTAAGAGTATATGGTATATTCTTGCTGTAAAACTAACTGACCTTTCTCAAGTACTATCGAGTTGACTCCTGAAACCCCTGCTGAGTGGAACAGGGACACATGAGAACGGTATCGGCCTCCATCAGGTCAGCGGTGTGACAGCCACAGATCAACACTCGCAAACATACACACACACACATTAGCTGGCAGAGGACTGCTTCAAACTGTTTCACCAGCATCAGCACCAAACCACTTACCAATCCATTAGGCTCCATTTACACTTCAGCACGTATCAGCGTTACAAAACCACACGTCTAAACACCCTGATAAGCTCCTCCTGCTAACCCCTGGACTTCAGCTGGTGAGTTCTGCTAATGCAGGTCCCACAAATTCACTGCAGTGTCGAAAGAGAAGAGTTTATTCACGGGCACTCGAGCGCTGCGTGCGCCAATGGCGAGAGCTGCTTCTGATGGAGAACTTAAAACCAGATGAGTTGTGTTGTTTTGTGACAAGGTTTATTTCAGAAGAGGCAAGCTGAGTACGTGAACTAATAAACTGACGTCCTCCAAAGTAAATATATGGGGGGGGGGGGGGGGTTCACCCGTTTTATCATATGCCTGGAGACATCGGGTAATTTGATCACTTAAAAAGTAATGGTTACACTTTATTTTGATAGTCCACTTTAGACATTCTACTAACTAGAAGTAACTTTGCAACTACATTAATAGTTGCATTAATGTATGCGACTTTGTAATATTTATGGGGAAATTTTATCATTTCGGGGGAAAATGTGCAATAAATGGGA
Source organism: Phoxinus phoxinus (assembly GCF_949152265.1). Classification (NCBI taxonomy): domain Eukaryota; kingdom Metazoa; phylum Chordata; class Actinopteri; order Cypriniformes; family Leuciscidae; genus Phoxinus; species Phoxinus phoxinus. The sequence continues at coordinate 19,626,828 of NC_136880.1, read as the reverse complement.
GTGGCAACACTTTTCATATCGTTGAGAATAAAACAACCGTCCTAACTTTACAAATTCAGGTTCTCCCTCCATGGGGATCTTCCATTTCAAAAAGTAAAGCAGATACGGACCCTCGGCCCACCGTCTACATGTCAACTAACTGTCATTAGAGTATTAGTAGACAGTAGTAGACTGTAGGTTATGGTAAGGTGTTAGGGTTCGGGTTAGGAGAATAAGTTGACTTGTAGTTGCCAAGTTACTTATAGTCAGTATAATGTCTGTTAGGGGACCAACAAAATAAAGTGTTAGCAGATATTAAGCACATATTAAGTCTACTAATACTCTAATGACAGTTAGTTGACATGTAGTTGCAAAGTTACTTAGTTAGTAGAATATCTAAAGTGGACTATCGAAATAAAGTGTTACCAAAGTAATTTATAAAACGGATAGTTCCAGCTCTTGATTCTGATTGGTTGAGCCGCGTTCGAAGCCGTTGTAAATTACTCAACAAACATACACCTGTGACCGCATTACATTAGTATTACTGCGCAACTGTCGTTTGTGATTCTTTGTTGCTGCATGTGTTGCTTAGCAACCTCTTTGGAACTACATTGCTTGGCGGAGGAATAAATGTGTTATAAGTTATACGTTATATATTTTTTGTTGCTGGTATTTATTTTATGAATAATTTTATGAATAAATTTATATTATTTTATGAATAAAATAAATATCAAAATGAATATTTTTATGGAGTAACCGTTTTATAAAAATTCCGCTCCACATTGTAACTAACAACGCCCCTTTAGCTGTTCTAAATCCACTGTAAAACACGCCTTCAAGGGGCTTCTTGCTTTATTTTACACCTCTCCTGAACAAGCTGCATGATTGATCACTCTAGTTCATAAATGAATCGTTCTTTTGAATCATTCGGACATGTCTGTGTTGCGTACGGCCGTCTGCAGGAAGCTAGTTATTTTAGTTGATAAAGTTCTAAATATCAAGCGTAGTGTCAGTTCTGGCAGATCACGTTAGTCAAGCTCGCATCAGCTGACTCTCAGCTGATCCACGTCAACCAATAGGAATACGACGCCTATCACTGTATATGTATATAAGCTCCTTCAGTATTATCTGCAGCTATCGCGTTTCTCAGGAGCGAATTACCCTCCTCCATCCCCAGCTCCTCCTCTCGTGTAAGTATGGCATTCTGATTCCCCTTGAATCAGAATCAATTCTCGAATTATGTTGTACTTTAAAATCTTGAATTAATGATATCTGCAAAACATTCATGTTGGTTCTGTTCTGTTTACCCTAAGGGGGGTATCGCTGCTCTCCCTCTCTTATCTATGCTAGGCTGCATGGATGCTAATTGTCAATCGTATTTGACGATAGTGATCCTGACAGAAATGGATATTTTTATTACACGAACGCATCGCTTTAATTCAGAATGCCTTTATTAACCCGCCAGAGCCGTGTGGAAGCACTTTAATCATGGATGCGCTTTGATGGACTCTGCCATTATAAAGCTTGGAAGAGCCAGGACATTTTTTTATATAACTCTGATTGTATTCGTCTGAAGAAGAATGTCATATACACATAGGATGACTTCAGGGTGAGTAAATCATGGGCTAATTTTCATTTTTGGGTGAACTATCCCTTTAAAGTACAATTTACCTTCATCTTTGTCTTCGTGTGTTTGCCTAAACCCCATGCTGACAATAATATAACAGTTTATATGAAATAAAACAATTAGTGGCACTATAAAATACTGATAATCTAATAATGCTTCTGAAAAATAAGTGTTTTGTGTATAAACTACACTTGAACTTCAATTAATTTAATAACAGTTATGCAATATTAACATTTGAGTTCTCTTTGCTACCTCTATTCAAAATCAATTCAAATGTCTAGAATTCAAAAAGCGTTTTCAGCTCATTTCTGAATGGGACCTATAGCCCTGATTCTACACACGCTCATATTATTGATCTGATTATTCTGAGATAAATGCATCCGGTACGATGTTTCTCACAATCGGTAGAATATCAGCATAATCCATATCTCATCTCCACATCTGATGACTCATAAATAAGCTTTTTTGGAAACCAGTGAGTTGAAGTGTTTTGCAAATGCATGGCAAAATAACCTGAAAGCCATGGAGATTAATGGCGTACAAAATCGTGAGCAGAACCGACGTCATCTCTGTCATAAGAGCCTGCCTTCCTCATATCTCTGTGCCTTCATTTCCACCACTGAGCTTGTTTTAAGGAAGGGTTCATGAAGTGTGCTTTCCGAGATCTCTAAAACATGAGAGCTGTGACTCAGACATGACATGAACAAAATGATGGCTAAAATTAAACCGAAGGAAGCAGGAGAAGAAAATGAGTGTGCTTGAACCCTTGTAACTTCAATGCTGCATTATCATATTGCTAATCTTATGACACAATACTTTAATGAACAAAAATACACAGCCTTTACAGACATGGGATAATGTTTATTTAATTTTTTTTAAATATTAAACTAGTTTTATCAATACTTTTCAGTATTGATTGCTGTAACTAGGCTATATTTATAATCAACATTCTTTGATTATATTGATAGAGTTTGCATTATGGGATTTTCTTTTTGCCATACATTTTCTGTATTTTACACAGCATAATTATGTTGCCTACTATTTGCAGTAAATAAAAATAAAAAAACAAATTAAAAGTAATAAAAAACATAATGAAACTATGTTGATTACAAATTAAATATTTACTAAATCCATTATCATTTACAGATCAAATTTGATTCATTAATTTGATGAATTGTAACTGTAAACTTACAGTATTAAAACATAGTTTTGACTGTGTTTTATTTAATTTGAGTATATTCAAAGTTGTAATATATTCTTGTAACATTTTGCTACTGAAATTAATTTGTTTCATGGACGTTTACATGTTTCACTGGCAAATGAGAAAACATGAATAATACGTTTTAAACAGATTTTTTGCAGTAGGCTACTGTCTTTCAAAAAAGTTGCCTACATTTTTTCCCCCTTTTTTTATCATAATTCGTCAACCAATCATTTGCACAGTATGTATAATATACTGTACAATAGAATAGACCTCACTGTCACCATGTACACAGATTTGCACAGAATGACAGCCAGAGGTTTATGTTGTACTGTCTCGGGAGAGAATAGAGCGATCAAACCCGGTTGCTTTGATTCCCTTTGGTCCCAGTGACTCTCTGCTATCATTTCAGACTCAATAAATGACAACTTCTGTGGCACAACACATTAATTCTACATGGCTTCATCTTCACAAACAGGAACAACACAATTCCCTCGCTGTGAAGACAAACAATACAGCTTTGGTGTTACTATTCTTGCATTAAGGGAGGCAGCAAAGACAATGTGTCCACTTCACAAAGTAGCCTTCTTTCCTTTTGTTGCATACTAATGGTATAAGACATGTAAGATGCTGTCTTTTTGTGTACATTTCAAACTTACGGTATTCTGAATTATTAAACTACTGCTTCGGCTTTGTTTAATCGACACTGGATAAAATGTCTGCCATGTAATGGAAATGAACAGTACACACTCTTCTATTATGACTCAAATGGTATCAAACTACAGATTACATTCATTCCATTTATTCATATAAAAAAAAGGACGTTCCCAGTTTCATGGAGGATTGCACTGCCCCCTGCTGGTTGCATTGCGCACAGTTTTCACTTTCAAAAGATTCCTAAAAACGTATAGATGCATTCAGGTGTCAGAAAGTCTAGGGAAATGCTTCTATTTTGCTTTATTGTTATTGTTATTAAATACAGTTTTTAAAATTACATAATGTATTATAAGCATTTAACGCTCTAAAGAGCATCTTGTGGAGTTGTGTCACTTTATTTTTATTTTTTCTTAAATATGTAATTTTTATGTCATACCTTGATTTGCTCATTTCCACGTTCAAGTGTGAAAAATTAAAAATTTACAATATGGGTCTCAGACTTTTGGACAAAACAGAATGGAAGCTCTAGTCATCTTTAAATCCTCCAGGAAAGACGAATTTTCAAACACTCATCATTTTCTCAAACACTCATCATTTTCTCTCTCTCTCACACACACACACACACACACACACACACACACACACACACACACACACTCCTGAAGTCTGTGGTAGATAAAGCGTTGCTTGGGGCTTTTTCGACTCAGTCGACTCCGAGTCATTCTAATTGGAAATTGGTCTTTTTTCTTGTATGAGATGATGACCCAATGGACAGAAAGATTCCTGTTGCTCATTAATATGAGCCTTTGGGATACGCCGCTGACACACTCATTACTGACACAATCAATCCTCTTCAATGTTGAGAGTGTGAGCGGCTATAAATAGTTTTACTCTGAACCCAGAAATTGTTTTATGTTACGGGAAAGTCAGGTATGGTTTCATTTTGAGGTTGACTCTTTCTCTTTCTTACTTAAAGCATTCATTCATCAGGATGCTAACAGTTTCATATGATATATGATGAAATTATATGATGTATTATTTGCAATAAACACTTACATTAAGTACAAATGTTGGGTTGGACTTGATATTATCAGGAATTGTTTGATTTGAGGGATTAAAAATGATAAGAGTTTATGAAGACAACATTTTTAATAAATGCGACGATGCATCTTGCACAACAAGAGGCATTATAAATAACCTGGAGTAAACCGAAGTCTGTTTCATGTTGACTTTAATACACATTTTATTGAGCATTTAATTATGAAGATGGACGACTACATTTCTATAACTGTCATATGCATACACTGCAAAAAAAATTTTTTTTAAAGAGTTTTAAGTAAAACAAAGATTATTTGGAGTGTGTTTGAATACTATTTTAGTTTTCCTACATCAAAATTTCTTATTTAGTTCAATGTGTTACTTGCCGTTTCTTTGTAATTGTGAAATAGACTAGCAATCTATGCGGGAAAATTGTTTCTACACCAATATGCTATTATAAATAACTGTAGGAGTGCCATATATGATGTTTTCTGTACTGTATATCAGCTCGTTCGACTCTAATGTTCAAAGATGAATGCAGCCTGAAGGCAGGCTGAAGCAGCTGCAAAAATAGAACAACATGTGCTGCTGATTTCTGGGGCTGCGGCGCCCCTGGTGGCCAGCGGTGGTCCAGCAGTAAGAGGACACTTCACTGCTGTTCCCCTGCAGAAATCAATACACACTATACGTCAACCAGTGATAATGAGCCTCTCTCAAGTTTCCAGTTGCAACCAGACAAGCCCTAATTACATCCTTACAAAGCGCAGTATAGACTACTAGAACATAGTCCATCAAGTGGATTAAAAACTTCATCAGTGGCCACAGGAAAGTAGAAAAATTATTACATTTATTACCATATTCTACCTTTTAAACAAATTAAATAAATAAATTATTTTTTTTAATTTTTTAATAAATGTATTAATTTAAATAAATTAGTTTATTCTTGTGATAGGAAAAAAAATTAACTTAATAGAAAGTAAATCTTTTTTCAGATAATATTTTATACATTAATACTTCATTCGAGTTAGTGAAAATAGCCTTTGCCAACAAAGTGGGTGATTTTAATGTAAATAGACACTGCGTTGTAGACATATAGACATAAATAGACAATAAAAATAATAATGATGTCATTAGTAATATGGTGCTATAATCAAATTCATTATTTTTAATTACATTTGCAAAAAAAATCCTCCCTTTTTAATAAAGTATCTTAAGTAAAAAAGCATTTGAGCAAAATACTTAGAATCAAAGGTTTTGACTGACACCACGTATTTTTATTTACGTGGTGGTTTTATCCTCTTCAGTCAGTTTTGCATCTCACGCTCAGGTCTGGAAATGATGTGCTATTCATATTACAGTAATGTGTCATTGGCACACTGTAGCCTTGGTCTTATTTGGATGTACAGCAGCTGCAGAAACAAAGGGCTTTGTTTACAGCACGTAAACGTCAGCTGAACCTCTATATATTCCACACACACACACGCACAAAAAACACATCATACAGTCGACGAGCCCTCTTCTAAGAAAACAGAAGGTTTGAAAAGAGCTATTATACATACTAATGGAAACTGATGAAGAAGTTTTGAGGGGCAGCTTATATCAGGCCAAAGTTATACAGCGCAGAGTTGTGCATCACTGCTGGCCTAGTAAAACTCCGGGAAAAGAGCTTACAGTGAAAGTAAGGAGGAAAGTGGAACAAAGTAAGTAAACAGACTGCTATTCTTAGCACAGAGAGGATGAAGAAGTGCTCTGGAGAAAGTTCTCCAGCCACAGAGAAGCAAGGAGAGAGACGGAGAAGGAAGGAGAGAAAGAAAGAAAGAAAGAAAGAAATGAAGATTTAACACTTTGCACATCGATATGAACCTCTCATGAAAGACTCCAGAAGCAACTTGACAGAAAACTGGGAGGCAAAACACATAAAATAGTTTTAATAATTTATTTATTAGTCAACAACATGAAACTGACCCTAAAACTGACCCTATTTGCTGCTTTCTTAACTGTGTAAAGCCTGACATATGAAGTAAAACATTAAAAAAATCAATTAAAATAAAATAAAAATGGAACGGTTTATTGAACCTTTAGACCCCAAAAAAAAAAATTTTTATCTGAGCAAATAATTGGCCCAGAGAATGCAATTATATGATAGCTTGTAATGCAAATCAATGCATTATAGAAGTTTAGCAAACGAAACATAATGCAATGCGATACAATCATCATTGAGAGATGAACAAATAAACATTCAAATAAAGTTATACTTAAAGGCCCTTATACATTATGAAAGTAAAATGGGTTCAAATTTGCAACATTTCATGTTGACATTAAAAAAGAATAAGTAAATGTGACGATGTCCATCTCTCTGTGTGAAGGGCGAAGAAGACTGTTCAAGGTTTCTGAATCATTATTAACATTTTCAGTGCTATTAAATGCTTTTATTATTCATGTAGTCACCTGTGATGGACAGGCATGTTTTACAGAGAATTTAGCACCCATTATCTTCGGCTAAATGCATTCAAATGTAAATTTATTCCCACAGTGTGCTTTTCGAAAAAAATGACAGCTCACGTCCCTCAGAGCTCTGTGATTGGTTGGCTGAACGAGGAGAGATTTTTCCTCCGCTGTTATTGAGGGCCTGCCAACACGTCCCAAGGGCGTGGCAGGAAATGACAGATATGCTGTCGACGCAGCCATGGGCGGGACGCTGGGGCCGAGAGCTGACTGATGGCCTGTTGAGAGGCTCTGAGGTGGGTGAGACGGGGGAAGTTTGGCAGGAAAAGCTGATCAATGCTCGGTGACAGCAAGCCCTCAAAGACCTGAAGAGTCACGATGTGTGAATGTAGAGAGTGCCTGTCACCTTCACACACACACATCTGTGAAAAACAGCTTGAATTATTTATGTCTGCAATTAACTGATTTACAGAAATGGCATTTTCCCACCCTCGGGTGCTAAACGATCACATGCCCTTTGATGTTCAGGTCGCTTTATTATTGATAAAAAAATGCCCACCTCAGACACATTAGCATAAAATTGTCTATTGTCGAACCATGTGATGCCACTTCAGCTGATTTTGTGAAGCTCCACGTCATCTGCAGATGGTAATCTGTGAAAAGGTTTTTTTTTTCTTTAAAAAAAAGGAGGCGACATGCAGGTTTCAGCCTCACCCTTTTCAACCTTAGAAACCATGGCAACGGTGAGGCGGAGGACCCGCGGAGGGAAGAGGGAGCAGCTTTTGCAGCAGAGATAGGAAGCCATTACGGCACAGAGCAGCTGACCTTTGAGCCACTTCAGACTGATTTGATAGGCAGATGGGGAAAAGAACAGACATCTAGATACAGCCAGATCTACTGCATTTATTTGATTGTGGTAGAAGTACAAATATAGTAAACAGGAAGTGTCTGTAAGCAGAGCTGGCCACTTAGTTGGAAAACAATGTATATTAGATTAATCATTATATTGTCTTCAACCGAGACCTCTCAATACAATACGTTTCTCACAAAAATGTTTATTGGTAACACATGACCAGAAGCTCATCCACCTCAAAAGCATGATTTAGACAACTTTATGGCTTAAAAACTGAAGGATTATGTAAGTGCAAAAATATGAGCTTTACAATTCTGCTTTTAAACATACAGTACTGCTGTGACTGTAAGTGGATTTACTATTTTGTTTTCTGTTAATGTTTGCAAACCAATGGCCGAAAATTATTTTTCATAGATACGCCACAAAAACTTTCATCAGAAATTAGGTTGACAAAAAGACTGTTTTGTATATTCTATTTATACAACAGTCCTTGAATTTGATTGGTCAAGCAACTTTCCAAGGACTTTTCACTGTTTCTATCAGTCCACTTGTCTGAATTTGCACGCTCCAGACAGAATGTCAATCTGTCTATTAGTTTTGAGGATGTTTTAGTGACTTTTTCTGCAGGTTACATTGTTACGCAAGTAGTTGGTGACAAGTGACTGTTTTAATCATTCAATCAACCGATTCATTAAAAAAAACTGATTTATTCAAAAACTAAACAAATTATATATGGACCAAGTTTTCGGACCCCGTTCAAGGGGGCGCTGTGGAGCCCCCCTGCCACGCCCGGGTACCAGCTTCAGCCCAGCCCTGAAGGCCGCGGGTTCTGGCCTGTTTGCAAAGACTGTATATACTAAGATGGTTTACTAATCTTACTATGAATGCGAGAAACTGCAAAGTGCAATATGGCGGAACAAGTAAATGCCTTCTAAATAAAAGAGCCAATTGGTAAAGTTAACACATCACTGCAGCTGCCTTTAGAAGTGCCGGGAGGAGTTGCAAATATGGCCACAGAGTTTATAGACTTTCCTTAAAAGGGACTTTGGTGACAGTCTTCATGAGAGATCACTGAATCATTCACTCAACTTATTCATTCAAACAGACTGACTTCAGGAATGAAACACTACCACACAGATTCTTATACTATTTCCATTAGGTTTTTAACAAAATACTGAAACCAAATGATGTTTGTTTCCATTTTAGACGTTGTTCTTCCAATACAGGCCAAAATACTCGACAGTTTTTCTTGCACCGCTCTAATGCTACTGAACTTACATCTTCCTCAAAAGCACTGAACGAATAAATCATTGAAATATTATTTTTTTTGTCATCATTTACTCCAAACCTGTATGGAATGTTGGTTAACAAACAGTTCCCTTTCGAAGGGAACTCAACAATACGTCATCGACGCTATGGGGAACGCCTCAGGCGTGACAGGTGTCTGAAATCACAATCAAACCACGGCAATCACATTGACCGGCGACAGCCCGTGAATCATTAACGTGAATGATTAACGTGCGACCTGGAAGTATATAAGGGCGCCTTGCAAACATGACAAATCATCTTTTCGTCTTCAGGGACTGTTTTGTCTGTAACCGCTTTTGAAAATCAGGTATTTATGAAATGCACTGAGAAGGCTGAGTGTTTTCAACTGTGCTTTTTCTGTCTGGGAAGGAAGAGCGCGCACAGGCAGTTCTTGAGGGAACTGCCTGTACAATTGCGAGCGTTTTTCTTTGAGAACGCTCCGATCTCGTCTGACCCTCTCCTTGAGAGAAGAGGGCTCAGCGTCTGGGTGTAAAAAAAAAAAAAAAAAAAGGGATCCCAGATGAAGCCCGCCGATCGCCTTGAGAGGGGTATAATCCTCTCAGGCGATGCGGCGGCTGACGAGATTAAGCAGTGAGTGCTTTTCCGGACAAACAGGAGATGGCTGATGAGGGTGGTGATAATCAATCTTCTCAGCCACCCTGCCCCGTGTATGCTGAACTGGTGGTTTTATGGTAACGTCGGGGGGAAAAATCGCTCACTATGAGAGCGTTTTTTCCCCAGTCATAAAACCACTAGCTCAGGTGAGCCTTTCATTTCTTCCCGATCTCATACTGAGATCGAGAGGACATGGAAGAACCCATGCTCTGCCCGTGTCCACCGACATCAGCGGGCTAGTCTCACTGATGTTGAGGTGATAGGAGAGCATGGGTATGTGTCGATGCCGCCCATTGACGAGACGTTTGCAACTATCTCGTGTCTGGACAGGCGTCTACACTGAGAGCTCAAACCCTGCCAGTTGAATGGCAGAGCATACACGCCAGCGGGTCAGGCCGGTGCTACCCTGCACATCATGGCGGTGTTGCAGGTACACCAGGCCAATCTGCTGGGGGATCTCGTCCAGGGGGTGGGGCCCCTGAGGCGGTTACTGAGCTGCGCCACGGGAATACATACCGCTGAGATCCGTATCCACACCCAGACAGACGGGAGGGCCTGGCCCATCATGGTCCGGGGACCTTAGACAGGGCCAGAGAGCCAGTGTCGCCTCTCGTGCGCCTCCTCCGTGGAGGAGTAGATCGCTGTAGAGGTGCAACTCCCGCAAGAAGAGGGATCTGAGGGAGGTGATCCAGCACGATTGCACACAGCATCGGCATGGATCACCTCCCCCTGAGGGCGTGATTATATCTTAGCCCTCTCCTCTCTTCCCCGACTCCCCAGACGCTTTCTACATCAGGCCTGAGGCTGGGCTCATGGTTAGAACAATGTTCTGTTGGCCTGCCTCTGCTTGGTTAGGAGAGTGCCTCTTTCAGGCATGTAAAGGTGGTAGACCCCATGTTCATAAAGAACTGTCTGGTAAGTCTTCACTTCGCACGCCGCAGGTGAGCTGAGTGGTCTTCTTTAAGAGTAATTTTGTGTGCAACTAACACTAAAATTTATCTCTCTACAGACCTCGTTCCCTGTATAGAGCTATGGGGTCATGTAAGGTACATTTTTGGAGTATTAGGGCCCTGAAGTCCCCCTTTAGGTGGCTAGAACGACTATCTTAGCCCTCGGGCTGTTAGCCACCTCAGGGTAGAGTAGTTGGTCTCCCTCCCATAGGATTTTCATCTTGGAGTATAGACTGACGCTAGTGCTTCAGATAGATCTTATGTCCGGTCCATGGGACCGTCTGACTTCCTTCCTGAGTACATCGCCCCCTTGAGCTCTGTTTGGGTTTTCAGTGGGCTGAGCGATTCTGCAGCCAGTTGTATGAAATAATAACTATTTTTCTAGTAAGGCTGTGGCTCCTCCGAGCCCTCAGGTAGATCTATGCTTGCAGGCGGGCCCCCACCAGGGGGCCCGCAGCTCCCTCTGTAGCTGGCCTAGGCTGTGCCAGGGATAGTGGAGGCGCTCTGCTTAAGCATTTCTGCCTCTGAACCTTCACTGTGTGAATTTAGGTTCCTAGCATCCCTGTATGACAGCCTCCTCCAATGGAGTCGTTAGGCCAAGGCCCGCCCCCTTCTCTGCATTCTGGGGTGACAAGAGTAATGCAGCGTGGTGCAGAGGTATGGTTTATAAAGATCCTGGGTTAGGCCTCAAATAGGCCTCCCCGGTACAATGTGTCTTTATTGAGCAGGGTGAGGCCGCCTTTTCGCCTCACGAGGAGGCTGGGTCTGTTTGCCCGACCCTGCCGTGCAGAACTAGCTTACGGAGTACTCCCCTGTGATACAGGGCAGGTCTGAGTCCTTCACTTTCAGTTCTGTATTATCCTACCTCGCACCACTGTGGCTCGGGTTGAGCGGAGAGTTCTAGCCTTCACTTCTTTTTTGGTCGAAGTACGCTCCCCTGAAGCCAGAGCATTGCCATGAGCTGACGCCCATGCTTACAGTTGGTAGGCCCCTGACTTTGGGGCCTCCATTGAGGCAGGCTGGCGTATGTTGTACTCCCCTTGCTCAAAGGGTGCTAGCGCTTTTGCTGAGTACACTGCCATGGGCAATGTGATTAGGTACCAGATTGCTGTAGGCGCTGTCTAAACAGCTTATCTGCCTACGAAGGCTGCGCCATTAGGTAGTAGGCCTCAGCAGGCCTCCTGAATGGGCAGCTCCCAAGAGGGCGCTGTAGGCCAGCTCACGTCATGTGGCTGGCCTTGGTGGTTCGGGCAGTTGACTCACTGATGGGTAGTAGGCCCTGAACAGGCCTCCTCGGAAGTGAGTCCCAACATTGTGGGACATACTTGTTGGTGTGGTATGTTTCCCAACAGTGTACCTTTGGAGCAGATTGACTTGCTGTCAGCTAGTAGGCCCAACCAGGCCTCCCTGATAGGCGAGTCCCCAGTGGGCTGGCCTTAGCAGGCCGCCTTCGAACTGTCACCCAGATTCAGGGCTCATAGCTACCAGTTGTTTAAAATTACTATCAGGTAGTAGGCCTCCTCAGGCCTCCCTGAAGGTGAATTCCCACTTTCGGTGGCTATCAGGTAGTAGGCCTTACCAGGCCTCCCTGTAGGCAGGCCCAAAGGGCAGGCAACTGGACAGCTAGCCTGACCTACTATCAGGTAGTAGGCCTCACCGGGCCTCCCTGAAGGCATGTTCTCACATAATGTGATTATCAGGTGGTAGGCCGCTCCGGGCCTCCCTAAATGTGAGCTCCCAAGTATTGTGGCTGTCAGGTAGTAGGCCTCACCAGGCCTCCCTGAAGGTAGTTCCCACATACTGTGGTTATCAGGTTACAGGCCTCACCAGGCCTTCCTGGTCATGAGCTCCCACATGCTGGGGTTATCAGGTAATAGGCCTCACCAGGCCTCCCTGAAGGTGAGTTCCCACATACTGTGGTTATCAGGTTACAGGCCTCACCAGGCCTTCCTGGTTATGAGTCTCCACATGTCAGGTTACAGGCCTCACCCGGCCTTCCTGAATGTGGGCTCCCACATATTGTGGTTATCAGGTTACAGGCCTCATCCGGCCTTCCTGGTTTTGAGCTCCCACACATTGTGGTCGCTAGGTTACAGGCCTCACCAGGCCTTCCTGGTCATGAGAGCTCCCACATACTGTGGTTGTCAGGTTACAGGCCTCACCAGGCCTTCCTGGTCATGAGAGCTCCCACATACTGGGGTTATCAGGTTACAGGCCTCACCAGGCCTTCCTGGTTATGAGCTCCCACATACTGTGGTTATCAGGTTACAGGCCTCACTAGGCCTTCCTGGTCATGAGCTCCCACATGCTTGGGTTATCAGGTTACAGGCCTCACCAGGCCTTCCTGGTTATGAGCTCCCACATACTGTGGTTATCAGGTTACAGGCCTCACTAGGCCTTCCTGGTCATGAGAGCTCCCACATACTGGGGTTATCAGGTTACAGGCCTCACCAGGCCTTCCTGAATATGAGCTCCCACATACTGTGGTTATCAGGTTACAGGCCTCACCAGGCCTTCCTGGTCATGAGAGCTCCCACATACTGGGGTTATCGGGTGACAGGCCTCACCAGGCCTTCCTGGTTATGAGCTCCCACATACTGTGGTTATCAGGTTACAGGCCTCACCAGGCCTTCCTGGTCATGAGCTCCCACATACTGGGGTTATCAGGTTACAGTCCTCACCAGGCCTTCCTGAATATGAGCTCCCACATACTGTGGTTATCAGGTAGTAGGCCTCACCAGGCCTTCCTGAATATGAGCTCCCACATACTGTGGTTATCAGGTAGTAGGCCTCGCCAGGCCTCCCTGTGAGTGGTTCCCCAACGATGCTGGGTTCTGGAAGCTAGTGGCCGCCTGCTATCAGTTCAGCTGGCCTTATTAGGCTGTTGCTAAAAGCGAGCTCGTGCCCTGGCTCAACTAAAGTGTTCATCCTCTGCTTCTGGTTCCCTCCCGGAACTTCTTACTCTGCCTACAGCCTGGTTTCCTACCAGTCGGTCCATTGCTCCCCTCACTGAGGGTCACTATGAGTGTTGGACTTTTGAGTCTGGTCAGACGGTTGTAGGCCTCTCGTGAGGCCTCCCAGTTAGATCAGCCCCTAGGCCTTCACAGGCCTCCTCAGTGTTTCAAACACAAACACTGGGTAGATCCGTGGATCGAGTAGAGAAACTCCCCTCTCTAGCAAGGGTTTAAAGCACTATGCTGAGTCATACTCTCCGGGATATCCCGTCTCTGAGATCCGGCCTGAGGTTCACTGCCAGCTTCGCAGTCCCTCGGGTTGGATGCTTTACCTAAGGCAAATGTCCAGAGGCTCTGTCTCCGGACAGACAGGAATTTGGCCAGACTGAAGTGTCCGACGTAGTGACACCAGGTCAGGCCGTCCTGGTGGCATTTCGGGTGGTATATTCCCCCGTATAGTGACTGGCTGGGGTTCCCTCGGGTTCCCTAGCCACATTCCCTAGAAGGGACCCCTTCTAATTTGAAGTTGTGGTCCTAGGCCTTTGAGCAGGCCCAGGTAGGCCTTCGGATTACATATTTGGAGTTCCTCCTGCTAGGCTTATAGCTTGGGCTATGACCGTAGGGAATGCTGTCACTGACAGCCCAGTGTGACCTGAGGGTGAGTGGTTCTTGCATTTCATTTGAACTTGCTGGTTCTGACAGTTGTCACTGCCTCCTGGCATGCACTCCCCTCAGCATGGCGGAGTGGGTATATCGTTCCCCATAGCGTCGATGACGTATTGTTGAGTTCCCTTCGAAAGGGAACGTCTCAGGTTACAACTGTAACCTATGTTCCCTGAGAACAGGGAACGAGACAATACGTCTCCCTGCCATGCCTCGGGGCCTGCCTACCAAACAGTCCCTTCAGACGAAGGATGATTTGTCATGTTTGCAAGGCGCCCTTATATACTTCCAGGTCGCACGTTAATCATTCACGTTAATGATTCACGGGCTGTCGCCGGTCAATGTGATTGCCGTGGTTTGATTGTGATTTCAGACACCTGTCACGCCTGAGGCGTTCCCCATAGCGTCGATGACGTATTGTTGAGTTCCCTGTTCTCAGGGAACATAGGTTACAGTTGTAACCTGAGACGTTTTGGTGACCATTCACTTTCACTGTATGGACAAAAACATTGGACAAAAAGACATTTCTCAAAATATATTATTGTATGTCTTCCAGAAGAAAGAGTAAAACAGGTTCGTAATTACATGAGAGTGAGAAAATTATGACAATTCACTATCACTTGAAGCAGAATCAGAATCCTTGAGATTAATTTCCATCAATATTAAATTTACAAAGAAATGTAACACTTTAAGTATTCAAGTGTATCTAAGAATAGATAGTAAGAGAACAGGAAGTAGTTCAGTCCTCAGTCCTCAGTGGTCGCCGTGATTTTGCCACGTATATGTTCCATGTTTTGTTGATCAACATTCCTGTCCAAAAACAGTCCTTACACTATCCCTATAATGCTAAACCTAACCTAACCCTACCCATATCTTATCTCAAATCAGAGGGAAATGATAGGTGAATAATACTGATGAAGAAGCACATAACCCTGGTTCTAAGCCTAAACTTGAATAACTGTAAACTTGTCCTTCAAATCTGATTGGTCGATTGGAATGATGTTCCAGGACCAACAAAGATGTTGATCCAGGAACATGTTCTACTAGGTGAAATCAGGTTCACCGTCACGAGCAGGTCATCCTACATGAAATCTGCTAAAAGTTTGACTAACTTGATAATGCTTTCAGCTAAGAATAAGACTTTAAACCCCTAAGCTTTACTGTAGAAAAAAAAAAAGTTACTGCCAATCAACAATCTATAAAACAATCACCTTGGATGTTTACGTAATTTCAACATAAATTACATTAAACTGACTTAAAAAATGAGTTGAATCTTGTATAACTTGTATAAAAGTATAAAACTATAAAAAAGTTGAAAATTGACACGTTGTCATAACCCATTGATCATATGATATTTGCAGTGTACAGTATGTTTAACACATTGTAATCGGCTCAGCTGAGACTCATCCCAGATGTTTGTCTTGCTAACAGGGCTCAAAAGGCCTGATTATCCAGCAAGAATCAGACATAAAATAGCATCTGTCTGCATGAGAAATGTTCCACCTGCAACATATTAGTTCATGCTTTTTGGTTCAAGTGCTTTTGCATATTATCATGCAATTATCTGTACAGCAAAGCAGTACACACTGTAACAGTACTAGATGGTTGCATGTATTTAGTCATTGGGGAGTGTTTGCGCATTCAAACTCAAGTGTACTGCTCACCATGACAGCTGGGGCTTATTACGACAGGCCTGGATCGCTGCTGCCCGCCATCTGTTCGGATGATGCATTTCACGCGGTCGCATTTCAAACAGGCAGAGCCAGTATTTTCAATCAACTTCCTCTCCACACTTACTCAAAGTCAATTTCCGACACATGACGAGATTATTATTCAGGCTTAAAGTTTGGTGGGGTTTTTGCTAACATATTCAGCTGCAGTCTATTTTTAACTTCTATTTATCTCAAAGAAGCCAGACTGTTCATCTCACGAAATCAGTCTAGGAATTTGCGTTGGCCGATCTTTGTGACAGACACTTGAGGAATTCACAGTGATCAACGTGTGGTGTGAAGCATAAAGCTAAGAAACAATCACTTTTGATGAGGAAAATCAAACGCTTGTTTTGCCACACCATTGTCTCTCACTTTAAGTATAAAGTGAGACACATTTCTAAGTCAAGTCTACCTTAATGAGAACGTGGGGGGCTAAGAATAACATTTCTCTTCTCAAGCGTTTATATGAGCGAGTCCTCTGGGAGAAAGTTACAATTGTATCAGTGATATTATGTCTCTCACACTTAGCTGATACAAAAAAAAATTCAACATTAACAATCTGCTCCACCATTATCACAGTAGGAAACATAAGAAAACTCTCAAGTGTGATAATAGTGAGCAAGTGACAGAAACCTAAAGTCACCCAGAGGAAAAATTTATTGTTGCTCAATGGTTGCTTTTCCTAAGCTCATGAGACTTAGTTATGAATCTCAAATATCTCTAATTTTAGCATCAACAGTGTCTCAAATGTTTCTCCTAAAATTCCTTAGGAGAAATCAAAGTAGACACAAATAAGACATGAGAAATATTTGAGAGAAAAAGAGTCAAAACTGAGAATGTGGTGGAAGAAATATAGAACATCTCTTTATTGTCTTGTTGGAATCTCTCTCAAGACTCCATTATAGGGATATTTTATTGCTTAGAGGTTGCTCTTTTTAAGCTCAACCCACTAAACATTGGATGTCGGATAGAATATGTCTATATTGGGTCAGTCAGTCCATGACCAATTCTGGACATCTATTCAACGTCCAAACTAGGTCCACAATTTGGACGTCCAACCATGACCCAACTTGGACGTCATATTGACATTCAACATTTGACCTTTGAAATGGGTAATTTTTTGGACGTCATTTGGACGTCTATGACAGGTGCAGGAAATGTACATGATTAATATATAATATTTTTTTATTTACAAATATCAACCTTGTTGTTATCAACATGATTAATACATATGAATACAGATTATTAATAATTATCTAAGATCGTTTTCCAAAAACTCATTTGATTGTCTCAGCACCAGGTGATAACTAGAGACACAGTTTAATATATTTTTCCTGTAGCTCAAACAGTAGAGCATTGGTGCTTGCAACGCAAGATCATGGGTTCGATTCCAAGGGAAAGCAAGAACTGATAGGAATATAAATGTGTAATGCAATGTAAGTCACTATGGATAAAAAAGCATCTGCCAAATGCATAAATGTAAATACAGAATACATGTCCTCCACCCTTTTGAAACATGACTACAGTTATAGAAGTTGTATAAAAACAATGTAAAATTTGTCTAAATTTTATGTTGAAAAGACATCCACAAACAACCACATTTGGACTATAAATAACCCTTACACGGAGGGCCCACGGATGTCAACATTAGACGTGCGGTAGATGTCGAAAAAATACATTGTCTGGTGTCACAGTCTGCACCCTCCTGATACCGACATAGGACGGACAAGCGCACCGTTGAAACTACGTCATCTGAAGGTAACTTTGCGCAGGGGGAAATATCTCTAATTTTAGTATAAATGTCTCAAATGTTTCTTCTAAAATTTATTAGGATAAATAAAAGTAGACACAAATGAGACATAAGAAATGTTTGAGAGAGAAAGAGTTAAAACTGAGAATGTGGTGGAGGAAACATATAACATCTCTTTATTCTCTTGCTGCAATAGGAATATTTTATTGCTCAGATTATGCTCTTTTTAAGGTCAGGAGACTTAGTTGTGATTCTAAAATATCTCTCACTTTAGTATCAAGAGTGTATCGGATGTTTCTCCTAAATAAAAAATAAAAGTAGGCACAAATGAGACATGATACATTTCTGAGAGAAAGGAGTCCAAAATGAGAGTGGGATGTGAGAAACATGGGAGATCTCTATAGTCTTGCAGAGGTTGCTCATTTTTATGCCATTGGGGGTTTTCACCTGTAATGGACAGGGCAGCATGAGAAGGGACAGGAAACAATGGGAGAGGTGAGAAGGGAACAGGAGCAGGAAAGTAGCTTCAGCTGGGACTCAACTGGGTGCAGTTGTGTCTCGATGTCGATGTGCTGCCCACAAGGCTATGGCTCTGACAGAGGTTTCTCTAAGCTCAGGATACGAAGTGGTGATTCTCTTATATGTCTCATTTAGGTATTAGTTTTGTCTTCAGATGTCTTCAATTTTATTTTAAGAGAAGCATGTGCTTCATGGTTGTCGCAAAAAAAAGTCTCTTTTCACATCTAATATGTGATGTGGAAGCGTGCTATTGCTAGCCTCTCCAAAAATTGCCAACCTTTAATGATACAGCACATTGATTTAACAAATGTTGCTTGTCAATCTGTGAAAATCAGTAGGTCAGATTTGGCTGTTTTACTGCTTCTAGATTCCAGGTAATGTGTTTTCCTTCACCGTTTGACATTTTAATTTGGTTGGTGTGAATATTTTTAAGATAATACAAAGCTCATGAACATTTTATAGGTTAGGCATTAAAGTTGAACATTCTACTTGCTGTACACAAAGCATACAATGGAAACTGCAATTGTCTTTTCTTCCCTATTTTGACGTATCTCTGAATGAAACGTCTTCCCAAACTAGAAAAAAAAATGTAGGATGGGACTTGATTTTGTGACAAAATAATAAACACTGCAATTGTCCATAAAAAATAAGAATTGTCAATTTTGATTGTGACTTCAAAGTGTAAAAAATATACCATCAACAAATGTCTTTGTTTGTATTCTTTGAATTCACATCAAGAAGTCAATCTGTGACTTTTAGATCGTCTATCTTTTTATATGATATGACTTTGCACACAGTGAAATAAAAAAATTCTTTGCATAAACGTGTTTCCAGTATCCCACAATCATATGGTTAGAAATAAATGTCAATTTATGTCTAGGTTATGAGACACTATAGTTTTTCTTCACAATACCATATTTTACAATTGCAAAATACTCACACCTCTTATGTAGTGCAATAACACATTTTGCGGTTGGATGACCCGAGTATGCTCCAGAGAGATGTGATGTAACCACCAGATTAGATGTAGATTAATTTCTTGGAATGGATCTAAGCACGGAGATAAGCGCATCCAGCCAGACAGTTTGTATTCAGTAAAGCTTAGAAAAGCCTTTTTTGGAGAAGATCGTTTTTATTATACAAAAATGTTTCATTGTGTATATTTTTCATTATCAGTGTGGCTGCTTGACAAATAGTTTACTCCATGTAAAGCGTCAAGAATAGGCCATGTAATTCTATGTGATACTCATTTACATGCCATTAGTCTTCTAATGCTACATGTGCATTATTCATAATAGAGAAGTAAGCCTACAATCGAATGTGACATTTCAACACAGACCCTATCATTTTCACTGGTGTGTGGAGAGGTAATTAAAAAGATTGCGTTGATTGACCTTCTCAAATGTCCTTAGTCACGTGGCTTCGTTAGTACACTAGTGGAACGTACAGAAACCAGCCGTTCTCATTGGGTCCTGAGGCTCACATGACGAGACTTCAAACGAAACATGCAAGTCACGATTTGTAATTCTCAAACTCCTGTCTTCAGGCAGCCTGCTTGATCTTATCCAGTCTGTCACACATTGTGGACTGTGACACAAAGCAAAGCCAGGTTCTTTGACTGCCCCCTGCCTGCCTGAGTATACAGAGAAAGTCAATATGCTTCTCTTCATTGAAAGGAAACATATCCACAGGCCTCTGTCCTTTTGAATGTCACTCTATTCTGGGCCAGCCACCTATGGATGATTAATTAAGGTCACTGTACTGGCTCACAGCCCTGCCAAACAGAGCAAGGGATTACAAGATGAAAAACCTGGTTTGATACTTTATACACTGACAGCCTGTAGATCAAGAAAGTCAATGGATAGTCTAACCATCTAATGGCTTAACCATCACTGCATATTGACTGACCAATGAGAAAGAGAATATATATAATGTATATATTCAGAGCAAGTGTTAACGCTTTATTGGGAAATCAGCGTATGATTGACTAACTTATCTTTGCAATGGGTTTTTGCAACCCAGGACAGGAGAAATAATTAAAGCATTGAAAAAAATACAGTTCACGCCGAAATTTCGAAGTTTGATTACTGGAGCACGTTTTACAAGAAAATAATACTTTAAAATTTCATGTTTAGTTTACAGTTTTTCCTGAATTGCTAAAACACATGTCTCGATACAATCACCCACTTTCGCAAAACCTTAAACACACAAGTCAAGTCAAGTCAAGAATATTTGTATAGCGCTTTTCACAATACAGATTGTATCAAAGCAGCTTCACAGTATTAAATTAAAATAATAATAAAATGTCCATGTTTGGTAATGCTAATCAATAGTATTATTCATTGATTAATTAAATTGAATATTGAATTCGATTTGAAGTTTGAATACAACCAAATATTCAAACTACATTCAGAGAAGCTCTGACTCTTCTGGCAAAATCAAACAATTGCCTCAAACCTATTTTAACTGTGCTTTCAGATCATACGCACAACTAGTCAAAGTATAAAGTCAATATTTCAAACACTACAGATCTTTCATTAGACACTACATCAAAAAATGGAGAACACAGATTCCAAAGCATGCAGTTACAGAAAAAGAAAAGTATATTTTGCAACTATGTAAAAAGTATAGTAAACACAACTTGCAGTAGTAAGGTGAATAAATTGTATACTGTATGCACTGCAAGTATAGTATTGTACTGAATATTGTATAGTATGCCTATTGAATGTGTGTATATTCAGCAATTGCAATCTGTGAAAATACAGTAACTACAAAAGCCAAAAAGTAAAAAAAAAAACTCTAAATGAAAAGCATGTTTCTGTAAACCCAAAAGAGTTGTGCAACTGCAAAGTCTGTGAGAGATTCATTGTCCCTCAGCGTCATGTCTTCATTCTGGGTCCAGCCAGAGGATTTTTTTAAACGTCACAGACAATGTCGTCTCTTGCCAAGCAAAGGGGAAACCCCTCTGGTGTGCCGGATCCAGCCTTGACAACACTGTCCACAGCTAGCTTTTTCTTGTCCTCATCCTCATCGTTCACCACCTATTACACACACTCTTTCTCCTCTCCCTCTTATATCAATTCCATCCATTCATTGTATTAACATTCAGTGCATCATTTTGAGTCAATTTTGGCACTCAGACTTGTATTTTGTACAGTTAGTCAGATCACATCATTAGAAACAAGTTTGAACAATTTTGAGTCGTTGTGTGTAAATGATGACAACTGTGTTGTAGTTGTGTTTAACTTTTGCCTGCCTGTGTTTAGTGTTTTGAAACATTAGTGCATCACAGTGCAAAATTGTTTTAGTGAGTGAGAATGTGTTTAGATTTATGCAAAAAGAGTTCATGAGATTTGCAAACAGTGTCTTACCTGATCTTGTTTAATGTTTTACAGAAAGAGCGATTTATTCGACAAATTGGTTTCGGCTAATGAGAATTTGTTTCAGAGAATGGGATTAAGTGTGAAGATGAAGCTCATGAAAATAGCTTGAGGTGAAGTTATGTTGTGAAGGGCACAAGCGCTCATTGTTTCTTGTCTTTTTGATGAATGTGATTATAAAAGTATTTAAGAGTACAAATATTGGTGTGTGCAAACGTCATAAGCTCACCTGTGTATTGTCTGACAACAATATATACTATATTGCCAAAAGAATTGGTATACCCCTCAAAAATCATTGAATTCAGGTGTTTCAATCACTTCCATGGCCACAGAGTTGTATAAATCAAGCACCTAGGCATGAAGATTTCTTCTACAAACATCTCTGAAAGAATGGGTCGCTCTCAGGAGCTCAGTGAATTCAAGTGTGGTACCGTGATAGGTTGTCATATTACTGTGCAATAAGTCCATGCGTGAAATTTCCTGACCACTAAATATTCCACGGTCAACTGTTAATGATATTATAAAGAAGTGGAAGCAATTGGGATAAACAGCAACTCAGCCACGAAGTGGTAGGCCAAATAAAGTCGCCAACTTGCAGAGTCAATAGCTACAGACCTCCAAACTTAGTGTGGCTTTCAGATTAGCTCAAGAACAGTGTGTAGAGCTTCAAGGAATGGGTTTCCATTGTTGAGGAGCTGCATCTAAGCCTTACATCACCAAGTGCAATGCAAAGCGTGGGATGCAGTGGTGTAAAGTACGCCGTCACTGGACTCTAGAGCAGTGGAGACGTGTTCTCTGGAGTGACGAATCACGCTTCTCTGTCTGGCAATCCGATGGACGAGTCTGGGTTTGGCGGTTGCCAGGAGAACGTTACTTGCCTGACTGCATTGTGCCAAGTCTAAAGTTTGGTGGAGGGGGGGTTATGGTGTGGGGTTGTTTTTCAGGGGTTGGGCTTGGCCCCTTAGTTCCAGGGAAAGGAACTCTTAATGCTTCAGCATACCAAAACATTTTGGACAATTTCATACTTCCAACTTTGTGGGAACAGTTTAGGGATGGCCCCTTCCTGTTCCAACATGACTGCGCACCAGTGCACACAGCAAGGTCCATAAAGACATGGATGATTGAGTTTAGTGTGTCCTGACCTAAACACCTTTGGGATGAATTAGAGCGGAAGCAGAGACTGCGAGCCAGGCCTTCTCGTCCAACATCAGTGCCTAAACTCACAAATGCGCTTCTAGAAGAATGGTCAAAAATTCCCATAAACACACTCCTAAACCTTGTGGAAAGCCTTCCCAGAAGAGTTTAAGCTGTTATAGCTGCAAAGGGTGGGCTTTGGGCCAACTCCATATTAAACCCTATGGATTAAGAATGCGATGTCATTAAAGTTCAAGTGCATGTAAAGGCAGACGTCCCGAAACTTTTGGCAATATAGTGTATATCTGTGAATTGTTCCTATGCATTCCAATGTCAGACTGACATTTCATATATATTCAAATTGTATTTATTCTAATTATATTCAATCTTTAATTGATATTGGACCAAACTTTTGTTTCACACAACATTATCCAAACCCATTATTACTTACAAAACACAATCAAGGGGGATTGATTGAGACAGACCACTGTCTGCTGATTGTCACTGCCTTGTTCATTAATTATTCAGCAGATGCACTTGCCCTGACAGACTGTCACCGGACGAAGCGTGACTTAAAGAGTATCCACAGTCCTTTTGGCCCAAAAGTAGGATCCAGTTGCTGTTTGTGAGGTGAAATCTCTCAGAACTATTTAATGTAACATACCAATTACAAACAAATGTGTGACCAATCAAAATTGCAATTGGGTAATGTAGAACATTATCAAAAACAAAATCTTTATCAAATAACCAGTGGTCTCTAGATTATTTTACAGTAAGTACATTTGAGAGTCACAACCTTCTGCAGTCAGCTCTAGTAGGCCTTGACCCTGCAAAGCATGAACGATTTGTCTAGACAGTTTCAATGAAGAAAAGTGAATACATCCTCCATTAGCAGAGTATGCTATTCCCTACAGACACAAAGAAATCCTGCACTTAGTATCATGGTCTGTAAGACTGAAATAAACCACCAATAGATATGCAAAGTCTACTACTAAAATATACTGATGTGACAGGATTATGAGGAACAAGGCTTGACAAATTCGTACGTTTTTATATACGTTTTACGTAATTGCACAATTGTTTACTGTGTTACAATATTTTTTTATGTAACTGCATGCTTTGGATTGTGTTTTCCATTTTTTTATGTATTGCCTAATGAATGATCTGTGGTGTTTATATTTTGACTGGTTGTATGATCTGGAAGCATTATTTGATTTTGAGCACAGATAAAATGATTTTGAGGCAATATTTTGATTTTTCAAAAAGAGTCAGATGTTATCTGAATGTAGATTGAAGATTTGGTTTTGTGTTTAAGGTTTTGAGAAGGTTGTGTTTTAGCAATTCAGAAAAACTAAAAGATTAGCCTTTAATAGAACTCAATATGCCAATTTTTGCCCCACAATTCTTAAATATTATATATCATTTTATTTATATATCTATTATATATATATATATATATATATATATATATATATATATATATATATATGAAATTAAAATGATATATAATATTTAAGATAATATTTAATATTTAATTTGCAAAAATTAGCATATTGAGTTCTATATATAATATTATATATATATATAATTTTTTGATAGCACACAGGTTGCTTGAAGGCTGTTATTTGTGACGCGTTATCGGCTCTGACGTCATACTTGTCATCGAAGGTCAGTCAGAGCAGTGAATAGTGAAAATAACATGTGGCAGACGCATCGTAAAAACTCTTTGGATTACGTGTTATGCGTACGTTCAGCTAAAAGCACCCTGCTGGTCACTATTTGTTTAGCCTTCTTTTAGAGAACTAACCCACCTCAGGAAACGTAACAGTTGTGTTACAGTTTAAAACCTTCTTGGGCCACATCTGGTTAAAAACAGACGTTCAGTGCACTACACGACCAACTCTGACTTTCACATTGCACGTGAATCCAACAAGAATAATCCTTAGCCTAAGACATGCAAAACCAACTTTAACTTCTGCTTCATTTCTTGTGACATATGGAAAACAATCTATAGCCTATGCGTGCCTTATTAAAAAAAACACAAAAGTTCAAAATATCGTCCCCAATACAAAACAGAGTCATCGCGTAAAGGGAATAAAAGCGCGATTCTTACGTCTTCATCCTCGCAGGCGTTTCTCTTGCGATACTGGACCGGAGGTCGGGATGAGGGGTGCTGAGGACTCTTCCCAGCCTTATTATCCTCCTCAGGAACCTGTCCACCCAAGAGACGACTGGCTTCAGGTGGATGGGGAAAAGAATTGTTGGTATTAATCTTCCCCGTGAATCTCTGGTAAAGCGAAGCCATGAGTCCGGTAAAATCACTAAAGCATCTCAAAGCGCGAGATCTCTCTTCAGCTGCTCTCCTTAGATGTGTTTTATTTTAATGTCCCTCTTCCGCAGAGGGTAGGTACACGCTTTTCTTCTCGAATAGCCCAGAGCCTGGTGTCCTCCGAAGAAAGGCAGTGGTACGAAGCCTTTAATTGAAATGAATCTCTAATGCGCTCCGTTGGAGTAATTTCTCTGTTTTATGGCTTTGACTGGAGCCCGGGCGGTACTAGAGAAAGTCTGCTCTGCATTCAAAGCACGTTGTTTCCTCTATAGCCCGTCTACAGAAAAGCGACAACAGCCTACAGTATATTAAACTGCACTGAGTCAACGGATTTAACAAACAGAGCTTACAAAATCTCACTGCATTTCAGAGGATGAGGCGAGCGATGGAAAGACAGCAGTGAGAGCTTTACGCAGAGCTGTATGTGTGTGTGTGTGTGTGTGTGAGACGCGTTCTGCATGAGAAGTGACTACTGACAGGATATTTATCTGAAGAACATACACCACGCACAGCTCTCAAATCTCACATTCACTTAGATAGAGCAATTACACTGACCGAAACTGTAGACTTTGTATCACCCATTCAATCAATGGACGATTACAACTGTTCAATATTCAGCAATAACCTATCTTTTACTTCTAAACAATGCTGGAAAGGTCATATACGCAGTACTGGAGTGCCACACCGTGGTAAAATGAAATACAACAGCTCAGGTTGCGTTAAACGACACTCATTATTAGTTCATTCATGCTTTCCATTAAACCGCTCAAATACATTTTAATTTGAAAATGAAATCGATTGGAACTTAGTTAACGCCATGCGTTCAGCACCTGGACAGCTGCACACGAACATTAACATAACCGTTAATTCGAGGCTATTTGTATTTTCCCCGCGAAATGTGCTGGATATGGCACCTTAACTTTTGTTCTTGAAGTCCTAGTCTTACAGAAACGAATTAGACTGCACTTTATAAAAAATAAAATAAAAACCAGCAATGAAATTGATTAATCTGAGAGTTTTTTTCTAACAGTTCAGAGGTTCTTTAAAACGTTTAATGGCAGTATTCAGTTTTAACAAACTCTGAGTTTTGGAATATCAGTTTTGAATATACATTTTTGGGTCATTATTGTTACAGTATATGCATATTGTACAGTACTGCATGCGTGCAGTAACTTAAATTAATATGGCTGTATTGTAATATGACTTTTTGGGATGTAGCTATTTCTATAAAAGTGTGCAACAGACTGTCATAAATATGCTGTGGATGAAAACAAAGAGCTTAAGTTAGCCACTGCTCAGTGTGGCAGTTAGGTGTCAAGTGATTTTGATATTTTTAACTAACATTTGAAATGTTCATAATATCAATGACTATAACTCTAATGGGATGGATTTTTTTTTTTAAGTCAAACAAACCAACAAATACCACAAACACTGCAGATTTCATTAAATTCATTGATAATATTTGGTGTCATTAGGCATTTTTTTTAGCTAATGAGGTATTTTATAAATATTAAAGGTGGGGTATGTAATTCTCTTTTTTGGCCATTTTTTCAAAATCACTTAAAATCCTATTCCTAACCCACTTACAGCCACTGAGTTAGAAGCACTGAAATAAAAATTAAGCAATTTAATCATCTGTGGAACGTGCAGGACTCGAATAACTCCAGCCAATCATTTCCAAGACCACCTAGAATCATTGGACAGTAAGTGCGTCAATCAATCGGTCGTACCATCCCCCCATCCATGTCCATGTTCTTTGAATGGGTGGAGTCAAAGGAAAGAAGGTAGGACCATTTGAGTTGTGTATTTTCAAAATCTGCCAGCCGTTTTGCAAATCACATACCCCACCTTTAAGAATAAAATGATGTAAACTTAAGGACATAAATTAAACAAAAACAATATTCCCAATTAGTTTGAAACACCAGGGAAACGGAACCTTGGCCATAACTGCTCAAAACAATGTAGTGGATCCAACCATGTTTAAATCCAGAGAAATACGCAGTTGAAAAACGCAAAATGCAGTTTTTTTTAACTTAACTGAACAGCTTCGGAGTCATAGGAATGGTTATATGACTTTTTTTGGGGTTGAATGGTGGCCATCTCGCTTCCCCCTGGTGCCTGTGAGCGGAAAAAATACCCTTGCAACTTTGGGCCGGCAGGTCGCGTGATATCAGGTCTCGCGATGTAACAAATTGCTTTACGGCACTGCACACATACACTATCTCAACATTTATATGCCAGCCTTCTGTGTATCATACATACCTCAGTAGACATGGCTCCGTGCATTCGCCAGCTTCTTTGAAAGCTAATGCACATGACCAGAGGGAGAAGATGGGAAGGGGGAGAGTCGACAAGTTTTTACGACAGTGTTGTCAAATATCTATTCCGAAGCTGTAGGGGGAGCTCTATAGAGAAACCTGCAAGCAAAAAGCAAGAATACAGCGCAGAAATTGCCCAAACTGCATAGCGCTGCTTTAACTAGTGTCATTGTGTCACCTGTCAATAGCCGCGTTTCCATTACAGATTTGCGCAAATGTTTTGCGCTTTTATCTAAATATCGATACAAAACTATTGCGAAATGACGGCGTTTCCATTAACCGATGTTATGCGACTAAAACGTCCTTTTTTCTCTCGCGATAAAGTCATTCCAAAAATCACGGCAGCGGACGTTGGTTTATATAATCTCACAGCCACCGCATTAGACATTATTATTATTAATGGAGGGAGACGTACGTGTTATCCAAGCATTAATGGCAGGGAAAGACCCTTATATTCCAAACGAAATATAAGGAGTTTCTGGGTGTTTCACCCTCATTTCTGCGCTGAGGTTTTGATTGTGGCATTTCTTTGAAGTTTAGAATCCAGTATTCCTGTAGGCTAATTATTGTTTCTTTTATGAATTTAATAAAGAACGCTGTCTCCTATTCCAAACGATCCATGTAGGCTACTTTTGTGTCCATTCGTTTTTTCCTTTTTAAACCCGTAATTGAAAAACGAAAAATAAACGGTTGTCTTTTTAAAACGCAAAGTTGAACACCACAATTTTAATTTGAACTGGCTACACCAACTGCTGCGCAAAAAAGTAAATATCGACGAATTTTCAGATGTTTGTTTAATGACTTTTTTCCCCTTTATTAAACATGTAAAATATCCACAAATTAATATTGATTTTACTGGTTTTCTAAGGCCAAATTAGAACCTGGAATTGACATTTTCCCGCAGTGCTGAATAAGAAGAGCCATTAATATTATTAAACTATTGTTTTCTAACTCGGCTAAAAACATCTCCATCTCCGCTGTTAAGCAGATGCGCTTTTAGAGAGAAATGCACCTTTCATACGGATTACTTAATCAGAACAAAATGTATTAGCTTTCGATTCGAATTTGTTCGTTTTAAAGTGGACATTTCAAGCTTTAGCTATATAGGCTATATTTTGTTTCAGTTCTCGCGCTCCAGTTCAGGGAGATCATGAAAACGCGCCTGATTGTTTTATTTTATTTTACAAAAGCACAACATTTTCTTGTTATTGTTTACACACATAAAAGTAGTTACAAATAATGTATTATTATTTTCTGTATGAACAGAAATTATAGAGTAGGCTATATTAAGTTGTTTCACTGTTAATAGGAAAATGCAAGTGTTCACGCCCGCGCCTCCGTGCCATGTAGTGCGCGCTCCACACTCCACTCATAGCCTACCCTTAGATATGCGTCAAAATATTGTGTTTATTTGTGATAATCTCAGCTCTGTATTATTATTGTCTAACCCGTATTATGAATGACATTTGACGAATTGCTTTGTTCCTTTTTTGGATAAAAGCGTCATCTAAATATAGCCTAGTAAATGTTATAATAATGATGATAATTATTATTATTTGCGTACACGGACCCCAAACACACCGCGTCTTCTAAGTCAGGTGATTGTAAATGCGCAAAAACTGTTTCCATTGCAGTTTTGCGAAATATTCCTTTTTCGAATTGGCTGAAAAACCTCCTCATGCGAGCGTAAAAACTTTTTTGCGATAAACGAGAGTTTTTGCGAAATTGACGTGTTTCCATTGAGCGTATTTTCAATTCGCAATTTCAATTTGCGCAATTTGAAGGGTAATGGAAACGCGGCTAATGACATCATATCCGCGTTACCCTCGATTTCCGTTTTTACTTAAAAACCATGGAAACACCACATCAACGACGTTTTAATATATTGTGTGTTTTATTAGACAGGTGAGCAACTGTTTGCTATTTAGGGTGCAGGATAGTTTTCACCCTCCCAGTGAATTCTAAGCAGGGAGGAGAAATGGACAGAGTTTGAAGGCCCCCAAATCTCTTAATGGACATAATAACCAAAAGGAAAGCCCCCTTGAACGTGAGACATTTCTCAGATGCTGACTTTAGTGGCTTGAAGGGGGCCAGGAATAACCCCTCGAGAACCACTGCCAGATCCCGGGTCCATGCCCCACGGAGGAACCGTACGACCAAATGGTGCTTCCCCAAGGGCCCATCACTTAATGGAGCGTGGAAAGCCGCAATGGCAGCCACGTACACCTTAAGCGTGGACGGAGTGTGACCAGCAGTTAAGCGATCTTGGAGGAACTCCACGCTCCCTACACCAAACGGGGAACACATTCCATTTTAGGCCGCACAGTCTCCTCGTGGATGGAGCCCTAGAGTTGAGTAAAGTCTCGACCACTCCGGCTGAAAGACCAGCCCCTAGGTACTGAGCCCCCTTAGGGGCCAGACCCACAGTTTCCGCAGCTTTGGTCGGGGGTGATATAACGTACCCCCAGCCTGGGAAAGCAGGTCCCTCCTGAGGGGAATTTTCCACTGAGGGCCTGCCAGGAGTGATATGATGTCTGAGAACCATACCTGGGCCGGCCAGAATGGGGCTAGCAAGAGCACACTGACCCCGTCCCGACTGACCCTCTCTAGAACTCCCCGGAAACAGAGCGATCGAGGGAAATGCTCCCAGAGGAGCTGGATGCTTAAGGGAGAACCACAGCGGACAATGGGAGGTCTCTTGAGATGTAAATAGACCCACCTCCGCTGGGCCATACCTCTCCCATATGGACTCCACATCTCAGTGAGGAGTCTCCATTTCCCTGGGCCTCTGTTCTTACAGGACCAAAACATAAAGGCTCAGAGCCACGTCGGGATGGGGAGCTCCATCTACGATCCCCGTGATCTGAGACACCGCGGGGAGCGCGAGCCTGGTAAATGAGTGACAAACAACACCAAATAGACAGACAGTTTACACAGAGCGCTTGCTGAAAAGCATAACACTCTTATTATTTGAATTAATCTCTTGTTTTCTTGATTTACCACGAGTAACATGTTTGTACCATGCCTTAAAGACAACTACATCTGAATGGAAGACCATATGGAGCAACAGAAACAAGATTATGTAAAAGATTTGTAAAATCTTTCTTTTTTGTTATGTAAAAGCAGCAGAAAGAACAATGTATGTGCACCAGGGCTTTTGAGGGACTCTAAAGCACATACAACATTGATGGCCTACAATTGTGAAAAAGCATTACCATTCCATAACACGAATGTACTGTAAATAGCACTAAGGAAAAGCAAGTGTCTTTCTATATTGGATTTATTAAGACGGTATGATGGTAAAATATTTTTCTACACATTCAAGTCATTTTGTGTTTTTTTTCTCCCTCTCCTTATTTTTGGCTGATTGTAAGGCAATTCTTAGGATTCTACGCTTGTGTTTTTGAATAACTGCATGCCATTGCTTAAGTGTTATAATACATTGAATACAATAAAAACAAACTAATGGCTTTTGTTTGGAACACTCTGAATAAATGTTATATATATATATATATTTAAAAAAAAAATATTGAGGCCATACTTTATCAAATCAAGCTCAAATACATTCTGTTCTTGTTAATGTGGTCCCGACAGTATCACAAATATCTCTAGAAAGCAAGCGAAATTAAATAGTGTGTAAGAATCAATTAATTTCCTTTTAACTGCGTGTAATTTCCATTTTCTTTCTGAGCAGGCAGTCAGCTGAAGTGTGCTTACTCAAAACAGAGGTGCTGGAGGCTGAATAACTTATAGTCTGCATTATTCATGCACTCGGTGCTACAAAGGTGTTCAGGTTTAATTGACTTAAATGGGCAAAAGAGAGACTGCTATCATGGATACACCTTAATCATAGCTTCTAGATGATAAACTCTTAAACCCGACCTCAAGGGATGCTGCTTGACCAAGTAGTGTCTACATGGTTCAAACTCTTTTAACATCCACATTTACCCAAAAGCCAGGTTGAAGTAAACATGCCTGTATGCAAAGTACATATATATATATATACAAGTCTTTCTAAGATCTAAGGGCCTTTTCTAAAAATCTAATCATTAATCTAATAAAATAACCCATAATACTTTACGAAACAAAGTTTGAGGCTGCACTTAACAGAATGTTTTTTTCAGTTTTGAGAAATCGCTGAGATTTCCTTTATGGCTTTGTGGGCATCAAGAAGCTATACTCCCCTGGCTTTTTCCCGAGTCAAGTCTTGAGATTTAGCTTCTTTTGAGATGCAGCAATATTGATCCCATACAGTCATGCATTTCAAAGTCCTTTTGAAGAATTTATGGTGTTATGTTGTGGATGCTGCAGAAGACTGAGCGACAGAAACTCTCATCGCAATTAATTATACTCATTTTCCATGCTTCCTTGATGGTTGTCATGTTAAAATAAGGGTATATTTTTGGTTCATTATTTTTTATTGCTGTTTGGAGCTTCATTGTGTCCAATATTACAATTGTGAGTGCGGTGCAAACTAACAATTTATGTTTACATCACAAATATTTTGTTTACAATGATCTATTTAACTGATCTGAGATTTTGATCAATTTGAGCATCAATCTCAATATCTTACTTGGCATTAAATAATAATGAGTCATCTTAACAGAAAAAAGCAATGCAAACCGCTCTTGAATATCTTACAGCCTATGTATGACAGACATGATGTGTTTCTGCTTAAGTGTTGTATATCAAAATGCAATTAACCACAGTGAAGTTGACTCTAATAAGATCCATGTTCAGTTGCGAAATAAACTCCTTATCAATCAAATGCACGTCAACATTCGGTTACATCCGATTGCACTGATATGACACTTAGTGAACACCATTAAAGTACTTTAACTCTCAGAGCATCTTTATGGCACAGTGCCTATATTTGATTGGGTGGCCAAAAACACTGTAAACACAACAACAGTATTATTGGACGTTTTCTTAAAACTTTGTTTTGCTTTATAAACGGTGCATTGAATGGTCAATGAAAAAGAAAAATTGAATTGAGAACTTTTGGAAAAGTTGTGAATGCCCAGTACAAAATAATGGCTCACTGACAGTTTCTTTCAAATGCACAAGCGTTTAGGACGGACAACAATAAAGATTTGCTCAGGTGTAAACTGATTGATATTTGATGAGTTGGTTGTTTGTGGGTTCATCTTTGAGGTGTCAACTGTGTTTAAAAGAGCATTTATCTTTGTGGAGAGTTCAGCAGACCTCAGCTATTTAAGATCAATAGAGTAATCTGTCAGGACGCTCCACAAATACTCTGTGCAATACCAACCTGACTCATAGGATGACAGAGAAACATCTCTTCAAGGTTTAGGGCTGGATCTCAATTTGCTGCCTCGCTGACTGAAATGGACAGTTGCTGAATAAGCAGAAAAGTCATTTTAAATGCAAAGAAATAAAGGAAGCTGATGGAAGGTTTTTTGATAAGGTAGGATTCATCTAATTGTAGGATTGTCAGTGGGTCTTTAGTAATGCATATAGTGTAGATCGTCAACTCTTAGCTTTACTTCTAACATTTCATCTTGATGGTTTAGTGTTGTATGCTTCATGAACCACATCTAACACAATCAGACACTTTATATATGATAATGGTATGTATTTTGCTCATTAATCAATGTTTCTTTTGTCACTCCTGTATGTACTTGTAATGTAAAGCAGTTCCCTTTCGTCCAGGGAACTCCGACGTACGTCGGGTTCCCCTGACGAATTGGGTTCCCCTGACGAATTGGGATCACGCTAGGGAGCCTATTACCTTCGAGAACTAAACAAAAAGCCAATGAACATTGGCATGCAACATTTGCATTCCGCGGACCCGCCCGTCAGCGCGGGTATAAAAGCCGGAAGTAAACATTGCATCATCGCCTTTCGCTTCGGAGCATCAGTATTGCTGACTTCAAGCTAAGCCTTCTGGAGAACAAAACAAGCGTTTACCTGGAGAGCAGAATCGCTGGTGTGACGGCGCGGTGCAGCGATCTTCGCCCTCGGCAGCAAAGGGTTGCAGTTTTCCCCCGATTGTCTGCTGCGGTGGTCCCTCGGCGCTTCGGCGTTTTCTCTCTCTCTCTCTCTCTCTCTTGTTTTTCTCTCTCTCTTTTTCTATCTAAAAGAGCTGGCGGGTGTTTCGCGTCCTTTTCAGGATGTCGACTCACCCGTGCGTTTCTGGATGTGGTAGACTTCTCCCTCCGGATGATGGCCATCAACACTGTCTCGCATGTTTGGGCTTAAGGCATGCTGAGGCAGCGTTGTTGGATGAGTCATGCTCTCTCTGTGGGAACATGACCATCGCGACGCTCCGCTTTAGACTAAGATCCCTGAAATATGGGGGAGTCCCTTCGGAGAATGCTCGATCTAGTTCGTCTGTCGGTTCAGTTCGGCAGGCGGCTACTTCGGTCATTCCCGTTGGTGAGCGTATGAGGGTTACAGTGCGGAATGTCTCGTGTGGTGAAACATCCTCGCGAGCTTCCCACTCCTCTAGCAGCTCGCTGCCAGTGGCGCTTCCGGGGGAACCTCCGGGGCCGTCCCGCACGGTTCCGGTTGTTTCCTTTGGAGCGCCCCCGGAGGACCAGATGTCTATCGCGGCATCGGAGGAGGTGCAATCATCTTCGGGTGAGGAGTCAGCGGCTCCACCCCCTTCGGGTGCGGTGGCTGCGGCTGACGCTGATCCCGAGGTGGTTGCTATGCTCGAAAGGGCGGCCGCGAATGTGGGACTCGAGTGGAACCCTCCGCCCGGGCCCTCGCATTCGCGGCTTGATGATTGGCCTGCTGCGGTACGTGCGGATGCCCCGCGTACCGCTCCAGTGCCCTTCTTCCCTGAAGTGCATGAGGAGTTGAGGAAGTCCTGGTCGGCGCCTCTGGCGTACCGGCGGGGGCCTCCTCGCCCCTCCCTCTTCACCACCCTTGACGGCGGGGCGGCGCACGGGTACGAGGGAATCCCCACGGTGGAGCGGTCTATCGCGATGCAGCTGTGTCCGAAGACCGCTTCCACCTGGCGGGGTGCCCCTTCACTCCCCTCCCGCGCCTGTAGGTTCTCCTCGGGTCTAACCGGGGAGGCCTATAAGGCGTGTGGAGACGCCGCCTCCGCCCTGCATGCCATGGCTCTGCTTCAGGTCCACCAGGCCAAAGCACTCCATGACCTGCAGGGGGGTGGTCCCGACCCAGCCTTGCTGCAGGAGCTGCGTGCGGCGACCAACTTCGCTCTACGGGCGACGAAGGTTACCGCACGTTCGCTGGGTCGAGCGATGTCCACGCTTGTGGTCCAGGAGCGCCACCTGTGGCTTACCCTGGCGGATATGCGGGAAGCCGAGAGGAACAAACTTCTCGACTTCCCCGTATCCCCAGGGGGCCTCTTCGGCGAGGCGGTGGATAACTTGGCCCAAGAGTTTTCTGCCGCCCAGAAGCAGTCGGAAGCTATGCGGCATGTCCTGCACAGGAGGAAAGCCGCTGCTGGCCCAACTCCTGTTGCTGCACAGCCTCCGGCCGCTCGTCGCCGAGGTCGTCCTCCTGCGGCCGCTCCCCCTCCAGGCCAGCAGCCTCAGCCTGGGGGACGGAGGTCGGGCCGTAAGAGGGCGACCCAGCCCGCTCCGACGCCACCTGCCCCTCCCAGGAGGAAGAGAGGTGGACGTCGTTCCTGAAGCGGGCGACCTGGGACTGGATGCTGCTGCTCTTCGGGAGGCGGTCCCTATTCGCCTCCTCCCCCCGGGGGAGGGCCGGGTGGAGAATCCTTTGTTTGTTTTTGTTCCGCCACTGACACAGTCAGTGGTACCCACTTCCTCAATAAAAGAGCAGTTTCCGTATCCTTTTCCAGGTCACCCACGGCCGAGACTGTCGGGCACGCAGTCTCCCCCGTGCGAGAGGGTCGCAGCGGCGGCGCGTGTCGTCTCAGTGCGACACGGCCCCCGCTCCCCTCTCCCCAGCCTGCGGGTAGCGGCCTCGCGGATCCCTCCGCGTCGCCCCGGCCCACGGCTGGCCACGGAGGCGCAGAGACGGGGTTGCGAGGAGTCAGGGCCTCGTTCCTCGTCTCTCCCCCTCCCCTCGCCACGGGGCGGCCCGCAGCAGAGGGTACACGAAGAACCCTCTCTGCCGTCTGCCCCCCGGTGTGGACAGGTAGGTGTCAGTACCTGCGCCCAGACCCCGCTCGCGGTCGCCACGTCGTCGCTGGAGCCGGGTCCCTGTCCCCCGCCCTGCTGCCCCTCCGCGGGTACGCCGGTGGTTCGGGTGGGTCTACTCGCTCGGTTCCTGGAGGCCTGGCTAGCGCTTCCAGCTCCGTCCCGGTGGATCCTCCGCACCATTCGGCTCGGCTACGCAATTCAGTTTTCCCGCCGGCCTCCCAGGTACAGGGGCATTCTCTTCACCCGTGTGCGGTCAGAGGATGCCCCTGTCCTGCGGAAAGAGATCGATGTCCTGCTGGCGAAGGACGCGATCGAGCCGGTCCCTCCTGCCGAGATGAGGTCCGGGTTTTACAGCCCCTACTTCATTGTACCCAAGAAAAGCGGTGGGTTACGACCGATCCTGGACCTGCGTTCCTTGAATCGGGCCCTGCACAAACTCCCCTTCAAGATGCTCACGCAGAAGCGCATTTTCGAATGCATCCGTCCCCGGGATTGGTTTGCAGCAATCGACCTGAAGGACGCTTACTTTCACGTCTCGATACTTCCTCGACACAGACCGTTCCTGCGGTTTGCGTTCGAGGGTCGAGCGTATCAGTACAGAGTCCTACCCTTCGGGCTGGCCCTGTCCCCCCGTGTCTTCACGAAAGTCGCGGAGGCGGCCATTGCTCCCATGAGAGAGCAAGGCGTTCGCATCCTCAATTACCTCGACGACTGGCTCATTATAGCTCACTCTCGGGATGTTCTGTGCGAACACAGGGACATGGTGCTCCGGCATCTCAGTCAGTTGGGTCTTCAGGTCAACTGGGACAAGAGCAAACTCTGCCCCACGCAGAGGATCTCTTATCTCGGTATGGAGCTGGACTCGGTCGCCCAGACTGCGCGCCTCACAGAGGAGCGCGTCCAGTCAGTGCTCACCTGCCTCAGGTCTTTTCGAGGCAGGACAGCGGTTCCACTGAAACAATTTCAGAGGCTCCTGGGGCATATGGCGGCCGCAGCGGCGATTACACCGCTCGGCCTGTTACATATGAGACCGCTACAGCGCTGGCTTCACGATCGAGTCCCCAGGTGGGCGTGGCAGAGTGGCACGTTCCGGGTCCAAGTGACCCCGCACTGCCGCCAAACCTTCTCCCCGTGGTCGGACCCTGCGTTCCTTCGGGCTGGAGTGCCCCTGATCCAGGTTTCCAGGCATGCTGTGGTTTTCACAGATGCCTCGGCCACGGGGTGGGGGGCCACGTACAAAGGGCATGCAGTCTCGGGTCTGTGGACGGGGCCCCAGCTGCATTGGCACATCAACTGCCTGGAGTTGCAAGCAGTACGTCTGGCTTTGTGTCGCCTCGTAGGGGTTCTCAGACACAAGCACGTACTGGTCCGTACGGACAACACTGCGACCGTTGCGTACATCAACCGTCAAGGTGGTCTACGCTCCCGTCGTATGTCGCGACTCGCCTCCCACCTCCTCCTATGGAGTCAGAAGCATCTGAGGTCGCTTCATGCCGCTTACGTGCCGGGGGCTCTCAACCGTGTGGCCGACGAGCTTTCACGGTTCACCCCCCTGCCCGGAGAATGGCGACTCCATCCCCAGGTGGTCCAGCTGATTTGGAGTGTCTTCGGAGCGGCACAGGTCGACCTGTTCGCCTCTCCGGACACGACCCATTGCCAGTGGTTTTACTCCCTGTCCGAGGGGACCCTCGGCACGGACGCCCTGGCTCACAGCTGGCCCCGGGGCCTACGCAAATATGCGTTCCCCCCAGTGAGCCTTCTTGCGCAGACTCTGTGCAAGGTCAGGGAGGAAGAGCAGCAGGTCTTGCTAGTGGCGCCGTACTGGCCCACCAGGACTTGGTTCCCAGAACTCATGCTCCTCTCGACAGCCCCTCCTTGGCCGATTCCTCTGAGGAAGGATCTACTTTCTCAGAGACGGGGCACTCTACGGCACCCGCGTCCAGACCTCTGGAAACTCCATGTCTGGTCCCTGGACGGGACGCGGAGGTTCTGAGTGGACTGCCTCAGGCAGTGGTAGACACTATCGCTTCCGCTAGAGCCCCCTCTACGAGGCGCCTCTATGCGTTGAAGTGGAACCTGTTCGTCGCTTGGTGCTCCTCCCGTCAGGAGGACCCCCGAACTTGCCCGATCGGCGTTGTGCTTTCTTTCCTGCAAGATGGGTTGGAGCGTAGGCTGTCCCCTTCAACCCTCAAAGTGTATGTCGCTGCCATTGCGGCGCATCACGATGCAGTTGACGGTAAGTCGGTGGGAAAGCACGACCTGGTCATCAGATTCCTGAAGGGTGCTAGGAGGTTAAACCCTCCTCGCCCTGTACACTCTGTACCCCCTTGGGACTTGACTCTGGTACTGAGAGCTCTCCAGAGTCCTCCCTTTGAGCCTTTGCTGACAGTAGAGCTTGATATCCTGTCTATTAAGACAGCGCTCCTGTTAGCATTGGCTTCTCTTAAGAGGGTCGGGGATCTGCAAGCATTTTCGGTCGACGAATCGTGCCTAGAGTTCGGGCCGGGCCTGTCCCACGTAACACTGAGACCCCGCCCCGGATATGTGCCCAAGGTTCCTACCACTCCGTTTAGAGATCAGGTAGTGAACCTGCAAGCGCTGCCCCAGGAGGAGGCAGACCCAGCCCTAGCTTTTCTCTGTCCCGTCCGCTCCTTGCGGTGTTACGTTGACAGAACGCAAAGCTTCAGGACCTCAGACCAGCTCCTTGTCTGTTACGGAGGCCGGCAGAAGGGGAAGGCCGTCTCCAAGCAGAGGTTAGCCCACTGGATAGTGGATGCCATCACCCGAGCCTATGAGGCTCAGGGTGAGCCTTGTCCCCCCACGTTGCGCGCTCACTCAACTAGAGGTGTTGCCGCTTCCTGGGCGTTGGCTCAAGGCGCCTCGCTGACAGACATTTGTAGAGCCGGGGGCTGGGCGACACCTAACACGTTTGCTAGGTTCTATAACCTCCGTGTGGAACCGGTTTCCTCCCGGGTTCTGGCTTCGTCCAGTGGGTCGAGGGAATAGGTTGTGTCGGCTTGCTGCGCCACTCTGTAATCAGATAAGTGCGTCTCTTCCGCTCCGCTGGCCCCTAAGTGGTAACCTCGTTGAGCTCCTCCATCACCCCCCCGGCGCCCGGCGTAGCGGACCGCCCGGCGCCAGGTTTGCTCCTCTAGCTAGAGTCGTAGCAGACTGGGTGTTCAGTGGTCTTGTGTACCGGTTTTTGCCACGTGCAGTCCAGCCGTGTCTTCCCCGACGGACTCGCGCCGTCGTCCTTGTTGTATGCGCTCCCAATTCCAATGGTTGGGACCATCTCAGGGACTCCATATGTTCACTATGTGAATTCATATGAGTATTCCAGGCCAGATCAGGCATCCTGGTTTTCCGTAGTGTGCCTCCCCCCCCCCGGGGGTTGAGGCACGCTTCCCAGTGTTATCCAATGTCCTCTGTGTGGGTCTTGCGGAACAGCAGTGGATTCCTAGCAGCTCCCGAAATTTATTGAAAAAACTGCTGTAGGGCGGCTTAGCTGGGCACTGGAAGGGGCCAGCACCATGGCGTTTTATTAGGGATCCCAATTCGTCAGGGGAACCCGACGTACGTCGGAGTTCCCTGGACGAAAGGGAACGTCTCGGTTACGTATGTAACCCTCGTTCCCTGAGTACAGGGAACGGAGACGTACGTCCCTTTGCCATGTGGCTGCACCTTCGCAGGGGCCGTTACTTCGGCTCCTCAGCGAAAAGCGATGATGCAATGTTTACTTCCGGCTTTTATACCCGCGCTGACGGGCGGGTCCGCGGAATGCAAATGTTGCATGCCAATGTTCATTGGCTTTTTGTTTAGTTCTCGAAGGTAATAGGCTCCCTAGCGTGATCCCAATTCGTCAGGGGAACCCAATTCGTCAGGGGAACCCGACGTACGTCTCCGTTCCCTGTACTCAGGGAACGAGGGTTACATACGTAACCGAGACGTTCTGTCCAGCAATGCAAGCATGAATCTCATATATAATAAAAACATTGTATAAACAGCACAGGGTACCACATTTTGCCATTGCAGCAATATACATAAACATTCATGGTCCTTTTCAATGAAATTACGGTCCATAGTATTGGTCTATATTTCCATGTATGCATTTGGCAGATTTTTTTATCCAAAGCAACAGCAATACTAAGCTTTAAGCATGCAAAATGACCTTGGACCCAGCAATACTGGAAACCATGCAGCATTTTTTTGTGTAGTGTGAACTATTCCTGTTCTTTGAATTCACAAATTTGTGAAATCCAAATTGATTAAATGACTGTCAGAGTTCATAAACGTCCGTTTATGAGTGGATCAAACGTCTTTGCATAAACTTGCATTTCTGGTCTTCTAATGTTCAGATATATATATATAGTGTGAACTATATTGTAGTGATGGGAAGTCTGGTTCTTTTCTACGAACCAGTTCTTTCGGACAGTTCGTTTCAATGAACCGGTTCCAAAATAACGTTTCACCAGTTCTTAACATCCTCACATGATGTCAATTCTATCATCCCAGTGGTTGAAAATACACTCATATTCAAATAAAGTCATTTGTAATTATAACTTAAGTTAAATAATCATCATCATCATCACCATCTTGGGTTTCTAACATTTATGGTTTGCAACTAAAGCACCCAATACAGGGACTGATGTGCAAACTTGGATGTTTTACATGCTTCGTCTGTTATTAAATAAACTTACATTTCGTCAAATTCACCCCCTAATTCAAGTCCTTGGTTCACCTGTGCTCATATTATCAGCACAGCATCAGTTGTCCAAAAGAAAGTGTTCGGTTCAGACGGTGCTATCACGCATGCCCAGTATCTCCAGCTCATCGGTTTTCGAACATGTCCGAAAGAAACAGTTCTCGGTTCAGTGTACTGGTGATTCAAAAACTGTTGCAACCAATTCTTTGACTTGAGAACCACTGTAGCAGATGTGTAAGTGTGCTGAGCTGAGGACTTCTGAAACCTGAATATACAGTTGACAAAAGTAAAAAGTCGAAGCAAGAAGTTTTTATATAAACTTATTTAGAAATTAAATAAGCTGTTCCTGAAAACATCATGCAATATTGATAAAACGGTTTAGTTTGACAGTTTTGCAAACCATTCATTGTGTTTTCAATCTTTAAAATAATACAGGGATACGACCCCAGACAGCAACATAGTGTTGGCCCAGATCTGGGCCACATCTGGTATGAGAATTCAACGCGTACCAGATGTGGGCCGGATCTGGGCTGCTGTCTGGGAAAGTAATTCAGTCATAAATATTTCCAATTATGTTTTATTTTGTTACACTTTCTGATGTTTCTAAATACTTAAGAATCATGCATTTCGTCCCCCTGAAAAAATACACGTATACTCATTATCTCTAGCTCATCAGTTCTTAGTTTGTCGAACGTGTCCGAAAAAAACACTTCGAGGTTCAGTGTACTGGGGATTCGAAAACTGATGCAACCAATTCTTGACTCGAGAAGTATCAGTGTACAGCTGCTGTTCAGTAGTACACGCATGCTCAGTATCAGCCGTTTGTACTCATCAGTTCTCTCATCACAACATGTATCAGTTCAGTGTATTGTTAGATTAACTGGAGTAGTTAATTTCGAGTTGGAGGGATTGTCAGGCAGTGAGTAACTTTAGTAACTTATGGATCAGCACTTAAGACATGAGCGGTGTAGAACAATTGAGTCCGACGAACCGGATATCGCTACTGTATTGCACATCTCAGATTAATTGACTTTGCTATCATTTTATTATTATTATTATGCATTATGTTGAAATATTCTGTTTTTCCTGTATACTATACATTGTCGTTAAAGCTCACAAAAATGTGAAAATATTGTACATTTTCTCAACCTCATGTCATTCCAAACCTGTATGATTTTTACTTCTGTGGAACATAAAAGAAGATCTGAGAAATGTCTATACAGTGGATGTTAATGGTCACCAAAACGGTTTAAATGTTTACCAACATTCTTCGAAATATCTTATTTTGTGATCAGCAGACAAAAGAAAGTCATACAAGTGGAACAACATCAAGGTGAGAAAATGATGGCAATTCTAATTGTTGGTTGAATGACGCATAAGCATTAAGCGGAATTATGGATCTTGTCGTCAAGCTGATGGATCTAATAATGTTTATGGATGAGTGAATACATTGATGTTTTTATCATGCCTGTGGTATGAATACTGGTGATTGTCGTTTGAACCTTTCTGGATCCGCTAACAAACTGTAAGTTTAATTATATCAAGTGCTGTGAGAAAAGGCTATAAACCTCCAACATCCTCACACGTAATATAGCCTGCAAGCCGAGACACCTTCTTTATGTCCAGATGTGACGTAATGATGCAAATACATGCTCGAATTTCCTGCGGAAATCCAGCAGTACCACTGGAATTAAAAATATCATTACAAGCTTACAGTTTATTGCAAGGCAAGCAGATAGTTTTGAACACTTGCTCAAAAATTTATTTTGGATAATTTTTAACCCAAAAAAGTTACGGGCTG
This sequence comes from Phoxinus phoxinus, assembly GCF_949152265.1. Taxonomy (NCBI): domain Eukaryota; kingdom Metazoa; phylum Chordata; class Actinopteri; order Cypriniformes; family Leuciscidae; genus Phoxinus; species Phoxinus phoxinus. The sequence continues at coordinate 19,584,788 of NC_136880.1, read as the reverse complement.
CAGCTTTGAGCACCATAAATAAGTGACCTTTAGAAAACTTATACTGTAAAATTTCTTAAACTGTTCTAACTTTCAGGCTCTCAAGGCCAACATGAAGTTTAATTTGTTAACCTATTCTCAGCACCTGAGGTATGTGAAAATTCACTTTTGCAGAGTCAACTGATTGCAAGAGCAGGCAATTTATTCATAACTACTTACGAAGCTTTGATTAAAATTGTGTTACGAATGGGTCATTATTATTCTTACAGGGCATATTGAAAAACTACAGTACGACATTCAGAACCTCCATATATGCCTATCGACTTGCACTTTTATCTTTAATCTCTTTTCTGCAGTAAATTGCATGAAACTGAGCATGAAAATGAGGATGTGTTCTTACTGAAGATTTTTCTATTTACTGAACCAAGTTTTTTTTTTTTTTTTTTGCTTGAGAGAGAGCACATCATACAGCCTTCAAATCCAATTTTTAAAATGTCCAAGATAAGGTGCCAGAAAATTGAAACTTATCCAAGGATGATATGGAGCAGACTGTGGGAGTAAATTAGACAGAGACATCTATAGAGAGTGCAAGGATTAGACGCATGTATTAGACTTTATAGTAACTTTCCGCAATGCTCTTCAAGTGTAAGGCTAGAGGTGGTTTCAGAGGGTCACCTTTTTCAGGTGAAAGCTAAAAAGATTTTACTGTAGCAATCAGTGAACACTGACACTGATGTGCGGTGCATCAGTGTCGCCTGTGCTGCAGGGTGTGATAAGCATTGAGTCTCAATGGATAGCAGAATGCATTTCAGCCTTGGGTCCAATAAGAAGTATTTATCCTCTTTATGGTTCTGCATGAATGTGTCTGTGTGCGCATGCCATTATGTATTGGCCCAGGAGACTAAAAAGCTTAAAACGGTTTGATTGAAAGTGAAATAGTCCACCTCTATTAAAGCAAAAATTGTATGCACTTGCAAGTAACCGGGCGCATTGAGACGGTACAGAAAAAGTCATACAATTAGCAATTGAAGAGTTTAACTATATAGAACTAACAGAAGTGCCCTTGAAGATGCTTGGGCATCCATATCCAATAAAAAAAAAATTCATTCCTTGAGATAGGCTGGGCTATGATCATGACATATCAAACCTTAATCTCTGTAGTTCTTTCAGCTGTACACTTCAAGAGTTTTGTCATGTCTTACAACATGGAGAATGTTCTTGATGGGTCCCTAATGTTGACACTGTAATCAAAGCATTTTGTACTTTAGCATATTCTCTTCAGAAGGTTTTAACTAGTAAAAATCACAAACATTAAGCTTGCAGTTTTGTATGATGCGGTTTATGGAATGGCTGACATAAATGCCACAAATACAAGGCCTTACCTTTCTAAATGAAGTGCTGGTGTCGATCTTCAATTGACTCACAATAAGAACTGACATTGTGGATTGGCAGTGCATCAAAGTATGGAAGTCCACTTGTGGTACAGCGTGTTTTACCTGCCTGCTGTTTACTTTGTCCTTCTTCTCACTCTCATATGTTCAGTCTTGGCTGCACATGCACAACCCCGAGCGAAGTATGCAATTCCACGGCACCCGCTGCTCTAAGCTGTATTTTTCTTCTCTCAGTCAAATTCTCTGTCCTTTCCTTCTTCCCTCACCTCTCCTCCGAACGCCGTCTCTCTCTCTCCTTCTCACCCTCCCTCTCTCTTGTGTTGCCCCACTGAAGCGTGAGGGTAAACCACTTAAATATTCTGGGCAGATTTCACAAAACACACATAAAAACAGCAGCAGGTGACAGCAGCCCTTGCCAAATGGTTTAGAGACCAAAGGAAAAAGTATGAATATGTAAACTGACTACGGCTGGGTTTCAATAGCAACAATAGTGCTGGTAAGTGTTGGTACGTTGGTAAACCATTTCCATGAATGAGTTCAAAGTGTCCATTTCAATGAATTTATTCAACAATTTGTTTGCATCATCACTCAAATGTTTATAGACTTGTGGCATTTTTCTTTAATTGAACTGTTTTATCTTAAATATATGCAGGTAAATAATAGAGGCTGTGTTTACACTTGGCATTAACATGCGATCACCGTGATCCGATCAAGCAGATCAGATCATAAGCCAATCAGGACATGGTGCGTTTACACATGTCCACATCAAGTGGCTTGATAACAGATCGGATCTCGCATTCCTGCGGAAAAAAAAAAGAAAAAAAAAAAGGATGGCTCCAGTGCAAAGTCGACGTGAAGTGGTGGTTTTTTTTTTCAAAAACAGTTTTCATTTTACAAATCTCGCAAAATGAGGAGGATGAAGAGGCTGCAAGTACTAATAATGTGGATAGATGTCGTAATGGAAACAGTAGAGAGAAACCTATGGGTCCGAGACTGTTGCCAGCTGTGGAGGGAAAAATGCACGTTCTTTACAAAAAATTAATGGTTCTGCAACTTTCGGGTGCGGAAGCAAACATTTTAGTATATTTGCGATGTACTTCGCACTCGACTGTATCGCAAAACCACACAGCTCTCAGTTCCAGAGAGAGAAGGGGAATAACGACAGTGGACGGGGTTTTGTGTGACGTCCACCTGTGAATGCAGACACGATGGCTGGATTGCGTTTACATTACACTGAGATCCGATCACAATGCGTCCTCAACTACCTCCGCACCTGGACACGCTAATCGGATAACATTCGCGGTCGCATGTTAATGCCAAGTGTAAACGCAGCCAGAGTTTTATTACTGTATGTATAATTTTCTGTGGCAAGTGGTGATTTCTTTAACCATGCTTTTATTTTATAATTAGTAAAAAATTAGGGGTGGACAAAAATGTCGGTCGCCGAAAATTTCGGCCGAAAATGGCATTATCGGTTTCGGGCCGAAATAAAAATGCCAGCCGAAAATGAAGGTCAACCGCGCCCCTCCCATCCGCGCGCAAGCGCTTGGGTTTCCCTCACGGTCGAGCTGTCACTCGTCACCCACCCCACCGTGCTCAAGCAGGTTTCACTCACGGTCGAGCTGTTTGCACGCGTCTGCAAAGATTGAGCATGTCAGCGGTATGGAAGTATTTTAAAGTTTCAGATGAGGACAACCAGCGCCGCCGCTCCCACCACGCGCATGAGCTGAGAGGGCACCAAAAAATTGCGTAATGAAAAATCAATAATTATAATGCTTGCTGATATTATTTCAGTATAGAAATACAAACATCCCAAGTCTCCCGGAAGTTCCGGGAGTCTCCCGCATATTGATAGCGGCTCACTGATGCCCGCGAATTAGTTAAAATCTCCGGAATCTAGAGCGAGCGCGCCCGCGAGACAGAGACTGTGCTCCAAACCGTGTAGCGCGTGCACGGCAGAGAGAGAGAGAGAGCAAGAGACCGCGCGCGTGTGCCTCATGAGGGGCATGTAATATAAAATATATATAATATATAAAATATTTTAGGTTTTGTTATGTAACTGTTAGTGGTAATACAAGTTTGATGATTATTCTATTGGTATGTGATTTTTCATTTCAGATCCATTAAAAATTAAGCAATATAAATTAATATATATTAAAGTTTTTAAAAGAAGCCATTTTCGGCTTCAGTTTCGGTTTTCGGCCAAGTGCATCCTAAATTTTCGGTATCGGCTTCGGCCCAGAATTTTCATTTCGGTGCACTATAAAAACTATAAGTATTCTTTAAAAAAATAAGTTGAAATAATGCAAATTGTTGACTGTAACAAGCAGATATACTATAGATTAACAACCTCGGATAGTTAGAGTAGGCCTACTTGCATTAGGTCTGTACTTAAACTGTTTTGTCTGTTAAGTTTTCTTTAAAAAAAAAATCCATATGGAGAAAATGAAATACTATGAAAATAGTTTCAGTCATTACTTTTTTCCATTTCATTTAGTCTAGTTAGTTTTGTATCAACCTGCAATATGATTTTCGGTGATCGAGATCTGGCAGCAACAGCACATTGTTCTGCTTGGGCGAGCGATTTGCGGACCGCTCTCCTTGCGCATGGAATCCCCCATATGCCAGCAAACCAATGAGAACCTGGAACAATGATGATGATGATGATGATGCATAACACCAGAGTGTAAGCGCCAAAGCTGTTGTGGATCCGCTTTCCCGAAATTCCTGAAAATTACAGTTGTTTGGGAAATAAATAAATGGCGGACAGTTGCATTACCACGATTTTAAAGCCCAAAACTCATCATCTGCAATGGATTGGGTATGTAGAGCAGCTTATATGGACTGTGTACCCCTGTAAAATATTATTCCTTGTGTTCATTTAGTGAGATTACTTTTAAGCCAAATTAAAGTCCTTTCAGCTCAAACAAAATAATAATGGGATATACTGAATATTGCTAAAAAGCTCAAATATATTTTTATAAGACATTTCACCCAGTCCTAGTGCTGACAAATACATGCGTCCATATCCACAAGGACAATGGAGAGCATTTGCACATTTCTGTTTATGTGGTCCCCTGAAATAGATCAATTCAGTTTAGTGAATGATGCAGTACAGGTGATATTTATGCTGCACCGTCATGAGGTAAAGTCTCCCTGCCAGCAGACAAGGTGCTGGCATCCCTGTTGTCCATGCAATTTCATTTACGGAGTATCTTTGCCTCGCACACGCCCTGTCCAGGTTTCAACACCCAATAAAGGATTTATTACACAAACCCCAGTGACTCCAGAAGATTTGTTCTGGACACAGGAGAGGGGTAAAGAGAGAGAAGTGGCACTGTGTTGAGTAGAATTCATTAAAAGACAAGAGAGTTTTATTAAAAGCAGACAGTATTTGGCTAGCATGCTCTTAATTGACTGAGAGGGTAGAGACACAAGATGTGCTGTAATGGAATATATAAACACATCCAAAACATCAAGAGTCTACAGACGGCTAAATGAACTGGCAAATTAAATGTGCAAGTGTATGTGTGGATATCTGAGTGTAAGAATAATGCTGTTATAAAACAACTTGTGAAGTTATACAAGTACAGAATAGTGTGTGCGGTCCAAAAGACACACTAAAATTCTGACATTTAAAACATTTTAGCAAGTTTTAGGATTTTGACCAATTTAAAACAAACTAATCAAACAAGTAAATGTGTGACTTTGTTAATGTGAACTCTTAATATTGATGGTCAAATACAATACTTATTGAACAAGGTATTGAATCAAAATTAACTAAAATGTGTGCATTACTGTGACGTAGAGGCGGAGACGGTCGAATCCATTTGCAGATATTTATTAAAGGTGAAACAGAATAATCAGACAGGATCTCAAATGATGTCAAGGGTAATCCAGAATCGAAGTCAAACAGGCAAAGTTCAGAGGCAGGCAGCAAAGGTTCACAAAACGAGTTCAGAGTCCAAGTTAAACACACAAGATCAAATCCAAGCACAGAGAAAACAAGGGTTACACACTGAGACAGAGGTTGGGTAAAACAATACTTCACAAATGACACAGAACAGAACAGTCCAGATAAAGGGTAGCTGAGGGTGCACAGGTGAGACTGATGAAAGCATAATTAGGTGATTAGGGAATAATGAGCATGAAGGATAAATGGGAAATGAAGTCCTAGTATGCAGGAGAGAGGGATCTAGTGAAACCAGAAGGAGGCGTTGTCGTGCGTTCCGTGACAATTACCAATTAACAAGGCTGTTGATAGATCAAAATAGGGAAACTTACACTTCTGTTAATCGGCCAAGTGGGCAAGGTTATTAGCCAATGTCGATAATGGCAATATGGTCGACTATCAGTTGACTTATCAATCAGAGTTAGATTTTTGAAACTGTCTCCAGGTTTGCCTCAACATTTTCAACAAGATCACAAAAACTCATAGAATAGCATTTACTCTGTTATTAACAAAGACTGATATAACACTTCCTGTCTCGAAGGAGTTGGGCCACCAGCTAAATTAAATAGAAGGATATAAAAGCAGCAATTTCTATGTCATGGTGGTGGTGGTTATTTTTCATTTTGCTCCCTGGGCACAGTTAACAGGCTTGGACCCAGTAGGCTGTCTCATAAGGAGTGATATATGAAATGAGGCAGAGTTGCACAGTATCCTCCATTAGGTTCAGTTTAAAGATGGTGTAGGGCTTTGGTAAATAAGTTATCAGCATCTGCAGTCTGCTAGAGTTCACAACATTGTATGTGTTTATAAGGTGCTATTGATTTGACCTCTCCACTAAAGCAGGACCATAATGACTGATGATTACCTCATTGGATTTAAAACTGTGGAAAAGTTGAATGGATCGATAGTTTGGTCTGCATTTAAGACTGAGCTAAATGATTCTTATTTATTCTGTGATTTTAAATTCCCAGGCAGAGCCAAGTATGGACACAAATTACGGGAGTTATTGATGCCACCCAGCTGCCAGACTTTCACTTTCACATATGTGCCAGACTGCACACATAAAGCCACCTCTCAAACAGCTCGCGAGTCGCAAGTACCAAAATGAGTGGCTTACTGCACTTAAGCGGTCAAATACACACAAAATTATGTCAAAATGCCCGTCTTGGCAAATATTTAGATAAACATAGTCAGTTTTTGTTCCATGAGCTTGTTGGGCACATAGTTGAGGATGCAGAAAATATAGTAATTACATAAGTAATTTATTCATCATCTAATTACACAATTATTATACACATCTGGAGAGCACAAGTTTATAAATAAGTTAGTATGCAAGAAGATTGTCAAATATCTTTGTTATATCTGCATATTTATTATGAAGTACTGAAAACGTATTAAAGTATTAAAGCATTCAATTCTAAACACATTCTTGTTTGAAGGTCTGACCATGGACATTGGGGAGGGGGGCTTTGACACTGACCGTGAATGACTGAAGACAGTCCATACAAATTCACAGAGGCAACAAGCCACGGTCTACTAGGATATTTCCCTACAGGCCTACGAAGGCTACCTGAGTCTGTCTTGATTGAGTTCTGCTTGACCGCTTCACTGTAAAGTAGACATCCTGAAAATATTGCCTTTTCCCTCTTGGGTGAGGGTAGTGCAACTCTTCCTTTCTCCATATCATAAGGGTTTCAAAATCTTGGTGCCCGGACCGGTGACCGCAAGGTCAGGGTCACGTCTATCAGATTCCGAGCTGGTCCGTTTTGTTTCCAGTGGATGTCACTTTTTGGGTTTTGTTTCTCATTCCTTGTTCTTGTCTGTCATGTGATCCTGCCATGTGTTTCCTTGTCTGTTGTGTCATGTTGTCATTGTTTATGTGTTCACAGGTGTCCCTTGTCTTGTCATTAGTCTTTTGTGTATTTAGCCCTCATGTTTGCCCTGTTTTATGGTCGAGTATTGAATGTTTCCTAATATGTCGTGTAAGTTTATGTTCTTGTTTTGAGTTCCATGCCTCGTCATGCCTTTGTTTTAGGTTTGATTACGTTTTGGAATAAATTGCATCCTGGGTCCTCCACCTTCAGTGGACTTCATTCGTTACACTATGGTAGATGGCCATATGATTATTATCCTCAATACTGGGTATTTTCTAACCAAAATTTTCCATTCTTTACAATATAAACAAAAAATCGAATCAAAATCAAAACAATCTAATTGAAAAAAAAATATGGTAATTTCTTTATTAGGCTATTTATATTTATGTAAATATCTTTGTGTTTAATTTGTTTATTTTGATAGGCCCCTCATTATGTGTGTTTCAATTTATACACTAACTAAAACAGAAATAATTATATAGCAAATATTTATGCAAAATATGTCAAGATGATTTCATATTATATTATGATATTTGATATTTAGTTATCTAGAAGCCAATGTCTTGTTTTTGTGAGAATACTCTTTTTGTTTATATAAAGTCAATACTTTTTCCATTCCTGATCTTGTGAATTTCTAATAAGTGCTGTATATTTCAGAATGAGATTTTTCACAGCTTCAGTTTCATGCTGCAAATCAGCGGATGTGAATTAGACACATTTATTTAGCTTTAATTAAGAAAAACCTTTAGCTTTTGGACATTTTAAAACAGCCTTTTTCACAGATTTAATTTTCAATCTGCATTAAAGAAACAGAGGTGCAGTCACATATTTTTTTGATTTGTTAAATTCAATAAGTGTATGTGGCCTTGATGTTGTATGCATAAATAACTGATTCAAAGTATTTTTATTTTTTCTAAAATATGTCATAGACCTTTACCATACTATTGAAATGACTCAGGACGAGCTATTGGCAGCTCAAAGGCAGCCATTTAAGTTCAAATTCAGCACAAGAATAAGATAAGAGCTCATTTATACTGACTGTCAAATTTGAGACTTAGTCACTAGCACAATCAAAGAGAAGCACAACTGAATCATCCATTTAACAAAAGCAGCTAAGCAGAAAATAGAACTTTTGTTTCCCTGTAAGCTCAGAGGTAATCCTTCACTTTAGGGATGAAGCGTATTATTTAGATTAAGAATATGTTTACACTGTTTGGGGGCATAAATGTTGCTGCATTGTTAAAATGTAGTTTTTCACTCAAAATGCCACTGAATTTCAATCATATAAAGTGTTGGGTATAATTACTGCAATGTTAGGAATGGAGGAGCATGAGAATGCATGTTAAACATGCAAATCTAAACCTCTATGCATCCAACTTCTTAATGTTGTTTATGATAAAAAAGTGCCCCACACAAGCCCAGAATAGTACCTACAAAGTGCTGTCATTACATCCAAATTTCAACATGATAATTACTCTGCTTTTAATAAAAACTGGACAGAAGAGAGGGGAGTGGGATCAAGAAATGACCCCAGGGTTCCAACAGAGTATTGAAGGGTTGGTCAAAATCCCTTGTCTCTTCAGTCAGTTATATATATATTTCATTCCATATCCTTTTGAATGCTTACATTACTTTTATACAAATCAATAATCAAATATATATATGCATTATCACAATCATTTCTATATTCTTTTGTGCTTGTGAAATTATATATTTTCTCTAGAGAGCAATGCCATTTCTCTCCCTTCCTTCCTGAGGAGCTATGTTTTGGTTAACTGATAATGCAGAGCTCAAGCACTCTTTGGCCTTGGTGATGTTATTTGGTGTTGTTCTGTGTGTGTGTGTTTGACTTTCTACATAGGCACGGGGGACACAACGCTCAGCCGTATTGGCGCTCTCTTCTAACCTGCGAGGTCAAAACTGACCTACATCTAAGGATTGGCGACAGCTATCCTAACTAATGGCGATAGGCACCTTTTATCTGCTCACATGTGTGAAATTGTTTATGGTTCTATATTCTCTTAGCCAATCAGATGTATGATGATGCGATGCTTGCCCTTGTAAAATGGTATAATTGGTGTATGATTTTGTGTAAGGGAGAGTTGGCTTGCGACCTCCTCGTGAGACTTTGACGCTCGCTCTACCGATGAAACTGCAAACTATTCTTCAGTAAATTTTTATCTTTTTGATTGAACCTCACGACTCCTGGTCTTCTTTCATCATATCTGGTCTCGGGTCTTATAACTGTTACCCCCCTAACAGTTTGGTGGAGGATTGGCGGGAAACCATTCTGTGGTGACATCTCTGGCAAATCAGCAAACAAGGTAGAAAGATTTTATTAAGTATTAGGGCTGTCTGATTGGAAGTGATTTTGAAGGGGAACGGGAGAGCTTCACTCCGACGAGGCGAGTGAAGATTATTTATACTACGAGAGTATAAAGGGTTGCTGTTTTGTTTAAAACAGCAAAAGTGAAACGCACTCTGTGGGGGCCCAGTGGGGCAATACGGGTGTGGTACACCACCCCAGCAGAGGGCGTCCCTGGATTAGGTCCAGTGGCACCGCAAAACCTGATCAATCTCTTCCATCTCAGATAGGGGATCCCCGAAGTTAGTGATTCAGGCAGATAGGGAACAAGATGTTAGTTAAATCAATAAAATAAAATTAAAATAGTAAAATATAGGGTTGTTTGCCAGGGATGCATCAGGAACGGTCCCAAACAAATAAATATATATATAGTGTGACCCAAATTGGCATAGACCAGTTTTATGTGACTTGGGAAGCGAAACATAATTTGCAGTTTCATTGTGTAGAAGTCTCACTATTGTTGCTAAACGTATTTTTCCGCCAAATTTATTGTTGTGGCTGCTAAATCTTTTTCTTGTGGTGGTTTTTCATCTGTGACCAATAAGAATGTCTGATAAAGAAAAAAGTCCTGACCAAATGGAAGAGAGCGAACGCTGTAAACAGCTCTGCTCTGACGAGCTCAAATCAAAGAAATACGCACAGCTCATTAAGAAAATGGTCAGTCAGGGGTTTGATTCTGAGTGGAAAATCACACAGCAGTTAGACTGGCTGCAAACAAAAAAAGAAGCTGATAAAGTCAAATTTTTATCCGTGTTTGCCCTATTCATGGATTTGTAAGATGGGTGGTATACCAATAACTCCTGAAAAAAAAAAAACAATCCCTAACATGATTAATGGGTGGTCCAGCTTGATTGCTCAACGTGATAGGATGACAAAAATTATCGGACGAGAGATAGGATCTGATCTGTGCAGTTTGAGTGAAGGTCTAAAGGCAGTGTGTGATCAGGCTGAGAGAGCTGCGAAATGTGAGACGGTCTCTCGTGCTCCCTCCGCCCCCACCATCTCTTCTCAGACTGTTCAGGCGGCAGCTTTAGCCGGTCAGACTGAGAACCAGTATGATGGACCCTATACTGAGGTGCGCGGACTGTTGAATGTGGCTGTTGTAACCAATCGATCTTGAAATCACTTCTGAAACTTTGTATATAGAAGGTCTAAATGGCAAACAGGTGTATCACAAATCTGTTTCTGTCCCTCTAACCATTTCTAACTCTGAAAATGTATATTAGACTGAATTTTGGGTAGGAGAAAACACTGTAGGGACAATTATTGGTGTTTACATTTTGAAAAACCTTGAAGCTGATGTTTTGCTTTCTAAAAATAAGCTAGTGCTTGGCTGCAATGAAACAATTCGCTTATCTCAGACTGGCCCCCACCATGAGGAGAGATGTGCAGTGGCTGATTCTGTGAGTATCGCTGAAGTTTATAATTTCTAAATTCCCAAATGTATGGGCAAAAGACAAATATGATTGTGGTCTGGCACAGATTCAGCCTCTGAGCATTCCAGGTCCCTTGCATGAAGCCAAAAGACAATACCCTTTGAGAAATGAAGCACGAGAGGGAGCTGAAACTATTCAGACTGTTTTGAAGGCCCTCCAAAACGGGGGAGTCAAAGTGAACTTGAAGAAAGCACAGCTAGCATTACCTGGAGTGACTTATCTGGGACAGATTGTGGGGGTGCGTGGCCGACGCATCCCCCCCGAACGAGTTAAAGCTATTATTGAACTTCCAAAGCCAAACACTGTCACTGGTTTAAGGCAAGTGATGGGTCTTTTGAATTACTGCCGCCAGTATGTTTCTGAATAGACTAAACTCTCTAAACCACTCACAGAGGCACTGAAAGGAGGAAGACCTGGATCGGATTTGATCGACTGGACTGAGGAGATGGAGGAGGCTTTCGTGAGTATCAAAGAAACTCTTGCTTCCTCCCCAGCATTACGACATGCCGATGCCAGCAGGCCTTTCCACCTGTGGACATGGGTGGGGACCTGGTCTTACTCCGCTGCTCTGGGTCAAAAGGTTCCGGGCCGGAACTCGTATGGGATGGTATGATATTATTCTGCTCCTATTCCTGTTTCAATGGCAGGGCAACATCCGTGCCTGTTGATATGTGACTGTGCAGAGTGGGCAGTGACATTGTGACACATCAAAAGGTGATACTGCACACCAGACACCAGATTTTGAAACTGTTAACAAATACCCGTTTAGGCTCCATCTCTAATCAACGACGAGCCAAATGGGAGACCACTCTCTTGAGTAAAAATGTGGACATACAAATTGACATTGAAACTGCTATCAATCCTGCCTCCTTGCTTCCAGAAGAAGGAACTGCACACAACTGTGCCCGACTGATCGAGACGGACAGCCAAAGCCCTCTTCAATCTGAACCCCTGTCTAATGCTATGAACTTGTTCGTGGAGGGCTCCAGCTTTCATGAGCAGGGTACACGCTTCGGCCCCGTATGGAGGAGCAGGGGATTTCTGACTAACGCAGGACTTCCTATCTCACATCAACATCAGGTAAAAGAACTTATGAATGCCTGTGATCTTCCCGCAGAAGGAGCAGTCATCAAAGTCACCGGGCACGCTACTGACAGCTCCCCGGAAGCCAAAGGGAACTACGCTGCAGACGCTGCTGCCAGAGAGGCTGCAAAACTGACTGAATCATGTGTGAGTGTGATGACTCTTTCCCTTCAGGAGAATGAAACTTCCAGAGACATTTTTGAACTTTATGCAGAGGATGACCCTGAAGAGATAGAACAGTGGACAAAGTTAGGAGCACAGAAAAATTCTGAAGGACTTTGGAAATTTAATGGACGCTTTGTTTGCCCTGTTTCTGCTCGAACGGAACTTATGTCCTTGTATCATGGGTTGGCACATGCAGGGCCTGAGAAATTACATGCAATGATTTCAAAAACCTGGTGGTGGCCAAGGCTGAGGGCTTCTTGCAATGATTTCTGTAAAAGATGTTTAGTATGCCTTAAGGTTAATTCTTCCTCAAAGCTGAAAATTCCCTTAGGACATACCCCTCGACCTCAGGGTCCGTGGACACACCTCCAAAGTGATTTCATAGGTCCATTGCCCCCTAGTGGAGGGTTCACATACATTCTAATGATTGTTGATCTTTTCTCCAGATGGGTGGAGGCATTTCCACTGAGAAACTGCACCGCAGACGCAACCGCAAAAGTAATGTTGAATGAAATGTTCCCAAGATGGGGCTTACCCTTACAAATTGATTCAGATCAGGGTACACATTTCACGGGAAAGGTAATGAAAAATGTCATAAATTGATGGGAGTGAAACAACACTTCCACATCCCGTTTAGGCCTCAGTCTAGCGGCTCCATTGAACGTACAAACAGAACACTCAAAACGTCATTGAGAAAGAGATTGTTGGAGTGGGGGAAAGGGTGGCACGCAGCTGTTCCAATGATTCTTTTAAGTATGTGAGCCAGCCCTAACAAAACTACTCAGATCAGTCCTTTTGAAATAATGACAGGTCGTTACATGCGACTGCCTTGGGATGCATCCGGGCCATTGAAAGATGTTTTACAAAATTATCTGAAGGCTTTGGATAACTGTTTACGCGATACACGAGTTAGTGTCAGTGTCCGACAAGCAGAGAGAGATAATGTTGAGCAAAAAGACATGCCGGCCTTGCCTGAAATAGGTGACAGTGTAATGTTGCAAAGAGAGATTGTTTCTCCTCTAGGTCCAAAATTTGATGGACCTTTCCAGGTGCTCTTGACAACTAATACATCTGTTTTACTTGACAGAGGGGTTCTGGGTACTGTCTGGAGACATTGGTCACAGGTGAAACCACTCGATAAAGGTTCCAACCAAATCACCGCATCATAATAACGAACTGTCTCGTAAAGGTCTGTCATTTATATGTGTGATAGTGTAAAAATTCTGTAACAATGTTTTATCATTACAGATGGCGGAATCCGACGATATATTGAAGCTGCTAATTCTTTAGGAAGAAGTGCGAAATACCAAACGACTGAAAGTGAGGTGGGCCATCATTCGATTGGCACTCCCTCTCTCGTTTGTGGCTTTATTATTATTATTATTATTATTATAATAGCCTTATCATTCCTGATGGATTCAGATTTCAATTTGGACCGGTAGACTCCATGCGTTCTCCACTCACTGGGATTGTGAGGAGATTTATAACCGTCCATCATGGGTTCAATACCCATGCCTAAATTCAACTGAGGGTCTAAATTTAATTTCAACCATGTATCAGAACGTTAATGATCGCTGCTATCGCTTGGACGGTAATGAGACGGTGACCTTTTGGCTTGGTCACTCCCCAAATTATCCCTGTAATACCCTCAATATGCAAAAAGGTTGGTGGGATAGAAGTGGAGGCGTGGGTTGTTCTTCTATGTTTTTGTGTATGGATGTGTGTTCGTTTCTTCTTCTCATATATTTGCAGGTCTGCTTGCAGTAAGTTGAATCCTGTCAACGAGGAAAGCAGACTGATCAAGCTGACAAACCACCTGAGCGATAAACTGAGAAAGAACAACATTGATGCCCTGTTGTGAGTGGAAGGTGGGAGAGCCTCGGAATGGGGACTGGAATTTTTAGTTTCCAGCATGTCCGTAAAGAGGCGAAGAGACTTTTGTGACCCGCCAGGGAAGCATTTGTCACCACTCCACCTTCCGTAGTGACCTCACTTGTTAGACCAGACGTGGCGGTATTGGGCCCCACATAGGTCTAAAACGGGGGACTGAAGGGTTGGTCAAAATCCCTTGTCTCTTCAGTCAGTTATATATATATTTCATTCCATATCCTTTTGAATGCTTACATTACTTTTATACAAATCAATAATCAAATATATATATGCATTATCACAATCATTTCTATATTCTTTTGTGCTTGTGAAATTATATATTTTCTCTAGAGAGCAATGCCATTTCTCTCCCTTCCTTCCTGAGGAGCTATGTTTTGGTTAACTGATAATGCAGAGCTCAAGCACTCTTTGGCCTTGGTGATGTTATTTGGTGTTGTTCTGTGTGTGTGTGTTTGACTTTCTACATAGGCACGGGGGACACAACGCTCAGCCGTATTGGCGCTCTCTTCTAACCTGCGAGGTCAAAACTGACCTACATCTAAGGATTGGCGACAGCTATCCTAACTAATGGCGATAGGCACCTTTTATCTGCTCACATGTGTGAAATTGTTTATGGTTCTATATTCTCTTAGCCAATCAGATGTATGATGATGCGATGCTTGCCCTTGTAAAATGGTATAATTGGTGTATGATTTTGTGTAAGGGAGAGTTGGCTTGCGACCTCCTCGTGAGACTTTGACGCTCGCTCTACCGATGAAACTGCAAACTATTCTTCAGTAAATTTTTATCTTTTTGATTGAACCTCACGACTCCTGGTCATCTTTTCTTCATATCTGGTCTCGGGTCTTATAACTGTTACACCCCTAACAGTATATGCACTGCCCACCAGACTAAAGTTTTATTTCTAAAGAGCTAAATAATTACAATGTTTCTTTTAACGCAACAAATCAAAGCTAGTCTGGAATGGTTCAAATTTACTGTGGGTCAAATGTGATATATCACACAGCCAAAAGTATAGGTCTAACGTGTAATATCTTAGAATTCACGGTAACACAAACACAGCACTAATTAATGTTGTGCGTTGTTTAATTATATATGGGCTAGCAACTGCAAAAAAAAAAAAATCTAAAATGCAGAAATAAATAGCACATAAACTGGTAGAGAAACAACACTATCAGAACTAGTCGAGAGGACTATACATCTGCACCTCAAGAGAGAAATAAAAATCTAAAAGACTCAGCATTATCTAGATTGGTGAATAAAAGTAAATGATGGCAGCTAACCTTTCCTTCTGGTGTAAATTGTGAAGAGCAGTGACAGGCACTGGATGAATACTGGCATCATAAATGAGCCGCATCAGCTCAGGGAGACAGATGGCACATAAAAATAACAGAATCCTGCACTGGATAGACTTTAGCCCGGTTAATAGAGTCCACTGAGTGGAGAGAAGAGAGCAGCAGACATGACACTTTGGAGTTTGGTTGAAGAAAGCTTTCTGAGTTTATCATGTATTTAGGCAGCCTCTGTGATAGATTTCACAGAAAGCACTGATTCCATTAGGTTTCCCTTTTGTAACACTGTGAAAAGGTTGAGAGAATTAAATGGACTGATCTGTCAAAATCAAGTCATGCTCTTTATCAGCTGACCGCTGTAGCATAATGAGACAAGGTCGCATTATGTTTCGCTCTATAGCCCTGTACATTAAGCAGTAGCAGGAAATGTAAGGAGCTAAAAACTGAATGAAACTCATTCAAAGTTATTCATCAGCATTGAAGGCTGTTTTAACCTTTGGTTTCAGCCTCCTTCACCTGTTCTCAAAGGCCTTTAAAGTATTATTTTGGGCAAAAATGCAGTGCGGTTGTTTGTTCTACTGAGAGTTCTAGTTGCAGATGTTTACCAACTAGATGATGAATCAACAGACAAACAATGCTAGTTTCACTATGTCACTATTGTCCCCTGGATCTACCACCAAAACTTTACACTAGGACTGCAACAACTATCGATCAAAAAAAGATAATCAATAATAAAAATTATTAACAACAAAATCCATTATTAATTAGTCTGGTCTGGGATAATCTCTGTCACTTATGTCACTTTACAGACGTTTAAAACACATTTCTATAAACAAAATATGTGCCTGAAAAAGGTTGCAGAGTGAGCTGTATTTGTATTAATAGCCCTAAATGTGCACATTGTTTGGAGGAAAACATTGGGTAGGATGTGGAATCACATTTATTAAAATACCATAAAATTGGACTTATCCAATTACTCAATAAATCAAAGAAATAATGTTTAGTTGCAGGCTGCAGCACACAGAATGGCACTTGTATTTGTCAACTGCTGATGCAAGAAATGCAAAGAATACCAGCTGCTCACCAAAAACATTTTAATAGGAGACAAGTTGCTATAAGAAATGCATTATACCAGTGGCATGCATGGTGCCCTTAGGTGGTATGGAGCAAACTATGTAAATCATTAAAATACACTTTCTATTTTCCATGTTTTATTTCTAATGTCTGAATGTTAATATGCTATGTGCATATTATGTAATGTGTGTATGTAATATGTAATGTATGTGCATACCCAATGTGTATTTGTAATGTGTAATCAGTCAGAAACTAATCAAAATATAATATGGAGCATTACAGTTGTTACTGCTAAGCTCAAAAAAGGACAAAAGTATTATAAATGCAATATAACTGTTTTTGTGCACTATATTCCAGGTCTTTTGAAGACATTTGTTAGATATTTGTGGAACAGTCAGTATATTTATTTTTAAGGTTATTTATAAGTTCACGGAAGCTCTTCCCTCCACTGCAGCAGTCATGCCATTCTCCATTTAGCATTCAAACAGCATTTCACATTTATATAAGAGAGTCATCATGGCAAAACTTGTTAGTTTTGTTTGTTTTGGCTTGTTGCCTCGCTGCCCTATCAGGCAATGTCTTGTAGGCAGTGTTTGTGCATAAAGGTACCTCACAAAACTGATTTCGGACAGGCTTCAGAGGCAGCATAATGTTTTAATAATCTACAACAAAATAGAGAGAGCTTCAAAAAACCAATAAGATGAAGGGATCTCAGTAGACAGGACGTGATAGAAGCATTGGATTCGAACATGCCTTGTTGCCTTCCTACCTCCGTATTTTTCAGCTTTTGGAAGCAGCTCAAGCCATTCCAAAGCTCCCATTATCATGCATACTTTGAGCATAAAAGGTCTGTACTTTTGTTTAAAATAACTGTTAGAGGAGAGCACTGGAATAGAGGACTGAATTAAATATTTGAATGTTTTTTTCTTCTTCTGTTTTCACTTTATTGAGAATAAAGCAATGTGTTAGCAAGTTAATTACGTATAGATATTCAAAACTGATCAAGAAAAAAATATTGGCATTAGCAGATTGGTACTGTGATGAAAAAGTGGTACCAAGCCATCCCTACTAAAAAATCTGGATTTAATTGCAGCAGTGATTTCTTTAATCCAAATAAACTCAAACTAACACTTCAGTTATACTACAAAATATGGTAACCGAACACCATAATAATGACGAGAACAGACCAAGAGCAATTGTCACGCTGGGTTGCAAAACAAGAAATGGAATTAAAGTTTAATTTAATTACAGCAGTGATTTCTTTAATCCAAATAAACTCAAACTAACACTTCACATATACTACAAACATGGGTAACAGAACACCATAATAATGATGAGAACAGACCAAGAGCAACTGAAAATCCGGGTGTATAAATACTAGAGACAAACAAATAAAAACTGAATGAAGACCAGGTGAACATAAACAATTAATTGGAAACAAACTAGTGGCGGGGAAAAGGAAACAAAGGAAACATTCACTAAACATAGGAAAACAGGACATAGCCCTAACATGTCCATCCCATCAATAAGGCGTGACTACGGGCCTTAACACAATATTCCAACAGAGGTGGGTGGGCAGGGGCTTTGAAGGATGCACAGCTGGCAACAGGGATAACCCAGGGCGAGGAAAAACCAGGGAGGAGATGACGATGGTAGGATCCAGGGAGGAGTCAACGGCTGGAGGAGCCAGGGACTGAGTGCCCCAAACAGAGCTATCAGATAAAAGGACCACAGTGTAGCCGATGGTGGGAGTAGCCAGGCAGAACCCGGATAACGACAGACAGAGGTGGATCTGGTTGAGATGGAGACCCAGGCAGAGCTGAAAAAACCAAGGCAGGGTCATGGGGACTAGCGGCCAAGGTGAAACCAGGGTGCCGGATGACTGAGGCGGAGTCGATGTGACCGAGGACTGAGGTGGAGCTGGAGGGGACGAGGAGCCGACAGAACCAAGATGGTGGATGAACGAGTCGCAGACAAAGGCCCGGAAGTCCATGGTGAAGGCAGAACAACTACTGACCAAGGTGGAGCTGAAAGGATTAAGAAGCACGGTGGAGCCGACTGGTTTACGGCCCAAGGGGGAGTGTCGGGCTTGGATGTTCTAGGTGTAAATGGAGAAGCTAGCAAACTGGAAGTCCACGCCGTATCCAGAATGCTATCTGCAGTATGGGGAGGCTCCATGTCATGCCCACAAACTCCACTAAAACCACCTCAGTGATGAGCGTAGATCCTGGCTCATGCACCTGGTCAGACATTTTGATGGGCTCGGGCTCCGGGACGAAGATCAGCTCTGGCCGAGATCAGCCGCGGTGGCTTGCATGGCTGATGGTAGAGCATGCGCTGCGGGCGTTGATGAGGTTTGATCTTCATCACTCTCGCCAATGGTAAAGGGGATCCATTTTGCAGTACCGCCCAGCACATATTCCTCAAATGTCCCTCGAGGTCCATCTCAGGTGCACCCTGGTCTGTTGATTCAGACCTGCCTTATCCTCTCCCTGTGAGAGGTGGAAGATCCGAACTGCTGCTAAATTAATTTATTTGGTCTGTTCTTCTGTCACGCTGGGTTGCAAAAAAGTACACAAGGCTGCAAGTACACAGCAAAAAAAATATTCTTGTGCAAAAAAAGAGAACAGTTCAAAGCTGGTGGTTGACAAGAAGACAAGATATTATTTAGTTTGCCATATATGTCTATATCAATAATTAAAAAAAAAGAGATAACAGTTAAAGAGAATATTTGTTTGACTATGTATCTATAGCAAACATTCTAAATGTCACTATTGTGGTGTGTGTTAAGAGCACTGATCTGCAAAGGGCCAGTCAAGGGACAGATGAGGCTCTTATAGTGGACTTCAATGGCAACCAATGGGTTGAAGGTCCAAATTACAGTTTCAATGCAGCTTCAAAGGGCTCTACACGATCCCAGCCAAGGAATAAGGGTCTTATCTAGAGAAACGATCAGTCATTTTCTAAAAAATAACACAATGTATATAATTTTTAACCACAAATGCTCGTCTTACAGAACTCTGCGATACGCCACGCATTACGTAATCACGTGGCACTTTGTGTTAAATGCTGAAGTGTTCTCAATCACAGGTGCATTTTGTATATTTCAAAATCGCAAAGAGATTTTCTGTCTAGGCGCAAAGTATTTTTCCTTCCAGAAGAGGGCGAAGGAAGCATTTTTTTCAGCAAAGGAAGCTCATCCAAACTCTCTATCACAAATCTGTCGTTCTGCTGCAGCACTCTGAGTGAGTTATAACATCTCCTGCTCTTGCAGGAGAGCATAATGGGCTCTCTCTATACTGTGGCGATATATTCCAAGCAGTGCTGTGATTTAGATGCATCCAAAAATACTTTACAGCTCTTCCATTCAGAACTCCAGCAGACAGGCTTCTGCTGATAGGAGCAGGGTCATTAAGGAGATGCTCGCATATAAGGGATACAAAATTAGGGGACCTTTAAAGAACAGGTTCAACGCTTCTTTGAAAACTCAATTAAGGCATGATAAAATTACAAAAAAACACAAACAAAACCTAAATGCTAAATATTGGACCAAAATACAACAATCTAGATTTTAAAAAAATATACCAGGTCAAAAGTAAACCTATAGGGTCATTTTTAATCCAATTCAAGCTGCATAGTTTGTTAATCAAACATATGATGTAATATAAGAAACAATCCTTTATGAATTTAAAATCAACAATAAATTATCACAGATATGCTGACATCATATACTGTATATACGACATCCAATTTTTCTGCCAGTGTATTGTTGGTTTCCAGAAGCTTGGGCTGCAAAAGTATGAAGGGTTTTCACTTTGCATGTTTCCCAATCCCTCTGAAATGTCTATTTGCAACAAACAATTCTTGCGGAAAATGTTTGATACTCATGGTACTTAACGCTCGAAGCGTTTTAGTAAAGCCCTGAATGTTTTTATTGCATCACTTTTACCACTTATGTTTGCACGCTTGGTCTTTTTTTTTCACTATTAAATAATTTCTTTAATAGCTGCTCTATCCTCCTGCTCCAGAATTTTGACAACTGCCATAAAATCTAGCATTTTATTCAACAACAAAGTGAAGGCTCATTAAAATTATGTAGCACAGGTCTGTGTAGTAGACAACTCCTTAGTAAGAAGAAGAAACTGTGCATTGTCTTGGGTTACCCCTCCATTCAGTGGTAAAAAGCAGAGACAATGTTGCAAACATAGCAGAATATACAGCTGTGATAGAGGAAATTGTAAACTGGACATTTGTGAGTCTTGCTAAACTCTTTCTTGGACTTCCACATGTTGCACATGTCAGGGGGTCCGTTACATTTTGTCATGCCATATTATGTTTGATGCAGTTGGGTCAACGTGGAAAATCAACAAAGTGTCATAGACCACTCACTGCCACATGCAAAAAAATATACTTTTAAATTACCTAAAAAAATGCTGATTTAAAACAAATGTCAGTTGTCTAGAATCATTCTTTGAAATGTATGAACATGCTTTGAGTATTGCTTTTAGATATTCAGTAAGCAATAGGGCTGGGTATTGCGAATAATTTGGCGATTCGATTCTGACTTCTATAGTTTCTATTCGATTACGATTCGATTCAATATTGATTAGTTATCAATATTTTATTTAAAATGTTAATGTTGTAGACATGGAATCCATATTTCAATATAAATGCTGGTAACTGAAACTCTCCTACTTAGCTATATTACTGAAATACGCATTAGCAACGGGGCACACACAATTATGTTTAATTCATTGTTACTTTTACAATGAGTAACAAACATTGTAACAGATTTAAATAATAATAAATATGCACATACAATGCAGTGTGACACTTGTTAGCATGTCGTCTGGACAGGTGATTTCAGGTTTGTTGTGTTGTTGCTGAATCTTAGCTCTTGCGGACACAACTTGCACGACACCTCCTTACGTCACTGCCTTCGAACATTAAATACTTCCACACATCAGACTTTAATTTCGCCGGCTTCAATTGGCTACCGTGAACTTCCGCCATGATCCTCTGTCTTTTTTGTTTTGTTTTGTTTTAAGAGGAGCATCCCGAAAGAAGGCGGCATCTTCAGGACGAGAGGTACTGTAGTCTGGCTATCACAAAACCAAGCTCAATCTTTTAAGATTGAACATTAGTCTGGGGAGTCTCTGTATTTCTACTGCACAAGAGGCGTGATCAGCGGGCATAGTTCAAATGACTCTGTACGCAATTGGATAGTCCTTCAACCAATCAGATGTGAAAACTCCAGTTTGTACAAAACAACGTTGGTTTGGAGCAATGATCAGCGGTTTGCAAGGGCAGCAATGGCATCAAGCGATTTTTGAAAAAAAACATGAAAGTGAGTGGAATTTAGCTAAACTAAAGAAGCCATATGAGCATCGTCGAGAGGTTAAAAGGAATTGGATTCGTCACTTCTCTATCATCGTCATGTTAAACCCGCCAATAGTGCGCCAGGTGGATAAGCCAGTTTGTGATTGGTTCCAGCAAATTTGGAAAGGAAGCACTAAAGCAGGATAGAAAAATGTACAGGTTTCCAGCCTGAGCTGCAGGGCGAAATCAAATCGCCGGCAGATTGGGTTGGGTTTACCCAGTCTAGACGAGAGGCGAAGTACAGATAATATTCACATCCTCTCCAGTAAAGCAGGCACAAGAATCGATTCAGGGATTTCCCGAATCAATATCATTCCGTTAAATTGAATATCGATTAAAATCGGAAATTCTATATTTTTTACCCCTGCACTAGTAAGCAAGCCTTTCCAGCTGATTTTAGAGCCAACAACACTGAAAACACACTACATAATTCCACTGCCCAGTCACGCCAAGATCTTGTCTTTACTTGCCTTTTATTAAATATCACATTATTGTATTACACAACAAAACTGCAAAAAGAGACCACCTGTAAACCTATTATGGTCTTCCTTAGTAAAGATTAGAAATTTCAGACTATTGAACACTGCAATTATCAAACAACTTTTTTGTTTGTTTGTTTTAAACAAATGTTGACAAAGACAAAAGTTGTGCAAAGAGCAAAATAATTAAAACGTATTATGACTCTGTTCATAATATCATATCCTACATATTATCTAGTAAAAGACAAAAAATGTGAAGAAGAGTGTTTAACATACCTCACTGGGTATCAAGGGTCCTTGTCCTTTGATGGGAAAAATCTGAGATTGGCTCAGTAATTCTTGTAACTTTCAAATTGCACAACTTTAATCCATAATGATCTTGACACCACCGTAAAAAAGACCTGTTTTACTGAATAAATGATTACAGGAACTATTGGACAGTGCTCTCATAGCACTAAAAAGTACACATCTTGCCAGCAGAGGGCGCACTTTGTTTAGTTTGCAGCTCTGTACCAGTACACAACAAAAAAGTTGTGATTACCCTTTCCATTAAAAACAGAGCGGTAATCTCTAGCTATTTTTTTTACTCCTCTTTTTAGACTCCCATTAAAACACAGAGAAGAAACATGCATTCCAGTGTACTGTATGTTCCAGTGTATATCTTCAAAACTTGAAGACATCTGCTTCACAGACACAAACATTGAAATGTAAAACACCCATGGTGCCTCAGCTTTGCTTTTCTTGTTCATATCCAGTGGGTGAAAACAATTAGTATACTGAATTGGTAATAAAAAAAGAAAAAAAAAAGATACTTCAGTGAATTCTAGCTGATGTTTTCTCCAGTCAGTTGCATCTTCATGAGCAATGAACTAAATATAATTTTATGTGGGTCAGGATATTGGCAATTTGGTGCTGTGATGTCACAAAACCCTAAAACTTTGTAAGACAAAGCCCCAGAGGTGTTTGCAGAAAACAGCGGCACGACAAAATAAGAAAAACTCTGCACAGAAATATTAAGACAATAACTCAAACTCAGATGATGAGGATAATTATGGTAGGAATAACTGGGGGGTATAAGCAGCCTAACACTTGATTCAAACTGAGCAACACATCTTTGAATACTTTTTGGACTAAAAGAGACCAAAGTTACCAAAGGCAAGTTAAAAAAATGACTGGAAAGAAGATGAATTGAAAAGTAGAGGATGAGTAGACCAGAGAAACCCTGTCCAGTGAAGCTATAGATTTGTTGACAGAATCCTATATGGATGTTTTAAGCCTGGATGTTGTGGTGCATTGAGCCTAGTTCAGATATATGAATGGACTGAGGTGAAGTAGTTACTGAATGAGGAAATACAATCTTTACAATGTTTTTTATGAAACTCTTACTGACAATAGTTTGTAAACAGATACTAAAGTTGTCTTGAGATTTACAACTCCTGGCTAATTACACAGCACCATTGTGCGTTGCTACACAATGATATACAGTTGAATTGGCTTATTAAGGTCAGGTTTAGTATAGGGACAGACAACTGACTCTTCATTATGAAGGCATCTATAGGTATCACTGTATAAAAATATATTGAGCAAAAAGGTGCCAAACGTCCACCTGAGGACATTCAACATTTAGTCTTCCACTGAATTTACATAACATTTCAAACTTCCATATATCTTATGTAGCCTAATATTCACCTCCATCATTTCAAGTTGCCTCTAACCTCAACATCAAAGAACAGTTATCCTCCATAGGGAGCTTTTGGAGTGGGACACAGACTGCTTGGCTTTTGACAGTCCTGAGGTGGTTTTGACTTTCACTTCATAAATCGCATCAAGTTCACACAATTTCCCTGTCCCCTGAAACGCAATGTTAAATTAAGTGAGGTAATACAGAACAAAACAACAAAACCTGAGGGAAACCTAACACCTGACCTTCTTGTGATGAAAATCCCTTTATCTCAATCTCACAGGCTATAGCCAAGGTCTTTCTCCTCATCAACATTTATTGTATAAAAAAGGGCATGGCTATTCAATACAAAGTGATAGATTTACATGGATATTGAAGCTGCTTCAAATGCTAAATGAGAATTATGTTCACCAGATTGTCACACATATAAAATGCACATAGAGGGAGAATGATACAGAGGGAATTGGTCTTATAAGTATTATTAATTTGTTGTAATATATGTCTTGAAACATAGTTGGATGAAATCAACAGCTTACCTTATTGGTTGAACCCCTCCGGTAATTCCCTGCTCCAGCAGACGAGTTCATCCCTCAACAGTGTGTGTCTAAGACAGAAAAGGAGGAAATTAATCCATGGAATTGTTTTTTTGTTTTGTTTTTAAGCTTGTGATGTGTAAAAAAAGAGGAGAAAAAAACCCTCAATTTTCATACCAGAAGTCTCGTTTTCCGAGGAAGTTCAATGAAATGTTTCAGCTCGTGTTGGTGTAAGTGATAGTTGTTCCCGCGTTGTTTTCTGAGGTAAAAATGCTCAGTTGGCTGTCAACATCTGATGCAGGTGTTAAGACAGTTTCCCGCCGGCGGGAGTGACCCTCTCTCACAACTGCACGCGTGGTGAGTGTGACGTACCTGCGGGAGTTGTGACAGCTATGACAGCGCGCGTTGACACCACGATTTCCTGTTGAAACGCTGGAATAGCAAAAGCTCTCCGCAGCCGGTGCACCGCCTACCGCAAATTCCTCAGTGCAGGTTTTTAAATATTAAGCCTGCGCAGTGCGCACTTGACTGAATTGATCTCGATATTAAACTCATTTTGATCTAAAGGCTTATGCTTGCTTTAAATTAGTAACGAGTTTCTACCAAAAAATACGATATTTTGATTTAGCCTATTAACATTTGGTCATTAGCCTACATAATCGTCGATAATTGCATAGGCTAGTTAGCCTATTTAATTTATAGACTACAGTTTTGATGACTTTACTAAAATTTAAATAATAAAAAAATGTGTATTGTAGCTTATAGTGATTTCTGTATGCTGATTAACTAATCTCTATGAAACTAAAATAAAACAGTTTAATGCAATAAGATTCTAGTTTTATTACAAGTAGTCAAACAACTCTAATTCATGACCACCACCTACTACAGCCTATGATATTACTCTAGATTTCGTTTTCATGGCTTGACCAGTCAAATGATCTACATACTAAAGTCAATATTCTTAAATTAAGGTACATTTATTGAGAAGCATTTATTTAAAAAAAATATTAAAATTGTGTTTGTGCTTCAAAAAAATATGCCAACAGGGTAAGGAAAATAACCTTATTTTCCCTTTGAATTAAGTTAATTTTTCCTACCATACAGATATTTTATCTTGTTTTTAAGTAATTGTTCTTCTGCTCTCACATTAGTAGTGTTCCATCAGTTTAATTAGAAATACAAAAAACTATTTTCCATTGAATTTGCTCATTATGTGAAGCAAAGAGTAAATTAGGGAGACTCACGGGGGGAGGGTATTCTGCAGTGGGTTGAGCGTAGGCCTACATTGTATGTAGGGCAAACTCTTTTCATTTAGTTTATTTCAAAGAAAAGTGATGATACATCTCATTTCATTGTGGTCATAATTTGACGAGACTAATTACAGCTCAAGTGGTTATGTTCAGTTGGAAACATGTTTATTATATTAAAGTGATCTTACAATATCTTTCAAAAAGTGTATGGGAAATTCAGCCAAAACGTACAGTTTCCACTTTCACCTCAATCCATTGCGAAATGATTCAGTTCATATACAGCTTTCTCTTCACAGGTGAAAAAAAATGATTTGTCATACTGAGATATAGCCTATCGCACACCTCTCATGAGCTAAGCAGACCTTAGAACAGCATTCATCAAAAACAAATCAGAAGTGTGAAGGATACTAAATCATAATGCTGATGCAGCCTGTGTTGCTAACAGACAACAGTTGTCTTCATCATTTGAGAAGGTTTGAGAAGGCTAACTTGAAGGTCGGCTAAGTTGCAGGAGTCCACAAACTGTGCAGCATAATCAGACAGGTAGGGTCTCAATCTGAAGTTCATCTGGCCATCGAATAGTAAATCCCTCTCAGAAAAGTTTTTAGATTTCCTTTTAAAGCACTGCCACATTCAGAAAACAATTTTTGCTATTCTTTTAAGGCGTTTCAAATGAAAAATATTCAATTTTTTAAAAGTGTGTCTTGAAATTAATTCACATTCTTTTCCATTCAGTTGTGATCGATCTTGTTTTCAGGCAACCCACCAATTAGTACATTTTTAAAATATGAAGTTGCCCACATCCCTATTGGAGAGGACCACCAGCAAAGCCCAGTTCTGTGAATTGATGGGAGAATCTGATGATGTCAAAATGACCAGGATGAGGACAACTGATCTTGTGGTAGTTCTTTTGAAGTAACAGAGAGCTGAGCAGACTGTGTGGATTGGTTGCAGCAGGTTTTGTGAAAAGAGTGCAGAATGTTGACTGAAAAGAAGAAATCAATTGCTGCAGGTCTAAGTGTTGTTTTTCAGTGGGGTTAAGTGAGTCGCTTAAATGTGATGGGAGAGATGCCAGTGGAGATGTGTTTATGACGTGTGTGAGTACCGGTAAAAGTGTAGGAGGGATGGCTTGAAGAAGACAAGAGGAGAGGTGAATCAAGAGTCTAGACCCTGGATGGGCAACTTCGGTCCTGGTGGGCCACTGACTGTCCTGTTTAGCTCCAATACGAATCACACACACCTGAACAAACTAATCAATTTCTTCAGGATTAGGTGAGTTGTTATTAGGGTTGGGGCTAAACTCCGCAGGATAGTAGCCCTCCAGGACAAAGATGCCATTCCCTGGAAACGTCTGACGATCCAATCACAAATGGTCAGGTGGGACATTTTGGCATTTACACTTGATAGTTACATGCATCTCAATTTTGGACCACTTATGATTGGATTTTGAAGGGAAGGGCTCTGGTTTCATGGCTGCATATCATTCCAAATGCGAATAATTATCTAAAGTATGCTTCTCTTACATTCACCTTCAGTAAATGTTGCCTTGTCAATCTAATGGCTGTAAACATTCTCCATACTGACTGCCGGGAATCCTCTACAGCCAACCTCAACTGGGAACAGACATACATGCCATCCTTTCTCCCGGAATTGTTGCGAGAGATCTTGGTATTTGGCACTCTTTCTTCCTGAGACTTCATCACAAACTTCATCACAAACTTCTTCCCACTTTACTGTAAGTTCAATCAAGATAATCTTCTTCCTCTCCTCAGACCACAAAACCACATCTGACTTAGGGTTGTCTGTACAACGTGGGGGAACTGCAGCCTACTGTACCTCCCGATTATGTCTGGGTTATTTGTTATTCTTGATGAGATTGATGGTTTTTCTCAGTCCCTCACAAACTTGATCAATGTTGTTGGTTTCCCAAGTGTTTGCCGTTTCTTACGTCTCTCCTTCTCCAGAGCATTAACAAGCATCTTGAGCACCGTATCATGGCGCCACCCTTCCCTGGGTATGTTCTGTTTGTTTTTTTCAACCCAACAGGATGTGCGCCATGGTGCCACTCTCCCCACAAAGCTTGCATTGTGGGTACTCTCTCATACCCCACTTATGCAAGTTTACTGGAGTTGGGAGTGTGTCATATTCTGATAGCAGCAGGAAGCATATATACATAAAAGCTCCAATTTCCATAGATCTGTCCATGTGCTCTTCCTCTTGGGAAGACTCCATTTGGTCCAGGCTCCCTGGGATGCTAGCTTCCTTTTCCTTCTTCCTCCAGGTACCATACTTCCTCCTGGATCATGGCTCTCCTCTCTTTGGTGTCTGCCTCTCCCCATTGTTGAAAATGGGAAGTTCCGAGACCCTCTCTCCCTGTGCATGGCATTCTGATGATGTCACGTGGCCTCAGCATACAACAGACGGCACACTTGCGTCCTGATCTTGTAATAATGCCTGTATTTCTTACATACTCATCCTGGTTTTCTCTGTACTGTATGTCATTACAGTTCTACATTTTGCCACCTTAAACTTGCCCCTTGTCATAGGGACTTCATACACTGTCAACAGCCACATATTCGGGGGCAGTCCATGTTGGTAGAGCCATGCTTTGAATTTCCCTGGAAGTCCTGATTTCTCGATCCTTCTTTGTCTGCTTTTCAGTGCTCTTGATATTGTTCCTATCTGAGAGTGAGTCATAGAACGAACCACTTTCCAAGGCACTTAATTGGAATCTCCTCTATTGGTGGAATATCTTCACCTTGCTCTTGCAGCTTAAACCTGTTTGTCATTTTGCCTTTTCTGGTCACCATACTCCTGGATTTCTTTGGCTTAAACTTCATTCTGGCCCACATTGCCATGTGGTCAAGCACCCACCTCGCCTCCACAAGTGTTGTGGTCGTCACAGTATTCACACTTATTGGGGGTTAACAAATACCTGATTCCATTCTTGGTCCTCGGGTTAATAAGTTACTGCATGTCAATAAAGTTATAAAAATAAACTTCCAAATCTGAATTTTACTGCATACATGCCATTTTAAATAGAATACTCATAGTTTCACTATTAAAATAAAGGTTCGTTATTGGCATCTATGGTTCAAATAAGAACCTTTAACATTAATTTTCATGGCACAAAATTTTCTATGTAGTGGTAAAAGGTTCTTCAGATTATTAAAAAATTGTTCTTTTAAAAACTGTTCACTGAAAGATTATTAAGGGAACCCAAAATGTTTTTTAAGAGTGAATTTTAGTTAAACTCCTGTTTTAACATCAGATAATGCTTCACATGATTTGTGTCAATGTTAATGTCCGGGCAAACCACAGATGTTCTGTGAAGTCTTCTGTATTATTTAAATGTTTTTTTTTTTTCAATTTTCCAATTTCATTTTCTGTCAAAGCCGCACATAAATGTATTCTTGTTGTGATATAACGCTTTTGAAGCCACGGATATGCTGGGGAGAAAAAGGAAAAGAGGAAGTATCAGTCACAAATGCCAGACTTTGTCATTTTTAAGAGTTAACCTTGTCAAATATCGTACAAGCGGGCTTGTGGAAATTTAACAACTTCTCACTGAGACAAACCAGTCAACCAACACAGTTTTCAAATCAACATATCATGAGAATTAATTTTTAGATAGATTGCTATCCACAACTTTACTGTGACGCGAGAAAGGCATACGTGTACACATTCAATTCTTCCGTGTAAAACCAAAAGGATTTTTGTGCTCCTTTGAACATTCAAAGGAGGCACATTCAAATCTGACATGTCAACAGTACAGATGACAACCAGTAAGGATTGTGACCAATTTCTTTTCATCCTTATACTGTAAGGAGTAATAGCGCATTCATTACATAATGAAGAAAAACGTGGCAAATTTCAGGGTCCAATAAGGAATTATGCAGACTTTTATTATGTTTTGTACTGCTTTAATACTTGGGAATAGGTAATTATAAATCATTTACTATTAATCTTATATTACTATATCTCAATGTACTCATCTACAATGTAGTTTTTTTTTTTTTTTTTTTGTAGGAGATATTTTCTGAGAAGTTTCAAGTAGGTTGCAAAGCAACTGCATGGTGACTCCGCTCTACCCATATCACATTTAAATCTCAATTATCTGATCCAGTCTCCCTCTAACTGCAGATTTGTAATCGTTTCCTTTTCTCTCATACTTCACACATGCCAGCACTAGAATGTCTCACACGTAAATTACAACTACACTAATGTATAGTTCTTTTTTCTCTCTAGGAGAAGTATCAGATCATTCTGCAGATATAATGGAGTTCAAGTTCTGGTCCATCAACCAGATAATGATCACACAGCAAAGGATCGCTGTAGTAATACAATCATGCAGAAATCAATGCTGAGTGTGACTCTTTCAGAGCTTCAAACTGACATTGTTGTCCTAATCATCATATTAAACGGTTTCAAAATTATTTGACTTGAGAGACTAGAGTGGTCTAAAGTTTTTTTGATACTTAAAGGGATATTTCACCCAAAAATTCTGTCGGTAATTATTACTCACCCTCATGTTGTTCCAACCCCGTAATACTTTCGTCCATCTTTGGAACACAAATTAAGATATTTTTGATGAAATCTGAGAGCTGTCTCACTTTTGTGCGAATACTTTTTGTGCGCAAAAACCAAACAAAACCAACAACTTTATTCCACTATTCATTATATTCTCCGTGGGCCTGAGTGTGTTTGCGTAGTATATCTGCGCAGCGCTTCTGTGTTGTACGTCACATGCATCACACACATGACCAGCGTCGGCCAATGGTGAGCCTATGTGGTGACGTGCAACACAGACGCGCTGCGCAGATATACTACGCAAACACACTTTTAATTTGTGTTCCGCAGATGAACGAAAGTCTTATGCTGGGTACACACCAAAAGATAATCGGGCTGATTTTGGGCCGATTTCCCCCCTTCCGACAATCCTAGCTATGTCCCGATTATCTTGATGGTTCTACAGATTATCTTATCAGATTTTCCCTTGGTGTGATGTGTGTTAAGAGTGTCCGAACCTGCTCGGAAGAATGTCGGATGCGCCTCGATCACGATCAGAAATCCTGATGTGTGGGGGGAACCCCGAGGACAAACCCGTGCACGCTCTGGAGATTATCACGTGAAACCATAGACAGTATATAAACTGGACACAGCGACCCCATAGGTTTCAACGGAGAGCAGTGAAGTCAATTAGAAGCACTTACTTCCTGATCGCAAGGCGAACTGCGCAGACTCAAACTGAGCTTGACGACGTAGATGTGACGTGAGCAACCTGTAGGTCTTCTAGTAGCTGTGCCGAGAGAAATCTGAATCATTCCCTTCCGAATCTCTCAGAGACGGAGAGTGTGGGTACTTGCTGTCCATGAGCTAGCAACGGGAGCAACTTTATCACTCTCTATGGGCTTCTCCCTTGACTTTATGCCTCCACGTCCTCCCGATTGCTTGTGAGCTTCTCTGCCTGTCCATACGGTAATTTTTCGACTTGTGCGACAGAGTCGCGCGGGTATGACGCAATCGTTAGCCTGTTTTTACAAAAACTGCTTATACGGGGCCATAACGTAAGATACAAGGTAATGGAGCCTTTTATACATTTTCGTGTTTCTTTAGAAATAAACAATGGACAAACGGTGTCTTTAAACGCACCAGATGTAAAGTTATTCGCTGTCAAAGTGACGCCAAAATGAATGGGAGTCAATGGAATGCTAACAGCAGGTGGGGGTCCGCTAGCCAATGGCGGCGCCCAGGTCGGCTTCAATATCTTTCGGAACACTGCCCCCCTGCGTGAAACGGAACAATATCCAATCAGAAAGCGAGATGATGGAAGATGGAAGCATAACAAACGTAGTCATGGTGCAGCTCAAAGTGAAATTGATGTGGACAGCAGAGATGGAGGATCACCTTGTTTATTTGTGGCAACAGCACGAATGTTTATACAATTTTTTTTAATATACGATTGAATACGATTTTTTGTCCTCATGTTTGTGGTCTATCACATTCTGAAAATCCTATAAGATGTAAAAAATATTTTGGTGTGTAACCAGCATTACGGGGTTGGAACAACATGAGGGTGAGTAATTACTGACAGAATTTTCATTTTTGGGTGAACTATCCCTTTAAATGTCACTTAAAATATGAATTTCATTGCTTTCGATCCAAACAAAAGTTTTTGTATAGTGTCTGGTCTTGGTTTGATTTTGTTATCTAATGCAATGATATATACTTTTAAGTGTGGCTTAATACAACAAAATGGGCCTACTACATTTTAGAAATGGGCTTCTGTTGAATCTTCAGAATGAAACAATTACATCATAACCACAGGGGTTCACTTTTATTTGGTTTTGTGAATGAGCCTGTTGTCCTGTTCAGCCCTAACTCAGTCTCCCTGGCCAGATCTCTTTACATGACTTGTTTCCATTAGACAGTGACAATTACAGCAATGCTCCCAGAGAGGATGAAAGACATTCGATCTGTGTGCGAGTCTCAAGAGACTGTTTGAGTCCTGGCCATGCATGTCCCATTGTCTGGTGAAAAAAAACACTAAACAGTATGTGATGCACTGAGCGTCTCTAATGTCCTGACATTTAACCTGCAATTGACTGATATTTAGGATATTTCCAGTTCCTGTTAGCAATAAGTTTTTTCTAAGTAAAAAAGAGCTTCCTGCCTGAGGAGTGACATCTTTTCACACCAGCCAATCGAAGAGCTAGTACTCTAATTCATTATGTTTTCATTGCCAGGTGGTACTTAGGACAAAGTGTACAGAGATTAATGATTTAATGATCAATATATTTAATGATATTTGATATTTTAATGAGTTATTTAATGATTTTACTTGCTGCATGCCACTTTTTTGTGAGTAGATTGAGTAGTTTTAAAATTAAGTTTAAGTATATTAAAAAATTAAGTTGAAGTTTTAGGTTTGAAAGACAGAAATCATGTATTTTATGTCAATTCTGAACATTATATTTTTTTCTATTTTGTCCAGAAATATGCTGTTCATGTTGTTCAACCCTTATAAAGGTAGCCTGTTCTACCAGACTCTCGTGCATTTCATTTGTACAGAGAAATCTGGCCTCTCTCCATTGACAAGCATTATCTTCCTTGTAGGCGGGTACTGTGTTGAAGTTTAAAACTATTGGATCTGCCCAGAGCCACTCTGGATCTGTCATAACCAATCGCTAACGTTTGGTCGTGATGAATGACGACTCAAACTAGCGCACAACCTCAACGCCATCGTTCTCAGCCACTCCCTCTGTTCGCTGATTGGACCGGTAAAAAATGTGTAGGAGAAAACCCAAGAATATAGAATATACCACAATCCCAGACGTAGTACTGAAGGAAAATTAAAATTTAGCGGAAGTACGTAGGAGGGCAAAGCCAGGCTATTATAAAGGCCCATCTCGCAACAATCCAAAATCATAATACGTTTTTTTTGTGGGTGTGGGGGGTCCCCCCAAAGTCCTCGGATTTTGCTGGCTCTAGTTGAACTGCGACTGTCCACACATAACAAAATCAAGCGCTTCAGTAATTACCTCTCGCGGTGCGTAGTTCAGTGCTAAATGCTAAAGCTAATGCTGCTGATGGTTTGATGCATAATTCTACCTCCGCACAGCTTGTGCATCTCTGTTTAAGCCAAATCATGGAAACCTCTGAACTAGCCTTTGATCAAAATTCAAATATTTTTTGTTTCATAAGATATGTAACATTTGCCATATATTATGTATAAAAAAACAACCTGCATAGATATATTCATTCCAGCATTATTAGAATCACTACGAATGTGCAAAAACGTAATATTACAGTTATGGACCTGGTATAGCCTCAAATATCACTAAAGAAACTGTAAAACATCACATGTCCCAATGGTATTAGTCTGTGCTCTAAAAACCTGCCGTGTTAATGAATTAACCTCAATATTTCAACATTTGATTTCAGATCCAATATCTTGCTTTAGGTTAATCTATGCAGAAAATATTCTGCATTGTACTCACAATTGTCAACTGCACAGAGTCTTTGTACATAACAGCTCCTAGGACACCCAGTAGTGCTTAAGCTTTATTACTCAGAAAAAAGTATTTTTATTAAAAAAAATTCCTAGCAAATTGCTTCTGTGTAAATATGAGACATAAACTGAACAATTTTATTCAGACATTTGACACATGTACAGTATATAATTGAAAACATCATAGGTATGAGACATGAGATGTGGTTTGTATTGATTGCAAGTGTTGTATAGCGGATACGGCAGCATGCTCTTGCGTCAATGAAACAGTATAATGTTGTACAAAAATAAGAGCCTAGGTGATAGTGTGACACAAGCCACTTCCTGTGATAGGAGATAGCGGAGGAAAGTCTTACTTTTGCCAGATAATGTTTCTCACACACAGATCCCCAGCAGGGCTTCAGCTATCCCAGATCAAGTCTGTCTGTAATTAACTTTCTGACTAACACCATGGAGGAAACTCCGGAAACTCTGAGAAATGTAAAGTAACTGTCATATTCAAATGGTTTACATTGATCAGTCGCTGTTATTCAAATCCAGGTTTTGACACTTTTTGACTTTTTGAAATGCAAAATTCAATGAAATTCGATGAGTTATGGTCTAGTAATCTCTGATAATAATAAAAAATGCATTTATTTACCCCATCGATTTGTCAATAGTCAAAAGTCTATCTACACAGGATGCGAGCTAGTGTATCAAGTTCTTTTCAAGCTATCGAATCTTTCTCACTTTGTACTTTACATGTATGATGAGAAGGTAGAAACTAATTAACACTGAATTTGGTTTCATTTTACTTAATTTGTCCATTTATTGATGCTAACTGTAAGTATGATACAGTGAAAACAGAGAGATTAAACAGAATAAAGGAAAGGAAGATCAGCCTTGAGCAGCCACAACATAGAGAGCACATGAAGATTCAAGGGATCAAAAGCTAAGGAGTTCCATATGTGCCTGTCTTCTTGAATCCTCATGTGCAACCTCGTTGTAATAAGAAACATTGATAGAAAAGCACTACCTTAACTGTTTTGATGAAATATATGCGTTTTATTTACTTATTGAGCCATTGTATTCCAGGTGCTGAGTCAAGTCTGATTCTATGCCTCCCTCCCAGCTATATTGTAATTGGAGTAGTTATCAGGAGGATATGTATGAGCTACAAATGATATCTCCAATTGTGGTCATGTATCGGAAGTCATACTGTATGGAAATGGGTTTCACATGAAACGATTATAATTCCAGACAAGTATTGATTTCTCTGTGTGGTGTCTTCGGGTTTTGCTTGTGTTATTGAGGTCAATGTCATGATGCTATATTTGTCTGGATCCATTAATTAATTTACAAATACATTAATTTATTCAAAAACATACAAACAATGATTTAAATAAACTACTTCTATGACGAACATGCTTTAATTTCTGAATTGAAAAATAATTGTGATATGTTTGGTTGCAAAATGGAAAAAAAAAATAGTTTTGATGCCCCTGGAATTACCAAACCTGGAGAAAGGAACCTGGAGAGAGGTGATCCTCCGATGTCTGCAGTGCGCTTACCCTCAGCTGATGCCAGCGTTAATGGACACTGCAGAGCCTGAGCCCTCGACCGCGGCAGGAAAGGAGCCTGAGCCACCGCAGAGCTGGATGCTGACACCCGCCATGGACCCTTAGCCTATGCCTAAGACCACAACGGAGCCAGAGCATGCAGCCATGTCCGTCCTAGAAACGGAAGTTGTCACCCAGTCTGACCAGGTGTGTGAGCCGACGTCTACACACGAGCCTGTGGGATGTTTAGAGGAGGTTGAGGATGATGGTAGCCTTTCTGATTCCGCCCAACATAAAGCCTTCATCACCGCTGGTCCTATCCAGCTCTAAGACTTCACTGCTGTGGATAATACACCCACCCTGCCTCCTTCTTTCACCTCGGCCCGCTTTTGCTGGCGCCCTTCAGTCCCTGGACTCCACCATTGGATTTACCAATTCAAGTTGTGTCTGCCTCGGAGATTCTGGGCACAAGCTCTGCCTTTGAGTGTGGATCCCCACGCCATTCCCGTAAATCCACCTCGGCCCATCGACCAGTCGGCTCCCCCTTGGCTCCTCGCCCCCTCTGGCTCCACCTTGGTCAGATATCGCTCTTCCGGGCCTTTTGCTGTGCTTCGTCCCTCCACCCCTTCGAATCCTCCTTCCCTCCGGATCCGCCTTTGTCCTCGGTCACTCCGGAGTCGCCTCAGTCCACCGG
Organism: Phoxinus phoxinus; assembly: GCF_949152265.1. Taxonomy (NCBI): domain Eukaryota; kingdom Metazoa; phylum Chordata; class Actinopteri; order Cypriniformes; family Leuciscidae; genus Phoxinus; species Phoxinus phoxinus. The sequence goes on along the minus strand of NC_136880.1, from coordinate 19,548,722 downwards.
CACCCCTTCAGCTCCTCCTTCCCTCCGGATCCGCCTCTGTCCTCGGTCGCTCCGGAGTCGCCTCAGTCCACCGGCACCCCTTCAGCTCCTCCTTCCCTCCGGATCCGCCTTTGTCCTCGGTCGCTCCGGAGTCGCCTCAGTCCACCGGCACCCCTTCAGCTCCTCCTTCCCTCCGGATCCGCCTCTGTCCTCGATCGCTCCGGAGTCGCCTCAGTCCACCGGCACCCCTTCAGCTCCTCCTTCCCTCCGGATCCGCCTTTGTCCTCGGTCGCTCCGGAGTCGCCTCAGTCCACCGGCACCCCTTCGCTCCTCAAGTGCTCGTCAAGGCCTCTGGATCCTACAGTGTCATCCGATCCTGTCATTGCCTCAGCTTCAACAGCCCCGGTTGTTATTACTTTTTACTTTTTACTATTACTTTTTACTTGATTACAACACAAAACTTTTAGAGTCATTAAATATAAACTTGTGTTGATATGACATTGTATGTACGTTTTAAAAATCATATGAAACCAACATAAATACAAAAAAAAAAATTCATTTATAAAACAATCTTATTTGCCATTGACCTACTTATCTCACATACTGTTCTGAATATATTGTCTAGTTGTTGTCAGTGCATCAAGGGTTTAACTTCACTGTCACACTTCTCTTGATTAGTTTTTCAACAGGACCTAGATTTTACAGTGTACGCCAAGTGGTGACGCAAGATAGTACCAAAATTGGTTATTGTCCTTGGTGGAATTTTTGAGTGAAGGGGTGACCTAATTCAAATGCTAATTCAGTCTGGCAGAAATTAATTCAATTAAATTCGATTCAGTTCACATTTGCACAGTGCTTTTAACTATACCTATCATTTCAAAGCTTTACAGAAAACGCATATGTCTACATTACAATTTTGAGTCATTTGCTATCAGAGGTGACTGTGTCCAAGTAATCTCTGAAATGTAACAACAGTTAAGATAATACAAATCATGCAGAGTGCTAACATCATGCATTATTTTAAGCAGATACAATCATCTCATTAAAGCAGTTATTACAAGCCAAGAAATTAGCCAACATACTGTATATTTAAATGTAAATATTTATTTTGTGAATATTCATAAAATAACATGCAGCCTGCCTACTCTAAAATATATACTATAGAAAATTCTGATACCAAGAAAGCTGCTTCCATAGCCATAAACACTCACAAGCCTTTTTTCCTCTGAGCTTTCAGCCAGGACCAAATGGGTCTCTTGGGTTTCCAAAAGGTAACGAGTTTCTCAAGGCTTCTGTAGCTTCAAAGAAATTAAACTCTCAATTTCTCTCGTGAGACCCTCTTTTTACACCTTACCTTACCACTTTACTGTAACATGAACTCTGTGATAATTCTGACGTGCAACAAAACATATTTCACAGCATATCTCTTTGATTTTTACAGCTCATCATGATCATCATTAAATATGAATGTATCTGTTGTAAGATTGAAGTAAATTGGCATTGTCAGAAAAAAAACCTAAATGACCTATATGACTAAACTCATAATGAATTCAGTTTTATGGCAGGGTTTCAATTTTTTTTACAAATAATTATGTTTTTTCCATTTTGGTTGTTTAAAGGTGGGGTATGTAATTCTCTTTTTTGGCCATTTTTTCAAAATCACTTAAAATCCTATTCCTAACCCACTTACAGCCACTGAGTTAGAAGCACTGAAATAAAAATTAAGCAATTTAATCATCTGTGGAACGGGCAGGACTCGAAAAACTCCAGCCAATCATTTCCAAGACCACCTAGAATCATTGGACAGTAAGTGCGTCAATCAATCGGTCGTACCATCCCCCCCTCCCCCCATCCATGTCCATGTACTTTGAATGGGTGGAGTCAAAGGAAAGAAGGTAGGACCATTTGAGTTGTGTATTTTCAAAATCTGCGAGCCGTTTTGCAAATCACATACCCCACCTTTTATTACTGCATAAGGATTTTTAAAAGTCATTCAAACAGGTTCTCTAATTAATAATTTGTGAAAAAATCAGTATTTGTGAACATCTTAAACTGATTCATTTTAAAGTTTTAAATATCAATAGTTTACATTTTTGGGGGGAATTTTTTGCATTTTTAAGGAATAATACATATAATAAGGTTCAAATACACACTCAGCATGCCTCAGTTCCCAGCTTACATACAATTAAAAGCCAGATATAGTTTTTTAACTAAGTTTTATAAAGTTGGATATTCTCTAACATGGGGTAGACGAAGCCATACGCATAACTGGCACCCTGGATGAAGCCTAGAAGACGCAGTTCATATATATAGTTTAGCTCATTGGTTTGTGCAGCTCATCTGCTGAACACTTCCACACTGCAGCTTGAATTCCTCCTCTATAGTGTGGGCTCTGCAGTGGGTTCTGGGTTGACCCACAGAGGATGTTCTCCATCATTTCCACACTGTACAGCACTAGTTTGCATTTCAAAAGCTCAGAGTACAGCCTCACCCACTATTATTCCCTCCATATCTGCAACGCACATGTATCTCAGTCTCTCTCTTTTCTTGTCACAAACTTTATTTTCTTGCGTGTGATCATGCATAGATGCTTGCCTTCTTACATAAATATGAATTTTCATCTGAACTTTTAAAGGTCACCTTTCACTGTCAAAATAATCAACCTATTCCCTCAGAGAGATTAGAAGCTAACTTAATTTAACTTACTGCAACTTTATGAGCTCAAGAGGCACTTATATAAATTGGATTGCTGCAGTAGTTTCATGTAATAGTTGCATAACGGTGTTAGTGATGTCCCAGATGTTTCACATCAGACGTGTGATTGAAAAAACGCCTAATATAAAGTAAATTCAAATGTAGACTTTGCCTCCTCAGCAAGTGTGCTTTATTACACGGCTCTCTGAAATAACAGAATCTGACTGGTTATTGCAGTGTCACTTTGCAGTCTCCTATTTTTTTAAGTGGCACTTTCCCCAACTCTCCAGTAGCAGTTTTAACATTAAGTGAAATGGCATCTGATGCACAGAAGCCAATGGGACATCATGCTTCGTGGCACATCCGGTCTTCATTGGCAAATGTACCAAAAGGGCCTTATTTTTTAATAAAATAAATAAATACATTTTGACTTTATTTCGTTTATAAAAAACAAAGCCTTTGCCATACGGTAACAGGGCTATGTACATAAAGTGAAACAGACTAATACCTATGTAAATTACAAATTTATGATTCATTTTATCTAATGTTTTTTACTATCTTTCTTTTTGCAAGTTAAAAAGATTATGATTTTAATTGTTAAACAGTAAAAAAAAATTCCAGACCTCTGCTGTGAAACAGGTCAAAATTAAGGGTGGTTTTAAAACTATTACTTTTATGCTGGATAATAGTTTATATGCAGTTATCAAAAGAAAAACATTGAGTTTTTGCCTGTAATGCTTTAAGTAATGGAAATAATGGAACACCACAGAGTACTGTTTTCATAGAAAGCGGCATGTAGCTGTGAAATAAGCAGAATAATGCATCCAGCTGGTCATTATCACAAAATATACCCCTTCAGGGCGATACAAGACCTGATCCTGATCCCTGTCAGCGTTTAGCTCGTGATAATGACCAGCTGACTATATGATCTCTGACATGCATGCACATAAAATGACACTAAATATAATGAACAGACTAAAAAGCTGTGCGAGTGAATATTTCAGAAAAAAGATGTGAACCTCCTAACCTGCAGCGCCATATCAAAAAAATAATCCTATTTTGGATCCCTGCACTTCAATATTCTGTTTTAGAGCGATGAGACCTGATCAAAAAGAAATTTTCAAGGATTTCAAAAGAAAGTTATAGAAGCTCAGAAGATTAAAACAAAAAATAGAAAAAGGTAAGGCTTTTGTAAGGCTTGGTAAATGGTATCTGGATGCCGCACTGTGTCACCGCAGTCCTGTTCAGAGTGCAACAACATATTGAGTAGTTGAAAAAAAAAGAAATCCTACCAAACCTTAAATAACACCAAATACTTCAATAAAAACCAAGCTTACTTCCACCCGTTAAATAATATGTAAGAAGTAATGCCATGGGGATGCGCTATACAGCAGGACTTCCAATTTTTGTCCAATGAAGACACCAGTGAATTGAAACACTGGTTTGTGGAAAATTCTATACAGCAGAGGATCAAGATCTAAAATTAATAAAGAATCCAGGTCTTGCAACATTACATTGATGAAATCATGGGGATGAATCAATAATTTAGAAGTTCAAACTCAAGAAACAGACTGACTTTAGTCCCATTGATATGTAATGCTTTGAACACCACAAAAACTGTACAGGTTTGAAAAGAAAAATGAGACAAAAATGTCTCCTAACTGCCGTGCCGGTCTGATCAGCAGCTTCACACAGCATCTGGTTGAAGTTCCTCGTTTGAATTCCTGAGGGGTTTCAGTTATTTCTGCCTAAATCCATACTTTAGTGCCATGCAGTGTGTACTTATGCATTATTTTCTAGAATATTATTCAGTTCCCTTGCTGCACCATCAGATCTCTTACATACTTCACTTTCAGAGTTGAAAATGCTGTTTGTGATTGAATTCAGCTCATCTGGAAAGGAAAAAGTATGTGAACCTTTTGGACTTTTCCGGAAACTCTACAGTACATATGTAATATTTGTATTCTCTGGCTGCTTTAGTAAACAAATTCCACTAAGGTTATGTGCAGAATTTATAGTGCATTTATATTTTATGCCTATTAAATGCAAAGAACTGTCTCCATGTGTGCCAAGTGTATTCATTATTAATGTGCACTGCAAAGGTTAAGGCTGCGTTTGAGAGGAGTTATTGCACGCTGTCTTCGTCTAAGCATGGCACTATAAACATACAATAATATGGAATAATATAAAACACTCTTTGACATCACTTCCTGAATCAGGTGGAGATTGTTTTATTTATATTATATTCATTCCATGCATTTTAAAAAGAAATAAGATTTCATCCTTCCCTTCAGAAAAAAAAGAAAATATGCATTGCATTAATTATCCATTCACCTGATTTAATGTGGGACTTTGATGTAGTCCCTCCATCTTCACTTTAGTCATGCAAAAAGAAGGGCAAACAGCTGTTTACTTAGTGCGTCTCATCTTTAACCGTACCACGCTGAAAGAGTCCATCAAGCAATGAGTAAAAAATGTATTCATTTAGATTTTTTTTTCAGGCCGCATATTAAAAATTGCCTAAGCGGATTGTTGTCTGGATATCGACTGCCCATTTTTGCTGACACAAATTAAGTACAAAGCATCCAATTTCCTATTCACTTCATTCAGTGGTTGAGATCAGTTATCCGCATAGATCACTTTTTTCCGTAAGTTACTTCAGGAAACAGGATGTTTCAAATATAAACTGTATAACTGCAAACCAAGCATTGGCTGCTTGCACTGTGATAGAGTTCTGCACATTTCCCATTATAGTCTTCGGACTTGCTTTGGATTTAGTAAGTTTTGAGCATTATTTTACTCCAACTATCTTATTTTTAATAAGCTAATACATACTCTCTTTAGTTTGTTACAATAGGTATTGGTTATTTTTTTCTTATTTACTTTCTACTTCTGATGGTTTTTTTAAATATATGTATTTATATTACTTTTACTATTTTACTGTCCACAGAAGCTTGTGGCCTCATAAATGAGCCAAATGATTAGTGTTTTCTGGTTGTTTCATTGCTATTGTACAGGGTGATGAAAAGAAAATCAAATGGGAGGATTTTTTTTTTAATGCTTTTGTGTTCACTCGCTATGAAATCATCACAAATTCTTCATGTACTCCCACAAAACAACTGTGTTCCCCCAGTAAAACTTTGCATTCGCTCGCAAAACCCCTGTGAAATTGAGCTTTTTCATGCAAAAGCATTGATATATAATTTTGCCTTCTATCTCACATCACATTTCCCCTTGGGGGCTTCGTACTCTGCATCAACAGTACAATTACAATATTATGATCAAATACACTTTGATGTCAATGCTTACTCCATTGATACACTGCCAACTTTAAATGTTTTCTACTTGCATTCATTCTGTAACGTGTTGAAGACAGGAGGCGAAGCAGAGGATCTATACGCAGGGTATTTTAATGAAGTCACACATGAAACAGGGAACAAAGGAACAAAACCAGACCGATAAGAGACAACCATTACATGTACAACAACTGACAAGGTAACAAGTGAAACACAAGGGCTATAAATACACAGGCAAACAAGACTAACAAGATAACAAGGGGGCGTGGCTAATCAGAAACACCTGGGAACAATGATCAGACAATTAACAAGACACATGGCAAACAAGGAATCACATGACAGACAACAACAAGGAACAACCCGCAGGCTGTACAGGCGACCAGGGCGGAGCAGGACGTGGGCGTGACCACGGCGGGGAAGACCCCTCGGGCGGCCACGGCGGTGAAGACCCCTCGGGCGGCCAGGGCGGAGACGACAGTCCATCTGGCGGCCAGGGCGGAGACGACAGTCCATCTGGCGGCCAGGGCGGAGACGACAGTCCATCTGGCGGCCAGGGCGGAGACGACAGTCCATCTGGCGGCCAGGGCGGAGACGACAGTCCATCTGGCGGCCAGGGCGGAGACGACAGTCCATCTGGCGGCCAGGGCGGAGACGACAGTCCATCTGGCGGCCAGGGCGGAGACGACAGTCCATCTGGCGGCCAGGGCGGAGACGACAGTCCATCTGGCGGCCAGGGCGGAGACGACAGTCCATGGAACTGCGACGACAGGAACTGCGACAGACACCACCGGCTCAGGAACTGCGACAGACACCACCGGCTCAGGAACTGCGACAGACACCACCGGCTCAGGAACTGCGACAGACACCACCGGCTCAGGAACTGCGACAGACACCACCGGCTCAGGAACTGCGACAGACACCACCGGCTCAGGAACTGCGACAGACACCACCGGCTCAGGAACTGCGACAGACACCACCGGCTCAGGAACTGCGACAGACACCACCGGCTCAGGAACTGCGACAGACACCACCGGCTCAGGAACTGCGACAGACACCACCGGCTCAGGAACTGCGACAGACACCACCGGCTCAGGAACTGCGACAGACACCACCGGCTCAGGAACTGCGACAGACACCACCGGCTCAGGAACTGCGACAGACACCACCGGCTCAGGAACTGCGACAGACACCACCGGCTCAGGAACTGCGACAGACACCACCGGCTCAGGAACTGCGACAGACACCACCGGCTCAGGAACTGCGACAGACACCACCGGCTCAGGAACTGCGACAGACACCACCGGCTCAGGAACTGCGACAGACACCACCGGCACAGGAACTGCAACAGACACCACCGGCTCAGGAACTGCAACAGCAACAGACACCACCGGCTCAGGAACTGGAACAGACACCACTGGCTCAGGAACAGACACCAGAACAGTAACGGCCACAAGAACAGACACAAACACAGAAACAGGTTCCGGAACAGACGCTGGGTCCGGCTCAGGAACAGACGCTGGCTCTGGTTCAGGAACAGACGCTGGCACTGGTTCGCCGGCGGCCATCTTGTGCGCAGACACTGGCTCGCCGGCGGCCATCTTGTGCGCAGACACTGGCTCGGCGGCCGCCATCTTGTGCGCAGACACTGGCTCGGCGGCCGCCATCTTGTGCGCAGACACTGGCTCGGAGGGCATGACGCTGTCAGTATCAGGCTCGGCTGGACTGGCGTGAAGTGCAGGCTCGGCTGGACTGGCGTGAAGGGCAGGCTCGGCTGGACTGGCGTGAAGGGCAGGCTCGGCTGGACTGGCGTGAAGGGCAGGCTCGGCTGGACTGGCGTGAAGGGCAGGCTCGGCTGGACTGGCGTGAAGGGCAGGCTCGGCTGGACTGGCGTGAAGGGCAGGCTCGGCTGGACTGGCGTGAAGGGCAGGCTCGGCTGGACTGGCGTGAAGGGCAGGCTCGGCTGGACTGGCGTGAAGGGCAGGCTCGGCTGGACTGGCGTGAAGGGCAGGCTCGGCTGGACTGGCGTGAAGGGCAGGCTCGGCTGGACTGGCGTGAAGGGCAGGCTCGGCTGGACTGGCGTGAAGGGCAGGCTCGGCTGGACTGGCGTGAAGGGCAGGCTCGGCTGGACTGGCGTGAAGGGCAGGCTCGGCTGGACTGGCGTGAAGGGCAGGCTCGGCTGGACTGGCGTGAAGGGCAGGCTCGGCTGGACTGGCGTGAAGGGCAGGCTCGGCTGGACTGGCGTGAAGGGCAGGCTCGGCTGGACTGGCGTGAAGGGCAGGCTCGGCTGGACTGGCGTGAAGGGCAGGCTCGGCTGGACTGGCGTGAAGGGCAGGCTCGGCTGGACTGGCGTGAAGGGCAGGCTCGGCTGGACTGGCGTGAAGGGCAGGCTCGGCTGGACTGGCGTGAAGGGCAGGCTCGGCTGGACTGGCGTGAAGGGCAGGCTCGGCTGGACTGGCGTGAAGGGCAGGCTCGGCTGGACTGGCGTGAAGGGCAGGCTCGGCTGGACTGGCGTGAAGGGCAGGCTCGGCTGGACTGGCGTGAAGGGCAGGCTCTAGATAGGCAGACGTGACTTGAACGGCCTCTGGGTGGGCAGTTGTGACTTGGAGCATCTCAGGCTGGACGTGAATCAGCTCAGGCTCGGCAGGGCTGACGTGGAGCTCAGGCTCGGCAGGGCTGACGTGGAGCTCAGGCTCGGCAGGGCTGACGTGGAGCTCAGGCTCGGCAGGGCTGACGTGGAGCTCAGGCTCGGCAGGGCTGACGTGGAGCTCAGGCTCGGCAGGGCTGACGTGGAGCTCAGGCTCGGCAGGGCTGACGTGGAGCTCAGGCTCGGCAGGGCTGACGTGGAGCTCAGGCTCGGCAGGGCTGACGTGGAGCTCAGGCTCGGCAGGGCTGACGTGGAGCTCAGGCTCGGCAGGGCTGACGTGGAGCTCAGGCTCGGCAGGGCTGACGTGGAGCTCAGGCTCGGCAGGGCTGACGTGGAGCTCAGGCTCGGCAGGGCTGACGTGGAGCTCAGGCTCGGCAGGGCTGACGTGGAGCTCAGGCTCGGCAGGGCTGACGTGGAGCTCAGGCTCGGCAGGGCTGACGTGGAGCTCAGGCTCGGCAGGGCTGACGTGGAGCTCAGGCTCGGCAGGGCTGACGTGGAGCGCAGGCTCGGCAGGGCTGACGTGGAGCTCAGGCTCGGCAGGGCTGACGTGGAGCTCAGGCTCGGCAGGGCTGACGTGGAGCTCAGGCTCGGCAGGGCTGACGTGGAGCTCAGGCTCGGAGTGTCTGATCTTGGAGTGTGATGCCCCTCACCAAAAAACGTTTAGGGAACATGTCCTTCTTAACCTCGCCAACAGTGAAGGAAGATCCACCCAGCCGCAGAGCCAAATCTATATATTGGGCCAGGGTCCAGCCAGTGTAATCCTCCATTAACATTAGGGCGATGTTCTCATCCAGCCCGCTCCAAAAAAGGTCCATAAGCTGAGTGTCATCTAATGGTGCTAGATGACAGCAAGCCAAAAACTTCTCCACATACCTTTCGATGGGCTGGCCATCCTGAAAAATGGAGCAAAGCACTCTCACAAGATCCTGGTTACTTCCTGCTAGATCCATGTTTTGGTCAGTTGTTCTGTAACGTGTTGAAGACAGGAGGCGAAGCAGAGGATCTATACGCAGGGTATTTTAATGAAGTCACACATGAAACAGGGAACAAAGGAACAAAACCAGACCGATAAGAGACAACCATTACATGTACAACAACTGACAAGGTAACAAGTGAAACACAAGGCCTATAAATACACAGGCAAACAAGACTAACAAGATAACAAGGGGGCGTGGCTAATCAGAAACACCTGGGAACAATGATCAGACAATTAACAAGACACATGGCAAACAAGGAATCACATGACAGACAACAACAAGGAACAACCCGCACCGTGACACATTCTGTCATGACCTAAAGCAGCACATTTCCCTAAATAATCTAACAAATGTTACACTCATCAGTTGGTAATAAGGATTTTCTCACAGTTCATTTTGCCTGTGTGTGGATTCCCCTGCAAATGGAAGTATTTTCATTAAGGCACTGTATTAATTTTACACTGCTCTGAAGCGAAGCGAGAATATACAGGCCAAGTGGGTTCTGGTCACTTGGGTCCTCACTAAATCCAGTTAAGACCCAGTTACCCCAGTGGTTCCTGTCAGCTCTCCAGATGAATTAAGGCCCCTCATGCTTACATCCTTAGACTGGATGATCTGAAATCAGTGTTAAACTCTCTATACCCTCTAATCAGAAAGGTAATCATTTGTATTTTTATTATATAAAATGATTATTTTAGGAAAAGACTAATTTTGAAAGTTGAGGAGCAGAGAATATAATTGGATTTCATGCAATATTAATCTTTTTCTGGAACCGAGATGATCAGCTGCAGGGTAAGTTCACCTCTTATCAACACACATTCACAGTTTTTCAGTAGATTAATAATAGTACAACGAGTGTGCTATATCTCTTCTTGTACAACAAAACCTGTAACCAAGTGTGAAATGTACAAATGATAACTAAAGAGAAACACAAAAACTCCAGAGACCGAGAAGTGTAACTGCATGGAACTGACATGTTCACCCTATACACTTTACACAGTCTAGGAGGAGAAATATGCATGAAATATTGGAAAACAGCCCCCCATGAAATTGAATCCGAGTGAAACCGCTTCTCGATCAAGAAAAAAAACCTCCTAATTATTGCTTATTAAGAGTTAAAGTAGCTGTTAAGTTTAGGTATTGGGTAGGATTAAGAGATGTTGAATATGGTCATGCAGAATAAGGCATTAATATGTGCTTTAAGTACTGATAAATATCCAATATCCTAGTAATATATAATAAGCAACTAATTAATATAGTGAGAATTTGACCCTAAACTAAAGTGTTAATAAACAATGGAATATCAATCTTCCCTTCTACTAAATCTATGATTGGCCCATTCCAGTTGATCTACAGGAACATCAATATCCAACAGTGTGTGAAAAGTTTAGAATGTTTTGCCTCATGTCTTAAAATGAGTTATGTCTGTTTTAATGGCGCTGAAGATTCCTCATGTTACGTAAAGAAAATAAACTGCCACTACTTGGTGGGAGAGGTGATGAATGTTCTGCTGCTAATATTTAGACAGAATGTAATTAATGCACATCAGCCCAAGAGACCTTTATAACAACAACACCTGAGAAGAACAAACCAACATATATATTCTTGAATTATCAGTTTTTTGGTCATGTTTTATATCCAAACATTTCTATGAACAGGAGAGTTCACAGAAAAATTAAAATGATGTTGTGTATATGAGAATATGTCTCACACAACAAGGATAACAGTAGATCATATGACCTGAGCACTATATGCCGTATGAAGCCTTATATGATAACCTTGCCCTCTAGTAAGCTGTAACTCAAGAATCAGATCATTTTAAATTGGTAAGCTGAATCTAACAACTGGATCAGGCAGGATCATGAACAAATCATTCTTCAAAGCTGGTTTCTTTTTGGATGAATCTGTTGATCCAGAGACTGATCCGATTTTGTGGTTTATGCTTTAAAAATATTGTTAATGTAGTAAGGAACTAAATAACTTAGATATATTCTCTGAAGACAAATTATTAAAAAATTTACAATTTCAATTAAATAATTTTTCTCCTCAAGTACATTTGTTTTATTTAAAAATATATTTTGTAGAATGACTAAAGAGTGCGGTCATCTTACTGAAGTTTCTCTTCCCTTTACTAGCATGTTCTGATGTATTGTTGCAGTTTCCATGTGCATCTCTCTAAGGTTCTCTACTATTCGCAAAAGGAGCTTAAAAGATGTCTCAATGAGATTTCAATGTGCATGAAACCCATGCAACATACTAATTGATGAAAACTTTCAAAAAGCAGAGGATTGAATTAGCATTGTTGGAGTAACAGACTAAATTTGACTATCAAAGACAAATATCCTCAATTAGTTATTTTTTACATTTAAAGGCTTTCATATACTGCCCTTCTCGACTGTCAAGACCTGCTGTGACACTTGTGTTGTTATTTTGGGTCATCATTGGGGTTACGGTGGAGACACATGTGTGACAGCCAGTGTGTGAGTGTGTGTTAAATATGTATGGCCAGACACAAAACATGGGATCAGGGTAGTGTGAAGCTTATCTATAATGGATGAATGTTGTTCTAATGGTGTGCTACACACTGCTGGACCCTAATCATGTTTTTCTGTACCTGGTGTCACAATGACAGTCATGTTGAGCTATGAAATCATCTTTCTAAACATCAGAGGGGAGAATTTTTATTAGAAACTATTAGTGGTGTTTGTTAAAGCAAGCATATTAATATTACTATTGCTCATTGAACAAACTAACCAAAAAAAAAAAAAAAAAAGAATCTCTTAGGTGCACACTGCACGATTTTAGCCCCTGAAGTTCACTTGCTGACAGTTTTGTGGAAATTGCAAATGCCCAAAATCAGAGGCAATTCGGTCCTCGTTCATGTGAGTAACACTACATTACACTAGTGTATTGTGTATGATCAAAGACGCAATCTGACTGAAACTCCAATGCGTCGCTGATGCCCATGAAATGATTAGCATGCTAAATATCTGGGCCAGTCTGCGACTCAGTTATCATGCAGTGTAAAATGTGTTTTGACTGGAAACTACTTTGCCAACAACCTACAGCCAATGAGAGCGCAAGATACAGGGCAAGAGAGAGAGGGGAAGGAGTCATAGACCTGCAAAAGAACACCAGCAAACATGGCTTCAGCAAGCAAGCATTCTCTCCTTCATATTCTTCTTTTTAATTTACCACCAATAACCACTTAGCAACTGTCTAGCAACACCCTGGTAACCATCCACATCACCCTAGCATTGTAGCAAATTCTGCATGAGCAACACTCTATTCAGAAAGTGTAAAAAGCTTGTTCAATATTATTCAGAAAGCTTAAGCAGATGGCAATAACTTTGAGGATACAACGAGGATCCGTAATTCAGTGCATTTATTGATTAGAAAGATTTTGAGAAATGATTGAGAAAAGCATGTACTAAAAATAAAATAGGCTCAGTTGTTTTTACATGTGTCTTGGCAAGTTATTACTGGGATCCAATTAAGAGCAGAAAATGTGGAATTTTCTTGTGCAATTTGTGCAGATGGTCTATTAGCTCTTGTTGAATATCATTGCTTCTCATTAGGCAGGTTTCGTGACAGAAACAGATTCAACTGTTAGATGAACAATTCTTCTAGCATGGTCATTTAAATGGGTGATAAAGATTTTTTTCAAGAAGTCTACTTAAATGTTAATCAAATTTCTTTTTATTACGTTTTTCATTACTTAACCCTTATACACCAGCTGCAATTTTGCTGTTGAGTCATCTTTGCATTACAAAGCAATTCAGCTTTATTAGTCTCAAATGTATTATTGACATTAAGTTTTTTAAGGAAATAATGAATTAAATGGAAACTTCACCAATTAGCATTAAGCTTTGTATCAGTAGAAAACCTGTAATATTTTCAAATTACCAGCGGTCAGGAGGAGGAAGAACTCAGGCAGACTCGGCGTCTTCAGTTTCGAGTCAACTAGTAACCTATTTGTATCAATAGGCTCTATGGACGAACGCTGCTGACGTATTTCTGGTAGAATCTCAGCCAGCGTCTTTACTTACAACATCATTCACGTTAACCTTAGGAAGTTCTTGTAAACACAGAGTGTAGTTTGCCATTATCTCCACCGAATGCATAAACGGCTTCCGGCGCAACACCGGATGTAGGCTAACTGGGCGGGCTGAGACAAAACGCGGAAGCGATTGTGCATAGTGTGTAACCGGTAGGTGTGGCTTCGTAGGGAGCAAGTGCATTCTGGGAGTTGTTGTCTTTCATCCACATGAGCCAAAAATACATTTTCTGGCTTTTCTCAGTCTAGAAGGCACCAACTTCAAAAATAATTTCACATCTCTACTACATAAATTATAGATTTCAGCAGCAACGCTCTTTTCACTCAAAACACAGGAAATGCGAAAGCAGAATAATTCAACATAAAATCAAAATCCATAACTACCCTGTTATGCAACTAGCAATTTGCTCTTGAATTATATTATATTTTCTTCTGATCTGATTATTATCATAACTTTTGTTAATGACTGCTTAAATTCTTAGTTTTACCTCAGGAGACACATCACTGTAAATGTATCAGTGACAGACCTTGGTGTAAAAGGGCATAGAAATAAGCAGGAATAAATCTGATACACTACATCAATGCACTCATTATGAACCGCAGATCAGATCAGTGAAGATGTTGACAAGGGTTTAATCTTTGCCTGACACATTTCCAGACTGGTTGGATGGTTGACACATAATTGCTTTACATGAAACCTAATTCTCTTGATGTTGTTTGGACACAGTTATTTGCTAGCATCTGTATCCTTCAATCTAGTCACATTTTGAATAATATCCTGTGTGTTATTCAGTCCTGTTCACCACTGCCAAAAAGTGTCTGACCCTTCTTTAAACCTCACTGAAACTAATTCCCTGACATTGGGTCATGGGAACTCTGGATGAACTGATTAAAACCAATGACAGATTCAGGACAGGTGCAAAAGCGTAGACAAATATGTCTTGAACATCTCTTCTCACCTACCTCGATGCAGTCTGAGTCACAGGGATCATGACACACACAGTGTCATTAACAGGACAAGGCCTCAAGATAATCCAGCATGTTCTCTTATATCATCTTAAACTTTAAACCTAAAAAAGCATTCAATGAAACGACAACAGGCTGACAGTCCTTCACTGTAAATTGGGCACTAGATTCAAAGTTGAATCATGATGATTAAAAAGTAAAAACAAAACAATTTCTTCATACTTTTATATTTTTATGTTATGTGTAATAGTATCATGTAAGTAACAGATCCGCACACCGAATAAGCTCCCATTCAAAGAATTTTTATTCCCGAAACGTCACTAATAAAAATTCTTTGAATGGGAGCTTATTCGGTGTGCGGATCTGTTACTTACTACTACATGGATCATACTTGTGATCCAGCACCCGTATTTGAAAATAAGAAGTGCGTGATTTACTCCTATGGATAATAGTATCATGCCTTATATGCTTTAGCATATGTAATATATTATCAAAAATGTGTCAATTTGTGTGTGTATGTGCATGTCAAGTGTATAAGCCAAGTTAGCAGGCTAATCAGCCAACACTTAAAGCTACACTGTGACATTTTTTTAAGATGATTCTTAGCAAAAAAACACTTTGTTCTTTCAAAATGATATGTTCATTAATGTATAATTACTTCTACCAGCTAATCAAGTATTCTCGTAAACGTAGAATCTGCCATTTATAATACATGCGGGTGAGCTGCTCGAATGGCGGAAGCCATGTTGCGCCTCCATCTTGAAAATACATTAGCCAAAGAGGGACATACCTGGAAATTCAAGCTCCGCCTTTCGCGTTTTTCCACTCAGTAGCACCGTGACGAATGTGAGGAGGAGATTACACGTGACTGCAGGGCAGATTTTAAATAATACGGCCACCGTAGGAGTTAAAACGCCCTCGGAATGGGAGGGGGTAGAAAGTAATATTCAGTTGGTATTTCACCGCTAGATGGGAGTAATTCCTATACAGTGTAGCTTTAACATGTACAAGCTTGCTAATGTGGTTAGCTAGTAAACACCTAACTTAGCTAAACAATAAGACACACAAAGTACATGAAATTTCACAAATATAGCTTTGCCAGCCTTGTCTCATTGTTACCAATATATTTGTTTGTAGCATTTATAGAAACAAAAACATACTTTTTTGTATGTTTGAGTAGATGCTCAAATGTATTATATATTTACAACTATTGAAATGTAATGTATTAATAAATAATTTACTTAATAAATATATTTATATAGTTACATTTTTACAGTTTTATAGATATATTTTACATCTCATAATCACACCACTTTTCAACACCAAAAAAAAAAACCCATCACAATCATTTATTTAAAAAAACGTCTTGGTTACTATTGTAACCTCTATTCCCTGATAGAGGAAACAAGAAACTGTGTCGATGTAATGAAACTAGTTGTCCCAAACACTTCTGATACTTTAGAAAAGAGAATTGGCGAGTGGAATTTGCATGCCACTTCCCCGGACATATGGGTATAAAAAGAGCTGGCTAGTATACACTCATTCAGGTTTGTGCTGAGGAGCCGAGACAGTGTCCCGACCATTTCAGCAGATAGTTCAGTGTTGTGACAGGAGCGACACAATGTTGGGTTCCCTCCATCGGGAAACGGAAGTTACAATAGTAACCAAGACGTTCCCTATCTGCCAGTCACACTAGGGGACCCTAGGGAAAACACTACAACCAGCTGAGCAGTGTTATAAGGTTTGGCGGTGCAGATGTCAGCAAGCTGTTTCGTGCCGGATAACAAGTGCACTCGGATACATCTTCCCAACACCCCATGTAAGCAGTGTAGTCCTTTGAACCAATAGAGAACTGAAAGGACAATACTTACAATGGGAATACTACAGCTGTGCAGACTAGGATTTACGCTATTTCAAGAGAGGAGAGGTTGACGTGGAGAATACATCACATGGACTTACATGTGAAAAGACCCTGTGGTAGGCCCTACCTGAATAGGAAGGAGCACAACAGACACTGTGACTGGTGGCAGGGCAAAGCACTGCCCACGGGAAGGCAGGGTTTACCGGCAGGGAAACTTAATGGAAAATACATCACATGGGATTACCATCAGGGAACCCAAATACGCAGGCTCACCTGAAAAGGGGCATACCACGAGTAATGGGCCTGGTAGCTAATTCCTCCGCCGAATTTGGGTCTCAGTAAGTGCCGAAGGTTAGAAAGACGTCCAGGGTTCGGCTGACATGGGGAAATCACATGGACCAAAAAGCACACATTTTCACCTCAGGGAGGGAGGTTGCGCTGAGTGCAAGTGATACACCCAGCCAGTTGCCCAGTTGCCACATGAAAAAATGCTGGGCTGAACTCCAGGTACATTTTGCTGACAGTAAACACCTGTAGGTCCCCAACCATCTTGATGAAAGTGAGCGCATTCAGGAGGGGTGTCTTCAAAGATGGCACTCAACTCAACTGACTCTAGAGCCTCAAAAGGATCTCTCTGTAGACCAGCAAAACTACAGAGATCCCAACAGGGAATAAGATATGGCCTTGGAGGATTTAACCCCTGGTGTCTCTGAGGAACCTGATAATCACTCCATTGTGTTTTGCCGCTATGGTGGAGGGAGACAACCGCCCCTCCAACCTCTGCTGAAGGAATGCAAGCACCGACCCGACTGCACATATCTGTGGGTCTTCACCTTGGGAAGAACACCAGTTCACAAACAGATGCCACTCAAAGCATACAGCCACCCCATATGATGAGCTCTGGCTTGAGTGATAGTGATAGTTCACAGGTGATAGTCCACTTAGGTCTTCCACGTCCCGTCCAGGGCCAGATGTGGAGGTTCCAGAGGTCTGGACGCAAGCGCCAAATTGTGCCCAGCCCTTGAGAAAGCGCTACCAGAAAGACCTGTTCTTTGTTCTCCCTGACTTTGCACAATGTCTGTGCTGTGTGCCGAGAGGGGTCTCAGTCAGGGAATACCACTGTGGGCAATGGGAGGATTCCTGGAATGTGAACAGGTCCACCTGTGCTTCTCTGAATCGACTACAAATCAGCTGGACCACCTGGGGATGGAATCTCCACTCTATTTGAAGCCTCACTCGTTGAGAAAGTGCGTCCGCTGTGCGACTGAGGTCTCCAAAGGAGGAGATGGCGTGCAAGTTGCATCTTGCAACAGGTTGCTCACCTTGGCAATTTATATATGCCCTTGTCGGTGGGCAGACGGGCTGTGGGACCTTGGTGGCCTGCTCTGGCGGCTGAATCACACAGTGATATTTTATCGCCTTCGTCTGTTTCTTTACCACCGAGAACTGAAGGGCAAAACTCCTCCACGGTCTCACTGAATAGGCCCCCTTGGAAGATGGGGCATCGAGAAAGCGCCCTTTCTCGACATCCTTCATCTCTGCAAAGTTGAGCCATAGGTGGACATCACCGGACCAAATGCCTGAGCTGTGACCTTCATCGCCCGTAGATGGAAATCGGTTGCCAAGCACAGTTTCTGCAGGAGCACTGGGTGGACTAGCCTTGTGCATGTCTGTGTTCCAGCAGCCCTGCAAGTTCTTGTTGTCAGGGATGACATGAACCTACAAGCTTTGGATGGGAGTCTCGGGTGGTTGATCCAGGGAGCAGTATTCTGCGGGCACAGATGCACCGCAATCACGCACTCAACCTGTGGAACACCGGAGTATTCCCTGGCTGCCCCAACGTCAGGGGTAGTGAGGGTGGAAGAACACGCCGGTAAAAGATGCCTTCCACGACTACACAAGCTTCACATACACCTCTTGGGAAGAGCCCATGAACCAATCATTTAACCGCAAACGCTCAGTGCAGGGTGGAGGGATCCACTCAAGCACAATGTTCATGGCAGCCCGGGCAAGCAGAGCAGCCATCTAAGCGTCAGACTCAGTCTATAACCACACCTGATGGTGGGGCCCAGGTGAGTCTTCCATGTCAGAAGGCAAAAACTCTCTGACTCATCTTCATCTCGAGGAACGAATGATAAAATAAGTTCACCCGCAGGGAAACTCATCCGCAAACACAAGCTTCAAGTCTTTCATCTTTTGGTAGCCCTTTGCCCTTCATACAAAAACACAAAGATACACATACATGTTCACAGTCCCTATGAAATTGTTCTCTATTGTGATGTCAACCTTTGAGGCTCAAACACAGTCTTTTTGATATGAAAACCCTTATTTTAAATATTTGCAGAATCTTTACAGTATCGCATAAACATAACACAGGGTAAAAGGTTTACAAATTTACTCTGACGTTCCATTTACGTTTATTTACAGACCGTTTAATGATGATCAAAGGTGACATGACAACTGCACAATGTAAATACCATACAAAGTATATGAATTATCAAATTAAAATAGGAAATCATTACAAAGGCCATAATTGTCGATTATTGTTCTTGATATTGTAATGTTGATTAATAAAATACATAAAGAAATGTTTTGTGTTTGGAGAAACAGCACATCATATTCTGGCTACACAGACAAAACAAGCTAAGAACCGATAATGAATTGATTTTTAAGCGTTAGAAAATAAATACTTCACATTGGTTATTAAGTAGCATGAAAAACGGCAGATAATAAGATTGGAAATAAACTATATACAGAAAGTGATCAAAGAAAGTTCCCTATCCCTGAAGCAGTTCATGAAGATGTTTACACTGCAAGATTAATCTCTTTCTTACACTGAATATGCAATTTGTTGTTTAAGATGAGAGAATTTGAGAGTTCAGAATTCAGTCATTGAGACTTCGCACTGAACAAAAGAACTCTTGTGTTTTCAGCAACGTATGTGATTGGTTATAATGCTCAATGCCACACACACACACACACACACACACACACACACACACACACACACACACACACACACACACACACACACACACACACATTAATGTTATGCAATGTGAAAATATCTATGTAATGCCACAAAAGACACTTTTCATTCATTTTCACATTTCACCTTAATCTTGACATTCCTAATAAATGTAGTTTTATTTGCCGCTTATCTTTATTTTATTTTATTTTTTGCTGGCATCTTTATGCATTTTGATTATTCAATTTATTCTTTATAGAATTATATTATCAAGAGCTTGCTTCACATCAGTTAAGGCATTTCTAGCATGAAATCATGTTCAGCTTGGTCTTTAGATTTTTGCAATGGACCATGCACAACATTCACTAAGTCAAGATATCAAAATGCATCTGTTGTCACCTTGAGGGATTACAAGATCATTACATACAAGATAGTATCATCAAAATAAAGTCATTAGTACTGTCTCTTTAGCTGTGTTGTGTATTTGATAGCTCGCTGATCTCCGAAGGAAAAAACAAAGGTACAATGTAATAGTTGTAGGAAGTCATTAAGGGATTTTAAACCATTCTAGCTGCAGTAATAATCTCTAAATGAGGACAGTCCAACTGGGGAAACAACCTGAGGTTAGTGAGACTGAATGAGAGGAGGGGGGGACCCAGCGTTCCTCAACACATTCAAGCATTTTCATGGCCTGCAGCTAAAGCACAGATTTTTAAATCCGAAAACATAGTCCTACTCTCTGGCATGTTCAATGCCTTCTGTTCAAGCTAACTATGTTCTTGATATAAAAGTTACAGTCTCGCTGTAAATGTTTAGCCCCACCAATAGGCAAGAATGGTCTACCTTCCTAATTCAGCTGGTCCACATGAGAATCCACTTTCTAACGAAACAGTAGACATGAAAAGCACTGGGGATCAAATGGGTTTTGTTAAGCTAATTTTCAAAAATGTCTCAAAATCAGATGCTTTGCAGAGACAACTAGATAAGAACATTTTATTTTTGCATATTTCTTGTAAACATCCATTGACTTAAAAAATGGATGTAGAGGATTAATAGGACAAGAAGGACAAAAAAAAAAGAGGTGACTTTTATGGTTAACCCTCTGGATTTAATCAAACTGGTAATTTCTCACAATTTGAAATAAGTCTATTAGTCACATTCTGTGTCTAAGAAAGCCAAACAGCAAAGTGCAATACTGTACCGGGTGAGCTACCAAACAAATTTACTACACACCATGCAGGAAAACCAAAATGATGAAGCAATGCAAACATAAAAATGAATGTGTTCGCAAATCATGCATTATGGTAAAAGTGTTATGAGGTCATAAGACAAGCCAAGTCAATTCATAACATGGTGTTGTGCAAGTATCTGTACAAAAATAAGTCTATTAATTGATAACTGCCCTCCTTTCAAAAAAAGTTGATAACTTTCTCCTTTTTTTGGAGAAAGCAACTCTGAGTGCAATATTAAGCATTTTTTTGGCAAACAATTTAAATATCAATAAACAGCAAGACCATGAATTTATAATGCAACAATCTGAAAGGGAGTTTTCTTTGCCCCAGTTTTATACTACAAGAAATCATGCAGAGGTCTCTCTGGTGCAGAGCGGAGATTTGTGATGTTTCGCCCCGGGGTGGAAAGACCTGGCAGATGCTTCAAGCTTTGGGCCTGGAGATGGTGCCAGATTCGCCTGGGTAAAATGTGAGCAAACTGTGATAAGAAAAAGGTGCTGGATTGAGACCAACACCTCACTTGCACCTTTACACTGAGGAGGAAAATCAAAAACAGACCTTTTTTGGTAGAACAAAAAGCTATTTGAATGAAGCCGGCAACAAAGCATACTGAAATCTAAAGAGCAGGACATCTTGCAAAGACATTAGGCTACACCTGAGTTCCACTGTCCTGCAGAGTTTAGCTTAAACCCCAATCACACCTGAACAAGCTAACAAAAGGTCTTCATGCAGTGCAGGCAGTAGGAATGTCACTTTTCAGGAATATTCATATTCGATTTTCATTAAAATGAATGATCAATTAATTAATGTTTACACAAAAGGTAAGTGGAGAACTCCAAATATAGTAGCAACTCCACAACGGCTGCGGTACTCCAGGCTGAATCGAACGGATACGGGCTTTCTGTCTCACAATGACACAAATGAATACATATCTTGACACGCACAGTACCAAAAAAGAAAATCAATAAAAACTGAGAAATCGGAGAAACTGTGTAGTAAGCAGATGTTGCTCCGTGTTTTGTTATTTTCTCTGCTTCTCATGAACCATGAGCGACGTGGTGTCATTAATACACACCGGTGCCAAACGAATAGCGCTCCTCGTGTGAAGTGCGATCTCATCCCAAGGCGTCACTTCAATCACAGTGCTTATTCAAACAGACAGAGAAAAATATAATGGAAAAAATAGGTGTTTGTTTGCTGTCATGTTGTAGCCTACAATAACAGGTGTCTGTGTAGTGCACATGATCATTACTTACAACACGTATCATGTTGAGGCCGCATAACTTTTTTTCAAGAAAGCCAAGTGTTTCCTTTCGAGAACGGTCACTTCGTATTGCCTAGCTATACGAAGTGGGGAAACTCCTTTCCTCGAGAAATACTGAAGCAAATAATGTAAAACGCAGTGCAGATGTACAGCAGACACAGTAGAGCGTCTAGCTCGCCCATTGGCTGTGCTGCGGCAACTGCACATCCTATGGCCAAGCGCCTCTGACGCGCTATCCAATCAGGAGACTTGGCGCCATAACACGTCAGAGCGCACCTAAATGGGCGTGGCCTAAGCCTATGAAGGGAGCCCATATGCCAAATCCCTTTCAACTGCGCTACTGCTGGCCCTGGCATCAGTTAAGCGAGTGAGCCCTTCCTGTCTAGAATTTGCGGTAGGTGACTCCAAGGTCACTCTCAAACCAAGACATGGTTATGTACCTATGGTGCTCTCAACTGTGACAGGTGCTCTGTCCTGTCAGAGCTTTAAAAGTCTATTTGGAGCGTTCTGCGTCGTTTAGACAGACAGAACAGCTCTTTGTTTGCTTCGGCGGTCACACTAAAGGGTTGGCGATCACAAAGCAGAGACTGTCCAGATGGATAGTGGACGCCATTTCTCTATCATACACCTCCGTTGGCCAGGTTTGTCCTGAGGCGCTAGGGCTCATTCTACGAGAGGCATGGCCTCGTCGTGGGCCTGGTCTAGTGGTGTACCAATTCAGGAAATTTGTGCTGCGGCCGGTTGGTCCTCGCCTTCCACATTTGTCAGATTTTATAATCTGGAAGTTCCTTGCCTTCAGGCTCGTGTTCTCTCAGTGTGATGATTAGACCCGACGGTGTCCGTACATGTTACTGTCCATAAGCACTATTGTCCTAGGACTGTTATGTAAGCATATCATGCTTTGCCCCTTATGAAACCCGACTCAGGTCCGGTTATGTCACTTATTGGGTATTATTGGCTTGTTTCTGTGAGCCCCGGAGTCCCTGGGCTCCAGTTGTACAGCCAGATGCATTGGTACAAAGTGACCGTTCAGAAAGGGAACGTACTCGGTTACTATCGTAACCTCGGTTCCCTGAGAGTAAGGGAAAGAGTATTGCGTAGCATGCCGCACTACTGCACCTGTCAGGTAGTCGCTTCAGTCGTTTGACCTGATTTCTCTGGCCATATGGCCTCCCTTTATAGGCTTAGGCCACGCCCATTTAGGCACGCTCTGACGTGTTATGGCGCCAAGTCTCCTGATTGAATTGCACGTCAGAGGCGCTAGATGCTCTACTGTGTCTGCTGTGCGTTTTAAATGATTTGCTTCAGTATTTCTCGAGAAAAGGAGTTTCCCCACTGCGTATAGGTACACAATACTCGTTCCCTTACTCTCAGGGAACCGAGGTTACGATAGTAACCAAGTACGTTTTTAGGCAGACTGTTTTCACCACCATCTTCTCACATGATTACTGAACACAGCTGTGCTGTTGGCAGTTGTGTTTTTTATGTGTGCTGAAAAAAAAGAGGAGGAAGCGAAAGAGGAGAATATGGATGCGGTTATGGCTAGGGAAAAGAGGCCAACTTGGCATTCCAATTTTGCAAATGGAGCGCTCGAGGTAACTAGTTTTATGTTTTAGCGCCATGTTGCATTGATCAATACATCATTTCATGTTGCATTTTATTGGCTAGTCAGTACAGTAGATGTATCGTAGCAGCAACCACACTCTGAGTGTGAGATGATCATGGCAAATTTCTGACACTGTCAGAAAATTATCGCAGGCTTTGGTTGCATGACCGTGACAGCGGCTGTCTTTGATTTTTTCTCACTGTATGACGTAGGACCGTTTAGGAGCCACGACCACAGAAATCGCTAAAATTGGTCATCTTTCGTCTGGGACAGCCCAAAATTATACAATGTGTATCGGACATTACACCTCTCAATAAGGTTGTAATGCATAAATCAGCATAAAGTCTGCAGCTTATATTTGGACACAGGTCCATCAGGTTGGAACTGCCAATTTCAATTAGATCCTCTGAGATAAAAAGCAATGTAACAGGGTTTGATTAAGCTGTAAGAGGCAGAGGACATCTTTCCATGTTTGAACTGAGTGTAGTATTGTAAGGAACAGGTCTTCATTGGTCCACTTTGATCCGAAAACCTAAGGTCCGACCCAAGACGGTTACGTCTAAAACACAGGTCGGGTCTATTAGTAGCCTTGCATCTCAGTTGTTTTAAATAAATTCATTTTCTCGGAGCAATAGCCTTGTGGGCAGCGCTCTGACAAATGCCGCAACAGTGCTTCAAGTGACCTGAGTTTGAGGCCCTGTTTACACGAGAACGCTTGTGGGTGAAAATGTAAAAATATTTTGTCGGATGTGCCTTTCGTTTACACGGCGATGGCGTTTTTGGGGCTTAAAAACGCAAAAAAGTGAAACCACCCTCCAGAGTGGAAATCTTAAAAACGCTTCACCATCGCGTTCCCGTCTAAAGGGTAAAAACGGTAAAAACGCAAAAGTCTGCTAGACAGTGAAGGCGTCGCGTACGCGTTTACGTCACAGGCATGCACCTGTACAGGAAAATAACAAAACATTATCAAACTAAAATATAGCATTAATTTCATTGACAAAAAAACAAACATTTTTTGAGCGACACGCGAAGAGCACCGAGGGTTAAAGCTGCAGCTTTACCGTATTAAACATGAAAAACTGTGTCAGCGTTTCTTTCACTTTCAGTGCTTCACATTGCCACCTAGCCGCCTGGGGTGCATACTGCATCGAATTTCACACACTTTTGCGTCACCATATGCACGCAGATTTCCCCTCCATAACGCTCGTCTAAACGCTGAATAAAAAGTGATAACGCAACGCCACTTTTGCGTTTTCTCTTCAGATCGTTTCCGTGTAAACATAGCCTGAGTCCCGGCTTGAGGTCCTTTGCCTGTCTTGTTCCTTTCTCTGTCCTCTCCATTGCTTCCTGTCTCATCTACACTATCCTATCTAATAAAAAATGGCAAAAATATTCATTTAAAAAAGTGCTTTTACTGTATGGATATATTTACAAATTTTGTGTGTTTAATATTTAATTTTTTATTATTATTAATAATTCTATGAAAACATTATTATACCCTTTCTTCACTGTTCTGTCAGTTCACACTTTTATATGTAAATTGCCAACCCCTTCTGGTTACTGTTGTGGACACCAGCGGCGTCCAGATAAACCGGTCCATATAAATACCTCAGGCAATCAAGAGAATGAATACAGAGATTTACTTATTAAAATTAACATTAATATAAATTTCCTTGTGCTTGGAATTGATCGTACAAGTGAAAATTATGTACTACTTTTGCCAGATGCTGGGCTGTAGGCATGAAGGCCCCCAAGAAAGGATCTGGATGGATGAAGCAGCAGAACTGGCAGGTGAAACCAAGAGGCAAAGAACAAAGTTAAAGATTAACAGGAGCTTGCCAGAGTAAAGCAGGCTGGAGGACACCATTCTAATGCAAGCCAACAGCTATAGACCTGGAAGATCTGTAAGATTTTGGAAGATGGTTCCTAAAAGAGCAAACACCTCGACTCTGAAGAAGATGAAGCCATAGATTTTAGGAACTCTACTGATCCCTATTCTGCTGCACTGGGACTACACCAACTTTGGGAGGCCTTGTTTTTTTGCACTGAAAGAAGAGATAGGACAGATGAAAATAAAGACAGTGAAAACAACCTGGTAACCTGGTGAGAAAGCAGCTCTCCTGAGTCCTGGAGGAATTGGATACTAAATGTGAAATCCCCTCTCTTTTCATTGACCCTTTTCTGGTTTGCTTTTGCAGATTATGCATGGAAACAGGTTAACTGAGGAGCAAAGGGAGGATTTAGTCTCTGCTGTGCCATAGGCTGTAGATCAAATGGGAACCTTAAGGGAGAATTTGATAGTAAAGCAATCTCTTTATGATCAAAAAGCATCTTCCTCTTATGTTGAAGTATGGCGAGGGAAAAGATGGGAACTTTTGGTATCACTTAATCAAGGAGTCTTCCTCAATTCACCCAATGATCTCATGAAAGTGTGTATCTATACCACAAATGTTATTTGTCGTGCCATTTATACGCCAAAAATAGTTTTTGTGTGCATATGATATGCAGTTTATGGCGTGTAATACGCATGCACTCCCCACCCCTAATCCTACCCAAGGGTTTTCAGTGCGTAGCATATGCACGCTAAAAAAATTTGGGCGTATAAATGGCACCAGAAATAACATTCGTGGTATAGATACGCACTTTCATGAGATCGTGTTGCTGCACCTGACGGCTAGAAATGCCAGAGTAATGTTTGCCAAACTATGATAATGTTAATGAATTGAACTTAACTGTAACATTAGGTTTGTAATTTATAGTCACCAAACAGAATATCATAAAATGAAAATTAATGAATGAAAGTTTTTACACAGGTTTCTTGAACAATCCCTTGTCTGACATTGGTCAGATTGTCCAAATAGATAGTCCTGCCCAAAACTTAGGCTACACCATTGGTTGAGCCCATGTTTTTATGTCAAGCTGGTTTGGTTGCTCAAAATAAGGGCTTAGTTCAGTCCCTACAGCCCCTGTTGGTAGATATACAGACAGTAATCTATTACAAAATCATGGATAATATTCCGGGGTAGTGAATCGCCTTACGAAAGCGAGAGCTTACAAAAGTTACAGTAAACATATCAACACTAATGTTGGCAGGTGAGCGGAAGCTAAGCTTGCCCTTCGTTTACATCGTAGCAACAACATAAAATGTATAATTGGAACTGTTAATAGAAAATGCAACTAGAAATAATAAGATACTTACAAGTTGTGATCCACAGACAACAGATTGTTCTGTGTGATTGGCCCTTAAGAGTTATTTATTTTATTATAAAGCTTCAGTCCATGTTCACTGTAATTGTATGGGAAACAGTGTTCACATTATCATATTTGTCCTCTACAGATGAAAGAAATTGAAACATTTGAAATTACATTAAGGTGAATAAATGAATACATTGAGCACAATTGAATTGAATGTATTGAATACATTCCTTGTTTTTTAGTTGTGTACCATTGTTCAGAATAGCCAGATTTATTATCTGCAAATTTACAATCCACATAGTACAATTTTCATTTTATTTACACAGTTCCATGTCCCAAAGACACCATTCGTCAAAAACGTTTGTCTTATTCCATGAGGCCGTCTGTTTACATCCTGTGTTTTCTCTCTAGAGGAATCTGCTGAGACTTTTCTCAGCAATACAGATGTTTTTGTCTGGTGTACGGTTTTGTCATTAAAACAATAACAACCTCCAATGTTTGAAAGCTGGGGAAATCTGAAATGTATGTCATTTCAGGTCAGTCTAATTATTATCGTTTACCAACACAGTCATGAATTCACATCTTATTCAATTTATAAGTTAGATCGTCTTGAGTTTTCCCCAAACAAATTAATAATATCTAATTATTTCCAACTTACAGGCAAAAGCATGGATAATTAAAGAGGGTCTAGACCCAGCAGTATTTGTCTAATACATTAAAAAAAATTAACTGACAGCATTTTATCCCTAAAACACTGAAGAGAAAACACAAAAGTTGAGAATTTTTCCTTTATTAAAAAAAAACAAACAGACTTTGCACTTGTTGTACATTGTCATCATACATATATATATTTTTTTTAAATCTATAGAATTTCTTGAAACATTTACACTTCTGCTCTGTAAAAGGCAGAAATGAGAGCTGTAATCATAGTGTTATTGGTGGAACCACTTACAGGTTCAGAGGTAGAACAGAAGAAGAATGGAGTCTTTGAACCTGGCAAGGCTACAAATTCAGTATTCAAGGCCTAGTGAGTGTGACAGCTTAGAGCGAACCCAAGGTGTTAAAACTCTCAAAGGTATTCATAGCAGTGCTGCTTTGTGTGTCACTCTCACCGTGGCTACAGTTTGGCTAATGATAGCTGAAAGATTGCAACACAGGGCAGTCCGTGAGAGGGGCTTGCCCGCTACCTTTCTGCTAGTCTTGTTTCCATCAATTTCTGCTCCACATGACCAAATACTAAACATCTGCATGCTGCAAGTCCAAGATCATAGCAAATGTTTTCTATTAATAATGCAATGAAATCCACGGATTATAATTCAATAAAATAACCATATAGCAGAGTGTTTTTGAAAGTTTTTATTTTTATTTCGTTTGGTTTAATAATTAGGCGAAAGTGACACATTAACCACTGCAACATTGTTTATGAATTTCTACTGACTTGTCAGGTCACCTTTGTTTATAGCGGTTTATACAATAAAGATTGTTTTTAAGCAGCTTCACAGTAATAAACAGGAAATAACAATCAATGATGCAAACTTAATCAAATATAAGACCAAATCTGCTGTAAAGCAGCTCTACAGAAGACAACAGTGTCATTATTTAGCTTACTTCAGTGTTGGTTCAGTTCAATAACTGTGTTAAGTTCATCAATAATAAAATGATTTAAATTCAACAAAAACAACATAGTTTATGATGTCCGGGTATGTGAGTGGAGGCATACGTCGGGGTCTGTAAATCCAGTCTGGGACTGCCAAGTCATATATGGATCTATGTTGTTTACAGTCTTTAATTTGTCCAAATACCATTGCTTGGTACTGGCATTTAGCTGGTACGAGAAGAGTCTCTTCTCTTTTTCTTTTTCCTTTTCCATATCATTATTTCTCCTTTCTAGATTTCAATGACTTAAGCAAACAAAACAAAATATAAGCAGGTATCGGTATCAATTTCAGTAGCAGTAGCAGCGAGTGATCCTCACAAGATGGCGCCGCCATCCCAGCATCCCAACATGACGTATGTTCACATTCTCATATAGCACAGAATGAAGAGGACAGATGCAGAGGATGGACTCAAATTTCAAACTGCAAATTTCAATATACCGGTAGTCCTATTCTTATGCTTACTTTGGCACATATTTTACTTTCACTCTCTGTGTTCTGTCAGAAAATTAGAAAATTGTCAGAAAATCCAATATCCTACCCAGCAGATTGTGACTCAACTCAAAATGCTCCGTCAGTCTCATGGCTACAAAGTGAGGTTGGCAAGTGTTAAAGGCCGAGGAAAAGTCAATAAACAACAGTCTAGCATTAGTTTTACTCCCTTCTAGGTGTTTAAACTCAACTCTTCTGTGTGTCCTGCAAATTGCATAGGGGTTGCTTGCTCAGTTTGGCTTGCCAGCTCTAACTTCACAAGCTTTTCAAAAGTTTTCATTACAAGAGAAGTGAGGGCAACCGGCCTGAGGCCGTTTAAAACCTTGGGACTATTGCTACTGTTTCCACAGGTTAGGTAGCCTACACATTGTAGGTTATAAAGACACGGGGAGATATCATAAGCTGCATTTCCACCGCAGGAACTTTTTCCAGGAACTAGGGACCTTGGGGTAGTACTCGGTGTGTTTCCACTGCAGGAACCAGGGTCTAAATTAAGTTTCGGGTAAATATTTCCCCCTCCGAAAGTCCCTGAACATGCTTTGGTTGAGTTCATGCCACATTTTGATTGGTTGACTCCACGCAGCATTTTATTTCAACCACCATTTTTTAAATCTGCTGCGGTGCGTGCAGTAACAGTTGTTTCCTATTCGAATCAACAATGGAGTTTAAAAAATACGACTGATGGACCGGAAACGAGGTTCAGGCTTTTTTAAGCTTAAATTCAGAGGATGAAATCCAGCCGGAACTGTCAAGTATAGCGTGCAGTCCTACGTCACCGGACTAATTTACCTAATCTTCACGGTACTTTAGACCGCGGTGGAAACGCAGATAGCAAGAGGTCTGGGGGAAAAAAGTTCCTGGGACAAATTGTTCCAGGAAAATTCGGTGGAAACGCGGCTATAGAAGATCAAACTTAATTGCCTTTCGCAAGATTTCAGTAGTTTGCCAATGATAGTCGAGACTTTTATTTATCTTTAGAGAAAGGAAAGATTTTTCAATTGCTTTCTGCTCCAGGGCGAAATGATGGTTTCCACTTGAGGTCTAATGTAAAATCTGGAAGCAAATCCAGTTTTTATGCTCTAGAAAGCCATTTCCACCCTTATTCTTCTGAGGCATGCTCTTGCTTAACCATTAAACAGGTCCGTCATGTCTGCTGAAGAGGCTTCATATCTAGGATGTTAAGTAAAGGACAGAAAACCAACCCAATTTCACAGCATCTTCTGCCTCCTGCTGTTTGATGATAAGCATTGGCGTCATGCTCACAGATTGGGCTCTTTACTGAGGGTGCTGGAGTCACTGCAGGGACTCAACTGGCACTCAATGGATTAATGTGGTCCTATTCTCACCGGATGTGAACATTTGAATACCAGTAATACAAGTATGTCTATACTGTGAAGAAAACATGAGATTTTGGTCACATTTCCTGATCCCCAGTCTCTTAAAGTCCACTATTAATAAGTGTGCATTTATAGTGCAATAAGTGTGCATAAACACAGACAGAGTAAGAACAAATACTTCTGAAAGCACATGGTGAATGCTAACAAAGCAAAACTTTATAGCTTCTGAAATGTTTTATAATGTGCTGATACCTTTTCATACTTTTTTTTGTATGAACTATTTTATATTAATTCTTCATTATTTAATGTATAATTATATCACCCCACTGCAACTGGGTTTGATGAATTGTTTAGAATATATGTATGAAGACAGCGGACAGAGGTATTATTAATGCAACAGTGTGCTTTACTTTCTCTCACTGACTCCCTCACTGTGGAGCATGGTGTTCAGATCCCGGCACTTCTGTCTAATTTAGTTTTGGTTCTTTGTCGGGGTTCAGACATTCATGCTCCATGTGTTTGTCTTCTGTTGTTCTCTGGTCTCATCGTGTGAGCGTGCGGTTTCGAGTTTGCTCGGGCCTTTCTTTCTGCGTGTGTTGTTTTCTGTGTAGCATGGGGTTCAGTGAGTGAAATCCGAGTCCGTTCCAGTGAGTGAAATCTTCATCAGTTCCAGTGAGTGAAATCTTCATCAGTTCCAGTGAGTGAAATCTTCATCAGTTCCAGTGAGTGAAATCTTCATCCGTTCCAGTGAGTGAAATCCGAGTCCGTTCCAGTGAGTGAAATCTCAGTCCGTTCCAGTGAGTGAAATCTTCATCAGTTCCAGTGAGTGAAATCTCAGGCCGTTCCAGTGAGTGAAATCTCAGGCCGTTCCAGTGAGTGAAATCTTCATCCGTTCCAGTGAGTGAAATCTTCATCCGTTCCAGTGAGTGAAATCTTCATCCGTTCCAGTGAGTGAAATCTTCATCCGTTCCAGTGAGTGAAATCTCAGTCCGTTCCAGTGAGTGAAATCTTCATCCGTTCCAGTGAGTGAAATCTTCATCAGTTCCAGTGAGTGAAATCTCAGGCCGTTCCAGTGAGTGAAATCTTCATCCGTTCCAGTGAGTGAAATCTTCATCCGTTCCAGTGAGTGAAATCTTCATCCGTTCCAGTGAGTGAAATCTCAGTCCATTCCAGTGAGTGAAATCTTAGTCCGTTCCAGTGAGTGAAATCTCAGGCCGTTCCAGTGAGTGAAATCTCAGTCCGTTCCAGTGAGTGAAATCTTCATCCGTTCCAGTGAGTGAAATCTTCATCCGTTCCAGTGAGTGAAATCTCAGGCCGTTCCAGTGAGTGAAATCTCAGGCCGTTCCAGTGAGTGAAATCTTAGTCCGTTCCAGTGAGTGAAATCTCAGTCCATTCCAGTGAGTGAAATCTTAGTCCGTTCCAGTGAGTGAAATCTCAGGCCGTTCCAGTGAGTGAAATCTTAGTCCGTTCCAGTGAGTGAAATCTCAGGCCGTTCCAGTGAGTGAAATCTCAGTCCGTTCCAGTGAGTGAAATCTTCATCCGTTCCAGTGAGTGAAATCTTCATCCGTTCCAGTGAGTGAAATCTCAGTCCATTCCAGTGAGTGAAATCTTAGTCCGTTCCAGTGAGTGAAATCTCAGTCCGTTCCAGTGAGTGAAATCTTAGTCCGTTCCAGTGAGTGAAATCTTCATCCGTTCCAGTGAGTGAAATCTTCATCCGTTCCAGTGAGTGAAATCTCAGGCCGTTCCAGTGAGTGAAATCTCAGTCCGTTCCAGTGAGTGAAATCTTCATCCGTTCCAGTGAGTGAAATCTCAGGCCGTTCCAGTGAGTGAAATCTCAGTCCGTTCCAGTGAGTGAAATCTTCATCCGTTCCAGTGAGTGAAATCTCAGTCCATTCCAGTGAGTGAAATCTTCATCCGTTCCAGTGAGTGAAATCTCAGGCCGTTCCAGTGAGTGAAATCTTCATCCGTTCCAGTGAGTGAAATCTCAGGCCGTTCCAGTGAGTGAAATCTTCATCCGTTCCAGTGAGTGAAGTTTCTGAGTCCACTCACAAATTCAGTGAGTGAAATTTCTGAGTCCATTCAAATTCAGTGAGTGAAATCCCAGAGTCTGTTCCAGAGAGTGAAATTCTAGAGCAAGCTCAAACCTCTCAGTTTGGGCAAGATCGAAGAGGGGGTCCTTTCACTATAAGTTGCAGCTGCTATGCATGTCCGGCCCAGCCCCAGACACATATCCGCTCCAACCCATGAGCCCGCTCCAGACCTCGCTCCAAAGTCCGCTCCAGCCCATGAGCCCGTTCCGAAGTCAGCTACAGCGCATGAGCCCGCTCCAGCTAATGAGCCCGCTTCAGCCCCAGAGCCCAGTCACGACCCCACTCCAGCCCCAGAGCCTAGTAATGAGCCCGCTCCAGCCCCAGAGCCCAGCCCAGAGCCCGCTCAAGCCCCAGCCCCCAGTCACGAGCCCGCTCTAGCCCCCAGTCACAAGCCCGCTCCAGTCACAAGCCTGCTCCAGCCCCAGCCCCCAGTCACGAGCCTGCTCCAGCCCCAGAGCCCAGTCACGAGCCTGCTCCAGCCCCAGAGCCCAGTCACGAGCCTGCTCCAGCCCCAGAGCCCAGTCACGAGCCTGCTCCAGCCCCAGCCCCCAGTCACAAGCCTGCTCCAGCCCCAGCCCCCAGTCACAAGCCTGCTCCAGCCCCAGCCCCCAGTCACGAGCCTGCTCCAGCCCCAGCCCCCAGCCCCCAGTCACAAGCCTGCTCCAGCCCCAGCCCCCAGTCACAAGCCTGCTCCAGCCCCAGCCCCCAGTCACGAGCCTGCTCCAGCCCCAGTCACGAGCCTGCTCCAGCCCCAGCCCCCAGTCACGAGCCTGCTCCAGCCCCAGCCCCCAGTCACGAGCCTGCTCCAGCCCCAGCCCCCAGTCACAAGCCTGCTCCAGCCCCAGCCCCCAGTCACGAGCCTGCTCCAGCCCCAGCCCCCAGTCACAAGCCTGCTCCAGCCCCAGCCCCCAGTCACGAGCCTGCTCCAGCCCCAGCCCCCAGTCACGAGCCCGCTCCAGCCCCAGAGCCCAGTCACAAGCCCGCTCCAGTCACGAGCCCGCTCCAGTCACAAGGCCGCTCCAGCCCCAGAGCCCAGTCAAAACTGATCAACTGATCAACTGATCAACTACATCCAGAATAGCGCTGCCAGAGTCCTAATGAGAGTCCGAAAATATGACCACATAACTCCCATTCTGCATTCACTGCACTGGCTCCCTGTTTCATTCCGAATCGACTACAAAATCCTCCTGCTCACACAAAAATGTATCACCGGACATGCACCACCATATCTACAAGAACTCATCATTTTGAAATCCTCACCCCGCACCCTCAGATCATCAGGCCACCTGCTTCTTCAGGTCCCCACCACCAGGCTTCGTACCATGGGGGACCGAGCTTTCTGTTGAGCTGCACCGCGGCTTTGGAACCACCTCCCAAGTGAGCTGAGAGCAGTACAGAGCCTGGACACTTTTAAAGCAGAACTGAAGACTTTTTTTATTCAGAAAGGCTTTCATGTGCTAATTGTTTTTATTAGTTTTTAGTTACTGTTGTTTTACTGTGTAGCACTTTGAGAATTTTTTGGAATGAAAAGTGCGTTATAAATAAAATATATTATTATTATTATTATTTCACAAGCCCATTTCCAGCCCCAGAGCCCAGTCACAAGCCCACTCCAGTCACAAGCCCGCTCCAGCCCCAGAGCCCAGCCCAGAGCCCGCTCAAGCCCCAGCCCCCAGTCACGAGCCCGCTCTAGCCCCCAGTCACAAGCCCGCTCCAGTCACAAGCCTGCTCCAGCCCCAGCCCCCAGTCACGAGCCTGCTCCAGCCCCAGAGCCCAGTCACGAGCCTGCTCCAGCCCCAGAGCCCAGTCACGAGCCTGCTCCAGCCCCAGAGCCCAGTCACGAGCCTGCTCCAGCCCCAGAGCCCAGTCACGAGCCTGCTCCAGCCCCAGAGCCCAGTCACGAGCCTGCTCCAGCCCCAGAGCCCAGTCACAAGCCCGCTCCAGTCACAAGCCTGCTCCAGCCCCAGCCCCCAGTCACAAGCCCGCTCCAGCCCCAGAGCCCAGTCACAAGCCCGCTCCAGCCCCAGAGCCCAGTCACAAGCCCGCTCCAGCCCCAGAGCCCAGTCACAAGCCCGCTCCAGCCCCAGAGCCCAGTCACAAGCCTGCTCCAGTCACAAGCCCGCTGCAGTCACAAGCCCGCTCCAGCCCCAGAGCCCAGTCACGAGCCCGCTCCAGCCCCAGAGCCCAGTCACAAGCCCGCTCCAGCCCCTGAGTCTGCACCAGAATCCACTCCTACCCCAGAGCTCGACCAGGAGGCCACTCAAGCCCCAAAATAATTAGTTTTTATCAAGTAAAGTGTCATCACCTCATGTCTTCATCCACACCCTGACAGGAGGTTTCTGTAATACAGCTCTATTGAATATAATACAGCTTTTCTAAAATCATGCCAGTAGTTAACCTCTTAACATGTTTTGTTTTAGCACATCTGCCAAGTCTGCCAAACTTTAGTCTGTGCTCCAAAGTATTCAAGATTTATAACAATTTAAGTTGGAAATGACATTTTGGGGTCTATGATCCAAAAATGGGACAGAAATTTGACGTTTAACATCTGCCGTTTAGATACAGTCCCTGTCTGCTTTGTCAAACATGTGTAATGACATACTGTTTTTACTGTGACAGACCGACAAATGATAGTCAACTCTAACGTGGCTGATTAAGCACAGTACCATAACATTATAACAGTGATGAAATCAGTTGCATTACAATACTTGATTTAATAGTGCTACATGAATGTTTTCTCTTTGAAAGCATATTTTATATTTTTCAAAGAAAGATACTAACTAAAAACAGTAATTATATTTCACAACACCACTTATACATCTTCTTTTCAACAGATGAAGAGATCAGGATAGTGTGTGTTTTGTGGTTCAGGTATGGGGACAACATGTCCCACAAAGATGACAATAGCCGAAATCCTTGTGGGGACATTTTTTGGTCCCCATGAAGAAAACCGCTTCTAAATCAAAGTGATTTTTACAAATGCAGAAAGTTTTTTCCTCTATCACATTCAAGAAATGGTATACAGTGTCACACTGCCCCCTGGCCAAGTAAGGTAGTAATGACTTTGCAAAAAGCCTCTTATCAACATATTTCACAACCTTCCACCTTATATAAGCTATATAGATTATTTATCTGTTTTATGTCAATTAAAAAATTTATATTTTCAATGTTTAATTTTTTATAGTTTTATGTCAATTGAGCTATGTGTCTGTGGCCTAACCTTCGTTATATACACATTATAGACGTATTTTAGCTTAATTTAAAGTTTTTAAAAAATGTAACGTTTTTGAACCTAAGGTATTTGGGGGGAAAAACTGTGCAGGTCAGGCAAAAATGGACTAATTGCAGAACTCAGGGCTGTCACTAGAGGGGTGAAAGGTGGTGTAGACTCTAGGGGCCCATGGCTCTCGGGGGCCCCCACACTATTTTGGCAGAGGGGGACTACTACACAACCTAACCCCAAAGGGGGTTCTGAGGGGGGCCCACAGCATCTTTCTGCACCAGGGCCCCCTATGGCACTGGCAACGCTTTCATTTTAAACAAAAACAAAGAAGATAATACAAAACGAAGAAGATTACAGGGGAAAAACACATGGCAGCATTAACAATTCAAGATGAAGAACTGAACAAACTGAGGGATTTATTTACACATGGGAAAACACTATAAGAAACAGGTAACTGATTAAACACACATGAGGGAAATGGCCAAACCAACTGTTTACACGACACCATTTTCAACTAAAAACGGAGAACGTTTTTTTGTGTTTTGGCTGTTCATTTACACGACAACTGCGTTTTGGGGGCCTGAAAACGCAAATTCTGAAAACGGGTTTCAAAGTTCTAGTTTTTGAAAACGATACCATTATCGTCACAGTGTGAAGTAGGCCTACAAAAACGAGAATTTGCGAAAACAGCGAAGTCATGCGCATACATAGCCTATTACGTGTTCAGTAACATGCATATGCCTGTAGTTTTTCTTTACAAAGCGACGTTGCCAACTACTGGCCTGGCAGCAGAATACAGCAGTTTTAGTCTTTTTCACTGATCCGTGTGAACGGGATCGTTTTGACAACGTTGTCAATTAAAAAATTTATATTTTCAATGTTTAATTTTTTATAGTTTTATGTCAATTGAGCTATGTGTCTGTGGCCTAACCTTCGTTATATACACATTATAGACGTATTTTAGCTTAATTTAAAGTTTTTAAAAAATGTAACGTTTTTGAACCTAAGGTATTTGGGGGGAAAAACTGTGCAGGTCAGGCAAAAATGGACTAATTGCAGAACTCAGGGCTGTCACTAGAGGGGATGGCGACGGCTGTCACGTCATCTTAACGTGAAAAAAAGGAAAGGAAACACTTCCATCATTGTCATGTAAAATGTACCCTCAAAGTCTTACAGAAACACAGAGCAAAGCTAAACCCTGACAGAACACTTTATAGGAAGGAAGTTATTTAAACCACAATAGACCCTATAACCATATATGAAAGCTTATTTTCGCTTCAGAGTGAAAAAGACAAAAGGTAATTGTGGTCTTAAATACGATATAAAAACACATTGCAAAATATAAAAAAAATTTTTTTAGGTTTCCATTGATTCTGCAGTTTGCATTTTGATTGATGTAATCTAAAATTGGAATGCATTGCTTTGTAACCTGTTGTAAAAGCTTTACTAAAAAACAATAATCAAAACTGGGGAAATTGTCTGTTGTGTGGTAATATAATTATGCAGCATAATCGAGATTTCCTCAATATAGAAAACATAGGTAGACTTCCTCTCTGTTGAGCATCTGTACGAAACATATCACCTTACTGAGATCTAAAGTCAGACATATATATTTAAAGAGGCAAATACCATGCATGAGAAAATAACCCAATAAAAAGAGAACATTTTTATCTGAAAAAAAAAGTCAGATCTCCCATGTGAGATGAATGTTCTAATTCAGGCTATTTTGTATTCTCTTTTACATTTTTTTTTAAAACGTACATATGGGTGAGAATATGTGCACTTTAAAAGTTTATTTAAACTAGTATACAGCTCCATATTAACTGTTTTCTGTTCACAAATGACTTGACCAGAGAAAATGTGGAAGTGAAGACTGTTAAAATGTGTTCTCTTTCACACCATTGTCTATATGTATCTGAATGTATGAAGGTATATTTTTAATCTAAAGTACATGCACATTTTTTTTGCCGTGGATGTCAAGTACATCCACGGCAACAACACTTCCATCTGTGCCCAGACAGAGAAAGAAATAAGTTTAATTAAACTTCTGTCAATATTGACCTGAATAGCAATTCAAATGTAGACAATGCAGAAAGTAATGTTGATTATTGGTCCGATAAGATAATAATTTTTATTTAATTCATCCAGTTGGTCTAACTGTGTCTATGTTGAAAGCAATGTAAACTTGGCAGTCAACATTGATGGAGTTTAAGCTGTCACTTCAAAATGTTCAGCATTTTGTTTTTAAATATATTTCCAAACACTGTAATCATGCAGGGGATTTGACCCGAACTATTATTGTTAAGCAATTTACAAATGCAACTGTAAGGGCAGCATTTACACAAAGAAATAACCATAGTATTGTAATATCAGCTGATATTTAAAATGTTTAACTAATTTAATTAGCCTATAACAAGGGTTTGTTGTCTTACCTTTTACTGCAGTGAATATTTCTCACGAAGTTAACAAAAGCTATAAAATGGCATTTAAAACTTTTTCACTATTGCCCAAAAATAATGGGAACCTGCATTATAATTAAAAATGTTTATGCTGAATATCATTTTTTTTTTAAACCCGGCAAAACAGGTCCTGTAGAAAATATATTAGAATTTCATTTGTATCTTCAAATATTTTCATCTATTGGAGAAAAACATTACTAGCCATATTCTAAAGTTTTTGAATAGGTTTCGAACCTTTGGATTAGGAGTCAATACTGAAGTTGTAATTCTATTGTAATAGCCTATCTCTAATTGATCTGTCCTAGAGTCAACCACGGAAATGTTGAAAGAAAATACATAATGTAGGCTAAAACTGTAATTAAAAACAAAAACAAAACACCAATTACATCTTCAGCCAGTCGAACACATGACCCCATGGCCTGGATGGATGGAGACCGTGTAGACCGGTTCCTGTACTAAAATCCATTCCGCGTTTTGCAGACATTCTGTGCGTGTTAAAAAAAAAAAAAAAAAAAAAAAAAAAAGTCGCCTCACCTGCTGAGCGCTCCAACATATCACTCCGCAGGGTCAGTTTATATTATTTTTATTTTACACTGGCGTTTATAAACAGGCTAATATATTAGTTAAAAATACATTCTAATGTTATTATGGAGGATAATGATGTGTACTTCTAAATGAGAAGGTGTTGTTCCTTTGAGTGCCGTGCCTAATGTTGTGGCACTATTTAGCATGGTGTCGCTCACAGTGCGTGATTCGGTTACACTCAAATATGGCTACCATGGAGTGCAAGCTACAACTTTAATATTTGTACTAATGCAGAAATGTAACGTTTTACTTAATTCCCCGTTCTACAGCCGCGTCTAATTGTCGTCTTTTACGTGTACAAATTGTGAATACCCAGGCAAGGATACCATCTCGATGGGTTTAGCGTTAATAAAGTATAGCTCGAAATTTGCAGCTTGCTCCGCGAGCTGATCGAAATCGTCAGGATTGAAAGCTTGAAAGCGAAATCTGCTTTCGGTTTTCCCTCATTTGGGGATATTTTTTGGTTGTATTTCTCCGAATGTGTCCAGGGATCGGCTCCTGTCATCGCCTCGCAGGAGCTCAGATAGCGGTCGGTATGGCTTGTTTTCGGATGAGGGATGTAACCCGCGAGGATTTGGCGATGTGGGATGAAGCGGAATAAAGAAAAGTGATCCGTTCGAACCGAAGGAAAGCGGATGCGTTCTGCCTATGGATTAAACATTATAGTTTTTCTGTGGATTTTACTGGAATACGTGTGCAATATCGCCGAAGATATCGCTTTGTCACGCTGGCTTATTTTCCAGAGGAATAGTGGTGTATTCCTCCCCAACCCCCCAGCGCCATCCAC
Source organism: Phoxinus phoxinus (assembly GCF_949152265.1). Taxonomy (NCBI): domain Eukaryota; kingdom Metazoa; phylum Chordata; class Actinopteri; order Cypriniformes; family Leuciscidae; genus Phoxinus; species Phoxinus phoxinus. The sequence goes on along the minus strand of NC_136880.1, from coordinate 19,509,355 downwards.
AAACACTAAACAAAAGTACTATATGTCACGTATATGACGGTTCTTGTCATGAAGGAAATAAATAAAAATTGCTAGGGTCGAAGAGGTAAGTAAATATCGATCGACGAGTGTGTTGTGTGTGTTTCTCGTCACCATTTGCGAGTGCTTTTGTCGTTTCTGTCGCCTTTCTGCATGCGAACACTTGATTTCGACCGAGTGTGCAGCTTTTCTTCTTGTACTCTCGCCAGCCTCCCAATTAACTCTAAAATCATCTAAATGTGTTTAAAAACGTCCTGCATCTTTACTGTCCACTGCCTTTAATGGTCCGTTATATGATTCCCGCATGGATAGGTGACTCCAAGCTTGAGTAATGTTTCCAAGTTAATCAGCCGGGCTGCAAGGCCTCTACTGTATCCACTTATAGCCTTTCTTGCGCATTTACAGTCATCTTTCCACTGTAACACCATCACATCTAAGTTGACACTACATTGCACGCGATGATCATCTGCCGAGCGATAATTTTTGGACAGCACCGATACTTTGTATGCAGGTAGGTTTAGCCTTTGGACAGTACTACCCTAAAGAGTGCAAATCAGCCTCTCTCATTTAAAGTCGCCGGCTTGTCCTTGTTTATTCCCATTCTATAAAAAAGTATTAAGTAGGGAAAACGTATGAGTAAAAGGCACGATGGTATTATTGGCACCCTGCGTATGTACGGCTCTGAAACACAAAGCTCTGGAGACAACTGAACAAAGGCAAAAAGCTGGACATGCCCCCTCATGTGAAGAAGCACTTGCTTTGTGTGCTTCTGTTGTTTCAGTACGGCTATCCCCTGGTTCCTGTATGTGTTGTGTTATTTAACCATTTCCTAATATACATTTACTCTCTATATAACTTCAAAAGAAGTCCTCTATACGAGGCTTAGAACATTTTCATCATTTCAGATAGGTTGTGGCCATTTGTTTTTTCTTATCTTACCCTTAAAATGATTATTGTTGGTGTAACAGTGTAGCCAAGTTGGTTGAGAGTCATATTACATAATTTGTTGCTTGAATTTAACTAGTTAGATTAGATGTTACCACATCAAGCACATTTTATGCTACTTAGAAAAAGGCTTACATTATAGTTGATAGGGTTATGTAGTTCTCTATTAACCCTGATGGGAAATTGCAAAATAGCAGAAGCATCAAGTGTAAACAGCAAGTATACATTAATGCAGTTATATGACACAAATATAATGCACATGCATTAGCTGGTGCTACCATGTTGTGTGTCAGAAACACCTGTTCATTATCCTTACTGATTACCAGAAAACTTTAATTTGCATGTAGAGATGCATTTGCAAACTGCGTTTCTCAAAATGAACCCAAAGACATTAATAATTTTGCAGTAGCATCATTCTGTACATGTACAGCTGCAGTTTAATTGAGTTAACTGAAGGAACGATCCAAGAATCTGTCTCTTTTTGTTAGCTTTAACCTTTTAATTTACTGTACTCTTATTTAATCTTTATGATTTCCTTGTAATACCTTCGCCATGTTCTGTCCTGGAAGGTTAAGAAAAAATCCTTTGCCCTTGCAGATGTTAACCGTGATGTTGAGTACTCAGACTTCAGATCCATATGCTGATACTTTCTTTTCTGTTAAAGAAAATGGAGTTTTGTTCATGTCTCATTTGCTTCTAGTCGACCAAATAAACATTTAGCAGATGTATGCATTTCTAGTGTTTTTCTTCTGTGAAAAGTATTAAAAAGTATTGATGAGTCATCTTGCACACAAGGGCGTATCCAAATGTTTGTCCAATCAAATGCGCTCTAGAATGATAATGTCCCTCCCCTAATATTGCCTACATTTGGCTAGCAATAGCATGTAGCAAATAATGCTTCTCAGATGTGACTTAAACTAAAAGACTTAAAAATTGGAGACGTTTTCTTCAATGTGCCCTCCCCCAGCTTTCAGTTTCAGAAATCTCTATAAAATTGTAAAAAAAAAAAAAAAAAAAATCACTTGCCAAGCCATTTCATAAGGTTTTTAAATGGCCACCGCAGACAATGTGTATGTACACACTAATGGTAATGCACACGGCCTCATTGAAGGCTTGACTCAACCATGTGAGGTCTAATTGTTTACTCAAGGCAGGATACAATGAGCGCAACCCAGGGAGGGATCCCACGTAGTTCCCGGAAAAGACAGCATCCCGTTGGCAATATGCCTTGTCAGCTGAGTGGACAGGTTGGCAGAAGCACCACGCAGAGCAGGCGCAAGGGTCAGCACTGGGGATCCGGCAGAGCAACAACTAACAATATGCACAACATTCAGAAAGAATACAACAACACGACCGAAACATTGATCTGCCAGTCTGTCACTTACAACTGTGTTGTTTACTTTTTATCAGATCGTGAACTCCGGTGCTGTGCTAATATGTCACAAGTAAAAAATATTAAGTAGATATATGCCTTTTTTAAAGCTGAACTTCACTTTTAAAAATTGCATAACATAATGATTTCATTAAAAAATTGGCAGTCATAAATTGAGGTGGAAATGTGTACTAAAAGTGTGTCTAGCGTAACAAAAAAACTTAATAGCATTGTGTGGATTGATTTTATTGGAATGATTGAAGTGTGCTGCTTACACTTGTTTTTAATTTTTATGGAACTTTTGCAGAGTTGCGAGTTCGACTCCACAGTCCACACTGTGAACAAATTATACAAGCTTATTAAAATATAGTTTTAGTATTAACCTCAGGGATTATTTTCTCCTCCGGCATTACCAGGTTTTTGTAATAAAATCAGAATTAAAACCTCACTGGTTGGAGAATGTTGTGTTTTGAAGGTGTAAATCTGCTGCAAAGCTGGAAAACGTGCTATGTTGAAAGCTTTCCTGGAAATGTAAAAAAAATGTCAGCCTACAGGATTACAGACATTTATAATGTTACATACTTATTTGTGAAAATAATGTAGTATGTGTTCACATCCCTTTCACAGAATGTCATCAGAGGAGAAAAGTCTGGACCCCTCTGACAAAGGACCCTCGCCACCTCCTAGCAGCTCTGGGGCCACTCCCACTGGAAGTCCGGCCCCCACGGATAAGCGGCCCCGGGGCCGCCCTCGTAAGGACGCATTATCCACGGCAACAACACTTCCATCTGTGCCCAGACAGAGAAAGAAGTAAGTTTAATTAAACTTCTGAGGTGCGGTTTTTATTAATCTGATAAGCAATTTAAATGTCTTTAGAAATAAATGTTGATTATTGGTCCTATAAGATAAGAATCTTATGAAATTCATCCAGTTGTTCTAACTCTGTGTCAATGCTGGAAGCAACGCAAACTTGGCTGTCAACACTGATGGCATTTAAGCTGCGTGCCACTTTTTATCAACCACGGACCAATCAGTTTTGAGTTTGTGTGTTCCCATTTATATAAATAAAGGGAAATCCGTTGGTGTAAAATAAAATAGGTTATTTTTTAACGTACAAAACATCATAAAAAGTGTGTGTTATGTACCAGCATGGAGCAATATGGTTGAAAGGTGAAACATTGCTGACATTATTTATTTTTTATTGAATAATTATTTTTTCATTAAGATGACCTTTCTGTCATCTAATGCTGACTTTATTAAAATCTTTAATAAACATCAATAATTTAATAATACTGTTAAAACTAATCACAAACTAATCACGTTTTCCATGATAGACGTCTTTGTTGATTTATAATGGGAACGTTCTAGTTTTGATGCACCGCTCATGTCCAGTGTAGGCATGGTGTAAAATTTTGATTCATGAAAAGCCTTCCGCCTATGCGACAAGCAATGCATTTGACCAATTTAGCTTCATGGACACCTGGCAGTGGAGGTCTCCTCATCTGCTCTGATATCTCTCTCTGACAGGCCACTTTAAATTATGGTGCGTTGAATTAACCCCTCTGAGCCCTTCAGCTATTTACCCATTGAACACATTAAAGAGAAGCACCTGTTTGCCTGACTGGCATCTTGATCCAGGATGGGACTTTAGGCTAACCCGGAATCCATTGAATGTACAGAAGCAGTTTTTGAACGGTAATCCTGGCAGACTTCCTCTGTTTCACAACTGCATTTGAGAAGAGTATGTGCATCTTCCTTGACTCAGATAACCGTCTAAATGGAGGGGAGGTGCTTGGCATTTTTCCTGAGGGGATTAATTATATAGGAGTCTTTGAAATGAAAAGCACAGGTGCCTCTGTCAGCTTAGGAGCTTTACTATGACTGTGTAAGGTGTGAATGTCAGTGGGACGGTCTGATGCAAGGTGCTTTCGTTAATAGATCTCACAAAATCATCTTCTTCAAAAGAAGAAACTTCCTTCTACCTACCATTCAAATGTCTACTAACTGTTGATTTGCTATGGTTCTTATGGTGCTTTTTCTGAAGACATTGCTAGTGTTAGTGCATCATAACTGTCCGCTCGTGTGTCTTTTGGTTGTTTATGGTTGGCCAACGTCACAACTTGGCGTACACTACCATTCAAACGCTTGGGGTTGATGCGATTTGTAAATGTTTTTGAAAGAAGTCTCTTATGCTTGCTCACTGAGGCTGTATTTATTTGAACAAAATACAATAGAAAGAGAAATACTCTTTTAAATACTGTTTTTCTATGTTAATATATTTTAAAATGTAATTTATTTCAGTTAATTATAATTGTCTGCATTATTACTCCAGGCATTATTACTCCAGATCCACATGATCTTTCAGAAATCATTCTAAAATGCTGATTTGGTGCTTATCTCTTATTATTATCAATGTTGAAAACATTTGTGCTTCCTAATATTGTTGTGGACATACTGACATATTTAAAAAAAATATATATATTTATCTGTAACATTATAAATGTATTTATGTATGTAGAAAAAATCTTAATGACCCCAACATTTTAAATGGTACTGTATTATTACATAATTCTTGTGGTCACATCATCACAGTTGTGCTTATGCCAGCTATTTTACATCGACATTTAAATATGGCTAATTTCAAATATTCATAAATATTTTTTTGAAAGTCTTTCATAAATGGGAAGATGTCAGACTTGTGCTTGATGTCCATCAACTTCCAAATAAAAGAAACTAAAAGATAATAAAAAAATAAGGACATTTTATTTGTAAAGTCAGGTGTATTTATATAGCTAGCATTTTTCACAATACATTTTTACAGTAAATAATCTCTAAATGTCTTGAATGTCATAGGCTGCATATTTACATTACATGGTTCAAATGACCCAATTCCATTTTTCCTCCCATGTGGCACAGATCGGATATGACCCGCCACGAAATTGAAAGCACATTGTTTTCTGATATTCTCAGATCGGTTTCAGGCCTCATTCATATGTGGAAATAAACCTGATGTGAATCGGATACGTGCATTTTCATTTGCCATGAAAGCGGACATATTGGATAATCCCTTGCCAATGCCAGTCGTACGTCATTGAAAAAGTGCATTGGGCATCAAGACCTGCAGTGTAAATGCGGCCTTACAGGAAAAACATGACTTTAATGCTTTGCGAAGTATTTAATTAAATGGATCTTAAATTAAAGAACTTAAAGAAATTATAATTCATGGTTATGTAATACATAAAAAAATGGGTTACATTTCCACAAAAAAATCAGTGAAGACAGAGTGATATTTACCTTAACATATATACAATTGACCCTTCGCAGGGAGTTTGATTGACAGGTGATCTGACCAATCATACTTCGCCATCCGCCATTTTGTCCGATAAAGCAGTCAGGAGAGTTAGTAGATTAACATGGGAGGATTTGAACTTGAAGAGCGGAGCCTTTCCGCGGTTAAAACAACATTCCTTCTTATGTTCATTCATGTTTATTTGATGCTATACATTAACTAGAAGGAATAGATGATCGGTTCATGAGCAGCTTTAACTGAGACTCTACAGCGATCTGACAGACACATTAAAGAGCCACAAAACAGTATTTATTGTTTAAATTTCTTTTAAAAAATGACCAAATTTGAAAGGTGAGACTTTGTTTAATATCAAAAGTAACCGAAAAGTAACCTGCTCTGTCCTGTCTCAGTGTGTTGTCAGTCACCTCTCTGCTCCGCGATGTGTTTTTCACTGCGTGAGAACATGGTGTGGCGTGAGAGCGGCGTAGCTTGTCGTAGCAACGACATAGCAACAGTAACTAAGGGGGGCGGGTCTTTGTGAACGGTCAATTGCTTTGCCATAATATAAGATTTCAGTCATACCACCCACCCCCTAATTCATACCTGAGAAAAAGCTGCCACCAGGATGATATGGTATTGTGGGTGGTTACTATGCAGTTGCTAAGGTAATACGAGGCCGATGCTTTGCTTACTAGCCCAAGACAACAGATCCAACCCTAAAGAATAAAATTCCACATTCAATGTAACATTAAGTCTATGTTTTTTTTCACTCGTCCGCCTAGAAGTCTGATCACTTAGAAAAATAACAGCATACCTCTCCTCAACAAACCACATTATTTGAGGTACCATCCATGTCTCTACCACAAACAATACGGGACAAATGTTATTGGTTTGTTTAAATCCTAATAGAAATAGTGAGGCTTGCCTTGGCAAACACTGCTAAAAGGAATTCTTCAGTTTATTGTTTTCCATTCTCCTTTGTTGCGTACTTCAGTTTAGTGGTTCTCTAAGGATTTTGTTGAATTTGGTCCCATATTTTTGAAAGGAAACCGTCGGATTGGTTTGCTTCACAGAACCCAGTCTTTGAAAATCCATTCCATAAAACTCCACTCCAGATATTATACTGTAGTTGTGTGTGTTGGCTCTACTTTCTAACACTCTCTCTCTCTCTCTCTCTCTCTCTCTCTCTCTCTCTCTCTCTCTCTCTCTCTCTCTCTCTCTCTCTCTCTCTCTCTCTCTCTCTCTCTCTCTCTCTCTCTCTCTCTCTCTCTCTCTCTCTCTCTCTCTCTCTCTCTCTCTCTCTCTCTCTCTCTCTCTCTCTCTCTCTCTCTCTATGGTGGGATGGTGGGATAAGTTATATGTCTCTGGGCTTGGGGGTTGGGTGCCGAGCATGCCTAAATGGACCATGCAGTTTCTATGTTCTCTTTTTTTTTTTAAAGCATAGACCTATGCCAATGTATATTTACACAAATATACTTTATTTTACCTGAGAGAGCCAATACAGGATTTTAAAGCAAACGGCGTCAGCATTACGTAGTGACACATGACGGGCAATTGCAGGTGGATACTAGATGACATCACAGCTGTCGGTCCTAAATGAGACCAATGTCTAGTTTTATAAATGAGTGTTACCTACATTTTGCTGCATCAGCATTGTCATGATGTCATATTCTTAATTACATTTTTGTCTAGTTGGATTTGCTGTTTCACATATGGAAGTACGGAAGTAATATTGTTTGCGAATGGCTTTTCCTGTTGACTTTATTGTTCCGTTCGTTTAGATCAGTAGAGGCTGTTCATAAGTAGGACATTTTCATGTTCCCTCATCCAGACGGAGATGATGTTTGGCTGTCTGGGAATTGTGATGCATATTTAATCCTCTGTCTACTACAGAGGCCTACTAAGTCATCTTGGGGTTGGGCGTTAACACAATTCATTTCTATGTATGGTACCTCCATCCAAAAGATTTGAATAGCTGTACGAGATTTACTCTAAAGGTACACATACCAAACCAATCGAATCGATCCTAAAGTGCATTATGAATGACAGATTAATGACCGGTCAGAATAGTATCATCTTCAATGTGTGTTACAAGGGTATGCTAAATTAGCATGTTTGTTTTATATGTGTACTAAATGATTTCTTCTTGAAATCTCAAAGGGACGTGCTACTGGCTACCTTGGTGCTCAGGTTACAATGTAACCTTTGTGGCCTGGCAAGTGACATTTTGAAGACACATTGAGCTCAGACTAACGTGGACACTGTTTAGGTATGGCTGCCCACTGCTCCGGTTGTGTGAGTCCATGCTTTTCAGTGTGTGTGTTCACTAATCACTGCTCTTAATGTGTCTACACTCATTTGGATGGGTGAAATGCAGAGGACAAATTCCGAGTATGGGTTCCTATACTTGGCTTTCACATGTCACTTTCACTTTCCCTTAACATCATTTTGTTGCTTACAGTATCATATATGAGATGAGCCAGACAGAACAAGAAAAACATAAACGCATTGTGATTTTGGTCTTCTTCCATTTTGGTGGCTTTATGCAAGTAATATTCTTAAGTTCTGTAGAATACTTGCAAGTAATTTGCCAAAGCCAATTTTTGCTTGCATTTGGCATTTTCAAGTTAATTTTGGACTTTTCGGCATGCTTTAAATGAGTGATCTTTTGGCATTATCCGCAAAAGATCACTAACCTATAGGTTGATGTGATCATCTTTATGGATTTTCAGCATCAACCTATAGGGATCCTCGCTTGGTTGATAAACATAAATGGTTGGTCCTTCCATCTTGTGTCAGGTTTATCTACTGATAGATTGACAAATGTGGTTAAAAAAATGTGTGTTCGTGAATTTTTTTTTAAAAGAATTTGAGTAAACTTATAGTATAAATATTTTAATTTTACTTTGCATAAATATGTTTACTGTAATTTAGTTAATTTGATCAATTTAACTACTATAATATAATTTTGTTTTAAAAATATTTAATTGTATGTAAATAAATAGAATTTTGCCATGTCATATATATATATGACATGGCAAAATTATATATAAATATTTACATACAATTAAATATTTTTAAAACAAAATATATATCTCATATATATATGAGACATGGCAAAATTATATATAAATATTTAAATATATATTCAATGATGACGATATCTAGAGACATATGTAAAGACATGTATAGGGATTTCATCATCAATAATTGTATTTAATAGTTGTGGAATATGTATATATATGGCTCAGTGGTTCATGTAGATTGTCTACAAACCGGAAGGTTGGTGGTTCAATCCCCGGTTCCACCTGACCAAGTGTCGAGGTGTCCTTGAGCAAGACACCTAACCCTAGCTGCTCCCGACGAGCTGGATCGCCTTGCATGGCTGACACCGCCGTCGGTGTATGAATGAGTGAGTGAATGGGTGAATGTGAGGCAATATTGTAAAGCGCTTTGGTGGCCATTGGGTCTATGAAAGCGCTATATTAATGCAGTCCATTTACCATTCCATTTACCATATATACATATTCCAAATAAAAAATTATGATTGATGATGAAATCTTTATATATGTCTTTACATACGTCTCTAGATATCGTCATCATTGAATAGGCCTATATATATAAATCATATTGGAAGACTAATTTCACCTGATAGTTTCAACCAGCTTCTTAAACCCGGACATGTGGTCTATGGCTCTGAAGGTTTTGCTGCATGTGTCTCTATAACTTCTGGGGGGAAATCCCTCCCGTTTGTCAGCATTCAGCCTTGTTAACTGTCTGGTATAGGAAGTCATTTGCAGGGAGGAGTCATTTTCGGCATGGGGCAGACTGCGATTTCTCTCTCCAGTGGCACTGGTAATTACCCATCCATCCCTCACACACTCCCTCCTCACGGCAACCCTAGAGAGGGGCTGGCTTCCCTTTCAACTCTGCTTGCTGTACCTCCTCCGTCTTCAAACTGTGTGTCTTTAATTTGAATGCCTAACAATTATCACCCTGATGAAGTGATACATAGATCAGACAAGAAGAGCCCCCGTGGGAATCTGACAGCCACGGATCTTCACTGCGCATTTGTGGGGCGGATGTGTAGAAAGGCAAATGGATGTTTGGCTGTAGATGGATGCGTGTTGGTTGGTTCTCAACTGGTGGACCGTGATCCAGAATGGGTCGCAGGTCTGTTCTGTTAGGTTCGCTGACAATAGGGGGAAATGATTATGCTACGCCATATGTATATGTTATAGGACTGAAATGGGTGTGAATTGAGAATAAGATATTGAATTTCTAGGAAATTAGGAATGACTTACAAACAGAAACTACTCAGACCTAATTTCCTTTTGCTATCCCAATGCGAAGAAAACTGCCCAACTAGTAGGATGGATGTGTGCTTTTGGTCACATGCCAAGAGCATTCGCGTTGGTGTGAACAGGCTTTTAGAAACCACGATTTACAGTCTCGTGTCATTTGGTTAAGAAAAATTTTCATAAGAATAACATTTTACATCCATAAAGATAAACATTTATTAATGGTGCTATAGGAAACAATTAGCATTCTGCAATTGGATAAACGCATCGTACAATTTTTAAATAACACAAAGGCATAACACAACAAATTGAGCAACATGGCAAAAAGGAAGTGTCAAACTAATTTCACACACTTGAGTTTGAACTAGAGGGTTCTCTTTTTTCGGCGAGGAAAGTGCAATATAGCCAATAACTGTTCACAGTTACATCTTGTTTGTGGCAGTCTGCTGAACCCTAAATGCTGGAATGGCATATCTTCAACTAAATTAACCATGTAACCATTTATCACGAATTACTAGCAATAGTGTTCGAAATGGCATTTTTTTCAGAGCTTTTTGTTATTGTACATCATTCATGTAGGCCTAGCTGTCATGTTGTTTTGCAAACATTGCATGTGTGTTTTAGTGAGCTAAACAAATATCAACCTCATGGGGTTTAAATGATTAACGTAACTTATTTAAATAACTAAGTTTATGGATTAAATACCTGATTTTTCCGTTTTATTAGTCCACAGTCAATTTTGTGATGCTGTTTTTCATACTTAACATTGTCTAATATCAGCATCTGAAAGACTTGACAACATTCATCCTAATGGTTGTTTAAATTGTATGTACCTTATTTATATGCTGCTTTTGATATATATATATATTTATAGATATCTCGTGTAAACATGTCTAGCTCATATTCCACCTCAATATAAAATAAAATAAATAATAGATTTAGAGAAAGCATTTTACTTTTGAGGTTTTTTTTTGTGATTCCCATAATTGTCAATCATGATTTTGTTTAATTCTCAAAAATGTAATGCAGTAATTTTATGTCAAATTTGGAGTAAAATAATACTACACACACACACACACACACACACACACAACACACACACACACACACACACACACACACACACACACCGCCTCAGTGGACGGCCCTGTTAAAATATACCTTGAGATTTCAGTCTTTCCATTCAAATAAATAGTAGCTGTACTTGCATGGCTGGAAATAGCTGCCCGGGGTTCTAACCAAGATGGCTGCCGAATTAACTGTCTTCCTGTTGAAGGATTTTGAAGTCTCACAGGGGAGCTTTACTATTACTGTAAACACAAAGAGGAACTAACTGAATGTATGTGCTAACGGTTTCTAAATGTTATAGGGAAGCTGCATATAGACACGTATATAACCAGGTTCAGATTTCCCCCATTGTTCTAGCTGTCTGTGAGGCGTTGGACAACCCAACCTGATCTCATGAGAAAACGTAACCATTTCACGAGGTGCCGATTTCATGTAATTTCGTGATTTTGAACGGGAATGTATGATTTTTTTAGAGAAAAGTAAGTCCACCCCTAAACATAACCGTTGCCAAAAATGGCAAAATATTTAGTGGCCTTTACTTAGCCTTAGGATTAACCATTTTAATCCTAAATCACTGGTCAGGAAATTAGCAAGAATTGCACAAATACGGTACATAAAATAACTCAGCACGGAATAGCCTTCCCCAACTTGCTGACAGATTTTTACAGGAAGAAGTTGTTCCACTCAATGATAACAGCTGTTCAACTTTTCATGAGTAGTTCAAAAATGTCTCCCAGTTTGTTTAAGTTTAATGTCAGACCAAATGTTCACTATAGGGTTTAAATCTGGACTCTGACCTGGCCAAATCATGAGCTTGATGGACTTGTGCTCAAGCCACTTCTTGGTTGTCTTTTTCTTGTTGAGAATGATCTGATCATTCCTATTTAGATGGCATCTTTTCAATTGTGGGAAGCAAGCCCATTCTGCAATATTCTCCTATACTCCAAAGCATTAAATGCCTTTTCACAGTGAAGCAGCTCGCCACACAATGGCACAGTCTCTTTCTCCATGCTTCACTGTGGTAGAGATGCATTTATTATTATATTTCTCTGCAGATTTTCCAAGACACCGCTCTGGAGCATCACCATGCAACTCGTGTATCATTGTGATTCATCACTCCACACACAATTATATATATCCCATATTCTGCCAAAAACTTAATTCTGTCTTTGATGTTTTTCTGAGACAGCAATGGCTTTTTAAGTAGTACATTTGCTTACATTTTGCTAATTTCCTGACCAATCATTTTTGGTTAAGACAGTTAAAGCTTAGTGTTAGCCATTTTGGGCTTGGTCCATTTTCTTTGCCCAGGAGTTGATACTGTAGATCAGATACTGTCCTCTGAGTACTGCGTGTTCTGAAAGACTAGAGCGTCACGTAGCACCATAGCAACAGCTTTAGGCTGGGCTCTCTCAGAGGCCAAACTCATGTGACTGGCAGCCTGTCATGCACTTCTTTGACACCGAATCCATTGAAAGGGTTAGGAAAAAAGAGAATACTTTATTGGCTTCAATAAAGGTAATGAGATTTGCATTTCTATCTTTTCTTTCTGAAAACAAACATGAGTCAATAACGTCATACAATAGAGAACAATGAGCTTCTTCTTTTTTTAAAGACACAACACAGAAGACAGTAAAAATAGTGCCAGTATTAGTTGTGATTAAGTTCTCTTAATATCCCCAGTTCTAGACAGATCCTTAGTCAATCAAACCTTGAAAAAATTATAATATTTGTTTTAACTCGTGGTCCTATGCGGTTTATCAGTAAAATGCAGCTGGTGAAGTAGGTTGACTAAGGGGACGTACACACAGAATTCGTTTTTCCATTCCACTGCGCTACTTTTCAATCATTTTTCCTATGAAAAACGCACTTAGATGGATGCATTTGAACACTGCTTTTGCAGTGTCTTTCTGAAAATCTTCCGAACACAAATAAAGATCTTTTTGATTAAATCTGACAGCTTTCAGTCCCTCCATTGACAGCTACGCAACTACAACTTTGACGCATCAAAAAGTTCATAAAGGGATCGTAAAAACTAATCCACATCATGAATTGAGCGATTTAGTAAAAAAATTTAGAATAGACTCGGATCGCTTTAAATGATGATTAGATTGAATGTAGGCTTTTATTCACATTTAAACATTGATCACCGGGAATAAACAGAAGCTCAACGAATCAGCCAGACCCGCGAGAACAAACCTTTTCCCGGAAACTCAAACGTGTAACACGAGAATGAACCTCTTTGGTTCTTGCAGAAGCTCAAACGTGCTGCGTAACGCGTCAAGCGAACTTGCTTGAGCTTCTGTTTACCACAACTGATGTGTGCATTGATGAATGTTTATATCTGAATAAAAGCCTAAATTAAAACTGTTCATCTTCATCATATAAAGTGTCAAAATGTCAGTTGCAAAGCTGTCAATGGAGTGACAGAAAGCTCTCAGATTTCATCAAAAACATCTTTATTTGTGTTCAGAAGATGAACAAAAGTCTTATGGGTTTAAAATGACATGAGGGTGAGTAAATGATGAACTATCCCTTGAAATGTTTTTGTAACACTGACCTCCATCTAGTATTTTTAACTGCAAAAATGTGTTCTGTGTGAATGGCCTCTAAGGAAGTCTTGCTGGTTAAAGTCGATTTAAATAAATTGTTTTCCTTTTTTTGAATACATGTTCTTGGTCTTATTGTGCACAATTTTATGGAAGTCTGTTTTTGCCTCCAGATTAATAAAAGTAATGATAGTAATAAATAAAAGGTACAGTTTTGGGTCAGTACGATTGTTTTAAATACATTTGGGTCGACTTGGATGCATTACATTTATAAAAAGTGACAGTAAAGTATTTTATATTGTTAATATATATAAATAAATAAATGCTGCTCTTTTGAACTTTCTGTCCATCAAAGAATCCTGGAGAAAAAAACATGATCACAAAATATTAAGCAGTTGTGTTAAACCTTTTTTCGTCATAGTAGAATAGAAATAGAAGATGTTTACTGAGCACCAAATCAGCATATTAAATACATTCAGCCTACATTAAAAAAAAATGGTTTTTTTAATCGCAAAGTGACTATATTTTTCACAGTTGCCACATTCTTCACAATAAGTCTTACTCTGCCTCTGAAATGAATTTCCTTTTCACCCAAAGTCTCCAAGCCCTCTTATTTTTCATCCCCTCCCCTCCAATCACCTGTCATATAGAGACCACTTTTCACTTTTCTGGTTGGATGGCTATTTTCCTTTCGAGACACATGTAACTGTCAAAGCTTTAAATATCTAGGCTAAATGAAAAAATATCTAGGCTTTAAATAAAAAGTCAAATTAATGTCAAATTACAGATCACACAAACCGCATCTGCACAAATTGGATGAAATGCAGTGATCAAAACCTGATCTGACTGGACACTGCTCGTGCGAATGAGTCACCAAGAAGATGAAACCCTGTTCAGTGTGTAATCTAGGTTTGAGTTGCGACACCAGAGCAGGGTTGTGTGTCCGCCCTCAGGGCTTCTGAGGAAATGAGGAAATGTCATCTTCATGATGCTCCTATATTGAGCGGCAGCTTTAATGAGAGGTCTCGCACCCGTTACTTCCCCCTCAGTGCATGTAAACAAATGTGCCCGAACACAAACACACCGTTTTCACATGGCCGTCCCACCCTTGCTCAGGGCCACGCACACTCAGTTGGGAACCAGAGACAACTGGTACTGTATTTAAATAATATAGTGCATTAGTGTCAATCCACTTTTTCAGCTGCACTGGTATTTTTTCATTTTTTTCCCCCATATGGATTTAAAACGTTTATTTAAAGAATTGATCTTAGCCAGTTACAAGGTGAACTACAAAAAATGTTTTGAAAGCAAAAAAGTATTTGAAAGGTGGACAATAAGACAAAGGTACAGGGATTTTGTGAGGGGAAACTACAATCCCATGAAGCATTGCAAATGACATGATCAAATAAAAAAAAGTGGTGAAACATAAAACTATTACAGTGTAACTTCGCTACTTTTCAACTCGCTTTGTATTATTAACATGTCTGTAGTATAAATGAACATGTTTACTGGTTGTGGTTTGTGGTCAGTTTGAAATGTTGACTACAAATTTTCTGTTGTGGCGTTCTCTCCATGTTTATGATTCTTTGCAGCCTTTAGCCACTGCCTGCAATGTGCTGGTTCCTACACTCTTTGAATTCTTGCACCCGTCAACAACACCATTATTATCTTAGGGTGTATTCAAAACTGTCTTGTTTGGTTCGATTGAATCGAACTCAAGTTCGTTTCCCCCCTTGGTGCGGATCTTTTGGGCAGGTGTGAATACAGCAATCGCACTCGTGCGGACCAAACAACCGTACGGTACAATTCTGGTGCGGTTCAAATTTCTGTCCAATGAATGGATGACCTTAGCACACGTGTGATTTTGTTTACAAATTTTTGGTTCACTTGCCAAAAGGGCAGTGTGAAAGGGATCCACACCAAACCAAAAAAATCAACATTGTATTTGGTTCGGACTGGGACGATACACCTTTACATCTCCCGATTCGATACTATCACGATACTTGGGTGCCGATACGATATGTATTGCGTTTTTTTTTTAAAAATTAAGAATTGCGATTCTACAATTATTGCGATTCGATATTGCAATATATTGCTATTTTTATAACACTAGACCATCTGGAAAAGTTAAATCATACACTTATACTGACTGATATTTACAAAAACAAATCATCACATCTTTCTGACTTTTATTTCAGAAGCATCATACAATACTGCATTCTCTTGAATAAATGATTCAATAACAAATACATTTTTTAACAGTCACTTGTCACCACTTAGTGGTAAATCAATGAAATGATAAATGAGTTATTTTAAGCACCAAGTTTCGCTATCGTAGACATCAGTGTTCATATTTGAACTTTAAACTTTTATCCAAGTACTTCTATGATAAATTTAATAATGATACTATGAGGTTGAAAAGACTGAAGCTGTTTCATGACAACTCTCTCCGGGTAAGCGGCAGCGCCAACACAGCTTTAAATGTTGCGATATGATTTTGTCAAAGTTTAAAGGTGAACTATGCAGGTTTTTTACCTTAACTGAACAGCTTCGGTGTCATTGGAATGGTTATATTAATTTTTCGGGTTGAATGGTGGTCATCTCGCACCCCCTATCGCCTGTGAGTGGAAAAACCACCCTTGCAACTTTGGGCTGGCGGGCTACCGGCCGGCGCGTCAGAAAGTATCGCGTGATATCAGGTCTCGCAATGTAACGAATTGCTTTACGGCAAAAAAATCTGCTAAAATTGTCATTATTGCGCTCCCTCACGCTGTTCGAACCCGAATGAAGAAGACGTAAAGAATGTCCCGTCTGCTTTGATGTCGTTGATCTACTAGCCTACTAGCTAGATCTACTAGCTCTAGTATCTGAGAGTCGCCAATGAGTTTTTCGACAGATTTGTCAAATATCTATTCCGAAGCAGTAGGGGACTCTATAGAGAAACCTGCGAGCAAAAAGCGAAAATACAGCGAAGAAATACCCGAAGCTGCATAGCCCAGCTTTAATAGACAGACAAATTGAAAGATCGCGTGGGTGTATCAATCGAGATCACAGTCTTTTAAAGATGAATCGTGCAGCTCTATTGTCCAATCTCTTTCTCAGCATATGAGTAGCGTGAGGGCTTTTCAGTGCTTTCAGTCTCACGTCTCTTCCACGCGTCCACTTGGGATATCACGTCACTCAACACTCATAGATAACGACACATTTCATCCTCTGTTGGAACGAAAGTGGCTAACTTCTGTCAACCTCATCTACAAGCAAGGAAAAAAAATAAGCAATTGAATTTGAATTAATTATCGATTCTGAAATAAAAAAATTGATTTTAGAATCGTAAAAAAAAAAAAAAAAACGCGATAGCTAGATGAATAATTTTTTTCTCCCAGTCCTAGTGAATACACCCTTAGTTTGCTAAGGAGTATTTCCTACTAAAGCAAGGCGGTATTTGACTCTGGTCAAGCTTATCCATAGCACACTGAAGGTAGTGGTCTTGGACGGCAACTTGCCCAGTGCATTATGGGTGTTGAAGTTCTCCAACCTATTTGACAAAAGGGAAGACAACAGCCTTTATTCTCAGTTTTTTTTTCTAGTCAGGTATCACCAATTAAAAAAAAAAAACAACGCCTTTCTACTGTATAGGCAGCCAAGTTTTATTGAAAGCCCATTTTGCCAGCGGTGAAGCAACTCTTTAATTTAAAGTAATGCTGATTAATGTAATGTAGTAAAATGATCATTTGAAATAATTCAAACAGATGTCTTATATACCATCTCTTATATGTCTTATAAACAATCAATTAACAACCTCGAAACTCACAGAAGGTCCGTCTTTGAGATGTGTAAATTATAGTAAAAAAATCAATATCCCTATGGAGAAAATTGATGAGTTTTTACTTCCGGTACGAAAGTTGCACTCTATTCATGATCAGCCAGTCTTCCCTGAATCTAGCGTGGCAATAACAAACGTCTCTTTCTCAGGAATCGGGGGCGAGGAAAAGCTCTGGTGGAGGATGAAGACAGCACAGATGGAATGGAGACAGCAGAAACAGGAAGCACACAGGAGACAGGTAACTGCAGCCCTCTTTTCCTTTTCTTACTTTCACCCTTTTCTTCTGGTTTCCTCTCCCACTCTTTCCTCTCTTTTCTTCTCTCCTCCCCCACATATACCCTCTTTAAACTTCTTTTCCCACCGCTCTGGGTTTCCTGTGTCAGTCTTTTCTTTTCAGCCGTCACATCCCCCTTCCTCAAGAGTCAGGGAGCGAGGCTACCTCTCCTCTGAGGCAGTTCCAATGATAAACAAAATCACAATGTGGAGCCCAGAATTGATTTTCTTTCCTAGCTGTGCAGTCAATCTAACTCAAACCTTGGCCGGCCGAGGAGGAGCTTTCAAGAGGCTCGGCCGTCCACACTCCTTGAGCAGGATTGATGAGATTTTCGCCCGTCTCCACATGGCTCCGCTCTCTAGCTCTAATTGAAAGGATTTTACTCTAGCCACAGCCTTTCTGCTCTGGAGTCTCCACACCACCTTTCAAAGCATGTGATTGAGGTTCGCAGCAGCCAGTGGAAGCTAATGCCCACTGAAAGCCTTTTAAAATCTCGTCTTGTGCATTTTGCACTCATTTTCTCGGCCCTTTTGCCTGCTTGTGGCTGGCGGCCTTCTGTTGAAGGTATTCAGGTTCACAGGCAGCTTAAAGACTTGTTTTGGTGTGATTATACGATTTAACTTTAGAGTCAATTTTAAATTAGTGGTGCTTTCTGACCACGTGAGCAGCTCGTTCCGGGTTCGTCGGATGCCTTTTTTCTTTTCTTTTTTTACAGACCTCCACATGAGAAACAATAACCATCCGAATAGGGCTTTTAAAATAGCATTAAAATTATACTGTGATTATTAATTGCAACAAACTGAATAATTTATATAACTTATCATTCATTTACATATTACCACATTTATATCACTGTCAAAAAGTTTGGGATAGTTTTTGAAAGAAGTCTCTTATGCTCACCATGCCAAAAATAATAATATTGCTAAATACGTTTAAAAATGTATTTCAATCCTGTGATGCAAAGCTGTACTTTCAGCATCATTACTCCAGTAAGTGTCACTATCCTTCAGAAATCATTATGATTTGATGCTCAAGAAACATTTCTTATTATTATCAATGTTGTGCTGCTTAATATTTTTGTGGAAACAGTGATAAAAACGTTTCAGTAAGCTATGATGAATAAAAGAACAAAAAAAAGTTATTTAAAGAATTATTTGAAGAGCAACAGTGCAATGTAAAAAACGACCAGAAAACGTATCTTGTTACTGGAGAAGCTACGCAATACACACTATCTGGCAGAGTTTTGCATGCTTTTTTTTTTTTTTTTTTTGCAGAAGGTTATATGTCATTATTCATTGCTAAATTAGTTAAAAAACTGTCATAGTAGTAGTTTCTTCATTCGTTCTGTGAAGTCTACAAGGAGCTGTAATAACCAGCTAAATTGTCTTGACACGGCAGGAGAACTGACGCTGCCTTTGAATGTCAAGTCACTTTCACCTTGGAGGTTGGAACACTCCCTCACAGTCAATACTATGAGCTAGCATCATTAAAGGTGCTGTCAGTAACTGATTAGCCTCCTGAACCTAAGAAATAACCTTTGTGTCAAGGTCGACACTGAAGTAAATGGCACCATAATTATGAAAGACCCTTCAAGTACACAGAACTACTGCACTACTAAAGTGCTGCTTCGCTGTCTGTCAGCCTTTTTTATCCTTTTCTTAAAGGGGTGGTTGATTATGATTTCACTTTTCTAACTTTAGTTAGTGTGTAATGTTGCTGTTTGAGCATAAACAACATCTGCAAAGTTACAACGCTCAAAGTTCAAAGCAAAGGGAGATATTTTCTTTTAAAGAAATTGTTTTTTAAGGACTACAACAAACGGCTGGTAGGGACTACACAAGCTTCCTCCCGGGTTAGTGACATAACCAACCCTAAAATTTACATAAACCCGCCCACGGGAACACGATTTATAGATTATAAAAACACAGAATGTGCTAATCAATGACTAGAAGATATCTACACATAAGCTACATAAATTCATCAACTAACCATTCAGAAATGTCCTGTTGCTTCTACATGTTGTCTCTTCTTCTTGAGTCTCTCCATCATTGTCTGACTCCGGTTTGAACATAAAAAGCTAAAAGTTATTGAAATTTCCAGTGCATGTCAGTGTGAGGTAAAAGGACACGAGCTCTTGAAGCTCTGCCCTCTGTGGTCTCATTTGCATTTAAAGGGACAGACACAAAAACGGTGCATTTTTTGCTCACCCTCAAAAAATGACAATTTTAACATGCAATATAAAAATATCTGTGGGGTATTTTGAGCTAAAACTTCCTATACACACTCTTGGGACATCAGAGACATTTGAGTGATGTTTGCCTGTGCAAAACTCACTGACTCCATGCTAGAATGTTGCAGATGGTTGCCAGGGCATTGCTGTTTTGTTGATAAGGTTTCTTGGAGTACATTTCTTGTTGTGATCAGTTTATAGGGTGTTTTAGCACGTACTAGGGTGCTCTGAGTATGTGTAGCATATTACAGTTCAGATGCTAAGGTAGAATTTATAAGCATGTTGCTATATAGGGTATGCATTGACATCACTTTCCCGCCGAAACACACCCCTCCTCAACCGGACTGAGTGGAGAAAACATCCTGCAGCAAGACTGGCTTTAATAGGGGAAACTGCGAAAACGGGAGTAAAACAAACAATCATCTTCTTAAACTAAAGGAAACAGTTGGACTCGACAGTGTTCCTCACAACTCACTGAAGATCCAGGTTTCTGACCTGATTTTAACATCGGGGAAATACATAAAGGAAAGCCAGTGAACAAATTATCTGCTAGACAACACTCTAAATACGATATAGGTATATCTCTAAGTCCGCATGATTACTTTATATCATTGTTATATATCGATATATCACCCAGCCCTAAAACTTGTTAAGGCATTATAGATATAACATTACGACCTTCTGTAAAGCTGTGTGGAAACGATGTGTATTGTGAAGCGCTAGGCTGTGCAAATAAGCTTGATTTGACGCTTGGCCGTACTTCAAGATGTGATTTGTTGGTGAAATTTGTTGGACTTATTATGCCCCTTTTACAATATGTAAAATAAGTGTCTGATGTCCCCAGAGTGTGTATGTGAAGTTTTAGCTCAAAATATCCCACAGATAATTTTTTTTAATAGCATGTTAAAATTGCCACTTTTGGGGCGTGAGCAGAAACGTGCCGTTATTGTACGTGTCCCTTTAAATTCAAATGAGCTGCTGCTCCCGGCCCCCTTTTCTAGAAGAGGGCGGGGCTTCAAGAGATCATGCAACAACTAAACAGCACAATATCACGCACTGAAAATGTTAGAAACTGTAGGTAGCAGAGTTCAGCCTTGTATGTTCAAACAAATGGGAGTCAGACAATGATGCCTACAGAGCCAGAGCATATATGCTGCATGGAGATTGGTATAGTTTAGTTTAATTATGGTTATAACTTCTGTTGTCATCTTGCTTTTATCCACACTATTAGTACAAGCCTGTTGTAGCGGACCCCGTTCGAATGATGGTTAAAATCATTCCGAAGGATGTTTACGTTTCGCTGTTGCTTCTGTAAAATGCAGCAATCCATTTGAATCTGTTTGTACAGTCAATCGCACAGCTCTTTCCCATTTTAGATGTGTTTTGTGTGGTTTTTCACTGCATTCACGCTGAACATCAACCAGTATTTGTGCCACTCAGTGGGTGTAAACGCAGTGACTCGCACCTACTGTGAAGTCCTGTGCATAGCCTTTATTCAGTTGCTAAGATGTTCTGAGTGTTTTTAGCAAGTTTTTACTATTTCTAGGGTGTTCTGAGGATGTGTTGCAAGTTGCTATTAAGATGCTAAGGTAACATGTTGCTGTTTTGTTGTTACGGTGTTCTGAGTATTTGTAGTCCATTACCATACCATAGTGTTTTATTCACCATGTTGTTAAAATGTGTTCTGAGTTGGAGCATGTTGCTATTCAGTTTATATGGTGTTCAGAGTGTTTTAACACATTCTCACTGTTTATAGTGTTCTGAGGATTTATAGCATATCACTATTAAGATGCTAAGGTATTCTTAGTGTTTTTAGCAGTTTGCTATTTAGTTGCTGAGGTGTTCTGAGTGTTTTAGCATGTTGCTATTCCGTTATTATGGTGTGTTTTAGCATGTTGCTATTCCGTTAATATGGTGTGTTTTAGCATGTTGCTATTCCGTTAATATGGTGTGTTTTAGCATGTTGCTATTCCGTTAATATGGTGTGTTTTAGCATGTTGCTATTCCCTTAATATGATGTGGTTTAGCATGTTGCTATTCCGTTAATATGGTGTGGTTTAGCATGTTGCTATTCCGTTAATATGGTGTGGTTTAGCATGTTGCTATTCCGTTAATATGGTGTGTTTTAGCATGTTGCTATTCCGTTAATATGGTGTGTTTTAGCATGTTGCTATTCCCTTAATATGATGTGGTTTAGCATGTTGCTATTCCGTTAATATGGTGTGTTTTAGCATGTTGCTATTCCGTTAATATGGTGTGGTTTAGCATGTTGCTATTCCGTTAATATGGTGTGGTTTAGCATGTTGCTATTCCGTTAATATGGTGTGTTTTAGCATGTTGCTATTCCGTTAATATGGTGTGGTTTAGCATGTTGCTATTCCGTTAATATGGTGTGTTTTAGCATGTTGCTATTCCGTTAATATGGTGTGTTTTAGCATGTTGCTATTCCGTTAATATGGTGTGTTTTAGCATGTTGAGGTGTATGAAGTGTTTTTCGCATGTTCCCACCATGTCTAGGATTTTCTGAGTGTATGAAGCATATTTTAATTCAGTGTTTTTTTTTTTAAAGCATGTTGCAGCATCTGCCCCATGGAGATTGATTGATTAGAAAAGTAATAGCACACCTCTCCACAACAACCCGCACAATTTGAGAAATCAATTAATGTGTTCTTAGGTACACACATTATGGAATGAGCTGCTGCAAGTTTAATACGAAGCGTTTGGGCTTAAACATAAATATCCCTAACAGTAAATATGAGCTATATCAATGCTAATGTTGCCTTAAGAAGCACCAGTACCTAGGTTTCTTTCCAAATTGAGCCTAATTTGTGGTGTCTGTTGTAGTTCCACTGAAGCTGTGTAAGATTAGACTGCGCTGGATGAAGTGAGTAGCCTACAGGAGGTGTTTGACTGCAGCTGTGGTTGAATGCGGTCTATTTTAGACCACAACTAGATCTCGGCTCACTAGGCACTCTTAGTCACAGGTGACTCACACCTCTAATTGTTCACATTGTGTGCGTTCTGAGACAACAGTTTTCCAAGTTTCTCTTTTATTAACACATGGCACATGTGCTCTGCATATTTCCCCATAAATCAAAATGGATAGGGGTACGTGTTTGTTTTTCGAACATGGAAACCAAAGATCCCGGGTCTTTCTACACTTTTGCTTAGCAGGCTGCTGTTGACATTATACAAATTCAGCCATTGTTCCCACGTCATTCGGGATCTTTAAAAATGAAGGATATTGGCCTGGATCTGAAAGGCTGGTTTACTGGAAACAATTAGCATGCTTCATAATAAATAAACATTTCATGGATGAAAATTAATTTGAGGCAAAGGTACATTCATAGGTCATTCTGGCTTGTGACTGTGTCAGCCTCTGTGACATTCCTTTTGAGCAATGCAACACTTATGTAAATCTCACCGCTCATTTAAAATAACCAGTTGTCTTTTTGATAGATGCATCGTCTGTTTGTTTACTCCGAAACGCATTAGCTTGACCAACCTAAAACATACAGTGCTTTGGTGTCATTTGAGGTAAAGAAGATTTCTGTCTTTACCAAGGGACAACATAAAAAATAGTAAATATATCTATTAATTTTTTTTTTTAAATAATAAATAAGTTAATAACTTGACAAATAGTCTATATAGACAATAATATAATATATTAATAAATCACTTACTTGGACTTAAATAGACATTTAAAACTAATTAATGTTTAAAATGTTAGTTAAATGTCACAAAATACTACATTATTCTATATTTATGCAATCGTCATGCAATTTAAATAATGATTTATCAGTTTATTATTTGTTACATTTAAATAATGTGTATATAATTGGACTAACATTTAAATGAATAATTTGATCTAATGCACTTATTGTGTACATACTTTTTTTTACATTGGTAATTAATTTGTTTAGTTAAATCTATAATTACATTGTTGACTCTACCCGTAAACACAACATTAAATTCAACCATACCAAATCTTACCCGTCCGTATCCCACCGAAAGTGACCATAACTGCGTCTTTCAAATCAGTATTTTTTTACTAATAAAATGATCATTTATTTTTATTCTGGAGTGATTTTCTGCCTGAGATCGTCAACAAGAAGGCTGCTGAATGAACGAACTTGCCTAAAAGGACTTTGAACTTGCTCCATCTCTTCCATCCAACAGAGTATCAGGCCGCAATTAGCGATCCATGTTCTTTGATGCTGTTTGTGTTTGAGAACTTACCGAAGTGCAAGCGAAATCGTGATTGGCAACATAAATAAATGATGTGAAGTTTGTTTTTAACAGGATTTTGTTATTTTCCCCAACGTAGAACCGCATTCTATTATAAATGACAAGTAAAAAATATAAATATACAAAATATTTTTAAATACTTTATTTATACCTTGACAGTTTTATCACCTGTAGTGTGAAGTTTCATTTTTATTCGATAAATTACTCATTTGGTGGAAACGATCATGCATTTAAGGGTTAATGATCGGTTTTAGCAAAAATATCGGTATGGGAGCAGCTTTAATTAACATGGATGCATCTCTCTCTCTGTGTCTCTTGTTAGTCACTGAAGGGCAGCAGGAGGAGACGGAGGACGCCTCTGCCGTGGCAGTTTCAGCAGAGGGGGAGGAAGAGGAGCAGCCGTCACCCCCTCTTCCTGCGAGCTCTGAGACGGGGGCGGCACAAACATCATCAGCCTCTGGAGAAGCTAAAAGCAGGTCAGAGCAGCATCCTCGCGCCAGGCTGAGTCACCGCCGGGCGTGGGAAGCGTGCGCTTGTGGACGTGTGTGAATGTTTGTGAATGGCTTTCGTGTTTTAAGCCTTTTTGACTGTTGCGCCTTACCACCAAGATCTCAAAATGGAAGGTCAAACGATAGCACACGTGTGCTGAAGTATGTGTTGCTGTTGGCTACCGTTCTGTCTTTACATGGGGGATGGGCACATGATCAGCTTAATAAAAGAGCATTCTGGGTAAAGAAGACTGCAGTGCAGGAAGCCTGGAGTAAGTGCTGCCGTGGCACAGCCCTCCAGCTCAGAGAGTTCACTGTGTATCCAGGAGCACAAAGATCAGAAAGGTGCTACGTTAGGCCAACTGCAGCATTCATGCAAATTTTCTGTTTACATTCCCAAAATGTGTAATATGCTGTCAAGTAGTGTATCCCACAATGCAGATTACTCAATTTGACCTCTAATTTCTAGTGTGACATGACAGTGAAGTAATATTGACGATTTTTAGCATTACTGGCTATAAGTGGAATACTTCAGACATTCATTGTTCAGAATAGAATAGTTGCTCACTACTTTTACTGTATGTTGACTTATTTTTTGCATAGAAACCATAGGCATTGTGTACAATAAATATTTCAAACAGAAGTATGCTACATCAGTGGTTCTCAACTGGTTTGATCATGGGACCAATTTTTTTTTGGAACGCGTCTTTTTTGAAAGCGCGTTCGGTAGTTGTTTTTTTGAGTATGAAAAAGTGGGCGTTTCTAAATTTGAGGGTGTTTTCAAACTGGTGGGTGTTTAAAAATCATGCAATGAAAATGATGCCCTTCACCAAAACCCACCCCTAAACCCTACCCTAACTGTGACTTGGGCAAATCAGGTGACGCGGTCGAAAACGTCTCTCTGTTTATGCCCTCGCCCACAGATCTGGTAACTCTTATTACTCTCCTGCAGAGACCTATACTTGTTTTTTTCAAGCACTCAAGTCACTCGCACATGCTCTGTTTATTGCGCACTGTTCGTACGGTCACAAAAATTGGGCTGCATGTGGACGGGGTGTGGGACGTACACTTTGGGCTAATAAATAGCTGTCCCAAACTAGTTTTTGTTTATAGAATAAAGTAAGTTGATATGTATGAGCCACCACAGTAATTAAAAAATATACAAAATAACACAAAATTACAGTTGCAAAAACAACAGTTAACATGATAAATACACAATGCTAACATGAACTGTTAATGAAACGTATGGAAACTGCTCCTGATAAATAGAATGAAGCTCATACCTGCATGCAAATCCTTCCCAGTAATCACACGACATACCAGTTACGTAATATATTTCGTATATTTTTGGTAATTTCATGACTTGCTAATTGACAACATAATAATTACATTACCGTACATGCACGTAATTTCTTTTGCGCTTTATTTATAATGAAGTGATATACAGCACGCCCCGCCACATTTGCGCGTGCAATTGAAGAGTGCGCGCTACAAACACAATATAACGTCTGATAGGACAGGAAAGCTATGAAAATAGCATTAGAATAGTGACGCTTACATATAGCCTGACAACATCTTATCTGACCACAGATTCTGAATTTGGACAAACATGTTTTTCTCAGGCAGTCTTTACTTAAACTGTCTGACAGAAGAGTCAACAGCTTTCCCACACGTCTTTCAAAATAAAGGCAGCATTAGAAAACATAGAATTACGTTTCTTGTTATTTCTTTGACTGCACACTCCGCGACCCACTGAAAACGGTCTTGTGACCCACCAGCTGAGAAACACCGTGCTACATTGTCAAATCATGAGAAAAAAAAGAGACAGAGAGCTTGTACAATGGAAATCAATGGTCAAGTCAAGAGCATTGCATTATGGGATACCATATGCGCTGTTGCATACTCCACATTTTGGCAAGTGTAATATGTTAGTATGCTTTTTCAAACATATTTAATTCTGGACACATCTTTTTCTTGGAGTCCCGTCTCTGGGTTTGTTGGTATGTATGCGCTGTGTCTGTTTGTTTATGCTCTCAGCTGAATGTGCCTCAATGTTGATGTTACACTACAAATTTAAGGTTCCCCTGCCACACATGCACAAACATACATAAACACACAAACCCCTGTCCAAACAGTGAACTCACCACGGCCGCAGGTCTCCCAGGCTTCAGTCCATGAAAGGTTGCTAACAGACTGAAAGATGGCTTTTTAGGATGGGCTGTACTGCCCACGAGGGCCAATGATGTGGGGACCAATTTTATATCTGAGGGCTGCTCAATATTTACAGTTTTCCTCCATAAGCTGTGATGTCAACACAACAAGCCTCACTGACCAAACTACAGAATTTGGTTTTACATTGTGGCAGTTTTTTAATGTCATGATGATGTGAACATTTTCATTTGAAAGTTGTAAAATAGGAATTACTCATATTGCTGGCTGTGATTTCACTGTTGAATCTGTTGTGTCTAAATGTTATGTAGCTATATTTTGCGAAGCTGTCTCCTCACTTTTATTCCAGTGAGGATTTAGGCCTAGTGGAGTTCTGGTTTAATTGTTGAACATTTTTCTATTTTGAGTTACTGAGTAACTGAAAATGAAAGACACAGCATGTGTGAATTCTAACACTCCCACATACTTCTTAGTATTAGAAACTTTGGTTTTGCGACTTGCTTTTTTCTCCTTTGAGTGTAACAGTCAGAGACTCTCAGGTAGATATGAATCTATTGCAGTGTATTTCATTCATTTAAAATTTATGGTGCAAATTTAAATATATCAAATATTTTATTGTTATTGTTGATAGTATTCCTTAAAGGAGAACTTGGCAACTTTTTTAACTTAATAGAACTGTCTAGAAATCATTTGGATGGTTAAACAACCTGTTCTGGTGATATTGGTGACTTTCCCCGCTCCCCCTAGCGTTCCCAGGCGGAAAACCAGCCTTGCAACTTGGGGACTACCATCCCGGCAAGATAGAAATTGGAAGTCTCGTGAGAAGCGAGAACGAGCGAGAAACACAAACTGCTTTATGGTTGATAACAGTATGGTTGATAAATGTACATGTCAATGTTCTATGATAATGTGTATGATGTATTACCCACCTCGGTAGACATAGCTCCACACGATAAAGTTGGCTTGCTTCGATCATAACAAATGCACATGAGCAGCGGTTGAAAGGGGGAGGAGGGTTCTGCAAGTGAGTTTTTTACAACAGTGTTGTGAAATATACGCCCCACAGCTGTAGGGGGAGCTTGTGGGGAAAACATGCGACAACAAAAGTGAAAATCGGCGAAGAAATGACTAGAGTTGCCAAATTCTGCTTTGAATGTTTTTTTTTTTTAGAAAGCCACAAGTTATAAAAAAAGTTTCTTTATACTGTACATATTTTGTTTTAAAAAAAAGACCAAAAACTGGACATTCTAGGTTGTAGACTTTCACTACTGTTATATTTAGTGATAGTTCATCCAAAAACGAAAATTGTCATAATTTACTCACCCTCATGTTGTTCCGAATCGAAACACATAAGACTAT
This sequence comes from Phoxinus phoxinus, assembly GCF_949152265.1. Lineage (NCBI taxonomy): Eukaryota > Metazoa > Chordata > Actinopteri > Cypriniformes > Leuciscidae > Phoxinus > Phoxinus phoxinus. The sequence goes on along the minus strand of NC_136880.1, from coordinate 19,481,222 downwards.
ATCGTTTTAAAAATCATTATAAATGTAAAAGAATGACAGAGATAAACGATATTGTTGGAATCACTTTTACAGAATTCCCCCCCCCCCCCCAGTTAAACGATAAAAACATTGACAGCCAATCAGAGTCCAACAGTGTATTTAAAGCTAACTGAACATTATCGTGCGTTGGTGTGGATGCTAATACCTATAGTTCTGGCATGAAACTCTAGGTGGGGCAGAATGATAGGTCCTTTATCTGATTTGGTAGCGATAACATCATTATCTACATAGCACAGCGAATTGGTTGTTGTTGCATCAACAGCCAATGAGCTGCAGCTCAACTTACAAATACTGCTCATGTTTGCTGTAGCAGTCGCTTTCAGAAACCCTCCCCCTTCCCCAGCTCCACCTGTATAGATCTGCTCCAGGAGGTTATTTCATGCATGTTACTGTACATGTGCAGCAGCAGCATGTCTTTCTTGGTCACAGCAATGTCTGTGAATGTATTGGCAGTAGCACAAATCTATTACCAGTAGCAAGTACATTACCATGCCAATCTCTATTACCATACTAATCTCCCAAGAGTTGAATGACAGAAATATAGTTATCGTTGTAGTTATGAACAGCGTTCATCTTCAAACACATTGAAGCAACGGCCTTCAGCTGTTAATGTGAACCATGGTTTCACGGCACTTTTTGCTTTATTAAATATTGGGAATTATTACAGGTCAAATACCTAGACGATTTTCTAAATTTGATCCATAACAATTAATCATGAATTTGGCATGCTGGGAGAACCAAACTGTCCTTTCAATAAGCCCCACTCTAAAAACATTTCTGGCCAATCCGACCTTAGCAACTGTTCTTCACCGCCATTTTCTTGGACGAGCTTGTGTTCTTTTCTAATGCAAGCCATGATACATCTTTGTGTTTGGGTATTAATAGCAATTTTATGGAAACCAACATAATAAACTGTTGTTGGCACTCACTTATAACAGTGGTACAAGATACCCGGAAAGGATGTAACTGTTTTTTTTTTTTGTTTTTTTTTTTTTATCTTTAAATAAATCCTGAGAAGTGCATTGTGTGATTAAGCAATGTATCAAGCCTCATTCCAAAGATACATTCACTCCAAGTTTCAGTTGACAGTGAGACGCATTTGCCTTAGTTTTTAATCATGTTATTGTGAATTTTAATAGTTTTTTTTTAATAGAAATGGCAGATAGAATGGTTTGCAGTGTCACAATTAATTTCAGCCCAACTAAAAATAATATCCATTAAATTTCACAAGTTTATGAGGACATTTTACTGAAAATGTCTCTAAAATCTCCTGTTCACTCCTATGAGATGTTCTGTAAAGCTAGTCTGAATTAGCACTGACCGAGGGGGTTGGAGTTTAGTGAAGGGTCAATCGTAAATATTTTCCTGCCGAAGTGTGAGCTGCTGTTATATATATATAGTTTGTATGTTAAACATTGAGTGAATATTTAGTTGTTTTAAACAAAGTGTTGCATTACAGTGGGCCTCTGAGTGTTAAAGGAACGTTCTGCATTTAACCGAAACATTCCATGAAACCCATTCCGTTGCACACGTTCTGAACTGCAGCATTTGCCATCTCGTTTCATTCGCTAACCTCGTTCTTCTCATCTCCTCACAGCGAACAGCTCTGTGCCTTCTGTTACTGTGGTGGTCGAAGCCTGTTGGGCCAGGGGGATCTGAAGCCATTCAGGGTCACGCCCGGATTCGACCCTCCACTCCGACAATCCTCGACAGAAGAGGGCCATGACCATGACGACAAGAGTGGGGCTGCCAGCCAATCAGGGAGACACAGGGCCCCAGAGAGGTAAGCTGATTGGCTGGGCCGAGTGGGGCTGTCGTATGATATCAGCTGTGATGTGTAGTGTAATGTTTAAATGAGCTCAGCTAAATGGGGCTTCTCTCACGACAACACAACTCTCACGTTTCTTCTTCTTGGTCGGCCCCTGTGAAACAGATCAGATGGTATTGGCCGTTGTCAGAGAGAGGAAAGTGTTACACGAGCCAAAGGGTGTGCGCGTGTGTGTGTTTGCACTCTCTGTGACGGTGTGTGTAAGGGCTGTTCTGAACGGTAGGTCTGTTACAGGCAGCAGGGCGCTGATACCTGACGTCACTGCTTGAATCACCCTCATCTGGATGAAATTTCAGGCAGAGACTGAATACGGATCATTCCAGTTGAAAATCGCACTCATTGCTCTAGTATGTGTGTGTTTTTGCTTAATATCCTGGAGACAGACTCATGTGAAGCAAACAGTATTCGTCCTAAAGTGACCCTTTGTGTCGTCTTAGCAAATGGCAATGCTTATTTATCCCACATACTTTGATTTAAAGCACATTGTAGCTGTTCGTTGTCATTTAAAGCCATGGTACGTCTAGTAGTGTAGTGTAGAAAACACTGGCTTTCGCAAGTTTAGGGTTGGGAAGATTTTTTTAAATGTTTTTAAAGAAGTCTCTAATGCAAAGCTGCATTTATTTGATCAAAAATACAGTAAAACCAATAATCTCATGAAATATTATTACAATTTAAAAATGTAACCATTGTTTTCTATTTGAATACATTTTAAAATGTAATTCATTCCTGTGATGTCTAAGCTGAATTTTTAGCAGCCATTACTCCAGTCTTCAGTGTCACATGATCCTTTAGAAATTAAATGCCCCCCAATAGTCGACTAAACATTAATCAACGAGAAGAGGCCTAGTCGGACAAATTTTAATTGTTCGGTAGGATGCAGAAAAAAAAAAACTCCACAGGAAGTGGCAAAGTCACGCAGTCCGTGACGGACAGATCATTAACAGGGCTGGTCCATGTGGTAATTATGTCGGGCAGGAAATCCAAACGTTCGCCTATTATTCATCAACCTCAAAAATGGCTTATCTTTTGAAAAATTAACCTAAATAAACCTAAATTAGGACCGCACTTACTGCATGGCATTCAACTTAACGTGCATTTCTCTCGTTTGGCGCATGCACTAAACTGCGGGCGATGGCAAGTCAGCGTCATCAAATTCATCTTTGCAACCGAAACACTAGTTTATTAATAAGATATTAAAATGCTCAGATGGTCTCCTTTCTTTCTTTCTTTTTCTTGACAGCACTTAATTTATATTTTAAAGGCTCGATTCTATGGTTTAGTATTTCTCTGTAACATAGAACAGTGCTAGCAATGTTACACATAATATTTTTCCCAGCCCTGAAACTCAAACCATGTTCCGAATCCACCACCCAGTATATATGTGCGAGTATTTCAATTAATATCATAAATGTGCAACTAGTCAATTTGAAATTTGAGCTTGCCCATTTATTTATTTTGCGACATTGACCAACTGTGACTGTATGTTATCAATTGCCTATTTATTTAATGGAGAAATACAGTTAAACCGGTAATATTCTGGAATATTAAAAGGACTGTTTTCAATTTTAATATATTTCTAAAATGTAATTTATTCTTGTGATGGCAAAGCTGAATTTTCATCAGCGATTACTCCAGTCTTTAGGGTCACTGTAGGTGTACTTAAAAGGAATATAAAATATTATTGGCATAAATTACCATTTATGTTGTCCTCCACATAACCGAGCCTGTATTATGCGTGTATGTAAGCAAACGCCTGTCATGCTTGAGTTACATTTAATGACATAGTGCTATACAACCCCAATAGTATGGCATTAGCCGGATAGATCTAAATCCTGCGGCCTGTGCTTCATTCAGAAAGGTATAAACACGCACATGGCTGTTGGCTATTTGCTTTTCATATGTGGCTCTCTGCGAGCGTTCTCCTCTAGCTGATCATTACCCTGCAGCTATTGGGAGTCACAGAGCGAGATGTGAGACGCCGGCCCCAGCATGCGCTCAGTCCAACAAAGGGCCCTCTCCCTGCTCTCTCGCACAGCTGCCTAATTTGTCTTGGCTCTTTGGAGCCAATCAGCCGTCTCCCAGGGGCACGTGTGACGTAATGTGCTGCCAGTCTGATGTTGGCGGTTAGCCAGCCCTGCTGAGCTTTGTCATCTGTGGCCCGCAGTATCGAGCAGCAGGTCTGAATGTGGAGTAGCTAGTCGGAATGGTGGAAAAACACAATTTAAAGAGAATTTATTTGGTTCATTTACAGCAGCATGTTTTTTTTTTTAATTATGAAGCCTTTTTTTTTTCATTATAACATTATTTTTATGTCAATTAGTCCCACTGTTTTTCTTTTTGTTCTTTTGCCAAACATTATAATAATTTATAGGGATGTGCCTGAAGCTGAATACTTTATTTGGGAATATCCCTAATCATTAACCTTATGATAAATAAATAGTTAATCCCAAAATCAAAAGAAAATTGTATATATATAATAGTTTTTTCCATTATGACATTTATTTTACAACAATTATTTTCCTTTAGACATTTATAAGTTTGTTCGCCCTGGTTTTTTTTTTTTTTTTTGGAGAAATAATCATTAGCCTATATTGTAATATTTACAATATTCCGTATTGAATATTGGCTGATGTTAGAGATACTTTTTATAGTATTGAAACAAATTGAATATTGCATTGTTCATGCTCATTTACCGTTCTCACGTAAAGATTCATTTTGCCGTCATCTAACACTCAAAGTTAATATAAAATGACACTAAAAATATATTTAATACCACTATTAAATGTAATCTTTTTCCATTTCAAAATGAATATCCACTTTTCATAGTGTGCATTATAATATTGTTATGCCTAAATTCATTTAAAAGAATGTTAAACATGTTTTTATTTATTAGTGTTACTGTGTTATTTTTCATTTATTTAGACAAAATATAATTCAATTGTAAAATTATTAATACATTTTCACCACTGCATGGTAGCTATATGTTATCAAATGTGTTATTTATGGAAACCTGTTTTGTTTGTGTTGATTTCCATGCTCGTGCTATTGATTTTGCCTAGTGTACATCATTTAATTGCTTTGTTAGGTTATGTAATATAGCATGAAACCCTATTTGTATTTACAGTATGAGCACTACTAGGTAAAATAATAGGGCACTCAGAAATTATATTTCGTTTCATCCTCATCTATTGTCATGGGATTACACAGAATGTCAGTCAGCAGCACACTCTGCGTTTGAAATCACAGTTGACCCCTCGTATATGTCAGCCGTCCCAGCAGGTGGATAGAGGAGGGGTATAATGAGATGCGCCGAACTGTGATGGATGCATTTTTGCCCCATGATGTGTTTACGATGAGTCATTTCTGTGTAAGTGGTTAATCAATCAGCACCATCCCACGCAACCCCCCCCAATACCTAAATTAAAATGGCTGTGAGTCAAACCCCTCCAGTCCCTGAATGTCAAGAATAAATGAACACTCTCCTTGTGCCGGTGGTTCATGATAGAGGGCCAGCAGTAATAGAGATCATGTACACATTCATCTCACTCTATATATGGTCTATAGAAATTAGGGCTGTGAAACGTTTTAATTGAATTTAGCACATGTGCTGATTAATTAATATAACATAAAAAACAGCTTATAATATTTGATTTCTATAACACTGTACAGCGACCTAGGAATTTGCAGGTGTTAGTGAAAGCTAATGTAGAGATGCAAATGCCCATTTTCAATGTTTTTTTTGCTGCTCATTCCATCATTAGTGGCATAAATTTAAAGGCAGAGCAGCCAGAGACAGATTGTTTGGGGAATATTTGGAATTAGATGCAGTTAGGTGATCTAATTTGATATTTGGCAGAGTGACATTGTAGCATATTTTGCAAATAAGCTGGTGCCCGACCAATAATGGTTCTGTAAATGTTCCACGTTTAAAGGGAATATATTTTGGAAAATGCTGTTACTTGTGTTCTGTGGCAGTGTGGTTGCACTATTATTAATTGTTATTATAGAAATAGTCCAGTTGTATTACTCCTTGATATAATATTTGATCTGTTCATTAATTTAGAAAACCATCGTTGGTTTGACACATCTTCATTTGCTCTGATAACATGTCCCAACACGGCATGACAAAAGAAAGTGCACCCTGAGTTTTTGTCCAAACCAGCTACAACTGTGACAAGCGTTTTATTAGTGGAACATTCGGATGGTTTCCATTTTAGTCGCATCTTTCGGGTAGCCCGTCCACAGTGAAACCTCATTGGTCCAAAATATTGGTCAACATACCTGCACTGTGTATTAAGGTGATGTCTTAAAGATACACTAAGTCATTTTTGGCCCCCTAGCCGTTAAAAAGCAAAACCGTTTGCATTTTGCGGAAGAACATTGTTTTGGTTGTGCTTCTTCAATACATTTTGCAACCCTTTTTCTTGGCGGTGCGTGTAAGCATTCAAATTCGACTCATATTTCTGCTGTAAACCATATCATATTAAACAGCGCAGACGTGGAGACCTGGAGAAACATTGTGCCGTGAAAGAACAAGTTATAGAAGGCTTTTCAGTCCACAAATCACCAACATTCACCAGGGATTCAATGTAGTTACGCTAACTGTAACTGTAGTCGAATGTTTTGACCTTTTGAGGGTTAAATTCAAGGACTTTCAAGTGCTTCACACTTTTTATGCACTGCAAAGCTCTAACTACTATCCAATTTAAATTTTATTTTCAATGTGATGTCCAAAAATAAAAAAATATTTACCGTAAAGGATTCTCTATAAAAATTTGTTTTTTACATGTTTCTGTTTTTTTTTATAAAAGTTAAATTTCAAATTAAACTCAGTGCTTTATTGTCAAATGTGCATTTCCAAGAAATAAACATGTAATATTTTTAGTTGCTGCGCTTATTAATGCAAAACAATAGCCATTTTATGATTAAATTACCTTTCATGATTAAAAATCTCCTGACTCATTATTCAAATGTAGTTCATTTGTTACGTAGTGCACCTTTAATTTCATTCACCAAATAAAAATGCTAAAATAATGACTGTTTTCAAACCAGATCACTTTCCCCCGTCTTCCATTGGTTGGACAAACAGATGATCATGGTTAGGGCATGGTGTAAGACTAAAACCTGATCACTTCTAATCACTCTGTGTCTGTCTTCAGTGTCGGGGCAGAGGAAGCAGGAGGCAGATTCTGGGATGAGCTCCGCCACGTCGGCCTGCCAGACGGCATTGACGTCCGAACACTCTTCGAGGAGTCAGGTAAGAACTTGTTCAAAACTTCACCAAGGCACATTCAGAGAAAGCAAACTGTAGAAACAATGTTGCCTAGACTTTAATTTTGAGTGTTACTTTTAAGTAATAAAGAATTTATAGAAGAAAGTGTAGTTTCTATAAAGAAACCAAGGTTTTACTCTCATATCAAGCGATTGAAAACAGGATTTAAAGAAACTAAAAACACAGCCTGTCAGAAAGCAGCGTAAAACTACAGTGTAGTCAGATACGTGAACCTTATTTGAGGTGAGGACCAGAAATTGCTAGTCCAATAAAATGAACTTGAACTGCTGTTCCGCCTATAAATATCTGCACTACGCTGGTCAGAAAGCTTAAAGGTGTCATTCCAAATTTGGGTGACTTTCTCTCTTCTGCGAAACACAAAGTGAGAGGTCAGAGTGTCTCCTTTTGTGTTCAACAGATGAAAGAATATAATAACGTTTGAAAAGACATGAGTAAATTATGAAATTTCCCATGCCATCTTCTAATTCCTTGTCCAACTTTCCTGTGTCGGCAGGTCAGTGCTGGGCCCATCAAAGCTGCGCGTCGTGGTCAAATTTTGTGTGTCAAGCGGAGGATCAATCACTGCTAAACGTGGACAAAGCCATCCACTCAGGGAGCACAGAGGTATGCTGGGATAACTCGTTCACGTTCATCTTGGCAGAGGCATGCAAGAACTCGTGAATAACATCATGACTGTAAACTTCATGCAAATATTACATCACCTCACTGGAGTACTTGAAAGGTTATGCAAATGAGGGTTAAAATGCTCAGCTCTCTCTTAATGGTGTTTTTTCCCCTTCTTTTATTGATTGACCATAATGTGCCTGTATGTTAATTTTATTCATGACAGCTATCTTTCCTGAAACTGTTTTTAGATTTTGTCCTTAATGGCTTCCAGCAAAGCTGGACATTATATAGGGTTTTTGATGCTGGCCCCTATTATATGCTTTTTATTATTATTATTATTATTATTTAATATATTTCTGTGTAGCTTCAATTTATTTTTATTTCAGTTTTAGTGATTTTGGTATTTCAACTTATTTAATTTATTTATTTACTCAACTTATTTCATTTATATATTTTACTTAGTTGTCAAGGCAACATTTCTGATTTTTATATTTTATTTCATTTCAGCTTTATCCCAATTACCAAAAACTATTGTAATGGTTTTAGTACAGTACATAATAACAATTTATAGTAATGAATGATTTTTGTGGAAATTAATTATTTCATAATTACTGTTTTTTGATATTCTACTAATTAAATGTATTGTTTTATGGACACAAACCAAAGAATAAGATTGGAATGCAGTTCCGATATAATCCAAATTCCAACAGTTTGCGGAGTTGACTATTTCTACCTCTTTCTGCATTCTACTGGCCAGCCCTAATTCTTGGTTCTTGTTTAATATCACTCTTAATGACACCTGTTCGAGTTCTTCATATACCTGCTGACTCTTACGGCCATGCTGCTGCGTTTCTGTGAAAGGCTAGAGCTGGATGAGAGATCTAACTGGCTGCTAAAGGTCGCCGCTGATCAGCTGTGAAATAGAAAAGGTCACGGCACTCAAAGGGGCAGCGGCGTCATCAGCTTCATCACTTAACACCCCCCATGCAGCAACCCCCTCCAATCACATTCCTTAATAGCGCTCTGCCATTTAATCTTGTGAATTTACAGCAACGCTGCATTTAATGGTAAATGCCAGTTGAGAGCTCAATTAACACGTGTGTGTGATTTGAACGTTCGTATGGGTGGCTCGCCAGATTGACGTGCTTTAGTGGAATCCCCCTTAGATGGATGTGCATAAATCGCGCACCGCTCCATTTGAAGGCATGTCTTATCAAAATCCATTTGCTGTGGGTGCCGAACAACTCGAGGTGTGAAACAAAATGCGCAGTTAACAAGACGCGGAGAGCAGCTGTAAACATGATGGCTGAGGTTACGGACATGTCAGCTCTGGACTCATCTCGCAGTGTTGCTTGACTTTTAGCGTACATCTGGTATCTGAGGAGCTCATTAAGCAGGACGATGGACAGAGACGCAGAGCAGATCGATTCGAATAGGAAAAAAAGGAACATTGGTCTAGTGCTGGTTTTCAGAGGGAAATATGTAAGTGTTTTCAGGAAGATGTTAAGGGTTACAGTTATAGTTTATGCAAATTGGAACCTAACATTAGGGAAGAGTACACTTGGATCGCCTGGCCCGTGAAACAACCTGCAATGTCGGCAGGAGTTAATGAAATGCCACTGTAGAGCTGAGATGTGTGACCTCTAAGGAATTACACTCTTTTGCACTCCCTGAATATTTATTAGGAATCGTCTAAGCGCTCTCATAGTACAGGTTTGAAAGGTTATGTAATTCGCAGCGAGGCCACAGTGACAGTTGTTTTTGTAAACAGCCATTATTATTTCACAATTCTTGTGTTGTCTGAGGTCTTGCATGCTCCAGCTGCTGGGTTTTGCCAGTGGTTGTTGAGTGCTGCCGGCATTTAATAAGGGTAGATGTGGGTATTGTTGTAAAAAAATAAATCTTAGTCATGCATATTGTAATTTAATAACATAATTAATACGCTTATTTTGAAATATTACTTTTTATTTTAGTTCATTTGTATTGAACTAAACAGTTTGTGTAACATTAGCAACACATTATTAGCTATTTGATAACATAGTCAAGCAAAAGGCCAATCATATTAATTACCGCTATGTGTCTGACGTTGTGAATAGCGATATCATTGTGCAGCGTTTACCTCAGTAAGTTGGACGAGTGAATCTGTGAGCTGGTGTGAGTGAGTGGAGGCGGGGCTAATTAGCATATTCATGGATCCACATGTACTATATGAAGCAAGGGTGTAGAGTTGCATTCAAGCTATTTTAAGGCATGTATAATTTTTTTTCACAGGAAAAAAACTTTTAAATATCTATTTTTAGTGATCAAAAATGAGATTTAAGGGATACATTTATTGACTACAGGGGGACTCCCAGTTCACTAATGGAATTATGCAAATCCAGTAAAGGCCCCGATTTGCTCGTCACACTGTATAATAGATAATTTGTTGTTTCATCTTTAAAAAAATAATAGTTTTTAGGTTTAGTCAACTTGAAATGGGATATTTGAGTCATCTCAACAAGTACAAGTTATTCTAACGCTAAATTTTAAGTTGTGATTGCTAATTGCAACAGTCTTGTAGGCTGTTAAGCAGATTTCTGTGGAGGATGCAGCAGGCTACTGCAATCTTCTGTACTTCACTCTGATTCAGACACCTGAATCAGCTCTTTGAAATGCAGAGCACTTGACGTACTGCACACCTAGATCAAAGTGACTTCATTTCAATACACATGCCTCTGAGATACTGCACACAATAGCTACGCAACTGTGTAGTGAATTGGTCCCTCTCCTCTGTGGTCTGTGGGAGATTACAGGCATAATAGGATAATTACACCTCAGTCAGTCTGTCATCGATGTGGTTTGTCACCGCTCTCGCTAGCTGTTAGTCTGACCACAGGCATTACACTGTCAGCTTTCATGTCTCATTGTATAGATTTGTTTGGTTTAATATTAGTTGCCAGAAATGTAAGCTTGAATGTTGATTGAGATGAGCAGTTAATGCATGTAAGGTTTCAATTAAGGACTATAGACTGTGTTCAAATAATTGATGCCCCCTCTTTTAACATGTTTTAGCATCAAAAGTCTGCATTGTCAGTGTCTCATCAATTATGTCTCATCTTTTATAGCATTGTGCATATTGTAAGCGCCTTGGAGCATCCATCAAGTGCTGTGAGGAGGGGTGTGATCGCTCGTACCATTACCCCTGCGCGGGGGCCGCCGGCACCTTTCAGGACTTCAGGAGGCGCTCTGTCCTGTGCACAGAGCACATTGAGTTGGCCGTCAGCAAATGTGAGAGCTGTCTTTATTACTATTAATTCATGCACTGTTGTAAAGCAACACCTTGATGTAATGTAATTTTCATTACATAAATTTTTGGACAAAAACATTCAAAATTATGTAAAAAATGTCCTGTTTTGTCGAGTATCCTAGTAAGCACTGTCTTAAATTAGGTAAAAAATGTTAAATGAACGTAATTTTAAATGCCTTTTGTGACATTATAAAAGTATTTTTCATCCCTTTTGATTAATACTTTCATTCAGCAAGGATGAATTCAATTGATTTCTTAATAAAAAATAAAAGAAATCTTACTGACCACAAACTTTTATTTTCCACAGTGTATGACTGGCCACATTTAATCTGATACTAGTCACTTTTAGTTAATCAAGCTTTTTCAGGGCCAAATAAATCTAATTGGTCTTGCCTGAATATTCTAGATGTTTCTGTTGTTTTTAAAATCCCAATAGGATCTCATTGGTGACCAGACAACATAAAAAATCCTTAAGAGTAGCACTATACCATTTTGGTTATTGGCCAATATTACATTGTTTTTATTAATCGTATCAGTCAATATTGGATATGTAATATAATTAAATATTTAACTTAATTGTATAAGTGATTGGCAATTGGATTAGATTAGGTAAAGTGAGCATAATGTGCACCATATGGTGCAAAATTAGACTAGAAGCTTGGATTTAGATGGTAAATAGGGTTCATGTTGATTTCTCGTCTCTGTCTCTGTCAGATGAAGAGGAGTCGAACTGTATATTGTGCGACAGCCCCGGGGATCTCCTGGACCAGTTTTTTTGCACCAGCTGTGGGTTGCACTACCACGGCATGTGTCTGGACATCAGCGTCACTCCTCTGAAGAGGGCAGGCTGGCAGTGCCCCGAGTGTAAAGTCTGTCAGACATGCAAGTGAGTTGCAGCCAAGCTTTGCCTTTTATTCTCCTCAGTCTGTATGGCTGCCTGAGCTGTTACTCATTCCTGTAGATGAATCCTCAATAGCTCATCTTTATTTGTTCATACATCCTTTGAGGTTGCAGTAGTTTGCTTTTCAGTGGAATAAACAGACACCTTCTCTTCTTGTCTTATATGGTCTTCTTAATTTATAGTCCCTAATAAGACAAATTTAATTATATGCTGTATACAAATCTGATGGGTGACATAGACCATGTCTACCTTAATCTGGAGAGTGGAGACATTTGAAAACGGTGTTTGAAACCGTTTTCAGTCGTTTTCCAAAAGCTACTAATCCACGTTGGAAAATGCTTAAATCATTTTACAGAATATGTGTAAAATGTAATAAAAACTAACTGAGATGATACAGAAAGACCAGATGTAATAAAGTTCTCATGCTATTTTTCTGGCACAATCATTTTACTAGCAAAAAATATCCCACCACTTACCGTGCGTTCACACCGCCCTGCCAACGACGCCGTGGAAAGATTCGTGGACGCTCTGATGCTCTGATGTAGAGCGAATGCTTGGTCTTTTTTAAAACTTTATTTAAAGGGGCCGCAAAGCAAACAAGCACGTCGATCGTTATTTTTGCATGGAAAGAACTTAACAATTATAGTGACATGTTTGCTAACTAAATAATAAACCAATTAAAAGCCATTTGTGTGGTGTAGCTTTTGTGTTCATGGTTAAGTGCTATTCTAATTTGCATTTCCGCTGAAAAACAAGCGTTCTAGCGCAAAAATCTTGCCTTTAAATAGTGTTGTGCGCCTTCTTATCAAATTCAAATGATCAACCTCTCCTCTATTTTGCTTGGGAACTAATGTGGTCGGAACCAAAGTTTACAGGACTGCGTTCCCTGGAATCCTCTCAAACGGAGCACTTCTACATTACGATTGGTTGCTGCCAAACCGCATCATAGCTCATTACCATAAAGTTGCCCTGACTTCAACTCTCCTCGCCTCTCTCATCGTCAAAGACGCGGCGCGCCGCACTCGCTGGAGCTTGCTGCCGACTTTCATTGAAAATTAATGACTTCCGGCTATTTTGACGCTATAGATAAACCATAGATATCTATTGATACAATATGCGCCACGTGACTAAAAATATGTCATTGTTTTGGAATACCTCAGTCCACATTACATTGCAAAAACTGCGTTTTTAAATGTATCCACTTGGGAGGGCGTCTTTAAAAAGCTGGGTTTTTGGATTAATGTAGACACAGCCATGGAGATTAATTCATTTAAGAAATGATGGGCCATTGGAATCAGTTGTACAGAATTGACTGTGTACTTGTGTTTTTAAGGGAGCCTGGAGAAGACACTAAAATGCTAGTGTGCGATATGTGCGACAAAGGCTATCACACTTTCTGCATGCAGCCGGCTATGGACTCTATCCCCACCAACGGCTGGAGGTGTAAGGTATTGGCGGCTCTGGTAGACTTTGTTGTTGTCATGACAAAACATGTCCCATTTCTTTAATGCAGTATAGCTAATCATAGCTGTGTGCTTTGTAGAACTGCCGGATGTGTGTTGAGTGTGGCACCCGGAGCAGTGAACAATGGCACCACAACAGCCTACTGTGCCAAAACTGTGGTGATCAACAGGACACTACCCTCCCTTGCTCATGTCCCAGCGACGTAGATCCTGAAGCCCACAAAGACCTGCTTTCTTGCCATCAGTGCAAAAGGTACATTTACGTAAAAGATCTGTACTCTGGAACAGGATAGTTCAATATACCTTTAAGCCAATGGTGTCCAATCCTGCTCCTGGAGGGCCACTGTCCTGAAGTGTTTAGCTCCAAGTATTGTGCCTAGGAAGACCTTGATTAGCTAGTTCTGGTGTGTTTAATTGGGTTAAAGCTAAATTCTGCAGACCAGCGGTCATCCAGGAGCAGGATTGGACATCCCTTCTTTAAGATCCAAACATTTTCCATTTCTGGAACCTGATTTTGGATGCAGTGAAAAGCTGAATCATTGGCTCCCTCTTTTTTTCCAGGTGGTTCCATCCAGAGTGTGAGCGACCAGGTGAAGGTCACGCAAATGCCCAGCCCAAAGAAGATCACATATGTTCCAGCTGTAGAAACGCCGGCTTTGAATCAGATCCTGTGCGCACGGATACAGAAGGAAACCAGGCGGAGACTCAATCACACGTGGACGTTGAAGAAGACGCACAGCTAGTTCCATCAAACAACGATCCTGAGCCTGCCAAAGTTCAAGACGTAGAACCTCATCAGCCTGTCAGCGAGATGCCGAGCGAAGAGAAGCAAATGGAGGAAAAACAAATGACGGGTGAGACCAACTTTAGTGTCTTGATGTAATGAGCATTGGTAAGGCTTGCGGTTATCATTCTCTTTCCTGCCACTTTCCTGTAGAGTTTACCTCCAACACATTTGCCTGGACGTTTCTAGTATTCCTGGAGGCATTGATTAGCTGATTCAGCTGTGATTAATTGGCTTTAGAGATAAGCTTTGCTGGATGGCGGCCCTCCAGGAGCAGAATTAGACACCCTCGGCCCTAAAGTATACAAGTCAAGTCTTCGGTTGCATGCTTAAACGGTCAAATACACACGGTCAAAAAAGGTTCCCGACCATGGTTCTCATCCGATAGTGTCAGTGCAGTCAGATCGATAACATTAGTGCCTAAATAGTCTATTTGAATACCTTTTCATAGGGTACTACTGACCCAGTGATAGCATTTGTGGCATTTTTTTTTCCTGAGATTGTGTTGTTTAAATTTACAGATTGGCTGACCAACAAATCTCGTTTTTAGCCTTAGCATGTTTCATTTAAATTAATCCTTTTTGTAAAGGCTTTTTATTGGCTTGGTTTCCGAGAAACTTTTTGGGGTTTTGGAATGGAATCTTTAAAGTTTTTATTCGATTTTAGTGTCTTATTGGCTTTTTACCGTTCACTTGCTTTCACAGTGGTCCAGTAACTGTGAGTTCAGCTGGGAGTCTTTGAAACTTGAGGACAGAGCTTGCTCTTTGAAGCACCCCAGTCCTTCAGGCCTGAAGTTGCTGAAGTGGAAGAGTAGACCAAAGCATCCCATAGGCCCACATGCCTCAGATCTGTCTGGATTAGTCTGGACTGGTCTTGAGGAAAGGGGTATTTGAAACTTGCCTGGGCCTACTTTGCCTGGGGAAGGCTTAGACTCTATGAAAGTATTGCTTATGTGATATTTTCTGCTTACGTGCTTTCAAATATCTGGATAAACTCTATAGTGGTTCATTGAAATTGCTCATTATTAAATAAAAAAGGACAGTCGTGTCATCATGTTCCAATCCCGTATGTCTTTCGTGGCACGCAATTCAATTTTCCACCTAAATACTGAAGACAGTCTCACTTTACAGACCTGCAGGAAGTTTTACTTTCCTGCCAATCTCCTCCATTTGTAATATTCCATCACAGCTTTGCGTTTAACCAGCTTTTGGTGTGCGGTACATTAACACCCCGCTGTCACTGTACAAATGCTCAGCACAGTGTCAGTAACTCAATTCCTCAACCTTTAGGAGAGCAGCTGCCCACAGGCCTTTTACAGCATTATTCGTCCTGGTGCAAATCTCTAGGTGTAGAGGTGAGAGATCTGGCCTCATCCCACGCTGGGTTCATGGTTATTTAGGGTGCCACAGGGCGGCCTGAACATGTGTGCTTGCATTATGCTGTGTGTTGTCGCTGTACTTTGAAATGCTGCAATAGTGGAAAAAATCATTCGGACAGGTCCAAACCCAAGTTTGATTTCACCCTGTGCCCTTTAATGCATTACTTGGGTTAGAGCCGCAGTATGGTTCCATCATCAGCCTCAGTGCCAGGATGAGGACTAGTGCCAGCTGGTATATCTAGAGAACTAATCAGGAGGAAGGGTGCCAGTTGCACCATGCTATTAAAGTATTTGCCTTTTTTTCTCTCTTAAACTTAACATACAGTAAATGCTACTTGCATTGCTGTTCATGTCAAATGAACAACAGAGCCCCTTTTCTAATAGACATTCGCTTCAGATGATTTTTTTTTTTTTTTTTTTAAATCATCAACATTTGACATCAACATTTAGACAGATCAAACTTTATAGTCAGGCTCTGTGTTTAGGGCCATATGAAAGGCCATTTAGGGCCATTTTATTTCTTGCTAAATTCTGTGTTTTCGGTTTTATTTCTCATCCCCCGTTTTCACAGACAAAGCCTAGTCCCAGTGCTGCACAACAGAACTTATACAATGACATATATACTGTATTAATGACATAATACAGACATAAAACATATATAAAATAAAATATCTTAATTTTATGATAATCCTTAAAAATAATAATACAATTTATTTAAAGATTGCATTGATACTTATTATTTTTATTTTGAGAACATTTACTATACAATAGTAATGTATTTCTGTTATAATTTCTTCAAGCTAAACCAAACTTTTATTTTGGCGGTTTGTTAGTTGTTTGTTTCATCTTTTATCAGATGTTTATTATCGATATTGTGGATTTATTTTTGTTGATACATTTCGATATCGATTTATCGCCCATCTACTTTATGAAGTCTATATTATTTTATTTGTTTTATTTTACTTTTGACATTTGTTACGTGGCCACAGGTGGTGGTGTGGAGGATGGCTGGATGAAGATGATTTTGCCGCAACTAGCTTTTTAAAGACTTCAAGGCTTCTGCTCATTGGTCTTTGACCCTCGCATCGATTTTAGAGTGGCTTGTTTACAGCAGAGAGTTAACCTTGTTCACCTCTGTAGATGATGCCCAATGGCTCTTGGTCCAATGTGACTGGTCATTCTCTCTCTCTCTCTCTCTCTCTCTCTCTCTCTCTCTCTCTCTCTCTTTCTCCATTACATTACATTGAATTACGTTACATGTCGTGATCTAGCAGTGTTCACCCATCAGAGAAATTCCCCATATGTGCCTAATGGATTATGAATGAGAGACTTATAGCAGAATAAGAGATGTCAGAAGCAAACCTTCCATGAAATAAACGTTACAGTTTATTTAGTAATTGTTTAATTACTTTAACTAATTAATTAAAATTTTAACAGCTTTCTTATTAAATGTTTTTAAAGACAAACTTAAAGGGTATGATGAATGAATGGTAAAGGCAATCTAAATGTAAAAATAGAGGAAATGAGCAATTAAATACCCAATAATGTCTGAATGTCCCAATAAATAAAAAAAACAGTTATAAAATAAATCGGTCATTAACCTATATGGTACCTATTGTGAATTTCTAACTCAAGAAAAAAAATGATGAACTACAAAACACATGAAATGGGCCTTTAACTTGACATTGACATTGCCATTGAATGAATTGGGTGTGTAACCGTCGTCTATTACCCAGAACCGACTTCATCTGACATAACAACCCATAAGTAGCAGGTATCACTTCTTCCCAATTAAAAGATGTGCTGAATTACCAAAAGCACGAGTCATTATTTTATGCCTGTATCGTCTCTCTATTATAGCAGTCACAGGTCCAGATCAGAATCATGATGTATCTCTGCTCTTCTGATTAGAAAGAAACCTGCCCTCTAATTACTACAGATGGGGCTCCGCTAATGTCAGCCGCTCCGCACAATAGTCATCTGTGATTATGTGATTTCTGTAATGACTGGTTATCTGTTCTAGTGGAGATATGAGGGGATTGATCTGATAAGGGCCTCAGGATCAATGACTTAAAGTGTTTGAGGTGGACATTTGTGGTTCCAGACATACATTGAACAGAAGAGAGCTATGTTATAGACAGCAAGAGGACAGTAAAGCATGCTATAGTGTAGTCATAGCCACAAATCAAACGTACAGCGTGTATATAAGGAGACACTGGATAAATTGTCCTAATAGGAGGCGAAGATTATCGTCAGTATTTGCGTGCCGCTCAAAGCCGTTGTATTCTCTTGAGCACAGTGTTTTCTGAAAAACACACATGCCATATGTGCCTGCGTTCACACTTTCCCCTGCACTTTTCTATCCTGTTGAGTTGTTTTTCCAGTCCTGTAATTATTTCCACTAGTGCTTAGAGCAGTTTGTATTACATATAAGTCGGTACACTCTATTGATTTGTTTTTTTCTCCCCCTCCTCTAGAAATTGGTGCAGACGCTAGTGGCGATTTAGCCAAGCCAGAGTCCAGCGAGACCTCACACCACAGCACAGAAAATGAAAGGACTTCAGGTACTTCATCTACTCTGTTTGCTTTCAGTGACGCATACATATATTTAACATTATCGAAGATGCCCTTATCTTAACCGTAACCAAGATCCTGTACATCGGTTGAGAATGAATTTGTTGAAAAATTCAAAAAATCCTTTGACAGTTAAATGAACATTTGATGGTAACATCCGAAGACACTCGTCTTCCAAAAGCAATTAACTAGTCCATAACCATAGATTCTGAAATAAAAATTGAAGTCAGCGTAAAACAGCATTCACATCCCATTTTATTTATGTAATCTGACATATTCAGGGCAGGATAGAAAGTAATCGGACGGATGTGATTTTTGTACATTGCGATTCGGTCGTGAAAAGTGGATGTTGCATATCAGAATGGTTGATAAATATACATTTTGATAAAGATTATGAAGAAACACTTTCTTCCTTTGTTTGGTTCAAGTAGTCTATAACAATGAAAAATTACAAATATATATATAAACGGTTAAAAATGCATTTTAAATTGGAAAGAAGAAAAAATACAATTTGTCTTCTCTAGCTGTGTACTGCCGTGCTGTAGTATTAAAATTATGATGTTTTGAATGGCTCCTGTATGGTAAATTGCGTGTGTTTTCCCACTTTGGATAAACACATCTCCTGAATAAATAAATGTACATTTAATTTAAGGTTGATTTAATGGAAAATTTACATAATTTTTATTGCATGCATTTAAAATGCATAACATTTTCTCTAATGCTGAACAGTCCACTTTGCTTTCACATGCCAACAAAATACATTTTAGTGTATCTGACCAAATGTACAAGGGTTTATTTTTATTTACTTTTACCATTTCTATTCACCGGGTTACATTTACAAGACCATTTTTAATGATTTTGTAGTGTCTAATGTACAAATAATCCATTAACTCTCTCAATTAATATTTTATTTGAATCTGTCATTAAAGCTGCATTCATTATATACCATTAGTTCTGCATCAGTTCTATACCATAAATATTTCAGCTCTGAATCAAGCAGGAGTAAAAGAAGGCCCAACAGCCTGCTTCTCAATATAAATATAACAATATGGTCAGTATTGTTAAAATAATAGCATTATGGTTCAATTTTACCTTGTGACCCGCAGTGGGAAAATCCCTGTGTATTTCTGTAAATCTTTGGAGGTAATTTTGTAATGTTCCGTGTTGCAGTCACATCTCCTCAAAAGACAAAAGATCCTGAAGATTCAGAGGCGCACGAGCAGAAACTGGATTCAGCTCCAGAGACGTCCGCGGTCCAGCAGCTCGTGACGTCCATTGAAACGGATGAGCTTCCAGAGACGTCAGCTACACTCGCTGAAAACATTTCCAAAAGTGAGGATGACAGCGAGCCCTGCCTGGAGGAGCAGAAATCCAACCTATCACCCACCAAAGAGCCAACTCCAGCCTGCACTTCCCGTGAGGAAGAACCCATGGAGGTTTCCTTCACAGAGGAACCTTCCTCAAAGGCGCATGGAGTTACTGTAGAGCCCGAGGTCAGTACTGATAAGACTACGCCGGTAGTTCAGAGCCAGGAGGAAGGGGATGTCATGTTGCGGCAGCGCGACATCATTCCTGAGAGGCGCGCGGAGGAAACGGACATCTCTATGGATGTTGATCAGCGATGTTTGGCCAAGCTGAGCTCACTGGTGGAGGAGAGGACGTCTTTACAGCAACCTCCGTGCAGGCAGCCCGAGGGGTTGCCCTCGGTTGGGCAGGGGGCGTCCCAGCTCCATGCCCTGGTCCAGGCTGTCTCAGGAGAAGCCATTAGCAATGTGCCTTCATCCACCTTCATACCGTTCACTCCAAAAATCGGCATGGGCAAGCCGGCCATCTCTAAGAGAAAGTTTTCACCTGGAAGGCCCAGAGTTAAGCAGGTCAGTCATATACTTTATGATCAATTCATTTTTTTTGTAGATGAATTAATAAGCATAAGGTTCTGTTCAAACAGACAATTCAAATTCAGTTCGGTTCAATTCAATTCAGTGTTTTTGCCGTGTCTGATTCTGATTGGTTATTTGTGATCTCGACATCAGATAAAACCAAAGCCACAACTGCGGCTTTATTTCTTGTAATTGTGAGTGTATATGTGACTTTATATCTTATGATATGTTTATATCTCATCATTTGATGGTATATCTCACAATTGCAAAAGTATTTCTCGTAAGTGCAACTCGCGTAACTGCAACGTTATTTCTCATAATTGCTATTGTACCTCAATATGACGTATCTCACAATTGTGAATTTTTTCCTTTAATTGTGACCATATATCTTACAATTGTAAGACTTTATTTCGTGATTGCGACTTTATTTCATTTTGACATTGT
Organism: Phoxinus phoxinus; assembly: GCF_949152265.1. Classification (NCBI taxonomy): domain Eukaryota; kingdom Metazoa; phylum Chordata; class Actinopteri; order Cypriniformes; family Leuciscidae; genus Phoxinus; species Phoxinus phoxinus. The sequence goes on along the minus strand of NC_136880.1, from coordinate 19,460,746 downwards.
ATCTCACAATTATTCCAAAAAAAAAAAACTGTAATTGTGACCATATATCTTACAATTGTAAGACTTTATTTCGTGATTGCGACTTTATTTCATTTTGACATTGTATCTCACAATTATTCCAAAAAAAAAAAACTGTAATTGTGACCATATATCTTACAATTGTAAGACTTTATTTCGTGATTGCGACTTTCTTTCATTTTGACATTGTATCTCACAATTATTCCAAAAAAAAAAAACTGTAATTGTGACCATATATCTTACAATTGTGTTATTATTGCAACGTTATTTCTCATATTTGCGACTTTTATCTGATTATGACGTATCTCATAATTGCAAATTTTTCCTGTAATTGAGACCATATATCTCACATTTGCGACTTTATTTCTTATGATTGCGACTTTATTTTTCGTAATTGCGACTTTATATATTAATGTGACATTGCATCTCACAATTTCAATTTTTTTCCTGTAATTGTAACCATATATCTCACAATTATGACGTTATTTCATATGATTGCAACATTATTTCTCGTAGTTGCGACTTTATATCACACAATGACATTGTATCTCACAATTATGTATTTTTTCCTGTAATTTTGACTATACGTATATCTTACTATTGTGACTTTATATCTGATAATTCCAATGGTTTTTCTTGTAACTGCGAGTTTATCTCAATATGACATGATATCTCACAACTGCAAAGATGTTTCCTGTAATCGTTAACAGATATCTCACATTTGCAACTTTATTTCTTTTAAGCGTGACTATTTCACAATATATCCCACAAGTGTGAAGTCATTTCACATAATTGTGACATTGTTTCACAATTGCGTATTTTTCATAATCGTGACTATTGCTTGTAATTGCTACATTATACCTCACAATTGTGATTAGCCGTTTCATGTTTTACTCTTAAGCATGTTTCGATATGTTTCAGTCTAAACACTCAAATACTCTCTACTGGAAATATTGGTGATTTGTGAATGTAAAAGTTTAATTTTGTGCTGGAACACAATAACAATAGGCAACTCATGGGAAAACGTGCACTTCCGTGGTCGGAAGCCTGATTATAGACAACATGTGTGATAAATTGAACATTTTATGAGATATGACACAGGCTTCAAATATCAATTCAAAGGGAATTATCTCAGCGTCAGACTTCTCACATACATGTCATACTCAGCCATCAGATCATCATTCATGCATCACATCCTGTTTATGATTGTGTTTTCCCGTTAACCAAGCGGCCTACCTTCCTACGTATACGTCCTAACAGGGCAGCGTTTCTCCTGACAGACGTGGAGAAAGATGCACCCAGAATGCTCCTCAGAGCAACTACATTCACGCATTTGCATATTTGTTTAAAAACAGAACGTGTTAATTTCACTTCAGGCGGCTTTACGTTTTTAATTGAGCAAGTCTTAAGTCACAGCCATCATCGTGATTTCCGGATGATCGCTAAGTATTAATTAACTTTATAGCCACAAACGGATTAATTAGAGGAATTAGGCGGCTGTAAGAGGCCTGCTCTTTTGCACCCTTTGTGTGCTCGAGTCATGTGTTGTCGTTCTGGCATAATCACATGCGTTTGTAAACAAGACGGAGAGTGTCTCTGTTGTCATGGCAACTAAGGTAGCACAGGCATTCTGATGCCAGGCCTCTCTACAACAGTGACGGCCTGTTCGCAAGCAAAAGTGAAACGAATCGCAGACGAAAGGTCTATTGACAGCAAGAAAAGTGAAAGTCATCCCAGTGCTTTAATGCGAAATGCAACTCACCTTTATTCAAAAATATTAATATGAATTAATTATTAATTAAATATTAAATGTGTATGTGTATGTATATATTATTACATATAAATAATTCCTCTATGAGTTAAGAGTAATTAAATCAAGAGTAAATTATGTAAATTAAGTAGAAAATGTATAAAAAAGTAGAAAATTACAAGTAATAAAGCAAATAAAGACAATAGAAAGATATACACTGTCTACCATTGAAAAAGTTTAGGGTCAGTACTTTTTTTTTAAAGAAATTAATCATTTTATTTGTTATTTACTTCATTATACATTATTTATTTGATCAAAAATACAGTAAAACAAACTGTAAAATTGTGAAACATTAAAATAACTGTTTTCTATTTTAATATATTTTAAAATATAATTTATTCCTGTATTCTCAGCATCGTTACTCCAGTCTTTAGTGTCACATGATCCTTTAGAAATCATTCTAATGTGAGGATTTTATAGAAGAAACATTTTTTATTATTACCAATGTTGTAAAATATGTGGATTCCAGGAGTCTAAAATGAATAGAAAGTTAAAAACAATAGGATTTATTTTTGTAACATAAAAAACCCCCAAAAAAACATTCAACATTTTTAATGACCCCAAACATTTGAGGCACAAAGACTGTGCTCGGACTCACTTGACCTTTAAATATGGTCTGTTAAGGCACTGATGACATTTAAAAAAACACGTCTCATCTTCCTAGAGCAGAGGATTCTGGTCCTTTCCATCATTTGTGCATGCAGTCTTTCAGAAAACAGTCTTACCCTAGAAGCAATACTTCTAATTAAAAGGACGTTTTTTTTGTTTGCATGCTTGAGAGCAATTTAATCAGATGTATTTTTTTCAGGAAATGCTTTGTCTCAAATGTCTTTTTTTTTTTTGTTCATTCACAGCTCTAATATGTCACATTCTCTGTTAACCATGTCTGTTCGTACATGCATGTATCTGTATGTTTCTTTGCTGGCTGTATTTAAGTTGTTGCATGTTCTCGCCCACATCTCCTCCTCCTCCTCCTCTTTCTCTCTAACCCACCCCATCTTCAGGGAGCGTGGAGCGCCTCCCGCAGACCGAGCTCCCCCTCATGGTCCCTTGACCCGACTGAGGGCTGGGACGGGCCAAAGAGCAGGCAGCCCCACAGCATGGCCGCCTGGATAATCCGTGTGGTAAATACAGCTAAATATTACACAGACCCTCAGTTGGGAGTTCAGCTGCAACTTTGTGACATGACGGTACTAAATTGTTCTCATTATAGTCCGTCAATAAAGCTGTCTACACCTTCAGCTGATGGACTTCCCTCCTTTATTTATATTTACAGTTTTTGTTAGATTTATTTGATAGATTTATTTACTTTTATACATTTTAGTATAGTTTTTATGAATTAAATAATAAAAAATTACCAATTATATATATATATATATATATATATATATATATATATATATATATATATATATATACATACACACACAGACAAAAATACGTTTTTATTTATTTAAATCGTAATTATTCCAAACTTTACAAAGTTTGGAATAATTAGTTTTTTTATATATATATATATATATAAATAAAAACTTCATTTATTTATTTATTTTCAGTGTTTTTTTCTTTTATACATTATAGTCTATATATATATATATACATATACACACTGGGGTGGAAAAAAAATGAAGATTTTTTTATGTTTTTTAAATTAAAAACATCCCTTATTCATTTATTTATTTGATCAGTTTTTGTTTTATTTATTTTTCGTTTCGCAATATAGTTTTATAAATTAAATAAATAATATAAAATGAGCAATTTTATTATATAAATTATAAATAATAGTATACATTATATGTATAGAAATTATATATATATATTAATAATAGTATTTTATCGCTGAATTAGTAACGTTACAGAGTTAGTAAAGTTACAAAGATATATATAAAAATATATATGATGGACTCCTCTCCATCCATATATATATACAATATATATATATATACACACACACACACACACACACACACACACACACACACACACACACACACACACACACACACACACACACACACACACTGGGATGAAAAGTTTGGAATAATTAAGATTTTTAACGTTTTTCAAAATAAAATAAATGTTATAGTTATTTAACCATTTTACTGTGGCTGGAATCTAACATCAAGTTTATAGTGGCGTCAGAACTAAAAACTGCTTGCAAGTTTGATGTAAACCTGCTGATTGGTCTGTGCTTTAGAGACGTGACCCTTCAGCACTTCCAGTGCAGACAGTCTTGAGTTGATATGGATATATGAATATGAGAGTCGCTGCAGGGCCAACACATTGACAAGCTAGTCATAGCAATGCTCACCTTGGAAAGATTAAATTTGGATTTTGAACTAGACAAATTCTATGTTGCATCTTTCTTGTCAGAAACAGCCGCAGCTCTTTATGATTGTCACTAACATGGTCTGTGGCTAACCGATTTTTTTTCCCAGCATGCACAGTGCTTTTCTTTCCATGACCTGGCTTGACTTGGGCTAATGAATGAAAATGAGTTATGAATGTGTTCACGTTGTGAGCCGTGGCTCATGGGTAGGAGCAGATGTGCTGCGTGTTGAGGGGTCAGGGGCTTTGCAGTGGCCATGTTGGCTCAGGTAGGGGTCTCGCTGGCCTACAGGTCCATCTGTTCCTGAGCCGCTGGAGCCACACGGATAATCATCTGGGCACGGGGCCAGACCAGGTCCTATTATCATGTCTTGACAACGAGCGTGTTGGATAGTATTTGCCACATGCGAAGGGTCACTTCAAAAAAATTGCATCTACTGTGAGATTATGATGGAGAGGAAGCAGGGAATAAATAGGATTTAATGGAAAGGAAACACTTACTTAAAGGAACATGCCGCTTTTTGGGACTTTAGCTTATTCACCGTATCCCCCAGAGTTAGATAAGTCCATACACACCCTTCTCATCTCCGTGCGTGCCGTAACTCTGTCTGACGCACCCACCGCTAGCCTAGCTTAGCACAAAGACTGGAGGTAAATGGCTCCAGCTAGCATACTGCTCCCAATAAGTGACAAAATAACGCCAACAATTTCCTATTTACATGTTGTGATTTGTATAGTACAATGGCATTTTTGAAGTGAAGATCGGAATATGTAAATATAATTGTATATGAATATGGGGGTAATTATATGCCTTTACTGGAGCAAGTGTTTTATTGAATATTCACAATATATTTGCAGCGATTTTTCTTGCGATGAAATATGCAAAAATGGGCCTCATTCATTAAATAAACGTGCACATATTTGTGCATAAAACCTTTTTTTTTTTTTTGTAAATTCAGAATCATTCTAAGTACAAACTAACTGATGATTTATATAACGAGTAATACTGACTAATATTAATTAACATGTACCGTAGGGTTCGTTTATAGTTAGTTGCATGTAGTTATGCATAATTTCCTGTAATTACTTCTACAAATACATGTCTCAAGGACACTGTAAAATGAGGTGTTATATATAAATATTCAAATAAATGTATTTAAATATCTAAATAAACATATTTTAAAACCTGACTATAACAATAAAGATTTGATTTTTCTGGTCTCTTTTTAAATTTAAAGCATCTCTCTTTTTTTCCTTACCATATAATAATATATATATAATATTTATAACATATTTATATATATATACATTTTATTGTAACTATTTACATTACAACGAAATGTTATAAAAAATAAAAGTGAAAGTGAAATCTTGATATTGACACATATCTCGAATATGATGCAACAGAAGCTACAAAATAATGAAACCGCATCGCCTTGCCCTAGCCCTAATTCCGGCTACATCACAGTACCGTGGCATTACTATCCAGTACCATCACTGTACAATGGTACCCACACAGTCCTTTTTTGTAAAGTCAGGTAGAGTAAGAGAGATGATGTAAAGACCAATTTAAAAAGCATCAAGTCTGAGTGGCAGAGGCAGAAGTTGAAAGAACGAGTGAAATTACGGTCCGGCGAGAAGAACAGTAGATGGGGGAGGGAAGGGAGGGAGTGTAATTCTTGGAAAGGGTTTTCATTGTGACAGTCAGAATGGCAGCCCCTGAGGAAAGGAAACGTGCTGACAGCGTAATAGAAGTGAAATCGCTAGAATAACACGGCCGAGGCCTCTCAACAGCCTGATAGCCGTGTTGGCAGCTCCCTCAGATGCCATCTCGCACACAGTGTCACAGTCTCTCCAAAATTGGTGTCATTATGGGGAATGTTGCTCCACTATGACAGCTAGTTAAATTGAAGGAGAGTCGTGTTTGGTTCTGCTTGGTTATTTGATCACAGTGCATTAAAGTTGAGCTGGTAGGCCATTCATTAAATATAAACACAAAGAGAAAAGAAAACTTTGGACATTTGTTTCCTGCTCAAGTTGAAATTGCTTCAGTCCTGTCGATATTAAACACCTAAATTGCCAAGAGGGTTTGAAAAAGGCTCTTTGAAGTGGTGTATGGTGAAATGAGATGAAGTTAGTCTTCTCCTTTGTTTGACCAACTTCGAGATGACAGGAAAAGTAGTTGAAGGCTACACCGTTTGGACCATTACATAAATTGCCTTTTTTTTTTTTTTGCTCCATTTAATCACATGTCAGACATGTTTGTTAATCTAGTCAAAGTACTGAGTATATATATTTTTTTGGAGGGGGGGGGGGGGGGGGGGGGGGGGGCTAGCAGCTATAGCAATACTGTCATATACCGGTACTTGAAAATCTTTATCTTTGCTTTGTAGAAATCCTCTTCACAGAGTTCCCACCTTCATCCCACGCTCATGTCATTAAAAAATGCACTTTAGTTGGAAATGTTATGCAAATTAATACAAAAATGATGGAAATTTCTGTAGTCAATAGAGTTTTTTTTGTACTTATGCTAAGCTGTAAAGTATTAAGGAACAAAAAAAGGTTTGGGGTTGGTAAGATTTTTGAAAGAAGTTTTTGAAAGAAGACTCTTATGTTCACCAAGGCTGCATTTATTTGATCAATAATATTGTAATATTGTGATGTTCTATTACAACATCATAATAAAAGATTTAATAATAATAAAAATAATATATTTAGTTAAATATTAAAAATACTTTGTATTATTATTTACTATTATTTTAATTTGTTTGACCATATTTTAATATGTTTTCAAATGTAATTTATTCCTGTGGTGATATGTTAAAGAATCATTACTCCAGTGATCCTTCAGAAATCATTCTAAAATGATGATTTGCTGCTCAATAAGCATTATTATTATCAATGTTAAATATTTTTGTGGAAACAATAATACTTTTTTTCCCAGGATTTCTTTGATGAATTGAAATTTCAAAATGACAGCATTTATTTGAAATATCTTCTCTCTTTTTTACTGTCACTTTTGATCAGTTTAATACATCCTTGCCGACTTAAAGTATTAATTTCATTGATTTCTTCTTTTTTTACTGACCTCAAACTTTTAAGCAGATTTTGTTAAATAAATAAAAACTTACCCAGTAATTACAAGACTGACCATGTGTATTCATAGAAAAAGGATTAGGATTTCATTTTTAAAAACAATCTGTGATCTGTTGCAGAAATGTGGAATTAACCCATCACAAACAATAATGTTGTTATTACAGTGTAATTATGTATAAGCACGTGCAATTGAATTTTTTTTGTAATTCATCACACTTATAAAGCTACTACTAGCTACAGGAAGCTCCCGGTGGGCAAAGTAGAAGCCAACGCATAAACAAAATCCTTTAGCCCCTTCTTCTCGATGAGAATCCCTCTCTGCCAGCGAGGATGACCCTGATGGTTTCTCTGTTACGTCACCAGGGCAGAGGATCTGGCTTCCCCGGCAGGAGGCGGCCCAGGGGTTCGGGTGTCACAGGCCGGGGAGGACGTGGCCGTGCCAGAATGAAAAATGGAGTCCCTCCAATCCCAATACCAGGAGTATGTCACATGAACTGTCAGCTAACACATTTGTGTGTTCTGATATGTGGATATATAAAACTATAGCGTGACTGTTTTTCCATGCTTGTATCTCTGCAGGTCAACATCATGGAACCAATGTGCATCTTCAAGGAAGAGGAGGAAAGCGCCATGCACAGCACAGTGGTGATTTTCTCTAGTACAGACACGTTCACACTGAAACAGGTAAAAGTGAATGTTTCTGAGCAGACCTGATATAGACCTGAGTCTGCTGCTCTCTTACAGTGGTATGTGTCGGTGTTTGTGTTCTTTTTCCTTAGGATATGTGTGTGGTGTGTGGAAGTTTTGGACAGGGTGTGGAGGGTCGACTCCTGGCCTGTGCTCAGTGTGGACAGTGTTACCACCCTTTCTGTGTTAACATAAAGGTGAGCACTTTACAGGATGAGGCCATTGTATCCTTCCCTGTTTCTAAATGTGTTTGAGGTGATGGTTGTAGCGTTAATTATGTAAAAATATAATTCTTAACCTTATTACTGGACCTGGTAAGAAAATGAAATAATGGAAACAATTAGGAGACATATATAGTAGTGTTGTCACGAGACTGGAATTTCCATGTTCGATACGATACCTTGAAAAATATCGATATTTGATATCACAGGGAAAAACTGTGGCACCATACAGATCATTTGTTATAATCTCTTTTTTTAATATAATTTAGGTCATTTTATTGTAATAGCTTACACATAGCACAGAATAGGTTTTTTTAGAGTCAGTAATAAAATAAGAACAAATAAACACATTTTGCAAATGATTGTACAAATAAATACAATAGAATAAAAAGACAAATTAAAAATACATGGCTTTAAGTTTTTCAGGTGAGAAATACTACAGAGATGAAAGTAATCAAATATAAAATAACACTTGATCGTTTTCAGTGAAAAAGTTATTCAGTCAAGAGCAGAGAGGGATTTTCTTTCTTTTGTTCTTTGATGAACATGACAGCAGCAGGAATATTAGATTGCTGTCACTTTAAGAGCTTATGCACATATCCAATTTACTGTTACACAACATGTGCGTTCCAAAACTGACTATTTAACTGTATGTTCTGCTAGACAGGCATTTTGACATTTACTGTATTTGACCATTTAAGCGCAATAAGCACATTGCATAACACTTGCATTAACACTTTCAGCAAGGATGCATTGAATTGAGAGTAAAGACATTTATAATGTTACAAAAGATTTCTATTTCAAAGTTATTTTGAACCTTATTCATCAAAGAATCCTAAAAAAAAAATCAATGTTCCCACAAAAATATTAAGCAGCACAACATTGTTAGTATTAAGAAATGTTTCTTGAGCATCAAATCATCACATTAGAACGATTTCTAAAGGATCATGTGACACTGAAGACTAATGTATGAAGAGTAATGATGCTGAAAATCTTTTTGAAAATCCGTCTTTTTTTTTTAACGATACTAAAAACTACTGTGTTCTTTTGTTCTTTGAAAAGTCTTCATATGCATGCTCGCTCATGTTAAATGAAATGTATTGGTTGTCAGATCACTAAGGTGGTGTTGAGTAAGGGCTGGCGGTGTTTGGAGTGTACCGTGTGCGAGGCGTGTGGTCAGGCCAGCGACCCGGGACGTCTGCTGCTCTGTGACGATTGTGACATCAGCTACCACACCTACTGCTTAGACCCGCCCCTGCAGAATGTGCCCAATGGGAGCTGGAAATGCAAATGGTACTCCGCATTGTTTCACAATTGACACTTTTCTCTTTAAAATACATATTTAAATATCTAAAAATCAAAATTTTTACATAGGATTACAAAATTATCGTACTTCAACTGTGCTTTTTGAAAACTGCTTCAAATGTTGTTTTTATACTTGTGGTTAATTTAAGAACACTTGCTAGTAGTTACAATGGAGGACCTTTTATTAACAATTTTTTTATAAGACTTATTAATGCGAATTATTTTACTTGTCATGTATTGATGTGAGCAGTTATTAGGGTGGTAAAATTGGTGGAGCCGTGTGGTGTGTGATTAATGTCATTGTGCCCGTTTGGGCCTCCCACAGGTGTGTGTCCTGTACGCAGTGCGGCGCCACGTCTGCGGGTCTGAGGTGTGAGTGGCAGAATAATTACACTCAGTGTGCCCCTTGCGCCAGCCTGGCATCATGCCCACTGTGCCAGCAGGACTACAATGAGGAGGAGATCATCCTGCAGTGCCGCCAGTGCGACAGGTGAGCTGCGGTCCAGCGCTCTGGGTCTGGGCGGTGCAAATCGCTGCCATCAAACATGATAAAACCTGTTAATATGCAGTTACTCCGATGTTCTGGGTGGTTACTAGGTGGTTGCTTACTGGCCCAAGTGAAAAGTGGCCCAATGATTTTCTGAACTCGTATCCCTCCTTCAACATAAATCAATGGGATTTTTTCCCGTTTATTGCACAATACAATTGTAAGTCCTAATAGTAGAAGATACTGAAATGTAGAAAAGTAATAGCACGGCTCTCCTCAAAACATACACAGTTTGAGGCATGATTGATGTCCGTAGCTCAAACGTGCTGTTCCCGTGTCTGCAGGTGGATGCATGCCTCGTGTCAGGGGATCTGCTCGGAGGAGGAGGTGGAGAAGATCGCAGAGACCAGCTTTGACTGCAGTCTGTGCCAAGGCCAGACCCCTCTCTCTCCTGGTACACATAAACACTGCTTTAGAACAGTCTGTTGTACATTTATAAATCTTTATTTTTTTTATTTTTTTTTCGGTTGACATTGTCTATTTGTGTGTTCATTACACAGCGCCTGGAACGCCGGCCAAGTCCAGTTTGGATTTTGTCGAGTCGGTTCTCATACCACAGAGATTCACAAAAACAAGAGATCCTGGTAAAGTTGATGTCATTTTACTAAAACGTTTATTTTTCGAACGGAATTATATAACCGTCAGATTATAATTATTAAAAGTAATGTAGTTTTAATTAAAACTTTACTTTTCTGGTTATGCTTTGCTATGAAATATTTCATCAACTAGATATTATTCTTTGTAGAGTCAAATGTTCTCCATAGTAATGCCCAATTCGAGAGTGAATTGTTCTTTCGAGTCGATTCTTCGCGTTTCCAATGAGGTTCCTTGATGTTTCTGCTCCACAGACCTGTCGAGGACGTACACCCAGGACGGCGTTTGTCTCACGGAGTCTGGTCTGTCCCAGCTACAAAGTCTCGCCAATGCAGCCTCTCGCCGGAGACGCTCCAAACCCAAACTCAAACTGAAGATCATAAACCAGAACAGTGTGGCCGTGCTGCAGACTCCTCCAGACCCACAGACTGAACTCTCCAGAGACGGAGACATTGACGACATCAAAAGTACTGCTTCCTACATCTCGACCATTTTGTTTGCAATAGTTTCATATCCGTGGATGATATGCGAAATAATAGATGCAGTATTGAGGGGTTCACAACCTTTAAAAAATAAAACATTTCAAATACACATTCAAATCTTGATGTCAGTTTTAAAATAAACGGGCCATTTATATTAACAATATATCATTTCTATCATATTTTAAATGTTTTGGTGAGTTCATGGCAAAGCATTGTGGAATTATCCATAAGATCCAGGTGATTGTGCCTCCAATTGTGAGGAAAATTAGGTATCGTGCACCTGTGATACAATAAAAAAAAGTTATCCAACCAGGCAGCTCAGACGTTTTCTTACCTGTGTGTGATTCCTGACAGCTTTGTGTATTTGTTTGCCTGTGTGTGTGTTTTGCAGCAGAAGTGGAGATGGTGGATGGTGAGGGGAAGTCAGATTCGAGTCCTGAAAGAGAGGCCACAGCAGAAGATGACTCTAAAGACACAGATGCCTGCAAGAAGAGAAAGAGGAAGCCCTACCGCCCAGGTGAGAGACTTGAGGAATCGAGATGCCATCTTCTGCCGATTCACGTCGATTCGCAAATGTCAAAAATCAGTTTTCTAAAGTGTCACATGTCTTTAACTTCGCTGTGCTACTTAAAGTTATTGACGCGTAGGGTGTTATTAATCACAATACGCCGCAAAAAAGGACTCAATGTGGAGCACAGTCAGTTCTCTTTCACAGCTTATTGCGCTTGAATGGTCTAATACACACACGGTGTAAAAATGCACATCGTTATGAAGTATTCGCATAAACAGTCTGTAATGAATGACCTACGTGAACAGTTGGGAACAAATCGGATGTGTAACAGTGTATTAGATCCGTGGATTTGTTCTTAAAGGGACAGCAGCCTAATAAACTGTTGCTGTCTGTTTTGTTAATTTAATCAAAAAGCGGAAAAAAAATCACTCACTGCTTTTGACTGAATCACTTTTGTATCTTCATTATGAATCAATTTATATTTAACAGTGAAGACTCAATCCATTTATATTCCATACAGTGAAGACTATACTGTGCCTTATTTTTACATTTGATTATTCAATGTGTGTTGTATTTCTTAAGACGTGTTAAATAAACCTAGTGATAATATTCAGGGTTGACTAAAATGGGGAAGAAAAAACAATACATTTCAAGGTTTACAGTTAATTCAGTAAGATGTTTTCTTCAAGACCTATTAAACTGTCTCCTGCAGTCAAGTATGAAAAGGAACTCGAATCAAATCTATGCATATATCGAATCGAAATTTGATTCAAAATGCTGACAATTTCAGCAGAGGTGATGAAGCACTTCATTTGAAATGTTAAACAATATTGAGGAGTTTCTGCTTTTACTCAGGTATTGGAGGTTTCATGGTCAGACAGAGGAACCGGATGGGTCCAGGCAGAACCAAACCTGTCCTGGTCAGGAAGGACTCCACTGGTTCTGAGACCCTGCAAGGCAGAGACGAGGGTGAGTATCATTCAACACTTTCAGTAAGATGACTTGCTGGTATGTTGGATCTTAAATCAGTCTTCAGTCTTTATTATTTTTGAATGTATCGACTGCTGTCAAATGTCCACAAACACTGCATTAGTGCATAATGCTGGATTGGTCTCTAATCTAGACTGATCTATATAGATAAAAGTTATTATCACAACTAAAATATATTGCGTTGATGTAGATGCTTTGTAGATTATATAGGATTTTGATGTAAAGAACGAATATGGTTTCTCTTCTCTGTCCTGATAGGCTGGGGTGACCAAGCGCCTGACACTCCAATTGATGAAAAACCTCCTTTGTCTGATTTTCACGACAATCCTGAGGTTAAAATACGGAAACGCTATAGGAAAAAGAAGACCAAACTGGAGGAGGCTTTCCCCACTTACCTACAGGTAATGGATTTTGTCTGCTATTTTGTGTGTCAAATATACACAAATATAGTTTTTATCATATTTGGTCAACTTTGTCCTGTTTTTGTTTAGTCTATTTTAAGACGACTATATCTACTTAGAAAAGCTATAGCACATCTCTGCAAGCCACATGATATGAGATCATTTCTAAGCCACTGTCCTCTGGAATCAATAGAAACTTTTCAGAGGATTCTCCCTTTATCTCAAGTAAATTCCAGGGATGTCACTGGGCAACTGCTACAGATGCACTGGGAGATGCCACAGCTTTTAGTGGACTTCAGAGCACTCTTCTAGGTGAACTGGGAGCTTGTCTAGCCGAGTTTGACATGTGGACTCTTAGGGAGATGATGTCATTTATCCAGCTCAACCTCGTAACGGATGTTTGAAAGATACAACAGGGATACATTTTTTTGAATCCTAAGACTTTGTCCTAGACTCCTTTTGCACTCATTTGCATACTTATAAATGTATGTCAGGAAGCATAACGGGGGGCCTATATGATAAAAAAATGTAGGCCTATATCATAGTATGAGTCATTTTATATCATGGTCAATCTTTGGGATAATCCTGTGCATCACACTAAGGATGCGTCAAATTGATCAAAAGTGCCAGTAAAGACATTTGAATTGTTACAAAAGTTACTTTACCTTCTATTCATAAAATAATCCTTTCACAAAAATAAAAAGCAACACAAATGTTTTCAACATTGATAATACTAATAAGAAATGTATCTTGAGCATCAAATCATCATATTAGAATGATTTCTGAAGGATCAAGTGACACTGAAGATAATGATGCTGAAAATTCACAATATACATTCAAATAGAAAATAGTTATTTTTCACACTTCAGTTTTCACTGTATTTTTGTATTTCAAATAAATGCATCCTGGGTGAACGTAAGAGACTTCTTTCAAAAACATTTTTTACAAAATGTCACCGACCCCAACCGCTTGAACAGTTGTGTAAATACTAATGAAAGGCGCATCATCTTGTCGGATCATTTCCTCTTTCTATCTGGATGATGATGGTTGTAAACAAAACAAAATATTTATGAATATGAATAAGATTTATGAACATGAATAATGAATAAAACACTCACCATTGTTCAAGTAAAAAAAAAAAAAAAAATGATTCAAATCAGTAAAACTGCTATTATGAAGCAAATAATTCTAAATTTGAATTAAATGAGCCACTTTCAAAGTTTCATAGCTGATATACACATCACATATATATACGGCACATGTAAAAACAAGTAAACTTTTGCTGTACTTATCAACACCCTCTAATGTTGCTTTATTTGGGACCCATCCTGCCTTGTATTTTCATATTGCGTCATGTTTCTGTGTAAATAGCATAAAGCAGATACCGATACAAAATTGATACCGTCACACGCTGTATTACACCATCATATCGACCAGCTCAAGAAACCAAGAACGGATGAGATGGGAATGACGTAATTGGATGGTTGAGCTAATGCTAGCTGTTCACGCTAGCTCCCGCATCAACACTGAGAAAATCCACCCTAAAGGTGCTTCTCAGAAGAGCCACTTCAAATCAATTATTGAAAATGGAGGCTTTTAATGTCTCAGCCAGGCAGGTTCCTGAGAGCTGGAGGCTGTCAGGTCAGCTGAGCTGAAGTGACAGAACAGGCGGTGTGTTGGGAAGCCGTATTACGGCCGAAACAGCGCGCATGTTGTTTTCATGCTTGTTCCTGTTATTGGCGTGCACACGCGCAGCGGCGTGTGTGTTCGTAGATTGCGCGTCCTGTGGGACTGCGCTGGAGTGCTACGAGACGGGATGAAACATGAGCTCATGTGAGGGGCTCCCATAACGTGACAGTCAGTGCAGTGTAACGGCATACGAGAGGCAGACAGTCAGCTCAGACAAACACAGAGCCATCTGGAAAATCTCCACCGTACCCAGAAAAGATACTCTATCAACAATGCTTGCGTTACAAATGATAACAGCACAGTGTGATACGAGTATTCCTCTTCAGAAGATTCGCTCTGAATGTCATGATCATCCGAAGTGCAATACTGTTGTCTTTGACATGAGCGGTGTTGTGTTTTCCAGTTCTGGAAAAATTTGACATTTAGAAAATAAATCATGCAAATACTTAAAAATATATATATTCTAAATGTTAATAATATTCACAGTCTTCTACGCTCACCAAAGCTGCATTTATTTGTTCAGAAGTACAATAAAAAAAGGCAATATTGTGAAATATTATTACCAATGAAAATAACTGTTTTCTATTTTAATCTATTTTTTAAATGTCATTTATTCCTTTGATGGAACTTCTGAGTTTTCAGCGTCATTACTCAATGTCTTTAATTATTCATTTGATTACTCTCTTTTGATTAATTTAGTGCATCCTTCATGAATAAAATGATTAATTTCTTGTAATTAAAGCCAAAAACAGTTCACATGAATCAGCAAATTGGTCTGAATTTTAATGTAAGAAAAAAAAGGTAATATTGACAAAAAAAAATCCACTTGTTTGATTAACATAAGTAGGTCATGGGTAATAAACATTTTCCTTTTTGAAATATTCTGTAGTATAATGGATTACTGACTCCCCCATATATATATATAGTATCTGCATTTTATGGGCCATGAGATGCTCTCTAGATATTGGCATCAGCATTCAACATTAAAAAAACCCATAATGGTTGACCAGTAGTCTGAACAGTTATTGCTTGTTTTTTTTTTGGACAAATCAGTCACTTTGCACATTTTATACTGAAGTACTCTCACTCCTATCTCTTCTCTTACAGGAGGCCTTTTTTGGGAAAGACCTGCTGGACAAGAGCAAACAGAGCAGACAGGAAACCACACGGCTGCTAGAAGATGACCGAGACAGGAAACAGCTCACGGCCAATCAGATGAAGCCATTGTCAAACGCATCACTCAGTGCGTCAGCGGCACCGCTGCCCAGTAGAGCAGTAGCAGCACGTACGTTTCTCACAGCTACTGGTGCAATCACACACACACACACACACACACACACACACACGCGCGGCCTGTTGCATCCTTTTCGTCTCTTTCTGTTTGTGTCTTTTTTCCATTTGACATTCAAACTATATTTACTATATTTATAAATATATGTTCCCTTGAAGTCAATAGGACATTTAAATAGACCCCATTTTCTTTCTTTACACACATTGCTGGTATGGGTGCCGGCGGATTCACTCCACAATTAAAACGGGTTGAGAGTGCAATTTCATGTTGACGTTACATTTGTCTAAACAATTTAGACCACTTTCCTAGAGTACAAAAGTCAGGGTTATGTCTTTGTCTGTTTCGATTAATCGTAATTTGGTTTCGTTTTCCCTGTTCCTGTTTTGCCCTGCGTTCCTTGGTCATTAGTTTCTGGTTAATCCTCAGTTTCTTTTCCTGTAAATTAACTCTCCCTTGGTATTTAAGCCCGTAGTTTCCTTAGTTCTTTGTCCGGTATAGTCTATGGTTTTAACGTAGTTGTGTTCTCCCTGGATTTATTATTAAAGACTGTTCATTTCTCTGAATCTCCTTCGTCGTGCGCTTCGCACCACACACGTGACTGCAAACATCAGTCCCTTATAATTACTTTCCTGCTTTATCCGCATCCACAGAAAACTCTGTGGAGCCTCTAGTGGACCTCTCCGAAGAGCTGAAATCAGACACTGAGCTGCTGGGAATGTTTTCTGATAACATTGGAAAGCAAACAGAGGAGCCCGGTAGGCCATTATGACTGTCTCTAAACATATGAGAAGAAATGACAGCACGTGTTTGCTGGTCTGATGAGCCCCTTCAATGGGGTCCAGCTCTCTAACTCTAATATTGTCAGCGTCTGGGAATCTGCTTTGAAATGGGGAACTTCATAATGTTCTCGTAATCTTAAAAACCCTGTGATATAAAGGCATGTGCTTAGATGACAGAGATAAATAATGAATGTTCATACAAAAGTTACGTTTTTTGGGGTTGTCAAACGTAGCACGTTGGCACAGGCAATCTATTTAGCAGCGTGAATTATTTTTAAAAGTCTTTTAATTTGTTCTGTGTAATTTATCAACATCTCCCTTTCTCACACGCATGCAATAAAGCGCAGTGTGCATTTCTCGGTAAATGGAGAAATACTTGCGTTTAATTTATTTATAAATCGAACCCAAATGGGGCGTTTAACAAAAGTCATTTGCATTGTATGGTGGAACCTTATTATTATAAACAAGGTAAACACTGTCATTCATAGAAATGTTCATGCGAACAGGTCAGCGGCAAAAACAACTGTAAACGTGTAGGATTTTGTCCATAAAGTGTGTGTAAAATAGTTTTATTCCATGATTGCACATTTGCAATTTTTGTACGTATTTCCCGTGAGTTTAGTGCGGTTTGAGAAATATAGAATATATATTATTTGTGTGATAATACACCTCTAATGTCTTAGTGTACAGTCAGATGTTCATATCACAAAATATACTTTGTTTGAAATATATAATCAAATGTTTATCTAAATATTGAATAACTTATTAGAGATTGTCTTTTCATTTTGTTAATTTCCTCGACATTTCCATATTTCATTCTTAGCTCATTTTAATTTACATTGTGTATGAATCATCTGCAGAATCTTTGGTTTTCTCTTCACTGTGCTGATCCCTCATTGTGTTTGGTTTGGGTCTTTGTAGGTCTTGATTTTTGCCCTTTCCAACTTGAGTACTCTCCTTCACCATTTGGTAAGAGCTCATGATCATGTTTTTTGATTATTTTCTTTTTCTTCTATCCTCTCGCACCCTTTTGCTTGGCTTTTATTGGCACATTTCTGTTACTGTTTGATTGGTGACATCACTCGCCATGTTTACTGCACCCGAATCCAACCATTATGCGTCTGCAGTCTATTTAGTTTCACTAAGTAAAACTTCCCATAATGCACAGCAGCAATCCAGTGCTAGATTAACAGAATGTGGTCAAGGACAGCTTCTCTTATACCCGCACAGAACTGAGATGTTATAGACCGGCATTTCAGAAAACCGAAGGCACTGATGAATGGCCTTCCTCCCGTGAACAACAGTCAGGGCCTCTTTCTGAATGTATAAGTGAAGAATAGGTGCTCTGTTCCTCTGAGATCCACCGAGTCCTTGGTTTGATGAAAAGGAACCAACCCAGTAATTTGTGAAAGATGTTGAGCTATGATGTTGAGCTATCATCCCTGCTGTAAAAACAGCCTTGGAGGACGAGGCGGCCTGACCTCCCTCAGAGCCCACCGTTATATTTCTAGTTGAACTATTTGCAGCACCAAGTTGTTTATTCAGTTTTGTCCATGGCAGATATGACGGCAGATAACAAGATCCACAACCTGCTCCTGTCCAGTTTTTGCTTATTAGTTTTAGTTCAGTGTTAGAGGGATAGTTTACCAAAAAAGTTCTGTCCTCACCCTCATTTATTGTCATTCCAAACCTGTATAACTTATAGAGAAGAGAACACAAAATATATTGAAGAATGCTTAAATTGTTTTTGTCTGTAAAATGAAAGTCAATGGGGTCCAAAATAACATTGGACCCCATTGACTTTAGTTAAATGGAAGAAAAGAATACAACATGAGGGTGAGTAAATGAACATTTTTATTTTGGGGTAAACTATTCCTTCAATTTTTGAAGATCCAACATGACAAACCCAATTTCAGGACATCAGGGTCCAGTGGAATTTTTTGTTTGTTGAGATGAGCGTGACAATATTTGTGTGCTTTTCTTTATATGTGTTTGTCTAGGTCTGGACGTTGCTCCTTTAACAGAAGATGCATCCGCCTCATCTCAAACTCATCTAGGCCGAACTTACCCACGTCAGGTGCCCGAGGAGCCACTGGATGGCATCCTAAGCCCTGAACTGGACAAGATGGTCACTGATGGTCTGTATATTATTAATGTATGCATTGTTGAATAGTAATATTTGTTCCTGACACATCTAAATGTAAACGCTGAATCTTTCTGCCATACAGAATCAATACTCCGCAGACTCTACAAAATACCAGGTAGGTTATATACTCAAAGCACAAACTGCCAGAGAGCATGTTCATTCATTGTGTTGTTAATAACAGACCTGTTTCCTTGCAGAGCTTGGTGGGAAGGATGTGGAGGATCTCTTCTCAGCTGTCCTGAGTCCCAGCACCAGCCAACCTCCTCAGATGCATCAACAGATCCAGGGAGCTCAAACCCTGCATGGTTTACATCCCTCCCAACCAAACTCAGGTTTGTTGTAGGAAAATAATCAATGTTATGCTTGAGTGATGTGGTTGAGACTGACAGTAATGCTTGTCCATGTAATTTAAAGGTCATCTTTTCCATGTTAAAACATTCCCATGTTGATTTGAATTTGCACAGGCAACTATAAATGTGATCATAAGTTGACTTCTAAAAGAGTATGAAAAAAAATGTGTTTTTGTAATTCATTGGGGATTGGAAAAATTTCACCTTTACCAGAATACTCTGGGTTTTGTACCAACTAAGTTGAATGGTATCTGTGGCATTTTGTATAATCCCTCAAGTGCATTACTGTAAAAACTTTTACTGTAAAAACTCAGGTGAACCAAACTGACACATTACGTTGTGATAAATCTTGAAGGCCAGGCATTGTTTTATGGACTGTTGGTCAGTTGTATTGATATGTTTTTGTACAGGAATGTCTTCACGAATGCCAGTGATGAATGGTTTGATGGAACCCAAACAGGAGTTTTCACAGTCCTCGATTGGTCCTGGAACAGGGCCTGATATGGCTCGAAATATCCCCTCAATGCAGCGCATGCCTTTCTCAGACAATCTTAGGTCAGTTATGAGTATATTTGTTTCAGACAAATGCACACCCACACATATCTAAATTGCAGTAACATATTCTTGTTCAGTAGGTAAATATATTGTGGCCTAGTTAGATCAAATCTGTATTTTAGATGACTGTTATTATATCCACTGTGAAGGGACAGGAAGTTCAATCTGATAGCGCAGGAGACTGCTGGTCCGTGGTCCGCCACAGGGTCATCTTCTGCATCTGCTCCAGCCGCTGCCTCGGAGGTGGAGGGAGACTCCATGTCCACTGCACAGAAAAGCACTCTGAAGTGGGAGAAAGAGGAAATGCTCGGAGAACTTGCCACAGTTGCACCCGTCCTGTACACTAATGTCAACTTCCCAAACCTCAAGGAGGAATATCCAGGTCTGCGAAGAGAATTTAAAGTGATCGGTCAAATGCAGCTTTGAAAATCAATGAAATACTATGTTTCAATAAACTTGAATTTCCATTAGCAGCCCATTTTACTATATTTAATATGTAATCTGACATATTATATATTAAAGTAAATAAGATCTATTTTGATTTACATGTTGACCTTAAATGACACAATCTCTTCTTAATGTCTCTCATTGTTGTTCTTCTAATAGATAATTAAATGTTTTATGTTATAACCTTACAGACTGGTCAACACGAGTAAAACAAATCGCAAAACTGTGGAGAAAAGCAAGTTCACAGGACCGGGCTCCATATGTGGTAAGTTGCACAGTATCAGCTGTAATACAACGAGGACATCATCATCACATTATTATGCTATGACAAAAAGTACTTTATAGTTCAGCAGCACTGTAAAATAACTCTCTCTTCGGCTATTAAGGGCCTACAAAATGTAGATAGAAATTTTTGGATCAATTACAGAAAAGAGCTGCATATATTGTTTTTATGTTTTGGGAAGCTGGTGTGCTGGCTTGTCGACTAGCTTCACCTGATAAATTTAGCTGGTTAAAAACATGGCTATGATGGTCTACCCGCTTGAGCAGCATCAGACCACCACTAAACAGCATAAACCAGCATGGAATTTATTTCTGCAGGGTATAGGGACACTTAAGTGTTGCTCAAAGTCAAAAGAATAAATTGGGCTCAAGGAGCTCATTACAGTCTGGGAGATAAAAAAAAAAAAAAAAGATATGATTAAAGGGAACATTACCTTGACATGAAGTAGTCTAGGCCGACTTAAAATAATAATAAAAAAGCTTTTAGACAAATTAGTCTTAAAACCATGTAATTTTAGCAAATGTATGCAACCATTGAATTTCAATGGTCTTTCTTTGATATCCAACCTGCACGACTACTCTACCATTCACAGCAAAAGGCCAGAGATAACAGGGCAGCCCTACGCATTAACAAGGTCCAAATGTCCAACGAGACCATTAAGCGGCAGCCGGCCCAGCCCCAGCAGCCTTTAGAAGAGTTTGATCCTGCTATTCCACCACTGGACCCAGAGTTACTGTTCAAAGATCCACTGAAGCACAAGGAATCAGAACATGAACAAGAATGGAAGTTTAGACAGGTAAGTCTTATATAGGTATGTGTTTGGAAAATGGCTAAAGGACAGTTTGTAAACTGTTAGCTCAACAAACTAAACATACCACTGGACCCTGATGTCCTGAAATTGGGTTTGTCATGGTAAAATTAAAGGAATAGTTTACCCAAAAATAAAAAATTTAATTTACTCACCCTCATGTTGTTCCAAATCTGTATACCTGTCCCTTTTGTGGACCACAAAATAATATATTATGTATATTTTAAACTGTTTTGCTACACATTTTTCAGCTGCATTTTGAGCTACAGTTTTTAATGTTGTTGAAATGTTTGCAGAAGCGACCTTCAAATTAAACTCTACTAAAGCATTTATTTCAGAGGGCAGAAAAGAATATGAAAATGTTCTACAAGCATAATTTCACACATCTCAAGATCTCCTCAGAACTTCAAATGAATTACATCCATGTTCTCTTTTGCCTAGAAATAAATAAACTGATCAAATGACATAAAAAATATAGGCTGCTCGATTATGGGGCAAAAATCATAATCACAAATATTATGGTCAATATTGAAATGATGGTTATTTAAACACAATTATTGGTGGGAGATATGATCAATGGTTATTTCATGATATGAGTAATTTTAGTAAATTAGTAAAATTTCTCAGTTTTCGATAGGCTACTTCAGCAAAACCTAATAGTAGGTTAACTAATGTAGCTATAAGTAAAAGGCCCTCAAAACAGTTACAACAGACAAGTAAACTGTCAGTAATACAATAAGAAAACTAGTTATAAACAAAATTGCATTGTTCAAATAAAAACAACCTAACAAAAATACAAATTAAATAAACAGTGCTTTTAAGTTTTTCATGAAGATATTTGGATAAGTAATAGCCTACAACAGAAATTGAATAATCAAATGTAAAATAACTCTGCATAGTCTTCACTGTACACATTATATGCATTAAAATATGTCCCGCAGTTTAGCAACAGTAGACTGCATATTACAACACTCACTTATTCGGCTAATTTGAATGATTTGAAGAAGTTTGGCTTAGGGAGGAACGAAAGCGCACAGCTGTGAAGGAAAGGATAGTGCGCTGGTCAGAATGTGGCAGCGGCACAATAATCATTTTACCTCGAATATCTTGTTTTCATAATCGTTGAAAGCCAAAATTGAAAACAAAGATAGTTGTTTTGAACTCTAAAATAAAAAAGTATTAACTCTAAAATACTTTATTAATTCTCACTAATTACTATTCCATGATTTGTATTATTACTGTGCTGCATTGTGTATTTTAAATGAATCATAAATTGTACATTTTCTTACTATTTAATCATTAGAATATATATATTTTCGCTTATTGTTGCAGCAAATGAGACAGAAAAGTAAGCAGCAAGCTAAGATTGAAGCTACACAGAAACTGGAGCAGGTGAAGAATGAACAACTTCAACAGCAGCAGCAACAACTCCCATCAATAGGCAAATCTGAGGAAGACTCTTCCAGTGGCCAGAAGAGTCCTGTCTCTGTGCATTCTAACAATGAGAACATGTCTCCCAAGCAGCTCAGTTCAAAGAATGGGGTTTCAAAGTCACAGCTGCCAGGCACGCCTACATCATGTTCCCCTGATGATGTATTTTTGCGCCCTCATCCTCCACCCCCATCTTCGGGATCTCAGCCTCAATCCCCTCAGATGTTCTCCCCAAGCTCCTCTGGCTCTAGACCATCCTCACCCTGGGATCCCTACACCAAAATGGTAGGCACACCCAGACCACCACCAACTGGGCAGGGAACTCCACGCCGTAACTCGGAATCAGGGAAATCTCCCAGGGGTCTTTCGGAGCCAATTGGGTCTCCAACAGCCATATGTAATGATCCCTATGCCAAGCCCCCAGACACTCCAAGGCCAGCAGGACCTACAGATCCTTTTCTCAAGCCTATGTGCCCTCCTAGAGCAAATCAAACTTTGGAAGGAAGACATCTTGTTGGCTCCCCAGGCCATGATCCTTTCTCTAGGATGTCTGTGAGAAAGGAAGCCTACCAGAGGATGCCTCAAGGCAGGATGATACTCTCAGACCCTTATGCTCGTCCTTTACTCACTCCTATCCCAGGCAGCAATGAATCGGGGTCCGTCCAGGTCTTTAAAACCCCTATGCCACCTCCTCAGGCTCAGGAACAATTTGCAGGTATGCATGCACGGAGAGTAAGTGGGGATCCTTTTGAAAGATCAATGATGCCCCCTCGTTCCTCTGAGGGATTCTCTCAGAATCAACATAATGATCCTTATGCACAGCCTCCGCTCACTCCACGTCCTGCAGTAAGTGACGGCTATGCAAATCAGAGGGTTTCACGGCAGCCCCAAACCCTCCCATTTCCTCAGTCTGGACCAATTGCACGCCAGCCTTCCTGTAATCCATATGCTCGAGCACCCTCTACTCCTCGGCCAGACTATTCTCAGTGTGATCCCTATGGACAACAACCTGTTACACCAAGACCTTCGAATGACCCTTTTGCCCAATCTCCATTTTCTAATCCCTACGCCAGAATGCCAGGCACACCTAGACCACATGACCCTGAACCCTACACTCAGCAGCCTGCATCTCGCCATCCAGTCATGATGAATCAGCCCTCTCAGCAGCAGACACTAAACCCCATAATGTCCCCTATGTCAATGGACCCTTACGCACAACCCCCTGGGACCCCACGCTCAGGAATGGCAGACCGGTTCCCCAAGTCTCCAAGTCACCAAAGGACTGCTGATCCTTTTAGTCAATCTCCTGTACTGCCACGCTTGGTAGGGCCCGATCATCATGCACAGTCAATGGGAAGGTCCCAGCTATTACCTAACGATTCATGTGCACATCTAACACAAACATCTCACCCTGGAGGTTTCGGACAGGGATTGGGACCTGGGCCCATGTCCAATCAAGATCCATTCTCCCCTCCTCAAGTGCAGATGCAAGACACATTTGCCAGTCCAACAAAACATGGACCTCAGACCCTCAAACATCTAGGTATGACAGATGATACCAGATCTCAGCAGCTATCCAGTCAACCTAATCAGACTCCCATCCATGACCCCTTTGAGCAGGCTGTCATAATTCCACATTCTCAGTGTGGAGAAAATAAGGAGCAACAAGGATTAGTACAGAGTATGAGTTCCCACACCATGGGGCAGCCCAGCACCGGAGTTCAAACAGTACCACTTGCTGAAGCTGAGGAAAGACTCAGACAGGTGTTGTTTTATTTTATTGCTACTAGGGCTGCACGATTATGGCCAAAATGATAATCACGATTATTTTGATCAATATTGAGATCACGATTAATTATCACGATTATTTGTTGATTTGAACCAAAACAAATTTTATTGTCACATATAACTGCTTTCACATCCATATTGTGCTACATTTCCTGCTAATGTACAAATATGTGCATCAAAATAAAATAGGTCCTCTTATTCACCAAAATTCAGTGCATCTCCTTAAAGAATAAATAAAAATAAATAACTTATTATTATTTTATATTGTATTTATGTTTTATATACATTGTATTTATAATTAATATTAGGATGGACTAGAGATATTATCTTCTGTTATAATTATTATTACCTATTATTACATGGCTTGGTTAAATTCTAATGTAGAATGCGATCTGTAGTTATTTCTTGTTAACACACCACTGCTAAGTATAACACAGCGTTGCCATGGACACGGTGTTCTTCAACAGAAGCAATACAATCGTTTTAAATCAATAATCTCCTTTTTAAATCAATATTTTGTCAAATTATTGATTTATTTGGTAGGTAGCCATGTAAGCGGGATCCCGATGTCGGTGAATCAAATTCAGAGTCATTGTTATTTTAAAAGTCTCTTGTTATTTGAAGTCTCTCACGCACTATCGCTCGCGCGCAGACACATGCGGTCTCTCTAGTGCACTATTGCTCGCGCGCAGACACACATGGTCTCTCTAGTGCACTATTGCTCGCGAGCAGACACACGTGGTCTCGCGCACAATTGCTCGCGCTCAGACCCACTCGGTCTCTCTCGCCCAGTTCGCTTCGCTTTTGTCCAGTCCGGCAAAACATTCTAGTTTCTACATCTGGAAACTAAGCTGCGCGGTGCATGGAACAACTCTGATTATTGGCTCATGGAGTCAGCGCTAGATTGGCTTTGAAAAAAAAAAAAAAATAAATTTAACATGGAGCGTTCTATAAACAGAATGACGCATTTTAAATATCGCACGATCACGTGAATTTGATCGTGGGAAGCCAAAATCGTGATCGTGATAAAAATTCGATTAATTGTGCAGCCCTAATTGCTACTCTATTTAAGATGGTTTTATTTCTGATGAGGTGCATTATATCAGTTACAATGTATAATCTGTACAACACCAATTAACACATACCATTCATTTGTTCACAGCGTCAGCGTATTCGAGAGCTAATCCTCAAACAGCAGCAGCAGAAAAGTGCCATACGTCAAGACAAGGGTGTACAGGATCATCCACTGTCCATGCCTCCAGGAACCCCTCAACACTGGAGTCAGGAGTCTACAGGCCAACAGAATGAAATTTTTAATCGCCCACCACCCCCATATCCTGGTCCAGGAGCTGTAAGAGCCCCTCAGAGATTTCATGGCCCATACCCAGGGGATCAGCAGGGGCATTTCCCTGAAGGCCACTTTCCTAGACCACAGTTTCCTGGGGAAGTCGACTCAAATTTAAGGCAGCTTGGGCCAAGGTGGGTGAATTTGCATACTATCAAACTTGAAGCACTTTGCATTAATGAAGGGACTACATTTCTTAAAAATGCAAAAATGGTAATCTTCTTTTGTTGATTTTAGGATGCCCCTCACTTCTAGTGTCCAAGGTCCTATGGGAGCTCCAAGACCTCATCAGATGCAGGACTCAATAATTGAAGCTCATCCACAGATGAGAAGATCCATGTCTATGGACTTGGGAAAATCAATAGGTGGCAGCCCTTTAGTAACCTCACATTTGCCGCCTCGTGGCATGCACATGCAACAGCATAACATTATGGGGGCTTTCATAGAACTGAGACACAGAGCACCAGATAACAGACTGCGGCTTCCCTTTGGATCACCTGTTATGCAGGGAAATCGAATGGAATCGCCCTCACACCAACGACCCCCAAGTTTCTTGGTGGGCCAAGAAATGGGATTCCCCTTCAATCAGGTTCCAAAGACAATGAACACAACAATGAATCAGTCTCAGGTAGCTGTTACACAGATGCAGGCATCTCTGAGCTTGGGGAATTTACAGCAGGCCAATATTCAGCTGAGAGCTGGACATCCACAAATCCCCCTGACAAGGTCTATCAGCCAACCTGCTTCCAATGAGACTCTCAGTGCTCCCTTACACTCAAATATTGCTACATCTGCTGTACAAAATGATGAGGTCCCTTTATCCTCAAATGAAGTACCCGAGGAGAAAATTGATACTGATGAATCTGCTGTGAAGGACCTTGAAGATGTTGAGGTGAAGGACCTTGTTGATGCCGATTTAGATAACCTAAATCTTGACCCAGACGATGGAAAGGACTTGGATCTTGAAACAAATGACCTGCATCTAGATGACTTCTTAACATCGGGTAAATTTGATATTATTGCTTATGCTGATGCTGATTTAGATCTTAGTGAGGACCTGGATCTCAGTGATCCTATGGAAGACCACCCTGATATGTCTGATGCCCAAAATGCCAAAGCTGAGAAAAAGACTGAAAGTTTTGATGACGCATCCTCATCATCATGTTCTACAAGTGGCGAAGTGGTGGACAAAACTGCCCAGTCTCAAGGTCACATCAGTAAAGACGTTTCTCAGGATCAGGTGTTGGTTTCTCTGAAAACAGAGGATAGCAAAAATGGAATTAAAGATTGCTTGTCCCAAAACACTTCTGGTAAGAATCAGATAAATGACAGTGCTGCCATTAATCAAGCGGGCTTTGAAAGTGATATTGATGGCAGTTTGCAGGTTTCAAAAACTGGAATTCACCCTGATGCTACTCCGGTGCTTTCAAGTATGCTGGTCAATGTACAACCAGAAGGTGAATCACTAAAGCAGGAACACTGTGGTCAGTCAACGGCACAAAGCAACCCTCCAAATCAGGAAGCTACAATGTCACTCAGTAGTTCTATGCTGGGGCAAGGAAACTTCTCAGTGCAGGGGATGGATTCTGGCCTCAGTATTGGCCAATCGTTGGTGTCTTCTCATGATGAAAGTGAATTAGAAGTCCCAGGCTCCATTCAGGAACAGCAACAAAGCCATATTTTCGGTATGGATCAAAAAGATGATGTACTCTCAGGGGAACAACACAGTATTCTTGCACAACAGGCAATGTTGTCACAACAAGGTCTTCTGAACAGACCACTGCTTCTGGAGGAGCAGCCACTTCTTCTCCAAGATCTCCTGGATCAGGAAAGACAGGAGCAACAACAGCAGAAGCAAATGCAAGCGATGATAAGACAACGTTCCAGTGACTCATTCTTCCCCAACATAGGTAAGGTTTAGATCATATAAAACGATGTACTTTTGTTCTTCCTTGATGCCTCAAGATTAGGCCTTTCTCTGTTTTACATGTAGTAAACAGCTGGTCAAAAACTGAAAAGATAAGAAACTCAATGTACAACATTTGAACATTTCGGTGTACACATAGAACTACTTGCTTACAAACTGTTAAATTCAGTTTTGCACTGCTTCTTGGCTGGAAATGCGGTCTGTTGGTAATTACATTTGTCATTTTGAGTAAATGGCATTTGAGTAAATAGCATGTTTCATGTCATTACTTATATAAAACTAAAATAACACAAAGTACAGTGTTATTCCAGCACAAATTTCTAGACCTGATGTTTACTGTGAAATGCATTTTTGTGATTTACATCATAAACCTTATAAAATCACATTTCTTAAAGAAAACAAAACTAAGTTATGTAATTAAAGGAATATCCCGGCAGCATCCTGTTGTGCATTTCCACAGAAAATAATTTGAACTCAGTTTTATAAAAAAAAAATTTTTTTTTTTTTTTTTTTAAACAAGCTTATTCACAGAAATGCACTCATAATTAAAGTCTATGGGATTGCCCCATAAACTTTGATTTGATTGTAACATTTTTTTGCCTGTTTTTACAAACTGAGGTCTAAAATTCTAGTCAGTCAATAGAGTTTAACTTCTATTTAACCCAAAATAATTGAACATGCATTCTGTATGTTTTTATCACAAGCTAAATAATCTATATATTTGTACTTTATATTTTGTAATAAACATATTTTGGCTACCGGTATATACATGTGACTATAATTGACATAAATGTGCATACTTTTTTCAATGATTTATTCAGATTTCGATGCTATCACTGACCCCATAATGAAGGCAAAGATGGTTGCATTGAAAGGAATCAATAAAATGATGGTTCAGAACAACATGGGAATGACTTCAATGGTCGTGAACAAGTGAGTTAATAGTCTTGTTTGTTTAGCTGAAATATTATTAGATTTATTTTAGTGTGTATGTGCATGTGCACTAATGGCTCATCCATTATTCCTCTTTTCACAAAATCCCAATTAGTGTCCAGACAGGGCAGGCGCTACCTGGCCCTGATGAAGTTGTATCTCCAATGCAGTTGGCTGGACAGGTAAGACTCTTTGCAGATTAGAATCTCTGGTCTACACATCCTCCACCCCTTTTGTGTTTCCTTATTAAATATTTTGGCTAATTTGATTTTCCTTTTGGCTAATTTTTATTTATTTTGGCTAATTTGAAGAGTGTAATATTCTCAGCGGTAGTTTCAATGCATTTCTCCTCATTTCTTCCTTAATCAATGCGTAGAAGGTGTGCAGATCAAGTCCATGATGATTGTGTAATTTTGTCTTAAATCTCACATTTAGGATAGCAAACTTGCTCCTCAAATGGCACTACCCAATCCCCCAAATTTTGGAACAGGATTTGCCCGTAAGTTTTTAATAATTATTGGTATCATTATACAATCCATAGTGTTTATCTTCCAGTTATAGAGCAAACATTCTGAATATGTATAATGTGTAATGTAATTCCAGATTAAGCATTTACTGAACATATTTAAGTGTTATTTTACCTTTAATCACAGAAAATGTACTCTTTAAACCAGTAATGAATAATTCCAACCTTTCCCCCATTAAGATGACACACAGAAGGTTCAGTATGAGGACTGGCTCAGGGAAACCCAGCAGCTGCTTCAGATGCAGCAGAAATATTTGGAGGAGCAGATTGGGGCCCACAGAAAGTCAAAAAAGGCCCTGTCAGCCAAGCAGAGAACTGCCAAGAAAGCAGGACGGGAGTTTCCTGAAGAAGACGCAGAGCAGCTGAAACATGTGACCGAGCAGCAAGGGGTTGTGCAGAAACAGCTGGAACAGGTAAAGCACACACACCATATCTATCATCCATGGTTCTATCTTCATGAGCTGATTTGTTTTGAAGGTGTCTCTGGCCTCTCTTTCCGACAACAAAAACACTTTTCAGTTCAGAAGATAATCCCAAAAAGCATTGAAAAGTAAATTTAAAATACATTTCATGAATTTCCTTTGACAGAGAACTATTCACTTTGTCATTTGATTTAAGGCCCTTTCACAACAAGAACAATATCTATGAAGACAACTATAATGATAAATATATTCGCATCCTAGCTAATGCCTGTTTTACCTGCCAATTTAAATGTTCAAGCTTTTTAAAGAAAGGTGGATTCTGATTAGATGTCAATGTTTTTATCGTTCATCAGATGAAAAAAAAATTATAATTTGGAAGTGATTCCAACGTGTGTCAATATTGTTATAGTGATTGTGTGGACTTCCCTATTATCATAGAATTATAATGATTATTAAAACTTTATAGTTATAGTTATAGTTATCGTCCTTGGTGTGAATAGGCCTTTAATCATCACACCCTTCAGTAGTTTTTCAAAATGTTTTAACAAGTGAATACAAATTCCTTGAATCCTTAAATATTTGAATGACTATTTCCCTTTGTAATAGTCAAATAAAGAATTTTTATAAAGTAAGATTTTTTTTTTTTGCAGTAATCAAGGACAGAACATGTTCCAATTTTTTTTTTAATAATTTTAATCTGTGGTTCAGCTATGGTCTTTACAATTTGAAAAAGTAATAGTCTATGAAAAAACATTTTCTGATGTAAGAAATAATATAAATTTCACAAACAATAAATGTCTAATGAAGAGTAGTAGTATTATTTCTAATATACAGTTGTTAACATTATTTTAGTTCAGATGTCATGTCATTATCTAGCAACAATACTTTATATCATACATTGTCTTTCTGATATATTGTGGTGAATCCTTGAAGCAAGGACATATTCTTAAATCTTCCAGTTCTTTCAAATTTCCCTCAAACTTGGTGACATTTTCTTGTAAGTTCAAGGACATTTTGGAATGAATGGGACAAGTACATGTTATGAATGTTTCAGTCCAATTTAAAATGATTTTTCTCTGCTTTTTCTAGATTCGCAAGCAGCAGAAGGAGCATGCAGAGCTGATAGAGGAGTACAGAGTTAAACAGCAGCAACAGGGTGGCATGCAACCCCCAGTGATGCCTGGAATGCCACCAATGCAGCCTCATGCTGGCATGATGCCAGTTGGGCCCCCCATGAACCAACCTATGATGGGTCCCATGATGCCCATTCAGCTTCACCCTGGCCAACCAGACGCTGCTAATGTGTCCAACACTGCAGGCTGGCACCCTGGTGCACCTGTTCCTAGTGGAGGACCTCAAATGCCAGGAGTAATGCCCGCTCAAGTAGTGCAGGCACAGCCTCCACAGCCAACAGTGGCTAGGCCCAGTCAGGGGCAGGCAGGTGGTGAGTCTCCTCACGTGAATTTCGATGATACCAACCCATTTAGCGAAAGTTTCCAGGAGCGTGAGCGCAGGGAGAGACTACGGGAGCAGCAGGAGAGGCAAAGAGTTCAGCTCATGAAGGAGGTGGAAAGGCAGCGTGTGAAACACTGCATGGAGCAACAGCAGGTTCCTAACTGCCAAGATGGTACCATGAGGGCCCTGTCCCAGATGCCTTTTTACAACCAGGACCTACCGCAGGACTTCATGCAGCCGCCCAGAATGCAGCAGCAGATGCAAGGACCACCATTTCCACAGCAACAAGGCATGCAACCAGGGTTCATTGGAGGACCTTCCAGACCAATGATGGGTAACGGTCCATTCCCTCAGGAAATGAGACCGGGATTTGTGTCTGAGAACCTAGCACCCCATGGGCCTAACTTTGTCCAGGCACAAGCTAGACCTCAGAGATACCCTGGGCCAAATATGATGCCTCAAAATGCAGCTCAAGGGCATCCATTTCCAATGGATGGACCCACGCCTTTGCCTCCAAACTTTCCAGTTCCCGGTCCATCACTTATCCAGCTGTACTCCAACATCATCCCGGAGGAGAAGGGTAAGAAGAAAAGGAACCGCAAGAAGAAGAAAGATGATGATTGTGAGTCACTGAGAGCTCCTTCTACACCTCACTCTGACCTGACAGCCCCGTTAACACCCTGCGTGTCAGATACGTCATCCACACCGACAAGGAACCCAATGGTCTTCGGCGACCATGAGTTCTGCGAGATGTCCCAACCTGGATCGTCTACACCAGGCTCCATGAGCAGCCAGCCGCACTCTGAGCTGGAGCGCCAGCTCTCTGAAGGCAGCTGTGGCGGAGGGCCAGAGATGACCATGAGCCATCAGGAGATGCATGACAGGATCCTCTCCAACATCAAATTGGAGAAGGTGGAGGCGAGTGACTGTCATGGACATAAGGGAATGGAAATGGAAATAGGAATAGGCATGGTCAAGTTAGAAGGAGAGAGGGAAGGAATGATGCTTCATCATCCGAATCAAAGTCCAGCCAACAGCTTGAAAGGAGAAGCTGGGAATGAACTCCTCAAACACCTCCTAAAGAATAAGAGGACTCCACCTCACCAGAGGTCTGAAGACAGTCTGAGGTCTGAGGAAGAGGGATCCACGGACAGCAAAGCATTTCTGCGACAGTGCTCCATGGATAGCACTGGGGTGAGTGATTGAGGATGCTAAGTTTTTCTTTTTAAAACATGAAACGTGTAAACGCATGACTGTGTTATTTTTCCCTTACCCACAGACATTCTCGGATTCAAACCACCCTGATTTCCCTGGACCACTACTTCCAGAGGACAAGAAGAAACAGAGGAACAAGAGGGCACCCAAGAGCGGAGACAGACCCGCCCCACGCTGTAAAAAGAGGAAGAAAGATGAGGATGAGAGTCAAGCATTGTATTCCTCGACTGAGACCGTAATGACCCAATTAAAACAGGTAAGATGCAAAATCCGGTCTGGTTGAGTCGTATTTACTTCAACTTTTTTGACTAATTTTATACTGGTTATCATTTAGCATTTTTAGCAATGTGATGGCTGAATTTCCATCAGCATCATTACCTGTCTTCAGTGTCACGTGATCCTTCAGAAATTATTCCATTAAGAAACTTTCTTATTTTTATCAATGTTGAAAACAGTTGTGCTACTTAATATTTTTTGTGGAAACCATGACTTTTTTAATATGCTTCTTTGATGAATAGTAAATTCAAAAGAACATCATCTCTTTGAAACTGAAGTATTTTGTAACATTAGAAATGTCTTTACTGTCACTTGTTCAATTTAATGCGCCCTTGCTGAAAAAACGACTAAATGCTAATTAAAAAAGTTATTTTTTGCAGTAACTTAAACTTGTTTCATTGCTGAAACATTTCTTTAGTTATGCACAGTGGTCTGATTTATATGTGTACTGTAGGTAATAACAATTGTGTCATGCAGTTTGAAAATGAGTCTAGCATGTTTGCAGACATGATTACAGAGAGGCTGTGCCAAATTAACTCATGACAAAAGGAAGATGGTGCTGTGAAACATTTTGAACGCTTATCACATGAAAGAAAGTCACTGGTGTAGACAATGAGCTCTATGATTGAGGAATCTATGGCCATTACAGCAGTTTTGCTCCTGGCTTTTGAAAATAAAGATTTCTCAATCAAAATGAATTTGTTTGTTCATTGCATGTGTATTTTTGTAGATATGACAATTGTTAAAAATTTCGGTCAACAAAAAATCGGGAATCAGTACTTTTATTTAAAAAGGACACATGATATTTAGAAATGACAGTAAAAACATTTAAACTGTTTTAAAAGAGTTATTTTTCAAATAAATGCTGTTCTCCTAAACTTTATATTCATCAAGAGTTAAGAAAATATATATATTTCCTCAAAAATTTTAAGCTGTTTCCAACATTGATAATAATCAGAAATGTTTATTGAGCAATGTTTATTGAAAATATGTTGAAACGGAAAACTTTCACATTTGCTGTTTTTACTGTATTTTTGATTGAATAAATACAGCCTTGATGAGCACATACTTGACACACTTGTTGACATTGTTTTCTGTCCTCTTGAAGAAGCACCCATATTTTGTCTGATCTAACTATACATTTAACAAAAACTGATAAATGATAAAATATTTTAG
Organism: Phoxinus phoxinus; assembly: GCF_949152265.1. Taxonomy (NCBI): domain Eukaryota; kingdom Metazoa; phylum Chordata; class Actinopteri; order Cypriniformes; family Leuciscidae; genus Phoxinus; species Phoxinus phoxinus. The sequence continues at coordinate 19,426,914 of NC_136880.1, read as the reverse complement.
TACATATAAGTGTATTTGATCTTTTATTATAATAAATGCTCATCACTTAAGAAGTTGTCAGGTTTTTTTACATTTACATAGGACATAGTCATAGGACATACATTTTTACATTTACATAGGACAGTAGCACAGGTTTCTCTCTTCTAACGCTTTTTTGAACATGACCTTTATCTCCCATTTCCCATATGTTGCTCTTTTTGTCTCATTGTTTCATTGCAGCAGCAGCTCTCCCTCTTGCCCCTAATGGAGCCTCTGGTGGGGGTGAACTTTGCCCATTTCATGCCCTATGGGGGCGGACAGCTGGATGGAGAGAGCCGTCTCTCTGGCACATTTGGAAGCGCCTCATTGGACGGTGTCTCAGACTATTACTCCCAACTGATTTACAAGGTAATTAAGAATAGCTAATAAAATACTCCATGACTGTACATTTGCTACTGAAGCATCAAGCGATCACTTTTATTACTTGCATCAAGTCTCGTGATATCAGCAGTAAACTTCACCTATTAGATTTAATTTATGAGAGATGTGCAGATGGCCACTCATATTTGTATCTCTCTACAGCAGAATAACCTGAGCAACCCGCCCACCCCTCCTGCCTCCCTGCCCCCGACACCTCCTCCAGTGGCACGGCAGAAGTTGCTCAATGGCTTTGCCACAACAGAAGAGCTTGTCAGCAAAGGTGGTGTCATTGTTGGACATGATGGTGAGTGGCAACTTTGAATTTGATGTTGATAGTGATCATTTTGACTAGATATGGACAGGCCAATGAACTGTTTACTCTTGACTAGAGATAATAGGTTTGGCCAATGCTTTTTTAGCATTAATCACATATTAAACATTTTCTGGTTATCGGTTTTTGGTCAATATTGAGTCTACCAAAAAACGCAGCCATTTAGAAACATAGCAGTTTATAGTAATAGCCCAAAACAAAGATACATTTAGATCACAAAACATAATATTTCTAATGCACAATGGGAGCTAATAAAAATACACTACTGACGCTGGGGGGTTTGTTTCAACAGTCACCAAAGGGCTGCTTTCTCGACCGCTGCAGTTTAAGGCTGAGGAGGAGCTGCTGGCTCGAGCACTGGCTCAGGGGCCCAAAACTGTGAATGTGCCGGCCTCTCTTCCCACCCCACCTCATAACAACCAGGAAGAGCTCAGGTCAGTACACGGATACCGAGAACTGGGATTACAGTTAGTCTAGCACAATGCATGTAGCAAGTTTTTTTTAACAAATAGAAAAAATAGATAGAAGATAAATAAAAAGTGTTTGTATTAATGGGACAATTATTAATGAAAACTATTTAGTTTCTTGAAAATGGCTAAGGACTCAGCAGCTCGGGTTGAGTTAGGCAGGTCATTCCACCATCTTGGAACAGTCAAGGTAAAGGTCTGTAAAAGTGATTGTGTGCCTCTTTGGGATGGCACCACAAGGTGCCGTTCACTTGCAGAACGTAAGCTTCTGGAGGGCACATAGGTCTGAAGTAGTGAGTTTAGGTATAGAGGTGCAGAGCCAGTGGTCGTTCTGTAGGCAGACGTCAGTGCCTTAAATTTGATGTGAGTGGCTATTGGCAACCAGTGAAAACTGATGAAGAGAGGCGTGACATGTGCTCTCTTCAGCTCGTTAAAGACCACTCTTGCTGCAGCATTCTGAATCAGTTGCAGAGGTTTGACAATGTATGCTGGAAGGCCTGCCAAGAGAGCATTATAATAGTCCAGTCTGAATAGAAAAAGAGCTTGGACAAGGAGTTGTGTAGCAAACTCCAATAGGAAGGGCCTGATCTTCCTAATGTTGTATAAGGCAAGTCTGCAGGGCCAGAAATTTCTAGCAATGTGGTCTGTGAAACTTGATCATCAATCACAACTCCATGGTTCCACAATGAGAGGGACAGTTGAGTGTTATCACCATAGCAGTGATAGGAAAAGCCATGTTTCTGAACGGCTAGTGACATCATGTAGATGGAGAAGAGAAGTGGTCCAAGCACTGAGCCCTGAGGCACCCCAGTGGCTAGATGATGCGACTTGGATACCTCACCCTCCAAGATACCCAGAAGGATATACCTGAGAGATAAGACTTGAACCACTAGAGTGTGGTTCCTGAAATGCCCATTATTATTAGGATTGACATGAGGATATTTTAAAACTTTTAAACCATAGTGTAAAGAACTCATATTTAAATTATTTTTGGCTTGTCTTTTACCCAGACCTTTTAACTTCCCTCTATAATAAATTTAGTGTTATAATCAGTAAAATTGTATCATCATCATTACACCAAAATCCACTTGAAGGTTGATCAAGGCCTTGATCAGGTCTTTATTGTAGAGCAAATGTTTTAACACAATGAAAACTTTTAAGGAGTTTAATTTTCCAAAGCTATCAAAAGTGCGTAAAGGTTATGGTGGACAGTACTTTGAAATGTGATTGTGTATAAACATGGCACACAAATATCTTGAATTATGTATTATGACTCATTTCTACACATTTTGTAGTCTATTTTCAGTTTCTCAGTTAAAATGTAACCAATCTATTTCTCTCATATACACACAGGGGACAGGAGCACTGTGAAGACAGAGACACCCCAGACAGCTTTGTCCCATCTTCTTCCCCAGAGAGTGTTGTTGGCATGGAAATCAGTCGCTATCCTGATCTCTCATTGGTCAAGGAGGAACCTCCTTCTCCAGCCCTGTCTCCAGTAATTCCAATGTTTCCTGTCTTTAGGGGCAAAGGTAACTAGCTCATTCCCTTTTGTGCCTACAATTACATTATAAATGTTCTGGGTGCTGCTGAGTGCCCACAGTGGATTTGATTAAGCCATTTTTATTTATTCCTCTTATTTTCAAGGCTCAGAGGTCAGGTTACGAGAGGTCAAGACGGAGCCTTCATCGGTGTTCTTCGGCTCTCCATTTGGATCGGTGCAAAATGGTTCCAACACTGGGCTGGTGTCCATCGCCATCACACTGAAGCCAGCCGCTGCTGAGGTGAGAAACAGTGTTGGTTTACCAGAGAAATCTGTTTCTACAGAGGTACCTGCAGAATTTGTTTCGATGGACAGCACAATAACAGTACATTAAAAAAAAACACAGTACAACAAAACATGAAATAGTGTTGCTTGAATAGTGAATAGTGTTGCTTGCATCAGCAAACACCGCTCTCATTCCTCACTCTGTGGTTTCCTTTGCTCTTTCAGAACATCACTGACGTTGTCGCAGCCATTGCTGACCTGATCCGTGTAAAGATCCCCAGCAGCTATGAGGTCAGCAGTGGCCCGGGCTCTATGGGGGCCATCAAGACCTCTGTGGATGCACAACGTCTAGCCTCTGCACTTCACGAGCCAAATGGACCACGGGCCACACGGCAAGCGCCTTACCACCTGCAGCTACAACACAACCATAACAAAGGTGAGGAATGCCTGCTCATCCATATTTTGGTCTTATGTCATAATTACATCTTAGTGTCTTAGTGATTTTTCAGAAATCATTCTAAAATGACTGTGATCTAACAATTAGATCAGGATCTAATTGTTTATCCATCAGTTGCTAAATGTGCAGTATTATGTCTGTGTCTGGCTCAGCTACTGACGGAAAATCACTATTGATTTTGTGAACGATTGGGGAAGCTACTTAAACACAGTAGTGATCTTGGCCTGAACTATCCTATTGAAGTCTGCTCATCTGTGTCAGATACTCACTTAATGAATGTACTGAATCAGATTAAAAGCCTCAGTACAAGATTACATCTCATTTATCACAGGGAAATGACACCGTGCTCTATTATCATTGTGTAATTGCTGTTTTTATGCTAACCAGAGCTGGTAGGAGGAACTTTTTCTGTTTTTTTGACAACTGTGGATCTCTTTCAGGTGGTGTTGGTGGCAGAGAGCAGTATAAGAAGGTACAGGGCAGCCCAGGACAGAGGCAACAATGGTGTCAACAATGTAAAGTAGTAGTCCTGGGCAATGGCGTGAGGAAAATGACCAAAGATGGGCAGGGCAAAGCACAGGTAGGAACATGTGATTTTTGTTTGCCCTTAATGAATTCAAAAAGGTATTTTATTCATAAAATGTGAGATATTTCCTTGTGAAATGTAAAGTGTGACTTAATTTGATTGATTGGGAATTGATTGTATTATTGTGGACGTTCAATGTCAGAATGAGGCCAGACTAATTCTAATGCCTGAATAGTTATTTTGCTATTGGTTAACATGAACCAATATAATGAATGGCCTTGGTGACTTGTTTCAGAGGCAAAGCAAGTTACATTATTACAACGTCTCATCTTCTGATTTCTCCCAGGAGTCCCAGTTATGTTCTGATGGGGGTTTGGTGTTCTGCAGTCATAGCTGTCTCATTCTACATTCATCATCCACTCAGTCCAATGGGAACACCGACACCAAGGTTTGTTTTCTCAGTCAGAATCCATATGCAAACAGCTTTGAGACTGAGCATGGCTGATTTTATTTAACTGATAGATGAATTCCTCTTGACTACGCATGATGAATGTCGTGCATATGTTTCATGTTTCTGTATTGTATTTCCAGACATCTGTTGCTCTACTTTCTGAAAGTGCTTTGAAACAGAGTCCTTCTAAAGTCCAGCACCAGTATAGCAACAACATGTCCTCTCTGGATGTCCACTGCCTGGCCCAACTCCAGCACAAGCCATCCTCTCACCCTCCGAACCTTCACACGGTTTTTAACCCAGCTGGTCAAGCGATCAAGACAGAATCCAAACCTCAAAGCATATCGGAGAGCCATCTTAAAGTGACGGTTAAGCTGAAACCGCGTTCAGAGGGCCACGTGGAAGACAAACCGTGGCATCATGGCAAGCGGTGGAAAGGCCTGCGCTGGCGAAAATGGACAATACACATTGCAGTACCAAAAGTTGCCACCCAAGAGTCGGAAGTTGAGGAGTTCTTGCAGCAGCTCAACTCATCTCTGCGGCCGTGCTCAACCACCCGTGACTGGCGCCGCTGCTGTTTTTGCCAACAGATTGGCGATGGGATGACGGATGGCCCCGCCAGGCTGCTCAACTTGGACTTGGACACCTGGGTGCACCTCAACTGTGCCCTCTGGTCCTCTGAAGTCTATGAGACTCAAGCCGGCGCCCTGATCAATGTGGAACTGGCGCGTCAGCGTGGTCAAACGGTGGTTTGTGTGTTTTGCCAGCGATTAGGCGCCACTAGTGGCTGCCATCGGTTGCGTTGCCTCAACATCTACCACTTCACCTGCGCCCTGCAGGCTGGCTGTACGTTTTTTAAGGATAAGACGATGCTGTGCCACCAGCACCGGCCGCGGGGAGCCGGCGCTGCTGCCGGCTTGCACTTAGAACATCAGCTGCGCTGCTTCTCTGTGTTCCGCCGTGTCTTCGTACAGCGCGATGAACTGCGACAGTTAGCGTCGGCCGTGCAGCAGCCTGAGCGCGGACACACTTTCCGTGTGGGGAGTTTGCTTTTCCATGCAATGGGTCAGCTGCCACCTAGTCTGCTGGCCACCTTTCACTCATCTACAGCCATCTATCCACCAGGCTATGAGGCATGCCGTCTCTACTGGAGCATGCGGCACGGTCAGAAGCGCTGCCGGTACGTCTGCTCTGTTGAAGAGCATGAGGGGCGTCCCGAATTCAGCATCCGTGTGATTGAGCAGGGCTATGAGGATCTGGTGCTAACAGACACCACTGCTAAAGGTACAGCTGCCACAGTCTCCATCACATATACTGATATAATAGCAGGGTTCACGTGGGTACTGTATGGATATACAGTATTTGGGCAGGTCTTCAATAACATCTTCAAAAGTCCTACATTTGATTTAAAAAAACTCAAAATGATAAACATTCAACCTAAAAACAACAGTTAAAATTGCAAAACCAAAAGAATAACAAGACATAAAATCCCACTGAAACAGCAGCTTTTTTGCAGCGTTTTGAAAAAACGCTATTTATGTGCTCTGAATGTGTAGTAGAGGACAAAGAAAAGCTGCACCAATATGCCTAGGGACCTCATATTTATTTAAACAATTTCAGTTGCAGCTTTTTGAGGTTCAATAATTGCACTATGTCATATCGTAATTTAAATTTCAATGCGATTATGTTATGAATCTTCAGGAACGAACCCAATCGCAGACAGTTTGCCGAACACACAGGGTTTATTAATGACAAAAACAGAAAACAAAACTCACGAGGGGGCAAAACAAGTCAGGGTAGACAACACTAGACTAAGACTCAGACGATAAACTAACAACTAAGACAGGATCAAACACTTCTTTCAAGACAAGACTTTCAATACGTTACTCACGGGTAGCTTCACACTATGTATGACACATCAAACAATGAACCAGCAAAGGACAGCAAAAACACAGGGATTATATATGAAACGCTAATGACGAGGACAGGTGAAACTGACTAGACAATGATGACAAGACGAGGATAACAAGGGGGCGGGGTAACGTAACGAGACAACACAAGCACATGGCCCAAACAATGGGCCATGCGCTTGTACACAAAACATGATTCTGTCATGATCCTGCCTTACGACAGGACACTAAGGCCCCGTTTACACGATGGGAAAACGCAGATATTTCTCTGCGTTTTGGCCTGTCATTTACACGAAAACGCCGTTTTTATCCCAGAAAACGATTATTTCTAAAAACTCCGGCCAAAGTGGAGATATCTGAAAACGCCGGTTATATGTTGCCGTGTCAACTGGGAGAAACGGGGTTTTAGGTTCTCTCTTGTCGATTCTGAGGATTCTGATTGGCTTGCATGGCTTTAACCTTCTCCCTACACTGCCGCCCATAGGTTTGGCATAGTTATGATGGCGCTCGACGGCGTATTTATGCGGGGTTGTGTGCACGATGTTTTTATTGAAAACGGAGGGGGGGAAATATTCGTTTCTCTAAAAATCCGGCTATGTGTAAATGTGGCCTAAGGCAGAATCATGACATATTAATTGCGTAAACGACATTTAAAACCAGTTTTAAATAATCTCATCAGTCCTACTGCCTGACAGACAGCAGTGTTATGTTTTTTATTCGCTTGTGTGCTCATTCTCACCCATGTGCTCTAGGAGTCTGGGACAAGGTTCTTGGACCCGTGGCTGAGAGGAGGGCTGAGACGGGCATGCTGAGACTCTTCCCTGTCTATCTGAAGGGAGAGGACCTGTTTGGGCTTACCATCTCAGCAGTTACCCGCATCGCCGAATCGGTAATTACAACCTTAATATTACTCACTGCATATTGTAAAGTGAAATGCCCAGTTATGTACAGTTTGTTACGATGCGCTCATTTTGTGATATGTCACTGTTGTAGCTGCCGGGTGTGGAGGCGTGCTCAAGGTATCGATTCCGTTATGGCCGGAATCCAATGTTGGTGCTTCCACTGTCGATCAATCCATCTGGCAGCGCTCGTTCTGAGTTGCAGACGTTCCCCCATCATGAGAGGTCAGTATTTTGATCAATTATGGTGTGGTGATCACATTAATGAAATCTCAGTGAAATTTAGCGTGCAAGAGCAGCAGGTTCATTGTCCATTGTCATTAGCGTAGAGATGTATGACGCACAAATCACACAGAAATCACTTTCAAGCCTAGCAGTTTTCTGTTGGTCAGTGCGGTGAATTTGCATCACCAATTTTAACACGAGCAAAATATGCGCAGGCAATTTTTCCACGTTCACACGAAACTCCCACTCGCACAAATTCCTATTGGAATGACTAGATTTCACCTGTGAAACTTCACAAAGCATCAGTAAATCTTTGTTCTCACTTGTCACTTGACACTTGATGTCGAAAGTGGCTGGCGGTGGGGATGCTAGTTCCCACTAAGGAAAAAATTTAATATAAATGGAATCAGTACATAAAATGCTTAATATTAAAGATTAATCGAGAACAGCGAGTGCTCTTTGTCATTGCAGATATATATCTGTTGCGCAAGCACCGGTCTATCTGGGTTGTAGAAACCATTCAGACTCTGAGTCAGCATGTCGAGTATACATGTATGTACACAGAGACATATCATAAGTTATAGGAAAGTTGCTGACTGCTCAAATTAACCTCTCCATCTTGCCGTGACACTCCGCTATAGGATGTATTGGCGGATCACAAGCACTCAACTTTTACTTGACTCCTATTGGTTGTTGCTTCCGATTCCCGAAAGTCACATATCTCAGTTGCATAAACATATCAACTTTGTCACATACACACCTACATGCTGTCGCCAACGTTCACTGTCGCTCATGTCGCTGGAATTCGTCAGGTCTCTAGTGAAATTAATGTGATTTTGTCACTGCATGTCGCTGGTAGTATGCACAGGGCTTAAAGGGTTAGTTCTTACAAAAATGAAATTTCTGTCATTAATTATCACCCTCAAGTTGTTCCAAACCCGTAAGACCTTTGTCATCTTCGGAACACAAAGTAAAATATTTTTGATGAAATCCGAGAGCTTTCTGACCCCCAGGGTGAGTAATAACTGACAGAATTTTCATTTATGGGTGAACTAACCCTTTAAACGGGACCGCACCTTTACATTTTGCGTTTGTTGGAAGAGCAGTATTAATGAAATATTGTTTTAATTCTCTGTTTCTGCCATGTTCTCTTATACACTGCGACAAACTCGCACATACTCACACAGGTTAAAGATCCTCTCCGTGTGGGCCAGAACATCTCGCTGCATCCAGAACTCCACCATGCCGGAGAGTGGATCATCTCACAGCAAACACTTTGTGCACTCTAAGTCATCTCAGTACCGCCGGCTGACCAGCGACTGGAAGACTAACGTGTATCTGGCACACTCCCGCATCCAGGTGAGTCCGTTCACTGACCACCTGAAGCATATTTGAAAAAGCTGGCTGAAATCGCCAGGTTCATCTGATCCTTTGAAAATGTAAAGTTTTAAAGGGATTCAGATGGGACCTCGCTGGACTGAACTCGAGGAAGCCTTAAAATACTCAGTGTGCCTTGAGTGACTACAGTTTCTGTTGTTCCTCTAAGAGCATCTTAATGAAAAATGTCTCTTTTAAGCTTGTGTTATTGGCCTCCCTCCCTCTGGCACGGTTGTGTGGTCATCTAAAAGAGCCACAGCTGATCCAGTGTCTCTTCTAGTTCCCTGCCGAGCTTTTTAAAACCACACAGGCATACAAACAGATAAATCACTGAGACATATCTGATGTCTCATTCAGTCAGCTGTACACACCTCGGTGTGCTAATCGAAGCAGTGTAGAATGGGATGTACATGGGTCAGTCTCTCGAAACTATGGCCAGGTCATATTTTCTCCCCCAAAAAAGAAAAACAAATTCGATTATAGTTTGCATATGAATGTGAAGGAATTATGAAGGTGATTCTCATTACATTTAGATTCTCATTACTGTATATTTTTAAGGTACAATACAATAAATATTTTTATACTGACTATTTTCTACTTTTATAACTGACCATGAGCAATACATTTGTTACTGTATTTGTTAATCTTTGTTAATTGTTAGTTGATAAAAATACAGCTGTTCATGTTACTTAAGAGTGCATTAACTAATGTTAAAAAATACAACTTTTGATTTGAATAATGTATTAGTAAATGTTGAAATTAACATTAAAGGTGCAGTGTGTGACTTTTAGCGGCATCTACTGGTGAGGTTGTGAACTGCAACCAACAAAAGTTGGTGGTCGACAGGAAAATAATGGCGTTGCCTGAGACGGCAGAGAGTAGCCAGTTACGCAATGAGGTTTCTTTACAAAGATCAATTAAGAAATTATGTTTACTTTATTATTCAGTAAAACGATATGTTATTGCAAATATTATTGTTACTTGTTCACCATTGTGTCAGTGTTTTATTCGCTGACTTTAGCTAGCTTCCTTGCACGAAGAACAACATAGTGACGAAACTTGTTTGTCCGTTTAGGGCCACTGTAGATACATTAAAGGGTTAGTTCACCCAAAAATGAAAATAATGTCATTAATGACTCACCCTCATGTCGTTCTAAGCCCGTAAGACCTCCGTTCATCTTCGGAACACAGTTTAAGATATTTTAGATTTAGTCCGAGAGCTTTCTGTCCCTCCATTGAAACTGTATATACAGTATACTGGCCATGTCCAGAAAGGTAATAAAAAAATCATCAAAGTAGTCCATGTGACATCAGTGGGTTAGTTAGAAGTTTTTTAAGCATCGAAAATTCTTTTTGGTCCAAAAATAACACAAAATAAGACTTTATTCAGCATTGTATTCTCTCCCTTGTCTGTTGTCAATCCTTCACAGTTACGCTGATGGCGTAAGACGCTGATGACGTGTATTTCTGGTGCGCCCGAGCTTCGTTTACAGTCTGAGGGAAACGCACGCTGTAAAAGTGTCTCATCCGCGACATGCACATTTACGCACCATTAAAAAAATTATATCCACGCAAACAATGTAGAATAGCTTGAATATAGCGTGCGTCTCCCTCAGACTGTAAACGAAGCTCGGGCGCACCAGATAACACGTCATCAGCGTCTTCCGTCAGCAGCGTCACTGCGGAGTCGTGAACGCAGATTCACAACAGACCCGGGAGAGAATACAATGCGGAATAAAGTCTTATTTTGTGTTATTTTTGGACCAAAAAGTAGTTTCGATGCTTCAAAAACTTCTAACTAACCCACTGATGTCACATGGACTACTTTGATGATGTTTTTATTACCTTTATGGACATGGCCAGTATACTGTATATACAGTTTCAATGGAGGGACAGAAAGCTCTCGGACTAAATCTAAAATATCTTAAACTGTGTTCCGAAGATGAACGGAGGTCTTACGGGCTTAGAACGACATGAGGGTGAGTCATTAATGACATTATTTTCATTTTTGGGTGAACTAACCCTTTAATGTAAGGGGACCCGCGGTGTATGTAGATAGAAATGGCTCATTCTAAGGTAATAAAAACATAGCGGTTCATTATGTAAGGTCTTTATACACCACTGAAAACATAGTTATGTATATGATATTGCATTTCTGTCAACAGATCCTCCTAAATATTACACAATGCACCTTTAAGTAAGATTAACAAATGCTGTTGATGTATTGTTCATTTTTAGTTCATGTTAACTAATGTAGTTAACCAATGAAACCTTGTAAAGTGTTACCAATAATTTCAATAATATTTTCCTGCATTACATTAATGACAATAATGAGCTTAATAGTCATAAAAAATAATGTCATAATTCAACAACAAAAAACTTTATGTTTTTTAATGACATTTTAATCATTGTGTCTATTTAAAACTATAACTGCTGAATTTATTTATTCAATTATTAATTGAGAAAACAGAGACATCTCTTCAGGGACAATAATTTTCAGGGAAACCAATTGTATCCAGAAATGAACTAAACTTGACAAAACCTCCCTTTTCTATTTATAAAAAATGATATAAAAATAAAGTAATACAAATTTTTTATATAAAAATGCGGTGGGTTAGGTTTATAGTATTGATAATTAGCTGTACAAAAACAATACAAGTGTACTGAATCTCCCAAGTAAACATGCATGGAATAGCTATAAATGCTATTCTAATGCAAATACTCATACTCAGAAGTGAGCTAAACCTGACAAAACCTTATTTTGGGGATGTCCTTATGTGTAAAAATGAGTAAAATGCAGAAAGTTTCCAGTTAGGGTTAAATGATAGTATTTGTAACCAGCTGTATATAAAAACAATAGACGTCCATGGAACATCCCCAGTGTGTGCGTGAGAGAGTGATCTGTAGCCTTGGGTGAGGATGCATGTCTAATGCGTCTCGTGTCTGCAGGGTCTTGGGCTGTTTGCAGCACGTGACATTGAGAAGCAGACCATGGTGATCGAATACATGGGGGATATTCTGCGCACTGAGGTGGCCATGAGGAAAGAGCTGCTGTACAAGGCTAAGGTAAAGCTCGCTCAACCAATGAGGGGGGTAGTGCTGGGAATAATGTTACCTTGACATGCTGTCTAAATGCGTTTGTCTAAATCTGTGTGGATTTCTCCCACAGAACCGCCCAGCGTACATGTTCCGCATCGGCAGCGACCGAGTTATCGACGCAACCCACTCTGGAAGCCCTGCGAGGTACAAAAATGAACTTGACGTGTCATATCAGCTTTCAGATGTGTACATTACTTGATGATGCGTTATGGGCAATGTCAAACCTGACATATTACTGTCATTTTTACTGTCACATTTCGCACAATTCGGAACACCTGTGAACTCCATGTTTAATGTTGCTGTTTTAGGATGACTGTTTGAAGCACTAATATTCAAAGTTTGGGGGATTTTGAAAGAAGTCTCTTATGCTCACTAAGGCTGCATTTATTTGATAAAAAATACAGTAAAAACTGTTATATTGTGAAATATTACCATTTAAAATAACTGTTTTCTGTTTTAAAGGGGTGGTTGATTATGATTTTACTTTTCTAACTTTAGTTAGTGTGTAATGTTGCTGTTTGAGCATAAACAACATCTGCAAAGTCGCAAAGGAAGATATTTGCTTTTAAAGAAATCATTTTTTAAGGACTACAACAAACGGCTGGTAGGGACTACACTACATTCCTCCGGGTGACATCACTAACCCTAAAATTTACATAAACCCCGCCCCCGGGAACACGCACTCCATGTTGAGAAGAGGAAGAGTTGTAGTCGAGCACATTTGTGTGTCTGCTCAAGCTGTCGCATCCGTCTTTTTTAATATGCAATACAGTACGTAACACAAATGCAATCGCATGCCAGATTTGATGCTCAAGAAACCATTGTACTGAATCAGAACAAGCGTATAAACGTACAAACTTTTTTGCCTAGTGAATGACAAAGTGTTTGACAAAAATTGCTGTTGGAAAGTTCAAAGCGTGCTCTTGGATGCAAGAAGAAATGAAGTTATAATTCATTTTAATTGGATGTTTCCCTTAGATACATCAATCATTCATGCTCTCCAAATTGTGTGGCTGAGGTTGTTACGTTTGAGCGGGGCTACAAGATTATCATCAGTGCCGCCCGCAGGATTGAGAGAGGAGAAGAGGTAAGACTGTACAAGCGTGTCATTTATTTTCATGCACCTAAATAAACGGCACAAACACGGCCAAAAAATAGCGTTGCAATGCACAGCACAATCTTGCAGGGCAGTTCTGGGAGACTGTGAAGGAAGCAGCAGACCAGTGCAATCTGGCATACTTTTTAGGGGTACCAAATCGGTTATCGGCTGATATTATAGATTTTTTAATTTACGTGTATCGGCCGATATTGGATATTTAATTGTTCATGCTCATTTCCCCTATTTGACATTTGGATTTCCTTTACCATCATCTGACGCTCACTTAAAGGTACACTATGTAACGTCTAGGTTACTAATTTAACCCACGTTCCCTGAAGGAGGAAACGGAGAAGTTACTTCAGAACTGAACTGATGAATTGGGATCCCCAATGGATAAAATGGATCAAAAAATGTTATGAATGGATTAAAAATGTTAATAACATGCTATAAATGCTATAAATACCACCTGGCCAAAGCCGTTAGCACGTCACAGAGCAATATGAGTTGAAGATGTGTGTTCGGTTCCTCAAACGTTCAAGTTTTATTCTGTTTTCCAACTGTACGTTGGTTAAGAATGAAATGGCTATAATTTATTCACACTTCTACTATTGAATCCAACGTATCATCAGCGCTCGGATTCACTTCTACGGTGTCAAGTACGACTTGCAGTCTGTGAGGTAAACTAAACGCTATTTGAAAAGGGGGAGGGGCCATTCAATATGTCCCGCCTTAGCTTCCTGTTCCAGTGGAAATTACGTCAACACATCAAACAAAGCTGCGCATTCCAAGGCACTTCAGTGAGCCTTTAAAAAACAGTAAGAACATTGTTTTGTTTGTGCTTTGGCTCTGTGACTGTGCGGATTAATATGGTTATCCTACTGCTCATAAACCATTCACTACTAGAGTTAAGTGATATAACCAGTTTAGATGGAAAAGATATCAAGCTGACTAGCTGAAGACGTTACTGTAGCTATAGCCATTAATAAACACGGCACTCACTTGAAAATAAATTCCAGCACAGCGCTACAACAACCATAGTGAAATGACGCTTCACAAAAGATAATGCTTTACAATGAACTCTGTTAGAGAGCCATTTTAAATATAAGCCGATTTATCTTTTCAATAATATGTTACTCACTTGTTGAGTAATAAAAACACCATCTCTGCGACGCTTTTACAACATTTCAAATCCCTCAGTTCTCGCCATCTCCGAAAAGCAAAGCCAACGTTGATTCTTGTTTTATCACGAGCTCTGTCGCGTTTCTCCATTTGCCAGCAGACTTTCGTCTGTTTGGCGTTTGTTTAAAACGGGTGATTCCCCGATCGTGCTCCATGTCAACATTTCTCGCTCGTTGTGACAACTAGCCTAACCTATACCACTCCCACACCAAACAGACGTCAAAGTAGCCGGAGAAACTGTTCTCTATTTACAGATATGACGAGACGCGAACGGGCGAGTGACAAATTTACCACGAAAACCATCCTGACAAGGTCTAAAATATAAACACTTATAAAAAGGCTTACCATAGGAAATCAGGGTGAGAAAAAAAACACGAATAAAACAAAAAGTTACATAGTGTACCTTTAAAGTTAATTTTTAAAACACTAAGAATTTAACAACACTGTTAAACATCAGTACCGGACAACATTTTGGTGCATACCTTCATATTTTACCATGACTGTTCATTCAGACCCTGTTGATCTGTTCTCATAAGAACTATCCGCACAGCTTAATATGATTTGAGATTTGAACCACTTTGAATGATTTTGTTGCAGCTCTGCTATGATTACAAGCTCACCCCGGTTGAAGATCAGAGCAAGATCCCATGTCACTGTGGAGCCGCCAACTGCCGCAAGTGGATGAACTGAACAACCCTGAGGTGCCAATTTACCAGAGGAGACATAGAAACAAAGGAAACAGCCAATCCTGGAAGTTGTTTTAGCGGGCGATCATTTTATAAAACGTGCAAAACTAAGAGGAAAACACAATGCTGCAATACAGCATTGTGTGAGAGCCATTCGTATCATTTTCTTGACTTGAAAGGAAAGGGTTCCGTTATGTGCATGTGCCATGAGTCTGTGCGTGCGTGTGTGTGTGTGAGTGTTTGTTTGTTTGCCAGCTCGAATGCGTGTGCGTCACACGGGGCAGATTTCACCAGCGAATGAGGACGGAGAATGAGCGAGAGCACTGTGCCGGGTATGCCTTATAGGTCGATGGAGAGGGCAGGCCCATCTGTATGACGTGATCTGTACCGTAGAAATCAATGTAGAACATCACTGAATGGAGAATGTACGGAATTGACTTCCGCAAAAGGGAAAAACATGTTGCACTAAAAAAAAAGAAAACGAAAAAAAGAAAAAAAAGAAATAGAAAATGAACTCACGAAGAAAAAGAAAAAAAACTCAAAAATACTTGATTCCATGAGTCAGTTTTATCCTAGATATCTCTCATTGTTTAGTGTAAGAAAATAAAGGTGTTTTGTATTTATTACTGTGTGAGTGAATGAATGGGCCTATTTTTAAAAGCGGTTTTATGCCGATAAAAAGGATGCCCGACTGCGATTCTTGCACGCAGTTTGAGATTCTGTTACATCTGTAAATACCGTGTAAATATAGAGAAATATCAGAATGATTGACCAAATACGACCTTATTCACTACCTTATTCATATCGATATTCAGATATTTTAGATGTGCTTGTTCTGTTTTTTTGTTTTCTCCTTTCTTTTCCTTTCCGGAATTATTTAACAAAGGCACATCACGATACCACGTGTACACGTGTAATTACGAAAACTGTACAGAATTGAGGTGATTTCACAAGAAAAGTATTTTCTCTGTGCTTAGGATGTGGTATTTGTAGTGACTTTGTGGTTTATTCATTATTGCTGACCATTTTGTTGGTTTTCATTTCATTTTTATGTTACGGATAGCAGCGACACGGAATTCAAAAACGAGAGACATTCTAGTAAATCAGGTGGGATCGTAGATGTAGGGATAACTGTGAAATGAACTTTAAACCTCACACACCGATTATGAGATCACAAGCGTAACCTGAACAGGCACAAGTAGATCATGCTCATTTTTTTATATATATAAAGGCTGTCGTATGGATTTTATGTGTAATCGGTGGGAGGAAGGGTCAGCGTAACTCTCTGAAAAATGTGTACATACGAAAAACAAATGCTTGTATTAGTTTTATTGATTGAAGTGAAGCATCTGTTAAGAGAGCGCTATTCATTTTGTAGCCAAAAACTGTTTTTCACACTTCACATGCCTTGTTATTTCAATTTGGGAGTTTCTGTGTGCACAATTTCACGTTGAAAAATGGACAGTTTAGACTTTGTATTGTACTGGGCATGAATTTTTTCAAAAGAGTCCGTTGTATATATTTTTTTCTCAATGAACAGCTGTAACAAAATTGTTTCATGGATATTTTCCTTGTCTTGTAAAATACATCAATTTCCTAGTGTTTTTTTCTTTTCTTTTGCTCTGTATAGTAGTCTAAATTGTTTTGGAAACTGAAGCTTTTTTGAAGTCCACAGAGCGATATAGGGTTTGGTATTTGAGGAATTGAATTTACATTTACAAAAAAAATAATAAAATATTTTACATCATTAATTGATGCACAACTTATTTTTCTTCTGGTTATGTGTTGCAGTTTTATTGAGATGCTATTATACTTTTGATCAATATTTTAAAATATTTTTTATTATTGTTTTCTGTTTTCGTTTTCATTTTGTGTTTTTGTCATTTGTATGTCTATAGTTTTTATTAATTATTATTTCAGTTTTAATTATTTTAGTAAATCAACTTAATCTAAATGATAAATGTTGCAATTAGTTGAATTAGAGTGTTTTTTTTTTACTTTTTAATTTATTTCAGTTCAAATTTATTTTATATTAAGTGTTTTTATATTTTCATGTTTTTTGTTCTAGTTAACTATAACCATGATGTGTTGATATTTTTGGAGGTATGCAAGATTTAATAACATTTAAAACATTTCAGCCTTCAGCAATTTTATTCTGTGCATTAAAGGCATTTTCACACCTAACGACACAAACAAGATTTGAAATGAAAATAATGGAGCTTTTGACAGCGGGGGACAATCATTCGCCTAACAGATCTTCATTTTATCTCAGGGAGGGGGCCGTGTGATGTGAAAAGACCCTCTCGCCGTCCTGGGACAGAAAAACACTACAGCACACACACCCTGAGGCCTCTGGTAACTCATGTTATACTGACTGTGTTCTTCAACCATAACAAGCTCCATGTCACACCCTGATCTAACAGTGATGAGCTAGTCTTATTTCATGTCCCATGTTATAGTCTTTGACACCGTTTTCTATTTTTTTTTTTTTATTACTAATATGGTACTTGATTATTTTTTCGATTAGCTTGTTTTTAATATCGACATCAACGAATGGATCTAATACCACTTGTATTTAAATACAGTGGTGTTAAACGGTATTTACACCCCAATACAAAGGTCAGTCTTTAGTTACTTTGAATCTTTCTTTTTTTTTCTTTCATTATATTTTCTGCAACCATGATGTACAGCTTATTGTGGCCAGGAACTGCCCATTTAGACAAGAAGTCTGAATGACATGTAAAATTACAATATAAAAAAGCATTTTGGCCTAAATTTAAGATGTATGTATTTGAATTGCATAATATTTCCATCCATTTGGATTACACGGTTTTAAAATAAATTAATAAACATAATGTTATTTACATTTGTCAGTTATAGGCTACATAAATTAATCAAGTCCCTTCAGTGTGTGTGTGTGTGTGTGTGTGTGTGTGTGTGTGTGTGTGTCCGTCCATTTTACTGTAACAGTGGTTTGCCAAAAAAATATTCTTCCAATTTATCTACATTTCAAACCCCAGGCAATTTATTCATAATCAGAAGGTTGTCCCACCATTTTCATTTTGAGAGCTGACTGAGCTGTTTGGCCAATGCCAGAAAACATGTATCAAAATTATGAAAACCAAACATACATCATACTGTAGCCCATGTCAGTCATAAAGCTTGTTCATGTTTGACTTGAGGTCTCTGTAAATAATAAAGGATTATACTTCTGCTTTCCTTAATTAAGACAAAGCCTCACTGGAGTCATTAATGAAAGGCGCCACCTGCTGGTAAATAGAAAATAAAATGAGAGAGTTTGAGAAATTAGAGACGAAAAACTGCAATGAAGAAAATATAAAACATAACTGGGCCATGTTATACAGTTATGCTAACACTGTGGCCAATAAAAAAAACCTAAACAGTGCAACAGCTGACTTTAAATGTCCATAAGATTGTATGATGTCTAACTGTGTTTGTCACGATTACTTGTGTCTATTAATATTATTAAAACATTTTGGGGGAAGTTGTTATACCCTGCGTGAGCAAAGTCAGTAAGTTTTAGTCAAATACAATTCAATTAGCATTTTCGGGGGAAATAAAATCCTCTCCGGGTCAAAATGACCCGATCACAATGTAGGGCTTTCAGGTATGACAAATTATATTCATTTAAAATTAAAATCTACACTTGATAATGATGTTGCATGGCTTTCCTGAAAGAGAGCCCTGCGTAGGGACCCTGTGAATCAGAACATGACTTGCGTTCATGAATAAGAGAGAGAGAGAGAGAGAGAGAGAGAGAGAGAGAGAGAGAGAGAGAGAGAGAGAGAGAGAGAGAGAGAGAGAGAGAGAGAGAGAGAGAGAGAGAGAGAGAGAGAGAGAGAGAGAGAGAGGAAACTTGAGCCTGTTGACACTCAATTTTACACGACTGGCTGCAGAATTTCAAATGAACTACACATCAACACAGCCAGGGTGCTCTAAAGGGCATCATAATGATGAACTAGAAGAAATGATCACTCTGTGGGATATGAAACATAAGAGTCATTGTCCGAGTGTATTAAATTCAGTTTGCTCTGCATTTGGATCCATAATGAAGATCCAATTGACTGATCAATCTAGAATATCCTCAGACACATGAAAACAATGCAGAAATGTAATAATTATCAAACTGGTTTCAGCACTTAAAGTATGATGTGATTTTTTTAAAAGTAATTTTTGTGTTGCAAATCTAAACAATCCCTTCTACTCACAAAACTGCTTCCAGGTATTAAAGCTGGCAGAGGATCCATATTGACACAGGAGTCATTAGCTCTGTTGATTGCTCTACAGAGTCCTATTACAGCCAAGCTATAGGAGTCCATTTTGCAGGACCAGCTGCACCCCATATTCAAACACTGCTCCAGGATGATAATGTCTTCACACACACTGCTACACAAATACAAACGCCAGGATGAAATCAGACACCTCCGAAGGCCTCCCGAATCACCAGATCTAAACATTAATAAATCCGAGGAAGCGCTGAGCAGATGTCCAGCCTCTACGCAGCTATTCAAATGAAATATTTTTAAGTTTACTGCAAAATTGCCTTTTAATGTCGTTATTACGCATGTAGACTCCATAAATCTATAAAACTACTACTGAGTCTCACCACAAAACAAATTAAATTAACATAATCTAATAATATCTTGTTTACCATTCAAGCAAACAAAAAAGAACAACGACTTTATTTTAGTTTAGTTTTATGAAGAAATATCTTTGATACATTGGCCCCAAAAAGTATAGGCTGTTTAAGTCTTTAAAATGCATGTTTTTTTCCCCATTTCCTTTCCATATCTTTAGGTGTTTCACAAAAGCAAATGTGTTAGATAGATGATGAAACGATATGAATGATGTATAATTTGTTGGCAAAAGTCACTTTGGCACACGTGTCCAAATAAGCCAATTTTAGGGTCTCTGTAAGAATAAGTGCTCCCATCAAATAGCTTTTACTAAGACCTCTAATATTTTCGCTAAGAAAGGGAAGTGGAATGTGGGTAATATGTTGTTTGCAAACATTCAATACTGAATAGTTGTTGATTTAGGGTACAATACAGTAGCGCCCCCTAGAGACTGTATTATGCAACTCCACTGAGTATTCTATAAAACGTTGAACTACAGACATTGGTCATATTTGAAGACCAGATTTGGTATCTATTAATTAAGCCTAAAATTCACGTTACTATCAATAATAGGGTTAGTGGAGCATGTGAATTTTCTCCTATTATCTTTGCCTTGACATGATATAAGACTGGTTTATGGATTTGGGTCTTGCTAGAGAATCATTTGGTTTCAGTAAGGCTTCAGTTCTACTAAAATATGGCAACATTTAACCCTTAAAATGAACTAGTATTTATTTTCATGCTATAGTACCGGTGGCCAGTAGGCCCTACATGCTTGCTATAAGTGTAGTATCTAATAAATAAGTACCAAGCACTAATGATACGCGGCCTAAGTAGTGTTTAATAGGTAGGCTACTAGTATCTAATCAATGAGTACAATTACTGTATCTAATAAGATCTAATAAGTAGTAGTAGGCATCTTTTAAAAAGGTAGCCTACAAGCACCTAATAAGCACTAGTAGCTAATGAAAAGTAGGCTAGTAGATAGTAAATGTTCAAATGGCTTGCCATAGCCTGCTTGCAGATAGCACATTTATGTCTGCAAGATGTCTGTTAAAGATCACTTCTCCTGGAAAGCTGTTTACTAACATAGACATATTTAAGTTTTATATTCATTCTAAATCATAAACATCTTAAAAAAAAATTCTAAACGTCTATTTGACATCTGACACGAAACGTCCTATAGATGGATTACAGATCGAGCAAACACTCTAAAAAATACGTCTTCCAGCTCCAGGTGTAAACACGCACATCAAATAGGCTAGACGTCTACGTGATGTTACGTGTGCTATCAATCCTGTCTACACAACCATTGAGGGTAATACAATAGTTACCACCAAAACTATTGGTTACCATACCAACAATCTTAATCTAATAACATATCTAATAAAGTCATACAGGTTCGAAGCGATCTGATGGTGAGCCTAAATTATGACAGATGTTGCATTTTTGGTGAACTCGCTCTTTACTACAGGGTGCGATAACGACCAGATGACGTTTTTCTTTTCTTTTGGTCCTTTATAATATAGGCTAGGCCTAGGCCTAATATAAAAATACGCTTGAATTAATACGGATAGTTTAGACAGTCAAAATTATAAAATCTTTACAAAAACTATAAGCTTAGTAGCTTTAATGGATGAATGAAAAGTGACTGTCAGTGGAACTCGGTTAGCTGACACCAGTTTCACACTCGCTCAGGCAGATGAACTCCTGAGATCTAACTGAGGTAAATAAAACTCCCTTCTTTGTACAGTATTCTGCTACGACTTGACAGCACTTCGCCATGTGGAAGGGTGTGCGCAGCTCCGGGCGAATCGGCGGCTCGGTGCGGGAATCGAACCCATGACAGAAGCGGAGTTGAATGCGGATGTCCTCCACGGCGCGCTGATACTGATAAGGAACTGGAGTGTCGGGATGTGCTCGTTTTAAGTCAGACGAGCTTCTGCTAAATCTCCACATTACGGACGACGACTTAATCGGTAAACTGGAGTGAATCAATTCGCGAGTGGAGAGCGCGTTTCCCCCTTCATATTAAAGAGAAGATTTATATCAGCAGAAATATGGGAAGTACAGTGATGGACTCCAAGAAAAAGGATTGCACTAAGAAATCATCAAAGAAAAAGCGATCTCTGCACCTAAACATGCCTGTGAGTTCATTTTCTCATGTACATTCTTAATGTGTTTGTTGACAATTCCGCGTGAGTGTTGCGTAGGCGCCTGCACTGTCTTTAAAGTAGGCTAACGGTTAACGTTAGTGATCTCATTGTTCATATGTAAACGTTCTGATGCAATTTTGGAATGCTAGATGTTTTATTTTCGGAACGTCTTTATGTTGTTGTCTAATAAGTTATTGCAACTTATTAAGCTAACATAATTTCAGTCGATGTGTTTTGAGTTGCTTTTATTACTCCTGCGCTATTTATCTTATTACAATCGTGCGAAAAGTATATTTTTTTAGTACGGTATTAAATCAGTTCTGCTTGAGCTATTCAGAGCTGTCAAAACATGAGTTGCAAGGAACCTCCCCCGCCCTGATGCTTGCGAAGTGCGAACGAACGCGTGTCGCAAACTGGTCGCAAACATGAAAGCGTGTTGAGCAGGCCTACGTTTGTTTGCGTACGACAACAAAACAGAGCGCACGCGCTAGTTTTCAAGAGAATTGCCCGAAATATACGCTTGAAATATTACTGTAGATGGTTTGGTACGTCATGCTGTTCCATGAGCCTGGCTGTTTAGAAAGCTGAAAGAGGAAGTGAGGGAAACAGCTGTAAGAGAAGAGAGCCGTGACTCATCATAGCGTTACATGCAGAAAATGCGAAATCTCTCTCTCTCTCTCTCTAGTACATCACGAAGACCATGGCTGACTGTATATTATTCCATTATGAAATGCCATTCAAGGCCATCTACTAAAAACAAAGATAAGGGAAAATTATGATATTCTGTCTTTTTTGGAGATATTAAGCATAGCCTACTGAAGCCATGGCACCTTGCGTTCTTTTATCCAAGTGATTTATCATAGCATGGTTTGTAGATCCCTATCAGGTTTTCAAAGGGATGCGTACATCTAGTCTAGTGCTTATCTGACAATATTATTTTTTTAGGCACCATGCTGCTAAGAAATTTGTTCATAAAAATTAAGTTTCAATCTTTATTTACTTCCCCTCATGGTCCATATATGATTATTTTCCCCAGTGGAATATTAAAATATTTTTTAAAGATTATTCACACAGCTCTTTTCCAATATTTTTCTTAGTGATTAGTGGAATCCAGCTAAAAAAAAAACAAAAAAAAAACTGTTTGAACAAGTAGGTCTGTTATGCTTGGTCATGACGCATGAGAGAATCAATGGCCTTTTGGCTTCAATGATGTCAAACCTGTAAAGCTGACGTGCCATTTTTTAATTGAATTCAAACACAAATGAAAGATTCAACAGAGATAATACTGTTAGTGTCTTATGTCATTTTCTTTCTGTTCCTTGCACAAAGCTGTAGTATAGCTACAGAAGCTTAAGGATATAATACAGAAGTTCTATTATGGGCATTTTATTGGATCTGATAGCAGTGAACTTTCGATAATGACAGAGCTGTGTAAAAATTCCTCCCTTTAAAGTTGTGATGAATCGGAAGTGGCGACAGATCTTTTCTTCCTCGTTGTGACGTAAATCAGACAGGAAATTGTTGAGTGGATTTTAAGATGTGGATGTTGTTGTCAAAAGTGGAGGCAGATGAACCTCATTTTTAAAAATGAAACATGCACGTATGCATTTAAGAAATATATAGGGTGATATTCCATTTCATGACAACACTTGTCTTTAAGCTTATCCTTTTTTGTTTCCCAGAATAAATTACAGCACACAGGTTTGGTACAACATGTGCAGGAGTAAATACTGACTGAGGTGATTTGTGAATGAATTGTTCCTTTAAAATGACCTACTCTTTAAAGCTGTTTTTTTTTTTTTTTTTTTTTTTTTTTTGCTGTGTATCTGAACACTCTGCAAAAAACTTTCCTCTTCCAGTGCTGCAGAATGGCTAAAGTTCTGTTTCTCATTAGAAAAACACACATTATGCTAGACTAAAGTCTCTCTCTTCTAAATCATATCATGTCGGTCTTAAATGTTTGTTTGTGGTCCATAAAGCAAAGGTCTTTTTTTGGCGCCTTCCAACAAAAAAAGCCGCCTGCATACCTAACAGTTTATCTGCAGTTTCATGTTTAGGAAAAATATTTTAAACACGCTTTTTCCGATAGATCAGCATGCTGATCATTTATTTTTCTAGAAACAACATTTTTTTTTAAATTATGTTTCTGTACCTGTACTGTAGCCTAAAGATCACTTCATGTTTGTATATCATGAAAAGTCCCTTTGGGAAAAACAAACTGTAGCTCTTTTGTTTGGTTGTTTGTTTTTACAATAATGACCACTGCTTTAAGATGTGGGATTTCCATTTATTCATCTGCCTCCATATTCATAACATCTCTGTCCATATGAGAGGTGTGTCCTGGCTCCGCTCATAAAGGACTCTCTGTTCAAATGCTGCAGTTTGGAAGGGGCTTGGAAATTAAGAAATCTAAAATCTTGGCCTTAAGACAAAAGCATAAAATCCCTGGCAGTGGCACCCAAATAAAAATATTAGCAACTGTGCTCATTAATGAATAACCTTGAGTAGAACGCTTCAGACATGGTCTGGAATGTAATATTTTGGTATTGTCAGAGGCGTATTTTGACTATGATTGCTACAGTGGAATGTAGCGTTTGGTAGATTGGTTCTGGTCATTGTCTGTGAAGACTAAACCTGTCAGCGGTTGTTATGTTTATTTCTGGTACTGGTTAATACAACTTGTTGAGGATGGCAAGCAATAGCAACCATCTTTGCATCATGGCAAAAAATTTAGTAGAACAGTTCATCATTTGGTGCAATGGTGTTCTGCTATTCCATTATATTCATTATTCATTAGTAGACCCCCTGATATTAGTGTAAAGCACTTTGGGTGTACTATAGTATGGTATATGAAAGCGCTATATAAATGCCTCATTCATCATGTAAATACACATCTTTCATAGATAACATGTTAAAGGGGTCATGAACTGACTTTTTTAAAATATATATATTGTTGTCTGAGGTCAACTTATGACGTTCGCTTGGTTTTTACATTCAAAAACATCAAAATGAATAAGTAATGGTCTATTTTCTACCCTGGTTTTGAACGCTCGGTTTTTTTGGGCGTGCCGCATTGAAGACTTGGAAGTAAACGCCCACTGCAATGATTGGATAACAGTTTTGCATATTATAATGAGTTTCATGTAATGCACGAATCGATGGGCGGGGCTAAACAGGGATCCCCACTTTGAAAAACCTTATAAAAGCTTTTTTTGGACTAACAATGACGTCAGTTCTGAAACTTATAGGTTATTCTTATGGTATGATTACCTCTTTTATGTCAAACGCTCAAGGAAAATTTTATTTTTCTCAGTTCATCACCCCTTTAAGCACTGCAGTAAAGGAAGTAGTTTATCAATGCAATGTCAGAAAGTGAAATTTAGGTACTTTAGCATAACAATATAGTTTCAATAGTTTATCATTTTTATTTTAAAAATGTCAGAATGCATTAAGAGGTTTGGTCTGGACCTTATAATAGTCCTATACACTAGTTGGTTAAACTAGTTGGACAGGAGTAGCAAGTATTGTGAACTGATAATGAATTGAATATATTGAGCATGTAAATGCGTCAGCGTGTGATTTCATTCAACGTAGCCTTGGCAACTTTTTTCAAGTTGGAGGACCTGAGGTAAACAAAGTGTGTAGTGTAACTCACTGCGGAGTCAAGTTTATTACCAGTGTTGGGGAAAGTTACTTTTAAAAGTAATGCATTACAATATTGCGTTTCTACTTAAAAAAACGAATTGAGTTACTTAGTCACTTTTACTCATCTGGGCTGGGCTTGCTTGTTTGTTCTTTAATAACAAAACATATTTGGCAAATGTACAAGCCCTTTCACACCAAAAGATGTTGAAATGAATAAGCCTCAGGCTGAAGGACTCAAATTCACGCCTGTACAGTAGAGGACGCAGGATCGCAGAAAGTAGGATGCAAAGAGAGGAGAAAAAAGTCCAACACTCAAGTAATAAAAACAAAAGAATGGAACACAAATGTGATCATTTTTGCTTATTAGTATGGTTGAATTGGATAATAGAGGTCAGAAGCAAAGACATTGGTTAATAAAGTGAGATTAAATAGTAAATACATAAAGTATAGGCTATTTGTGTTATTTAGCATATTTAATCATTGCTGATTTGCGTGATAGTCAGAGTTTGCATTTCACTGTTTTATTCATTTTGAGGAATACATTTGTGCAAGTGAGATGAGTAAATGCATGCTTACATTTAGTCTAACAGTGCATGTTTACACTCACTCACTCACACACACACACACACACACACACACACACACACACAACATCTTACTCCTGATTTCTCTCAACATGTGGACAGGAGAGATGTCAGTCAATAAATGGGAAATCAAAGTAAGTTGCATAACTTATTTGAAAAAGTAGGCTAACTCAGATATTTTCTTGTAAATTTAAACGTAATGCGTTACTATAGTTACTTGAAAAAAAGTAATCTGATTATGTTACTCACGTTACTTGTAATACGTTACCCCCCCAACTGTGTTTATTTCTGCCAAACACTTAGCTTAGTGTTATATACACTATTGTGAATTTGAATGATTGTTGTTTTTTGTGTATGCAAAACTATTTGCATTTAGTTTTTCTCAGTTTTCCGAGTTACCTTACTTTCACTAAATCATTCTTGGTATGAATGCAGCACACATTTTAGTGCCATAATACATCTGTGTGTACATTGTTTGAAACGCATCGGATCATTCTTTTGTGGAAGTAAAACATCTAAAAACCAATTGTGTTGGAGCTACGCTTTGTTCAGAGTCTACTCTTTCAAGAATGTTGAATAAATGTTAAACAGTTGCCTAAAACATGTCTAAACTTTGACATGACCCCCCACAGTGAGTTTTCTTTTACCAAAACCAACAAAAAGGCATGGTGCTACAAAACCAACCAATGATCCTCTTCCCAGTCTGCCTTCATTGAATAAAAGATTAGAGAGTCCATTTTGTCTCTCTTTATGCGTATAAGAAATGTCTGGCAGAACAATGTATGCTTGCCGAGCGTCTCACTTACATAGTGATAAATCATATCTTAAATAGCTGTTTAATCCCAATTTTGTACAATATTTAACATCATCTGCTTAAAGAATAATGAGGTTAACCATTGCAAAATCACATTGATCCTGTTAAGCTTCAATGATTGTTTCTTCCTTCATTCACTATTTTCTGAAGTTATTGATTTAAAATACTTTTTTTTCATATGGTCGTATGGTTGGGCTTTTATCGTTAACTCTGATGTTTTGTCTTCTAACAGGATTTGAGCACATTTGGATCCTCTCGTATGGACGGAGAGACTGACAGATCAGATAAAGATGAAATGCAAAAGGTAAAAAACACAAAATGCCAATCTTTTACCAGTTTTTGTCCATGCAGAGCGTTCCAAAACGCTGCCTTACTGTATAAAGCTTCTGTATGTAGGGAGTAGAGAGCAAAACTAGGTCACTTGGTTTTGGAACAAAGCCTTTGCATGTGCGATTTGAAGGAATTATATGTGGATTGTTACATGATGTGCTATTTTACACATAAATGGTACTGACTTGTCCAAACATATACTTTGTTGGTAAAAAAAAAAAAAAAAAAAAAAAAATTGTGCCGGTGTTGCCCATACAAGTTTTGTTGTTAGGTTGGCATAGAAAGGTTGTGCTGAAACGTTAGGGAAACCTGCTCATGAATAAAAGGCGAGGCAAACTTTCTTTTCACATGTTGTTCTTTCAATTTCATACCCAACAATTTAAATGCTGTCTCTACGTCTACGGCTATGGATGATGCTTTTGCACAGTAAGGAAAAAAGTCAGCACTTATATGTGCCAGAATTACTAAGTGAAGTATATAAATGGCAGTATTTGTAATAGGTCAGAGTGAAATGGTCTGCATTATTTAGCACCATATTACAGCTAACTCTAATGGCTTATTTACCTCGTTGTTTACCTACATGTCTAATTCTGTGCCAAATATACAGTGTCTATAAAAAATGATTCACCCCGCCTTGGACGTTTTCACGTTTTATTATTTTAATTACAGGGATCTAATATTTATATCTCACCCACTCAGAGCTAAGCTTGAAGGTGACGCCTACCCTTCCCCTTGTAATCAAAGGCCAAGCAAAGCTGGGCCAATGAAAACAGCCCGTGAAGCAACCGCAGCCTAGTGAAGGGGCACATTAGCAAATAAACTATCTAAGTGTTTGCCAAAGAGTTGAAGGTCAGTACTTTGAAATACTAACTATTTAGGGCACTAGACGCACTGCTGGCTTGACTTGAAACTGATTGTTCATTGTGCAATGAGGTTTTGAGAAAACATGCTTGCTTTCAGGTTGCCTTTGTGTACTAAGACCAGCCGCACAGAACAGCTAAACCTTGAAATAGTTCATATACTGATTTTTGCTTAGTTTTTACTCTTTTAACTCTCACAAAATTGTATAAATACTGAAATGCAAATATATAATGTTGTGAGAATTAAGAAAGTAAAAACAAAACCTATGCAAATATCAGTATATTTACTATTTCAAAGTTTAGCTGTTCTGTTTTGCTGACTTAGTACAACCTGAAGTATAGTATAGAAAATGTATTAACTATACTTTGGCAACTTAACAAATCTTTTATAAAGTTGTCAATGGATAGTTAATAAGTTAATAATAAGTCAGTACACTTAATATTACAAGATTGTTTTGAAGCCTTGATTTGACTTGAAACCTTGAGGTAACTACACTATCTCTTCTCCAAATCTTGTTGAAAATATTTCTCCTTCAGCGTGTGTTGTGCAATGTTTTGGCTTTGTCTTGCTATTTTCAAGTAGTATGCTGATGTAGTGATATTCTCATCCTGTTTCACCCTGGTATCACATCAATGCATTGAAACACTTCACTCTCGCTTCAACTTCATGGCAAAGCTCTCAGTTCCTGTCTGATTCTAAAGTCTCAAAACTGGGCAGATACAGCTGATGTTTCAGGAGATTCCTTATCGAGTGTCTGTTATTGAGCTGGAGATACCATGTTATACACAAAACGAAGTGTGGAATGCTGGACACTTCATGCACTCAATTGTCACAGCTTTCCTTACAGTAGCAGAAGCGGAGGGAGGGGGAAGTATAATATAAGTATAAGTGTATGTTGCGTCATTTGGGACATAACTACAATCTATTTTCTCTTATAACTTCAATAACTCTAAAAGTTCATTTAATAAAAAAAATTCCTTTTGTCCCACAGGGTGACAGAAGTGGCTCAGCTAGCCCACGTTTGAGGTCTCCTGCCAGTCAGCCCTGTACCCCAGTTTCAGCCCCCGTTTTTCCCAGGACCAGTCCAGGATCTCCGAAAACCATCTTCCCACGTCCACTATCTTCTCACCTGGACTCGCCTCCCAAATCTCCCCGCCGCCTCAGTATCAGTGGTATCTTCCGCTCCTCGTCCAGCTCAGCCCCCGCCAGCATCAAGCTCTTCTCCAGATCTAGAAAAAGTGAGACACAAGTCTGCTCATTTAATATTTTCAATTGATTTGAACCCATATTCTTTTCCATTAATAGAAAATACTGCATATTCCAGGCTTGGTGATCAATTAAATGGTTAATGCAGTATAATAACCTGGCGCTGTTTTTAGGTTGTTTTATTATTTAGCTGGTGAACTTAA
This sequence comes from Phoxinus phoxinus, assembly GCF_949152265.1. NCBI lineage: Eukaryota > Metazoa > Chordata > Actinopteri > Cypriniformes > Leuciscidae > Phoxinus > Phoxinus phoxinus. The sequence continues at coordinate 19,397,605 of NC_136880.1, read as the reverse complement.
TTGTACCTGAGCCAATTATATTATATTATATTATTCAAAATTATTGCACAGTCATATATACTGTAGTCACTACCTTACAGTGGTTTTGTGTCTAAGCTGTTAATTTTGTATCTTGTAAACCGTTTTCTTTGTCAACTGTTTACGTTCACTTAAGACATAACTGACTGTTTATGAGAATATTTTGACATATTTGTCTGTATGTTTGTCCGTTAAAGTGCAAAAAGGGAGGAGAACTCAGTTCAGTTTCGTGGACTGTTCAGTGTTAAAGGCGGCTTTCTGTGCGCACGTTTTGGATGTGTGTGCAGCACAGAAAACAGCGCGCCACGGGTTTAAAGTCACATTTAAATGCACTCAAAGGAACCGATGAGAGGAATCGAAATTTTATTTTTTATAACGATTTTCAATTCCCAACCCTAGTATTGACCAATCAGCATCCAGGACCAGAACTATCCATTTTATAAATACAAATTGTTCTCTATTTTATTTATATTCTTTTTACCCTCATAAAACATATCAAATTATGGCCATCAGGAGTTGAAGCACTGTATGAAGTATTTAGGTCGCAAGTGTAAAGAGTAAATGTATTCATGTAAGTGATCTGATGCTCACTGCAGTCTCAGCTGTCTCTATGAGCATATCAAAGCATGCTGTAGATCAAGACCAAAACTGGTTACACTTTATTTCTATGGTCCACTTTAGACATTCTACTAACTAAAAGTAACTTGTCAACTACATGATTGTCAACTAACTCTCATTAGAGTATTAGTAGACTGTCAGCTTGATATCTGCTAATACTGCATGTTATTTTGATGCTCTCCAACCATTCTACTCATAAGTTACTTTGCAACTACATGTCAACTTATTCTACTAACCTGAACCCTAACCCTAACCTAACAGTCTACCACAGTCCACTAATACTCTAATGAGAGTTAGTTGACAATCATGTAGTTGACAAGTTACTTTTAGTTAGTAGAATGTCTAAAGTGGACCATCGAAATAAAGTGTAACCCAAAAACAAAACCAGCATGGTAAGAATTCAAACAGCAACTTCCTCAGTTAGTCGGGTTTCTCTGTATACTGATCACAGACCTGTTTTGCATCTCTTCTTCTATAATGGTTTTGGGGAAGCTGATCGTGCATCGGTGTCAATGGGGAATTTCAACAAGAGTTTGACTTCCTGTTAACCTGCTTTCAAAAGCATCTGAACAGGAAATGGTTAGATCATGATTTGGGTTTTCTAGCCTTTGATTTTTGAGCACATGCTATTAGGCCAAATTGTGCAGATCGAATATGCCCATTAAGCAGTTTCTTAGATAATAGGGAACAGACCTGGGCCCACATCACTGTTTCTCGAGTCAGAGTCCTGCCGTGGCCTGGAAATGACTTGAGTGAGGGGTTGTTACTGTATTTAAAGGCCAGACTCAGGCCCACAGTCAATTTGCTCACAATTCATGTTGATAGTCTAGCTATGCTAGGGTAATTCATGGAAGAATCAAGTTATCAATATTGTAATACATCATATACAATTCCTAAAACATTCTTATTTAAAGCAATTTCTTTGGGCTTGCTACTCTGAGTAAAGTGCATGTCAGTATCAAGAGGAAATGAATATAGATTTATTCATTCGGTCCATGGCTTTCTTTAGATTTTTTCATTTAATATCACTCTTCATTAGTTCTTATTTCCTATTTCTTAATGATGTCAGATTGTAGGCCGCAAATATGTTTTTGATGCTTTTAATATGGCAAAAAGAAAGACATTACAACGTGACAGGTGATTAGAACTATACCCTAAAATGAAAATTGTCATCATTTGCCCACCCTCATTTCTTTCTATACTTGAACTTGACTTTCTTTCTTCTGTGGAACACAAAAGATGATACTGTAAAAAAAAAAGTAGTTTTTTGTTTTTGGAAATCGGTTGGAAATGGAAAATGAAAATCAGTTGTTTGAACCCCAACATTCTTCAAAATATATTTTGATTCGGAAGGACACTATTACTTTGAGAGTCATACTTGTTTCTAACATTTGTAACTTATTTAAGTTATGTAACTAACATCTACAACACAAGTGGTTAGTCTTAAAGGCGCAGTAAGAAAAAAACATAGCACCTTCTCAGTCTGGTTTCAAGTGTTACTTCCAAAAATCAGCTGACAGTGAATATGTACACAATGATTTTCTTAACCATGATATCTGTGTGTTAATAAAAATAAAAAATACCCTACTAAATCACTGAAAATAGGTCTGTAATAGGGGATGTATTATGTGATGTGGTTCATGCCACTGATCTACTCTAGCATTCTCTTCTCTACATTTGAAACATGAGCTAGTTATACTTTGATTAAATTAGATAGCCATATATTCGTGAGCCAAGGACTGACAAATCTCCCTCTCTGTTGTTTTGAAGGTTTTAGTTTGAGAATCCCCCCACAGCTCTAATAATGAAGAAAAATGACAGGATTGTTTTTTTTTTTAAAGCACGATTTTTTACCTTAAAATAATGTTTCCAAAACCGTATCAGCGGTTCGTCAAGTCGTAACAGGGTGAAAGGCACTTCTGGATTCGCTTTGCGATCCTATATCTGCTATGACCGCACTATGCAAGTTTGCCAGATCGGGTCGCGTTTCTGTAGTTCGAGTGAGACATAAGAAATTTGACAAATTTGTCACAAATTTCTCAAATTTGTGACAAATTTGACTTGCTTTACGTCAAGCGTTACAATAGTCATTATTTAGTTTTTCTTCGTTTCTGATGTCGCAATACATCATACTTTCATGAAATCATGCAACATACTCTACCTTGTCTGTGGACATCGCTCATTCCAAAGCCGATCCAGCGAGCGTGCGTGCGTCAGTAGCTGCGGTAGGCTAAAGTATTTACGACAGCGGTAATGGACAATTCCGCTTCCAACCTGTAGGGCGACCGCAGAGGAAAAGTTCTTTAGTGTTGCGTTAATGATAGCTTTGTCTTTCAGTAGCAGTATTTAAAAGCTTTTATATTGCTGTACAATATCAGATCTCATCTCATTTTCAGTATTGATAATGATAACACTGAAGAAGTATGCAACCGAAATGTTATGGTAAATACAATAGTATATAAATGTGATATTGTCATGGCAAGAGCCAATATTAGGAACATTTTCACATAAGCACCTGCGCTTAAGAGTCTGATGCATGTTTTCTCACAAACAAAATCACTGCGAGCAGAGTGAGAATGTGTTAATCACAGTTGAAAAAAAAACAGACAGCTGATCCTCAGAGAAACTCCTTTATCTCTAAACTGCACCTATCATTTCTAGTTGAAATGTGTTCAAGACATAACAAGATTTTCTTAAGAAATATGGTGGCGAGTGAATTTACGCACTCAAAAAAAAAAAAGAGCAGTGAGTCATTCTACCCTGATATAATGAAGAGGTTTGTTTGCATCTCAGTGAGAAGAATATTCCATGAATGTGTCCAGCGTTAGAGATGGGAGTGGGAAGACTGGGTGCCTGTTACTATGTTCCACACTGAATCTAAATAAATACACCTAAAAAAGTATGGGTGCTGGCCATGTTTCCAAATTGTTCTTCAATAAGAAGACTCTTCTGAATCCCGTTTCCTTTGGGTCACGGCAAAGTCTCCATTGACGAAAAGCTTTTAGAGCAATTTTCAAATTGCAAGTTCAGTTTTAAGAGCTCTTTTTTATAAGCTCATGCTGATGATTGTGGTGGCACATTGAAGCTTTATGAATACATGTCTTTGTGCACTTTATTTGAATAATATGAAACCTGAGCATTTACATGCACTGAGATCCCAATTCATCTGTTTGACCTCCTCCACTTCTGTTAAATCATACATCAGTACATACTGCACTTATGTATTTTAAGGGTGGTTTGCCTACTGACTGCCAAATGACTAAAGAAACGTTATCAGCAAGATGGTAGAAAACTGTACATTACCACCCACTGCTACTCAACGACGTAAATAAGCGCAGTTACAATAGCTAAATGTGTGGGAGAGCTTTGCTATAGTGTGATGATATTGTATTGCAATAGGTAGCACTTCAAAGTCAATGCCATCAATACTTGTTAGCACATTATTTGTAATTGAAAGCGTTTAATGACAATATGGTTATGGTTACACTTAAAATAGTTACAAAATAGCTGTATGAGATGATACAAACTTACACCATTAATCGTACCCAGCATATATGTAAAATGTTACCTGAGGGATAGAAAGAGAGAGTGAGAGAGAAAGGCTGCGTTTACACTTGGCATTAGCATGCGATCACCGTGATCTGATCAAGCAGATCGGATCATTAGCCAATCAGGACACGGTGCGTTTACACATGTCCACATCATGTGGCTTCTGTATCTGGATAACAGATCGGATCTCGCAAAAAAGAAAAAAGGAAAGCAAAGCCGACCTGAAGTGGTGGGTTTTCTTTTAAAAACAGTTTTCAGTCGGGGGACATTTTACAAATCTCGCAAAATGAGGATGATGAAGAGGCTGCAAGTACTAATAATGTGGATAGATGTCGTAATGGAAACGGTACAGAGAAACCTATGGGTCCGAGAACGTTGCCAGCTGTGGTGGGAAAAATGTGCATTCTTTACAGAAAATGAATGGTTCTGCAACTTTCGGGTGCGAACTGCGAAGGCAAACATTTCAGTATATTTGCGATGTAGCCTACATGTACTTTGCACTCGACCGTAGCGCAAAACCACACAGCTCTCAGTTCCAGAGAGAGAAGGGGAATAATGACAGTGGGCGGGGTTTTGTGTGACGTCCACCTGTGAATGCAGACACGATGGCTGGATTGCGTTTACATTACACTGAGATCCGATCACAATGCGTCCTCGACTACCTCCGCACCTGGACACGCTGATCGGATAACATTCCGATCAGAAGCGCGTTTACACAGCATGTCTTTTCAATGTGTATGTGGACAACATCCGGACACAGGTCACATGTTAATGCCAAGTGTAAACGCAGCCAAAGAAAGTGTAGAGTGAAAGAGACAAAGAAAAGAGGAGGCAAAGAAAGAGTGCCCCAAGAAAGGGACCCAGAGGAAAAGAAGACCGGGAAAAAGAAGAGACCGAGCAACTGTTACAATCATCTTTGATCCCTTCCTTGACCATGTGACTGCAACCCAAATGTGAGACATTCAAACTGACCAATCAGATAATTACAACTTCCTCCACCGTACTAAAGGTGACCATTAGACCCCCCTGGTACACACATTTGTGTGGCAGGCCTTGATCACTCTCAGCACCATTATGGTAAGAAAGAGGGGTTTCAAACAGTAAAGCAAATGTCTTTGTTCATTTCCAAATACCTTTGATTATTTTCAACCCTACAATATGATATGGTAAATAAATTCATCCTGACCTGCACTAAAGCGTTTTGAGCTTATCCACTTCGACCACTTCCAGAGGTAGTCGAAAATGCATTCGGCCAGATTGCTTTCGTAGTGTAAACGCTCATGTGGTCGATGTTTGAACAGCCACAAAAGACCATCTACTCTCCGTACCGACCTGATGCGTAAACATTATGGGAAGCGCTCTAACCAGACGGGATTTAAACTTCGCTGGCTAAAGACCTAAGTTTGGTTTGAAGAGGAAAAACTGACCAAGCACAATGTTCTCTCACCATTCCTGATTTCTAACACTCACAGCGGCTGCCAGAGCAGAAACTAAAGCTGCTGCTCTCCGTATGTTATTATGGTGTCTCCGGTCGCGTTCATATGTGAATTGTGTGAGCTTATTTCATCCATTAGATCAAAATATATGAAAAAGCTCACATTTTCCTGCCCATAGACCCCCCACTCGAAGAAATCAGGACAGAAGTGGTTAAAAATAGACAAATAAAACGGATTAAAACACCAGGTGTAAACAGGAATGTGTCTCCCTCGTCTACTTGTGATCCGATCAACCAAAACGCATTTTAATACCAGGTGTAAGCAAGGCCTTAGACTCACAAGGCCTCAAACGTGTCAGCTATCTCCTTTACTTCCCAGCAGGAGGCACTGTGAGTCAAACATTCATCATATATCATGTATCAGTTTGAAGAGTTACATGATAATTCATACTTCAAAGTACTTAGGTTATGTAGTTGCTGTTTCCCCTGACGTACATCACTCCTTATGAGTAAGAGAGCATTGCAGGTTTGATTAAACACAGATGTGTTAAATTATAGTGAGACAGACATTGATCTCATAGAATAATATAGTCTGTTTTGATTGACCACTGAATCTTTCAGTTTCACTCTGAACATGTTTAGAAGGCTTTATTCTCTTTATTGGACAGAAGCGTTCTGTGGCAGGGTGTAAACACCAGGAATCACATGAGTTGCAGGCTCACAAAAACACAGAGCTCTCAGGATCAGCACTTTTTTAAGGTCACTATTATTGTCTGCCCTGGAAGAGAAGGCAGTACTGAACAATCAGGAAGAGATGGGATTTTAAACGGCAGAAGTAAAACTATAGGATTGAGATCACAAACCGCCATTCAGTTGCTCTCGTTAATATTAAAGGGTTAATTCAACCAAAAATGTTGTCATCATTTAATCACCCTCATGTTGTTCCAAACCCGAAACACTAATTTTAATGAAATCTTGCAGCTTTCTATCCCTCCATTGACAGTCTACACAACTACCACTTTGATGCTTCAAAAAGTTCATAAGGATATCGTAAAACTAATTCATAATTGAGCGGTTCAGTCCAAATTTTCTGAAAGACATGATTGCTTTATATGATGAACAGATTTAATTTAGGCTTTTATTCACAAATAAACATTCATCAACTCGCTCATCAGTTGTGGTAAACGGAAGCTCAGGCATGTTGGCTTGACGTGCGAGAACCAATGAGGTTCATTCTCATGTGTTACGCAGCACGTTTGAGCTTCTGCGAGAACTAGGGGTGTGACGAGACCCTTATCTCACGAGACAAGACGAGACACGAGATTGGGTTCACAAGAACGAGACGAGACGAGATTTTTGCACAATATTTGATAGAAATCCTCAATGACAAAATTCATGACTGGAAAAATAGTCTGCAGGTGGATTTTGAAATGTTTTAACTAAATCATCTTGTAATGAATGTCATTTCAGTTCTACTTTATGAGTATGAATTATCAAATACATTGAAATACAACAATATAGAAGCACTGTAAAGGTTTTAACACAAACTCAACTGACTGGCTTCTCTCAAGTATGATTTCACACGAGTCTCTTCAGACCTTACTGTACATTATGAGCTTCCAGAACTTCTGATTGAGGCTGTGTGTGACCTCCAAATGAAACTACTTTCCACAAATTGAAAATAGAAATAAAAACAGTATAAATCAACAGTTTTTCTTATTAGTGCAAACGATAATTAAGTGCAAGGGCAACCATAATCAAAGTAGGCCAACTCTCTCTGTATTCAAAGTGCAAACAGAGACCAAAACAGAGACCAGAGCCACAACTACAACGTCCAGAGATAGGTTTGATATTGGGAGATGGGCTATTGTGTGCAGTCTATTGGGAGACGGGTTATTGTATGCAGTCTAATTTGCGCGCATCGTGTTTACTTTCACTTTCACTCCATAGTGGCGGTGCTGAACGCGCGTTCTACAAGATAAGGGGCCATTCACACAGAGGGCGTTTTTGCTTTGTAAAATGCGATACTATGTAGAATGGGGGAACTGATTTTAACTTGAGCGCCGCGTTTTTAGAACGCTGTGTCATGCGCGAGACGCTGCAAAAGATGCAAGACGCGAGCGCAAGGTTACACATCAGTCTAGCACGTTTACATAGAAAAATAATGGAAAAGTACCGCACTGGAATGGAAAAAAAGGTTCTGTGTGAACCGCCCTAAGACATCTCAGATCGACTCTCTGTTGCACAACAAATCCTCAGCCATCGTAACGCGATCAGTGAACTGATTCCTGCTGCACTGTCACAGTCTGTGTGCGACTGCAACTCGTGCTGGATGAGCAGAGGAGACGTTTACAATAGGAAAACGACAGTGGAGGCGGCCGGTGCCGCGGTGTACACCGTAATGTGAATGTAGCGGTGGCATATTCTATTCTAATTATGGCGATATCGCGAGACAGCTTTTCAGTCGACGAGACATCTCGTCACATTTTAGTCACACCCCTAGCGAGAACCAATGAGGTTCATTCTCATGTGTTACGCAGCACGTTTGAGCTTCTGCAAGAACCAATGAGGTTCATTCTCATGTGTTACGCAGCACGTTTGAGCTTCTGCAAGAACCAATGAGGTTCATTCTCATGTGTTACGCAGCTCGTTTGAGCTTCTGCAAGAACCAATGAGGTTCATTCTTATGTGTTACGCAGCACGTTTGAGCTTCTGCGAGAACCAATGAGGTTTATTCTCATGTTACGCAGCACGTTTGAGCTTCTGCAAGAACCAATGTGGTTTATTCTCATGTGTTACGCAGCACGTTTGAGCTTCTGCAAGAACCAATGAGGTTCATTCTCATGTGTTACGCAGCTCGTTTGAGCTTCTGCAAGAACCAATGAGGTTTATTCTCATGTTACGCAGCTCGTTTGAGCTTCTGCGAGAACCAATGAGGTTCATTCTTATGTGTTACGCAGCACGTTTGAGCTTCTGCGAGAACCAATGAGGTTCATTCTCATGTGTTACGCAGCACGTTTGAGCTTCTGCGAGAACCAATGAGGTTTATTCTCATGTTACGCAGCACGTTTGAGCTTCTGCAAGAACCAATGAGGTTTATTCTTATGTGTTACGCAGCACGTTTGAGCTTCTGCAAGAACCAATGAGGTTCATTCTCATGTGTTACGCAGCTCGTTTGAGCTTCTGCAAGAACCAATGAGGTTCATTCTCATGTGTTACGCAGCACGTTTGAGCTTCTGCAAGAACCAATGAGGTTTATTCTCATGTGTTACGCAGCACGTTTGAGCTTCTGCAAGAACCAATGAGATTCATTCTCATGTGTTACGCAGCTCGTTTGAGCTTCAGCAAGAACCAATGAGGTTCATTCTCATGTTACGCAGCTCGTTTGAGCTTCTGCAAGAACCAATGAGGTTCATTCTCATGTGTTACGCAGCTCGTTTGAGCTTCTGCAAGAACCAATGAGGTTCATTCTCATGTGTTACACAGCTCGTTTGAGCTTCCCTCAATAACCAATGAGGTTCATTCTCGTGTTACGCAGCACGTTTGAGCTTCTGCAAGAACCAATAAGGTTCATTCTCATGTGTTACGCAGCACGCTTGAGCTTCTGCAAGAACCAATGAGGTTCATTCTCGTATTACGCAGCACGTTTGATCATATAAAGTGATCGTGTCTCTTCAGAAAATTTGGACTAAACCGCTTGATTCATAAGTATTAGTTTTACAGTCTCTATATGAACTTTAAGCGTCAAAATATCATTATTAATAATAATAATAGCCTATATGTGTGTGTGTGTGTGTGTGTGTACTGTATTAATTACATTTAAGGGGAAGTAAAATGGCATAGCATAACTGAAAGTTTTAGAAATAGGAATATCAGAAGGAAAGTGGGAGGGCGACACAAAGACCAAAAAAAAAAAAAACATTAGCAGAGTAAAATACATTTTGTATCTGTATGCAAATTCAGTGGCCAAGCAAAAAGGGCAACATCGTGTGGAGGACTGAACCAATAGTGTGGCTAGCTTGTGTTGCCTGGTCTCCTTTTACAGCTTCCTGCCATGTATGCTATTTTAAAGACACACAGCTGCACCTGACAATTTCCTGCAGAGAGGGCAGGGCTGCACACTCCACAAACAGAGAGGGAGAGAGAGGGCGGAGAAGAGAAAAGGCGAGAGGAGAGAGAGAGCAGACAGATGAGTGAAGAGAGGCATCACATCTGAGACAATCTGCGGCACTGGGGGTCCTACGCAAGTCTGTCTTTCATCAGCAGGGTCGGCTCAACTGACACACAGTAAGCAAAGTGACAGACTGCATTGAAGTGACAGTGCATGTTCCATGGAGACAGAAAATCCGGGGATCAATAGCACTGGAATACAGCCAATGTCGGGATTTCATTTCTACAAAGGGTACTAAAGCAATACAAGTGGACTGCTGGGACATGTGGCAACTGAAGATCAGACTGAAACCACACTAGCATACACATCTATAAGAGACACTTCTGAAGGCACAGTTCTCCGTAGCTCGGCTCCATCATCTAGAACTGCTGGTTTCATTAAGAACGAGAACCTCTTCTGGAATCCAGGACATTTGCTTTGGCTTTACTTGTGTCAAGTTCTCTGCCATCCGAACAGGATCTCTGTGTCGTGCAGTTAGGAGGGTATGGTTGATCTTCAGGTCGGACGTGAGGCCTGCTGGTTCCCATGAAGAGGTTTGGCAGTTTGCGTCGGACAAAGAGGCGCAAGGACGACGAGCTGCTCACCGGGAGACGCCAGTCAGAGTCGCCATGTCCGTCTGGTACGGTACTTATCAGGATATGTCTCTGTATAGAGCCTTCAGCTAGACATAACAGTATTGATATTTGTCTGGCAGTGGAATGTTACAGTCTGCCTTGTGCTATTATGAGGCAGGCGTTGACTGTGTTGTTCGTCAAATAATCTATCAATTGGTCCGATATGTACAGTATATGTGTATGTTGTATAAAGTGCCATGACACATTGTTGTTTGAACTTGACCAATCATTCATGATCTGCTGACTTGGCCACTATTTTTGTGTGTCAAGATCATTGAAATAGACATTCCAGTGTAGAGGTAAAGGCCGTTACAGTTGGTCGGCATGGTCCACATTGAGCCTGTGTATTATGTATGTCTTTATTAATCACTTGGAAGGTAAACTCTTTTCAAAACTAATTTGGTTCAGGGTTGACCCCGAAGCCGTCAGCTGATGCCTTCGTCACAGTGATGCAAACACAATGTGTTTGCTGTGTTCCATTAGGAGTAAATCAAGGGATACCACATTCACCTGTAAGGTTTTAATGCCATTCCTTGATGCGTTTTTTTAATTGATTACTAAACTTAAATTGAACTGGATGCATGAACTGGAAATGAACACTATGTTTTGCTATTGCATACTATGTTATATCGAAATGCATACTATATTAAGAACGTAAATGTAAGAATATTGAGTCATGTCACATGAAGCTGTAAAACTTGACTTTGGACAGACTTGAAGGTGATTGTAATTTATTTAACGTTAAAATACTTTCACGTATCCCATCTCAATATGCAGAGACAACTAAGTATGCAGTTCCAATGAGGTTAAGCTGTAAGTTGATTTCCACTAAAAGTATAAACACTATGGGACAATAAAAACATTATCTTGCTTGTTTGGGTTTCCTGACCACCCCAACATAACGATAGCGATATTAGCTTAACCAATGGCATGAGTTTGGGGCGGGACTATCTGTTGGCTGAGTAATGGAAGACGAGGGTGATGTTTGGTAAATCTGTTTGGAAAGCCAATATTTTTTCAATACTGTATGCCACTGCTAGTAGTGTAGAAATTAAAGTTTATGCCTTTAAGGAACAAGTACATTTGGTCTTGCCTTATAATTACTTTCTCTCAATGTATTAAGGCAGTCAGTTTTTATGGATCTACTGCATGTCCAGTATGTCTGGATACGCGTACACATGCACTGAATCAGATGATGGGTCACATTATATCAGCCTGACTGGAGAGTTGTATTAGAGTTGCAGTGGTGTCCTAAGGGGCTTCACTGTGTGTCACATGAAATAGTGTTCCTGACGCAAACCAAACAGGCTCAGGTTGCCTCACCACACTTTCAGTTGAATCCAAAGTTTGATTTAGGTTTATGTTCAGGCTTAGGGTATAGGTTAGGATTAGAAGATTGATTTTCAGAAGCAGTATGTTTCCTGACTGACTCTGACATTGATTTTTTGCTGAATAAGAGCCATGGAAGTGTCTGAAAGCTTTAGCCTCCGTTTCTCAAGTTCCAGCCGTTGAAAGCATGACAAATAGTCTTCTCGCTCAATATAGTTAAGTTATTAGGATGTGCTGTGTGAAATAGCATGCAGGAATGTGTTGATATCAATGTACCATGACAGGTACTCAAATAACTGACAAGGATGAAAACATAATGTAAAACAGCATGCACACAATTAGATTAGATGACACTAATTTCTTCAAATGGGTCAAAGGCTTTGTGGCCATATTTCAAACTATATAATCACATCAGTATTATTGAACTGAATTAAGACATGCAGTCATCCTTCAGGTCTCACAGTAAATGGTGTCATCAAATAGTCTAAAACCAGAATCCCTCACTTAAACAATTCACTAACATTACCATGGAAAGAAGTCGAACTGGTCTGAGAGCCTGCCAGCATACACACTAGAGGTCTGACCCTTTGCTGTGAGTGAGTGTTATCTGCCCTTGTGGAATGTGTAGCAGTGGCAAGGCTAAAATAAGAAGCTAACGCAGCAACACACCAAACAGGTCTAAGCCAGCTGGGAGAATGTGGCTAAATGTCAGGAGATAGTTAGGAACCCAAACTCATGTTCATGTGCACACATAATGGCTTTTTATGCTTACTGCCCACATATGCTTTATGAGAAGTGTAGTTTGGGTCCAAGCTCAATAGCAGGGGTGGGGAACCTTGGTCCAGGAGGGCCACTGTCCTGCAGAGTTTAGCTCCAACCCTGAAAAAAACTCACCTGATTGTAGCCTTAGTGATCCTGAAGACATTGATTAGCTTGTGCAGGTGTGTTTGATCAGGGTTGGAACTAAACTCTGCAGGAGGGTGGCCCTCCAGGACCAACGTTCCCCACCCCTGCTCAATAGAGGTTGATATTGGGGATTTATTGTAGTGTATCTTCATCCAACAAGCATCCTTCAATATGCGTTGCTACTAGTGAAGCATCAGTGATACAGTTCGTATCTCAGCAAAACTGTTCTCATAAGCTCCTCACATCTACTGACATAAATCAAGCGGTGACAGAGAAAGCTTGTAGTGTATTTCATGCAACCACCTAGCCAGTATGCTGGAGGAAGAGGCCTGGAGGGATGGAGAGGCTGTTATGACGAAGACTTAAGATGTGGTCAGGCCATTGACAAGCCCATTGTCAAAAAAGTGCCTCAGGGATAAAAATGTTTTTTGCCAAAATGAGTAAGCATTTTTTTTTTACTTCCAGTTCCACTGACCTTAAATCAGTGGGTATTCTGAAGTGGTTTTAGAATAAAATAGAATGAGGCATTTATATAGCGCTTTCATATGTACTACTGTACACCCATACAATCATATCAGGGGGTCTCTCCTCAACCACCACCAGTGTGCAGCATCCATTTGGATGATGCGACGGCAGCCACAGTACAACGGCGTCAGTACGCTCACCACACACCAGATACAGGTGCAGAGAGGAGAGAGAGTGATAGAGCCAATTCAGTGGATGAGGATTATTAGGAGGCCATGATTGGCAAGGGCCAATGGGTGGAGTTTGGCCAGGACACCGGGGTTACACCCCTACTCTTTACGAGAAGTGCCATGGGATTTTTAATGACCACAGAGAGTCAGGACCTCGGTTTTACGTCTCATCCGAAGGACGGTGCTCTTTTACAGTATAGTGTCCCCATCACTACTCACATACTGGGGCATTAAGACCCACACAGACCACAGGGTGAGTGCCCCCTCCTGGCCTCACTAACACCTCTTCCAGCAGCAACCTGGTTTTTCTAGGAGGGGTACCATCCAGGTACTAACCAGGCTCAACCCTGCTTAGCTTTAGTGGGCAACCAGTCTTGGGCTACAGGGTGATATGGCTGCTGGTTTTTGGTTAAATAACAAAAATAAGGTCTGTGGTTATCACAAACTTTTTCTTTCTTTTTTTGGCATAGATGCATAAGTAATACCCCCTTCATGATTTTTTTAAAAAGCTTTTACTTTTCTTGAAAAAGGCAGTTGCTTACAAGTGGGTAAATGAGACTACAGAAAGACAATAAACACATCACGCTGTTTAATGAACGACAAGATAAATAGATAAAGACTGGAAATAAATACTGAAAAGCACTGTCGTTTGCACTGTCCTGCAGAGTTTAGCTCCAACCCTAATTAAACACAAATGAACAAAGCAATCAATGTTTTCAGGATTACTAGATAGATACAGGCAGGTGAGTTGTTATCAGGGCTGAAGCTAAACTCTGCAGGACAGTGGCCCTCCAGGACCAGAGTTGCCAATCCCTGCCCTATGGTCCCATGGACTTAACGGACATGCACACACGGCAATAATTGTAAGTCCACAAGACCGAAAGTGCATATGAATTGTGCCATTTTGGACAGGGCCAAAGGGTTGTTGGAAGCTAGTTAGATGTGTTCCAGTGTATGTAACATATTTTGTTGATCCTGGAACAACATTCCCATCTGAAAATTTAATCATAACCAGATCCTTAGCCCTAAAACCTAACCTTACCCGTAATTTATCCCAAAAATCAGAGGGAAATGAAATGTGAATAACACTGATGCACCTAACCCTGCTTGTAATCCTAAACTTGACATAAACTGAAAACTTGTCTTTTTTTAATCTGACTGGTTTGATTGGAATGTTGTTCCAGGATCAACAAAGATGTTGATCCAGGTACATATTGCACTTGGTAAAATCAGGTTTGCTTAACGGTGGTCATGTTGAAGTCATACAACCCTGATGTAGTTTGTTTATAGTCTATGTTTAGCTTTTGAGTTGTATTTAGGCTTCAAAATTGGAACTAAACTCAAAAGTCATTAAATGTCAATGCGGTCCTTTTCAAACTGCGCTTAACTCTGGGCTTTAGTTGTTCTGAACCCCGTTTTAACACTTCAGAAGCGGGGATAGTATCGCTTTTTTACCCGGGGCTATGAAGCCAGTTATGAAAACAGGGTTAGCACATATTTTGCAGTGTTAACCCCACTTCGCGGTTAGGTTTAACCTAACCTGGTACCAAACGTGCACAGTGGGAAACAATGTCGTGCTAGTATGTTACAACTACATGCTTAGCAACAGACATGCAATCATGTCCCTCATATTCACCTGCTTTGGACAGTGACAGAAACACAGTACATATATAAACAGTTGTTTCTGCATTTGAGGGTTAAAATTTGAAACATGTGAATTGGAGTCAAGAAGATACTGTTTTTTCATACCTTTATAGTCCGAAAAGTCTATTCAAGAAAAACTTAATAGTACAGAGCAATATATTATATGAGGATGTGCAATGCTAGAGTCTTTATGTAAACAGATCACATGGCTGCATTCATCCAATCAATAACACTGACACTGCAAATATGCCAATAAAGATGTTAACCCAGTGTTTAGGAATGTACAGTGTGAAACGTCAGCTTATGAATACCCAGGATTAATTCTTAACCCTGGGTTAATTATGAAACAAGAAGCAAGATAACCCAGGATACTGTTTATCCAGGGTTTAGAATGACCCAGGGTTAATTTCAAGTGTGTAAAGTCATGAGTCTGTCCCATCAAAACCACACACTGAGGTGTGACCATGCACACGGACTCAATCTGATTCTTGAGCGACTATGTAAATGACGTTAATGACTGACAAGCAGCTACAAATCGACTAATGGAATGCCAGCATTAATTACTATCAGCCTGACCCCACGTCTCACATGGACCCTTCCTGCACAACCAGGAGGCTTGCCAGAACTAATCCTACTGTCAACACTACACTAATTGACTACAATTGTGCATTTCATAAATCAAACCATATCGTCTCATATCCTAATGATGGAAAGTCATCTTCTGAATCACTTCCCAATGCTGTGTGCAGCCAAAACCATGCCATACACATTTCCCAGTTCAAAACAGAACATTTTGATTGTGAAACATCAGTAGATCAAGCATAGTGACCTAATGTAGCCAAGCAGAGATACATGATGAGTGAGACCCTGAATATATCCAGTTGCTTCAACCCTCAGCTGAATGAATGTACTGATATGCTCCATTCTAAGCTTTAAAGTGTCCTCAGAGCACATGACCTTTTGATCATGATATGGCAGTAATAGTAGAGGCTGGTACAGTAATATATCAGTGAATGTAGTACATAAGGACGGGTTATGTCAGGACTGTCATACGAGACACCCCTGTTTGCTGTGGAATCTCTGATGAATCCAGCTCTAAACACGAGTGATTAACTCTATAGTAACATTCAATCAAAGGAATCTTCTGGGTTAAATACAAGTTAAGCTCTGTCAACCACATTTGTGACATAATTTTGATTACCACATAAAATAATTTAGATTGCATTTACATTAAGACACACCCTAGTACAAGAGGTCAGAACAATATCTAAAACTTTAAAGCCTAGCCCAAATATCTGAAACGGAGCCCCTAAGGGGACATGGTGGTAATATAGAATTCACTGGTAATATAAAATGTTTGATGGGAGGAAAAGTAATTGGTCAATGCTTTTGCGTTCTCTTGCAGATGTTTTGCGAGAGAACGCAAAAGCATTGCCAAATAATTTTCCCTCCAATCTCATATTATTTTTCTTCACCTCGTCCCTTTGTGGCTCCGTAGAAACTCTCCACTGGTTTATCTGGGCTAGTTCAATTGCTGTAACACCAATGTCTGCTTATTCTTTTTGAATTATACCTCACGAGTTCACACTTACATATAATTTGAGGGGGTAAAGTTTAATGCGTATTTGGCATGCTGTCCGGGGGGAGGGCTCCGAGCTTGGAGTTCGGCCCGAACCCAGAGTACTATGTAACCTATGTAAGTGCTTAGGACTAGAAGCGTGGAGAAGGGGTGGTGGAGGGATGCTGCAAAACTGTCAATGGGATGAGGTGAGACTGCTGAGTGTATATATACCTCTTACCATTGATTGCTGAGTGCTCTCCACTTGCGTTAATTATCTGAACGTGCTCCTCCCGAACTTTGTTAATAAAACATCATTTAATTATAAGGTTTAAATAGTATTTTAGTTCAGCATGGATTTTGGCAGTAAAGATTTTTATGAATAAAAGTGTTATTTTACTATTCTTTTACTTATTATTCATCAATAATAATAAAAATGTTTAGCTCCATATTAGCATATTAGAATGATTTCTGAAGGATCATGTGACACTGAAGACTGGAGTAATGATGCTGAAAATTCAGCTTTGCCATTAGAAATATATATATTATATTATCCAATCAGAGCGATCGTCATCGTGTAAAGCCCGCCTCAATGTTCGTGATTGGTGCCTCGATGTGGAAAAATTGGAAATGGGCTTGAATGGGCTCTTGGCCAGACGGACTTGCAGAGCAAATCTCATATTTGCCGGAAGTTCGTCAGGGTTTTCCCAGGCTACCAAACTTAGAAACTTACTTATACCCTGTTTTTCGCTGTCAAATCATGGACTGCCTAATGTTGTTGTGGGAACACCTTTCCTATGTTGCCACAAATTCAGATTTGCACTAAATGGGCTATACTCTCCTCATTTCACATCTGAATAATGATTCTATTGAAGTAAATGCACTTTTCAAATTCGGTACTAAATTTTCTTCTATATTGATGCGTCTCACAGGCTCTGGGCTTTCGACTCCCCCCACCACCCCGACGCAAAGTCCAGTTCCCCCGGTCTTCCCTATGGAGACCCCCAGTCCCACAGAGCGTGTGGAGGAACGACGCACCCGCTCTCTCTCGTCTCCCCCTGACACAGGTCAACGCTTCAGCCTGAGCACCTCCACCACCAAACCCCCTATCGCCTTGCACACCTTTAACTCTACCTCACGCCAGGTGAGTGAACATCTTCACATGTGCTTTCTGGGCTTTACTGTAGTCTTTCTGGGCTTACTGTAGTTTACCTGTGTCCCGTAGTGAAGCCAGTCATTTGTGCACCACTATTGGCACCATGTGGAATTGCAATCTGTATGTTTAAATGACTCAAGTGGGCCATAACAACATTGGCTTGATCAATTTGAGCAGGGAACCAACTAAAGGCTTTTTTTTTTTTTTTTTTTTTTAAGAGTTTGCTAGTCTTCTACACCCAACATACATTTTGATATATTTTTCAATAACAACAAATTGCTGGGCAAATGCTTTTTCTTGTTTAGAAATGTTAACAGCTCAAGCATAAAATATGTATGGACCGTTAATGTAATACTGATTGATATTTGTATCAGCGATGTGCGATCCATCTGGTGCAGCTGAGCTCAAGTACAGGCATTCTTGACAATTTGATGATGCTTGCCTGTAACTGACTATTTCGTAATTAACTTTATCATTAACAAAGGTCATCCACTGCATATAGTCTGCTTCACTTGCTTATCTAAAGACAATAATCCGTGAACATTTTTGGAAAATGTATTATTGACTTTAAAGTTTAAGTTTAAATTGCATACAGCTGCAACTGTGGGATATAGTCCTAACTATTTAAGACAATTACATTATTACACAAACATGAGAAAATATGAATGAGTTACACTTTTACTCTTTTTGTACCCTGAACCACGAACCATATGAACATGGTTTTAAAATTGGCACATTCACATTTTATGAAATTGAAAAGTTAGGCACTACATAGCAAATGAGAAATAAAGTTGCTAACTCACAATTATATGAAAGTTTTACTTTTATTGGGTTACTTCTACTGCACACACTTACCGGTATGTCCCATGGGTTGATTTTTTTTTTTTTTTTAAGTAAATTAAAAAATGTACCCCTGTTATTATTAAATAAATATTTAAAAGGACACTTTTGTTGAGGAGAAAAAACAACAAAGATCACATTAAAACTCAGAACATTTTAACCATGCTGCCTTCATTTATTATTGCTACTTTTTGTGTGCAATCCATCATATTATTAATGTATTTCTAAACAAACTGGGAATAAACAAAAACTGTTTATTTACACCAAATACGATTGGCTCCCAGCCCAGTTGTGGTGTTGTCATTTGCATAATGACCAACAATTTTGTCCCTAATAAAGATTTATCGAAAGTTTGTGTAATTTACCAAGGACTCAACGATGTCAGTGAAGAACTGAAATGTAAAACGTGATGTGCAAAGAAAAAGGTTAAGGTTTTAAAGGTTAAAAAACGGTCGTAAGAGATTTTCTATCGTGACATAGGCCTAGTTGATTAAATCTTGAGTAGCCTACGCTATTTATTAGTTTTTGTGGCTGGAACAGCCAGGCTTCCCTAATATTTTTGGAAAATTCACTGGTATGTACCTTATTTCCTGCAGCTTAAACTGTGATCCATCGTGTACTTTTTTGCAGCGACTTCCAAGAGTCGATGTATTCGACAGGGTGGTTAAATGTTGTCTATGTAGGCGCCTAGGCTTTGATAGAAAGCCACGGAGGGTGATTTTAATTTATGCATGATCAATGAATTCGCATTGCGTTGTTTGGATGCGCGTTCGCTTCGTGTGTCGTCCAATAGAGAGCGACAGAGCTTTAACAAGGGCAAAATTATCGCTTCAGATGCAGACTCAGAGTTGACATTACACGCTCAAAATGAAGTAGGCTCTACTCTACCTGTGCCGACTCGTGTGATCTGAAGAAGAATACAGACGTATAAACCCCGATAGACTCGGACTGTTCCACTGTCACCTCTGCGGGGAAGACCGTCATTTCAACACTGCGCACTGAATCTGTAACTGAAACCTGTGCCTGGAGAACATTATAAACTTAACATCACTCTGCCTTGTGGTGAACAGACTGCAGACTGCTTGCGTTGTGTGTTATTTATTTTATTTTTAACCAGACTGCTTGTTTGCAGATAAGCAGATTTAAAAATGGACGCTACCACTCCATAGTTTCTAATAGGGTCTAACTTGAAGTAAGTGATTATTGATGAAATCATCAGCCCGTGTCTTTGTGTTTTAGAGCGGCGTACTTGCTGAAGGCATGCTGGAAAAACTTGAACTTGACGATGAAGGTAAAGGATTACATTTATGTAATCATATTATTCATTTACATCATTTGCTTATTTTATTTAATATGCTCTTTCAAATGCAAGTTTATGGTCTATGAATAGCCTACATTCTATTTTAATCGGTTCTTTCTTATGTTTGTTGGATGTAGTGTTTTTGTATGGCTTTGTGGAAAATAGCTTTTTATTAATAACTGCATTGTATATTGATTTAAGAATATAATTGAATTAGAGTTAAAGGGATAGTTGACACAAAATTTTTAATGATTTCATCATTTACTCACCCTGAAGTTGTTCCAAGCCTGTATGACTTTCTTTCTTCTGATAAATAAGATATTAAAATATAAAATATCTTAAGCACAAAATAAGATATTTTAAGAATAAGTAATCGGCAGAAGAAAGAAATTCATACAGTTTGGAACAACTTGAGGGTGAGTAAGATGACAGAAATGTCATTTTTGGGTGAACTATCCCTTTAAGTATTAGAGTTAGGTGACTATGATTCTGATGATATCTTCTCTTTTGTTCGTTTTTCAGCTGCTGAAGAGCCAGACAGTGATATTTACATGCGCTTTATGAAATCCCACAAGTGCTATGACCTCGTTCCCACCAGTTCCAAACTAGTGGTTTTTGACACTACACTAGAGGTAACTACTACATCTCGAATGTCTTCTGTTGTCCAGTACAAGAACAGAAAGAGAAAATATTTGGTTATGGTGTTTTTGGTTATGTTCAGAATAGGAAAGTATCTTATCACTTCCTGCATGTTGTTCTGTTAACACTTTAGGCTGCCTTCTATTTTAAAAATAGTACATTGGGAATTTATACGATGCACATTTCAAACAGTAGTATGCCATATTGTTGTCCCATGTCCTCTTCATTCTGTGTGTGTCATCTAGTTATCATCATCTTGGATTATCTACATTTCTTAACTTTTGACAGCCCAGTAAAAAAAAAAGAGTTAAAATAGAGATGTTAAAAATCACAGCTTTAATTGCACCTGGTCCATTCATCACACTGCATGGTCAAGTTGCGCACATTGCATTGTGGGATATAATATTCCATGCAGTTTGCTTGATTTTATAGGCCATTCTGGTGCTCTATAAATGCAGAAAGTTGCATATTGTACATACTAAACCACTGAATAAATAAAAAGACTAGTATGTCATTATACTTTTCTGAATATACTAGCTTTAGTATGAGTCGTAGGTTCTATCTTTCAGTTTTGATTCTCAGTTTAAACCCATATTTTTTAAGTCATTATGGTTAATGTTTCATAAGTAAATCAATCTCGAGGTGGTGAAATGGACGGGGTCTCTTTGAAGTGTATGGGAAGTGGTCATAAAGCTAGTTTGTTATGGTTAATCAGTAATCATGCGGAGGTATGTGCTGTTATTAGATTTTGGGCTAACACACCCTTTTAACTCATTGACCTGTTGACTTTCCGCTGGCTGCGGGCCAGTTTGAAACATTAAAGGCTTAGGGAAGAGAAGATCAGTGCAATTTAATGCATAGACTTTATATTGGGGGAGTGACATGATGTACTTGTTGTACTTCTTTCTGAAGTTTCCGAAATGAGGACGTGTTATGCCTGTTTGCATTGTGAACTTATAAAAATGCTGTGTTTATGGGCCATATTTTGAAAAAGCCTTTATAGTGAATTCCAAGTAAATTTTTAATGGATAGCTGAGCTGGTCTAAAGTTGAGCTGGAGACTATCTGTGTTAGAAATGTTGCGCCAAGGGCCCAAAATGCGGCAAATGTGAGTAAAAAATAAAACTTTACACACTAGAGGACTGATGGCTTTATTGGTCAAATGAAGAATGAACCACTTGCTGATGGAAGTGAAATATAGAAACTGAAGTCTACTAAACATTTTATAGACTTCTAACTTCTTCGTCATCTTGATCTATGATGCCTAATATATTGAATATTCTTTGCATTAAACTATTAAATAAAAGTATAATTAATACAAGTTGTTATTCATTAAGTTCCTTTCCTAAGCTCAAGGTCGCTTTTCAATAAATAAGCAATACTGTAGTTTAAAAGGAGGAAAATCCCTTTTAATCAACACAGAATACAACTGGTAAGAATTGTTTTAGGCCAAATTTTCTTGTCAGGTGTGGTAATGTTTTGGAGCCGTGGTTGCACTCAACTCATTGTGTGTCCTGTGATTTTTGGCTCACATGACCAGTTTCTCAAGAAGTGTTTTAAAAAGGCATCTAAAAGAAGGATTGTTTTGTGAATCCTTTGTTCTCTGCTAGGTAAAGAAAGCTTTCTTTGCCTTGG
The DNA here is from genome assembly GCF_949152265.1 of Phoxinus phoxinus. Classification (NCBI taxonomy): domain Eukaryota; kingdom Metazoa; phylum Chordata; class Actinopteri; order Cypriniformes; family Leuciscidae; genus Phoxinus; species Phoxinus phoxinus. The sequence goes on along the minus strand of NC_136880.1, from coordinate 19,375,499 downwards.
TTGCTAATGGAGTTCGAGCTGCCCCATTATGGGAAACCAAAAAGCAAAGCTTTGTGGGTGAGCAATGACACACACACACATACACTCACGCTCTCACCTGCATTCCTGTCGTTCTTTTCACTGGAGTTATGTCTTTTTTTTCAGCCATACAGACAGAAAATGTTTAACCTGCTAGTCCATTTAACTGGATTAACACCTTTTGTCTTGGAATTATTCAAAAACGTAGTAATTAATAATCAAATAAAACATTGCTTCAGGACATTTTTTGCTCACCTGTAACATAATTGGACATGCTTAGATTAGCAAGCTAACAATAATATGTAAATTGGTTGAAATTCCTTGCTCTCTCCTTCCTGTCTGGATTGTTTTGAATTGCAGTTCGATATAAGCCAGCCATGATGGAATGTGCTGGTGTTTTTCACATTTTCTGTGCTGATATTTTAGGAGAAAGTGGATTTAAACATGATCAAATTAGTTAGAGTACTACACTCTTGTTAGAAGCTGAAAATAAAATCATAAAAACATAAAGGACATTGGATGTATAGAACTTTGAGAATTCTCCAGGCACATAAGTCAGCATGCTAACAGAAGGTTTTACTCTAATGATGGTGTGTTTCCCGACAGGAATGTTAACCATCACAGACTTCATCATCATACTGCACAGATACTACAAGTCCCCGCTGGTAAGGATTCAGACATCACGGAAACAGTGCTGGTTTAATGGCTGTTTGTTCAGATCTACAAATGGAAGTGCCATTTTTGCCATGCCATTTCTCCTTCATGTATTCACTTAAAGGGGTGATGAACTGAGAAATAAAATTTTCCTTGAGCTTTTGACATATAAGAGGTCATCATACTATAAGAATAATCTTCAAGTTCTTTTATTGACACCAGGCACAGCAAACGACAGGTTTTACAAAGTGGGGATCTATGACGTCAAAGGGTATCAAACACCGCCTCCGCAGAAGACGATGAACGGCTACTTACTGTTGCCTGTTTAGCCCCGCCCACCGATTTGTGCATTACATGAAACTCATTATAATATGCAAAACTGTTATCCAATTATAGTAGGGGGCGTTTACTTCCAAGTCTTCAATGCGGCACGCCCATAAAAACCGAGCGTTTAAGGAGCTAGGCTCAAAACCAGGTAGAAAATAGACCATTACTTATTCATTTTGATGTTTTTGAATGTAAAAACCAAGCGAACGTCATGAGTTGACCTCAGACAACAAATATTAAAAATGCCAGTTCATGACCCCTTTAATGAATGCTCACCTGACAGGAGGAATGTTTGTCCATTTTAAAATTAAGTCATATTCTGTAATGTATGCTTCAGGTACAAATATATGAGCTGGAGGAGCATAAAATCGAGACTTGGAGAGGTAAATATGTTTTCAGGTCACCACTTCTTACTCTCATTTGTTATGTAACTGTCACACAATAGGCATTTATATTTTTTTTTGTTTTTTTCACTGAAGGGATAGTACACCTTGAAAATGAAAATCATGTTATTTACTCACACCCATTTTTGTAAATAACACACACTTTTTATTTATTTTCATTTTCATTTTTGGTTAACTTTTTCATTTCTGCTTACATCAACAGAGCTTTACTTGCAAGAAACGTTTAAACCCTTAGTCAACATATCTCCAGATGCAAGGTGAGACACTGGGTCATATTTTTGTAGACCGTGTTTTATCATTCCTGTAGGAAACTCTGAAGCGAAGACCAGGAGACTCGGGTGTATCTTCAGAAGGATTCTTTATTGAGAACGTGCTGCAGTTGTACATATTTTATGTGCATTCAGTAGTCAGTCCTTAAAGGTGTTAATCATACACACAGCCTCACATGTGCCCAAAGCATCTAAAGACAATAGTTGTTGTTGTTTTTTGCTGTCCCCCCCCCCCCCCCCCTCCAGTATATTTGATGCTGTTTACTCACTCATCAAAAATAAGATCCATCGCTTGCCAGTGATCGATCCAGTCACAGGAAACGCCCTGTATATCCTCACACACAAGAGAATCCTCAAGTTTCTGCAGCTTTTTGTGAGTATACCACTTCCTACTGATCTTTTATGCATACAATTATCCTACTTTTATAAATGGTGGTTATTGAGAACAAAACAAACTAGTGTGTGTGTTGTTGTAGGTGTGTGAGATGCCTAAAGCAGCCTTCATGAGGCAGTCTCTGGAGGAGCTGGGCATTGGCACGTACAGCAACATTGCTTTCATTCACCCAGATACTCCCATTATTAAAGCGCTGGGCATGTTTGTGGACAGGAGAGTGTCTGCCCTGCCAGTGGTGGATGTCACAGGTAACAACACACACTGCTCATGTTCTGTAATCATTCTCCTGCCAAACACATTTTCATTGTACACATCTTTGAATGTCTCATATTTGCTTTCCATCTTTTTCCTCCCAAAGGAAAGGTTGTGGACATTTACTCCAAATTCGATGTCATTGTAAGTTGTGCTTTTAATATACTACTTAAAGTTGAAGAATAACTACTTAAAGATTAATACAGCAGCTTTTTACCACAATTTCATTATGAAAGATTTTTCATGAGTTATAAATATAAAAGGATCCCATAGAAAATAAAATTTGTGTTTTCTGTGCCTGGAAAGTCATGGATATTTCTATATTGATTTTTTTTTTTTTTTTTTTCTAGTTCTCAATTCTAAAATATTTCATCAGCTAGATTGTGAGACTTGGATTGGAATAATTTAAAATAACTGTTTCCTTTTTTTACTATATTATAAAATGTATTTTATTCCTGTGATGCAAAGCTGAATTTTCAGCTTCATTATTCCAGTCTTCAGTGTCACGTGATCCTTCAGAAATCATTCTAATATGATGATTTGCTTTATTATTATTATTATTATCAATGTTCAAAACATTTGTGCAGCTTAATACTTTAATGAAACCATAATATATATTTTTTTCTGGATTCTTTGATCCAAAAAGTTAGTTAAAAAGAATAGCATCTATTTGTAATATAAATCTTATGTAACATAGTACATTTATTTACTGTCGGTCACTTTGATGAATTGAATGCACCCTTGCTGAATAAATGTATTAATTTCTTTAATATATGTCATATATCTATTCATCCCATCAAATCCATTTGTATCCATTGAATCTAGTTTACATTGAAATTCCATTGTCCATTGGGTACAAAACAGTAAATGTAAAATGTACCTGGAGCTATGTTTAAACAAACTGTGTCAAATATGTTTAATAATATTTCCATGCATTAAGTATGTGACGGTGCATCACAAGCATGTTTACTCATTAGGATTGATCAGTAATGACTAGTGATGTGTAGTGTATAATTCAGCTGTATGTGGAGGTTCCTATAGCGTCGCTCTGTTCATTGGTGTTGTGTGTGTGTGTGTGTGTGTGTGTAGAATCTGGCTGCTGAGAAGACCTACAATAATCTGGACATCACCGTGACTCAGGCTCTGCTACATCGCTCACAGTACTTCGAGGGGGTTATGAAGTGTTTTCGGCACGAGACCCTGGACACTATAGTGGACAGGATTGTCAAAGCTGAGGTGAGATTTACTCAATGCTCACGTCACCCATGGGAAGAACAACTCTGTTTACGTAGAGCAAACGCTACCCGCAGGAATTATGCCATGAAGTCCCACCTGAAATGGACAGTTCAGACACTTAACTCCTCAAATAACATATTTTGAATGATAAAGAAATGTGGTAATCGACAGCATACCGCAGATTCACTACATTGAAAATAATCAATTTAAATACTCCATTAAAGTCACCATGAAATCGACCATTCTTTTTTTTCTTATGGAATAGTGCAGTATAAATGTTTTATCCGTGCGCATCATCTTTAAAAAAAAAATATATTAACGTGCCCTCATAATCTTTAATCAATATAACTTCCCTTCCCTCTTGCAGCATCTCTTCTCTTCTCCGATGATGCGTTTACTGGCGCGAGGGCGGGACAACCTGTCAATCACATGACATCACAGCAATAGCAAACCACAACCATCCAATCAATTCCCCATGATCAAAATCAAGTCCCGCCTTACTTTCTTTTTTTTTTTTCTAGTCCGAGAAGCCGTTTCACTCAGATATACGTCACAATAAGGCAGAAAAGACTTTCACTTAAAATGCCAAGCTCAAAACCATTTCATTTTGATATTTCAGCGCAGTTATGACTACTTTGGTGCCGTTCACAAAGAACACGTTTTTACAATCCGTTGTTTCTCTGTGGACATCTCTGAGTGTTCCGGTTAAGCTGAACGGCCCCTGGTCGTGTTTGTAATCTGCAGGTGCACAGGCTGGTAGTGGTGGATGAGAACTCCAGCATCGAGGGCATCATCTCTCTGTCGGACATCCTGCAGGCGCTGGTACTCACCCCCGCAGGTATAGACGCACAGAATTCCTAATCCAACCCACCATTTCACTTTCCTTTTCTCCTCTCCACTCTTCCCCGGACACAATCTCCTCTCCTCGGACATCTACCCCTCGAGTGTCCCTCTCTGACAGGTACAGTCACACAGGCTGGCTCCTGATTGGCTTGTTTGATTGTGCTGAATGAGGCTGGATGTAGGTGTGTATTTCTCATATAATACACATCGTGATGGCTTTGTTACAAGCATTTGTCTGGGACTGATTTTCTTTTATAATGCAGAACGCTTGTATATGACTGCAAGTTGACCTGATATACTCTGTCAATGGCAAACAAATCAAAATGAGACATAAATAGCTGTGTGGTTCAATAGTGATTGGAATAGAGCATGTGGCACAGCACCCTCAGCGCCCCTTGTGAAGCCTGCTGGGAAAAATGCATGAAACACTCAGCATGATGGCTTTAATGTCTTGAGCTGCTGGAAGCAACACTCGTTTAAAAGCAAAAGAAATAAGAAATGTGAGCGCAAATTAAAAATGTTTGATTTCCAAGCCAGGAAAGGTTATGGAAATCATAAGCCATGGCAATACAAATCCTAATAAAGACCTTTAAAGCCATAGAAAATCGTAGAAATGAAAAACCTTAAAGTCAGAGTAAAGTCATAAAAAGTCTAATACAATTGGAAAAGGATGGAAATTGTGAAAATTAATGGGAATTTATAAGATTGTAAAAAGTCACTGTTAAGTTTTGGAAATCAATACTATCATAAAGTCATAAAGTCAGACAATTGAAGGAAATTATAAAAATTGTAAAAAAAAAAAAATTATAATAATAATAATTTAAAAAGAGAAGGTTGTGGTAAACCGTACTAACAGAAAATGCCACAGAAAATGTATGGAAATTAAAAAGTTGTTAAAAGTCAGGTAAGTAAAGGTCATTAATAAAATCTTAAAGTTGTAAATGTTTAAATCATAATTCACAAAGGTCAATCATGGAAATGTATTTATTGAATTTACATTTTTCTTATAAAATATTTAATTGGCTAGAACTAAAATTCAGTAAATTCACCCAAATTATATATATATATATATATATATATATTTAAAAGTTTTATTTTAATAATTTTATCTTAGTAATTATCAAAAATGAAAATGTCATTGGTTATTGGACCTGTCACCTAAATTATTTGTGCAAAAACACTTTATAACCGATTGATAGTTCTGAGCTTGTTTGCGTTCTGCTTAGTTGTGTGTGTTTGCACTTCCAGATTTGTTGCTGAGAGGGTTCAAAATATGCTCATCTTTTTAAAAAAAAACTTGAGTTTCCGACGAGTGTGTTATTAAAAGAGCACCGATTGACAGACAGTTTCATTAACTGAATTTCATATGATTTGCCCCACAGGTAGATGCAGAATGGACAGTGTGACTGAATGACAAGACATGCAACATTTTGGAGGTGAAAGAGAAATTCAAGAAATTCCGAGAACCAAAGAAAGTCCCAGTCTGCATTCTTGGATACAGAGATGAGGACAAGCTGAAAGCATTTTACATCCTCGTTGAAGGGCTGGAAATTGTGGCGGCGTTTGAATCTGGAGCTGTAGGAATGGACATGTGATCATAATGCACACATTACTGGACATGTTTACGGTGAGGCAGTCGTGAGAATGCGCCGCTGTACTGTACACACTGCTTTAAATGAGGCCTTCACTGACAGCGCTATATCAGGCATTGTGGGTCTGCGTTATATCATCAGGCACTGAGATCCGCTCCTGGCTGAGTGTTTGACGTGGAAATTTGCCTTAAATGAAGACCTCAGTGAGAGTTGATTGTAAAGGTTAGCAGAGACCCATAGATGTGCATGTGGTGTGAAAGCAGGTTCAAGATTCTTGGGGCAAAAATCACTGTTGGCTCAGAGAACCTGCGAGTAAATGGTGCAAATGTAGACTTATTAGACATGTGGACATTATATTTCACCTCTGTGTGAGTGTGAGTGTGAGTGTGAATGATATGAAATGATTATTTTCATAACAATCATGTAATATTACCTTATTAATTCAGTAATAATTTTCAAAATTCTCATTAGTTAGTCAAAAAACAGTAAGCAGTAAGTTCTTGTCTTTTTACATTCTGCGTAAATGACAGGCAATAGAACAAATACTATAATGCATACATGTTTATCTAAACTATATACAATTTAAAGTGTACAGTAATGAGAATAAGATGATAAATAAAATAGCAGGGAAATGCACTTAATTGTCATGAGAATTTTGTAACGAGCAAAAAAAAAAAAAAACTTTGGTCCTAAAAAAATAGTCCTCCTTTTTGTTTCTTTAAATTTTGGGGTGAAATATATCTATATTTACATATATGTGTGGTTGGTGTGTAAAACCATGTGCACTACCTGTCTTATGCACTAAAAGAGCATGAATGTCAAAGCCTTTGCACCCCAGTGATATGCTGAGCTACTGTAAATACAACATGCCATGTGACGGGTTCAAAACTGATCAATCATGTATTTTTTTTCATTATTATAACTGCTGTCAAAATTGAAGACTGTTCTGTCCAGAAAGAAAGAAATGTACTTTTTTTGTACACAGAAATGACACTATATTTTATTTTTTATGTGGTTGAGCTAAAATATATTGATAATGCATTAATATTTGTCTGAGATTTATTTATGTCATGTCACTAATGTTTGCATGCCACATTTTGTGGCTTGTTTTTTTTTTGTCACTAAGTATTCTGTCAGAACACAGAAGAACACAGTTTGTTTTGGTGATAGTAGAAGCTTCCATACACAGAGACAACTAAAGTACAGATAGTCAAATAAAAAAATAAAGATATTTGAATAAGATATAGACTTATGTATGTATAAACACATTTGACAAATTTGTATGTTCAGGTGTGGGGGGCTTGAAAATATGTTTCTCTACAAAAGCGGGGAACCACTGTTCTTTTGAGATGGCCATGTAAATGGTAAAATGGACTGCATTTATATCGCGCTTTCACAGACCCAATGGCCACCAAAGCGCTTTACATTTAGCCTCACATTCACCCATTCATACACCGACGGCGGTGTCAGCCATGCAAGGCGCTATCCAGCTCGTCGGGAGCAGCTGAGGTGAGGTTAGGTGTCTTGCTCATAGACACCTCGACACTTGGTCAAGTGGAACCGGGGATAGAACCACCAACCTTCCGGTTTGTAGACAACCTACATGAACCACTGAGCCACTGCCGCCCCATGTATGGGTTTTATTTGGGATGTCCACTAGGGGACGCTGTCCTCTGCTGTTTGACATGCTCATGGTGCAGTGCATCACTATAAAGTACTTCTTAGAGAATTATAAATATATCAATACTTTCTTTAGATTTTCATATAATTTAAATATTTTAGTACTTTCAGGTTTCATTTATTATTTTTTTTGCAGTTCTCGACTGTTTCTTCTCAACTGTGCTACGCACATTAAATAGTGTGAGTGGCCTAGTATCAAACACAGTACCAAAAATAAGCAAAATGTCCATATTAATACATTTCAATGTTTGACTATATGACCGAAAATTGCACATGCCCTTCAATATGCAGGATTATTAATATGAATATATTGAATTTCAATGGTTCTATGCTTTTAGCAGCCCGTCATTTTGATTTTGCAAAACAGTACATTCAGCACAAACCACGTTTATCCGTGCTCCAAGTCAACCTGTATGTGTCTGTGCTGTATTTTTATTTTGACCTTAAATTGTCAAGGTTATCATGTTTCATATCACGCAACAACAACAAACTCTATTTCTGTCATTTGGCATGGTAGTGGATATGTCATATGTTTGATCTTGGCGGAATAGATCTGCTATGCTGCTGCTGTAGAACAAGTACTGGACTTGCTCATCCCAATACATACATGATACACTGCTGTGAGCAAGTAAGACATGCTGCTGCTGTACAATATATTACACCATTGCAGATCTATACAGGTGGAGCTGGGGACGGTGGAGGGTTTCTGAAAGCGTGCTGCAACTCCTACAGCAAACGCTGCCCAAGTATTTGAAGGATGAACAGCGAGCTCATTGGCTACTGATACAACAGGAACCAATCAGCTGTGCCCTATAGAGATGATATGATTGCAAGCAGATTGTGTTAAAGGTGAACTAAGTAACTTTTTTACCTTAACTGATCAACTTCGGAGTCACTGGAATGGTTATATTACTTATTTTGGGTTAAATGGTGGTGGTTTCGCACCCCCCTGGTGCCCGTGAGCGGAAAAACAGCGTTTGCAACTTTGGGCCGGCGGCCCGCCGGCCTCTTCGTCTGGAAGTATCGTGTGATCCCAAGTCTCGCGAGGTAAAGAATTGCTTTTTCTGCAAAAATAAATCTGCTATAATGCTGTCATTATTGCGCTCCCTCACGCTGGAACCCGAATGAAGACGACGTTGCAAAGAGTTTCCCATCTTCTTTGATGTCGTTGATCTACTAAGCCTCTAGTGTCTGAGAATAGCCAGCGAGTTTTTAACAGTTGTTGTCAAATATCTATTCCGACGCTGCGGGGGGAGCTCTAGAGAGAAACCTCCGAGCAAAACGTGAGGATACAACAAAGAAATCCCGATCTTACTGAGGGCTGCTTTAAGGACACATTAGCCTGTGCCTAATCTAGAGTTTCATGACAGAACTTTGTATGTGCAGGATTTCTCTTCCACTCTATTTCTCGTCAAATAATTTTACTATTCTATGTAATTTTCAAAGATATTCCAGACTTTTTTTTTCAGATTAATTTTTTGCCTGTATTCATGAAGCGAGGTGGGAAAGAGAAGGGGGGTGAAATCAGGAAGACCACGTGCCAGTATTCAAACCATGGCCGATGAACGTGCTACATTTCTCTCCGAAACGGTAGGAAATTAAATTAGATTGAATGGAGGATTTTAACTGTGACACGATTATTGACAGGGCAGTTTACAGTGACATGATGCATGCGACAGATCTGTCCGTTAAAGATGACGAAGTAGTATGTCTCAAAGCTTGCCTACTTTTTTGCTACACACTCAAAAGTATATACTTTTTCTTCACAAAAAGAGTATACTTTTAGCTCGTAGTATAAGTAGGCGAATTGGGACCCAGCCCATGGCTACAGCACCATTTTTAAAATTCCAGTCATGGATGTTATGGTCAAGACATTAAAGGGGTGGTAAAATGCCATTTTCACAAGTTGTCAAATAAATCTCTGATGTCCCCAGAGTGTGTGTATGAAATTTTAGCACTTTAGCAATTTTAGAATTTATATAGCATGTTAAAGTTGTCACTTTTTGAGGGTTTGCAAAAACGCGCCCGTTTTGTGCCTGGCCCTTTAAATGCAAATGAGCTGCTGCAGAGGGCGGGGTTTCAAGTGCTTATGTGTGTTAGCAGCTGCGATTAGCTCACGCAGACTCACTAAAATAACAGAAACTGTTCTGTCTTTAATGTTAAACCGGTGTCAGACAAAGATGGAGAGACTCAAGAAGAAGTGACAACATGTAGAATGCAACAGGACGTCTCTGAATGGTTAGTTGATGAATTTATGTTGCTTATGTGGAGTTAACTATCTTCAATTAGCATATTCTGTCATGGTAATCTATAAATCGCTTGTATAGGAACTGTGATGCACACAGAGTGACTTTCTATTGCATGTGAAAAGATGGATGCTAAAGTTTGACTCAAACTCACAAATGTACTCTTATACAACAACTTTTCCTCTTCTCAACATGGACTGCGTGTTCCCGGGGGCGGGTTTATGTACATTTTAGGGTTGCTGATGTCACTAACCCCGGAGGAATGTCGTGTAGTCCCTACCAGCCGTTTGTTGTAGTCCTTTTCTTTAAAAGCAAATATCTTCCTTTGATTTGAACTTTGAGCTTTGTAACTTTGCAGATGTTGTTTATGCTCAAACAGCAACATTACACACTCACTAAAGTTAGAAAAGTGAAATCATACTTTACCACCCCTTTAATATATATATATATATATATATATATATATATATATATATATATATATATATATATATATATATTTTCAAATGCACTCCCTGGGAATCAAACCCATGACCTTGACCTATACTGTTTGAGCTGAAGGAACAATACAGTCCAGCTCTTATATTCCATGATAGTTACAGCAAAAATTATCTTCTCTAGGTTTTTATTATTATTAAGGAATACTGACCGGCTGACTGTACATTATCCCACGTATTATCTGATACCAGTGTTGTTATTATCAACCAAAGCTATTAAACTATTACAGATAATTCATCATTAGTAATATTACTTTTGTATTGTACTTTAGTACTTAAAAAAAAATGTAAAAGCTTTTTTACATTTTTAGAAATATAAAAATTATATTTTAGAAATATTAAAAACAAAATTACTAAATATTAAACTTGAATGAAAACTAAAAGACTACAATAGTAATATATTATTATTATAAATAATAATTTAGTAAAATTATTACTAAAACTAGAACTGAAATAAAATGTAAAAGCTACTTTGCATTTTTAGAAATATAAAAATTATATTTTAGAAATATATAAAAAATGACAAAATATTAAACATAAATGAATACTGAAAAACAATCGACCTGTTCACCATATCACCAAGTCAGGCAGTCACTAGTTCTTCTAGTGGAAGAATAACACTTTGCATTTGTATCTCAAAGTAGCATTTTAATTAAAAATGGTGTCTTCACTGTTTTTGCCCATACAATGAAGGTCAATGGGGTCCAAAACAACACTTTGATAAAAAAAAAAAAAAACAGGCAGAGGCATTTGTATTAATATTAGTTAATCCTTAATAATTCATTAATATGAGATAATATTTAATCTATAAACGTAATAACGCACAGTCAGCATTTATTCGCATTCTGCCCTTTACATTTCGCATTGATATTCCCTGTGTGACATTTCTTCAGAACTGTCTAGTCCAAATATTGATCGCTCTGACAAATACTAGCACACACTATTGGCATGTCGCTCACACCCTCATATGCCGCAGATTTTCAATTCTTTTTCCAGTCAAAGCATGTCGTGTATTCCATATGCATGAAGAGAGAGAGAAAGAGAGAGACAGCGCTCTGGGGACGGAGGGCGGTTCGAGCGGGATGAACTCACTCACTCCTCAGGGAAGTCTCTCTCTCGCGCGCGCTCTCAGTCACCACTCGTTCATGCTTTTCACAGATTCAGTGGTGTCTTTTTGAAGAACGCCATGAGCTGAAGAAAAAGAAAGAGCGTGTGAGGAGAGAGATTGAGTGCGAAGTGAAAGCTGGCCTGCGGGAGTCATTTTTACACGCATGGCATTTAGTGGGATGAGGGATTGGAGATGTGTCTTTGAAGTTTAGGGGACACGGTGAACAAATAACACCCCCGGTGCTCGTGGCCATCGTACCTACTGTAGTGCAGGCCTATCTGAGTGTAAATAACCGACTGCAACACACTGCCTTGATGTTTGTTTGAATCACCTCACAGAAATAGCACCATAAATCAGTCATTTCACGGAGGCAATGGCGTCTTAAATTTGTTTTATTGAATCTTAATTTGTTTGGCATGAACAGAAGGACTCTAGACTCTAGTAGCTTATTCAAGCAGTGACACATGATCATACACAACAGCACGGTGACTTTGTGTGTCCTGTGCATCGCTATCACATAAAGTATAGCAGCTTTTCTTCGGGTGTAAGTTAACAACAACACAACACAGGATCATTGAGAAACAGACATATAGTTTGTGTCTACTGTACATTGTGACCTTTTTCACCTTTATTTTTGAATGTTTATAAGTATGTGTTGCTCAGAGAGAGCTCATGAAAGATGTCACTAACGTTCAGTACAGTCTAAGCGCAGGCGTTCTCAAGTCTGATCCTTCAGGTCCACTTTCCTGCAGATTTGATCTCCACCCTGGGTCAAATTCACCTGCCTGTAACTGCCCAGTAATCCTGAAGACATTGACTAGCTTCTTAATGTGTGTTTGATCGGGGTTGGAGCAAAACTCTGGAGGAAAGTGGACCTCGAGGGCCAGAATTGAGAACCCTTGGTCAAGTGAATGATGCATTCGTTAATAGACTAATATAAATTTCTTCAGCGCACTCAAATATAATAGTGCAAAGAAAAGTCCGTTTATACTATACATATTATATATATATTTATATTTATATAAATTACAGCTTTCCAAACATCAAACTAAAAGGTATGTTCCAAAGACGTGTAGTATTTTCTCAAGCAAAAGCTCAATTTTAACATGACGTTTTTAGTAAAATCATCTTTAGTGAAGATAAACAAAGCTGAATTTACTTGATGAGGCATAAACAGATTTAATTAATTAACAAAAATGTAACCATGATCTGAAATTAGACATTTTGAAACCTCTTTGAAATTTTTGGTTAAACGATGGAAAAAATCATTTTATTAATCATTGTTGTTGCGTTTCCCAGTCAAATATGACCAAATCCGTAGAACAAGATAAATTTACTTGAGGAAAAACTGTGTAAGATCTTAAGACTTGTTTTTAGAGATTATATCTTGAATACGGTTAAGCAAATAATTGTTTCTTGTATTAAACAACCATTAATAAGTTGTTAAATGTTTACAAGAATAACATTTCCAACCCAAGTTGAACACATTTTCTCCAAAGATGTTACGTTGACATGTTAAAATTGACTTCTCACTAATAAAAATAGGCTACAATAGCAGAATACATGTTAATGGCCTTTCCAGGTAGGATGAAAGAGAGAAAATAAAGCTTCAATATGAGTTTCCATACCGCTACAGAAACAGTGACTACATGAAATGAAGTATTAATGACATTATAATTTATAGAATTTATCATCTTTACATTAAGCAGCATTGATTCAGCAAATTAGGATCAAACTTATGCTCCAAATCTCTCAGAGAATCTAAAACCTAAAAATGAAGTAAATGATCGTTCAAGGTTACATTTGGACAATTGTTTTAAGGTACCTACAAATAAATAAAGGTGAAATAAGAACGACATCTATCTGTTAGAAACATTTGAACAAATGTTAGTGTCAGAGGAAATCGCAACTGTAAACTAGAGACAAACAGCATCTATTTATGACACTAAGATAAACCGTTCTTTTTGAAAGCTAACCTGTTTTTACACATAAAGCTTCGATCCTTTCAGACAGGCTTTGTTGTTGTTGACCATGCCACTACATTAGACATGTCAGTCGAAGTTCCTCTTACACACGTAGCCTGTTCATCTGCTTTGTGGACACTTTCCAAATTCATCTATAAACTACCCTTTAAATACTGTATATTTTAGACAGTATCACATTGTAAAATGAACATACATCCATAAAGGCAGATAACAAGTAACATTGACTGGTTCAGGATGTACTGGATCTACTGGAGAGGGCACCCATTTCTCAAAAGTACGCTAGCACCCCATACAGTGCCACTGTCTGTAGAGGAGATCATAGTTAATGATGCAGCACATGACCTCCGATACTACATCAATGCAAGCAAACATTGAATAACCGTTGCCGCCTTGGTACGTTCGTCCCTTTGTTGCTCCAAAGTTTCGTTTTGGTTCCATGTGAACCCAAAGGCGACCGATGCAAAGCGCACCAAAGCTGGCTCCATTGCGCACACTGTACACAGTTGCTCTTGTCCACAGTTTTTGCACTTAAACTGTTCATTTCCTGCATGGCAATCCTTTAAACATGCAGCAGGATTGTGTTTAAGCATGCTGTATTTGGGAACAGACATCAGGATGATTGCACATATAACTGTAAACACCAAATCCAAGGAACAAAGAATGGATGTCCACTGCAGATTTCCATTTGTTTATACTGGACCCAATTGATCCCTGGACTTGATGCTTTGGAAATTAAATAATAATAATAATAATAATAGCGATGAAAAGTCTGGACCACTGGGAGAATTTCATGAAAACATGTCCCAGTCACATTTCACCCCAAATAATATATGTTTGTGCGCAATATAACAAAGTATGAACTTTATTGAAACAATTACATTACAGTCGTTGGAAATGTGCTTTTATGTATATATTGGTATATGGTTCAACATACATTTACAGGGCCTAAAACGAACTTTTTGACACACTAATGGCCTGGGACTTTTTTACTGTAATAATTTTTACTGGCCATGAAACAGTTATGACACCAAATTTTAGATACTAGTGAAAATCCACAATTATATTTTCCAATTTTGATACAGCTAAAACTACTAGCCTAACTAATAGGCTATACGTGTAAATATAGTCTGCATAGTCTTCACTGTATATAGATTAATATTTATTAAAGTTACAAAGGTTATTCAGTCAAGAGCAGTGAGTGACTTTTCTACTTTTACTCTTGTCCTATGTTGTTGGATGAACATTAAAAAAATGCAGGCCGCAGCAGGAATATTAGGCTGCTGTCACTTTAAGACCAAATTAACGGATCCAATATACACATGCGTTTTATTTCTCAACTGTTTAAGTTCACTCAAGCGATAACCGAATATGACAGGCATTTTTGACATAATTTGGTGCGAGTTTGACCATTCAAGTGTAAGATGATGTGAAAGAGCTCAATTAAGTATCCGCGCACTGTCTGAGACGTGGATGTCTGGATGTTAAAATTTCCCATACAAGTATTGCAAATTTCGCAAGTATCGAATTGAGTTCCCTTTGGCACCTTCTTGCGCTTGAATATTTAATTAGGCAAGGCTTATACTTTCGTGATGATGCAGCACTGGCGGTCAACTGTCCCGAGCGTCATTCACGTTTGTTCATGTTCGCACAACATTGCATTGATAAAATCCATAAAAAAAATTCAACCAACTGACGATTAACACCATTTCATATACTCTCCTATGCAGAATTTTACTCTTATTTGGCGCTTGCAGAGAGTTAATTTTAGGCCCTGTATATATATGTATGTGTCTGTGTTTGTGTGTATTTTTGTATTTTCTGATGAATAGAAAAGAACAGCATTTATTTTAAATAAAAAATATTTTGTCATGTTATAAATGTCTTTACTGTCACTTGATGCATTCTTGCTGAATAAATGTATTCATTTCGTACTGACCCCAAACATTTGACAATTTTTTTCTTTTGATTCTGGGGTGAAATATGACCTGGACTTGCTCTTGACAGTTTTGAGATCCACCCAACTGCTTCTTGCGGTGTATGAATGAACGCTGCTGGACAACAGTGTAGTTAGAGTGTTAAAGAAGAATAAAGCATCAATGCACATACTGTACAGCTAGAGGTCTTTCCACCAGCTCATTAGCATCTGTCGAACATGTCAATAATGCATCCTCTCTCAAAGCCTGAAAACGACTTTCTGACCCCAAGCACTTCAAGGAAACCCTTCTTGAGTCTTCAATAAAGCTCTTTAAGCTGCTAATGCTACAAAGAGAAGATGGCATCCCAACTATCCATTTTTCGGCTGTTCCTTCTTGAAATCAGTGAGCACGAGATTTCATCAAAATCCAGAGTCTCTAGAGGGACACTGTCTTAACGCTTATGCCATTTCTCTCTTCTCCTCCTCACAGTTCTTCTGGTTCTTACTTACACTCTATGATACAAGGGTGGCGGCAATATCACAAGAAACGTTAGCCTGAAATTGGTAAAAGACAAGCTACAATTAATCCTACAAAAACAACTAAGACAAACGATGGTAGTTTAGTGCAGATTGTCTCGTAAGATCAACCTGACTGTTAAAGGACATTTGGAGAGTGCTGGTGTCATCAAAAGATACTTTCAATCACCACAGATCTTCAAAACCTCCAGATGTCCCTTGTCCTTTGCATTTTCCCATCCTTTATACGTATAAATACAGTGATATCTAATATGTGCTACACTCAAAACTCACTTTGAGATCTGAACTAATTCTGCCAATGACACATCCGCCAGTGTCTGTTTCACCTCATTATTCATCTTCTCTGCCATCCTCTCATGATGTGTCGGCAGCGCATTCATTTCCTGTCTTTTCTGTCTTTGTGTTTGAAGGCAGAGAAGAAAGACTTGTAGAGAGTGGGAGAAAAGCTTTGAAGAGGAGCAGTCCTGGGACATGGATGTCTTCTGGGGAAAGCAGAGGAGGGGGTTGACTGAAAGGAGAAAGGGCAAGCGGGTGAAGGAGGGGAAGGCTCCTCATTTCTGGGCAAGGTAGGCTCCTATGGTCAAACCAACGGCCCCGAGAGCAGCTAGACCGAAGACCGTTACTATTGACGACCACGAGCTGCGAAACACTGATTCCCTCTGTCTGCTGTAGAGCTCCACAAATGCCTCCTGGTGAGAGAGAGAGAGAGAGAGAGAGAGAGAGAGAGAGAGAGAGAGAGAGAGAGAGAGAGAGAGAGAGAGAGAGAGAGAGAGAGAGAAATACATTTCATTAAAACATAGCATTTCATTGAACATATAATTCATGGTGCTTGCTACTACATCACTATTACCATTTTGTTGGTCAGACTAGTTCTTAAGTCTTAACATGCAAAAATATTACATATTGTACCTTTAATTCTTAACATAGAAGCTAAGTTTGTGCAACTAGCCACAGTAATTGCATGAATAAAAAATTCATGCTTTAAATATCAAACTAAAACCGCCAACATTTAGTTCTACGATGTCCAAGTCTACAACTTTTCCAAACAAATTCAAGTATCACGATTACAAGACAGCAAATAATAATAAATGGTCAAATCTTTTGTAAATGATCATAAAGTGAGATTTGTATGAAGTGCCAGCGTTCCCTTCATATGTTTTGCAACATTCTCTGGCTTGATAGAGTTTATCCTGTACTGTAAAGTCTTAAGGGCAAGCCTGTTTAAAGTGTTGCACCTACCGCCCCCTAGTGGTAAGAATGCAGTCTATGCAGTCCATAGGGATGGAGAGATAAACATACTCAATTCGAGAGCTCAAGGTGAATAAGCAGAGCCTTGCAGAGTCTACATATACATTACAACCCATACTGCCTTACAATACATGTCACATATAATCTCATACGGTCACTACACCTCATAAATCTGACCAACATTTAGGACACATTAGTGATTTCCTCACATATGTTAGTCTGTAGTCTCAGAATGTGTCTTTAAACACAGAGCAGAAAGGATGTCCGCTAATATGACGACTGTGGGCAACCAGGGCGGACAGAGGAAGAGACATCCCGAGCCAGAATCTTTGTGTTTAACAGGATGTCCATACAGCTGAACTGGGGGAGAGTTCCTCTCCAGAGGACGAAACTCAGCGTGTTGGAGACTATTACTACATAGATACCTCATATCCAGTGTAATTACTCTAAAAACAGTAGACAAGGTATCACTATAATAGGTTTTATAGACATTTATAAGATTTTGGCACAAAGAAATATTAGAAAACGTTAAATAAAAAGCGATTCATAGGTGTGCCGTTCAGATTTGACTTCTGCGGAACAAAACTTAAAAAGATGTTCATGCTGCTTATTACTTGTTACAAACAGCATATAAGCTCCACAAAGGACAAAAGAGCATGATTTCCGTACGACAAAGCCATGTGACAAACAGAATATAACTGAAATCTCATTTATGTCAAGATTCGTCAAAACAGATTCTGTCTGTGGAATCAAAGTTTTTGTTCTAAGTACGTTTCATCATTTACATTAAAACTGACATAACACATTTAGTCACAAATGTATGCGAATGAGATTTAAGACATTATTTGTGAATGATGAGTTCAATTTTGGTCAGACAGATTCTTAAGACAGAGGGGCCGTTTACACAACGGTTTTCAACTAGCAACTTTAAACTTTTTATGCGTTTTGGTCGTTCATTTACACGACAATGGTGTTTTGGGGGTCTGAAAATGCTAACTTTTGAAACAGAGCACGCAAGTTTTTGAATTTGATAGGCTACTGTTATTGTCTCCATGCAAACTACAAAAATGCTAATTTGTGAAACTGTGACATCATGTACTTGCGTATTACGTGTTCAGTCTATAGGTGCGTAGTGTTTCTTTACGAAGTGACATCGCCAACTACTGGCCTGGCAGCAGAATACAGCGGTAGTAGTTGTTTTCGTGGACCCGTGTGAACGGGGACCCCTTTGACAACGTTGTCGTCTGTACGTTAAAAAAAACACGAATGAAAAACTTTTCCGCTTTTAGTACATCGTTTGTCGTATAAACGTACCCTCAGAATATAGTTCTGGACAGTTCTTATGATACTTCATTAGTGTTTTTCTTTTTTGTTGTTGTAATTTTTGGAGCTGGAGAGTCCTTGCTGTTATTAACCCTCATAGTATGAAAATCAGAGCCAGATCATTCAGTTAAGCTTCTCCTTTTGTATTCCATGGAAGAAAGAAAATCGTGCAGGTTGGAGGTTCATTTTGGGGTGAACTGTCCCTTTAAATTGATATACAGGAAGTATTTCCTTTTATTCAGTCCAAAACGCCAGAAAACTATTTCCTCTCATCCTCCCTTCCATGTAGTTTGTGCGAGACACAGCACAGCTGAGAATAAAACTCTGACTTCCTTACATTTAAACTGCTCAATAAAGCCTCTCGGACGGATAGCATTTGTGTATCTCTGTTAACCTTCTGGGTGATTTCTATGTGAGCCAATCATCTCATCAAGTTCGTATTTAACAGACATGCAAGCCAGGCCTTTTTGTGTTGCACTCCCTCGTCCCTTTGTGTACTCCCCTGATGAGACCAAGGCACATTTCAGGTATTAATTAGTAAACACCGCATGCCACCCACCGCGCAAACAGTGTTTTATGAGGTTTTTTTCAAGCTGCCCTTGTTAAACTTCACACTGAAAACAATGTGAAGGGAGACACTGCAGCGACAGCTCGCTGAGTGTGCCTTTGCGTAAAAACCTTTTTATATGTTCGCCCACACATACATCCCAGTCCAAAACCTCATATTGTACGATATGCCCACAATCGATGGAAAATCCCTCTGAGAGAACAGCAGGAAACGGTACTTTGGAGAAGTAAAACTTAAAAGAGAAAGAGAAGATATTTCCAAAGGTTACCCAAATGGTGGAGACAGCTCAATGCTTAGAGGCCACAAAAGTCCCGGAGGCTTGTTTTCATATGACAACAGATCTAAAGAGTTCTGGAAGTGCTCGGGGACACACGAGTGAAAATACAAGCAGGAGTTACGGAAGATGCTTCATTGATCCATAGAAACCTAAAGGCATCACTAATCTAAAGAAAGAGCTTGACCTGTGTCATGATATGAAGCAAGACACAGGTCGTAGTCTTCATTAAAGAACGTTTTATTCAACTACAGCACGGAGAGTATCAGGCTGAGCATGCATTGAACTATCCAGTCAATACTCATCATACAAAGCGCTCGTGGTTAGCATACCCGAACTACGGTAGCTTCATCTGGACAAAAGGCAATCTCACAACATCTCCCCCTTTTGGAAATTAGCAATAACCCAATCCCAAATATTTGCATTTTGAAATATTACTTAAATCTTAAATCTCTTAACAATATAACAAAAATAAATGTAACAACTTTGTTATCAAATAACATCTTTTTGTTCTCTTTTTTCCTTTAAATATGTATGCATTCTCAGAACGGTGCAGGACGTCACAGGGGTAGACTACCCTCAGTCCTGAAGGGGTTTATTCTGCCCTTTTGAACATAATCAGTCCCGCAACCTAAGAGGCACCTTTATCTCACGGCCCCTGGAAGTTCTTCTCACAGGAGTAGATGGTGGAAGGGGAGACCCTGTGGAAGGTCCTGCTGGTAGCTGGCTTACCGGTGATGCAGGTGGTGTAGTCACATCTGTCGGTGGGGAACCACTGTCCTGCTGAGACGCTGTAGGCTGAGCACATTGCTGTTCCGCAGGAGGTTCTATCTCAGGAACAGTCTGGAGGTGACGCCTGTTCCGACGGGTCACGTTCCCATTGGCCATCTCCACCAGGTAGGATCTCGGCTCCCTGGATTTACTGATGACTCTGGCAGGTGTTGTCCATCCCTTCTCCCCATCAAGCTTCACTCCAACAGTTTGACCCGGGTGAAGTTCAGGGAGTGCACGTGTGGAATGCCTGCGGTTGTAGTAGAATCTGTATGAACTTTTAGCTGTTGCGTCCTTCATGTTGACTTGATCCGGGTTGATTGGATGTGGCAGCAATGTCTTTTCTAGGACCGGAACAGTAGTACGGATTTGTCTACCAGTCATGAGCTTTGCTGGACTTTCGCCGGTTGCGGCGATTGGTGTAGAGCGATAACCCATAAGGGCTAAGCAGGGGTCCGGCTGTTTGAGAATGTACTTGGCAGTCTGCACAGCCCTTTCTGCAGCTCCGTTCGACTGTGGATAATGTGGGCTGGAGGTAATATGAGTGAAACCATACCTCTGTTTGAAATCTCGGAACTCTGCTGATGTGAACTGTGTCCCGTTATCACTGACCAGTTCTAGCGGGATGCCCCATCTCACAAAAATGTGTTTGAGCTTGTCAATAACCTGCTTGCTGGTAATGGTGGTGAGGGAAGCAATCTCAATGTCTCTGGAAAAGTAATCGACAGCGACAAGGAAAGTTTTACCCTCTAACTCAAACAGGTCAACTGCAATCCTTTGCCATGGGCCACTGGGCAGGGGAGTGGTTACCAGTGGTTCACGTCTTTGTGTAGGTTTGTGCTCTCTGCAAAAGTCACATAATTTCACCTTGTTTGTTATCTGTGCTCCGATGTTTGGCCACCAAACTGTCAACTTGGCACGCTCTCGACACTTGGTGAGGCCCTGGTGACCTTCATGCAGTTGGTCCAGTACCCCAGCTCTGAGTACTGCTGGAACTACTATACGGTCGTGGTATAGGACCAGACTGTCCGACTCTGATAAGTGACTTCTGGCTGCATAGTATCCACGCAGTGGCGAGCCCTCCGCAACTTTGCGAGGCCACCCTTTTCTGATGAAAGTGATTACTTTTTGAAGCTCAGCATCACTCTGTGTAACTCTGCGTATTTCCTCAAGCTTGGGTGACTTGATTGGTTTGCTAGCCACCATAGTGTTCACATATGCCTTTACCTGTGTTTCGGTTTCAGGCACATAACTGTTTTTCAGTGGATGTCTGGAGAGAGTATCTGCGACTACTAGCTGCTTACCAGGAACATGTTCAGCAGTGACGTTGAATCGCATGAGGCGCATAAGCAGTCTCTGACATCGTAGTGGCGTTTTGTCCAGATCGTATGAGTTGATCAGTGGCACCAGTGGCTTGTGGTCAGTTTGTAAACGGACTTGGCCCATACCTTGAATGTAGCGGGCGAAACGTTCACAAGCCCAGACAGATGCCAGACACTCCTTTTCGATCTGCGAATACCTCTTCTCCGCATCGGTAAGTGTGCGCGAGCAAAAGGCAACGGGCCGCAACTCTCCATCATGGTCTTGCAACAGGGCAGCACCCAGGCCATAACTGCTGGCGTCGGCACTAACCACTGTTGGTTTGTTGGCCCCATAATAACAAAGGGCTGGTGCAGCCATGAGCATGGCTTTTACTTGGTTAAATGCTCGCTCCTGAGGCTCACCCCAAATCCACGCAGTTTCTTTCTTAAGCAAGTTAGTGAGTGGATGCAACACTGTAGACAGGCCTGGCAGGAATTTTCCAACATAGTTAACCAGTCCGAGCACCTGCCGCAGCTGCTCCACGTTGGAGGGGCTAGACATCTGAGCGATAGCCTCCACTTTACTCTCATCAGGCTTCACACCATCCGCGCTAATAATGTGTCCAAAGAACTGCAGTTCAGTCTTTCCAAAGTGACACTTAGCCCTGTTAAGCTTGAGACCGGACGCCTTGACCGTCCGCAACACCGCCCCGAGATGGCGGTCATGCTCCTCTTTTGTAGAACCGTAAACCAGGATATCATCCATCACAACGACGGTCCCTTCCAAGCCTTTAAGCAAGTCGGTCATCAGCCGCTGAAAAATCTCAGGCGCTGATGTAATGCCGAATGGCAGACGTTTGAAACAAAACCGGCCCATTGGGGTAATAAAGGTTGTCAACCTTTGGCAGCTGGGGTCCAATGGGATTTGCCAGAACCCACTAGAGGCATCCAGAGTGGAGAAAATCTTGGCTCCTGCCAGCTTAGGTGTTATATCATCCAGTGTGGGCAAAATGTAACGTTCGCGCTTCACTCCCTTGTTCAAGCGTTTCAAATCCACACACACTCTGACCTCATCCTTGTTGCGCTTTGGAGCGGGCACCATTGGGGCACACCAGTCTGTCGGCTCTGTAACCTCCTCGATTATCTCGAGGCTCAGCATACGCTTTAGCTCTTTTTCCACTTTTGGAAGGAGCGGAAACGGAACTCTGCGTGGTGTGTTGACGCTGTATGGAACTGCTTCATCAGTCAGCTCGATCTTAACAGGCTTACAGTTCAGAAGTCCTATTTCCCCGAACACATCGCTTGTTAAATCACTGGTGATAGCATTGACTCTTACTACCAGCCCCATGCGCTTTGCCACTGCCTTACCCAACAGGTTACTAACATACTGTCCTTTTATGACTGTAATCCAGTATTGGTATTTCTGACCTTTATATTTAGTGGTGGCAAGGAACTTACCCACGCATCGGACTTCCCCGCCTGGGCTGTACACCGTTGGCCTGGATTCGTTAAGTTTTGGTCTTTGGCGTAATTTTCTGAAAGTCGCTTCAGTCATAACGGTGGTATCGGCGCCTGTGTCGATTTTAAAATCCACAGAACTGCCGTTCACTAGTAGCTCTACATCCCAGTCAGTATCCGGGTTTGACTCCTCAATGATGTTTGGCTTTGACTTTGTGGTTACTCTCCGAAACAGTTCTCCAATAAAAAATGAATCCTCATCTGAATCCATAACAGCCTCTGCTCTAATTTCTTTTAGCATTTTGGATTTACACACGGCCTCGAAATGTCCAATTTTATTGCACTTTCTGCACCTTTTGTTACGGGCTGGACAGTTTTCCTTTTTATCATGCATTCTGTTACATCGCTGACAGTTCAGTTTATTATCACTGTATCTCTGTCCTTGTCCCTGCCGTGGTTTATCATAGCTCCTCTTTGTACTATTGTACTGTTTCTGTCTCACCTCATTCACTGTAGTTTCCACGCGCTCCGCGCTTTGCTGTTTCACTTGTTCGCTTTGCCGTGCAAGCTGGATGGCCTTCTCCAGTGTCAGGTCCGCCTCTAGCTGGAGTTTTTGCGAAACGTCTTTGTCCATTATTCCGATGACGATCCGGTCCCGGATCTGCTCGTCTTTCCCCGCACCGAACTCGCAGTGCTGCGCGAGCTCGTACAGGCTCCGCACGAAAGCTTCAACTGTCTCACCGGCCCTTTGGCCTCGCTTATGAAAACAGGCGCGATCATGGATGACGTTTCTTTTCGGGACAAAGTGTTCATCGAACTTCTGCATCACTAGATTAAACTCATACTCTGGATGTGGTATGGCCTCGGTTGCCACAGGAAACACAAACGAGCCGTAAATAGGTTCGGCATCTCTCCCCATCGAGTACAAAAGCGAATTCACCTGCACTTCGCTGCTCTCTTTGTCCAGTTTCGATGCAACTCTAAACCGGGAAAATCTCTGCCGCCATGTGAGCCACTCCGCTGGCTGCGAGAAATCGAACGGCTCGGGAGGTCCAAACTTTGCCATCTTATGATCTTACTCTTAATTTCGGCGTGAAGTCGTCACTTCTGACACCATGTCATGATATGAAGCAAGACACAGGTCGTAGTCTTCATTAAAGAACGTTTTATTCAACTACAGCACGGAGAGTATCAGGCTGAGCATGCATTGAACTATCCAGTCAATACTCATCATACAAAGCGCTCGTGGTTAGCATACCCGAACTACGGTAGCTTCATCTGGACAAAAGGCAATCTCACAACAACCTGGATCAAATGTATGACCACTACATTACATTTTTATTTAACAATAATAAACACTGATATGTAAAAAAATCATTTTTTAGCAATTAAAATAAAGCAGAAATCAAATATAAATTTTAAATGAAAAACTTAAAACTTTAAATATGAAATGTTTAAAATGTAAATATATATATACATACATATACATATAATTTAACTGAACATTTCCAGTGTGACTAATCAATGTATTCATTGCATTGAAAATGCAATATCTGCCATGTTTTTCTTGGCTCATTATATGATCAGACGTTATCATTATATGATTTTTGATGAAAAGAGATTTAATCAAAATTGTATTATAACTGCAAAATACAGATGATAACTGGACACTCTTACTAAATTAAACATGATCAGGTCATGTACAGTACAAACGAAGAGAGGTCATGTGACAGCACATGATGTTTTATTTTGCTCTGTTTTTGAAATATAACAGGGAATATACAGTTTTGCGCATTTTATTTTCAGAAAGTAATATGCTAGTATACCTATAACAATCTATGCGTCACTGCAGAATAGAGAATTTCTAAATGAGTGTGTTGGAAATCACGAGATCTGTGGATGATGGGAGAGAGTCAGGTGGGCATCATGGGACAAGAGCGCAGGAACAAGCATCACACTTTCATCATTCACTCAGTCAGGCCTTAATACACTCACTCACACACACACACACATCACATGTGACTTATCTTCTGGAGTGTAGCGTATATTTTCCATTACCCTCATGTTGATAGATAAATACACTTCCAGAAACTGATGGCTGTCACAAGATATTCCAACGAAACTTTGGAATTTTTGCAACACTTGCACCCAGTCATTTAAAAAAGGTGCAGTGAACTACTTCACAAGAGTTTCTTGCTTTACTTTTATTCATGAGGGTTATCAATTCAAGGTTGTTACAGTATATAGGACCTAAGTAATATCAAGGTATTTTACATGTATTTACATACAGATGATATTCTGGACACTCTTGCTAAATTAAACATGATCAGGTCATGTGACAGCACATGATGTTCTATTTTACTTACTATTTTTAGGCACTGACTCTACAGTATTGCACATTTTTATTCAGAAAGTAATATCTTAGTGCAGTTGATTTAAATCAATGTGAATGCTGCCATCTGAACCCTGGTGCGCACCAAACAAGTGGACCAAGACTCCTAAAAAGACGGGTCTCTGTCCGCTTTCAAACGAACTTTGGTGCAGTTTAACTGAAATATGAACGTTAACATGGACCAAAGACATCTAAATGAACCAAAGAGAGGACATGATGTCACAAGATGCGACCCTAAATAGGACAAAATGTTCAACCTGGTAAGCATTAATAGACGTTACAGAACGTGGCTTTAAAAGTCAATATATGGTTTATGCTACACTTACATTTTATATTATCAAGGTCTTCGACATTGGACATGATGGAACAGAAAAGCCCAATGCACAAAATTCTCTTGAATTTCACTGTATGTCGTAACACAGTCCAACAATGAAAATTGTCATAATTTAGGCCTTCTCACATTCATGTCATTCCAGACTCATGATGCCAGGCTCAAACGACACAGTATTTTTGTCTGTTATGATAGTCACGGAGTCAGATTATGCGGTTTTGACCCCTAAATTCTTGTAGTGTCGTCGACAGAAACACATATCAGACTACACGTTGCTTCACCACAAATTATTGCTTGCGTCTTTAACGACGTGTGATGTGATATCATCGGAACTAGTATCGACTGACAGTGTTGTGAGCGTAAACAAACAATGGCTACCGAAGCGTTGTGTTTTGCACTGGATGTCTTGTCGTCAGAAAAGCCCCCAAAAGAAAGAAAACCTGACGGTTGACACACTCATAGAGAATGCGAAGAGGACCGTATGGAATCTGAGATGTGTCGTGGAAGAAAAATTTGCAGCGTTGGTTGTCGTCAACTATGACACAATATACAAGATCAAACGACCGATTTTGTCGCTTACAAATGCAAGATACCCTACGTCATAAGGCATTTGTTCATCTTTTTAAACACAAATGATTCCAAAAAAAAACTTTGACACTTTGAAAATCCATAAAGTCATCATAAAATGAATCCATGTGAATATACTGGTCAAACAATGAGCTTCTCTGTATGCGCGTTGATCAATGTTTAAATACATTATGTGAATCAAAGCCTTATTTAAATGCATTCATGATCGTCTAAGACTTGGATTAAACAACATTTACCATCTCTTTATGAACTTTTTGAAGTGTAATACGTTTTGGTGTAATGTATTATAATGTATAGAGGGACATAAATCCCTTAGGTTTTATTAAAAATATCAGATTTTTGGCTGAACCATTAAGATTACCTTAAAGATTTGTCCTCACAGAAATGACTGCAATAGCTCAACTTGTTAATTAGAAGGTCATATCATATATTACCATCAGATATCATCAATGTCCATTTTTTTAACTGAAAGGCTGTTATTCAAGATGATGATTATAGTCCTTATTGTTATGAACAAAAAAAGTAAATGCAGTAAAAAGTGGGTCACTTTCATCTTATTTTCTTTATAATAGATTTTGGGATGTCCTCTACATGTTTCATAGGTCGAAGAAGTAATGGGCTAAATGAATTATTCTTCGTTATCCCATTTTGAAGCTGCTCTTCCCCATCTTGTGATGTGATGGCTGGTATTCACTGGAGTGAAGAAGGAGTAATGCTTTCATCAGCAGAAGTGCTTCTTAAGGTCAGTAGGACTGCACAGAGGCTTAAGACTCCCTCTCCACACTCTTCTTTCAGTGCATGCCATACGAAATCGGGAACATTTTGGTGGAAATCTTCTTCAGCCTCCTTCTGCCATGGAAAACCCAGACTAATGAGAACTCCCTGAAGGCTCCCACAGGAGAGTGACGGGGGAGTCATTGTCCTTATGTCGCAGTTCCGCGGATACAAACCCACATTATTTGCTTGTGACTTGTGTTTTATTTTCTCATGAACATAGAACTAAGGGAAGTGAGGCCGGTTCTCTAGAAACAAAGCCTTCCCTGTCACCGCGTCAAAAATGTTTTCCAAAAAACAATATTATTCTGGTATTTATCAAATTACAGCAATGTGTCACACTATTCAAACAACAGTAAGAGGTCATCCTGATTTAAAACACATTAAAACATATGCTGAAATGATTTGACATTTACATCATCTGGCTGAATTAGCCAAGTAAAAATACACATTATGGTATATTTCAGATACGGTACTGTAAATTAGAGACATGGACACAATCTAGCTTTTTCATAATTTCATTGTGTCTACACCATTTCTTTATTCTAGAGAGCAATATGGAATAATGTCCGGCATTATTTAGTTCATAATGAGGAACTCCTGAACTCTGTTTGACCCTCTGAGAACGGGGCAGGTTTTTACATGAGTTTGGAGATATTAGCGAGAGTTTGAGATGGTACATATAAAGAACCAACAGCCAAATAATCTGTCAAATCCTGCAGATCAACGGCCATGATGCGGTGGAGATCTAAAGCAGGACTGCACAACAATCTTTTAACTCAACCAACGGTTTTAAAATAAATAATGTAAATAGACTCAACAGTGCACGCCTCTAGACATAACACAGTTGACAAAGCAGGTGGTGATAAGGTGTGCCCTAATCCTAAATCATCTTTACATGTTAAGGCAAAGTACTTTTCAGCTTACACGGGCACAGCACATAAAAGCGACAAGCGATTTATCACATATTTTGTGATTTCATGTTAATCTGAGGTCTGTCCTGCATCATGGAACAAGAAAGAAAAAAAGCTTGAGAGGGAAGTGTCCGGACCAGACAACATGGCAGCCATGTTGAAATCCAAGCAGAAGAAGTTATTGCTTCAGAGGTTCCCATCAAACAAACAGTAGGCTCCAGTGGACAGGTAATATCGCAATATTCTTTACTCTGTATCTCAGCATCATCCATTGTATGACAGTAACAGTGGCTCCTTCGGGTTGGAAAGATGTTCAAGTCATCATGAAATGGAAATTCTATTTTTTCAGATTTGTCTCCATCAACAAACAATTGATTGAACCAAGAATATACGCCGTATATTTTTTTCTTTCCGACAATCCATTTCACTCTTATGTATGTCACAAAACAAAAGAAAATATCTGTTTCTATTTCAGTTACATTTATTAAGTCATCTAAAGCAGTGGATCTCAACCTTTTGGACTTAAAGGCCCACAAATTGCCCACAACTAGAAAGATGTATATTCAGTATGACCAAATACTAAGAAATATATTGATTTTAAGTTGTTTTCACTTATTTTAATCCTTGTTTTGTCTTGTTTTGAATAATTTTAAGTCATCTTCAGGCCCCGTTGTAAGTTTGTTTGCCTTCTGGTTGAGAGCCACTGATCTAGAGAATATTTAGCTTGAGAGAAGTCTGTGCAAGTATCGATATTTTTGGTCCATTTTCCTGAAATAGAATTCCAAAACTTAAATGTGTATGAGCTAACTTATATGATAAGTTAATTTTGTCACCTTGTAGTAATACACAAGCATTTGGATGATCTCAAAGCAAACACACATAGACTAAAACCCACAAATGCAATTCTGATTTCATGAAAGTACCCTGCGAATCTTGAAACCTCCCACCGCGAAGCCTATTTCTGTCAAGTTGTTCTACATGGCAAAATTTTAATTGCTGCTTTTTAATTGTCAAATATGCCCTAATTGGCCACGTCTATTGCTTTGGGCAGTATTTCTCTTTCAGTGAAGATAGAAAAATGACTTTACTAATTTGAAGCTTGTCGCATCGCGCCTGGTTAGGACACAGAGTTAGGACATAAGAGTTGGGCAATTTGTGGACTAGTTTCCACAGAGAAAGAGAAACAGCCAACTATCTTTACACAATAAGGTCAGCAAGCCTCAGTCTCAGGGGTGTTTGTCCACTGACCTGGCTGAGTGGCAAACTGATGACAGAGGACTTAAATTCTGCCTTCGCTACCAAGATAGCCAGGCATGTCAGCAAACTGGTAGTGAAGGACACTGAGCCCTTGGATAAATTCAAAAGGTGGGGCGGGGAGACCTGTGTCTATTGATTCGACATGGCTACAGAGAAAAAAAATGAGCGACAGTGCTCCAGCCTTACAGTTAATTAAACATGACAGGCATACCACAGTAATCGCAGCTGCAGTATCACATGCACCTGCATATTCTTCTGCAGAACGAGGAGGTCTCAAAGAATAAACAAGATTACATGTCCCATTTTAAATCAACCCAAAGCATTGGACTTGATGTTTTGGTCTATGTACTGTGGGATTGCACGCAATATTGCCCTGTGTTATCATATTTCATCTGTATGACGCTCTGTGCATCCTGCACACATTGTCATTTCATTGTGTTTTCCAGTGGCTGGCAGGTTTCCAGAAGAACACTGTTAGTATTCATGGGAAAACACCTGAGGCACCTGAGAGCCGAGCTGACTCGGCATAAGAGATCGAGCCGCATACAGTCTCCCAAATTATCTGCAATCGGACCTGTTCCTCCACATAAATATTCAAATAAGTGTCAGTGCTAGTGTGTGCACATACACGGAATATCTCATTGGGGGCATTCATGCTTCACTGAGAGAGAGAGAAAAAAAGTGATTTTTAATAGATTGTGGGAAAGCATTTTGCCAGAAATCTTCACAATAGACATTTCTCATCCAAACTAGCTGCATGTAAATCAAAGTTTGGGGACTGAGCATTGAGTGACAGTCTTTTTAATTTTGGATGGGAAGCCAGCAAGCAAGAAAGACAAAGGACAATGAACAATGGAAACCAGAGTGACGTTATAATTGAATATCATACCCTGCTTATTTTCCTCAGAACATCAATCCAACATGACCTTCGCTGAAACAATGATCTAATTCTTGAGAAGGCTATTGTCTGAAAAAGATTAATTTAGATCAAACTTGATGGACCTCCTGAAGCGAGTAAAGGAGTTTTTAAGGGAATGTAGCCATTGGTGCTAAGGTATCTTTTTATCCACGAAGAGAACAAGTCATTCTATGAACAGAAAGCATGCTCTTAGCACTTAATGGGCAAATGTCTGTGCCACTGTTTTTTTGACCATTCAACCAACATAGCAAGATTCTCTTCAAACTGTTGCTCCGCCATGAAATGTCCTTTTGAAACAAATTATCAATTGCCTTGCCTTCTAACATGTTTCAAAATGAAATTGAACTACAATAATGTGCATGAACCAGACACAAGCTAGTCTCAGCCTCAGTAGCTCATCAATTGTCTGACAGCAACACAACTTTAAGGAATCAAGACGTGTAGGTATTTTATTAAATTAACCAGGACTAAATTCTATATTCTGCTTTGATTTCAAGCATTCACTGAGACTCCTGCACCCAATTTCTTCCATACAGATCTATTATTGTGGTATAATCTATTTGAAATAAACCCACCCCGAATGGTACAGAAAAATGAGTAGTTGTTTGGTCGGTGTACTTGTCGGTCAGTTGGTTTTTTCCTGTCATGTGGCGGTTCTTGGTCATAATAGCCTGCGATGAGGCCCAGACTTTGTGCCGCAGGTCAAAAGTCTGGCTAAATGATCTTAGCTGTTTTAAAACAGTGTCCACCTGGGACTAAAACTTGCAGTGGGGCAACCGGGGTGAATTTCTGCTGACACAGCCTGGAGCCAAAAATCATTGGGCCATCTCTGAACAGCAAAAAATCAGATAATAGAGCTGCACACCAAGCCATATCAATCCCACACCGTGTTCATTGTGTGAAAAGTACCTGATATTTATATTATTTACACGACTCACATGCTTCATGACCATTTTGAATGTTTTTTAATAAAAACGTAGGAAATGCACAATTACAAAGGCAGACATTGTTGTGTGAAATAAGCTTTCAAACGCTCCACCTTGAACAGTGATGACGGAGGTTAATGCATTGTTAGCGGTGGTCTGTGTGTGGGTGTGCTGCCCTTTCCCTGAGGAGAAGGGAAGAAAGCAGCCACCCCTGCTATAAATAAACAGGCCAGGCCTGGCAACTAATCTAATAAAAATGTCCTTATTGTATCTGCCAAGAGCCGGCAGTCCGAAAGGGCAGGCGTGGTGCATGTGGCGCAGATATTGGCAAAAGATCGCTGAGTCATCACCTGGTGGAAGGGCGTATGGAGTTGGATGCCGATCTATCCTCTTTCTACAGGCACTCAGCAATAATCAAGCTAATCAGTGTTAAGCCGACAATTCATAATGATAAAGGCATCCATCTTCATTCAATTGATCGAAGGCTGCAGACTTAAAGCGAAGTGAAATTACTGTGCCACCAAACAGAATTGCATAACAAATATATATATTTTCCCTAACAGTCACCCACCTACCATTAGTCAGACCAACAGGTAGTCCTGCCCCAAAAACTGGTTGAGTATCTCCACCAGCTCAACTGAATAATTGAACTGTGGTTAAAAATAAGTGTCTGCATCCAAGCGCTCACTAACTAGTGAGAGGATGCATGAAGTAAGTTTCTTATCAGCCGAACACTGGATCAATTCAAATTAGAGAGTCTTCCAGGGCTAGGGGCCAGATTCATGTTTCTTAAAGTTCCCCTGTGGTGAAAATAAAGCTTTTAATGTTGTTTTATGTCTATGTGGTGTTTCTAATATGCTTTAATACAAACCATGTGCAAATTCATGTCAGCACCATTGCGGAGTATTTTCTCTTTAAAACTGCAGTGAACCAAAGACAGTCTCAAAAACGATTTTTGTAATCGCTGGTGTTTCTGACGTCACAAACTACCTTGTAACCAATCATGTGATTGTCATCGAGTGGATCTCTGAGCCGGTGTAGAGTTACGTTCAAACTATTTTAAGGCATGAAGACATTTTTTCAAGGAAAAAACTTTTAAATATGTGAGTTTTGAGGGATAAAATGATTGACTATAGGGGGATTTTAAGATAAATTACACGTGTAAGAAGGCCCATAAGTGCAAAAAGCACTCTTAAGAAGTTCTCCAATATTCTCTTGAGAACACATCTTTTTTAAGAAGAATATAACGTTATCTGATTGTATGGCAGTTCTTGAAGAAGACTTGATCAACTCAATGAAAAACACCTCAAAGGCTGTCTTATTACCAAAAAGAAGACAGATTAGAACATTTTTAAATGTTTTTTGGAAAACAAAATATTCTTAACTTTATTCTTAAGTTAGAAAATAAGAAGAAAATAGCAGTTAAGATTAATTTTTTTATAAAGAATGTTTGGTGAATATGGATTTACAGAATTAATTACTGGTCAGTTTTGTGCCGCTGAGTTTTGGTTAAAACTGTTAAACTTTTAGTTAAACTAACCTTAAACGTTTGGTTCATTTGATTAGCATTAAAGCCTCCTACTAAAAAGTGTTGTGCATCAAGGAACCCCCTCAAATCCAATGGGGTTTGGTTCAAGCAATCTGAATCAAGGGTCGTGATTGATGTGGACGCAATTGGTTCAAATTCAGTTCAAACCTTCCATTTGTGAAAATGACATAACTGTGGATGCTTGATCCTGCGGATCCTGCGACCATAACCGTTACACTAAAGATCAATCCACAACATCAAAGACTTTTAGTGTGAGGATCTTTTGTTTCATATATCAAGAGCATCATTTCAGCTTGCATGACATTTAAGCAGACTCAGATGCTAATGTAGATCTATGGTGCTGCATATAATGATGTACATCTCTACCTGAAAGTCTTCAGGTCTACACCCATTAATATAAATATACTTCACAAGGAGATCCAAACAGTAACCAGTTTATTTCATAAATATAGACATGGCTTTACTAATATGAACCTAATATGTACCTCTTCACAGTGTGCCTTTACTTTTGAACAGCAACATTAAGTGAGGGAGAGGAAGAATTCTTCACTTACACGCTTAAATGCTTCCAAAATTGACACTGAGATGACGACACATTAACCATGAGAAATATAACATACTCCTGTGGCCTGCTGGGTCCTGCAGAACAAACAGCTTCAGTGAAGGAGTTTATTTACTGAAACCAAAGTACACACTCTACAGATTGACCATTTCAGGCACATTTGCAACTTGAAATTATTGCGAGTGACTGCAGAAAATATTCAGGGCACACCGGTGTGAGTGACCAAAGCTCTTGAATGGTTGTACACTGTGCAACAGTTATGTTTCACATTGTGACTTCATGCTTTCAATCAACAAAGCAAGTACGAAAAAGTTGTGCGCAACGGAATACAAACCTCAGTTAATATGAGCTGCTGTTTCTTATACCATGGTCTGGGTGAATACTCGATTCTGATTGGCTGCAGGTTGTCCATTATAAAGTGAAATAGGACACCTAATAAAGGAATTCTAAAACCGATTCGATTGTAAAACGAATTAAAATATAAACTAATGTTTAAAAAATGTGTTATTTGGCAAGTGAACATGGTATAAGTGGGTTAATGCCCTTCGAGGTGTCCATTGTCAGGTATTAATGGACTTCGGTGTAGGCAACCGTCCTTAGTCGTCCATTAATACCTAAAAATGGACACCTCGTCGGGCATTAACCCTTACTTAGTAGCCGGTGAAATTAAATTTGGATTATCAGAAGCAGGGTCGGAAATTAACTGGGTTTGGGGCAAAAATTCCACCAAAATGAATAAAAATTGTTCCAAAAATTCAAGTTATGCCTTGTATGAGTTGTTTTTGATGTGTACAACATGATATAATTAAGCAATATCACATGAGCAAGAGTGTTGTTTTCCCCAAATATGAATGTGATATTTATTTTATACAACATGTTAAACAAAAAGTTAATATTAAGTGACTTACATTTTAGACACAATATTTTCTGTTTTTGCTCTATTTCGCCAACGAAACTAGTTCCACACAAAGCCACACCTGAGCCACTGCGCAAACATATCAGTGTTCCCCCCCTCTGTAATGAATGAATTTGCGTTTTGAATAAATCTGGTGAGTCATTGATTCAATGAACAATTCATAAAGACAGTTGGTGTGTTCGACTTGAAGCGGCGCTGTGCAGACTGATCGGTGCATTACATCAAAGTACAGCGAGGCCGTTTCGGAAGCGATCGGAGCCGTGTGCTCCGCTAATCACTCTCGTGGTACTTTGATGTCATACACCGGCTGTTCTGCGAACACACCTAGTCACTTGCTTTGTTCCTGAATAAATCAGCTGTTTTTAACGAATCTATTGAATGAATGATTCAGTGACAATAATTGAAGAATGTAATAATGTAATATTTCTGGATTCAAAATGTAATATTTAAAACATTAATATCATAACATTGTTAATATGAATGCACTGAATGTATTAAAGGGGAACTATGCAGGTTTTTTTTAGCTTAATTTACCTTAACTGAACAGCTTCGGAGTCATTGGAATGGTTATATGACTTTTTTCGGGTTGAATGGTGGCCGTCTCGCTTCCCCCTGGTGCCTGTGAGCGGAAAAACCCACCCTTGCAACTTTGGGGCGGCGAGCCAGGAAGTATCGCGTGATATCAGGTCTTGCGAAGTAACGAATTGGTTTACGGCAAAAAAAGACTCTATAGAGAAACCTGCGAGCAAAAAGCGAGAATACAGCGAAGAAATTCCTGAAAATGCATTTTTTAAATTCCCTTCTTCAATGTAAATGCATTCATGTCTCCTCTGAGACGCATTACTCTGTAAATATAATAGGCTAAATGTCACTTCAGATGCAGCTTCTGTGCCACATCTGCAGTACAAAGATGGATTTTGTTGATACTGATTTCATTTCATTGGCAATAGACTGATTGTGTCGTATTATTATAACTGAATTTATTAATTTAATTTGAAATAAATTAAGCAAATTTATGAATTCAAATTTAAGAATTTAACATGAAAGTTGATATAAATTTGATAGGTTAGACAAAAAAAGAAAAAAACATGCCCTTACTAAGCTAAAAATGCCCCTGGAAATCATTTTAAGGGGGCAAACATTGCTCCGTAATGGAAAAGTTAATTTCATAACTTTAAATAATGATCAGAAGGTGCTCCTAATTTTTTGACTGTGCTTCTAAAATGTTGTTTTTAATTAGAAACACAAGTGCTCCTAAAAAATGTAAGCGTAGAGCCCTAAGTACATTTATACACATGAATTATACATGTTAATCCTATTCTAACAGTATGACAAAGCAGAAAAGAGTGTCCCATTGTTTTCAAGGTGACCCTAATCTCTGTCTACTTCTTTGAAATTATAAACAGACTGCAAACAGATCGAAAAATTTTTTGAATATGATGATGTCTGGGATTTTGGGTATTCTCTATGGCTAAACATAGAAACATGTTGGGCTTTGAAACATAGCATGACCACTATCACTTTCAGGATATTGACAGGGACAACGCTTTCACATACAGAGATCCAGTATGTTCCCATGAAAAAGGCCTATGTTGTGTAACCACACTGTGTTGCCGCTAACTTTTCCATGGTGATGCTAGCATTATACAGATGCCAAGCCAGTAACCAGGGAGATGACCACTGCAAAGCCAAACGCCTGGTTGCCAAGACTATGATGGCAAGATGACAGCTTGTTGAAACATCTTGAGGTTCAAGTCCAAGGGTTTAGTGAGTCGTGGTTAGTCTGGGAAATCGAAATACACAGACATAAAAGCTTCAGGATTTATTGGTTTTGGAGAGGAAGCTACTTATTGTTATAATCATATGGACTCATCCATCATCTGCTTCCTTCCACTGTAGAAAAATTAAGCCAAAATATCCCAGTAACATTTGTTGCCGATTCCGTCATTCGGAGCCCGAGTTTGCGCTGTAATGATCCTGAGGTGGAGCCGCGGCATCAAGGCCCCGCCCCCAACACCGCTCCCGCAGACTCAATCACAAGCACAGCTGTCAATCATGATGTTACACCCCATTTTTATAGCACCAAATAACTAACTAAAACCAAACTTATTGGGAAACTGAACACTTGAACATACGTCTGCATGATGAGAACTACCTAAAATGACAGAAACCATCTTTGGAAAAAATTATTTGAAGTGTAATTGGATTTTTTTGTTTGATTACGTAAAGTTTGATTACGTCCCATTAGATTACGTGAAGAGGACAGGGCTAAAGACATACTGGAGCCAGCCACCAGGGGGCAATCGAAATGCTTTGGCTTCACAACTTGTGTAGCACACTTGGTAATAATAAATAATCAGCACACATAATATGTTAGATTTTGGAGGTGCACTTGCACTAAGTAACTAAGATTTAGTTAACATATGCATGCAAAACGTATTTCGATGCCAAGGTGTTGCTGTTTGGTTGAGAAGGGTTTCTATGGTTGCTAGGGTATTGCTAGATGATTAGGCTCTTTAACAACTCAAGAGTTTTATATATTTCCAAAAACAAAGCAATACAGTGCAACATTATTACATTTCTTAACAAGATAGCATTAGCATTTGTCCGGTCCACGGCTCCGTTCGAGACCAGCAAGTTTTTAGGGCCGGGGTTGAACCAATCTTTCCAGGCCGGAACCCCTTTTCTGCAGTGAAAATGCAATGGAATGGTTAGAGAACGGACACAGGCCGAGAACCATGTCGGTGGAAAAGGTGATGCCCCCAACAGAGCTGGAGTACTCGTGTTGTTGCTATGCTGAGCTGACGTGCAACATAACAATCTGAAGTTTTATGAAAAACATTAAAAGTTGACAGTTCTTGTTTTTTTTTTTATGGATTTTTTGTTTTTTTAAATGATCCAATCAAGTCCTGCCCTTAATTTTTTCTTGTTCAAGAAGCCGTTTCACACAGATATACGTCAAAATAGGCAAGATATTCATAACTTTCGTTGCATGCCGACTTTTAAAGCAAAGGAGTGATTTAATCATTTTGTGGAAAAATGACTTCACCTTTGATTCAAAGCACTCAAATGAGTCTTATTTAAAGACTTACCGTTCTCATCCATCATCTTTGTGGTTTGAGTTTTTTTATGTAAAAGAAGCCAAACAATACAGAGCATAAAGCCATAATGAATCCATCAAATTAAAAAAATAATGAAACTCCCCCATGCTCCACAGAGCACACCCCATAATCTAGTCTCTTCTGGAGCTCAACCCACTAATAAAGTCTTGATAGTTTTGGCAACAGATGTTCAAAAGTTAATGGCTGATGAAAAAACTCTCAATCTCCACTTTTAAACCTTGAACAACATGATATGAACCACAGATTGCGTCTGAAGCGGTGGTGACTAAAGATATTAGATCACCCGTTAAACAGTTTGTAAACAGTAATCTACTTGAGGGAACTTGACCTCCCTTGACATCTTTGCCGTTTCGTAGCACTACAATATGGTTCTGTTTCATCAAGTACGAAGTATGAGTCTGAGAAAGTTTTTTACATACTGACAGTTTCATAAATTCATAGTAAACAGAATATTAATGTTAAAAGGTAAAGTGTTATTTTTTCCAATGTTAAAATACTTTGTCCGAAGCCAGTTTAATGTGCAGAGAAAACTACAGTATAAGTACACCATTCATCTAGTAGTAGTAGGCCAACTTCCTGAAAAGTGTAAACATTGACACTTTAAACATTGCTGAGTTAGTTCAAGCAGTGTTTTTGCGGTCAAGCTTGTCAACGTCTGGCTCAACCAATGCCATTTGGGGCAGGACTACTTGTTGGCTGAAGCGACAGTAAATGTTTGGATGCTTATACATACCATTTCATTCCACTGTAGAATATCACATCATAATGTCCTATGTATGCTATCGAGTATTGCTAATGATTCCAACAAGAAAGTCCAGTAATCAGTGCAGCACAGTTGTGTGTCCACTCCAGTAGGTCACTGTTAATCTATGGTAACTTTGGCACAAAAACTCTTGGCACAATGGTAAAATAGAGAAACATTACTGTTTTCTGACTTTTATTTTAGAATCTTAATGAGTAAAACCTACGGTGGCCCGAGAGAG
The DNA here is from genome assembly GCF_949152265.1 of Phoxinus phoxinus. Lineage (NCBI taxonomy): Eukaryota > Metazoa > Chordata > Actinopteri > Cypriniformes > Leuciscidae > Phoxinus > Phoxinus phoxinus. Next base: position 19,337,366 of record NC_136880.1, on the reverse strand, counting down.
CTCAGCGTGCTGCAACTGACGAAAATGCAGCAAACACAGAAATGTGCTGCAAATACAACGCAACCAAATACAGAAACGCGCTTCAAATACTCACAACGCAACCAAATACAGAAACGCGCTTCAAATACTCACAACGCAACCAAATACAGAAACGCGCTTCAAATACTCACAACGCAACCAAATACAGAAACGCGCTGCAAATACTCACAACGCAACCAAATACAGAAACGCGCTTCAAATACTCACAACGCAACCAAATACAGAAACGCGCTTCAAATACTCACAACGCAACCAAATACAGAAACGCGCTGCAAATACTCACAACGCAACCAAATACAGAAACGCGCTGCAAATACTGACATGGCAATTAAATACAGAAATTGTGAGTATTTGCAACACGTGTTGTCAAACTGATCAAGATGTTTTATTAATTTGCCGTTTTCTTCAGTTGCAGCACGTTTAGCTCTCTCGGCCACTGTAAAAACCTTAATGATAAAACACAAAAGTAGATATTTTGAAACAATATTGGACCCCAATTAAAAAAAAAATTTATCTTCCTTTGTGAAGTAAGAAAGTTAAAGGTTTGGAACGACATAAAAACTCTCATTTTGGAACAAACTATCCTTTTAAGGTACTAATATGCATAATTTGGGGGTATATAGGAACAAAGGTGTATGTTTGAGGGTACTGGTCCAGTGACAAGCTAAAGGTGATTTTTTTTTTTTGCACAATCCTTTAACAGTGTATCTCGAGAGATCAGTTAGTGATCACTTTGTCAACGTCACATGACACAAGCAACTCTATCTTGCCAAATAGAATATTTTCCACTTTAAAACATAAAGACGCATCTATACGCCTCTCTGTGCTCCCTAAATGTGTAGACAACTCTGAGACATAAGATTGTCCACACGATCCAACTGCACATTTTATAATCTGCCCATTGCATTCTTTATGGGCAGATAAAAAAATAAAAAAAGCAAGAACGAGTTCAATGACCTCACCAGCACCCAGTTGATTCCCATCCAGAGCTCTGCAGAAAGAATGAGAGGAATGCATTGGAGTGTAGAAACAAACAATTGCACTTTGTTCCCTGCTGGTACAAGAGGCTTCCATTCAGCCAACAGAGAAAGATTCCTCTAGCCACCATCAAAGAAAGCTCACTGCCTAGTGAGCTAACGTGCATTGCATGGCATTATTAAACAATGCAAATATGTGCTGGGATCTATTCATTTATTTAAAAAATACATGAAATGCAATGCATACATATGACTTAAATACACCTCTTTGATGAACAAGTTTTTAATTAAAAATGATTTTGATATGTTTTGAAGGCCTAAAATAAAAAATGTCAGGTCAGCCATAAAATTAAGACAGCCATAAATATTAGTATCGTAATTTATATAACATAACCATATTGTTATATAATCACAACATTTAGGCCAAATTGTGCAGCCCTACAAACAAGTAGAGCAAACCTGGATTTTTTTTAAATTACATTTTACAACACAATGACAAATTTTGTTGGAGAAAAAAACCCGCAAATCAAATTTTTACTGAATAAAACAGACAATTATATGGAGAGGAGGACCACTGCTGACAAAGGAAGACTTATCGGGTTGCAAAATATCAAAATATTTTAAGTATCATTAATTCATGATATTATTATGATATGATAAAACTGTAGATTTTATTTATTTCCATTAATTGATGGATACACCACATGACATGTTAAAGTAGTAATAAACTTTTCTTGAAATCAAACGTTTTTTACCAAAATGGCACATCAGCTTTAAAATATTTGTTTCTTTTATTATATTTTCTTTTTATCATGGACACTATTTTCAGAATCAAGTATTCCCAAGAGCTATGTAGAAAATATAAATGAAGAAAAATCTTAATTATTAGAAAAACAAATAAGACAAAAAAAAACTGCTGATACATGTCAGAAGGTCTGGTTATTGTGTAGTCAAGGTTATTTGAAATGTCAGACAGCTCAAAACCTTGAGGCTGAAGTGTTTCCAAAGAAGCATTTAGCATGGCAACTGGACTGGCTTGCTTAGCATGCACTGGGAATTGAAGTGAACTCAACAGTTGATGGCTTGACAGCTAATTTAGCTGCTGCATCAAACACTGAACATCACAGGCCTTACAGAAGCTTAGACTCCAACTCTAAAGTCACAGCGAAACCATGATGCTTTAGATGTCTCTCAGCACAGGCAGCCACTCCCTGGGTTTCTGTCCGTCTAATGTGGTCTGGCAAGCGTATTGTGCACACTTCTCGCTCTGACTTTATTAAATGGGGCGTTTGTAGTCTGATGAAGGTTCCCCTCCAAAACCACCCCACCCTTCGCCTGTTAACATCACCTCAAGATCAAAAGGGGCTAATCGCCGCTACGGCTGCGCTTCACCTTATTAGCTGCTGCCTTCCAACAAACTTTTTTGTGATGGTGAACGTGTGTGTCATGCAGCATTTTGTGACCATTAAATTAAGGTTAAAAAAGGACAAAGTCAAATTAAAAAAGTGTTTTGTTATATTAAAAAACTTTATTGACAATCAGCATTCATTGCTGATATTTGCAGAAAAACCATGTCTAGACGTTGCATTGAGCGAATCCAAAATACGGAGGCTCAAGCGGAAGAACATATTATTCCACCCGTGCAGACCACAAGCTGAACCACCCAAATTATTGCAGCCTGAAACTGGCCATTTGAATAACACTTCCCTGTGCTGAGATCATAAATAATTCAACATGTGTACTTACTAGCCTAACCTCACATTAAAACCTTCCAAAACTGAATCTCAGGCTTCAACTTCAATCTCAATGCCGCACTATGATCTGAACTGCTCCTTCATTAAGTTAATTCCAAGTTGATAACAAGCAAGCTTCGACAATGTTGTAAAGCGAGCTTGTTACTGCTGATACTCTTTACAGGAGAGCGATCTCATGCTGTAGCTGACGAGAGACGTTCGAGTTGGAGAAGGACTGCTTGTGGGAGTTTGAGGCAGAGACGAATTGAGGGCCGACAGCATGATATGGAAATGCTGCCTTGAAGCTTTTATCACCTCGGCGTCACGCAGGAAGCATTCCCCATACTTCAAAACCAATCTGACAGTTTCAAGTAACTAGAAAGGTTGGGAAAAGCTAAAGAAAGTTTGGTGGCACTGAAACAAGCCAAGCCAAGAGTCTACAAGCTTCAAGAACCATCACAAAGTCATACAAACAAAATCTATTTAGCTTTTCCATTTTACTATTTTACGTTTTTAGCCAGCTGAAAACGCTATAGGCGCTCTGCTGAAAATGCCTAGCTGTGGGCGCTGGAGAGTGTTTTGGCAGTTGTGACACTTGTTATGATACTGAATATCCACGAAAGTGTTACTAGTATCTCATTTCATACATATTTTGTTTCTGTGTTGTTTCTAAATTAAAATGTCGATACAATGTAACGTATTTTCTCTGGCTCTTGTTTTAAATGATTTTGTTCCGTTATTGTGCTTGTTGTTGTCATCTGTTGACGTTGTGCAAGCAGAATGTGGCGGTTGGTGGGTGTGGTATTAGTCCCGCCCCTCCTCCACTGTGATTGGACGGTTGGGTAAAAAGTGACAGTGATGAGCGCTGCGTTTTACCCAAAGTTGAACATTCTTCAACTCTCGGCGACCTGTAAAAAACGCTGAGCGCTTCAGCATGGAAAAAAAAACACGCTCAGCGCCTCGTTACGTCTTAAAAACGCAGCGCACCCATTGAAAACAATTGAAAAAATACACCAGCCACGTGAAAAAAAAAGCTTTGGTGGACACACGGCCTAAGTCTCAGATAATGTTTCTTGAGCCCCAAATCAGCATATTGATTTTTTAAAGGATTGTGTGACACTGAAGATTGGAGTAATGATGCTGAAAATTCAGCTTTGCTATCACAGGAATAAATTACATTAGAAATCAGTTATTTTAAATTGGAATCATTTTTGACTATAACAATATATATAAATGCTGAAGGCCACACTCTTCCAATGTAATGCCATGTTTTGATGATAAAGTCAAATGTGAATCACCTGATAAGACACATCGTTCTAATTATCGGAGCTTTAGAAAAGTTGGCCATTTACCAAACAGACAGTAAAAAAAACCTGCAATCGTCTTGCTGTCATGCGGCTATCAGTCTGTGGATGTCTTGAGGTGATCCCTAGGGTGATGCCAGGCCATCGTATGTCTGACAGGAGGCTAATGTCCTGTAGGCCATTTGCTCCCCAACACAGCTTGCATGTCACCCAGCGACAACAGAGCATCATTGATTTCACACAGCCTGTCAATCTTGCCATCAGTTCCACTTCAAACTGTGGAAAGAAATCAAACTGTGGTCTGTCGCAATTATTATTTCAATAGCCCCCTATGCTAAAAAAAAAATGCCTTTTTTCTTCTTCTTTTTTAAATCAAAAGAGTTGCTTTGGAAGTCAGACAAAAAATTACTGGTAAAGTCTGTAGAATTGGGAGGAAAAAAAACTGCTATTTTTTTAAAGTAAAAATTTGTGATTATATACTGTATATTATACAAAATAAGAAATACTGCTATTGTAATCTTTCACTGCCAAACTAATACAATTAGTATAATATAATTTGATTTTACAATACAATTGTAAAATTACCATACTAATATTTATGGCTGTCTTAATTTCTTCATTTTCGAATGTTTGATCATGAAGTTTTTATGTTCATTGGTGGAAAAACCACCGTTTGAGCCGTGAAAACTTCTCTTTAGAAGAATTGTTTTGACACCGCTTCTCATTACAAGTATGGGAAGATGGTTGGGACATCATGTTGCAATCCCAAAAGCACATTAAACACGACCCAAACTCAGAGCAGATGCAGAGATGTTTGTGTGAATCAGCATTTCCTGAGAACCGAAAGGCTCCGAGACACTGAAAACACTGGATCGTGAGCTGCTTTCGTGTAAATAAACACTGTCACACTTCACTCTGAAACACGCATATATCTACGGTATATATCAAGATATATGTACTTTTTCAATTAATCATGCAGCCCTAAGTCTAGTTATACTCTCTGGCTTTCTCTGGTTATTCTCGGTTCAATAATCATCGGCGTTGCACTTGATTATTCGCTTATATTTCTAAATCAAAGATATTTTTATAGCTTATCTTCACATCAAGTAACCGTACAGTGAGCCTTATCAACCACACAAAGTTGCAACAACAGTAGCTGGACTCAAAATGACTTTTGCCTTACTGAATTGTTCTCTAGATATTCTGGGTCATGCTGGGCGTTACTGTGTCAGACCAAACAGTTCACAACATGATAAGGTAGTGAGGAACAGATACTAATCTCAACGCTCAGGGTTTTCGACAGTTCCACTCATTCACCATGCCGGATACGGGATTGAAAATGTGCACTAATCCGCGCTTTTCGCACTATGACATTTAGACAGCGTCCTGGGAGCAGCAACACATCTATATTTAGATGCTCTCACATAGCTCTGAATATTTCAAGGCCTGTATAGTCACCTGATACGTGGAGCCAGTGGGATAAGGTAGTGTGTGCGGTGAGGAGACAGAAACAGACAGCATGACGCATCTTGTTTGAGGGATGGTCATTTAGTGTCAGAGATTAGCCAGCTCATGCATCTTTCAGCAACATGTGTTCAGGCCTGGTTGCGGCCACAGGGAAAGGAGTTTTATTCGTCAGAGTGGACGCAAGAGCACGTGCGTGTGAGTGTGGGGTAGAACAGATGGATGTGAACAAGTGAAAATGTGACACATAATGACCAAATGCCTCACCATGCAGCTACTTTTAGACAGATGATACAAGGATGTCATCATCTTCATGCTCCAAATGTGGACGGTGCAGTTACACTGTACAGTACAGTTTGCAATGTGTAAAGCACAGCTCATACAGAAGTCACTTTCATACCGAGCAGCTTTGTTTTGGTGAACACAGCAAATTTGCGTGACCAACTATTCGCCCTCACTCGAACCTGATCGTACGAATTCCTATGAAATGGCCAAATTTTGCCTAGCAACAGTAAATGGGACTGCACCTTTACACTCTTGCAAGTGCCTTGCCCCTCACACCGCTCTGAGTATAGTGATGCACTGAAATCTATTTTACTTTTTTATTCCGGAACCAAAATTTAGTCAAAAACTGAAACCAAAAGTAAAGTTTCAGTAAAAAATGTTGGGTCATTGTGTTGTTGAAGCAATTGAAATCAAATTTGAGTGCGTTTTCACAAAAGCATCATTAGACAATTATGGTCACAACAAGTTCCGTTGTTATCAGCGTAGTTCAACAAGGTGGTGTTTCCCGAAGCCATATAGTTCCAACGAACATTCGCAAACAGCGACGCAAAATTTTGTGGTTGGAACAACAGTTCTCGACCTGTGTTTAGAAGCATAGTTTCTTGTTTTACAACATGTGGACTTAATAAATCCTTATCTGGAGCAAAATAAGCAAGCTGACATTCAGTACAATCTATATCTTTCATTTCGAATATATACAACTTTAAATTACGTCTTTTAGTTTGTCAAGAGATTTAAAGAGCCGTTTCTGAATAGCGCATGTGCGTAGGTGCTCTAGTACGAGCCTATGTGATTAAATCTGGAATTAAAGCAAAATAACTGAGAAAAAAAGAGAATTAGTCATCAGATGCCATGTCCGTAATTTATAGCACAAACATCTAGCATTAATTTGATCTCAAACTAATTAATTAAAAAGTTATCATCCACCACCTGCGTGACATTTTTAACTGACGTGTTTGAACAACAAATTTGAGACAATACGGTTTCAGGAAACAGACGCTAGTTGATTTCTTCAATGATGCATTACACAGCAAGTTACATCGTTGTACGGGAAGCGCACTCCTGGTTGATAAACCATCAGAGTACAGTTCTTCGGCAAAGAGCTGCCTCGCGATATATCAGCCAAACAAATTTTACATATTGCTGCTATATCTACCAATCTATCATTTTTGCTCATGTTGATGTAGCTTATCCATGTTGTGTGCATGAAATAAACGCTGACTCAGGGAAAATGAGCAATATTTTTGGTTCCTCAAATTTCCAACTGTTGGTATCTGCAGGTTGGAGTAATGGCTGTGAGGAAAGGTTGGGGCGTGGAGAAAGGTCTTTATCATTGGTCATGAAAGCTGTCTGTCAGGGTGTGGGGTAGGGTCAAGGGTTAGTTTCTGTAGTAGAAATTCATCTTTCGGCAAACCTCCTTTCGGCACCCCCCTTACTCTGCAGCGATCTCGGTCTCGAAATTTCAGTGTATCTCTAGCTATGAGCCAACTGTATTATGGTTAAATCCGCCTTTCTAGAGTGATTTTACTCAGCATAGAAGTTGAATCAAAGCAGCAATTACAAATAGTCTGTTTGCACAGACTTCAACATAGACTTTTTATTGACGCACAGAGGCGGCCTAAATGTATTTACACAGGAATCACAATTTTGGGAATGCTTAAATATCGATTTGTATGCATTCGAGGAGCCAGTCCAGTCCAACTGCTGTCTGTGTTGCAAAGAGTAGGAGCTTATGGAGAGTGGTTTAAAATATAGAGTACTGAGCAAGAAATGTTTGTTTTAAAATGGTTATTTATATATTTTGCTTCAGTGTGCCAGTAGGAATGTTCAGTTTTAGATTTCCAAACTGATCTCTGTGTGGGATATCTGTTGTAGGACTTTTTGTTCATACAAAAATCTTGCTGGATTGTTACAATATTTCTTGAGGTCTGTTTTTTAAACTGGGGTCCATGAAGTGCAAGGGTGTGCTGCTGGGGGATCCACGTAAAATATTAAATATTTTACATAATGTAGTTTTACTTAATGTGTTGACTTAAAACATTTTAAAAATAAATTTAACACAATCATTTTAATTATCCAAAATAATCCAGTATTTTCTTTTGGCTACAGTACAGTGACAATATTTCATTGTAGAATCAAAAGCACAAAGCTGCTGTGCACATCCCAAACACCCAGTTTGGGCTCAGGTGCAGGACAACTAAGTGATATAAACAAAAATAAAGAAGTGTGAAGTCCGCACACTGATATTAACTGCTTCCAAAATGGATTTTATTATTAAAAAAGGCAACGTTTCGACCCTCAGTTCTTCATCAGGCACAACAATATTTCATTGTAACATGTTCGTTATAACATCACATTTAATATTTTTCTCACACACTATACATGGTGGGGTTCTATGATTTTCATGATACGGAAAACAGATGTAAATACGGCTCAGTTTTGATTACTACACATACTCAAAAATTTTGACATATATATATATATTACTTTTGTACAGTAGAATATTCTTCTCAAAGTATTAATAGTGATGATAATAATAATAATTAAATAATTATTAATTTAGGAATATCACAATTTATTTCTTCCATGTTTAAATTTTAACAGTAAACCTTTTGCTGCACTTTTGGAATTGGAATATTTTTATTTGATTACATTTGAAAGAATAAGTTAAATTGTTAATGTTTTAATGTCTTCATTTTGATTAATACCATTACTGATAACAAATTTATATTAAATCGTAAATTCAGGAAAAAAAAATTGTGTGAATGTGCGATTCATTAGCAAACCTATTTGCGCTACAAACCAGTGTGTTTATAATTACGAGTACGACAATTCATTCAAATAATACGGTAAGAATTTCCAGTTTGCAATATCAAGCAGCATAAAAAGCAGATTTTTACAGCTAAAAACAATTGGAAGCGCTCACTGTTATGTAAAAAATAAGGTGGATATACGTGGGCATCGGTGCATTAATATATGTCTGACTATATTTTAGGATAAGGGAGTCCCTCAGAACGGGATCCGTTTTGGGAGTCCTTGGCATCAAAAATCTGAAAACCCCCGTGCTATGAGATTCATTGGACATTAGAAAAGTACTTTTTCTAGACATGTCAGATCAGCGTGTTAGTTCTAGGAATCGTCCATTATGTAATCATCCTGGGTTATTTAAAGAGCTAATACATAGATGTTTTTATAAGCCATAAACCTTTATTTTACGGGTGTTAACTGCACGTATTCACATGCTCTAGTTCATTTGAATGCATTCACGTTCACATGCATGCGCACAGTGCACACCCAGTTAAAACTAAAACTAAATGTTCAGCCGCTTGACCTGGCGGGAGTGATTGTCCACGCACATCCCCACCCATGGAAGGCCTCTCAGGAAAGCAACACCCAGGTCATCCGCTCTATTTATTTACATTTTTCCGATCGGGAGGATCCCCCGGAGACAGGGGCACAGGAATGTGCTGTGGAAGGGTGTGGAGCACCTCTGGGACAACACAGGACAGCACCTCCACCAAACATCAGGCTATTATCGCACACTCACACCATTGTGCTTTCAGACAAGCACACTGTATACGAGAACAACACATTACAATAGCCACACTCACAAGATGACTGTGCGAGAGGTTACTACTAAACCGCATTTATAGATTCTGATATCTGTCCACCCTTCATGACGGGTGCAGGAGACACAACTTAAGCCCTGCATGTGAAAGTAGATGTGTCATAACTAGGGGTGAGTGATATTGACAAAAAAATCATATTGCAATATTTTCTGGGATTCTGTCGGTAATGAGAGTTTGACAGTATTTTGCTGAGTGTGTTTTTGTGATGGTTTAGGCTTGTCGTGGACAGCTGACTCCCGAAGCTTCATACTCTTCATATTTGCCCACTTAAATTGATTTCCAAGAGCATTTTTTCTAGCCTCATTAGATGCATATTTTTGGACAATTTCTTACATAAACAATACATTTAGAATGATAAGAGATTATGGCTGTTACCAATCAAATTAAATCAGTATCAGCGAAATAGAGCAAAAACAAACAAAATATTGTCTTAAATGTAACTCACAATGTTAACTTTTTGTTTATTGTTCTGTACTGTTGTATCATTTTAATATCGCATCTGTAATTGTGCTGATATTCGGGAAAAACAGCCCTATTCAGGAAAAATACATGTGTGATAACGCTTAAAAATATAAAGGACAAAAACTACACTCACATCATTAAAACTACAACGGTCATATTTTTGTTGACAATACATATCACACGGAATGCAATTTAACATATTACAGATATTAATTGCATTCTCAGTGTCCACACAAGGTGCACTAGCAAGAACAGCATCACACAACCTGCCTTTTTTCTATGGTCAGTTTTATGGCCAACCAATGGCACGGCAGAGTAACAATGTGAAGAGAATTTTGCAGAGAAAGTTGTTAACATTACAGAATGGTTTTGTTCATCCAATGAAAGTAGGGTTGTTTTGGACGCCATTGACTTTCATTGCATGAACAGAAACATTCTTCAAAATATCTATTTTTATGTGCTGCAGAAAAAGAAAAAAAATCATACAGGTTTGGAACAACATGAGGGTCAAGTCATGTCACCTTTATTTATATATAGCTTTATACTACAGATGGTTTCAAAGCAGCTTTACAGTGATAGCAGGTAAATGATTTAATGATGCAAACAGAGTTAAGTTGGGCTGTAAAGCAGCTGTAAAAGTGTCATTGTTCAGCTGTTGATTCAGTTCCGATGTACAGATCATCAATTATTAAATTACTTCATTTCATCTATAAAGCAGATCTGCAGACAACAGTGATGTCATCAGCAAGCTCATTTCAGTTCTCATCCAATTGTGTCAGTGCATTCAAAATAAATCAACAATATTGTTGAATATTAAGTGTCTCCAACTACGCAAGTCAGAGGCGACAGTGGCAAGAAACCCAAACTGCATCAGTTGAAAGAATGGGGGGGGGAAACAACTAAATATAGGCTATACATTGGTGCTGCATGCTTGCAACACATTCATATCTGCATTTGTGTACTTGCACAAGAGCATGTTTTCGGCATTAAAGCATGCCTGTGTATAGCACATTGCATCATAAGACTGTTCAATAGCAACAGTGGATAGTTAGAGACATAGGTCAATATTAGGACAAGGCTTGCTAAAAGGGACATGAAGAGCAACAGAGGAAAACATGTTTACGATTAAGGTGGAATGTTTGAAATATTTGTAGAGAAATATCTGTCCTTGTAGAGTTAGCCGGAGTATTTGCTCATGAAGGACAACAACAGTCCTGCCGCAAATTGTCAGGTGTAAATCTGAAGCATCTGAAGTGCTGTTCATTTGTGGCCGGTATTACCTGTGCGAGCGACATAAGAGAGACACGTATTCTTGTTTGTGTCTTGCGACCGACGTTACACTGAAGGCCTGCCTCATTCGCTTTGGCTAAGCTGGTAGGAAATGTTTCTGAGATTACCAGCACTCTGCTGATGAGTGTAAACACAGGGGCAGATGGTAAGTGACTGCAGCTCCGGTAAGAGGACCCTGTGAGGGGGAAACTTGGCCGGATTTTTAACTTTAATGAACTGAGCTCTGGCTAGTCCGAGAGCGTGAAAACATTCACACAGGAGTAAAGTATACGTTTACTCATGAGGAAAGAACGTACGCTAGCACTTATTTACTATATACTATACAGAAAAGGTTTCTTCAAACACCATTTCTGGACCATTTTTGTTTTGCTAACCATAGGAAAGTCTGTTGTTTTCATCAGAAGATGGAGTTATGACTTATGGAATCATGAAAAATAATCATATACATGGATGAATTGTTCACAATAAGATAAATAACATGCATTTACAAAATAGATGATGCGACTTTAAACTTATATTAATGAGATTTAATGCTTAACTCTCTTGCTTCTCAGATTTCTTCTGATTGTCAGATTAAATTCCAACATTTCACATCAAACTGTTACAAGACCAACTTGGAAAAGAAGATATTTTGAATGTCAGTGGGGCCAATGACATTGGACCCCATTGACTTTCATTGTAGGGACATTCTTCAAAATCTCTTCTCGTGTTCCCCAGTAGAAAACAGAACATACAGGTTTAAAACAACATGAGGGTGAGTGAATGATTACAATTACAATGTTTGGGTGAACTATCCCTTTAAATCTAAAATAATTATCCTGACTTACAAAAGAGAACCATCTGAGCAAAAAAAAAGTGTTAACCAAAAGTTACACATGATGCCAATTTCTTATTTTCCACAAACCTTCCAGTTTTTCTAAGAACAGTCCATATACGGTTCGCTTCCAGTGTCTGGAAGGACATGACGTGAAACATGTGATGTGAAAGGCAGCCCAAGGACTTCTTCCACTCTTAACTTTCATTAGTGGCTTCTCCACTTCCTGAACATGGCTTTTGTTCCGCTCTCATATCCCCCTTTAGCCAATAAATCAGAATGATAATCTTTCACAAGAAGCATCTGAAATGAAAACTGCAGGAAGTCCTCGTCAGTGATAGTTCTGATTGTTCCACTCTTTGCTATGAAAGAGTCATACTGATGACAAAGAGTGAAACATACAACCACACAACGGAAACAATAGGAGTCAGTGATACCTGGATAGAGGTATCCGTCAGCATTCCCATTCATCTCAGTTGCTGACGGATTGCACCTGCATACTGACAACTTTGACATATTATGTCATATATTCCATGTGATCCTGAATAGTCTCAGGACAACTGGCACATAAACGGTGTCTTAAGTTTCAAAATTGGGGGGGGGGGGGGGGGGGTGATAAAATATTGTGGACACAATAGATAAATTTGTTTAAATTAATTTATTTATTTTTTATTTCAATAACTTTGCATGTAAAAAAAAATTCTAGTATTGTACATTTACGCTTGAATATATAACAATTAAATTTACAGAACCTTCATGAATTGAATAAAAAATATAGGGATATCTTTGCTTTATCTAAATGCATCTTCAGAAACTAAGATAAGAACGTCAAACTAAGTGAAGTTCACTTCACTTAAGTGTCCTATAAAATATGGTTACCAAATAATGGATCAACTTATTGTAATATTATCCTTATCTTATAATTATGAGTACAAGTTGTACTTGCTGCCTAACACATTCATTGTGTCTGCTTAAACACAAAGTTCTGTCATGAAACTCTAGATGGCTCAGGCTGGTAGTTCTTAACTCAACCTGGTTACAATCACATCATCTCTATAGGGAACAGCTGATTGGTTCCTGTTGTATCAGTACCCAATGCGCTCACTGTTCATCCTTCAAATACTTGGGCAGTGTTTGCTGTAGCAGTTGCAGCGTGCTTTCAGAAACCCTCCACCGTCCCCAGCTCCACCTGTATAGATCTGCAATGGTAATTCATGTACGCTATATTGTACAGCAGCAGCGTGTCTTACTGATAACAGGATACTTCCTAAATTGTACCATTGAAACAATAATTTTCTTTAAAGCTGCTTTGAAACTATGTCTATTGTGAAAAGCGCTATAAAATAACGAATTTAAGCACAACTGATGTGCATTCCTTATTCTTTCTTTTGTAGAAGTAGAGTTAAATCTTACTGAATTCTTTGTAAAAAGAAAAAGTACATCGGCATCTTCAGTGACGGTTAACACCTGATGTCCCAACTCATAAATAACATCCTTGAATGCATCAAATGACAATGCTGACAAGCTGATGGCACCACAAGAACACAGTCCCAAGCCCTTCACTAGCAACAACTTCACATTCTCCTAAAAAATAAAATAAAAAATTGGCCAATGGTGCTTTTGTTAAACCCGTTTCAGTGACATCAGGGCCATCATATGATTGGCTTACTTATTCAAGTGACAAATACACAGAGGTTGCCATATCCTTTTTCGAAAGGAAAGTCTTAGGCATTGGCATGTGTTTACACATCAAATGGTTTGTGAATGGCAAAAAAATAAAACTGATCCTAAAACATTTCATGCTTATAACTGGAAAGAGCATACAATGGGCCGTGTGTGTTGAGTATCAAAACACCTCTCAGTCAATCCTCCATTGCCCTCATCGCCTCTCCATGTGTGCTCACCCAAAGTCTTCATTGAAACTGTTAGTAAATGAAGGAATAACTTGTAAGAGCAGTCCCAAAATCCCCCTTTTAAAGACACACAAGCAAATTCCAATCACCTGTCCTCAACTAAATGCCAGGGCTCTTATTTGCAAAGTCATGTTATTAGCAGACTGCAGATCTGTGGCGTGTGCATGGCCCGCTGGCACGCATACTCCCAGTACAGCCCTGGGCTGAACCTGGATCAGCAGGCTGAAGTGTATCATTTAAGAGCCCAGCAGCTGCCAACACAGCACGTCATGCAGCATTTACGGTCACGTCGCACAAATAAACACAGGTGCTGCCCACGTGGGATTCAGGCGCATTACCTTGTCAGTCTGCAGGAGGCATGTCTAGCCCATTCGGCACAGAGTTCACAGAAGTGCAATGGTGTCCAACATGAAATTAGAGGAGAATAGGGTAGTTAAACCCTGGATCGAATGGGCTGAGCGTTCATTTTCAGAGGTGTAAGCTATCTAAACTCACTGTTTGACCAAACATTTAGAAAAAGTTCAAAAGAAAGTTTAAAAGAACAGCATTTATTTTGAATCCAAATCTTTTGTAAAATTATAAATGCCTTTTTCTGTCACTTTTGATAATTTTAATGCTTTTTTGCTTTATTAAAGTATCAGTGTCTTTCCAAAAAAAAATAAAAAAATCCTACTCACCCTAAACATTTAAACAACATTCTGTGGATCCCTGTTTGAAACACCCGCTTAGATCAGGTTAGGCAAAAAACACAAAATAAAGAGGAACTTTATGACCGATGTCCACTTAAATTATGTGGCCGCATGCAGGCTATTGATTTCTTTTGAAAGGCTATATTAGATATATACATTTTGGGTATATTACTGTAGATATACAGCTCAAAGTTAAATGCATAATGTGTTCTTGAAAAATATTTCTTATGAAAAGCTCTTTCAAATAAAATGAATTTTACTAAAAAATGTTTCTCTTTAGGTTTGTACATGTAACATCACTCTAACAGTGGGTAGATAAAAATACACTACAAAGTCAATATTTTTCAATTTTTCCATTATATATGGATCTTTACATGAAAGCAGCTGCATTTACTGTATATTTTATGAAGCGAATCCCTCACAAGGGGATTATTATATTTGGTGGTCCTTGGCATCAAAATGTTTGGGAAAAACCCTAGTTTCAGCCATTGATAAGAGTGTTGTACTTTCAGGTTAAACTCTAGTGTTCAGTTCCATGTCATTGAATCTTAAAGATCCTCAGAATCAGCGCAAAAAAAAAAAAAAAAAAAGTCCACAGACTCCTTCTGGGCCTAGATGAGAACAATCGCTCTGCGTGGGACGATTGAAACCCACTGGCCAATGTATAATTGAAACAGACTGAAAAATATATAGAATATGACTCAAGGTGTTATTTTCTGAATGCAGGCTTATACTGTCTACGGGCACACAGTGAATTAGAGGACAAAGTAAGACAGTAGGGTGTTGTTGAGATCCAGACAGCGAGGGAAACAAACACAGTCTTGTGATGCAGCTTGATGAAAAATTTAAGCGTTTAGGGGCAGGACAGTAGACTCAACAACATAAACCCACAAATGACACCTATTTTCATGTCTGGAGTTAAACAGGAAACAGAAGGTAGGCTGATTTGAGAGCTCTCGCCTCTCCAAATGTCACCATTAAGGTTAATGAGCCTGACACCTCCGTCACTGCTTTTAGAGCAGGGCGGAAAACATAAGCCCTGCATGGCCGGATTTATAGTATCTAGTTGCCCACGTCACAGCAATCGAGTAAACTTCATTCTTTTTATAGAAAACCACAATAGTGGTCGCAGACACTGTGATCTCAATACCTCTGTTCCTACGAACAATTACAGAACAACATGTTTACAGTGTATGCTAACCTTTAATGTGCCATAGGCAGATACATTGTCATACAGTGCTAATTTTGTGGCTTTTCACTGTGCCACTTTAGTAAATGGATTTGCTAGTCAATTTAGCAGTAATTTGTCAACTGCAATTAATAGTGGCAACGGCCAGGATATGATGTCACACAGCTTCTGTTATAATAAATTATAAATTTAGGGTTAATTTAGGCTTTCTAAATTGAAATCTGGAGAGTACGGTGGTAGATGACTGATATAATTCTGATATACAAGTAATTTAATGATAACACATTAGATGACATACTAATACTCTCATATATAGCCTATAAAATTTAAATTGAAAATGTTAATTATGAACTAAGAAGGATCCATATATTTGGGGAACTAACACTTCTGTTGATCAGCCAAGTGTGCAAATGTATCAACTGATGATCTTGTAATGGCCAAATATAGGCTGATGAATCGTCCTAGTGATACATTGGTTTAGTCATAATTATAAATAACAACTGATAATTACGGTGGCCCAGTAGTGCACAACACAAAGAAATTTAAAAAGCAAACATGAGTTCGCAACACAACGAAATTAATCCACAACACAACGGAAATGAGCCACAACACAATGGAAAATCTACAACACAACGAAATAAAGCCGCAACGCAATGGAAATGCTCCCGACCACTAGAGGGCTCTCGGAGCGCGATAAAGTTAGTTTTCCTTGCCAGAGTCAGCAGTCTAAAAAATATATCAAAACCACGATTAGTTTTAACAGTATGTAGCTAACCATTGTGTTGTAGATTTTCCGTGGTGTTGTGGCTTAATTTTGTTGTGTTGTGAACTTATGTTTGCTTTTTAAATTTTGTTGTGTTGTACACTATTGGGCCACCGTAGATAATAGTAATAAAAAAATGAAATCTCAATAGTTAGAAGGGTTTCTTAAATCTGAAGTATTTTTACTGTTGCATACTGTAGCCAGTTGTCACTGTGACTTTCAAAGCCATAATTGGAAAGAAATTAGTAAATAGAGGAACTCTTTCCTGATGTTCAGGTCAGCGAACGTGTAATCCTTTGATATGTGTCAAAAGTTTCCACTTTCAAAAGGTCAGAACTCGAGGGGAATGTTAAACTTTCCTTCCTTAAAGTTAAAATGCAGCCTTTGAATTATTGATGAATGCCCTGTGGACACAGTGCTTTGAATTATGCGCATCCACATTAAGTCTTTGTTCTAACACACTAACTAGTATTTAATATAATAATGTTGCGGTCCACAGTAGAACAGAGAAGTGGAGAATGCAACCAGTGTGAATGAATGAAGGGAAGTTCTGGATGACCTTACTAATCTGATGTTTAAGTCCTGCACCAGACCACAAGTTCCCGCTCATTTGTGATCGTCACCTTACAGTTCAAAGCAAGTTCATTACTGAAAAGGTCATATTCTGAATGGCCATTCAAAAAAAAAGCAGCATGTCTCATGAGTTCCTCCTGAATGGCATTATTAGTTTACAGCTTACTGAAACCTCATCAGTATATTTTTTACATATTTGCCATTGTTGCAGCACCTCTCTTCCCGGTCTGTCAGTAACGCTCTGCGCTGTGTTTCCCAAAAGCTTTGCAAGCCTAAGTTGATCGTAGAACAATTGCCACCAATGGTGTCTAAGATCAATTTAGGCTTACGATGCTTTTGGGAAACGTAGCCCTGTTTGGTTCCCGTCTCTGTGAAGCCCCTCCTTCTGAAAAGCGGAATGTGCTCTGATTGGTCGGCTGGATCAGTGTGTTGTGATTGGTCAACCGCTTTGAACGTAATTGGGAAATGTCACACCCTTACAATAACTGTGACACTACTCAACTAGGTCTCGCCCTCTTTAATTGTGTATGCCTTGGGCGGGAATTATGTGAACGAGGAAATTTATGACGTGTACGTTTGCGGAAGAAAACTCAAGACTACAATCGAGGCGTAACTTTGCAGACAACTTTCATGTTCAAACAGCAACATTACACAATAAAGAAAGTTGAAAGTTGTTGTTCAATGTTCAATTTGGTGAGTAGCTTTGTCTTTTACATCATGTTTTTGCATATTTTTGGTAATTTGATGCAGAAATATCAACAACAAAATTGAAATGCGTAATTTCCAATAAATGGAATTGTTTGCTAAAACAATTCCTGAAGACTCCCACACTCTGCTATTGGTTTATTCATCACTCTGGAAATAAAAGGTCATGCGCATTGCATTGTGGGATGCAGTACCCAGCGCAGTGAGATCTTGGTGGTATAATGCATATAGTAAGACATCTGGGTATTCTGCATGCAGAAAATTTGCATATAGTACAAAGTATACCTATTATATGATACTGAAATAGTAGGACTAATATGGTTATTAGAGAAGTCCAGCATATGTCACCAGAGAGAAGTCTGTTGCTTCACTGGAAGATCAGTTATGAGTAAGTATCAGTTTGAATAAGAATTATGAGATTTAAAAAAATAAAACTGAAACGTGCACGGATGAATTGTTTAAACAACATGCATTTAGAAAATAGTTGAGTTTCCATTTAATGCCAACTTTAAGTCTTTCTACTGGTTATTTACATGCTTACAAAAATTATTTATGAGTTAATAAAAATATTTTGTAAATATGCATCATATCTTGTATCTTCTATTTTTTTTGCCTATGCAAACCCTTTGTGCCAACCATAACTGTGCTGAGGATGGCATGATTACACAAGTCATGAGTTAACAACATTTAGGAAATATTTTGTAAGATCTATTCTAATTTGATCAGTTATTTTACTCAATAACTTAATCATTCTTGATACTTGACAGAAAAGTGTCACATCCAACTGTGAAAATCCATTAACTTTATATGTGCTAAACTGGAATTTTCCTTTTAGAACCTAGTTGTGCAAACCTGGTTTTCCAGGTACACCTGGGCAGAAAATGAATGGAGTTCAGTGATGTTTAAACAATATCATCACAAGCTGAACCAATTGCACTTAGCACAATAATAGCCCAGGGTAATTTAAACGCATGATTTGGTGAGTAAATATCGGATATAGCACATCCCATATAACTGGTAAGGCCAAACATCCTCCTGTTTGCATGAATCAACAGCAGTTCCTGAAAGTTCCGCACAGGGAACCACACCTTCAGCTCTGCAGACAGCAGCTGTCATTGATGGCTTCACGTAACAGACTCGCCACGGAGGCGTGAGAGGGGTGTGACAAATCGCCGCAGCTCATTGGCTGGCGCGTTTTAACGAACAGCGCTACCGGCCAATCAGAGATCACGCGCAACGCTTCGAACGCATGACGCCATTGCGCAGAGGCGGAGCACGAGACGCTGCGTCTTCGGACGTGAGGTATATATTGAGTTAATTACATACCCAGCCACCGTTCTCCTGGATCCAGCCGTGCAGCGGCCCGTTCAGATATTCCGTCATCCAGCCCGCAATGTTATCCACCTGCGCCGTCATCTCCTTGTTCACGCATTCGACGCAAACAGTCCCTCCAAACTCGAAAAAAGCGATGATTCTGCCCCAGTTCACGCCGTCCCTGAACAGCTCGTCTATGACCGCGGTGAAGCGCTGATGCGCCGTGATGGACGTGAGATGCAGCTGTTTGGACATCTCCGCAAAGTCCGACTGATATAACCGTTCCAGCTCATCCCCAGCCTCCCGTAGCACCTTATGAAGAGCGCTGAACGGGTCGTGACGCGGGCTGGGAGAGACGCCGCTGTCCTCCTCCTGCCTCCCCATCATCAGTCCGTTCGAGACATCGTGTCCATTCACTTCCCACACGAATCCCTTCTTCCAGAGCTTATGGTGGATGTACTTCGCCACTATACTGCGGTTATCATACACGACCTCCTGTGCCATATCGACCTGTGTATATATATAGCTAAATAACCTCAGAATCAATGTGAGTTTATTAATCCAGGCGCATCTTCATCATGATCTTCATCTTCATAACACCAATGCAATGCAGCAACTGATTTTTAGAGAACTGCAAATCCTTCAAACGGCGAACTTACTGCATGTTGCCTCACTTGAGACTGCAAGTTGCAGCACTCGCGCAAATCCTCCTCAGTGCTTCGGTGTAGAAAAACGCCCACTTTCTGTTCCCAGCAGAAAATTCCAGGCATGTATGAGAGGATTTAAGCATCTTCCTTCATATCAGATAACGCACACGCGCCGTATGAGCACGGGTGAGCAAGTCTCTGGTGTTTTGAGTGGGAATTGCGTGCAGTAAGTCATGGTTCATTCGTGTAAAAGAGTCCAGAGCTGCGGGAGACGGAAGAGGCTGGTCGCCGAGTGTTCACGCGCACTTGTGAGTTTCTTCTCTCGCGGAGCGGCTAGTGTGAAGAAAGACTTTCTCAGTGGCGTCTGCTGTCGAATTGAGTCTTTACGCGAAAGGTAAACGGGTAACAGTTGTGTCTCTCTGTATAAGTTGAGCGTTTGGGGGAGTCTGCTGTGCGCAGTCGCTCCATTTGCAGTCAGACTCGACTCTGCCCCCTTTACAGCAGAGGTGTTTCCTGTGCGACGTCACTCATTCACTCTCATGTGCGTGTGTGTGAAGTGATAATACCTCGCTCGTTTATCCTCATTTGAGCACTTAATAATTTTTAACATTATTGAACAACATTTATTTTTTTAATAATACTGTTAATATAAAAAGTATTATAACATATTTTTGTAAAAGTAGATAGTTCGCCTAAAAATTTATACTCACCCACATGTCATTTCAAATTCAAACCCATAAGACTTTTGTTCATCTTCAGAACACAAATGAATATGTTTTTGATGAATTGTGAGAGCTTTCTTTCCCTCCATTGACAGCTACGCAACTACCACTTCCACACTTCAAAAAGTTCATAAAGAGATCGTAAAACTAGTCCATGTGAATTGAGCGGTTTAGTCCACATTTTCTGAAGAGACTCCATCGCTTTATATGATGAACAGATTGAATTTAAGCTTTTATTAATAAACATTGATCAGCAAACATAAAAAGAAGCTCAACCGAACCTGCTTGATGTGAGAATGAACCTCATTGGTTCTCGCACGTCAAGTGAACATGCTTGAGCTTCCATTTGCTCGAGTTGAAGAATGTTTATATCTGAAGTGTCAAAGGGAGGGACAGAAAGGTCTCAAATTTCATTAAAAAATATCTTTATTTGTTTTCCGAAGATGAATGAAACTCCTACGGGTTTTGGAACGACATAATTTTTGGATGAACTAACCCTTAAATGGTGAGTTAATATTTAATCATCAATTTATTTTTATATTTATTATCATACTGTATATCTTTACAGTGGGCTTTCAAATTGTACACTTCTATTTCTAGGTCACTAATCAAATAAGCAATTTGTGGCACTGATCATGTGAACTTGTTTGTACAGACGATCAGATGTTCTCGCTTTCACTGAAGCACAAGATGCTCTTTGGATTATTTTCAAATCATACAAACATGAGATCATCATAACTTCTGGAGTTCATACCATTCGAGTGCTGTCTTTAAGCAGATTGGGACAAAATCCACCATACATTTTCACTTGAATGTTTTCATGGAATTTATCATGTTTTTTTTTTTTTTCAAAAGATAAGCATTTCCTAGTTGTCTTTTGGATGTTTCAGTATATTACATAGTATATCATCATATTGGCCACCACAACCCCAAACATTTGGTATCACAGAACAGTCTAAGGTGTTGTTACCTTTAACATGCCCAGAATTTAAAATAGTGGAATGTATTATTTCAGGAACCAAGAAAAACATATATTTATGTGGATATTAAATTGACTGTCAGGCCTGACTATACTGTACAAGCAGAGTAGTTAATATATTATTATAATAATAAATACTCTTTAGAAAATGTAGGAAAATATCATTTATTCTTTGGAATTTCCAAATGTTATTTAGAATTCTCATGTTCTAAATACCATCCTAACATTTATTATTTATTTAGGTATATGGGAGAAATAACAATTTTCTTGCAAATAGAATATCTAGGTAATTGACATTTTTGACCTGGTTCGGATGAGCTGAAATGGAAATCAGCATATGTTCAAGCAGAGCAGAATTTGGTCCCCAGCCTTGCCTCAAAATGGGAACGTCTATGAACAGTGCGAGGCCTTTGATCTTTCAGCACCCCTCGGTGTCAAACCTGCTTTGAATAAAGGTGAACCGACTCAAGCCAAAACCTATGAATTACTGCAGAACAAAATGACTACATCATACATATGACCCCATGCTAGCAGTCCAGGCTTCCGAGACGGAGACCACCAATGGTGGTCTTTAAAATGTTCAGGTTTGTGCCTAACTTGCTTTCTACTACCTCTGTCAGCCTTGACTGGGTTATTCAGGGCTAAGTTAGGCTTTCTGGAGTTGGCTATTTGTATTTATGAAGTGCTTCAAAGTAGGAATGTTAAGTAAAGGAACAGGTTCAGGCGATTTATACTGATGTTACTGACAGAGGTATGTCCTGTGTCTCCTAATTCTGGCAAGAGTGAACCTCCATTCCGGTCTATTAACGAAAACAAATAGTAAATCACTAACCTCTGGTTCCACAGACAAGGCTTCAGCCTAAAATGCATGTTTGAGTTGTCTTAACTGAAAAAAAACTTGGACTGACCAATCTTAAAGGGGTCATGACATGTTTTATTTTATTTTATTTTATTATTATGTTCCCTTAGGTGCAATTATAGTATTACTATAGTTTTTTTTACAAAAAACTTTTAAAATGTAGTGATTTGACCTTTTCCCACCCTGTTTCTCATCCTCTGATTCAAACAGTCTGTTTGGGGGTGTTTCCCCTTTAAGAGTTCAGTGTTAACGCCCACTGTTATGATTGGCTAACGTCAGTGCCTGTGCATCAATTATTAACGCCCCCAGCCAGAAGGTTTGCGGATTCGGCGCAACTGTTTATTAGCGGGTGATGCATGCGAAGCGATGGCTCTTGCAATGATAAAACCTTATTATGTTTGAGCTGGAATCAGAGAAAATGAACCATCACCACAACAACGAAGACTGGATCAGCTCGTGTCCACATGGAAAGTGAAACTATTTTGAATTAATAAAAAAAAATTAACCCGAGACACTTGAAAACGGATTATTGTTGCATAATTATCCTATAGCTTAATTTGCTAACAGTTTAACATTATTTAACTAATCACATGTAGGCCTACTAGAAAGGCGACATATTTTCAAGATTCTCTTATACAAATGTGTTTATATTAGCCATGGTAAAAAGTAAGTTTGCGTCGTCGTTATTGAGCCCAGAATAGTCGGCACGGACTTATCTTTGAGCAACAGTTTTCTGGCAAAGCCAAGCATCATATTGGGATTTTTTCCTCAAAACAGTCATCCTTATAATGTACAGAACAAACGCTTAAACTAACACTGCCGTGACTGGGACGTCCGCAAAAAATAAAGTGCATCTATTTTTCCCTGACGACTGGATCTTTCAGCGTATTTAAAAAGTAGTTTAAAGTTTTAAATACATTACTTACAGTTTGCGTCGTCGATGTTGAGCCCAGAATAGTCGGCACGGACTTATCTTTGAGCAACAGTTTTCTGGCAAAACTCAAAACAGTCATCCTTCAGAACAAACGCTTAAACTAACACTGCCGTGACTGAGATGTCCGCAAAAAATAAAGTGCATCCATTTACCCTGACGTCTGGATCTTTCGCAGCGTATTCAAAGATGTTGTTTGTCCACAGCCAGGAACAGCACATCTGCGGCATCGTAATTTCCCTGTACACAGACCCACTCGCTGTCCGTCGACTGAACACTTGTGGAGCGCGCAGCGCGCGGGCGCGACAACGATACGAAATGAGCGCAGTTGTCTTGCGCTTAAAGCGTAACTGTCTTCTGCTGGAGGCGGTCATATGCAAACGCTGGTACGTCACTTCGTACCGTGACGTCACTTCTTACCATGGATCCAGAACGAGCTGTATTTAGAGCTTGATTAAATAAATGATTCGTTTATAATGGGGAGGACGTCTTAAGCTATGAAACTTGCAGGACGTTTAAATGGTACGAAGACCTCTTATATACCAAAAGATCAAGGCAAATTTGGTTTCTCATGTCATGACCCCTTTAAAATATATCAGTGCCATTGTTTTGTCTCGAGATGCACACCGGCAATGTTTTTTTCTAAGGTGTGTTTTAAAAAAGCTACTTGAATGTCCTATAAATTAAATGGTAAATGTTACGTAGGATGTTTTGAGCAACAAGTTTTCCAGTCAGTGATTGGGATTATTTCAAGTTATATTTTAATAGACACGGCGAACAAAAAGCAGAATTTCTAGCCAATTAAATATTCAAAGCATGAGCAGAAATGTTTGTTATATATATATTTAGTACAAAATATTTCAAGGGATTCCATCACCATCATTTTACAAAGTTCAAAAGGTTCCGACACAAAATTACCTTTCAAAATTTATTTATTTCATTATGTAAGAAAATAAGACAAAGCAACAACATCCTCTTTTTCTCCCATGGCACACAAGGTGAAATTTATGCAAGTTTGGCAACAAATTAATAAGAAAAAGAAAAACAGAGATACAAGCAAAACATATCCAAGTTGGTCTTGGTCTTTTAAAAGTTACCCATAAACTATATATCTTATTCTCAGAAATATACCTCACCTTCAGTCAATAAAACAGGGAACAATAGCAGAAGAATCATAGTATCTTCTTATGTGTTTAAATGAAGTGTGAGCACAGGCTTGATTTGCATAGCTTTAAGGAGATCAAAACATTTTCTCTACTGTTAGCTTCTTACTGACTAAACAAATGACTACGTCCATGTGTTGAGTTACGGAAGAGGGAGCGACCGAATCGAAAGTCCGACACATATCGGCACCTAACTTATAGCTACTATGTCCTGGACCACGTGCCTTAAGCCAATATCAAATGAGAACATCGTCGCTTTGACTCATGCATTCTCACTTTCATATTTTGGGCCATTTTGTAAAAAAATATTCAATAAACAAACAAACAAAAACAATGTCTTTTTTCCATATTGAAACAAATCTACGTAAACCATACACAATCTATGCCACAGTTGGATGTGGAGGTGTCCACTCTTATAGCTTTTATAGTGGTCTGTGTTTGGATCTCTTAAGGCCTGGAATGGGTCTGCATTGGTCAATCGTTCCTATACCGGCAAACTCCGGACAAAATTCTAGTCTAATAGAACAGCAGAAATACAGCGGTTACCCCTGCAAAGCTACGCTTATAGACTATTACCGTGAAAAGGTAAGATGAAAAGAAAAGTGATGAGTTTGCAGGTATGTTCTAGGGAAAACAAAGCAGCATTAAAAAAAAAAAAAACTCAAATAAAGAGTTGCATTGAATGGAAGTGCTACTTCACCCAAAAATGAAAATTCTAACCTCATTTATTCACCCGAATTCCAAAACCATAAGACTTTTTAGAATTTTTTAGAATAAGACCACAGAACTTTTTTTTTCATGCCATCTCTCTCAAAACTCGCACGTCTCCACTCTCCATGTACAGTTAATTCAATATCAGGTCAATAAGGACTTGAATTTCGCACACAAACCAGTCAAACCCATTGGGTCACTGTATTGGAAAGGAGCAGCATGAACATTCCACTAAACTTCTCCTTTTGTGTTTTACGGATGACCGAGTCATGCAGGTTGAGCAACACGAGGGTGAAGAAATAATGAGAGAACGTTCGTTTTTTGGGTGAACTATAACCTTCAATTGATCCCTTTCTGTTCATTCAGGCTTTCAAGGGATAAACATCCGCTCGTGTAACTGTAGGGTGTGATCACATCACATGCTCGCCGTTTGCTTGTGACAGTGAGGAAGGCAAATATTACAACAGCATGAGTGAGTGTCATTTTCTCTCTAGCTATTGTGTTGTCAGTAAGGTACGACATCGAACGTGTGCAACAAGAACAAGGGGCAAGTTTGGAAGGCCTGAATCAGAAAACACAGTTTATATGCTAGAACCATCCAGTCTACGTTACAACAGAGCAGAGCAACTAGGAGATTCACTTCACTTGTGGAAGCCATATTGCTTGTTTTGGTGTACAAATCAGATCAAGCTTCACAACATCTACAGTATTTGAAATGCCTGCGTGAACACAATACTCTTGATACATTTATTAATCTTCAATACTAGAGTTCTGGGGTTGTGGACATCAAACCACATGTATAGCTGACTACGATTATTCAAACGTGAGCTGCTGCTTCATATGTAGGCTTTTGCTCTGGTTACACCTGATCCATTTGGATCTCCAGCTCCACCTGTTGGCAGAAAGGTGCAGTGACTCGAACCAGCGAGCCATTCACCACCGCAAATGGCTTATCAAGACCCATCCTCCAGTTCTTCAGTGAACTCTTAGAAGCCCCTGAGGTCACCTAAATGCATGCGTACAAGCAGACACATAATACACA
Source organism: Phoxinus phoxinus (assembly GCF_949152265.1). Taxonomy (NCBI): domain Eukaryota; kingdom Metazoa; phylum Chordata; class Actinopteri; order Cypriniformes; family Leuciscidae; genus Phoxinus; species Phoxinus phoxinus. The sequence continues at coordinate 19,311,169 of NC_136880.1, read as the reverse complement.
CACACGCACGCACATATACAAGGTAAACATTTCCTTCAGAAACCCCCACACAGAGCAAAGAAGATAAGGCAGAGTGGCAGACTCAGGCTGTTTTATCCGAAAACACAGAGACGTCCCGTGTCCATACCTTAAAACTATGAAATCTAAAAGCAGGAAGATACAGTGCTTGAATACGAACATCACAGACCAGTCAGAAGAACATAGGACAGCTTGTCACGTCGTAAGGAAGCGAAGTTGGAGTTCTTGAGCTGTGCAGATTTGTAGCTGTACAGCATATGGTAACATTTCATTAATATAAATAAAAGCGGATTGAACTTGAATTCTAGTGCTGAACCTTCTGAAGTTCAAACCTTCTAAAACATGAAAATGAAGTATAGGCAGTGAGAGCCAAAGAGTAATTCATTTAAATGCAAACAAACTTGGTTTTGTTTTTTAAGAGATTGAAATATTGATGCAGCACGCACTGGAATGATTGGGGTCCTGAATATTACAGATCTACAGTGTTTTTTTTAGTTTTTTTTTAGTAGACCTCTTCTACCCACTTAAACATGTCTGCCAGGCTGGGTTTGTGCGTGCTGTGAAGGTGTATGGGTGAATGTAGTGGTGGGAATGCTGGTGTTACTCCCTCTTGTCCGCTGCTTTGGACTGTTCTCTCTGGATCATGCAGCGGCGGACGATGCTGTCAAAGCTGCCCAGGTAGAAGAGAGCGATGGTGCGGAACAGTCCCATGGTCACAATCTGGACAGGGTGACAAAATATTACCATTTTAATATATCACAGAAAATAAATCACTGTGTATCCGACTATCCATTTACCTATTCATCTTTCCATCAATCTACCTATACATATATATATATATATATATATATATATATATATATATATATATATATATATATATATTGATCTACCTATATATCAATCCATCTACCTACCTACCCATCCATCCATCCAACTATGCCCATCCATTCATCTATATATCTATCCATCTGCCTACCTAACCTTCCATTCATCCATCCATATACTGATCAGTTAACAGTTGAGCTCTTAAAAGAGACATGTTTTTCTTACTGTGAAGAATATTTTAATAATCTAAACCAATATTTTCCCACTATAAAGAATATTTTGTGGAATGGAAATGTTCCATGGATGTTAAATGTTCTTAATGGAACTATCAATGCTGATAAAAAAAACTTAATTTTTAATCCTATGTTTTGATCTATCAACATATATATATATAGATCCATCCATCTATCCATCTATCTATCTACCTATATAGCTATCCATCAATACCCATCCATCTATCCACCTATTCATCCATCTAGGAATGCACCAATACCAGTATCGGTACCGGGCCTGATACTGCACTTGTGTACTCGTACTCAAATTCATTACAATGCTTTGATACCAAAAACAGTGATTCGGAAACTACATAATAATTGATAATGTCAACAAGATAGCAATAGAAGTAATAAAACCTTTGACACTATGATACACTGATAATTCAGAGACTGAATCCACAGACTTTTTTTCACATGTTATTGGGGAAAATCTGCTTAATTGAAAGAAGAAGAAGAAGAAGAAGAAGAAGAAGAAGAAGAAGAAGAAGAAGAAGAAGAAGAAGAAGAAGAAGAAGAAGAAGAAGAAGAAGAAAAGCACTACACTCTTATTGGTAGGTAATAATCAAATCAGCCAAAATATTGAATGAAGAAGAATGTGATGTGATGATCTCTAGAACCCTGTACACAGATTCATTCTGCATATGCTGATAACACATGAATCTGTTTTACTTAGTGAAAATCTGTGACTATATATCTTATGTCATATTCTTCAAAGAAATGTTTGAAAAAAAATGCAGTCTGGCTGACCTCACAGGTTTTTTCCTCTGATTTGACCTGTTTTGAGTCAGGGAAGAGCTGGGCAAAAGTCAAGAGGCTCATTAAAATCTTCAAAGGGAATATCTAAGAGCGTGACTGACTCAAATAGCCCTACGAAAGCTGAATGCAAACAAGATGTTACTAAGATACAAAGATGAAGCAGGATGATAAAAGGGACATGATGCAGAAATAATTAGCTGCCATTCCATGTCAATCTCCAAGGGTATTGTCAATGAGTCAAATATGATGACACTGTTGCACTAGAGTCAGAATCTTAGTGTTTAGGGACAATGGGCCGTACCTGCTGCAGCCCCTCAGTGATGGAGGTCACAGGCGACATCCCACAGGTCAGCGCTGACAGCATGTAGCCATCAGGACCAAAAGAGCTGGTGAAATTTCCCTGCTGTGAATGGACAGAAACAAGAAAGGGTATTTGGAAGAAACAATAGTTAATGTGTATATACGTACTGTATGTTAATATCAAATGATCTTCTTTTGTATTCCACAGAAGAAAGAAAAGAGTAAAAGATGACAATTTATATTTTTGGATGAACTATCCCTTTAAAAAAGGCCTTTATTGTGCTTAAAAATAGCCATAACAGAAGGCAGGGGTCTCAAGGCACGTTATTGAAAGCTAATAATCGATTGTTGGATGAGTAGTTGACTACCTTGACCAGTCCCTACTTACCACAGCATCCTTCACCGCAATTTTTGCCACTTGCTCAGGCTGACAGACTCCAGACGTCTCTGAAATTAACTTGGTCTCCAGAGGCTGCCGTTGAGAGAGATAAAACCAGAGGAATAAAACATAGGCAGGACAAAAACATGTTTTGCCCAGCATTACTTTGTGCAGGGACAAACAGCCACCTCAATATATATACATATCATATATATATTATATATATATATTTTTTTTTAACTCAGGAACAAAGATCCAACTATGTAACAGAGCAGAGACATGCATTATTAGAAATCCTTCATTTTTAAACATTCTATTAATATTAATGCTCTTTTCTAATATTCTAGGAATTTAATATTCAGAGATTAATTCTATTCAGGTAAAAAAAAAAAAAATCTATTATCTCACCTTATTCTTATTCTCTTCTGCAAAACCTGGTGTGTCAGTGTCTGGGGGATACGCCACAGTGACATAGATATTATAGGGCTTCATCTAAGAAAGATAGGAGGAAAGAACAAATCAAAATCATAAGTGTCAATGGACAGCATGGTACATGCGAGCGTCACGTATACATACACACCTCCATCTGCAAGGCCTCAGCCAGACCACGCAGGGCGAATTTGGATGGCGAATAGGCCGTGTAGCCAAAGAGGCCAATCTGCCCTCCCTGTGACGACACAAACATGATGCGGCCCATCCGCCTTTCCTTCATAGTGGTGATCACTGCCCGGGTGGGGTAAACGCTGCCCAGATAGTTCACCTCCATCATTTTCTGTTAAAGGCACAATATGTATGATTTTTGGGATTAAATTCTCCAAAGACCACTAGAACAATGTTATAAATTTTGTTGACTTGTGTACTTGAATTATCCAAAATGGTTACAACAATGTTTAAATACAGAAAAGTTGCTTTAAAGCAAGGAGCTTTACAGTATTAAAGTCGTATGTACCCCTGGGAAGTTTACCCAAGTTCCTGAGTTGGGGCGGGCCATAAACTTTAAACATGGCGAAGGGGAGAACGATTGCTGCTGTGACTGATTTTCTTTATTCGTTTTTTATACAACAGCTTCTTTTGCCTTGTCTTGTCATTAAAGTAATGCATATTTACATATATGAATAATCATTTAAAGCGTATAATTTAAAGCCTGAAATGAAATGACTGAAATTCTAGAATCGACAGCAAGCTGACTATCTAGATAGGTGTCCTCTGTGATTCCTGTTATTTCCAGCAACAAAGCACTTGAATGCGACGAGCTGGTAATCGAGACTTAAGAAGTGGGAAGTAGTAATTTCTGATAGCAAGTGAAGGCAGAATAATAGTAAGGTGTTTACTAGCCAGGGCGAAATTTCCTGGAATGTTTGCTTTAGGAAGCTGTTTTGAACTCCAGAAACAAACTCAAAAACTAACTTAATTTTGGCCTGATTTTGTTCGAAAAGACATAACAGCAGTTCATTCTTCGATTTCCAGGGCCTTTTCTATTCCAATTCAAAAATGCCCACCCGTATGTCTATGATATGCTGCTCTTACCTTGAAGCGGTCAACTTCCACCTCCTCAAACTTCCCAGATAAAGACGTCCCAGCACAATTCACCAGCATGTCCACAGGACCCAGCTTCTCTTGAGCCTGGATAGCAAACACAAACATGCAACAGTCAGCGACCATCGCAAACCATCTGAAGAAAAAAATTATAATAAGAGTTTATGTTTGAAAACAATGACCAGATTAAATGCTGACATTGAATAATATGCTAACAGATTCTTATAAATTGGTAAACAAAATAAACGTACTTGTTTTATGACACTCTCCACCTGGCTGTAGTCTTTCGACACATCAACAGAAATGCACAGCACCACCTAGAGGTAATCATAACAATACATGTCAAGCCCATTTAAGATTTTTGAGTTGATTTTGAGTGCAATGTCCAAAAAAGAAAAAAAATACACACTTGCTTATCATTTATGGCACATTTTTCCACTTCTTTCTTGGCTTGAACCAACTTGTGCTGTAGGGGAACATGTACACGATGGTAAACACACATACAGGCTCATGGTTTTCAGAATTTAAAGGAACACGCCGACTTTTTGGGACTCTTTGGAGCTTATTCACCGTATCCCCCAGAGTTAGATAAGTCCATACATACCCTTTTCATCTCCGTGCGTGCCTTAACTCTGTCTGACGCACCCACCGCTAGCCTAGCTTAGCACAAAGACTGGAGGTAAACAGCTCCAGCTAGCATACTGCTCGTGGGTGGGTGCGTCAGACAGAGTTACGGCACGCACGGAGATGAGAAGGGTATGTATGGACTTATCTAACTCTGGGGGATACGGTGAATAAGCTAAAGTCCCAAAAAGTCAGTGTGTTCCTTTAACACAAACAACAACAAATATGTAATACCATCCAAAGGCAGGATTAATTATTATGTAAACTACCAATAACATTTTTTGGGGTCAATAAGATTCTTTCTTTTTTAAAGAAATTAATACTTTTATTCAGCGCAGATGATTTACAATGTTACAAAAGAGTTTTTTACTTTCTATTCATAGAGGGATCCTGGAAAATAATCTATGGTTTCCACAAATATATTAAGCAGCACAATGTTTTCAACATTGATAATAATGTCTTCAAATAAATGCAGCCGAGACTGCAGTCACTGACAGATGATATACACACCTCATCTCGTGCCACCAGCGTGATGAAAGCACCATGTTTGTAGCATTCCATGGCAATGCACTTCCCAATCCCACTGCTGCCTCCGGTCACCTGATGGAGGACCGCATATTCAGACTCAGAGCAGATTAATTACAAACCAAGCAAGTCACAGTTCACATCATTTACTAAAATATGCAAAAAGCAAATAATAATGAAAAAGCAATAATCTACAGTGCTGGTGCCACCAAATGTGCATTTATTCTGAGTCAGATAAGGTTGCAATAAAAAAAAATCTGTTCATATCCTCCATAGAGAAACTGACTTTTCACAATATATATGTGTACAAGATTACTATTAAAGGGATAGTTCACCCAAAAATTTAAATTCTGTTAGTTATCATTTACTCTCCCTCAAGTTGTTCCAAACCTGCATGAGTTTCTCTCTTCTGCTGAACACAAAATAATATATTTTAAAGAATATGGATAACCAAACAGTTGATGGTCCCTAATTATGAATTAAAATCAAGCATTTTATAAACAAAGCTTTGTAAAATATCTTAAGAAATCGTAAAATATATAAAAAATTGATTACTTTTAGAGAGCTCAACATGGTGTTCATTTACAACTAGATAAGTTCGAGCTCTTGATAAACTATGAACCTTAGCAAATGCAAAAACATGCAGTGCCCGCTTCAAAAGGTCCATTGCCCTGGAACAGATGGTTGCATAACCACTACAAGAATGCATTTATTTGGCCACCTGTGAAAAATATGAGCTGTAACATGAATATTTCTATGCATTTACAATATTAAGTCATAACAAATAGTCTCACCAACTGATGACAAATAAAAGTCACATGCACATTTGCATTGGTCCATTGCGCATAATTGCAGTGACGTGACACATAATGCATAAATAAAGTGGATAAATTCACTTTATGATAGTAGAACAATTAATGTTTAATGCAAATACATTATTATGCGCTTGTAATATATGAAAGACAACGTATTAGCAACCATTTATTTTATACTTATTTTATGAGATCTGTGTGCTGTTATTTAAAATAGAATTATATGAACTTACCACTACATGGGCCCCGTTCAGTTTGAGAGGTTTGGGGCTTATTAACGGGGATATCATGTACAGCAGCAGCACGAAGGCCACGATGAAAGCAGCCACTACCAGGAGCATAATGAAAGGCAGAAGCAGCCACCAGGAGTCAAAGGAGAGCCAGTGTGAGAGCGCGGAGCCGAGAGCCTTCTCAGAGGACATGGGTCAACCTGATGCTGATGACGTTAGCTCACAAGCTAAATGTCCAATTCCAGGCACTCCCCTGTCTCGCGGACAGAAGATAACAGGCCTTCGGGCGAGCTGTTTATGGGCTTATATTATCTGGTGATTTGCAAGAGGCTTGTGCAGTAGATTAAATACTAGGATGAAGTCGTAAAACCGCAAAAGCTAACTCTTTCCGTTCACTACATGAACCAAAACACAGAATCTATGCACTTTGAACGGGATGCTGCGTTTGGGCGGTGGAATAATGGGAGTTGTAGTTTTTTTAACCTCCGTTTATCCCCGCCCAGTTCAGAAAAAGACTACAAGTTCCAAAGTTCAACACTCTTTTCATAAACTGTCAATAACTGTCACTTTCTTAATTAACGTAAAAGAGTCTTGAAATGTTTTTTTTTAGATGTTCTATAAGCCGTTTCGCTGTCTAAGCTAATGAATTTGACCGCCTCAGAGATTCAAACACGCCATCTCTCCTAAAAGAAGCCCCTAAAGACATATCAGCCAAACTGCTGTCAAAAGACACTGACATCATGATTGAGTTATTTTAACGACAAGAGACAAGTTACTTCCATTTCAACCTTTATTTACATGTGAATAATAAAATGAACAAGATAAACTTATTTTAACTCTCTAACAGGCCTTATACTTAAAACAAACCAAACATTTCTAAACTAGATATTCTAATACAATGTCTTATAGGTTTTTTTTAAAATGGCAAACCAAACACCCTATAAATGCATAGGAGATGTATACAGATTGATATATAGTTGTAAAGTTTTAAATGAAATGTGCAAATATCATCGAATCATTCCCAAATGCTCTGCCTATAAAAACAGGTATATATCCATCAATAAGCATCAGTATGTGTGAATCTGTATATGTAGATTGAGAGAGACGGACAGAGAGACATGAGGGAAATGCAAAAAAGGCACATTGTGTGCTGAGCCTCAGCAAGTGAATTTACAAACGTCCAACACTGGCCCCTGAACATATAATGTAACTCATAACTCAGTGAAGAAATATCACGTTTTACAGTAATATACTGAAAGTAACGCTGTACATGGAGACAAAAACATATGTAGTATTATGTAAAGAGTGCCTGAATTGGTATATGGGGATCTCAAAGTGTTAAATCAAATGCCAATGCAGATTTAAAGTGTGACTTTCTCAAACAAGAAAAAAAAAAAAGACAACTCTCATTACCAACACCCATAAAATATGTCTTTGCAGCAACAAACAAGAGCCACTTTAAATGGCTCTTCTACAAAGCACAGCCAACAAAAACATTTTAAGATGGGGCTGAAAAGTCTTCATGCGTCATGGAGCTTAATTATTGTCCATTCAGACTTATGTGACTGTAAACAAGAGTTACATTAGTATTTCTTCAAATGATTAGTCACTGCGTAAAGTAACAACTCATTCAATTTGCTAATTGTTTTTACAGGACATCTGTTGTAGGCCCTTCTGACTGTTAATCATAGACAGACAGTAAGCACAGATTATTATGATCGAGACCGCTGATTAATGATGAAAGATGAATGATGGTCACAAGGGACTGATGGCAGCCTTGCAGGCAGAGTAGCTATTAAAAACAACTGAGGTGGGCTTGAAGAGATGCACATTTCAAATTACATCTAGCATTTAGCCTGAGCTGAGGGGGGGCCGTCGGTCAGAGGAAGAGCATGGGTACGAAAGGAAGAGAGGGGCGTGTGAAGGTCAGGAGAGAAGACGTTACAATCACAATCCGTTTGCTTTGGTTTCGGGAGACCGGCTCTGTTCAGCCCTCCTGTCCAAAGTCCTCTGTGAACTTTGTCAGCTTCTCCAGATCCTGCTCGTTGACTGTGGGCTTTGTGCTGGTGAGGGACCTCAGCATGTCCGACTGTGGGTACGGGCAGAGTACAGCGATGATTTGATTAAAGTACCATGACAAGTTAGTTTTTAAATAAAATAAACAAAACATTCATTGTTTCATTAACTTCTCTTTTTTATTTTTTACTTATAAATACTAATATTATTACTATTTCTATTGAAACACTAATATTTTTTATATAAATACTAATATTCTGTTTGGTTCACATTAAAAGATGCTGCAAAATAGCCAATATACACACATATAAACACTACCGTTTGATAGTGTATACTGTATATTTGTTATATATTTTGTTTGTAAAGTTTGGGCTCAGTTAGAATTGTTTTTATATTTTTGAATGAAGTCTGCATTTATTTGATAAAAAATACAGTAAAAACAGTAATATTTAATAATAATAATATAATACATAAGGGATAATGTAAATCAAGTCATCCAAACTGGATGTACATTATCCCTTACGTATTATATTATTATTATTAATTAAATTAAATATTTAAAATAATTGTCGTCTATTTTCATGTTTTTTTCTGTGATGGTAAAGCTGAATTTTCAGCATCATTACTCCAGTCTTCAGTGTCACATGATCCTTCAGAAATCATACTAATATTGCTGATTTGCTGCTGAAGAAACATTTATTAATTTCAATGTTGAAAACAGTTGTTCTGCTTAATATTTTTGTGGAAACAGTGATAAAAAATTTTTCCAGGATTATTTTATGAATATAAAGTTCAAAGAATATAATTTATTTTAAATATAAATATTTTGTAACATCAAAAATGTTGTTACTGTCATTTTAAAGATGATCAACTGATCAACATTCTTTTGTACAGTATGCAAAATAAATGGCTTGACACTGGAACTTTGCAGCACAGCTTAACTTTTTTCTTATAACCAATAATCACAATTAGTGTGTGTACTGATGGTGTAAGAGAATTAAAAACATGCTCACCATGGAAACAATTGGCTCCAAAAGTTTCTCTCCAGGAACGTCCATCCAAGTCATTTCTATAGCCTGTGGATCACCTGGGGAGCAAGGGGTCAGGAGGTCATCTACTAAGACATTTGGATCATCTCTTGATGGTCCTCGTGCCTAATGAAAGAAAAAAATGGTTTCAGTTAGAAAGGGAGGGTAATTCATTGTCAATGAATTAATATGACACATATTTCACAAGTTTACATTTACTCCGTTTCTTAAAGCGTTAACGTAACGGTGTCTGGCAGGACTCACCCGTTTAAAGTGAGTGGCAGACTGAACCTTCCTGACGGGCTGCATGAGAGCATCTCTGACGATGACGCTGATGTCAGCGCCAGAGTAACGATCCGTCTTCTTGCCCAGAGTCATGAAGTCGGATTCGGTGAGAGCGTTAGGTGTGCTGCCCAGATTGAGCTTGAACATGAACCCGCGAGCGTGCTCTTCAGGCAGAGGGATGTAGATACGTTTCTCAAATCTAAACACAGCACAGAAGATGAACAATGAACAAACACTTGCAGTTAAAGATGGACATGTACACTCATTCATTGCCGTTACTATTTTTCACATATTAAAACAATCGTCAAAAAAATCAGTTACACTTTATTTTGCACCGGTCTCGTATCTCTCACGGAGGAGCGGAAGCATAAAAGGACGAGCGACGACGGTGAAGGACGAGAGAGGCCAGGCCTGGATTTTATTTGATGTTTTGTGTTATGTGACAGCAGTCGTCCGTGAGGTGTTGCTGTCTTCACTTTCATTTTGTATTTGTTTATTTTATTATTAAAGTCTTTGAATGTTCGCCGGTTCCCGCCGCCTCCTTCCTACAACATCTAACCTCGTTACAATAGGTAACAAGGGCACTGTGAAATAAAGTGTTACCAACAAATCAAATATATGAAATAGCACAAATGGAGGTTTAGGAAATCATAGCTTATACGTCACCACCTACGTCTAGGTTTTTTATACATACACTACAGTTCAAAAGTTTGAGGTCGGCAAGATTTTTTTAAAAGAGCTCGCTTATGCTCATCAAGGCTGAATCTATTAGATCGAAAATACAGTAAGAACCGGACAATTGTGAAATATTATTACAATTTAAAATAAACCAAAATGTTCTATTTTACTATATTTTAAAATGTAATTTATTGCTGTGATGGTAAAGCTGAATTTTCAGCATCATTGCTCCAGTCTTCAGTGTCACATGATCCTTCAGAAATCATTCTAATATGATGATTTAGTGCTTAAGAAACATTTCTTACTATTATCAATGTTGAAAACAGTTGTGCTGCTTAATATTTCTGTGGAAACCGTGAAACCTTTTTCTTTGATTCATTTGAAATAGAATTATTTAGAAACATTTCTTTATTGTCACTTTATCAATTTAATGCATCCTTGCTGAATATTAATTTAATTAAGTAAAAAAGTAATAATAATGCTTAAAAAAAAAAACTAAATCTTACTGACCCCAACCCATACATAATTTCAAACGTCCAGAATTTCAAAAGGATTTAAAAATGTTCCACATAAATAAAATACTGAGACCTGTACATCTTTCATAATAACATTCCACATGATTCATACTGATTCATGGTTTCTGGCTCAAATATGAGCTACAAGAGTTGGAGAAACCTGTTCCTTGGTGATGTCATCAAAACATGATGCGTCACACTGGCACAGAGTTTAATGAGATAATATTTAACTGATAGACTCAATCACTCCTCTCTGACTGATCTCTTTCAGTTTTCATCATGGTAATTCAGTCACTCATGTTAACAAATCATTACCGTCTTCTGATGGCAGAATCCAACGTCCATGGGATATTTGTGGCTCCCAGTACCAGGATCCCTTCATTGTCAGTACCAACACCTATAAAGACATGCATTTCCATTAGAAGTCTTAAACCTTCTTTAATCACTTATTTAAAAATGTATTACTTTTATCTTAAATAGGACAAAAAAATAAAATAAAAATCAAGAACATAATCTCACCATGCAAAATTATATGAAATGATAAAAATGTATATTCATTTCTATAACATGTTTAATACATACAGTTTTATTAATACATTCAAATACAATTCTATCTGAAAAACACACATCCTAGAGACAAAAATGAAAGTGATTTTGATAACATGATTTTACATCACTGCTGATCCAGATGTTTCAGAAAAACAAGCCATCTACTAATTCATTTCGTTTCTTTGTGGTGTGTTTTATTAGGATTGGAGGTAAACTCTTCAGAAGCCGGATTTGACAAACAGACGGTCATAACATATTCTTACCTTGCATCTGAACCAGAAACTCTGTTTTGATTCTGCGAGCTGCTTCGCTTTCGTTCTCGCTCCTGGAGCCGCAGAGCGAATCGATCTCATCTATGAAGATAATAGAGGGCTTGTGCTCTCGGGCCAACGTGAACAAGTTCTTCACCAGCCTGCGGGGGGTAAAAGGACACGTTTAGACAACACGTGACATCTTTTTAACCATTTAATCAGGTGACAAACAACTTCAACGATCAGAAATGTCGAGATTTCCAGTGTTCTGTATCATTTCCTAAAATGATACAGAATGTACAGCCATGAGAACTAATTATAAAGCCATAAATAATTAAATGTTTTAAGCATTTTGGCTTTCATTTGCAGGTCAGTTGATGAGTCAAGGTAGCTCGATACCAAATTCTGTTTAAAGATCCTCAAAAAAGCTGTACAAAACATGTCCAAACCAACCCCACAGATGCAGATGCACCTTCCATACAGTGTTGCACATCACATGGCACTTCATTTTCTATCCATTATTTTGTATGGCATATGTCGACAACAAAAATGAACAGCTACTTTAAAACGATGATAATGAATTTGACTAATTCTTTTTTTACCAATTATGGCCCATCACTTTATAAACAGCTGATTATTACAAAAAATATATGAAACATATTTCAGATGTTCACTTTCTAGCAAACGCCTCTTAGGTAAAGGTAACCATCACCATTCCTCACAAGACTCACTTTTCACTCTCTCCCAGCCATTTGGACACCAGGTCTGAGGAGGAAATGGAGAAGAAGGTGGAATTGTTGGCTTCGGTCGCTACGGCTTTGGCCAGGTAAGATTTGCCTGTTCCTGGAGGCCCGAACAGAAGGATGCCCCTCCATGGAGTTCTTTTGCCTGAGACACAAACAATTTGTATCATTATCTATCAACGTCACTCATTAAATATTGAATACGCCCACAGCCATCAATTATCCCTTTACACAAGGTTCAAACTACTGAGCAAAGCACAAGACTGTTTACACCTGGTATTAAGATGAATTTTGGTCGATCTGATCACAAGTGGACAACGCGAAATACAGGTGTAAACGTGGTCTAAAATGTTTTGAGCTTGTCCACTTTCAGACCACTTCCAGAGGTAGTCGAAAACACATTTGACAGGATTGCATTCAAAGTGTAAACGCTCATGTGATCGAATGCGTTCAAAAAGCCACAAAAGACCATCTACACTCCACCTACTGACCTAACGCGTAAACATTATGGGAAGTGTGATAGCCAGATGGGATTTAAACTTTGCCAAAGTTTGGTTTGATGATTGGAAAAATGTACCAAGCACAATGTTCTCTCACCATTCCTGATTTCTAACACTCACAGCGTTTGGTCTTGCGGCTGTCAGAGCAGAAACTAGAGCTGCTGCTCTCTGTATGTTTTTACATTGTCTGTAAATTGTGTGAGCTTATTTCAGGGTTTCTGCAGGGTTTAGTCAGTCAAATTAAAGACTTTTTAAGACCTTTTTATGACCATTATGACTTAAATTTATGACCTACACGAATTACGAAAAATAACTTATATTAGTCGATATAGATAATTATCACGATAAATGTCAAATCTTTATTTCTTTCAAGTTTAAAGGCATATTTTTGCTCCTAAGTGAAAGTTGTAGAGCGTTAATTGTGGTTTTACACTACTCTTTATTGTCAGAACATATGACAAACACTTGCCAAACAGGTGAACATTTCACAAATCTAAGGTAGAACATACAAACATTTGACATTAGGTCCTTAAAAAAATAAATATCTTTATTTTATTTAAATAATTAATTTCTTAATTTCTTAGTTTCTGCATGTGCTAATGGGGGTCAAGTCTTGAAACAGGTTTGTGTTGACTTTGATATCTTCATGAAATGTATGAAAAACAGTAGCCTAAATACATTATTAAATACTGTAATTATATTCCATTAGTCCTTTAATACATATAATACAATTAATATAATACAATTCAATATGTATATCCCACATGGTGCAGTTAATATTAATAGGCTAACGTTATAGTAAATCCATGGTAAATTATGGGAAAGAGTCGACGGAAAAGCCTTCAGACTATCGCTGCGCTCAGTGTTTCTCCTGTTCGTCAGCGCCGCTTCATCTGCCTTTAAACCGGTTTAAATCACTGAGACGTGTGTGTTCTTCACTGAATTCAAGCGCTTCTCACTGGATCTCGTGACTGAGACTGATCAGAGTAAACGCATCAGCTCTAGTGAGTTCGCGCTGCGCTGCTGTTTGGACTTTGAGCCGAGCGGATATATGGTCTGTGTGGCGCGCGGTTAAAATTAGTTTTTTCGTTTCGCTTTTGCCGCATTTAACATTATGCCGCCAGCGCATTTTCGGGGGGAAAAGGCATTGCTAGAACCAATGAATGAACGAGCATATCAATTTAAGACGTGGCTAAATGTAATTTATGACCTTGTACGGAAAATCCGGACGTTTTTATGACTTTTTATGCCCTAAAATTCTTATTATTAAATTTAAGACATTTTATGACTTTTTATGACTCCGCGGACACCCTGTTATTTCATCCATTAGATCGAAAGATCTGAAAAAACTCATACATTAACCAACCCATAGACCCTCCCCTCGAAGAAATCAGGACAGAAGTGGTTAAAAGTAGACCCAAAAAAAACCCCGGATTAAAACACCAGGTGTAAACAGGAATGTGTCTCCCTCGTATACTTGTGATCCAATCAACCAAAACAGATCTTAACACTAGGTGTTAACAGGACCATATTGGCATTGATGACCATTAAATAATGGTCCTGACCTGTGAAGAGATGTGGGAATTTGATTGGCAGAATGACGGCTTCTTTCAAAGCCTCTTTGGCGCCCTCCAACCCGGCGACATCATTCCATTTAATGTTCGGCTTCTCCATGACAATGGCTCCTGTGACAGAAGAACCGGTCTTTGAATCAGTCAATAAGATTTAACAGAGATTTTTTGGTTTAAAACGAAGAAACATCAAATGTGTGAACAAAAATTTACTGTGTTTGCTTAGTTTTTACTTAAGAATAAAAGTACTAAAAAGTGAAAAACACATAAGTTGGTAGTATTTTGTGGTATTTAGAAGAAAGTGTCTGAATGGGGAATAACTAACCTGAGAGTTGATTCTGAAATTTCTTTTTCTCTGGGTCATCTCCTTCTCCATCGCTCTCATTCCTAGGGTTAAAAACACAATGTGAAATGCGCGACGGTATGGGTATGAGATCTCTCTTTTCTTATCAATATTCAATATTTAATTCATACAGTGAAGACTCTGCAATGCTATTTAACATTTCATTACTTTTTGTAAATTTTTGTAGTTCTGCATTTCTTACCTGAACCTACCTAAAAAATCTTTTAAAAAAATATGTACATTTCATTACTGTTCATTATCTGTGTTCTATTGTATTTATTTGTGTTATTGCTGGTAGTTTGTTTATTAATTCTTATTGTATTACTGACTGTTTACTTGTCATTTAAAATGTTTGAACTTTATATCAGTAAGGCAAATATTTTATGTTGTATGAAATTGGAATCGAGAATGGTGTCACTACAAACGTATTTATTAAAATACAAGACATCTTCCATTTAATAGAGACATCAATAGCGGTATTGCCGTCTGTTATATTAGCCTTCATTCATAGAACTTAGTAAAAAGATGGCATTAAACAAAGAAATATAATATTTATATATAAATATTAGTGCTGACAATCGACAAAAAAAAAAAAAAAATCGTGATTAATCGCAACCGACATTTAAAGTTTTTAATATATTTTTATATTGACAATTTCACATTTAATCTCCAAATGAATGTAGAAACAACAAAGACAGTATATTTTAAATATTTGATCTAAAGGGTAAGAAATATATATAAATTAAATAAAGCTCTAACAATTCACAGTCTTCACTGCATAAAATATAGATAATTTAATTTTTATGAAAGCTACAAAAGTTATTCAGTTGAAAGCAGTGAGGGATTTTCTATGTATCTTTTGTTCTTTGATCAACATGTTGGACAGCAGCAGTTTTATTAGACTGCTGTCGCTTTAAGACCTGCCGCACGACGCGAATTTGACATCCATTTTCTCACAACTCTATGTTCATTTAAGACTGCGCATACAAGGATACTTGACAAAACGGGCATAAGCTTGTGTCTTTTTATCCGTTCAAGCGTGAAAGAGAACCAGCACGCTGTCTCAAGCGGCTTCCTGTGTGCGTGAGTTGTGTGTCACACAGACAGGAGATTCGAGCCAGTACCGCACTGCGTTCCTTTTGAGTCTTGTCGTGCTTGAACGGTTTAAAAGCATTTGCACGAATAAGAGTGTAAAAATATAATGTAACACTAGCTAAAGGATGACGGGGGGAAATGGATGCTGCGTTAATTCCGTGTAATATATTAACACGTTAAACTGAAAAAAAAATAAACGCATGCGTTAACGCATTCATTTTGACAGCCCTAATAAATATTTTAAAAACAGAATAAAATATTTTATATATATACCCTCTTTATGTTGTTTCTACATTAATTTGGAGATTCAATGTGAAATGATGTATTACAAAATAAAAAATATATTACAAATTTTTAAGTTAGAAAATGTGCAACAAAACAGTCTCACTTAGCTAACATACCTTTGTATTGACATGTTGACATTGACACACACTAGCAGTTAGGGATATGCAAAACTACTATTTTAAATAAATATGGGTTATCTGAATGGACAATCGATTAGTCAGCCTTAAGGAAGCCCTTTACAATTGGAGTCTATCAGAGCCAGATTGGATGCTTTTTGCTATTGTAATGTTATGTATTGTTTGTAATGTTATTGTGCTCAGAAACACATTTTGTCATTTTGATATTTAGCCGATTCACAGAAATCAAGCACAGATTTCGAATGTATGCATATATGTTGTTGTATATATTCAGTCACACTTACCCTTTGTCACTGGACTGGGACTCCTTGACTGGTTTTGCAGGGGCTTTCTCTTTCTTCTTCAAGTACTCTTTCAGCTTTTCAGCCCGGTCTAAATATTCGGCACATTTGGCCCGGATACTTTGTTTGGCCTTATCACCCTGTGCTTCATCTTTGTAAAAAAAATATACAAAAAATAAGAAGAGTTAAAGATAGAAAGCTATCCCTGTTGTGATGTATTCTGCTTAACATACTGATAAATTAGAATATGTAACTATAACGCAACAATCAAACCATTACAGTGTGGATAAAAACAAATAATATGACAGGAATAGTAGTTTTTCCTTAGCTAAAATCATTCTTCTTGCTGGATGATATAAACAAATTTCTGCTGCATACTTACATTTGACAACATGTAGGAAATATTGAACAGCATGCTGATATAAACGCAGGGCCTCTTCATAGTTTTCGGCCTTATCCTCCTGAGATGCCTTACTGGCCAGATCTATAGCTTTCTGTGTGGTAAATATCATAGCATTGTTTCAGAATGGGTTTGAGAAAAAAATTCAATGTGGCTGTTAATTAATTAATGCAGTTTTATTGTCTTAACATTGACTGTATGGAGGATTTCAATCATGGTTATATGAAAGCAAATAAGTTAGACACTTCAGCAAACCCTCACTCTCAAACCAAAGAAAATGATGGATGTGGCTTAGGAGTTCACCACAATGAGCCTAAAATTAATAGGCGTATTCATAAACACAAAACTAAATTTAGATCTCAACTTCACACTAGACAATGGTCAAACCCAACCGTATCGTTAGCTCATCTGATCTTAACCTGACTTATTAACGTTCAAAATGCCATTTATAATCTCACGTACAATCAATAAAGCCTGATTACTACCATAATGGGTTTGTTAGTATATACATTTAACAAGTTAAAGAAAACATGATGGGTGCTAGTAAGAGATAAGCGATAATTTATCCATGTTTACTACAAAATCATTGCATTCAAAATGTATGAATTTACAAATTGGTCAAAACTTAGTATTTATCTTAATTAAACCCGTAAGTTAACATTCTTGCTGTCAGTTGGAAAAGTATGAGCTAATTTGTTTGCTAACTTACCTGTAAGTTGTTGTTGGCAGCCATAGGGGCTGAAAAAATCGAGAACGTACGACGTGTTTCGGAAATATAAAGACAGAGTTCTATTACCTGTCACAAACACGGTTTAACAAACAAACAACGACGATTGTAGATTTATGATTTTTTTAGTGTTTAGTTTAGAGATCGTTGAATAACAGAGGAAAAAAACAACTTCCGCATTAAAATGTCGAATGTCACTTCCGCCTCCTCGCTCACGTGTTCCAAAAATGTCATGCGTCATACGTGTAAGACAAGCCTCTTTGGCGCGCCCTGAAAAAACTCCTCTGGTTTCTTTCTGGAACAAAAAATAAAGGAGTAATTCTTCTTACGTAATAGAAGTTGTTGTCGTCATATTACCGATTATTGTGGTTAAAAACAAAAGGATTCTCTCAAGCTGATGCCACCAAACATAAGAAAGTGTAATTGCCTGACCGGAAGTATATCATATTTTTAACCATTTGATTGTAAACTATTTAATTAACAATGTTACAATGATTAGTTACTTGAAAACAATTCATTGGGGAGAATGAGACTAGCTGGGAATCTATCATCTATAGGCCATCTGAGCAACTATAAGGTTTATAGTCTGAAGATCCAAATGTTGTTTTCTTTAATGGTTTTTGTGTTGGTGCTGGTTTCAAGCACTTGATATTCTTCATATTTTTAACAACATTTTTCTATTATCTATTGGGTAAATAACAGTAAACATAATAAAACCACACTGACTAATTTATTATGTCAGATTTTCCAACATCAGGACAGAAGATGTTATTTGTAATATTTTTTAATCCAATTTAATAATTGAATGTTTGCCAACAAAATAATAATTTGTTTTATTTTTTGCATTAAATTTCATTCATTTTAATGAATTATGCCTCAGGCATTTTTTCCCTCAACTGATTGGACACATTTGATCTCTAGCCTTTAACAGACTAATGAGTTAATGACCAGTTGCCATGTGACAACTTACCCCTTATAGTGGTCAATGTAAACTATATTTCCCAGCCCACTCATCACTATTATTATATTGGCTTCCGTATTAATACTAGAAATCTGCACATTCACAGCTACACAGAAAGCGTGTTACCAGTGTGTTACTATAGTGATATACTGTAGCTACCAAAAGACTGAAGTCATCAGCAAGATAACTGAGCTATAAACAAGTGTTGCTATTGTCAAACTGAAAGGTTACCTACAATCATGAGCCATAACACTGCTTACACATTGTCAGGTATTATATTGCAATATGACCGGCTAGTAATAATATAAATATCTTACGCTAGTTTCTTTTAGAATCATGTTGTGACATATATCAAAAAAGCACCACAGTAAATGAAAAAAAACAAAGTTATGGAACAAACAACAAATAGAATGTAGTGTATAACCAAACAGACAATGGATATATTCAAAATGATGAAAGTATTAACGTGTAAGTGGTCCACTACCTTTATAATAAACATAAAATCAAAGTAGACCCTTTATATTTTCTTAATATACAATTTCTTAGTTCCTAGACTTATTGCACATGATTCATCAATGCACAAGATTGAAAAGAAAACAAATGCTTATCTCCAAAACTTGACATCACCAAGCCTTCTAAATTTTCATTCGGTCCCCTAAAAATGCCAGTGCAATCGGATGTAAACTACATTTAATTTTCACTTTAAAATAACTGTAGTGAGGTAATATTGGTAGCTGAGAAATATAAAATATCAGCAAATTTAGAGAACGGTCCATTAAGGTTTTTATGAACAGTTCAGCTTCATCGCTCTTGATAGTTGAAGCATTGTTGTTGTGTCTAACACAGAGTCTCACGAGAAAGAAAAATAAGCATGATGGTCCACCTCTAAATCTGACCATCAGTGGGGCGTAAGCAGATCCTGCGAAAATACACAATTGAGATTGTACGTATTCATATGAATTAAGGTGCTGTCACATTGAGCGTTGCAAAATCCAGTCTTTTAAATAGGAATCAATGCAATTTGCTATTTAGATTGTGAGAGTGGAAGATTTACCCGCACAGATTTTGTTGGTCATGTGGACCCACAGAAAGCCGCTCGGTTTGAAAGTCACTTCTGTGTAAGCTGTGCTTCATACCAATTGAAAGCGTAGCGAATTTTCACACAAAATGTTGCTAATGTTACTGTACCTTTAGCCACCAAATACTCCAATACTCACTCAGGGGCCAATACTCACACATTGGCCTCTCCAGGCCCCTGATCTATGATACTGCTATCAGATCTAGTGACATCTAAGTAATTAGGACAGCAAAGAGTAAACTTTTCATTTGCAAAAGAACCAGACCTAAAAAAAGAAGCTGAACCCTGAAAATAAAGTAAAACAACAATACCCCCCGGTGAAAAAGCATGTAACGCGTAACTGTCTAATGGCGGAACAACCACCTCACTTGCCTTCCAGACGCTACATTTTCAAAATTAGACATTAAATTAAATGACCAGACCTTTAGATCAAGAGGTCAAGGTTTTGCTGATTAGCATGTCGTCATCAGCTCTAACAGCTCATCTGCCATAACTACACCTTCTGACTGCAATAAGCATATATTTATTTCTTTATTTACGAGCATTCCACATTATCTGTGTGTTCGGCCGAAATAAGAGACTTGAAGCATAATGCATTAAGGCCCCAAAATATAGGCTACTTACAAGCAAAACCAAAGGATGCCGTGGCATACCTGGTCAAGGAATGTATATATTATAACATTTTAGGCAGAAGCACCTCTCTGCAACTGAATCCAAGACTGAGCAACAGACCACAGTCAGGATACAAAGTAAGACTCCTACCTGCTGATTACTACCGGAGACCCCCAGGTCTAAGTCCGGAGTCCTCTGCGGTTTATCTTTCTGACATACAAACATCACAAAAAAAATCACATAATTTTAATTTGCAGACCATTTCAGTTCACCGAGAATATGGTGAGACACCTCTCCTGCTGTCAGTAAAACAACAAGAGATTAGAGACTGAAGAAAGGTCAAAGCAGTTCACAACCCCATCACAGCAAAGTCAACTTCAAATATTTAAAAAAAGATATATATAATACATATAATATACAGTGATCCCTAATCCCACTACATTTTGGGTTCCAGGGACAGTAAATGACAGGAAATGAGAAAAATAAATGTTGCTAGTTGGATTCAAACTCACACCACCCGTATGTGAGCACAGCGTAATGTGTTGGAGCTCTTGGCACTACCTTCAGGCCACGGCTATAATGTTCCATTTGATTTTAAACTACTTTAGTGTGTCCAGTGGTTTTGCAGACCACATATAGTTTTCCCTTCAGCATTTTATTTACTTAGCTTCATTTTCCCACTGCATGTTTTTCAGTCCATGATACAGAATGATGCTGCCACCGCGCTTCAATGTTAGTGTTCTCGAAGTGGTTTAAATTGTTGGTCAAAATGTTTTTTACTATGACCAAAG
Organism: Phoxinus phoxinus; assembly: GCF_949152265.1. Lineage (NCBI taxonomy): Eukaryota > Metazoa > Chordata > Actinopteri > Cypriniformes > Leuciscidae > Phoxinus > Phoxinus phoxinus. Next base: position 19,290,040 of record NC_136880.1, on the reverse strand, counting down.
ATGTGTTAGTGTCCAGTATTTGTTATTAAACTGCTGAAGTACATAACAAGGAAACAGCACACCTTTCTAAATGGTCATGTCGTCCAGCATGATCTTTACGAATTTCTAAGTTGTCACACAAAATAAAAGTGGGACTGCTTGGACATATTCATAAATACACAAAGAGACTGTGATAATTTGATAGTAACCTCTTTGTTTTCGATATAGACTTGGAGCTCTTCTGCTCTGTCGAGATACTGCTTACACTTATCTCTGATCTTCTGATTCCCCTCCTTACCCTGTGGTTCACCTGAATGAGTGGAAAACAAAGGGTTCAATTTGTAAGAAAATGACAAGACACAATTGTAAATTGTATAGCTATATTATGCACTCACGTTTTACTACATGCAGAAAATATTTCACTGCATGTTGATAAGATTTAACAGCCTCCTCATAATTTCCATCCTGGTCCTCCTGTGAAGCTTTGTTGGCTACAGCAATAGCTTTCTGTGAAATGAAGCATGTGTAATTCGCTTACATTTACTCATTATAGTCAACACCTGACTTTTATACATTTAAGACATTGTTGAGACACATAATCACAAGGTGAGTGAGATATGTACATCTTAAGACACTATGCAGAGATTTTATAGTGTGTACATAAATAAAGCATCACTACTCAGCATGTAGCTTATTATTTAAATATGAATAAATAATGCTATATAACAATGATGTAACTGTTAGCATGGTTGTGTTGAGTCAATCAATAATATAAAGTGATTCATGACTAGAAGTACAAATGTATCAGTGACACTTAACTTTAATAGATATTAAAATTGTAATGAATCTGATAAGGCACATAATTGAATAATGATTTCAGATTATCATGATTCTTATAGAGATTCAGATTATTATTTATTTTAAACATCTCAAATGTACCAAGACAATGTCTAGTGACATATAATGTTGCTTTTGACAACATTATCTTGACTATCATATTATATGACTATTAATAAATCTGCCTGTGTAGTGATTTATTAGATCAAAATAATGAACCACAAGAAAATGCGACGTTAAATTCACCAGTGAATATGGCAACTACTTGCTCTTCATAAATGTTTCATTTCGGGATATGAGTGACGTCTTGAATATGCTTTTCAGATAATCGTCACACTTCAACGGAAAATTTGTTCCTGAACTGATAATATCCACGATATGTCAATAATATCCGGTGTTAGTATGGTCGCGGCTCAAAAACTAGAAAGCTGCCTGCATGCCTCTGCCAGCATTTGAAGGCATCCTGAGCTATCGAAACCACTACTTGCTGTCTAAGCAGGCAGCTCACTAGGTTTTGAAACATAACCACAGTCATTACGATGAACTGCGTACTCAAAGATAACTTAAATCACTCCAACTTCAACTTTATTCATAAACAATGAACATGTTTGCGAGAGTGGTGAATGTGAAAGTGGTTTCTATACTTTTACGAAGAAAAATATTACGGCATTTAAACATTACAAACCATAACACTTGGTGAATTCACATTGCCATCACATTTATTAAGGATTTCTGAATGGATATATTTACCTGTAAATTTGTAGGCTCCATGTCACGCTGATTTGTTGTGTGTGAATCGGTCACTGCTAAGTTTCGGTATTTTGTCGGCGTTGACTGTATCGAGTTAGTTGACACCCACTCGACTCATAGATCAGCGATGATAATGATTGAGGGACAACACGACAAACAGCGCCCTCTACATTCTCACACTCGGAAAGATATCATAGCTAAAAAAATGATTTGTTTGCTAGTTCATACTAGAATAATTGTTGTTTGCTTAGTTTGTTTATCTGTTTATTAATAAGTCAAAATTGGTGAAACAGATACTGAAATAATAAACTAGATATTAGAAAATATAATATATTTTTGTATTAAAATAGGCTGTCTTATTTTTATTATTAGTTACAAAAATAGAAAGTTGGTATGTAGCTACTCATAAAAATATTTTTTTGTCATGACACCTCTCTAAATGTTTGGTAATGGTAGTGTTGATGTCACTTTTCCCCATGCATTGTAAACAGTGTAATTATATTAATTTGTTGTTGAGGTCATCAGAAATGTGTGAGGTTGTCAGGTTGCTGACTGCTGCAGTTGTGAGATATCAGTGTCGTGTGCTGTGAGTTGCCTTCGTGAAGTCAACAAAAAGTCTTTTGTTTTGGTGCCTACATTGCTGGTTCTGTTTTGCAGGCTAAATTGTTGAACACTTTTTTCACAATGTTGCACTTTTTCATAGACAGGGCTTAGATTAAGCCAAGATTAAGCCTTAGTTCAATTAGGGCATTTAGGAAGCTTTTGTAAACATGCCTCAATAAAAAAAAAACATTATTGGTGTGCATCTCGAGACAGAACAATGGCACTTTTAAGATATGTAAGTGCAATTTGCTTTCAATTAAAACAGCTCAAAATTGCATTTTAGTCTGGGACTTGATACGACTGAAAATGAAGGTATAGGTGTACAGTCTGGCCAATAGGTGCCACTGTTGATCAGCTGATGAAACATTGGCTAACTTTCCAAAACAGAAAGTCAACTGCAAGGCTAGCAGAAAACGAAACTTATATAGCCCAATATCACAAGCACCTCATAATCAGTTTGTGTTGAAACAAAGAAAGTTCTTAAAGCTTGGATGCTATTCAGGGAGGGTTGAATTCAGTAAATGGTTTTTAAGAAGCCAGTTTTGTTTGTGGTTGAAAGGGTGGCCTGTGTTAAAATAACAGAAATGCAAGACAACTCACAAATTTCTACAAGAAGAAAAAAAGACTATGTCACGGACATCTATAACTAAACAGAATTTAATATCAAGTCCTCCAAGGCGGGAAATATGGGACATCTTGCAGTGGCTACAGCACAGAACTGCAGTGGCACTTGTCCAAGATGACCTGGACAACTATGCAGAGTATTTAACACAACATATAACAGATATATGTGAACAGACATAATGGAAACAAAGCATCTTGCACTTCGGCATCTGGCTGTGAACCTAAGATTCCACAGCGGAGAGAAAGTGGAGAGGAATTACATTTTCTGTTTGAAATATGTAACTAGGAGAAAAGGACAAATGCAAATTAGGCCTTTTTTACTTGAATAAAGTTTTGAGATTCATTTTAGAGTCACTAATTAAATAATTAGTGGAAGCAGTAGTGGAATTCAGTATTACAATTTATTGATCAATTTATTTATTTTTTAATTCACTCTTAGAAGAAATAAATAACCTTTAAGGGTTCTGTCAGGCCGTTTAGGGGTTCCCATCAGGGAAACAAATTATTTATTTGGTTTTAATTCATATTATGCATGTAATTCATACCTTCTCAAACCTTTTTTAAGAGTGTATATTTCCCAAGCAGAGTCAATCATTTGAAGAGAGGAACATGTTATAGTTTTCCTTTGTTTAGTATTAATTACATAACAGACACTCAACTTGTGGCCACCAGGACAGTGGAGGATGTGGAGATGATTTGATCATCCCATAAATATTTACATGGTTTCGCATAACCACAACCACAATCCAATGCAAAGTGATACAAATCTTCTCATAGCAGTCACACAAAAAATAATAATGATATCATCTAGTTAACCAGGGGTGTCCAACCCGAGTCCTGGAGGGCTACTGTCCTGCAGAGTTTAGCTCCAACTTGCCTCAACACACCTGTCTGGAAGTGTCCAGTATGCCTAAATAGACCAGATATGATCTTATTGGGAGATCTGAGGGTCTGTGGCTCTACCATTGGAAAAAGTGTAATGGCTAACTTGGATTGTGTGCCTTGATAATGTCACGAACCACACACGGGAAGCAGGGGTTAGATCCATTTGCAGTATTTATTGGGTTATCCGTACTCGTAAACAGTCCAGGCAGGGGTCAAAACCAGAGAAGCAATCCAAAAACATAAAACAATACAAAACGGGCAACAAAGCAGAACTCAGAAGTGGTGTGATATATAACAAGGACTCCGTGACACATACTAAAACAGACAGGGTTATATACACAGGGAAATGACAATGATAATGGGGAAATGGCTGAGTGCAATGATCAGTGATTAGGAAACAGCCGAGTGCAATGAGAAGACAAGGATCGTGGGAAATGTAGTTCACTAGTGTGATGGACACCGTGAGGAAGGAGGACATCTAGTGGTGACCCAAGGAACATAAACCAGACACTGTGACATAACCCCCCCTCTACGGAGCGGCTACCAGACGCTCCAAGACCCACAAAAAACAAACAAAACAAAAGTCCAGGCGGGAGGTGGAATGGTGGAGGATCAGGGGGAGGGATGGAGGGCCAGGACCATGAAGGGGAACAGGAACAGGGGATGACAACTTAATCGGCGGCCGTGGCGAAGCAGACAGTCCATCGGGCGGCCAGGGCGGAGACGACAGTCCATCTGGCGGCCAGGACGGAGAGGACCCCTCGGGCGGCCACGGCGGTGAAGACCCCTCGGGCGGCCACGGCGGTGAAGACCCCTCGGGCGGCCACGGCGGTGAAGACCCCTCGGGCGGCCACGGCGGAGACGACCCCTCGGGCGGCCACGGCGGTGAAGACCCCTCGGGCGGCCACGGCGGAGACGACCCCTCGGGCGGCCATGGCGGAGACGACCCCTCGGGCGGCCACGGCGGAGACGACCCCTCGGGCGGCCATGGCGGAGACGACCCCTCGGGTGGCCACGGCGGAGACGACCAGGGTGAAGACCCCTCGGGTGGCCACGGCGGAGACGACCAGGGTGAAGACGACCACTCGGGCGGCCATGGCGGAGACGACCAGGGTGAAGCCGACCACTCGGGCTGCCATGGCGGTGAAGACCAAGGCGGAACAGAGACAGACCCTGGCTCAGGAACAGTCACAGACACCACCGGCTCAGGAACTGGAACAGACACCACCGGCTCAGGAACTGGAACAGACACCACCGGCTCAGGAACTGGAACAGACACCACCGGCTCAGGAACAGTCACAGACACCACCGGCTCAGGAACAATCACAGACACCACCGGCTCAGGAACAGCGACAGACACCACCGGCTCAGGAACTGGGACAGACACCACCGGCTCAGGAACTGCGACAGACACCACCGGCTCAGGAACTGCGACAGACACCACCGGCTCAGGAACTGCGACAGACACCACCGGCTCAGGAACTGCGACAGACACCACCGGCTCAGGAACTGCGACAGACACCACCGGCTCAGGAACTGCGACAGACACCACCGGCTCAGGAACTGCGACAGACACCACCGGCTCAGGAACTGCGACAGACACCACCGGCTCAGGAACTGCGACAGACACCACCGGCTCAGGAACTGCGACAGACACCACCGGCTCAGGAACTGCAACAGACACGGGCACCGGCTCAGGAACAGGCTCGGCGGGCGTGACGTGAATCTCAGGCTCGGCGGGCGTGACGTGATGCTCGGGCGGGGCCGGCAGGGCGAGCAGCTCGGGCGGGGCCGGCAGGGCGAGCAGCTCGGGCGGGGCCGGCAGGGCGAGCAGCTCGGGCGGGGCCGGCAGGGCGAGCAGCTCGGGCGGGGCCGGCAGGGCGAGCAGCTCGGGCGGGGCCGGCAGGGCGAGCAGCTCGGGCGGGGCCGGCAGGGCGAGCAGCTCGGGCGGGGCCGGCAGGGCGAGCAGCTCGGGCGGGGCCGGCAGAGCAGCATGCCTAACCGGCGCGTCAGGGATGGCAGTCACCTCTGGGATGGTCTCTGGGTTAGGAACCACCGGACAGTCCGTTGAAGAGGTCCTTCTCCTTCTCCGTCTCCGGACCACCGGAATCGGAACCACCAGACCCGACTCTGGAACAGCAGACACTGGCTCCGGCTCTGGAACAGCAGACACTGGCTCCGGCTCTGGAACAGCAGACACTGGCTCCGGCTCTGAAACAGCAGACACTGGCTCCGGCTCTGAAACAGCAGACACTGGCTCCGGCTCTGAAACAGCAGACACTGGCTCCGGCTCTGGAACAGCAGACACTGGCTCCGGCTCTGGAACAGCAGACACTGGCTCCGGCTCTGGAACAGCAGACACTGGCTCCGGCTCTGGAACAGCAGACACTGGCTCCGGCTCTGGAACAGCAGACACTGGCTCCGGCTCTGGAACAGCAGACACTGGCTCCGGCTCTGGAACAGCAGACACTGGCTCCGGCTCTGGAACAGCAGACACTGGCTCCGGCTCTGGAACAGCAGACACTGGCTCCGGCTCTGGAACAGCAGACACTGGCTCCGGCTCTGGAACAGCAGACACTGGCTCCGGCTCTGGAACAGCAGACACTGGCTCCGGCTCTGGAACAGCCTCTGACTGGGCAGACGGGACGTGAACAGTCTCTGACTGGGCAGACGGGCTGTGTCTCCTCCTCCTCCTCCGTCCATGATGGCGTGGAATAGGCTCCGGGCTTGGAAGGAACAACGGAGAAGGGAGCTCTGGGTCGAGCATCACCAGCCCAGGGTGGAGGAGAGGCTGAGGCGGAGAGTGGTGCTGGAAGTCGCCTCTAGTACCTCCCTCCCTGCGGCCTCCACGGGTCCCAGAAAACTTGGCCAGACGGGTTCCCTTAAATGAACCTCCATGGGCAAAGGTGTTGGCTGACCAGGCGTCTGCGGTGGCAACGGAAAAGGGCTCAGTGGAGGCGACCGCCATGGTCTCCTCAGTCCTCCGAGCCCACAGCGCGAAGCAATCAAACAGCGTCATTCGAGGCTCTGACTCACCAGATGACGGTCCTCGCTTCTGCTGTCTCTTCTCCCTTTTCGTGGTGGGGGGAAGGCTACGGGAACCCATACTGCTGGATCCTTTAGTGACGGAGTCCTTCTGTCACGAACCACACACGGGAAGCAGGGGTTAGATCCATTTGCAGTATTTATTGGGTTATCCGTACTCGTAAACAGTCCAGGCAGGGGTCAAAACCAGAGAAGCAATCCAAAAACATAAAACAATACAAAACGGGCAACAAAGCAGAACTCAGAAGTGGTGTGATATATAACAAGGACTCCGTGACACATACTAAAACAGACAGGGTTATATACACAGGGAAATGACAATGATAATGGGGAAATGGCTGAGTGCAATGATCAGTGATTAGGAAACAGCCGAGTGCAATGAGAAGACAAGGAACGTGGGAAATGTAGTTCACTAGTGTGATGGACACCGTGAGGAAGGAGGACATCTAGTGGTGACCCAAGGAACATAAACCAGACACTGTGACAGATAACCAATCAAATCACAGCATTGACGCCATTTCGTTCAGAGTTGTGTGACGGTCAATCACTGTTTGTTTGCGGATACCATAGAAATGAATGAGAAGTGCCGTGAACGGAATCATACCTGTCCAGCAATTGTCAGTGACGTATATAAAACAAATTTTTTTGGGGGTGTAAACTTTAAAATTAGACCAATCCAAAACAAACATGTTGAAGATTAGCCGATACACTGTCGATTCATTAAATGATAAGCTAGCCTATTTCCTAACAAATGCGGTTTATTCAGCATCTCCTCCATTGACATCTGTTAAAAAATGGCCTCTTGTCTCCTCCTCTGTGTACTGCAGCATTAGAAGGCGTTACACTTTTTTCAGCTAAGGTTGCAGGCTTGCCTTCAAGTGGCTTTGGGAAGACCTTGATTAGCTGGTTCAGGTGTGTTTATTTGGGGTTGGAGCTAAACCCTGCAGGACACTGGCCCTCCGGGAGCAGGATTGGTCACCCCTGTTCTGAACAGAGGTTGAGGAGATGATGGAGCGTCGGCAGTATGAAGGTTTTGGATGTGTTCCAGGTCAGGAAGCATCAGCTCATCTGCATGATTCGGCACAGGGTCCCCGTCACATGGTTTATCCTCCAGCCAGTTTCTGCAGCTGTTTGATGTCCAGAGGAACGCACAGACCTCCAGAGGGTCAAGAGCGTAGGATAATAGTTTCAATAGTATTAACAAGTAACTATAAACTGTGTCTGTATCTGTCACGTTCAGTTGTGGTTTTAGTTTAATTTCCTGAAATTTTAGTTTGTATCTCACTATTTCCTGTGTTTCTCTTCGGTTGTCATGGTTTCTAATTTGTGTTCATTGGTTGTCATGGTTGTTCATTATTTCAGTGATTTCATCCGTTATGAATAAATAGAGATAATAAACAGCTGTTAAGATAGTATTCTCAATTAAAAGGATTAGTAATTTAGACGCGAACAGTAGGCTATTCTTACGTCATGACTTAACAAGCAAGTTGACTGATTGATTGATTTTATACCTCTATTGTCAGAAAGGGAAATTAATGGGTTAATCCAATAATCTCCACAGATCATGAGAGCACTTTGAGAAGCTCTCTTGACCATTTAACCTTGTTATAAAAGTGTTGCGGTCACATCATCTGGACGAGGAAGCTGCTGTGACTCACATTGAGGGATGAGGAGGACAATTTTCTGCTTTACTGCCCCTGACTATCCGCTAGCAATGAATAAATCTGCTGCTGTCAAACCCTCAAATAGATTAGAGGGGAAATTATGTGGAAACTGTCAATTCTATTCATTTTCAATTTTTATTGTTTCAGCTTATTCAGTGTGTGTAGTGTGAAAGGTACAGTTGTTTGAAGTGGAGTTTGAGTAGTCCACGTATAAACAGTCCAGTGAATGGTGAATGAAGAATGAGAATCCAGAGCTCAGTGTGTTGCGTGCCTGGTGGTATTTTGAAGTGTCCTGTATGCGTAGTGTGCTGTTTAATTTACACCAACTTCCAAGAAGAGGCAAGCAGGGCTGATTATTAAGCTGGTTCATCATGTCCACATTATCATCTCGGTTTCTAGCAACCTGATGCCTACACGGGAACATGTAGGCGACAAAAGGGTTAGATGTCAAATTGAAAAATGTCGCTAAAGTTATTTCTTAATGTTATAAGTAAACATAAGGCTTTGAGTCAAAATTAAAATAAAGTACCATTAAAGTATGATTGCTATAGTTTTTGAGTAAAAAGGGTTAGTGTGATACATTTTGACAAGAAGCAGCAATATAATGAAGGTAGGCCTACATTTTACATGAAAGGTCGAAAAATTTAATTTTTATTTTATGAGTGGTCACAAGTTTGATTTTTTTCTTCTTTTTTTACAATTTTGATTTAATATTTCTGCACATTATCTTTTACATGTTTGCTTTTCTAAAATAATTAAAACTATGCTGATCATTTGATGATCTGTTAATTTAATGGACAAATTACAATGCTTTTCAGGGGGTTGTGTTGATAATCCAATAATAGAGATGCTGTGAAGCAGAATTAATTTAATTAATTTAATTATTTTAATAAACACCAGGAATGAATGAAAACTACACAAATTAATGTAACAAACACAAGACCATGGAGAACGGAAGTCTTAAATGCACCGGAGGAAGGCAATCAACGAAACAGGGAACAGGTAAGAACTAATGAGAAACAAAGACAACTAATGAATGACATGCTGTGTTCGAAATCGCCCTCCCTCCCTCATTTACTATTCCCTGAATAGTCCACTTATACTCCACTAGTGCACTTTAAGGACTAAATGAAAACATAGTTGCACCATAGTTGGTGCTTGCTGTTTAATAATCATTTGAAACTTAGTAAACAGGATTTATCTTGAACTCTGTCATGGAAACTATAGCATGACTTTAAATAAACTATATAATTATCAATTACAAAGGAATTTATACGATATTACGCTGTAGCACGGTTTGGAAAATGGATGGATGATTCACCTGCGGGTGCCATTTTCTGGCAAGACGCGGGAATTCATTCGACGTGACCCTCACAGTGGAGTGCATTATGGGTATTCTTACCCGATGAGGGCATATAACGTCTACTATGGTTTCGGACACCACTACAAATAGCTGTCCCCTCAAACAGTGCCCTATTTAAGGATATAGCGGACACAGCCTACTCAAATGGTGACAATGAAAACTGACTAGGAAGAAACTAAACTTGCTAATTGTTAATGTGTCAACATTGTGCACTCTTGACAAAATCACGATGACTTATTCATTCTAAGCTTCAGAAAGCTTTTAACATGGACTCATGTAAATCACAGGCCAAGCGCCGATGAGTCTGGATCAAATTTCCCTATTGTCACTTTAGTGGCATGGCAGTGTAATGATGGCTGTTTCAGAGGACAAGAGTGGGATCCAAATGCAGCAAAACATTTATTCAAACAAACAATAAACGTAAATCCAGGTAAAACTGATAAATGCAGACACAGGCAAGGAAGGCAAATAAAACTGACAACTAGCGCATGCATAACATCCATAAAGGACAACACCAGACAAAGAACTTGGGTATAAGGGGAGATTGGCAAACAAGACACATGGGAACAATCATGAACTAATCAACAAGAAAAACTACAACAAAACATGGCACAGAACAGGGAATAACATAAGTCCAAACAAGACAAGGGGAAAACAAGACAGGAATCATGACAGGCAGAGAGTAAACAGAAACAAACTCCGTCATGAGCTTCAAAAACATCTCAAAAACAACTCAACTCCCCTCCCACTGATACCACTGATAGTGGAAATGTTCAATATACTCTATTGATATGTTATATAGTTGGCTACTACTTTAGGTCCTGCAGTGCATCTCATCCTCACGGACTGATTTGCCAGCTCTGAGATGTTACTCCACTCTTCCACCAAGGCATTTGCAAGTTCTTGAACACATCTGTTGGGGGACTCATGGCTACACATGGTTTGGCACTGCAAGGACGATCAGCTGTCCTTCCTGTTTTACTGTAGCAATGTCTTATGTATCTTACATGACGGACATTGCAGTTTATTGCTCTGTTGACATCTGCAGTGCTCATGTCTCATGCAGCAGGAGTGTGTGGCATGTTCACGCATGTGATCGGGACCCTGGCCACCTTTCTCCAGGTGTTTTTCAGAGTCAGTAAAGCACTCTTTAGTGTCCTAAGTTATTGGAACTGGGACCATAATTGTCCGCCGCATGTAAACTGTTAGTGTCTTAAGGACTGGTCCACAGGTGCATGTGCAATAATTGTTTATGGTTCATTGAACAAGAATTAAAACTATTTCCAATGAAGATCTGTAAAACTTACGTGGATTTTACAAAATCATCTTTAAAATACAGTATCCTGAAAAAGGGAAATTTCTTATTTTGCTAAGTGTGTATTCAAAATGTCAAAATATAACCCCAGTCTCCCCCACATGAATGGCAAATCACTAAACCCCAACTGAAGCCGAGCTTTGAGCTATGGCATTTGCGCAGGTGACGTTCAATTTGACTCTCTTTCAAAATAATAATTGAAAATGTTAACCTATAATTTACATAAGAATTCAGACTCATTTGAGCTGAACTGTTCATTTTAAATAAATCATGCGGAAAACATGCGGAGGACAGCCCATATGGCGTTTGTCAAAGAACTGAGTAATTCTCCAATCGTGAGCAAATAGATTCTTCTCGGATGATCACTTGGCTAATACTGTCCCTGTCACATCGCAATTCGGAAGCTGGTCAGGAGGAGGGCACAAAGAACTGAGCCAAAACAGACAGGCACTTGAGGAAAACTTCCTCCAGAGCCCACTAGACGTCAGAAGTCAAAGTCATCCTTCAGCTATAAACAACAAGCCCTGCCACACGGAGTTTCAAGCGCTGAACCTCTTTTAGATGCCCAGCAAAAGCCTGAACTTGAACCTTTCTATTTTAAGACATTTAGCACATTGGACAAAACTTGTTTAGGACATGTCTATAGACCTTATGCGCCAGAGAAACGAGGGGTCTATAGCTAAATTAAACATGATTGTACACTAAAGCTGCTGGCCTCAATTACAGTAACCATAGTCATATATTAATATTGAGCTGTGAAGAGATATAAGGTTTCCTGGACAGCTTGCTTTGTGTCCAACATGCAATGAAAGTCTCTCTCAAAAGTGACCTCTCAAAGCATAGAGTCTCGGCCTGGGTTTTCCTTTGCTTGTGCTGAAGTGCTGGAGAGTTTCCAAAACACTGTCAGCCTAGCAAGCTTCCTTTTAGGGATATTAAATACCATAAGAGTCCTCCATTTTGTTGTAACGAACTTTGAGTGATGTGCCGTCAATTATTATTGGAGACAAGGTGACTTACTTTTTATTGCATTCAAAATTGGATTATTTATTCATTTATTCAACTGATTCTTTCTTCCCCTTGTGAAAAAGAAGTGCACTTTAGCATACTTTTAAGTAACTTATTATGGTAGCCTATACCTATTATGGAAATTATAGTAGAGTATACTTAAGTGCGAACTGAATGTAATGTTTTATTAAATGTATATTACATTGAAATTAGTTGAACATAAGACTGAAATTAGACTGCGCATTGAAAAGTGTTTGGATTAGATTTGTTTTAACACTGGGCAAAAAGAAACGTTTTAGGGTTTTGAAGGAGAAAAAATGAGAGCAAAGACAAGTTAAACAAAGAAGAAGAAATAATCAAGGTTCTATCTATCTGCAATATTTTCTAGGTCACTAATCAAATGTAAGCAAATTTGTGACATTGAGCGTGTGAACTCCTTTGAACAAAAAATAGATTTCCTTTCTTCTCTGGAGCATTTTCAAATCATGCTGGACTCCACAAACTTGTGGAGTCTCATGCAAGTTTAAAGGATGCTGTCATTAATTAAAAGCGCAATTGGCGATTCTCTACAGAAACATTTTTTGTTATGCTGGTTGAAAGTCTCGTATCCTGATAGCAATATATGTTAAGCGGTCTAAATATATTTTTATGATATTGTCTGTGGAAGGTGCAGGACCATAAAATGTTCATTCAATCATTGCACGGTCCGAATGAAATGATAGCATGTGTTCCCTGTCAGTTAATGTGTTTGCATACCACTGAACAGCCTGCAGTGTTCACGCAAGACATCATCTACGTCATCAGCGCGTTCACGTACACTGTGCAGACAGAGCGAGAATGGCAGGCCGCAGGCAAACAGTTGTTTACATACATTATACTGTCACTGTACTGTAAAGTTTTCTCACAGTAAGCGACACATGATGTAATCCAATAACGTTGTCTCTGGTCGACTCTGGTCTGTGCTCGTTCACGTGTTTTGGAGGAGGCGTGACTTTGGACGGCGATTTGTCGGGAGGGTGGGATCGTATGCTTTCAATGCTAGCAGGCTAAAGTTAGCATTTCCCAGATCACCTATTGCGCCTTTAAAGTAATAGTTGGGCATACAAAATACTAAGATATGTTAGTTTTCCAATTAAAATAAAGCATTAAATAAAAACAAAAAAACTAGAACAAGAATTAAAGGGATAGTTCACCCAAAAATGAAAATGACCCCATGATTTACTCACCCTCAAGCCATCCAGGTGTATATGCCATTCTTCTTTCTGACAAATACAATCGGAGTTATATTAGAAAATGTCCTGGCTTTTCCAAACTTTATAATGGCAGTGAATGGCCGGTTTCTGTTTTGAAGTCCATAAAAGTGCATCCATCCATAATAAAAGTACGGCCTGCGCAAGTCGACTTAAGCTTTGACGCCTCTCGCTAGTTCAAACGAACAGGGCTGGGCAACAAACTCAAGCTCCTCCGAATTTTCTCTTTAAAAATTCTCGTTTTAGACTTCTAATTCGTGACTGGTGTTTTGTTTTGCTCTTTCCTCTGCGCTTCCGCGTTCGTCATTACGTTGTGCGTCAGGTCGAGGGTTGCTCTTTCACCGTAAAATCGGTGTGTACGGCCGTCTGCCGGAAGCTAGTTATTTTAGACGATAAAAACATGGATATTTTCCTTACACGAACGCATCGCTTCGCTTCAGAAGGCCTTTATTAACCCCCCGGAGCCGTGTGGAGCACTTTTTTATCATGGATAGATGCACTTTGATGAACTTCAAAACAGAAACCAGCCATTCACATGTCATATACACCTATATGGCTTCAGGGTGAGTAAATCATGGGCTAATTTTAAATTTTGGGTGAACTATCTCTTTATTGTAGCCTATTGTTCTTGCCAGTGAACAACAACGTAGTGCAATTGCATTAATAGTGAAATATTACACCCTGACAGTTCCAGTTATAGTGCAGAAAAGACTGTGACGGTACTTTAAAGGTCATCCATCTCACTATAAGTAGGAGGGCATGGTGTGGAGAGAGTTAGGTGAGAGAGTCTGTATGTGTATATGTAGCATTTCTCTTCGTTGCTTTATAGTCAGATTGCTGCACGCCACCACGTCTGCTGAAGAAGGAGGAACTGAGAGGCAGGACAGTCATGAGTCGCCTGCCAGTCCTTTAGGAATACTCCTCCGAGAAACACTTTCAACAAGATTGCTCAGGTATGTTTGCTTTTCTTTCATCTTGTCTATCCAATAATGAAATATAATTTCTAGACATTGTTTGTAATTGCAAAAAATAAAGGTGCAGTTTTTCTATACGTCAACGTCAAGATTCTCATTTAGGCTAAAATGTAAACATTACATTGTAAATAGAAATGTTACTAATTTTACTCAGAATTCTGCTTTAAACTGCAGTTGTTTATTATTGTAAGCAGCTTTTTGTCATACAAATTACAATTATTGATTAACATGAAATATCATTTGATGTTGTGTATCTGCTCATCTTATTTGTTTAGCAATCCTAGTTCATTGATAGATGTTTACAGTGCAAATTGCAATTTATTTACTATAAGTGTCAACTACTGCAATTCTTATTAGATTAATGCTACATTAATTATAGATAACAATAACATTCAAACATCTGCCACCAAAAGTGTTTATAGGCTCATTTATTACCAATCATTTTATTTACAACATAAATAAAAATGCATTCCTGCTTAGGGGAGTCTCTTATTATATATATTTTTTATTTCAAACACTTTTTCTAATGACTTATCATTGGTTATTCTACGGTATTACAAATACTGTTTAATATGTTTAATAATTGTTGTGGGTATGCATCTGTTTTTATATTAATACTAATTTATTGACAGATCTTTGTGTTCTGTTCTGCATTAGTTGTACTCCTACAACATAAAGTTGAAAGTGACATTATGTTTTCGAAGAAGCAAAATGTCAAATAATGTAAAATTATTTTAAAATGAACTGAAAACAAAGGAGGAAAAAGGTTGACTTTAAAGGTTTTTCAGCCTTCAGTCAAAACTTTTAAAGACTATTTTAAAGAATACTAACCCTAACTTCTCCAGCAGTGGTCCTGAAAACCTCTTAGACAGACTGTCTTAATAAACCAGAAAAACAAACATGCTTTTCCACAGTTTATTTCAATCTTTAAGAGGCCACTCCTGAACAAACCAAAAGTGCGTAAGAACAGGAACTGAACTATGGAAATTAAATCTCCAGAAGCACCACAGATTAAACATCTCATACCATGAATTAATGTGTTTATTCAGTTTTGTTTGGGTCTGTTTACTGTTCTTTTAAATGAAAAGTACACACAAGAGACATAGTTGTACTGTTCAGAATATACACAGTCAGAGTGGTCGACACTATGGCACAGCTGTGGCGTACATGCTGTGGAGCAACGGTCTACACTCCACAGACACGCAGGACTGGGGTCTGACTGACCCTGAGAAACTAGCGATTTGCAGTGTTTCACATAAACTGACTACCTCCCAATCAAATGGTAGACTTTTAGAGGTGATATGAAATGGAATATTAATAATAATATTAAATATTTAAACAATGTGTGTGTTATATACAGTTGTAATCAAAATGATTCAACCCCCATTGCAAATCAGGTTTATTGGCAAAACTGACAGACTTTCAGCTGTTTGCAATGAACAAATCAATCAGTGGTTTCCCCAAATTCAACTGAAAATGCAACTTTTAATGACTTCTGCAGTCTCAACATTTTTTCAACCCTCTGAATATAATCCCTCACAACGGCACAAATCTGCAAAACAGGTGTTCAGGTGCAAAATCAAGGGCTTCATTGGTTGCACCAGGTGTGCTTGAGCTAGAACACATGAAATATCTGAACTAGCTAGGTTTGTTGAGTGTCATGTTTGACTGTATGTTAGAAATATGGCTTTAAAATAACAGTCCAAAAAGTAAAGAGAAGATATCCCTTCACAAGCAAGGAACGAATGTGTTATTTCTACATTCTTATTGCATTATGTGTACACTATGTGTTTGTTTGTTTGTTTGTTTGTTTTTTCAAAATCTTCAACACTAGTTTACAAACTTAAGTAAAATATGAGGATTTCTTGTTGCTTTAGTAATTGTATCCATTGTAGTGAACATGTAAACAAATGAGTTGGCAAAAATGTAGTTTTTTAGATCAAAATAATATCACGAAGAAGGTAAAAAAATGTGTTTAGTGGGAAAAATTCAGGTCTGAGGGGGTTAACCCCGTCTGTCTTTGTTGTAACCTCTGCAGGTGATTTCCTCCTGGTAACCAATGATCCAGTTCAACTGCTCCTCTCCAGACTCCCTCTACGCGGCTGTGAATGCATCATGGTGCTCCGCCAAAGAGGAAGAATGCCAAAGCAGAACAGTGAACCAGTCGGACCTCTGTCTGAGCCTCGGCGCTTACCTGGAGAAGAACCTCGGCCCTTGCCGTTCACCCTTCTTCCTGCCTATGTGTGTCACCTACCTGCTCATCTTCCTAGTTGGCGTGCTGGGCAACGGCCTGACTTGTATTGTCATCGCCCGCCACCGTGTTATGCGCACAACTACAAACTACTACCTGTTCAGCTTGGCCATTTCTGACCTCCTCGTGCTGTTGCTCGGCCTCCCTCTGGAGCTTTACGAGCTCTGGAGCAACTATCCTTTTCTGTTTGGCGTTGCTGGCTGCTACTTCAAAACCTGCCTGTTTGAGACGGTCTGCTTTGCCTCTGTGCTCAACGTGACTGCTTTGAGCGCTGAGCGCTACAGAGCAGTGGTGCATCCCCTGCAAGCCAAACACACGGCCACGCATGCTCATGCCAAGCGCGTTATCCTCGTGTTATGGGCCGTCTCTCTGTTATGCGCCTTGCCCAATACCAGTCTGCATGGCGTGGAGACGTTAAGGCCCCGCTTTGGACTCACTTTCCCAGATTCAGCGGTGTGTACCGTGGTGCATGATAGATGGATCTACAACTTGCTGGTGCAAGTGACAGCGCTGCTGTTCTTCGTACTGCCAATGCTGACCATCAGCGTGCTGTATGTGCTGATCGGCCTGCAGCTGCATCGGGAAAGGGAGTGTTTCGATTCTAAGATTGGGCTCAATCAGGATGGGGTGAATCAGAGGGCACGTCATCGGCAAGTCACAAAAATGCTCTGTGAGTTCCATTCCTGCTTACCTCTGCTATAGCCAGTAACAGTAGATTCAACACGAAACAGCATTCACAGTTTTCATAATGTTTCCAAATTAAGAAGGATATTCATTCTGAAGCTAAATCTAGGGAACTTTAATTACACTCTAAAAAATGCTGGGTTGTTTCAACCCAATTTTGGGTAAAATATGGACAAACCCAAACGTTGGGTTAAAAATCGAATGTAAAAATTTAACCCAACGGCTGGGTTTGTCCAAAATTGGGTTGAAACAACCCAGCATTTTTTAGAGTGTAGGATTTTATATATTTGGGCTTGATTGGATGATGAAAAGTTGGGATGAAGTAGGAAAGGATTGAAAAGTACAGTGTAAAAACTGTAAACTTGTAATTGCTAAGGAGCTACACCTTATATAACTCAATTACGTTTGTTGGTATAATCACTTATTCTCAACCTGGAGGCCAGGGCATATAAGGGGGCGTCATAAACTTCCACAGGGCAGATGAACTCAAATTATGCAAAATAAGACAAAACAAACATTAAAATAAGATAAAGCCATGGTATTTGTTATTTTAATTTAGTTCAAAACTATTTTGAGTTCCCACAGTATTGGAAAACCTTGATGTATATAAGGTACATTTATATAGCGCTTTAGGCTACTCAAAGCGCTTTACATAAGGGGGGAATCTCCTCAACCACCCCCAGTGTGCAGCATCCACCTGGATGATGCGACGGCTGCCATATTGCGCCAGAACGCCCACCACACACCAGCTTACTGGTGGAGAGGAGACCGAGTGATGAAGCCAATCAGTATATGGGGATGATTAGGAGGCCATGATGGATAGAGGCCAATGGCTAAATTTGGCCAGTATGCCGGGGTTAAACCCTTACACTTTTTCCGAAGGATATCCTGGGATTTTTAATGACCCTCGAGAGTCAGGACCTCTTTTTCAATTTTGTAGCTACTTTTAACCCTGGGTTGAGGAACATCTTACACTTGAATTTGGGTTAGATAATATAGCGTGTTAAGACGCATCATCCAAGGTTTGACGTAAATAAATTAAAAAGTATTTTCATGCGATTGCTTTTGACCTATTTACATAGCACATATTTTCCTTTAAAATATTTAATACCTAATTTCCTATTAAAATATAAATACAAGTGAATGTATTTAAAGAATACATACTTGTCCAGTCAATGTTACACTCATAAGTAATGTGAGTTAGGTAATCAGATTACTTTTTTCCCCAAGTAACTCCTGTCCACATGTTGAGAGAAATCATGAGTAAGATGCAGGGGTGTTGTTGTGTGTAAACATGATGGTTATTGAGTTGTATGTCAATGTCAGAATATTATGCAAATCTGTTACAAATAGCACAGATATAATAGGCTTCTTTATGTATTTAATCTCACTTTATTACCCAATATCTTTGCTACTGACCTTCAATGATCCAACGCAACCATACCAATACGCACAAATGACTTTAGTTAAACATCGCATTTGTTTCATTATTGTTTTGTTTTTATTGCTGAGCAAAATTAGTTTAAATGATTTTTAGGAAGTAACGCAATATAGTAACACATTACTTTTGAAAGTAGCTTTCCCCAACACTAATGTTTTTGATATTGTTTGAAAAAAGAATGTTAAGGTTTACAAATCACAAAATTCATCAGTGTTGGCAGTGAAAGATTGTTAATACGCAAGTTCCAGAGTTCATTATTCAAACTGAACAAATATAGTCAAATCCTGCTCTTTTAGTCATGGCACATTCTTGTCCTGTGCGTGGGGTTTTATAGTTGAAGAAACCTCATGGACCTTTGTTGAGAATAATTTGTCCTGATAAACAGAAAATGCTCATCTGTGCTTTATCAGCCTCTTGTCATGTTATTGTAAATACAAAGGGGATCTGATTTAGGAATAGCGTCAGTCTACATCTGGCTTATTGTAATAGCTGGTCAGCACTTTACTCTGTGTGGCCATCCTCAAAAAAATTCAACATATACTTTGATACTGAGATACAAACAAAAAACTCCAGATCTATTCATGAACATAAATACTGTCAGTAGCACAGACGCGTGCCAAGAGTAACAGTTAGTTTTATAGATTTAAACACATTATAAGTGCATCTGGACACTTAAAATGTGCGAATGTCATTGCATTATAGATGACAATAGTGTGCAAACAATTGATGCTAGAAATTTTCTCAGAACTAACGTCACTTTCCGTATTAACTGGTGTTTTGGTGATTTTTTGGATGTATGAAGTCAATTCTCCTCAAGTTTACACACACTGATAAAAATGATTCTGTGGTGAAGTAAATACTACAGAAAAAAAACTCAATATCTACTGAATAAGTTCAGGCAAGAATTTAACAAACAAATTCAATTCTACATTAGTATTCAATTGAACCTTTTAGAAATTAAAGCATAAATATATTTAGAAAATTAAGAAAATCAATTTTTAAATCCTACTCAACTTTCTGATACTGGTGTGTTCCCACTTTCACAGTTTTCCAGCTGTTCTTTCAGTTGCTTCTCAAAATGACACATTAATACTCAGAAATTATCCCACGAAGGTTATCGTTACCGTTATTATGTATTGTGTACCAATTATTGAGGTCTCTGTGTTTGGGTGGGTACCACTACTTCTATAGATGTGCACTCTACACAATATCTACTGTAAATTTTGGATGGTCTAAGTAAACATACACTGTAAAAGCATGTTTAATGCACTGGTGTATTGTTTGAGTAAAATGTACTGGGACAGAATTTTGCAAAGTAAACTTCAACTAAGAAGAAAATGAAATTACACAACAAACTTTAACTGGTCAAGGTGTCTGTGTTAATTTATCTTAACTCCGTTAAGTAGATTTGACTTAATTTCATAATGTGACATTTACTTAAAAAATTTGCGAGCAAAAGAAAAATGAAAAAAGTACATTTTACTTTTTTTCTGTGCAGGTAAATTTCATCGCATTAACTAACATGATCCACTAACGTTTGAGAGCCACAGTATAATATAATACAATGCAATGTAATGAATAAAAATATAGACAGTAATAATTTATAATACTTAATGCTTTCTCTGTTTTAATATGTCACAGGTGCATTGGTGATTGTGTTTGGAATCTGCTGGGCTCCTTTTCACATTGATCGTGTCATGTGGAGCTACATTTATGACTGGACTGCAGAGAAACACCATGTCTTTGAGTATGTGCATCTTCTTTCTGGTGTCTTCTTCTACTTGAGTTCAGTGGTCAATCCCATCCTCTATAACCTCATGTCTTCACGCTTCAGAGAAATGTTCCGTGAGGTGGTGTGTCAAAAAGACCATCGTCAGCTCTCAATAAGTAAGGTCACATTACGTAGTGTTGTTTCTGCCTCTTTTTCTGCCTCCAATTCTGTCTCATTTTCTGTCAAATTCAACCCCCGTGGTCTGCCACAGACTCTCTAGAAAATATAGAGGATTCTGTTCAAGTTATTTGATCCAAATACTATATCAGTTGCACTGTCAAAGTATTCAATATATAAAGTTGTCTATACAGTTTTATGTAATAAAAACATAAAGCAGCAATAACATTAGTGAACGCATTTACTTGTCAAATTGCTTACATTGACTATGCCTAACCTGATGGCATAAAAAGTAATGTACACTATATCGTTCAAAGATGTGGGGTTCGATTTTTGTGTGTTTTTGAAAGAAGTCCAAGGCTGCATTATAGTTTTATCAAAAAAATAGTAAAAACAGTCAGATTAAACAAATTAAATAAGATTAACGGTAAGATAAAATATTATTACAATTTAATATAACAGTTTTCTGTTTTAAAATGTTATTTTTTCCTGAATTTTCAGCATCATTACTCCAGTCTTCAGTGTCACATGATCCTTCAGAGATCAAACTAATATGATGATTTGCTGCTCAAGAAACATTTATTATTATTATTAACAGTTGTGCTGCTTAATATTTATTGTGGAAACCTTTGATAAATAGAACAGAATTTATTAGAAATATAAATATTCTCCTAACATTATTCCTGTACTGACTTTTGATCAATGTAATGCATCCTTTCTGAATACATGTAGGCTATTCATTTCTTTCAACAACAACAACAAAATCTTTCTGGGCCCAATTTAAAAAAAAAAACTAAATTACAAAACAGTATAATTTCAAATCTCATTAAAAAAAAAAACATTTTCTTGCATTGCTGATTTTTTTTTAAGAAGCAGATTTTTTAATGTTATCAGTGTTTTATTGTGTATCATGTAAACTCAATTTGTGACGTCATCAAATATAATCTACTTTAATGTAAAAAAAAAAAAAGGTATTAATATCGAGTAAAATACAGTTTTTCACAAGAAATTGGTCATGAAAGTGCTGTAGTTTTCTGGGCAGCCTTCATACAGAGTAGATGATGCCGCTGTGTCTCGAGACTGATCTGAGTTCGAGTCTTGGCTCACGGTCCTCTTCCTTTCTCAATGTTTCCTGTCTCTCCTCCTACTGTCCTGTAATAGAAGCCCAAAAATATAACTTTAAAAGAAATTGGTCAGTTAGTGCGTATATATTTCTTCTCCGCCAACGAAAATAGTTCCAAAAGAAGCCAACGCATCAAGTTGTGCGTGTCACCAGGCAACAGCACAAAGACTGAAAGCCGGACTGGAGCCTCGTGTACGAGTGGAGCGGAGTGAGATTGCCCATTCCCCACTGAAAAACACGGATACTCTGACTTCCAATAAAACGGCTGCTGGCTCCAGTCAAATGTGCTCGGCTTTCTCTCAGCACCGCACACAGAGGGAACACTGTGGAGTGACACACTGTCATACTCACTGACTAATCTTGGAGTGCCACATAGCCAGTCAAATTTAAGGACTGGAACTGTATAAATGACAGAATTTTAAATGATATCAAAGTTTATTTATAAATATATAAAGTTGGTAGATGAAGTTATATGCCACATACATACATTTTTTTTTTTTAAGGATTCTTTGAAAAATACAAGGTTCAAAACAACTGCATTTCTGTCATGGCAACTCTCTGAGTGTTTTGCATGGTAATGTATATGACAATGTTGATATGTTTGGTCTTGGCGGAATAGATCTGCTATGTTGCTGCTTCTGCTATAAGCGCAAGCACTGGACTTGCTCATGTCAATACATACACGACACGCTGCTGCTGTATAATATAGCTGCATAAATTACCTGTAGCAGATCTATACAGGTGGAGCTGGGGAAGGTGGAGGGTTTCTGAAAGCGCGCTGCACTCATTGGCTACAGAAGGAACCAATCAGCTGTGCTCTATAGAGATGATGTGATTGCAAGCAGAGTTAAGAAGCCCGAGCCATGCAGAACTTTATATTTGAAATAGAAATATTTTGTAACACTATAAATGTCATTTTTTTATCAATTGAATGCATCCTTGTAAAATAATAAATCATGTCTTGTTAAATACAGTTGCATATGACGCAGAGTATGGACAGCATTAAGTAAATATTGTATGATTCCAGTAAGTCATTTTCCCATCATTTTTACTGATAAAAATCTACTTTACATTATTTTGGACTTTGGAATGTATTGATGACAGTAGATTTGGGCAACACTGTGGTGATGTGATGAGGTTATATTAAACAGTTTTTCATGTTTATATTTCTTATAAGTTGTGTTCTACAACTTCTGTTCTGTAGGAATGTAGTAATCATAGTGAATGTGAAATATTCAAAATATATTTTATAAATGAACGATTTACTAAAAATGAGCTATAGATTGATTTATAGCGATGGATTGTGAATGTGATTTCGCAGATGTCTGTACAGTGAATTGTTATGCATGAGGTAACGTGTCTTTACTCAAGGGTGAACTGCTGAAACCTTCTCCTGTTTACTTTATCTTTATCTATATGCTTCTACACAGAGCCCAATACATAAATCTAAGAGGATAAAAAAGTGTTTGTATTTCATTGATTATAGTCCCCAGAGACGTTGTCAATTGCATAATATGCTAAATAATATTTTTTGGGGACGCTAAATATTCCAAATAGCCAAATCTGGAGGGCAAGTATAAAATACTTTGGATCATGTGTCACTATATTTAATAGGCTGTTGTTTAGATCCTGTTTGTACATACTTTTTCATATTGTTTTCAATGTCATTTGCCTTTTTACTTAAATACATATAAATGTACTTGTATTCCAACATGGCAACCTACATGTATATTTTCCCGTAAATACTTGTTTCTGTTCATTTCAGTTTAACTTTATGTTGAGCTTTTGGCTGAAACACTTTCTAAGAATATGGGTGACACACTTTACAATAATGTTTCATTTGTTAACAAATTAACAAATGAACTAGCAATGAACAATACTTCTACAGCATTTATCAATTTTATTAATCTCAAAATGTACTAACACATTCCTAAGATCGAAAGTTGTATCTGGGTAACAGTTAATGAGTTAATGTGAACTAAATATCTTTTATTTTACTGCATTTATTTAATCAAAAATACAGTAAAACCAGTAGCATTTATTAATGAATGCTATAAGAATATATTATTCATTGTTAGTCAATGCATTAACTAATGTTAACAAATGAGACCTTATTGTAAAGTGTTAACAAAATATGTATAAAAGAAATATCAGAACTAACGTTTTAACGCCATGCTCCATTAAAAATCATTGAAAAGCTGTCAGTGTCACTCTTTTATCTATTATAGTAATGATCGTATTAAAATTTTAATATTGTTTACATGGAGTTTCTTTTTGACATTTTCTTCTTCATTTTTATAACATACTACGCATTACGCAATATGAAATATCTCTGTCTGACATTCCATATAGGATAGTTAAATCAAGATTGTGATTCGATATATCTAAATGGATATATTGCGAGAATAATTGATCCATTTCAAATATCTAGTCTTATTACAAATACCTTAATTTCAGACTAAAATGCAAGATAATGAGATGAAACAACACAAGACATTATATTTTACATTCAGATTGTGGAGCATCTTTAGAAGTTAACACGTATGTAGCTAATACAGATTGCTCTTCTGGCATTTTGTTGTTTAAAAGAAATATTTAAAAAAATAAATATTCAGTTTACTGTACATCTTGATTTTTCAAGAAATCTATTGAAATCATTTTAAGGCATCCTGTGGCTCTCTTAGCAGTGTGCCGAGGCCCCCTAGTGTTTTTAAAAGGCACAGTATTGTAGCACAATATGAGAGATATTTGTAAGAAAACAAATAATGTTTTATTTTTGGGTGGAACTATTCTTCCACCACCACACATAAAAAGGCAGAAAACCGATGTCTATACACTGCATTTCTGAAGTCTACGATGCATCACCCTACAACACATTAAGCCACAGTTATAGCTCCACTGATCAGAAGTAGTCCATGTAAACACAAGACATGTAAAAACAGACAATAGCCCTTAAACCACCAAACCAAATAAAGCATTTCATTAATAAACTTTACCTCACTAGAGAAAAAAATGTCTGTCAGAAAAACAAGTACAAACTGAACTTTAAACAGAATTTTGACTAGAATTAAACTACACAGATGTCTTGGTGTCTTTTTTGGAGATCTCCTTTATAGCAGCGTACTTCCTCTCGAACTGCGCCACATCAAACTTCCTCTTGCAGCCAGCATAATTCATGAAGCGAATTTTCCCAAAGATGGGCCTCTCTGCCCAGCCCTGGTCATGGATGCCACAGATGGACCACATGCATCCTGTGAAGAATATTAAAGAACAATTCATTTATAGAATTACATATAAAGACATTTTGGAAAGACTAATGACACCGTTCAAAAATGTGAGGTTAATGTTTTTGAGAGAAGAGTCTCTAATGCTCATCAAAGCCGCATTTATTTAATCAAAAATACAGTAAAAACAGTAATACTGTGAAATATTATAATAATTCAAGGTAACTGTTTTTTTCTTCTTCATATATTTAAAAAAAAAATTATTCCTGTTGACGCAAAGCTGAATTTTCAGCATCATTACTCCAGTCTTCAGTGTCACATGATCCTTCAGAAATCATTCTGATATGATGATTCGCTGCTCAAGAAACATTTATTATTATTATCAATGTTGAAAACAGTTATGCTGCTTAATATTTAAGTGGAAACCGTGATACTTTGTTATAAGGATTATTTGATGTATAGTAAAAAAAACTAAATTTATTTGAAATATAAATCCTTTGTAACATTATAAAAGTCTTTCCTGTCGGTTTTTACTCATTTAAAAAAACCTTGCTAAAATGATATATGCCAATATATTCTTAGCATTAATGCCTTTATTATTTATTGTAAGAAGACCATATTTGATGCAGGACGTCATTATGTCTCTCACCCACGTATCCATTGGGATCGCATCCGTCTAAAGATAAACGGTCATTCAGATATATAGCGATGGAGAGGGCTTCTTCAGGGGATGCGGTCCATTCCAGGATCTTCTTTGCCCAGTACATGCGCAGGAACCCATGCATCTTCCCTTCTGACACCAGCTGACGCTACAACAGACCAGCCACATTCACTGGTCGTGCCATTACAACAGTGATTATTAAGTGTAGGGTAAAACTGTGTGTAGTTAGTTACCTGAGCGGCGTTCCACAGCTGATCGTGGGTCTTGCCGTTCTCCAGCTGCTCTCTTGTGTAAAGGTACTGTCTGCTGTCCTTAGAGTGCTCCTGCAAAGTCTTCTTCGCCCAGTCGTACGCACCTGTGCAGAGAAGTGTTTAAACAGAGAAGATGTTGATATCTGTGTGACTGAAGCGAGTGACGGAGCAGCACACACCTGAAACATCATCGTATTTGTGGTTGTAGAAGCAGAAGTTGTCAGCGAGCTCCCTGCGCACCACCAGTTCCTCGGTGAAAGACGCCACGGACTCGCTGGCGTTCTTTTCCCGCTTGACCTGCCTCACGACACGCTGAGCAGACAGCTGACCTTCAGGAGAGAACAACATACACAATCATTAGAACCTCGTAACTGCATCTAGGTGACATTGGAAGCCATTTTCTTTGATTGCATAAACAAAAGGAAAGCACAGACTGACCGGTGTGGAGCCAGGGGGAGAGGCGGCTGAGGGCGTCACAGTTGGGATTGTTCCTGTCGGTGGCAAAGAAACGCAGGCGTTGATCAATGAAGGACTCCAACATGGCCATGCCAGCAGAGGTGCCAGGCTGAGCCCAGTCCACCTCGCCAACAGCACGGTCCACCTCGAGAGACGACAGCACCTCCTCCCAGTCTAACGGCTGAAACACAGGGATTTGACATGAAGCAGATGCGAAACACCCTGATGAGTAGAATGAGGATTCACTGACGTCGTGCATTTGAGAATGGCAACAATAAACAATTCATTTAAAAAAGATATATTATTATTGTTGTTGTTATCGTTTAATATATATATATATATAAAGAGAGAGAGAGAGAGAGAGAGAGAGAGAGAGAGAGAGAATTACAGTGTTGTTGTTATTATCGTTTTAATTCATAATAATTGTATTAATATTATTTATATTATCATTAAACAAAAATTAAAGACTATATTTCCACTATTTTATTTATTATTGTAATAATAATAATTAGGAACACTATTTAACAATAATTATTATTATTATTATTAAAAATAATATTTTATATTATTATTTAAATTATACATTTAATGAACAAATGAAATCAATGAAAAAATATAGTGCTTTAATAATTAATAATTCCAAAAATTAAAGAATATATTACCACTATTTATATTACCAATATAAAAATTCCAATAATACTATTTTAGTGTAAAATAAATAATTATGAATAATGATGATATATACAAATAATAAATTAGTATTGTTGTTGTTCTTCTTCTTATTGTTGTTGTTATTGAAATAATAATAATTAATAATAATTGCATTCATAATAATAATCAGTAACACCAGTTAACAATATGTAGTATTATTATTATTCAAAATAATATTTGCATTATTATTTAAATAAAAAAAATTGTATTAACTAATAATAATTATTGGTAACACTTTACAATAAGGTTAATAAGTTAACATTAACTAAGAATGAACAATACTTCTTCAGCATTTATTCATCTTAGTTAATATTAATTTCAACATTTACTAATACGTTATTAAAATCAAAGGTTGTGTTTGTTAACATTAGTTAATGCACTCTGAACTAACATGAACAAACAATGAACAGCTGTATTTTTATGAACTAATATGAACAAAGATTAATAAATACTGTAACAAACATATTGCTCATTGTTAGTTAACGTTAGTTAATACATTAACTAATTAACCTTATTGTAAAATGTTACCTAATTATTATTATTACTACTACTATTTCATATTTATTAAATACATTTTTTTATGTATTTGAAAACATAGCTATTTTTTCCTCAGATATTTCATGTCAGAAAATACAGAAATTCATATAAATATGGAGAAATCACATCTCTGCTACAACTATAATAGAGTTCTTCATCAAACCTTTGCTGTTTGAGGAGCGGCGTGTGGATGCGTGTCCACAAGCGGAATCTCTGTGAGGAATTCTGGGAGAAGTTTAGTGATTTTGCCCCGTATTGTCCTGGCTCCATATTCCAGCTTCTCAGATGCTTCCCAGCACGGCACCACATTATGTGCATCAACCTGGATGTAAAGTAGTATGAAAAAGTAAATCAGTGTGGACTGGGAGAAATGAGCATTGCAGTAGTGATGATGAGACGTGGCATGCAAGTGCACAAGACAATAAAGATGACTGGCACACCTGAATGAAAGGGATGTCAGACTGAAGGTGTTTCTTAACAGACTCGATCCACTGGAGGGGGATCCTGAGAGGGTTAAAGTCAGTGACAACGGCTCCAAAGTTACAGTTTTCAACAAAGGTTGGCAGATTTTGCCCAGGTTCTCCTGACAGCAGATGGAACTGAATATCCAGGCTTTTGCATTCCTGTAACAAGAGACATTACATTAGAATAAAATAGCACACATTAAATCTCCCTACTACCTAGGTGTGCGTCCGGAGCCAATCAGAAACACCGGCCAGTCCCATGCCAGACCTAAATGATGTCTCTAATTACGGGTGTATTCACACCGGTCTTTTTTGGTTTGATTGAATCGAACTCAAGTTCGTTTCCCGCCTTGGTGCGGATCTTTTGGGCAGGTGTGAATGCAGCAATCGCACTCGGGTGCGGACCAAACAACCGGTTCGAATTTCTGTCCAATGAATGGATGACCTTAGCACACGTGTGGTTTTTGTTTACTAATTTTGGTTCACATGCAAAAAGGGCAATGTAAAAGGAAACCACACAAAACGAACAAAAAATCAACATTGTATGTATTTGGTCCGGACCAAAGCAAGTGAACTAGCGGGCTTTCCTGGTGCGAATAGACTCTAGGTCATGATGGAATATATTTGTACCTTTGCCACTTCTTGCAGTCCTTTTAGCATAAAGGCGTACTGTCTGTAAGCTGCGTCCAAAAACCGAGGCACCAAGCAGAAGCAGACGTGCAGAGGAAGTTCCTCAGCCAAGGCCAGCTGCTGAGCATAGATCAGTGCCCAGTTATCTGCAACACAAACAGCAGAAGTGTACACTTTTAAAGACATTAATAAAAAAATTTTTTAGCAAAGATGCATTAAACCGATCAAACGTGACAGTAAAGACTTTGATTGTGTTATAAAAGATTTCTATTTTAAATTAACTTCTTCAAATAAAATCTTCGTTTCCAGAAAAATATTAAGCAGCACAACTGTTTTCAAAATAGACAATAATAATAAATGTTTCTTGAGCAGCAAATCATCATATTAGACTGATTTCTGAAGGATCATGTGACACTGAAGACTGGAGTAATGATGCTGAAAATTCAGATTTACCATCACAGGAATAAAAACATGAAACAGTTATTTTAGAATAGATTGTAATAATATTTCACATTACTGTTTTGCTGTGTTTTAGTCAAATAAATGCCTTCGTGCGTGAGCATAAGAGACTTTAAAAAGCATTCGACCGCTATCTTTTGAACGGTAACTGAATTGACCGTTCGCAAAACCCCGCCCTCTAACGGTTCTCGTCCAATCCTAGCTCAGCAACTGTAACTAAGGAGAAGGACCTCCGTCAAACATTCCGATTCCAGCAGATAGTGCAACGATGCGCCTGTGGCAGTGAGGTCTGCACGGGCTGAAAACTTGCTGTATTTTATGATTGCTTGCAACTATTATTAAAAAAATAGGCTACATGTACAAACACCGTTTCACTGCGGCCCTCATCAGTCAGCAAACAAGAGGAAAAAAGAGAAAAAGCACGGACTTACTAATTACGAAACTTTGATGTGGTTGAACAGGTACACAGTCACAAATTCCTCTGGAACTCAAACATTAAACTTCAAAACAAAGTTCGCGCAGTTGCACAACTATTCACACAAATATATCCTTCTCAGTCGGCTGAGTTATGAATGAAGAGAACATCATCGAGAGTTGATGGTTCAGCGCGTGCAGTGTTGTGAAATAGCGCGCACGGGAGCACATGCGCAAAACAGTTTTGTAAAATGATATATGATCAAATAAAAATGATTGATATATAATTTTACAAAACTGTTTAGTGCATGTGCTCCCGTGCGCTATTCTGTCTATATTTCTGTCGTGCCCTGGAGGATATCTGGTGCATTACTCCAAAACCAATCACGTATGGATCTCAACCCAGCCATGGCTATGGTTCTCAATTGTTTGACGGGCGTAGTAACAATAACTAAGGGGCGTGGCTTTTGCGAACGGTCAATTGTACTGAGCAACTTTCACTGTGTATTTTACCTTGGACTCGTTGATCGCGAGACATCCAGTAGAGGACCCCATCGGAGCCCTGTTTGATTTTCTGGGTGCTTGATAGGTAGCGGAGGCGCTTTTTGTTGAACTCGCACCCCTTTGCGTCTCTGCGGAGCTCCTTCACCTGCTCCAGCAGCCAGCCGGACTCTCTCCCTCTCTCTCCTGCGGGCTTCGGCTGTTTCCCACCGGACTCTCTCCCTCTCTCTCCCGCGGGCTTCGGCTGTTTCCCACCGGACTCTCTTCCTCTCTCTCCCGCGGGCTTCGGCTGTTTCCCACCGGACTCTCTCCCTCTCTCTCCTGCGGGCTTCGGCTGTTTCCCACCGGCGCTCGCGGGCTCTCTCTGGCGCTTCAGGCTGCGCTTGTTTGCAGACATGCTGCTGGTGTAATGTTGTGGAGTTGTGTTTGGATCGCTGATGGCTCGGACTCGGAGGAGCAGCGCTCTTCTGCTGTATCTGGACAAGCACGTAGAAAACAAACTACACATACATACACAGAGAGACGTCAGATAAAAACAGCGAGGTAATTTGCATGTGTTGGACGATGCATTACGAGAATATAACAGGAAAACTGAACAAATGAAACAAACGTCACTTTCTGTAGCCTGCTGCAACCTTCCCTCACGTGTAGATGATGGTTTTGTAACACCAGAAACACACAACACCGCTCATTGACCAATGACTGTCATTGGGGCGGGGCTTACGCGTCTGCTGCATATCTAACAATAAAAATATGTATACATAAAAATATGTATGTATATGTATCAGATATATTGGTGCGTTCACGTCATGTTGTAATTATATATATTTTAATACGAAAATAAAGTACTGTTTTTGCCATATTTTACCAAAAAATCATCATATGTGGAAAGTATTGCTCCATTTTATTTCACACAAAATCTACATGAAAACAAGTCCTTGGTATTTCCCACAGACTTAAAAAAAAGAAAAAAAAGAAAGGTATTTCCAGAATAAACTCCATTTCCCAAGAGCCTCAGCTCTAAGTGCGTAGGTCGGCGCAGGCGCAGAAGCTTTGAGCGGCCAGTAAAAGCTGGCTAATCTGCTAGGTTCAGTGTGTTCGCCTGGGCTGTTTGGATCGTGTGCAGTTTGTTTCTTCGTATCTAACATCGAGCGAACGGCATTATTATGAGCAAATCTAGTTTTCATTCGTTTGGTGGCGGAAGTACAGAATCAGATGGTCCCGATAAGGTTGACATGTCTTTAGGTAACGTTAATGCCACAGATAAAACTAGCCTAGCGTGTTTAGCATTTTGATATTTTACATTTTATTTATCACAGCAATCACTTGTTATCGGAATGTAATAACGTTACACCTGTGTCAATATTGTATTGTATCATAACCACGTTTAGAGTGATAGCTTGACTGCAATTAGCTACATTTTTTGAGTATAATTTATTTAACCAGAATGCTAATTGTTGTGTTTTCGATACATGTTCAATTAATGTTTGATTGAATTCATCTATTGTATTTATTTTTATATATATATATATATATATATATATATATATATATGTGTGCTGCTTACTGTCATTTTTAGTGTTTAATTGAAAAACCCAAGACTTTGCATGATGACTTGTATAGTTCGCTTTGCTCAGATTTATTGCATTCTTATTCCACAGATGATATTATCAGGCTGAATAAGAAGCAGAAACAAATCCAGTCCCAGAAGGCAAAGCACAGACTCCCTGTGAAAGGCCGGTTCACCCAGGGGAAGAAAACCCTGTCAAGACCCGGAGTACCATCTAAAAAAGGTCAGAATGTGACACTATCTTTTTATTGATTTATTATACAGCCTGTATAATTTTTATGTAAACTTGTTTCCGCAAGTGTTAGAAAAGAAGTCAGAATGTACCTTTTATTGAAATGTTCCTGTTGAGGAATCAAGATTCTGTGATATCTCCCTCTGTTTAAAAAGTTGATTTTTTTTTTCTGAAGGCATGTTTTAGGATGACAAATTTGACCAACAGCCACAAAATAACAAAGTTCTTTTACTTCAGTGATTTATAGTATGCAAATCAGTTCTGCCAAATCTGATGTTGTTTTGTTTTGGCCAGTTGTTGGAGGTGTTGTGAACAAGCGCTTTGGTCAAAACCGCAAGCTTCCTCCCGCGGTGGCCAGGCGTCGTGGGCAGGGGGTCATCACTGGTTTAGCAGCGAGAAAAAATGCTGCTCTTTTTAAAGGGATCAGTCCACTCAACCGACCCGCCCAGAACAGACCAGCTCAGAACCGGCCGATGCCGAACCGGCCGATGCCCAACAATGCTGCTTTTAACCAGGTGTGATAACTGAGCTTGCACTGAAGGGTGATTATGGGAATACGTTTGGAGATGGTCAAACTTTGGGATTAAAAGGTGATTTTTGTTGTCATGCATGTGTGAATGAATTTAGATGTTGTTGTTTTCACTTGTCTCAGAGGTCTCAGCCATTTGTCCAGCGGCGCGACACCCAGCGGCGACAGATGCCGTTTCAGAGGAGACCAAACAGACAGATGGACTCCCAGAAACCTCAGGGCCCAGTTCCTCACAGACCCTTTCGGCTTCGCAGAAAATGGTGAGATTTTTTTTTTTGTTTGTTTTAATATCTGAGAGAAAATCTGTGGAAGCTGAGTGGTTGCTATGTGCAGTGCCTTATGAAAGCAGACGTGAAAACACAGTGCATAAGAAGCCACAACACCATGTGATAAGGCACATCTTGAGTTTACCAAAAACATGTAGCTCTTAAACAGCATGGTGTTTAAAAATAAATAAAAAATTAACTATTGAAATAATCAGTCAATACATCATCAATCCTTCCAAAACGTGATTTGTTTTACCCTGATTCACTATGGTAACTCTATTATAAGTGCACATATTAGATGTGTCGGGATGTTTTTCGTGGGAAATTGCGTATATGTCACTCGATCGTGTCTCGTCATATCTTGAGATGGAGAACGGTTTCTCTGGTTACTTTGTGTGTTTAGTGTAGAAGTGGCATAGGTTATTTGTCACAATGAGTGTGAAATGTTGACATGGAGCAGCTACATTTTTTTAACCTCCTGGGAATCACCCGTTTTAAACAAACGCCGAACAGACAGAGCTCGTAATAATAAAACAAGAATCAACATTGGCTTGGCTTTTTGAGGGTGGCGAGAACTGAGGGTTTTGAAATGGAGCTGCAGTTTTTATTACTCCAGAAGCTGCCATACAGTATGTAGCTCTCTAACAGAGTTCATTGTAAAGCATCATCTATTCTGAAGGGTCATATTCATCCGCACAGTCACACAGAGCCGAAGCACAACCAAAGTAATGTTCTTCCAAAAAATGCGCGCAGTTTTGTTTTTAACTATTAGAGGGCCAAAAGTTGCGTAGTGTACCTTTTTTAAATGATAGTTTCTGAAACATGCATGAAATATAAAATATGGGTGACATGTCAATGTTAGATTTGTAATTCATTGAAACTAAGAATTTCAAGTGAACAAAATCCACAATGCTTGCATAATGTGATATAATTCTTATTGATTACCATGCTTTACTTAAAAAATAACATCAGGATGGGACTTAATATCATAGGAAATTGTGACATTGTGGGAAGGGTTGAATAATGACATCATTCCTTTATTCATGGTCTTTTTTCTCCAAGTTTCCTCAGTGATGTGTAAATGTTTGTCTTCTCTTGATCATCCGCTCTCTGCAGGAACGCTCCATCTGCCCAGCAAACACAGAGAGAAGCACGACAGGCCACCTTCCTCTTCAGAAGAGGACTTAAAGTAAGAAGCAAATGATCTTGCGGCTCAGATCTCACAGAGATGCTGGCAGATAAGCAGCACAGAAGCTGTTCACTTTATCACTAGAGCATGCATGGAAAAAAATCCCTTCTGGCAAAAAGCTGAATAAATGGTTTCTGGTCACATGACCTCATGAAATTTTAAAGAGCCTTTTGTTTCACTTAAATGTGTAGTGTAGTTTGTGTAGTGTAAAATGTGTAGCTTTGAACTCATTTTCTTTGCACCTGTCAGTTTGTGTTTGTTACACATTGGCTCTTGTGACTGGGTCACACTCACATTTCACTATAACATGTTTAAATTAGAAACTGGTCCTTAGAGTGTGTGTTGTATTAATTGAATCGCATTTAATAAATCGCACACGCACATTAAACTCACAGACTATCATTTCAAATCTGTCTGACAAATCCTTCACTGTATCAGTCTCATCGAATCGTTGGTTCAGAGTTGTAAGTAGTTTTTTTTAGTGGCATCACTGATTCGATGTTCATATAGACGTGTAGGTAAAATACACATTTTAATTCTGAATTAAAACTCAAGACCAATACAATGAGATTGTCCTGGTTCGGCTCTCGGTCTCATACAATTTTACTTTTTCTTTTTTCTAAATAGGTTCATGCACAAGTTCAGAAGGCACAGTCTGCTCCACCCACTCAGAGAACTGGCTCGTAAGTAAACACCATTTGTCAAGTTTTTTGTTTTCTGTACGCAATCACTTTTCAGTGATATTGCTGCTTAAATTATATTTTAGAAATATTGCTGCAGCTGTTACACTATTATTCTATTGTGTCCAATTATCATGTTGGAATGATTTCTGAAGGATCATGTGACACTGAAGACTTGAGTAATGATGCTGAAAATTCAGATTTGCCATCACAGGAATCAATTACACTTTAAAATAAATTAAAATGGAAATTTTTTATTTAGAATTGTAATAATATTTAACAATATTAGTTTTTTCTTCTTCTGTATTTTTACTGATCAAAAAAAGTTGCCACTATCAAAAGTCCCATCCTGATTTCTCCCCCCTTTTCCACCAGGTGGCGCACTCCTACAAACAACAGTGGCCTCCTCACAGTGTCAATAGAAAACCCCACAGCTAGAACACAGCCTGAGTATGATTACGTTTTATTACACTCAGATGCACAAATTCATAAAACATACGCCGCTTGTCATTCAGATGTTTTGATGTGTTTTTGTATTTGAAAGGATTCTCCTAAAGCTGTTCAGATAAGCTGTCTATTTTGTTTAACAAGCCCCACATATTTCAAAAACCACGTCCATTAGTTTTGTCTCGTCATTTTAATTTGACCGGTTTAACCTTTGAGGCTTTTGGCACGTTGTGAATGTTTTGAAGCGCATAACTAATGATGTTCGTTCTTTTCCCCCGTTGCAGACCTGCTCAGTCCTGGTCGCTGCACCCCGTGCCTTCAACCAGCTCGCCACCTCCACCTAAAGAAGAGCCCGAGAGGAAACCTCCCAAAGGTGTCGCCCTGCAGTTTGATATCAACAGTGTTGGAAAGCAGGTGGGACAAATCACAATTATATTTATTGTCGAGTCACTGAAACTGAATTTATGTATTTCTGAAAATGTGTGTAGTATGAATGTAACCCCCGATTGCAGGGGAAACCATTTCTTTACAGATATTTTGCACCAACTTCCCTGAAAATCACAATTTTGTTCTTTTGAACACACGGGATGAAAACGATGCTTTATTTGCAAGTGTTTTACGCTATATTCCAGTTATTCGTAACTTTGTTCGGAAATCTGATTGGTCAAACTATTTTTTTTTTTAAATCTCTATGGTTTTGTTGATCTAATCCACAAAACAGATCTGAATTATTCATTGATGAATAAGACTGATCCTGTTCTCTGGTTCAAATAGTTTACGTCCACTCAAGAAATCTGCTTATAACCTGAATTATTCCTCTAAATCCTGAACTGTAATCGGTTTTGTTTTTCTGCTTGGAGAAAAAGCAGTCTGTTCCCAAACAGCTCCTGCAAACGCATTTACATCCCGTTATACCAAGATCAATTCTGGTAAACTCGATGGTCACCTTGATTTGTTCTGCTTTCCGTTATCAGACCGGAATGACCCTCAACGAGCGGTTTCGCATTCTGAAGGACCAGCGCGTGGCGGCAGCCGAGCAGAGCAGCAAAGGGGGCCGATTCGTCACTGTGGCCTAGAGCTGAACTCGGAGACACCGTTCACGTGTCTCTATTCCTGATCTCGCTGAACAACAGTCCCTCAGGACAGAACAGGCAAACAAGGGCCGGAGCTGGACTTACACTGTTCATGAACTCGCATGAAATACCCCTGATGGAAGAGACTTCATCAGAAAGTGGATACGCTGTTTTTTTGGGAAAGTGACCTTTTTTTTTTGTTGTTTATTTTTCTAAAAAAATCTTCTGTTCTGTCCTTACAAAGCAAGCATAACTGTCCTTGAATTTCAGTTAAGTTGTGTCGTATGAACTGCCCTTGATATTTGATGGCGTCCTGTTTTTTTATATAATTGTTGCAGCTCGAAGAATTTAAACGTTTCTGGATATACTTTGTTTTTCATAAAGCGGTTGTATGAAGCAGAACACATTCTTTTTGTAGAGAAAAAGACTGTTTTAAGATGTTTTATATATTTCAATTAAAAAACATTATGCAACAAATGTCTCATTTTTGGTCTGTTAGCAGATGATGAATATAAGCACTGTTAAATGCATTCTTTGTAATAGCCAATTTTAAAACAAATAATTTGTTTGTACATTATGCACTAAACGGAGAGTGTTTTTTCCGCGTCGACACCAGTTAAAACGATGCCTAAAAGCTGTATTCTGCCGACAGGCCATTAGATGGCGATGAAACACTGTATAGACTGAACACGTAATCTGCATATGTGTGACGTCATCGTCTTCAGAGATTCGAGTTTTTGTAGTTTACACCATAGACTGTAAAAAATTACACAGTTTACACAGACCGTTTTCAAAAACTTGCACTTGTTACCCGTTTTCAAAAGTTGTTAATTTTTTTAACGTTTTTAGTTAAAAGCGGTGTCGTGTAAAAGGCTCCTTTACACGACAATGACACTGAAAACAGAAACGTTTTTACTTTGGGTTTATCGCGTACAGACGACTTTATTGTAAAAAAACGTTAACCAAACTGCTGTATTATTCATGCCAGGCCAGTAGGTGGCGATGTCACTTTGTAAAGAAACATTACACACCTATTTAAAGGAGATAAAAACAAAAGCGTTGCAATGCTACTGCGCATGTCTGGTTTTCACAAATGTGTTTCTGTAGTTCACACGGAGATAAGGGTGTTGTTTAAAAAAAACTTTGAATCCCGTTTTCAAAAGTTAGCATTTTGTTAAGTGAAAATTAACGTTAGGCCCCCAAAACACCGGTGTCGTGTAAATGACCAGCCGAAACGCATAAAGCTTTCCCTTTTTAGTAGAAACCCGTGTCATGTAAACGCCCCTTAGAATTTTAATATCGGTTCATCTTTAAGTGAGAAGTACTTTATGGGGGGACAAAATACAACCACAATACAATCAACTAATGGTAATATAGGTGAAATATTACTTGTTCTTGACTTGCTTCATGTGATCCAAAAAAAGGGGGGTCATATGCAGGTCATACTTCAGCTCAAAAAAAAAAAAAAAATCATGAATTTTTGGGTGTGGTGGAAAATTTGCTAAATATGTAAAGAATTCTTAAAATGATCAAATAAAAAAATCAGCATTTCTCTGCTACATAAACAGGCTGAGGTAAGTTGCAGAAATGTGTAT
Organism: Phoxinus phoxinus; assembly: GCF_949152265.1. Classification (NCBI taxonomy): domain Eukaryota; kingdom Metazoa; phylum Chordata; class Actinopteri; order Cypriniformes; family Leuciscidae; genus Phoxinus; species Phoxinus phoxinus. Next base: position 19,252,470 of record NC_136880.1, on the reverse strand, counting down.
CTTGCTGTTTTACAGCGAGCCATACACAATTTATGAAGTACAAACACATTAATCAGATGATGCCTAAAACTTTCTTGATCTTTTTCTTTATAATTCAAGTTGACCCTTCTCAATTAATATGTGGGTCTTTTTTGAGCCTGAAATGTTATATGCTGTATACTTTAACTTAATATGGTATATTTAAAAAGCACAAGTGGTATGTATCCGCCACCCACACATCAAGGTAAATCCATCATGTTTCCTCTCAGTGTGGGGAAGTCACTGCCTACAGTGTGGTCATGCGAGACTGAAAGTGTGAAAATAATCATCATGGTTCATAAAGCAGAAACGAGTATCGCAGACAATTTAGCTGTTTGTTTCTAGCAAAATGTGCATTAATACAAATCTTCCTAAGCACTTTTGTAATTTGAATATTGCATTTATTTAAATACATTAAAATTTGCAATGTAACAAAACTATTGGCATATGAAATTCAAACACCATTTAAATGAACAAAACATGGCTCACTTCATTTTCTGTGGCTAGTGCGTTGCACACACTAGTTCATTTTTTTTCTCCTCACCATCACCTCCATATCTCCTTCCCCCGCTGACACCATTCACAGACTACTTACAATATGAGTGCCCAATACAAATATGAGGTAAGAAAGTGGTTTGACATTTACAGATCATGCAGAACATGCCTAAAAAGCAACAAAAATATTTGTTGTGAGGAACATAAAAAAAAAAAGTACAGAAAGGATGTGTGCATAACAAAAGAAAAGAAAAAAAAGAATTACACAGCTTTGCATCTTTGGTTACAAAGTAGGTTGAACAATTTCACAGTTTTTTTTCTTCTTTTAAATCCCCTTCCCAACCCCAAAAACATGAGACATCAGGGTAGCGGGCAGGAGAATATGGCAACGGACTTCTTTTTCCAACATACTAGCAACAGAACTGAAGCATTCTTCATCAGGGTAGATCATTGAGGATTCAGTTTAGATCTTCGCCCACAAACCTGTACAAACTTGTTACGCTCTTTTTATTCTTTATACTATACAAAATGTACATTCACGCCAGGTTCACATTCTTTATCCACAGAGGAACTTTGCTGTTAGTGTTTGAACTCTACCCACTGTTTATGGTTGCATTGATGATTGATAATGTAAGACTGCTTGCTTGGATTTATGACCAATTACTGTCGGATTTATGAATCGAAAAGGTTCCTCTCGAACTTATCGGCTTCTGTGACATTGTTCCTCACTGAAAATAGCAGCCCTATAATAAATAACAAACAGTACAATTGTACTTGACAGGTGAATCGAAATCATGTGAAGTACGGTGGCTCTGAAAATAGACTCTCGCTTCTTACAACATGAAAACTGCAATGCTAAAAAATACACCGCTTTCATGGCTGGATTCTCTTTATTAAAAAAATAACTCTTCACAAACTCTCCACCTCGTCCAGGGGGGAACGGGCCATGCGGGAGCCCCGATCAAGACCGCGGTCCACAGGCATGCTAGCATGTTGCGCCCGAGCAGAACACGCCTCTCACCCGTCCTGATGGCCGACATCATGCGCGCTCAGCGAAGTAGTGAACGAGGCAGGTTTTCTGCTGTTGTAATGATATATGCGTCGTTCGCACAGGCTTCAGGCGGAGGTGACGTTGGGCTGTGGTTGTCGTGGCAGGGAGTCCAGGGTCGTATTGGCGTCTAGCTGAAGGTAAGGCTGAAGTTGGGGCTGGGCCTGGGCCTGACCCGGGACGGGCCCCAGCTGGGAGGGAGAGTTGGATGGGTTGCAGTTGGGCTGGACGGTGAGTTGGGAGAGTTGCTCGCTGTTGGCTAAAGATTTGAGCACAGCGTTCTCTCGCTCCAGCACAGAGTTTCTCTCAAAGAGCTCCTTTATCTGCTCCTTCAACACCTCCACCTCCTCCCGCACGGCATACATCAGATGACTTTTCACTAAATCCTAGAGCCAAAACATGACATAATTTCAGCATCAGAACCCGTTCAAAATCTGTCTTACTAATTTTACTATTATTACAGAGGACCTATTATGCCCTTTTACAGTCTTGATTTTGTTTTTGGGGTCTACTTGAATAGGTTAATGCTTACACGTTCAAAAAAAAGTTTTTTTCACATGTTTGATATTGTTGCAGCACCAGTCTCTTCCCAGTCTGTCAGTAACGCTGTGTTTAGTTCCTGTCTCTATGAAGCCCCTCCTTCTGAAAAGCACAATGTGCTCTGATTGGTCAGTTGGATCAGTTAATTCAAGGAACTTGGTTCTAGGAACTAGCCACCAGGATGGTTCCCTGAGAACTAATGGTTCCCCTAAGAACATTTTCCTGGATGCATTCGCACCGCCAGTAGGAACTCTAAAGTGGCGTAAGCCGAGCTTGTTGTTGTGACTTTAATTTTGACGGCGCGGCGGACCTTTATTTTGACCCCGCTGGGAACGCCAGAGTCTGAGCGCACAGTGCTTGCATTCTCCGTGTTCATTAGTTTACGATCTGTCTAACAGTTCTGTCTAATACGTTATTGGATAGAAATGTTATACATAGAAAGTAGACAGTAAGTTATATGAAAAGTTATTAGCGTATGCCGTAAGTTATATGAAAAGTTATTAGCGTATGCCGTAAGTTATATGAAAAGTTATTAGCGTATGCCGTAAGTTATATGAAAAGTTATTAGCGTATGCCGTGTGGTTATATGAAAAGTTATTAGCGTATGCCGTGTGGTTGATGTCCAGTGTTGCTTTTGCTTGGTCCACTCAAAGTTGCGTTGGATTTTCTCCTCAGCGTAAAGGCTAAGAGGCTCATCTATCACTGTTTTCCATGTTTGTAGAGTTAGTTTCTGGAGTAAATATAGGCTATAATCTGTGTGTTTACAGCTTTTTTTTAAATGGCGGGTGCTGGCGTTTCGCGTGCATTCGGCCAATCAGCGAACACTAACGTCACGGATAGTTCTTATTAGAGGTCGACCGATTCATCGGTTTTGCCGATTAATCGGCACCGATTGTTGACTGGTGGAACTATCGTTATCGGCAAAAATATATACCGATAGTATTTCCTGGTTGCGTCCATTGCTGGAGCGGCTGAGAAGCGCACGCTGTCATTCATTACACAGTGTAAGAGCTGAGAAGGGTCTGCTGGCATGATGCAGTACAAGAGCGGCCTCTAGAGGTGTAATAAAAACTCGTGCCTCGTGTTGTTTATTTCGACACGTGATTCTGCGTGCTGCACTGAGAGCACATGCTACGCGGAGAGCGCTGACATCAGATGCGCGTTTAGAGCACCGACAGCTCAAATGTATGTATACAGTACATTGTCATATCATTATAAAGTGATTAATTTGTTGACTAAATGCTGCATTAGTAGAGACAGTAGGCGTTTGTTTGCCTTCGAGGCTGAGAGGACGCTAACATTAGTAGTACCTCAAGCGGTTAAAACACTGACAAACATAAACGTAAGTCCGACCCGAATGTTTAATGTCACAATTGTCACCTCTATTTGCATTAGTTCATATCCAGCTGGTCACTTTTATGCATTAAATATGCAGAGAAGTTGCATATTTAAAGCTAGAGACGTAAGCAAACTGATATGTTTATACAGCCGACAGAAACATAAACGAATCAGAAAAGCATTCGATTTCGGTTATTTATTTTTTTCATCTTCACTTTAATACAAATTTTGTTACTTTTTTATTAATTAAGTTGGCTTGAAAAGAACAGTTAAATAGTTACATTTTGAATGTAACTGGTTTTATTTGTTATTTAGAGTATTACTTTTTGTTTCAGTTTGAATGAATGTCTTTTATTGACTTAAATATTTATTCACATTTATATATTTATTTCATTTAGCATGTTTTCATGGTTCAATACAGTTTTTTTATTTTTATAATAAAGTTCAGCACTGTTTTACTTGGAGTGTTATGTTTGTTTTTTATCCAGTATCAATTTTAAAAACTATCGGTTCATTAATCGGTTATCGGCAAGTATGGCCCAACCTAGCTATCGTTATCGGTAAAATCCACTATCGGTCGACCTCTAGTTCTTATAGTGCTGGTTTAGACCCGACTCTGAAGTAGGAGATAAATAAGTTCCTCCAAAAGGAGTTCCTAGAAGAAAAATCGTTCCTAGTTCCTGCGGTGCGAACACGCCAAAATCCGGGTACTTCCGCCAATAGTTCTAGGAACTATGAAAAGGTTCCTCCGGTGCGAAAGCCCCTAGTGTTGTGTGATTGGTCAACTGTTGACCAATTGGTCGAGCAGGTTTCAGAAAATGTCAGAAACCGCGAGTTTCAATACACTGCTAACGCAACTCAACCAGGCTTTGTCCTTTTGTTTTGCATATGTAAATGAAGTTTCAGGGAGTTCAGAAACAGTTAAAAATATAGAGAATAACTATCTCTGGAATGACTGTGTTTTGTAACTTTACAGACCTATTTCATTCCCAAACAGCAACATTACACGAAAATTTTAAATGTATCTTGAAATCTCGTATAAAATAATATGTTTATATATATAAATGAAAAACTTACCATTGCTTGCTCTATTTTATTATCAATGGCGACCACACTTGCTCCAGAGGCACTGCAATTGGAAAAAAAAGTCTTATTTAAAACATGTGCTGCAAAAAAACATCATAACCATTTTGCAGACGTTTAAAGCCTGCACATTGAAGAATAACAAACTGCTCCTGTTGCCGCTTTCCTCTCCAAACATAGTGTTGCGTTTTTTCATGTTATATTGCGCCACATGCACACACACATCAGTCTTCCAACAAATCGTGGTAAAATCATGGAGCAGACCCTCATAACGACAACTAACCATCGCAAACAGCACAGAAGAGTACAGTGCTATGTGGACGGGGGGGCGGCAGCCTCCATCTGATACTCATACAGGGTTTTGTCCAACGAGGGTGGAGGAGTGTAAAGTTAACTCCGTTTAGAAACATGCACAACAAAACAATCACGTCACTGAACACTGTACTGTATACTTTATACAATCACAGTCATAACATTAAAGGAAGGAAGGACGGATGAATTGATGGATTTTTTAACTGTCTATACATAAAAGAATCCTGAAAAGCTAAACTTTCAATATTGCTAATAATATTAATTGCATCTTGTGCGTAAAATTAGAATTAGATTAGAATGATTTCTGAAGGATCATGTGACACTGAAGTCTGGAAGCAATGATGCGGAAAATTCCGCTTTACCTTAACAGAAATAAATACCATTTTAAAATATATTAAAATAGAAAATTTAGACCAGGACTAATTTGGAACTAATTTCTTAATGTTTTATTTTCGAGTGTATATTTGTAAAAAAAAAATGTATACATGCTGTTGTTTTTTTTTTAACCCATCAATCCATCCAATGCACTGACGCAGATCACATGTGTAGAGAGTCAAGGCAATGATGACACTGATTTAGAGACATTCTGTACTTTTCCCTACAATTTACTATCACAGGAAAAGCAGATTAGCATCAACCATAAAAGGTCCATTTAAGAGGAAATGCATTCAGTACAAAATCACACTGACACAATTTGGGAGACTAAATGGCTCATCATGTTGTTGTAATGATAGCTTTCACAAGCACATACACACGTACACATGCATACGCAATCGTCGAAGAAATATACAATCTCAAAAGTAAAGAAAAATTCACTTAAATATGATCCGGTCAGTGCTGTCTTGCAGTTTCAAGTCGCACAAACATGTACAATGCATCTCATCCCCTCTAATGTCACAGAGTCAAAATATTGACCAAAGATTATTTTGAGCAGAATCTTTGCCCTTAAAAGAAACAGTATGTTGGGGAACTTGTTCAACTGATGAATTAGATCTAGTCTTGCAACATATCCAAGACCACAGTAAAGGCTGCCGATAACCTTGAGCCAAGCAAAGGTATTTAAAGGCTCTCATAAAGCTTTTGCAGGCTTGTCCATACAAACAAAGGTTCGCTTGTCTTATGCAACTACTTATTCTTGTCTTTTAAAACAAGATGTCGTGAGTTGAGAATGTAAGGTTAGTGTCGAAAAACCAGGCTGACTCAGAAGAGATATCACATCAAAGTGCCACAAATAGCCATTAAAAGCAGGGTAGACGGTTTGTTTCAGAAACATTTTTTGTTATGCTGCTTGAAAGTCTCTTCACATCCTGATAGCAATCACTAGGTGAAGTGGTCTAAATGTATTTATATATATATATACGTTGACATCACGTCCTCAGCGCGTTTCATGCTATGCAGAGTTAGACAGATGTCAGTCACAGAGCACCGCAACAGAAACAGCAGCCGCCTTTTACAGTTCCTCCTGAACCAAAACAACCAGCTTATGCTGCGTTCATGCCAAAACTACTGTAATTTGTAAGAGATGGAAACCTGTGACGTCGGAGCGGTTCGTGACTCGAATTTATGCGTTTCAATGGCAACCCTATCAACGCTGAAATGAATCTGCAGCAGTCAGGTGGTACAGGTCAGAGCTCTTTAAGATGTTTATGTTCATTATTACTGTATTGTTATGTGCTTTGAGTCACGAGGTAGTTTAACGCCGTCTCTCGTGATGCTTTTGTTTGCTCCCTGCTGAGCGTGTTCATGTGTTTTGAAGGAGGCGTGGCTTTGGAGACGCTCTGAAGGGAGGGTGGGATCTCACTATTTAATTTAAAGATAGGAAAAACACATGCATCACAATAGCTGAAATGAAATTGTATTTTACATAATATTTACAAAATTAGAAACTATTTGAAAAAAAAACAATGAAAAATAAATCTGTAAAATAAAGAATAATCATGTTACAGTATTTTTCACAAATAAGGAAATTGTTGAAAATATGAATGAAAGTAGTAAACACTGTAACCAACAGGGCACAGTAATCTGGTAGGTTTGTGCACACTGGGAATCATATTTTTTTGAATAAATGAATCGAAGATTTAAAATTGTAGATCGATTTCTTCAAGTTAAAATTAACTTATTTTGATGATTTTTTATTTATGAGTTTTAGTGTGTATTGGTCAATAGTTTTTCCCAAACGAAACTGTGAAAAGCTTGTGAAGTGACTCTCAAAGCAGCTCTGAAGATGAAGTTCATGTGTTCATGTCCTCGCCCAAAATGCAGACGCTGAAAACACTGTGAGCCTCACCAAGTGTGTGAGTTTGTGTATCAGACGAAACCGTCACACAGAGACGCAGAAATCACTTATCGACATGCAATGACTGCCTGTTGTTGCGTTTATTTCTTCTGTGTTTCTGTTATATCGAGCTTATCATCGTTATCGATGTAAATATTATTGCGATCTCGATATGATATAGTTTATCAAAAGGCCCTACGGTCGACCACTACTTATGGTAGGCCATGTTGGATAACCAGTTGTTGAACAACTGACTAGTACATTTAAGGTATTTAGCTGTGGTGCATTTAATTGGAGATGCTCAAGTCCAGTCAACTAGATGTTCAGAAACTAACCGACTAGCCCAATTATGACATTTTTTGCTTTTGCACATTCCTAAAAACAACAAATTATCTTATTGGCATAAATCCTTATCTGCAGCTCAACACTGGCTTCAGCTAATTAATTGTGTTAATGGAAAGCAATGCGTTTGAAGCACGATTTCAGTATCCCATTTTCCCATAGGCTTTTAGCCCACATTTATTAATATTGCAATTTGCATATGAGCATTATGAGGTTATGTTTGCGCTGAGCTCCACTGCAGAGAGCACCACTTAAGCCTCAAAGCCATGCCCGCCCCATGCAGCACACTTCAAACGTCATTTGCGTCACACCAGGGTCTGTCCCATTACTGTACCTATCACAGGTCATCTTTGAGTCCTTCAGCCTACTGCCAGACTGGAAAGCTTGGTAGAAAGCTGTGGAGGGATTCCTGCGCTCCATCCAGCAGAAAGAGAGAAATAGAAAAAGTTACGTGAGAAATGAAAAGTTCAGGTCAAAGGGGAAATCAAAGGAGAGTTGATTTGTAGTCTGCTCAGACTGTAGTAAAAACATCCAAAAGAACAATTGAGGTTAACTGGGAAATATATCAGATGTTCACTAAATATTTGCAATGATTTCGCTTTTGTGACCATTAGGTTTCATGATCGTGTCATCAGATTAGTTTGACAATCGATCCTTGTCTCGTCGACTTGCAAGTACAAGAACACTCAGATAAGCGTTTGATTGAATCTCTATATTATCAAAAGTTTGGGGTCCGTTAGATGTTTTTTTAAATGTGTCTCTTACCATGTTCTCTGATCATTTATTCCTGTGATGGTAAAGCTGAATTTTCAGCATCATCACTCTAGTCTTCAGTGTCACATGATCCTTCAGAATTTCTAATATGATGATTTGACTAGAAATATTTCTTAACAGCTGATAACATAAGCCTTTCTCAACAGATTATAACATAAGTCTTACTGTAACGTAATTTTATGCATCCTTGCTGAATAAAAGTACTCCAAACGTTTGAACTGTAGTGTACGACGTCACTCGATTTATTCTTGAGCTTTCAATTATCACACTATATACTTAAATTAATTTTCAGCAATTCTCAAAGTTCCTATTTAAAGCCATTTTAAAACAAATACATAAAGATATATATGAAATCTAAATGACAATAAAAATTTAAATACAGAATTTATCTATATTGCCAAGTCATAGGTAAACAGCATGTATTATAACTTTAAAAAGTCTCAATGACACTTAAAGATACAATTATGAATCCTAAGCATCTAAATAAAGCTTGGTCAGTGATCACTTAAGTTCTTGTGATGTCTCGGCGAGGTAGGGGACCACAGACGGTAACCATTATCTCCATTTCTCCAAACTAACAGGGCCTTCTCTTTAAAGTAAAAGGACAGAATGTCCTATATCAGGATGGGAGGGCTACAGCAGTTAGGCAGGGGGAGACCCTCCTCTCCATATAGCCCTCTATATAGGAATGGGAGGGGACAGGAGTAGATTTACCACATGTGTGAATATCTGGACTCTGAGCAAACAGCTTTTCCTAGAATCCGAGGAACACTGGCTGCTCTCCGGTGGGGGCTGAGACCCCACAACCACACTCCTCCAAAGGGCTCTTTTTCCTCTTGCTATGCATGCAACCTCATGGGGACGGCAGATTATATCTGGATCCAATAAACATCAGGATCGTTGCTTAGAAAGCATTCGACTATAGCTACATGTTGAGACAAATGTGCATTTTCTGTAGATTCCAACTGTGTGGTGAATGTTACACATGCGCTAATCGAAGAAACGAAAAACACACTATAGGCTAATATGCATGCATCTTGTAAAATAAGGTAACCAGGTTAGGGTAACCATAACAGTGGTTTAAAAAAAATGGGTTTCAATTTCATCACTGAGGTCAGTGTAATAGTACATTATTTATACCTCTGAGGTGGATCAGAGAAAATGCACTTTCAATTAGAACATGTGAAATGGTTTAAAGACAAGGTGAATCATGACACTGACAACCAAAACAAGGCATTTCAAAAGTCCATCCAACATTCAAAATGTGATCTGCCTAAAGGGACGGTCTCACAAGACTAAGATGAGTGAGCAGCCTACACAAGCAGCATATTTTGGCATCATTAGCTGCTTTTCCACTGTCAGGCCAGCGCGAGCCAGGGCTAACAAAGTGTTGGGCGGGGCCAATAGCCTCGAACCTTCGAGCCCAAAATCAAGTTGCGTTCCACTGCCGGGCCAGTAGCCCCGGAGCGCAACCCTTAGTCCCACCCTTAACACACCTCCAACGACGTCACACAACATCACCATTTCACCAGCTGACTGAAAACAAGCTAAAATCGCAAAATGAGCATGACAGAAGTGAACGTTTGGTCTTTACTTAACGACTTAAGATTCCAGTAGAGCCGCTCGATTATGAAAAATAAAATAAAAATCATGATTATTTAACAAGTGTATCGGTGGGTGATAATTTAAATGTCTTTCAATTTTGTAATTTTAAATGTCAGTGAAATTTCACAATTATCGATACTTCAGAAAAGAAAAAAAACGTGGTAATTGTAAGTAAAAAAATCTTCAAAACAGGTACAGAAGACAAGTAAACAGTCAGCAATTCAATAAGAACAAATTACAATAATTACAAACAAAACTGACAAAAATTACAACAGAACAAAAAAGTGCTTTGGGTTTTTCAGAAAGATGTACTAACATATGTCTTCAGATATGTAATGTGATTGTAAGCCTACAACAGAAATAGAATAATCAAATGTAAAATAACACTGCTGTATACATTAAATGTACACTAATCCTTATTAAAACTACAAAAGTTATACATTCAAGAGCAGTGAGTGATTCTATCGGTGTCTTTTGTTGTTTGATTAACAATAATGACTGCAGCAGATTTATTAGGCTGCTGTCACTTTAAGAGTTGCACGAATCCAATATACCGTTACACGCAGTAAACGTGACCACACCTTTAGTCTGCCTGGGCCATTGTTTCACAGTCAAAAAAATAAACTGAGTAGACGGAACAACAACAAGAAGAAACAAAGATCACTGGAGTAGTGGACTGAATGACACTCATCTGGCACTAGAATTCAATTACTGAAGTTCTAGGCTATACTTTAAACCCCTGATGGAAAATAATGAAATACACTAGGGTGTTGTGCACACACCCTAGTGTACTCTTCTCTTTTGTCTTAACATTAATAAACTGATAAAGAAAAAGAAAAAACTTGTATCGAATTTGCATCTGTATCTGCAGATACTCAAGGTTGCAGTATCGGTATCGGACTTGAAAAAAGGTATTGATATCGATCCATCCTTAGTATTTATAATGTATTCAAAATTTGAGTGTGCTGTGTATTTTTTATGCTTAAAAGTATTGTGATGTTAGCTTGGCAACAAACTATTGGAATCAATTAGTGCACTTTACATAAGTAGTGCTATTTGTATGATACATGGGGTTGCTGCCTACCCAGTGTGCCAAATCAGTCACTTATCAGTGTGAAATATTTTGCATGCTTAAAGATTTAGTGTGACTGCCGCTTGCACAACATGAAAGCAGCAGCTTTTATTCCTGAGACGAAACGGAGACTCTACACGAGCAAAGGCCTACAGAAGTTCCCCCACAGGAAGTACCTGAAGAGCGTGTTCTGAAGACTTTGACAGATTGTGAACTGCTTTACTGTCAGCTGAAGTCAGCAGTGTTGCCCGGGATGGAGGTGTTGTTGAGAGAGCATGCTTTTAAAGAAAGAGGGAGGGAATGCTTGCAATCAATCAATCAATCAATCAATCAGTGTATGAATCTTGACAAATCATCTGTACTTACGACTCGTAAAGTAGGACAAACTATTGTTTTGATCAACAAACTAAACTAACTGAGCCCTGAAAGCTGAAGGTAACGCCAAATAAAGGCCGGCTTTAACTTTTTAATGCTAGTCTTCATATTCTATTGGTCTGCCTTACATAACTGGTTATTTGCCAGGGATGTTATATGCCAGCGTGTGCATCATCATATCTCAAAAAGGCGGCAAAAACAGAAGAGGTTGCACATTCTAGCCAGCAGATGGGGCAAAATCTGATCTCTTGTTGCACAATGAGCTAATTCATGGAAAACACTTTCAGATGTTAGATTTATAATCCCAAGACTTAGAATGTCAAAACAACATCACATATGGGACAAAGTAATTACTAACTGTTACTTTGAAGACCTTGGACCCGGTCTATGTTGTGAATGACCATGTGACACAATGTTTTGTTAGTTGAAACTGATTGGGTGGATTTCACACAACACGTCCATGTCATATTTCACTCAGAATCAAAACAAACAAGTTACATTTTGCTTCAGGAAAATGGAAAAATTGAAACCTCTATTAAAGTAATGAGAATTGGTGCAAGACATGTTTAACTGTCGTGAAGTTGTCATGCCATAATCCTAATGGATCTAAAAAATATAGTTGAGCAATGGAAAAGAAGTCTCTTCTGCTCACCAAGGTAGCATTTAGCCTATCTGTTAATAAAAACAGTAAAAACTATTTAAAATAAATGTTTTCTTTTTTTAATGCATTTTTAAACGTGATTTATTCCTGTTGTCAAAGCAGAATTTTCAACATCATTACTCCAGTGCCTTCAGAAATCATTATAATATGCTGATTGTATTACTAGAAAATAGAAATGCTTATTATCGAGGTTGCACTGCTTAATATTTTTGAGAAAAAAAATTTTTCCCCCAGAATTCTTTGATGAATAGAATTTCAAAGAACAGAATTTATTTAAAATATTGTGTAACATTCTAAATGTCTTCACTCACACTGTTGAGCAAGTTAATGTATCCTTGCTGAATAAAAGTAATAATTTCTTTAAAAAAAACGAAAAAAAACGTATTGACCCCAAACTTATTGACCCCAAACTTTTACGAATTTCTTAAATTTTATTTAGATTTTAAGATATTGACTGATGTTTAACAAAATGTCTATACATTATTTTAATTAGGGATGCACCAATATGAAACTGTTGGCCGATGCCGATAACTCTTTGTATTAGAAAGCTGATAACCAATATATTGGCCGTTTTTTTTATTTTTTTTATAATTATTATCTCACCATTAAAATCCATGACCCAAGCACACAATTTTAAGTACCCTATATGACAGGCTTATGTTGCACTTAACCACATTTTCCTTTTTGAAGTGGTTTCAATCATATTTCAAGCAATTTAAAAACGTCATAGTGAACGCATCTAAAGTGTCTCAGCTGAAGGAAATAATTCATTTATCGGCTTTAATATGTCGGCCCAATAACGATAACATTAAAAATGAACGTATATCGGCCGATATATTGTGCATCCCAAATCTAAATCTATAAACAATCTCCAAAAAAATTACACCAGAGAAAAAAACAGCTCTACCCATAATGCTCAGATTAAAAACATATGAAGCTGCGAGCAGTGCCAACCAAACCATATTTACAAAGTATAAATCTAACTGCATCTGCTGGGTGAACAATTTTTAAATACTTTCATGGAGTTTGAGGGAACAAAGACAGATGCATGGTATCCGCAAAATATTTCAGTAATTCCTGAACAGGAATGCTTTCTTGAGGAAATCACTCAACACGTTATCTTAACAACTGGCTGTCAGATGACCCTTGTGCCCCTATACATAAAGTAAATAATGTGAAAACCATGTCTTTAGAGTCATAAATAAGGAGTGATGATGGCTGAGCGAAGTAGTACATGTAGTAGAGCGTCCTTATCTCTAGAAGTAAAACACAGGGGAAGGTCTACTGTCCGCTACGTGATAGGCATTCGCTACACCCCCCCTCCCCCCCTCTGCATATCAGCTACAAAAGGTGTCACCATTTAGTGACAAGCGTCTTTACCCCGGGCTGGACGAGTGACAGGCACGTAGGAGGCATCGAGCGGAGATCCAGCCCTTGAGTTTAAAGGCCACTGCCTGCTCGCACTATACTTTGACTAGTACATAAGCTGAACCCACAGAGTCATCTAAAGCACTTGACAGTTCACCATTTCCTCTCGAGTATGCCAACAAGTTGATATATATGTGTACAAGTTGCAACGCTGGAACTGAAAGTCGAGCATCTAAGAGGAAGCCAAGCACTGACACTTCTCAACTGAAACCGTGTCACCAGATATGCACGGTCCCCTTTTTCAATTGAGAAAGCACTGCCATTTCTGGCATGGTTGTGACATCCGGAAGCAAACAAGAAACATTTTTGTGTGCATGCTTGTTTTGAGTTCTGCTGCCAAACTAGTAAACATATCTTTTCAAAATATCAGTAAACATACAACCTCACTGTACGTTCAAAACAACTTCAACCTATGTCTTACATATACACTACTGTTTGGGGTCAGTACTTGTTTTCTTTGGGGGTTTTTTAGAGAAATTAATACTTTTATTCAACAAGAACACATTCAATTGATCAAAAGTAACAGTTAAAACATTCACAATGTTTCAAATAAATTCTGTTCTTTTGAACTTCCTATTCATCAAAGAATCCTGGAAATTAAGCAGCACAAAACTGTGTTCAACATTGATAAGAAGATATGTTTCTTGAGCAGCAAATCATCATATCAGAATGATTTCTGACGGATCATGTGACACTGAAGACTGGAGTAATGATGATAAAAATCCAGCTTAAAAATACATCTTAAAATATATTAAAATAAACAGTTATTTTAAATGGTAATATTTCACAATATTACAGTTTTTCTGTATTTTTGATCAAGTCAGTGCAGCCTTAAAACCATAATAGTCTTTTTTCAAAAACATTTGGAAGAACATTACTGACCCCAAACATATGGTAGTATATTAAACTAAACCGACTTCATTACCACAAAAAAAAAAGGCTATATTCTTCGGATAAAAGGCATCACAACACATCCTACCTTCCCGATCAAGTGAACGATGAAATATTAACAAAACATTTTTAAATGGATGTCAACACACAAACTCCTTCAAAAGTTTCTGAATAGCAGGATGTTCCCCGTGAAGATTTGTTTTCACTAAATTATCCGATAATCCCATTATTTTAATGACTTTTGCTGTTATTCGAAAATGAGAACAACAGTAATAATAAAAACGTGGGTGTGTCCAAACTTTTGACTGGCAGTGGGATAGCAAGAGACGGAATAGCAGCAACCCTAATGAGAACACACACATCCATCACATGTCACTGCATTCCTCACAACACAACCATTTGCACATTAATGCTAAGAACACCGCGTGGAAATTTACCAGGATGAAATGACTGAAGGCTGTTCTCCTTGCTTGATTTAAAATCTGTGCTACATTTCTTTTCTACTCTTATACATTTGTTGACACCGTTCCCATAACAGGGACAGTTCAACCAAAAATGTAAATTCTGTCATCATTTACTCGCCCTCAAGTTGTTCCAAACCTGTATGAGTTTCTTTCTTCTGCTGAACACAAAAGAAGATGGAATGAAGAATGTTGGTGACCAAACCCCACTGACAAAAAATAATACTATGAAAGTCAATGGGGTCCATCAACTGTCTGGTTACAACACCGACATTCTTCAAAATATCTTCTTTTGTGTTCAACAGGTTTGGAACAACTTCAGGGTGAGTAAATGATGGGTGAACTATCCCTTTATCATCAAACAATCCTTGAAATCTTACCTGAGCCTATGTATGCATAAAAATAAACACTGTCTGGAAAATATAATAAAACTAAAGCTAGATTTAAAAAAAAGAAGAAGAAGGGTTCCCATGCCTTTTGACCAAATTCAAAGATGTTTTTTTATACAGACTAATTTCCATCTCATGAATTATTGAATTCTCTACATATCAATTTGAATGAGTTTTCCCGACCTGAAAATCTATTTTAAAATCTCTTGACATTTCCAGGTCTTCCATGACCATGGGAACCCTGCATAAAAAGTGAAAGTTCAAGCACTCAGAACATGAATGGCACCTCACCTGTCCTCCTCCCCATCAATGGGAATGGATATCCCGAAAAGGCTGTTGACAGCCGGACTGGACAACTGCAGGCCTTCTGTGATTAAGGGCTTCATCATGTCTGTACTGTGAATCTGTGCCGACGCATCAGACATCCTCCGGCTCTCGTCCGTCTGACTGAAACCCATGGCAGGAGAGCCGATGCCCGCTGCCGTCCCGCTGCGAGGAACCTGGCTGTGTGCAGAGGTATTAAGGTTGGGTACTGTTGCAGATCCTGGCAGAGCAGTGAGCAAACTCAAGGCTGGCACGCCACCTACTGTGACCGTCCCTGGTCCTGTGGGCATGTTCTGAACGCTTTGCGGCGGCGGCGACAAACCAGAGGCCTGGTATTGTCCCACTGGTGATTGCTGAATCGATATGGGGCTGATGTTGCTCAACAGCCCCACATGCTGCACCAGGTTTGGGACAGACGACACCAGCTGGCTCCCTAAGGGAACACCTCCAGGGACTCCGGGGCTTTCTACTGTACCCAGAACCTGCATCCCTCCAGCGGATGGGGTCGGAACGGGGGACGACCCCTGACTGACGGCATGTCCGACAGAAAGGCTTGCTCCGGGGTGCGTCTGGGTGACTGTAGGCATGTTACGCTGGGTGTATTCAGGCTGACCGGCTGATATCAGAGCCGGTTGGCTTTGCATGTGGTGTGCACTAGACTGAGGTTGATAAAGTTGAGGAGGAGGGATGCTGGGAGATTTCTGAAGGTGGGCACCCGGGTGTCCTCCATCATGATGGAGACTGTGAGGGACAGCGACGTAAGAGTTTCCCAGCACCTGCTGCTGAGAAGACGGAGGCACTGGCTTATTACTAAAGGTCTCGGGTGAACCGGAACCCGGGCCGGTGAAAGATGACCCGTTGCTACATGCGTCAGGTGCCACCTGAGCCATTACGGAGCCGACAGTGGCCCCGAGACCACTGTCCCTATCCGCTAAGGGCTCCGTCACATTGGTGTGCCTTATACTATCCACAGTCCTGTTCATCACAGAGCCATCCGGGTCTTTCTCATAATACTCCATACAGGTCCACCGGCCCCTCCTGAAGGGCTCTCCGGTGCCATGGTCAAGCTTAATGACCCTGAAGCGTGAACTGCAGCTGGTTACGGTCGCCGTGCTTGATGAATTTGTGACTTGAGACGTGCCCGCCGCTTGAGCACTAGTGGCCTGGATGCCCTGGTGCCCCAGGCTGTTGCGCGGGACAAACCCACCGTTCACGGGGGCGGCAGCGGGCAACTGCCCCTCTGTTTCACACACATTATTCAAAGTCTCCTCCGAGGAGCTCATGTCACAGACCTCAGGCTCATAGTCAGTCCTGGACATGTCAAATATCTCGGAGGACACGTCCTCTGTCCGGGACTCATCCGGGTCGTCCAGGCTCTCGGTGTCGTCGGTCGCGCTGTTGGCCGCGACTTGAGCCTGAGTCACACTCGTGATCTGAAAGCAACTCTTCTTCTTGGCCGGCATCTTCGACATGCTGAACAGCTTTTTATGACACCGAGACCCCTTAAAGACGCTGTTGACTTCACAAAACAGCAGATTGTTGCGGCACCGGACCCGAAATTTCACAGTTTTTCGAGATGATCGTGCGTCATCAGTCTTCCTCTTCTCTCCTGTTGCATTTTCGACGCGTGAACGGCGGACGAAAACAACCTCCACAAGCGGTGTATGAAAGATGATGTGTTGGTTCTTAACTTATCCTCATATGCTGGTGATCCAGAAGGGCGGTGTGTGTGTGTGTGTGTGTGTGTAAGGCCGCTGTCGTAGATTCGGCTGCGTTCACTCCCCCTGCTGCCTCTCACTTCTCTACCTACATATAAGTATAAAACACATCCTGAACGAGCGCTTTGAAACACCGCCTCCTACGGCACTAAACTCAGCGACTAGATTCGGGCATACTAACAAAACAACTACGAAAACGGTTAGAAATTAAAGTTTATGGCTAACTAACTGGCAGACTTCGGAAACAGAACATCTAAAAATTTCACCTCCCGACAAGATGGCTATATAAATTCGAGATGCATGCTGGGAAACGAGCGCAACAGGCATGACGCGTAACGGATCGTGAATACGGCTTCCTACGCTCAAACTAACGGCGTAAGTTCATTTACCCTTTCGTTTTAAATGTATGCACATTAAAACGGGAAAACTACGAGGTTTGCGTCTCGTTGGGGTAACCAGTCTTTACATAAAACATGTTCGTTTAACTCTACTCAAAAGATTTTTAAATATTTTTTGAAAGTCTGTTTTTTTATTATTCATATACTTGTTGAACATTAAAAGCTGTCATAATTGAAAGTTGTAAAAAAAAAAATTGCATTTAAGATTACGTTGAATTTTCACATAACATTCTACACAACATATACCCAACCAAGCAAGTTAAAGACAAGGGAAAGTTTTTTTTTTATGGAAGTCATTCTAGCTACTGGAAGTTTACACTAATGTCCTGGCAAAATAATAATAATATTAATGATAATAATACGATTTTCACTGTATGCTGTAGGCTATAAGTTATGCCTGTTATGAAATAAATTATTATATTTTAAATTAATATAGACTGACTATATAAAATTACAACACATAAAACACATTTGACATTCCTGGCATTTATGAGAAAAAAAATATTGAATTCACTGATTCTAGCTTGAATTCATTGTTTTTATTGTCTTCACTTATTCATCTAGCAGCTATAACAAAAATATGCCAACATTTTAGGGGTAAAAAAATCACACACACAAAAAAAATATTATAATTTTAGAGAGAACACTGCAGTTGAAAGGCTTTAGTGGAACTTGACTGTGTGACCACAGACTCTCAGTCGCAAAGTGATGTTCAGTTGTTCTATGAAATGCATATATTCATCTGTATGTATTTTTCTGAAACCATTTCACTCTATCTGCTGCAATTGTACAGTGCGGTTATCATATTGATGAATAGGTTTTTATTATACTTATTGAGTGGCATTGTGTGTAGAATATCAGCTATGACCAGTAGGCGGAGCAATTGCATTTCTGATCTGCACACACACACTTCTGATTAGCTTGAACCTTCTGGAATCCTCTAATATTGGCGGTGTTTTATCTTTCTTTTCAGCTCAAAATATTAAAATATATAATAATTGCGTTTTCTACGTGGAAAGTGCAATATAGAAACAACACACAGAAAATTCACACGACCATTAACCTACTTTGAGGAAAAGCCGGAAGTGCTTTAGTTCGGCAGTGAGGAGGAGACACCCCTCTGGTGGATTTTTCACAGATTTATTTCATATTCAGTTCTTAAAGCTCTAGATAAACGTTTCGGAAATTGTGTGTTCCACAAAGAGTGCATCAAACTCAATTTGGTCGTTTTTATGTGTAGGCCTAGTTTAAAGCCTACTCTTCAACCACTTTTTTAGTCTTATGCATAAAAGCAAATAATGCAACAAACCTTTTATGTTTTACTATGTTTTATCTTAAGTTGTCTGTTGGATTTAGGGGAGTGACAGGTGATTAGAATAATATTTCTTGGCTTTGTCAAATAAATCAGTTAAGATAACATAACCGTAGTTGGGTGTGCCTCCCCAATGACTGGCCTGTAAATGTCATGGTTTTGTTCTGTGTCTTGTGTCATTGTTTGCCACACGATCTGTCCTGATATTAATGACAATGGATGTAACCCAGCTGCTGAGGTGACTGTAGAAGTCAATGGACTGGGCAAACAAAATTATTTTGGGATTTACATTTAATTTAGTTTGCAAACATTGCCACTATAGTTTCATCTGAATCTGCAGAGTCTTGATATATCTCACAAAAACAATGTAGAAATATCATGGCTGATCTAATGGTCAAGGTTTTAGAACTATTCTCCACACTGGACCAACAAAAATGTTACAAAATAAGCCGGTCGGCTGATGTTTGACACGGTTGTAAATCTGTTGTTCTCTGAATTATTCTCCCATGTTAGCTCATTGTTTAGTAAGTTTGCCATTTAAAAATAAAAGGCTTCCTTTTTTCTTTCAAATTGGTTACAGGAAGACATGGTTGGTATTCAAAACAATTTAATGTGATTGACAAAATAAGTATCCTACATTTAATAACAACATAAATGAATGTACAAAACACATGTTTCCTAGTGTTACACAGGGGAGCCACTGGTTTCTGTGTCTCCTGTATAGTTTATTGCCTTCACTGAAGGAAACTGCGTTCCGGTCGCCTTCATCGCTGTTTTTTGACCCTGGTGTTACAACAACCCACCCCACCCCGCCTATACAATTATACCTCACTGTTGTTGTGGGGTGGGGTGTAACATGAGCACTATTTGTACTTGCCATATAACACAGTTTAGTTAATTGTAGATTTAGAAATGAGTTATTAAAGCAAAAACAAGTTTCTATAGCTAAATATCTGTTAAATTATAGCTTGCTGTTTACATTCTAAATACATATTAATTTGATGACATGATATTTAACATTTGCAATATGCAAAAGCTAAACTAAATCGGGTTTTACTCCTATTTGTAAACTAGGGGTCATAAAACAAAATCACTTTTTCAAAGTGACAATTATTTCACATGACTTAAAGAGATAATTCACCCCAAAATTTTAATCTTTCACCCTCAATCCTGTGTCTTTCTTCTGTGGAAATTCAGGGGAATACAGTGTATTTTGTACTGTGTATTATTTTTTTTATTAATATTGTGAAATAATTATATATTTTAATTTAAAGTATTAGTACTTGTGTATTTTTGCCATTTTATTTTCAAGTTTAACTAAAGGAAAGTAAGATATGTTGCATTGACAACTAGATAAAAAAAATAAGTTTAAGTATATATATATATACAGACTGAGCTGATGCGACCACATCAGACAGAGGGGGTCTATTTTCGTGTAGCGTCGCAGTGGCGGTGGTGAGTCGTCTGCGCGGAGGGATATTGCACGGGACTACACCCAGGCGCTGTCTCAGTCCGTCGGCTTTCTTTCCTGCCCGAGCTGAGATTTCATACAAGCCAACGAGCCGGACAGCACAGGACAGGAGACGCCAAAACCCTCCATCCGCACAACCCTCGCTAGTCCTTCAGCACGTGTAGCGTTAAATCCACTCCAGTGGGTGTAGTACGTCCTATATATCCTTTCAAATCACAGAAAAATGTCTTGGCAAAGCTACGTGGATAACCTGATGGCCGATGGCAGCTGCCAGGATGCCGCCATTGTTGGCTACACGGACGCCAAATATGTTTGGGCATCGTCAGAGGGGGGTACTTTTAGCGGTATAACGGTAAGTTTTTGCTAGGTTAGCACCCGTTGTGAGGTTAACACTTCATTTTGGTTTAATTTGGAGTGTAATCTGTGTGTTAGGGCGAGCGGATTGATTCGGGTGTTAGCAAGCTAGTCAGCTTTAGCACGCGTGCACGGGGAGCCGGTCTCGTGCCTAGCGCGAGCTAACCATTTCAAGCATATTTCACAATAAAACGAGCTGTTGTTATCGTGTTTAGCATTAGCAAAACTGCAACGGTACACCTTAACCACCTTTTTTTGTCTTAAAAGTGAAAGAGCGGGAGGGAATTGATGTGGTTCTTCTGAATGGGTCGAGGCCCAGATGAAAGCACAGGGCTGTGGCCACGGCCTCTGGTCTTCATTACTCATATCACAATGAACCACTTTATGCTTATCTAAAGAACCTAGTTAAAGTGCAACCGCTGTACAGCCAAACCCATCTAGCAAGCTTCTTTTGAATTTTTGAAGAGTGTTATTTGAAGTAAACGGGTCTGGCTCTGATTAAATCACATTTCGTTTTGCATTATTCAGCATTATCGATTTCTACCATATCCACGCGTTGTGCATTGCATTTTTCTATTTTTTGGGCCTTTTATGTGCACAGATCCCCTCGCTAGGTCGTTAATAAGCCCGGGATTCATTCAGGGATCGGACTCTTGTCTGATCAGTCTTGAGATAAGCTGCAGTCTTAGGCCATGAGAGGAGTAAGTTCAGACAGTGGCGCCTGTGCTTCAAGTTTTTTCCCTACAGGAACACAAAGATGGCGTCCTGTCGCCTGTGAATGCTCACTTTTCCCCGCATCTCACTGTTAGTATTAGAACTGGAATTATGCTATTGTCATTGTCATTAAAAAATAAAGTGGTTCAACCTAAACTGCATTTATTTAGGAAACTCCTAGAGTGGGTCAGTTTGGCTTCACTCATGCTATGTTGGGAGATAAAATGATCCAATCAGTTTTTCTACAAGGTTCCCTTAAAGTACAGTCCCTTTTTTAATTATTTACAATGAAAACAGTGTACACCTGCATGATCCTAAATCTTAATTGAAGAGTTTTTATTTTTTTGTAATATCATCTCTTTTTTTCACGCTTCATTTTTCAGCCTGATGAAATCGATGTGATTGTTGGCAAAGACCGAGAGGCCTTCTTCACCAGTGGGCTGACTTTAGGGAAAAAGAAGTGCTCTGTGATCAGAGACAGTCTTCCACTTGAAGGGGACTGGACAATGGACATCAGGACAAAGAGTCATAATGGAGAGCCGACATACAATGTTTCCATAGGCAGAGCTGGCAAAGGTAAACCATACATGTCAAATGTTTCATTTAGCCCACAGATATTTTAGGATCACCCCTGACAAGCTCTTTTATTAATGATTGCCTTTTTATTAGGGGTCTGTGTCTGTTCAAAGTATTAGTGTAGATTATCCCTGGGAAACAAGCTGTATCTACTTCCTTACAATTTTCATATAGATTTATTTCAATAAAGAGTGTTTTCCATAGCGATTTTAAAACAAATGACCCTTGATGCTAAGATGTGCCCACTCATACAGTCTGCCTTTGTGGTCCTCTTTTTGAATATAAGAAAAACAGACATGGTAGGTATAGTTTCGAACCAGTGCAGTCTTCTGTCCCCTACCTCTCCTTTTCTGAAAAAACAAAACGCGCACACACCCAAGAGCTGGATTTCAGCGCTGTGCATGTACAAGCTTTTCTTGATCTAACGGTTTTCTTAAACCGCGTTTGAGATTTACTTTCCCCTTGTCACTGTTTAATGAATTCAGTACTAGGCTATCAATCATCTGGTTATGCGGTAAACACCCCTCCACACCCTGTTATCTCTGCCTATGTTAGATAAATCGCCAGGGCGCAAGTTGACTCTCATAGATGCTGATTATTTACACAATCCTAGAGGTAACGGTCTATCATTCATAACCTAAGTTAGGTTGCTAGTATTAAAGGGATAGTTCATCCAAATATTAAAATTATGTCTTTTACTCTCCCTGAAGTTGTTCCAAACCTGTGTTTTTCTTCTGCTGAACACAAAAGATTATATTTTGAAGAATGTCAGTGACCAAACAGTTGATGGATCCCATGATGGGAGGAAAAATACTATGGAAGTCAATGGGGTCCATCCACTGTCTGGTTACCAACATTCTTCAAAATATTTTCCTTTGTGTTCAGCAGAAGAAAGAAACTCCTACAGGTTTGGAACAACTCGAGGGTGAGTAAATGAAGGCATAATTAAAATTTTTGGGTGAACTATCCCTTTAAGCCCTGTATGTTTAGCATGTTCAATAGACTAAATGTGTAGCTGTGATCCCATGAAAGTCTCCAAGAGATATATTGGCGAGGTAACTCCATTTCAAAGGGATTTGGGGGTGTGGAGGGTGGGGGGTGAAGGTCCTTTGGAATGTGGCAGCGTCAAATTCCTCTTCCTATTTCCTCTTTCCTGTACGCTAAAATGTGTCACTACACAGCTCAAGCAACAAGCTTCAGACCTTCTTATCAAATACTCTGAATCACTTTCCTGTACTTGGTTGCTTTTAATGGTGAAGCGCATGTGCATGCAAACACTTCTGATTGCTATTGTGATTTTTCTCTTTCTCCTCTGTTTCATAATTGTTCCCTTTTTTTCCCCTAACCACTGCACTTCTCAACTTTCCCCTTCTCTATTTCTTCTCTTACAGTCTTGGTTCTTGTAATGGGCAAAGAAGGGGTCCATGGAGGCGGATTGAATAAGAAGGCATACTCAATGGCAAAATACTTGAGGGATTCAGGGTTCTAATGTAATTAAGCTTGTTTAGTTTCACTTGAGGGACAGAAAGAAGAAAGAAGTTTGCTGTTAAGCTTTCTCCTTCAAGCAGTTAATGTCTTGAAAAAATTTAATAGCAATCAAGGGAAGAATGGTGATTATATCCTATAATGTCCCCGTGTCATCGGGGGGAAAGACTTTTTTTTTTTTTTTTTTTCAGTTTTGTTCATTTGTCGTCTTTTTTTCTTTCCTTATGTACTCCAGTGTTGGTTGTAGTCATGGGAAAGGAAGGTACCCACGGAGGATCGCTCAACAAGAAAGCATTTAGCATGGCTGAGTACCTGAGGAAAGTTGGATACTAAAGCAGCCCCTTCCCATCCATCCACACAGCAGCTCACTTTAATACACCGCACCACACTACCCACCCCCCCCTACCCTCATCCTTGCCCCCTTTTGTCGACAACATTACCAGAAACAGTTAGTAGATGCATTGTTGTCTCCAAATCTATCTGTCCATTTTTTTATGAAGTTTTCCTTATGTTTAATGCTCCATGTTCTTTAGTTTTCCAAATTCTGACATTATTTTTTTTTGTGCCACAGTAAATCAAGCATGTTGGTTTTATGAAGGTTTAGTCACAAACACTACTGTACATACCATAGATGTAAAATGAAGAATTGAAGAATTGGACTGCCCAGAATTTGTGTAAATTCACAAGTAAATGAAGTCACTACATTGTCCAATTCTTTCCTTAGGCACTGCTAATGAACCAGCTTAAGATAGATTATGCTTCTCGAGTGCTTTGAGTCCTTGCTGAGCTCTCATGGTCTTCCTTGTATACAGCATGTCCAGGATGAAGAAAGTGCATGCATATCTTTTAGGTCAATATCACAAATTCTTTTTTTTTTTTTTTTCAATTTAACTACACCACCGTGTCTCAGCTTTGAGAATGAAGTTAACCAGTCACATAACACTTATTTTATTTTCTCTGTTTGATCCTGAATTAATTTAGTAAGCACCTCTGCCCTTGTGAACCGCACCACCCTCACCCCAGCTGTACCACCTTTAGTTTGAATACCTTATATCAAATGCTTTTGCTGTTGTATTTGGATGTGGTCTTGTAAGTCATTGGTCTAATGTTGGAATATTTTGAGTGGTGGCAGATCAGCATTTACAAGGTTTGGGTTAAATTGTTCCCCAAGAGCCTTTGCATCCCGGACTCTGTATGGACATTCCATCGCTACAATAGCTCAGGCACTTATACGTGTTGTTTGCCAGCTCCTGTAAAATGTTTTTTCTTTTATGTTTGTCCTTTTTTTTTGTTTTCTTTTTTTTTTTTTTAGACAAAAAGTGCTGCCATCCCAATGTACCTCTGGTTCTGTCCATTTCACTTTGGGTTCTCCAATAGGACCAATTTTTTGTTGCATCCGAAGGGATTAACAGAATTGCTCCAAACTGTGGTTGTGAAGGATGACTGCTAGCTTCATCTGTTGCTGACTTTATAACACTAAATTTTCAACACCAAGTACACAATGTAACACCAAGCTCATTTCTATTAAACACTATTACTGGCTTAACAGTTTGAAATAAAAAACAAGTGTATGATATAACTACCTGAGAATTTCTCTCATGAATGTCTTGAATAGATGAAATGGCAGTCTTATTGTTAACATGTCACTTCGAAATTCTTAAACATTTTTGACTTTTAATCTGTTATTTTCAAGAATGAAACCATTTGGAAGTCATTGCCTTGTACACTACTTAATTGTGATGTATCAAACTGTCATAGCACGGTACAAATGCTTCATTAAATAGACAAAAAAAATATATACTGAAGTAAACTGTGTACACTAACCTTTTCTGGGATATGGTGGTATTAGTTGGAAAAAGACCACTAGTTGAAGTCAGTTGTATTGTGGAAACTTGTTAAATAAAGCTGTGTATCCTGTGCCATAATGTAGATCTGATCTGTTGCGACTGTGAGATGGATTTTAACTGCTGCCTTGTGAGGAGTCAATTCTTTAGTGGCACCTTTGGGATAGTTGGCATAAATGAAAACTCCAGGGCTTGTGGAAAATGTACAGATTAAAAAAAACAAAAAAAAAAACATCAAATTATGTCCAATTCTCTCCCTTCTTACATCTGACCAGCTCAACTCAATTTGCGTGAAAGGAAAGAAAAAAAAACAAATGCCATGATTTAACCACCTTGTTTACAGACAGATCAAATAAACCTATTCCAACCAGAAAATTCATTTTGTTCACGTGTTTGTCTTCAAGCATCTTTTTATAAATATGTAGAAAATGAAGTCTACCAAAGACAGTATAGTGCATGGTAGGTATAAGAAAAAGGGATTTGCTGCTTATTTGTTTTCCTTTCTCTCAAGAGATTTTCTATTCAATATGTAAACTACTATGTTGATATTAAAGTGAGCACTTGAAGGAAAAATATACTATGCCTCATTGGTTTGTATTTGACATGGAGAGACTACATGTCTCTTCAGGCTCTTCTTGCCTGAAGAGGTCGCTATAGTCACAAACATACAGGTGTTGTACCCAACCAGACATGGTTTAAGCCTAGTCCCAGACTAAAATGCATGTTTTAACTGAAGGCAACTTGCACTTATATATCTTCAAATGCCCTTGTTTTGTCTCAAGATTCACACCAGTTTTGTTTTTTCTAAGGCAGGTTTATAAACGATGCTTAAAAGGATAGTTCACCCCCCAAAAAATATTTTGTAATTTACTCTCCCTCTTGTTCCAAGCATGTATGTATTTATTTATTCTGCTGAACACAAAATAAGATATTTTGAAGAATGATTGTAACAGTTAAGCGATTGTTAACCTCCAAACAGTTGAAGGGGCTCCATTGACTTCCATAATTTTCCCCCCCCATACAATGAAAGTTAATGGGTTCTTGGGCCTGTTTGGTTGCCTATTCAAAATATCTTCATTTGTGTTCAGCACAGGAAATAAATTCATACAAGTTTGGGATAACATGAGAGTCATTTTTCATTTTTTGGGCATTTAAACTGTCCCTTTAAATGTCATAATAATTGAACTAATACTGCGTTAATCAAAGCCCTCTCTGTGGAACCAGGCCTTGGTTTAATTTTATTTCCAGAATTAGCTTGTCTGATGTGAAGAGTTGCAATAGCCTATACTACACGCAACGTTACATATAGTTCGACATGCCATCCAGGACTGGCAGAGTATAACTATTAAATGTGCCTACACTCACACACATGATTCACTCTACTTTCTTAGACCAGAGTAGGCAACGTCAATCCTGCAGAGTTTGGCTCCAACCCTGAATTGATTAGCTTGTCCAGGTGTGTTTGATTACGGTTGGAGCAAAACTCTGGACTCGCTTTCCTGGACCGACGTTGCCTACCTCACATATGATATGATACTCATCCACATCCCTTAATTTCTCTCTCTAGTCTAGGGTGCCTAACAGGTGTCTGATTTGCCTGACGTGCACTAATTGTAGACACAAGTTCGTATATATTTCCGGTGCTTGAAAAAGAGACACGTTTTTGTAACACACTACAGTGGTGTACCGCGGTGTGTGTGCGCAAAATTGTCTTGTCGAATGGCGTTTAAAGAGAAAACGATCCTTAAGTCTTTTCTGTTAATTTGGGTTAGCTTTCTTAAAGTTAGTGGTTTTGTGGTATTTAATGAGGTTAAGAAACCCTTTTCACTGGGCTCTTTTCACAAGAATGCACGGACAAATGAGTCATCATTTGACCGAGGAGACGAGAAGCTGAAGTCTGGAGAGCCGGTAGGGCGCCTTCTCATTTTGCAAGACCCAGCTCCAACGTCTCATGGTGATGGAAGTGACCGTTTTTCTTCGGATCTCGATCTCGGCCGAGCCGATGAGAACGCATACCAGTCAGATGATCCAGGTAAACGATGTACCCGTGATTTATTGAATTCATTTGTAAGGAGGATTTTAATAACTAAAAATATAGAAAAAATGTTTAGCGAATATTTAACAAGATTTTTAGTCCATGACATCGAGGCTTTGTCATCCAGTCTGTACTAAGACTTGGATTTTCCACTAAGCAAAACAAAAAATTGAGTTTAAAAACAAGATTTGTGCAAACTCATTTATTTAATTGGTTTTATTATTATTAATTGACACCCAGAGGCCAGTTGTATTAACAGCCATTATGCTAAGACTGTTTTAGTAGGCCTAGGCTACTAGTATGACCAACTTGCAATCAATCTTGCTTTTTGGGTTCAAATTAGACCAATCTTCATTTTTATGTAACTGACTTAAAGCAGTTGTGAATAATCTTAACTGAAAAAAAAGGATTAAGACTAATCTTAGCATTTTATGCAACCAGCCACTGAGGATGAAGTCTCAAAGAACATGTATGATTATTTTTGTTAGTTGCAGGTGCTTCTGAGTATGTGTGTATGTATGTCTGTGAGTTTTGTGTGCTTGCTGGTTGATAAATAAATGATTGTGTGCATATAGCATCAATGTGTTTGGAGTGTGTTGCTGTGTATTCATTCATTTTTCACATTCGTTTTTAACTAAAACTAATGAAAAGATGAATGATATTTAAAGGTCACAACATTGAAGACATAAAATCATAATAACATTAGTAATTGTATTAACCTAATGTCCATTGCGATGGATGTTAATGTTCCACAGTTCTGAAAGATCTCCAAATTAACTTTGAATATCACTTGATTCTATTAAGATTATTATGAATCTAGGTGTCTAGGTGGTTAGCCATGCATGGCTTATGTGGTGCCTGAATTTCAATCAGATTAAATTATGGGTCATACGTTCATTGTGATTGGTTGATCAGGGACAAATCAGCGACCAGGCAGTATCATAATTTTTTTTTTTTTTTTTTTTTAAATCTTAGGCTATAGGTTTAAACCAAAAACCATGTGAACTCCATTCCAATGGTCGCAGGTCTGAAGGGGTTTATTGCATTACCATGCAAAAGCATTTTATTTTTTGTTTGCATGGTGTTAAAGGTGGACTTGTCTTCCAGTTTACCCTTGTTTGTATCTTCTGTCAAAAGGCGGGATGAAGTTGCAACCTCTTTGGGGACAGGTTTATGGTCTGAACACCCTGTATACTCCAACAGTAGGAAGGCTACTTGATATGAAACCCCAAGTAGATTGTGTTGGAGATTTGATGAAACTGACCGTTCATGGACGAGAGGCTCCTTTTGGATCCAGCTTTCTTATTGATAGAGGTTTGCTTCTCCATTTACTTTTTGACTTCAAAAACTTTAGTTTTTTTGCTTCCCAAAAATGTATTTATCATTTTGTAGGAACCAATCCACCACTTCCATTGTCACAGTTGCCCTCAGAATGTGGTCATAGATTTCTGAGAACATGGAGAGACTTTGTTTTCATTATACCAAATGATGGATGTTATGTATCACACAAGGTTTGCATTTTAGATTTCATTGTAAATAGAATTATAGCCTGTATTCTCCCTTCTGACCTTACTCCTTGTTCTTTTCAGAGAGACACTTTTGTTCTTCCCTTACTTTGGTTTGGATTGCCTGTGAAAATGTCTTGTTCCTCACCAACCTCGGCACAGATAGCTCCAACAGTCTCCTGCTACACGAATGGCATGATTGTGAGGCTGTATAAAGGAGTCTCTGAGAGCCTGAAGATCAAAGGTAACAAGCAGGTCCATGTTTGTTTGCCTGGGTTGATGTGAGTGTTACAGGTTTACATTTTGTTAATTATGTTTAAACTTAGTCATGAATGAGTGGCAGCCTCTACTGAAAGTGTCAGCTAGATGTGGATACAGCTTGGTGTCACATGCAGAAAGTGTGGTCATCCATGCCCCGTACATACCATGCGCTGAGCCAAAGGTATGCAATGTACGCTGTATTTCACATTTGACTAATTTCAGCCTGTTTCTCATCTTGAATAAACTAATCTGCTGCTTTTTACAGGATGGGATGTTCACTCTCAGCGTGGCAGCGGAGAGCGAGTTTAATCTGTCCTGTCCAGCATTGTCGCTTAATCTTCCTATGAGTCTGCCTGATCTTGCACCTAAAAATTACACACTGACTTTTACGCCCCAGGCTCTCGTTTCAACAGCAGTCCCTCCCACCACCATTACTACTACCACTAAAACCACTCAGCCAATAAGGGCTCCAAGTTTAACAGTTCAGAAGTTGCCTACTCCTCCCCTTCCTTATTACATCCCGGGCCAGCCAAATTTTAAACCTGTTCCTCCTAGTTACCCTTTCCTACATTTTCCTCCAAACAGGCTACCAGAGGTTGTTCCTCAAGGTCCCCAAATTTTGGGTCTTCCAACTGCTATCACCCAGCAGCCACAAGCACCCAATTACATAAAACCTCCTCAAAGTTGGTACCCTTGGATCCCCAAGCCCAGCTCAGGTCTCACCCCTGTCTCCAGTCTAAATGCAGCTTTGCCTTATCCAAGAGAACCTTTGTTGCCTCCTACCAAGGCTCCCAAAACCCCTCTCGTTCCCATACTAAAACCCACAAGCAGTCCTCAAGATAAGTTGACGTCTACAATGCCCGTTGTCCCTCCTATGCAATGGGCGCCAATGTTTCCTCCCACAAATTTGGTGTATCCTTTATATCCTGGAAAACCTGGATTTGCTGCTCCCTCCTCAACAGTTTTTCCACAAGACCCCTACTGGCCTTATTCCCAAAACCAACCAGGACCCTTTAAACCACATGTTCCACCAAAACCAGAGTCTGCACCACCACCTACACCTGCCCCTACAAGAAACACAGGGCCACAGCTCTTCCACAATACATGGGATAAGCCCTTCCCACCACGTTATCCGGTAATGCCTCCTGTTCCTATAAAAGTCCTCCAGAATAATACAGTTTCCACCTCTGGGGCTGTTGCTTCTGGATCCAACACATCAGTTAAGGGTCCTCCTATGAGCCCAGTGTCTGCTTTTCCTCCAAGTCCTGATCCTACCCCTTCACTCCCCCAATTTCCTGAAGTTGTTTACACCGCTGCCCCCATAAATGCTTGCCTGACTCCAATTTGTTTGTCACATGCACGTTCTTTTCACTGTCCAACTTTCTGCCCTGGCCCACCTTCAATATCCTATCACAACCATTTCTATTTTGGTCATCCTCGGTCTAGTTTTGACATTTCTAGTCGGACTAAAGTTACAGGCCAAGTGCTGTCATCTCCCGTTATATCTGCAGGTTCAAACCCATTTCCTCTTGTTCATGGCATGGGTTATAATTATGGTCCGCTTTCTTCAGAAGGTGCAAATGTACCACCAGATTCAGATAGTACAATGCAATATTTGCCAGAGAATCCCACCGTTAACAGTTTTCATGTCCCTTATACTTCAAAGCTTTTGACAGGACCTATTATGAGTCCCTCCATTTTTAGGAAGTTGGAGTCGCATACTGGCTCTGCATGGCCTACAGTGAAACCTGCAAATGTTGCTCCTGTTCTACACCCTTTGGGGCTTTCTAAGCTGCCTTCTGGACGCTTACAAAACGGACCCGATGCTGGGCCTCTTGTCTATTCAAACCAAAGCCCAAATCCTGCAGTTTACCAGGCTGAGAGGCAATGGTATGTTCCCCCATGGGTACATCACACGCAGCCAATGTTAGTCGCCCCAAATAATGTTCCTTTTTTTGATAAAATTGTCCAATCTGACATTTCTTCAAAACCTACAATGACCCCAGCTCATGGCCAAAATGTGCATATGAATCACTGGTATCAAGCTACTTATTCAAATGCTAAAGTCCCAAAATCTGACTCTCCCACAAAAGACTCCTCCAGCCAGATGTTATTACCTCAGCCATCCAATAATCCCAGATCGTTTGAGCCCTCAACCACGCCACCTCAACCAGGGCAAACTAATGGTGGTAACCTTCCAGTAATGAACCCTCAGGAGTATAACTATCAAAGTGGAGAATCTGTGGTTCCTGGTTTTAGGGGCACATATTGGGTTCCTGCTGTTCAAGCTAACCAGGATGGATTACTCACCAGCTATCACTTAGATGGTAAGTGAATCAGTTCTGGGAACAAATTGGTACAGCATAACTACTGTTAAAGGTGTGCGGTGTGTGTGTGTTTAAAAATATATATATATTCTTTTTTTTTCTTTTCTTTAAGGGTTATGAGTCGTCCATCCACAGTAGACCAAGGAATTTGGAGAGCTGGAAACAACAGTAACTAATAAAACTGTTTAAGTGACAACTGTTATTTGTTTTTTCTTCAAAGAATGTCTGGCCTGTATTACCTGTTTAGTTAAATGTACACTTTGTATGGAGTTCGTTTGAGTCTTCATTGATTCGGGTAATCTAGTTTGTCTTTTACACAAGTTTATATTCTGCTGGTTCTTACAAATAAGTTTGTGATGTTCATCCTCATGTTCACTTGATTTGAGCTAAATGCAGGATGTCACAACAATATACAGACTGCAGTTAATTTAGCATTACTCACTTTGAACGAGAAGTGTTTGTTGAGGGTGGGTGGGCTGTCCAATCCAGTCCGTGCAGAAGAGCTAATCAAGGTCTTCAGGATTTGTGCTTTGGGGCTAAACTCTGCAGGATGGTGGCACTTTTTGGGTACCTATGGCTTTATATCCTGTGTCCATGCCACCATTACCAGAAATCCAAAGGTAAACTTGATTTGAACAAATCAACTTGATTTTCTCAGGCGAGTCATAAAATAAATCAATTACATGTACATACCTCCACTTGCCCTACAGTGTTTAGCTGTTTTCATTGTAAAATTACAGGTAATTTGAACTACCAATAAATGAGTAACCTTTAAAACCAAACAAACTCAAGATAAAAATGTGAAGCACAAATTCCCTTTGGAAATGCAGCATTTCTGACAAACATTAGAGAATCTCTGTCCCACTTATGTCATTGTCATAGATATTTAATGACATCTTGTCAAGGTAAACAATTTATTACAGCACCACAGAATAACAGGAATATCCTTGAATTGTTTTTCTTAACAAGAAGGCTAGTTTTGCTTATACATGTAAAAGTTTTGTTATAAAACATTTACTCCTGACTGATTGCAGTTATAGGTTTGGTGGTAATCTCAGAGCTCAACAGGACAAGTCTCGAGACCAAAGCAAGTGATCTTATCTACTGTAGTCAACATTTGAAGTGGATCAAAAAAGTTAATCTGTTGTCCTTAGACAAGAACGGTTGTTCAAAATTCATGTATAAATTTGAAATGTTTTGATCCAGTTCAAAACAGACTACTGTATATGGGTTGGTTCATGAAATGGGAACAAGTCAGAAATGTTTCTTTTTTCCTGGACAGATCGGAGCGAGGAGGATTGGCTTTAGAATAATGGGTGGTTTTTTTGACATTACTGTTGCATCAACTGCTGGTGCTTCTGGCTTTACTGTTGCATCAACTGCTGGTGCTTCTGGTGCAGAAACCTCCCTCTTTACAACAGGAGCTTCCTTTGGCGGCACAACCGCCACTACCTCAGCTGATTCATCAGATTCTGCAGAGAGCAGGCCGCTTGCCGCAGGGTCATGAAGTGCTGTCAGCTTGTGATGTCTGAGGTCATGGATGGTGGGGTGATAGTGGGGTCCAAAGGTGTGTGCATGCAGAAGTTGTTGGACTCTCACTGTGGCATTGCTCGCCGGGTCAACAGTTTGTGTCTGTCAAGAAAAAATAGGTCTATAAATTCCTCTAATCTCTGCTTCAGTTTACTCTGATTTTAAAGTTAGATGTACAGTGTGTCATTTCTGGGGGGGTGAGTGAAACCAATTTTATATTTTAGTGTTACACATGGAACATAAATTATACACTTCACCTATATGGTTGAATTTTTGCCAAACCAATGCAGCTTAATGTGATCTCCCACCCCCCAATAAAATGCTTCAAAATGCAAGAAAAATGCTTAATTAAAACTTTAACTAAAATGATAGAAAAAAAATATATATACGGTAAAGGTCAATTATACAAAAATAACATTAGATTAAAAACAGCCATTAAATGGACAAGTGTTAAATAAAGAGGTATTTGACAAGTGTAAAATAACAAAGAGGTATTTACTGGGCTGAAGATTTTGCAGTCAACATCATTCAGATTGGCAGAACCTTCAGCTAGACAGAGGCCGTGAATCTAAAAATAGCCACACACATGGATTAGACACTTTGAAGTCAACATGAAAGACTGTTCAACCCATTTTGCGTCTGTAATCTGATGTGATTTCTGTGCAAAACAGGATATTCAACAAGAAAAAAATGTAGGACGAGACTTTTATCCGTGGGGTTTGACTGGATCATGAAAAGAGGGCATGAAGAATAGAGCCAGGCAGTTGGACGAGTGGGGTTTGAAAAGAGGGCTTGGTGAAATCATCTGAAAATTAAAGTCGTTTTAAAGGTGGAGCACCAATTTCTAATGCACAATAGATCAGGAAGGTATGTTAGGTTAATAGGGTCATTTCTGGCCTCATGTTGACTTTTAATACAAACATTTACACCTGCCAGCTGAACACCAGCCAAACTCTCTCTCTCTCTCGCTCTCTCTCTCTCTCTCTCTCTCTCTCGCTCTCTCTCTCTCTCTCTCTCTCTCTCTCTCTCTCTCTCTCTCTCTCTCTCTCTCTCTCTCTCTCTCTCTCTCTCTCTCTCGCTCTCTCTCGCTCGCTCTCTCTCGCTCTCTCTCTCTCTCTCTCTCTCTCTCTCTCTCTCTCTCTCTCTCTCTCTCTCTCTCTCTCTCTCTCGATATTTAAATATTCTTACAGCAACAGTGTGATTCTGAGGGATGCATATATCCTCATCATAACTCGTGCAGTTAGTCCCAATAATGGCATATTCTGCAAAGTATTTGTGTCCACCGCTGACAATCTGAAAAAAGTAGAAAACAGTACCATTATTGTCTATAGGGAGCTTTATTTTCTAATAACAATTTCTAATATTCCATTTACATTACCTGGGATGCCATTCGTCCAATTTCAAGGAGTGCAAACTTAGTGTTTAGTGTATTGTTTTTATTGAAACTATCTAAAGAGTTTTCAATGAGTTGGAAGCCATCTGTGTCGTTAAATGGAACGAGGCTAGGGCAGCCCAGGCATTCCTCCTCTGATTCTAGATACAACAACAACAACAACAAAGGGTCTCCTTTACAGGTCAGATGGCAAAAAGTGCTTTTGTTTTAACAATGATTTTGTGCGTTTGTCCTCTTACCTGTTTCGGTTTTACACTTGAATGCCACAACAGACAGACCTTGAGTTGTATTTGTCAGGGCAAAATCACAATCTGCCTCAACAGCCTAGACGAGGACCAGATCCTTTTAGATAAATCCAATATACGACATATTTACAATAAAGTTAACTGTACAGATCTCACCATAGTACGCTTTTGTCTGACTGGACACTGGCTCACTGGTGTTGGATCCAAGACGTGACATGTAGTTTCCAGCAAGTCCAACTCCAGAAGATACGTGTCTGCTCGACCTGGCTACAAAGAGACTTTTAAATCTTAAAACCCTCTTTAACCCTGTAATAAAACGTGTGGATTGATGATATTGACATCCCAAGTGTGCAAAAAAGAAACATTTCCGTAAATATCATGGAACTCCACAGGTCTCATATTCTTAAAAAATCTCAATGGATCATGATCATCCATTGTCTTACCTTGGAGAGGATCTTGATTTTCTCAATGCGATTCAGAGCATATTTGTAACCGTGGGTGT
The DNA here is from genome assembly GCF_949152265.1 of Phoxinus phoxinus. Taxonomy (NCBI): domain Eukaryota; kingdom Metazoa; phylum Chordata; class Actinopteri; order Cypriniformes; family Leuciscidae; genus Phoxinus; species Phoxinus phoxinus. Next base: position 19,217,369 of record NC_136880.1, on the reverse strand, counting down.
GCTGAGCGTTGAGGAAATCCTGTGCCACCAGAGCCGCTGCTTCAGCCTCCGGGGAATCACAGGGAGGGAAGCTGAAAGTGGGCATCATCCCCTGTGCCCATGAGCCCATTACCAGGAGCCCAAGAACAGCCACTGTAACCCAGAGCTGCATGCTGAACGGCAATAACCTGAACTCCTGAAGCGAAGATAATATGTGGATAGAAGGTGGCAGAGTTTGGTTTGTTGTGTATATATATATGTATATATACGCTGTACTTTAGTCTTGACGACATTCCGACTTCTGTTACGTAAATGACACCAATGAACCATCGCTGAGTGCCAATATAAACATAACTGTGCAATTCGAGTGGGTGTTCAAATTAAAGTTTGGTTTGGGGAAGCAAGGGTGCTTTTAAACTTTGACCGTGTCCTTGGCGATAAAACTCACATGTATGGAACCTGACTGAAGTCAGTCCAGTCAGCTTTGCATTCAGTCATTCTTCAGTTGTTGTGCTTTTGGAATGAATCCACACCATATGTCCCATTTAAAAAAGATAATCAGAAAAGGAAACGCCTTCAGTTTTACAGTTTAAATGTCAGATTTCAAGCATTTTTAAAAACCTCCAAGTATGTTTTTGCTGTTTCTGGTGCTTATCGAACACCCAACAATGAAAAGCAAACATAACTTAATGTAAACTTGTTTTTCTGAAGTGTCTCTATTTGCCTGAGTATTGCGGAAATCCAGTTCAACTACAAGTGGTCAGCAATATAAGGGATGCTTGCACACACTTTGATCAAGAGTGAGTAGAAGATTTACTTGCATGTTATTTTATGACCTATGTTTGCCCTTCATTTCCAGAAAAATCTTCAAAGCTTTACCTTTGTGTCAATCTCTGTGATATTCTGGTCTCAAAAAAAAAAAAAAAACAGCCATTCAACAATCAACACCGACATTTAAATGTACTTTAAATTTAAGTTTGAAACCTGTTGTCAACCACAGATTCGTAAGCAAAACTAAAATATACACAGCTGCTGCATAGAAATATATTACCATTTTTGTTAGTTTAATTAACAAAAATATAGATGATACTCTTATTTTTGTGATTAGTTTATTGGGTTTTCAAAACTAAATCTGCTATATGGGGTAAAATAATGTAAAGCTAATGCAGTCATTTGATCATTGAGATATAAAAGGCTAGGATTGCATAATTACTTCAAAAAATAACATTAAACATCAAAATAAATTCATAAATCAGAACACCAGTTGATAAAAAAAAATCATTTAATGATTAAAAATATTAAACTGCTGTTCTTACCTTCAGAATATGACATTATATTTCTTCACATATACTATGATCAACCACAATTTTTTGAACATTTACAAAAATAGATATTAATGTGGAAAAGGAAGACACATGAAAAGCATTTCACTGCCAGATGCTATAATGTGTCCAGTCCAGATATGAGTTGTTTTATATCAGTATTATTATTAGGACGCCATTCTAGAATATTTTTAATTTTCTCTGAATTATTATCCAGAAGCTGCGGTTTATAGTGCTCCAATAGCAGAAAAACGTATATATATATATATATATATATATATATATATATAAACGTCATATACCGGTTTTCTCGTTGAATGGTTCTTAAACTACATTTGATTCAGAAATACGAGAATTATAACTACTCATTATGACCTCTAATAATATTTAAAGGGGAGCTATTATTACCTTTGTTAATTAATTATTTGTTTTTGGTATCTACAAAAATATAATTTCATGATTGATTTAAAAAAATGCCTTATTTTTCACATATTAGACATTGTTGCAGCACCTCTCTTCCCAGTCTGTCAGTTACGCTCTGTTTAGTTCCTGTCTCTATGAAGCCCCTCCGTCTGAAAAGCGCAATGTGCTCTGATTGGTCGGTTGGAACAGTGTGTTGTGGTTGGTCAACTGCTTAAAGTGTGTTTCGGGAAAATGTCACACACCTTACCATAACCACGAGTTTCGACACACAACTAAGGCAACAGGCCAACCCCCAATTTATTTATTTTTTTGCTTATACTGTACCTTGGCCCGAAATTATTTAAATGAGGTGTGCTTTTCTGTAAGAAAACTCAAGACTACAATGGAGGCGTTTCAGGGATTTCAGAAACAGTGCGCACTGATACAGAGAATAACTCTCTTTGGAGTGACTTTGTGTTTTGTAACTTTAAAGACCTTTTTCGTTCTCAAACAGCAACATTACACACTAAAAAAAGTTGAAAATAAAAAAACGAATAATAGGACCTCTTTAAAGTCCTTCACGTATTTGTGTCCATTCAACATCACCCCACCTCTTCCTCGAGAGTCCTCAGAGTGTCTGAGAAGGAACTGTTTTTAGTCCTAGTCATCATTGGCTGCGTTCCATTCAACCTCTGGGTCATCATCTAAACGCAAGATGAGGTATGACAACAGCTGGAAGATGTTCTGCCACAGGAGCAGGAACACATAGACGTAGAAGTCACTGACGTCAATCTGACAGTGGTCACCTGCGAAGCTCATCTCGCACACACACTGGAACCTGTTGATCAGGTTACGGCAGAAGCCTCCGTTAAGGCAGGGGTCAGATGCACATTCATCCAGCTCCAGCTCGCACCTGTCAAAGAAAATCAGTCATCTCAGATGGAGAGATCGACACAGTGAAGGGACATCTTACGGCACATCACAAAGAGAAGGCAGAAGAAAACTAGGTTTGCCATTAAGTCTGAATGCTGAGAGAAAACATAAATCTCTTTGGTTTAATATTCTTACCATTGTCCAGCGAATCCAGGTAGACATTCACAAGTATCCTCTACAGAGGAGCAATTCCCACCGTTGAAGCAACTGTAGTTCCATCTCTCATTCCCACAGAAAGACACAGGAAGCTTAGGGTATCTAGAGAAAAATGTGATAAAAGGATGAGGCTTGGTACAGACTTCATTTTTGACTTACTACAGTTCTATTAATACTTCAGGCCCGTTCACACCAAGAATGATAACTATAAAGATAACTGTATTAGCATCCACACCAACGCACAATATCTTTATGTTTATTATAAGCGCACTCTGCAGTTAAGTTGTCTGCCTCTTTAAATCCTAAAGGTCTTTAAAGCAGGATGGATTCTGATTGGCTGATCAATGTTTTAATCTTTTTAATGAACTGCAAAATATTGCTGTGAAAGTGATTCCAACAATATTGTTACTCTGTGCCGTTATTGTTATAGGACTCAGCTATACTTTTACATTTAGAGTGATTTTGAAACCATGGGCCCTATCATTCACCCGGTGCAATGTGGCGCCAGGCACGACGCAAGTGTTTTTTGCTAGTTTCAGCCCGACCCAGTTATCATTTTCACGTCCTGCACCATGTTGTTTAAATATTTCTGCACCCATTGGCGTGCTGGTCTGAAAACGAGGTGTGTTCAGGCGCACTGAACACACCTCGCACTGAACACACCACCCTGAACAGGTGTGTTCAGGCGTTGCTATTTTGAGGAAACTGAAATAGACTGCACAATTGACCAACTGAAACCTGGTCTAAAGTCAATGGTGCAGTATTTTTTGTTATTTAAAGGGCGCATTAGTAATATGCGCCTATAGGCGGGTCCACAACGCCCGTACACTCTGCTTATTACACACACAGGGACGCACAGCAGCACACAGACATGGCAACTATTAAAAATAAAAGGATTACAATGTAATAGATTAGTATTGTGAACATAAAGATATGGTTGAATTTGGCTTGTCCCGTAGATTTGTCCCGGCTTGTCACGCTTTAACCTCACGCACGAGCAGATCCATTTCCTTTCTGGAGACGCATTTAGTTTTTCCACTTGCAAATACCCCCATTAATAGCGAATCCGCCATGGCGCGAGTAAAAGCAACTGGCTTTTAAAGGTAATGGGAGATGAGACTCTGATTGGTTGATTGCATGTTACGTCCAAAACACACCCATTACTCATTAAGAGAATAGGGACAACCCTTTTAGACCATCCGCTGGGTGCGCCGACCATATTTCCCGTCGTTAAACTAGCAAAAGTGGATTCGGAAGTGTACTTACGCCGTGCGCTCTAGACCATGCGCTTAGATTGTTAAAATAGGGCCCTATATCATTATTGTTATAGTTATCTCTTTTTTTGTGAACAGGCCTTTATTCTCATTTCTAAAGCATAATAAATAAAAAAGTAACAATTCTCTGTAAAAGTAACAGCCTCTGTCGTCAATTACTTTGCTTTTTTGGGCTGGCTAATATTGGTTGGCTTGGGCTTTTCAAACATGTGAATGCCAAGGGCCTCAAATAAGATCACCCCCTTGTGAAGGACCATTTCTAACATGTAAAGGCTTTGGCTTTAATGCATATTGTAAGAAGTCAAACTCACGGAAATCTGTCGATATACCATGGAAGTTCTGGAACTCTCTCCCTGAAATAGAAATGGAAGTTAACACGCAAATATCCAAGAATGTCGACATTTCAAGATATTGCAGAAGAACTCGTGTGTCGAGAGATGCATTGGAGGGGTGAGCGTGGGAAACATCTTCACCTGCAGAAAGGTCCTGTCGTGTTTCTCGGACAGAGGCATGCGTATCGTTTCAGTCCTCTTAGGCATATTCCACCATTGCTGCACTTGTGGTTGGCGCATACGTCCACCACCATTTCACAGTGTCGGCCGGTGTAGCCCACGTCACACGAGCACTCGTATCCAGCTGACACCCCTCTGCAGGCTCCGTGAACACAAGGGTTTGAGGCACAAGTGTCTAGAGTCACTTCACAGAGTTGGCCATCCCAATCAGATGGGCAATGGCACTTGAAAAGGTCGAACAGATCTTCACAAACCCCACCATTTTGGCACGGGTCAGGCTCACAGACATTAGATCCCCAGCAGCCAAAGTAGGGAGTCGCAGAGGTTCTCAGAAAGTGCTCTTCCTGGGGCCTGGGAAGGTTCATCTCCATGTCGCTGTAATACGGCAATGCAAGGCCACCGATCTCCACCAAACCGAGACAGCCAGCGAAGTTGCCCTCCAAATTGGGTCCCAACCCTCCCAAGAAGATGTCCACATCTTCTCTCAGGAAATCCAGATCTTCTGAGGCTGTAAATGAGATGGAGGGTTTCTCCCAGTTCTCATCCAGAACCAGTCTCCATCTGGATGACTGTAAGGCTGGGTTGTCCATGCTGAAGTCTGCCCTGTGCCACTGTCCATCACTAACCAGGTCCAGACTGTGTATATACACATAGGGGGATTGTTCTTCTCCCTGCATCTCTAAAACCACGTGTCCATCTTGGATAGAAATGGTAATAAATTGAGCATCCCGCTCAGCATGTAGTAGAGTCGCGTTCTGCTGCCTGGTACGGAAATGTATTGAAATGCTGCTGAGATATCGCTTTATTTTTCCATTGCCACGATAGGTGATTATGTGGCTGTCACTTCGGAGGCTGACGTTGACCACACCTGCAAAGCGAGCAGGAAAGAAGCATCAATCAACTCTTTGCTAAAAAGATTTCTCTATAACTCTTTCATTGCAAATATATAAATATATTTAACAAGAATTTACATATACTTCCATAATTATGTTTTCATAAGCGACTACATACCTTAAGAATATATTTAAAAAATCTTTATCCTTAATCCTTATTAAGTAAATCACAAAAAAATAGTCATGGGACCTTTGAAAATTGTTGTAAAGAGGACAACAGGAGTTATAATTCACACTTCTTCTAGTTATGTTTTAGTCAGATGAATTTTCCAGGTAATCTCAAAGACGATTAAATCAAAAGGGATTTATAGGACCCTATAGGTGCTAACAGTTTCAGCAGGCATGAATAAACAGACCTTATTTTTTCTTTTTACCTCCAAAGCGTAACCCCTTAGCACCACATTTAATTTCTGTGAGATCATGTGTGCATGTCATTAACACGCTTCATGCAATGCCTCAGGGCAGACACATATGGCTTGGCAAATCCAACAAAGGATAATCTTTCAAGGCTTTCATAAATCCTCTAGTATAGCTACTAGGGGTGTAACAATATATTGTGTCACAATATATCACAATACAAAAATGCAACAATATGTATCATGGGAAGTGACAATGTGTATTGTGTATAGTTCACCAAAAATTTAAAATAGGCTACTGTGTGAGATTTTTTTTTTAAGTTAACAGAGTTTTGGTGTCAGTAATACATATAATGTTGAATATAATGTATCATAATGCAATGGGGGGACATTTGTGGGTCCTGATAATGCTAAATGTCTGCTGTTACCAGTAAAAAGTGGCCTACATTATTTTAAATATATCTAGTCAGTGACAGAGTGCAAGAATATTCGTCTAAAATAATTCTGATTTCAGCTTCATAATCATATAACATTTTTATTCTGTTGTCACCATTGTCCTAAGCATTGGGTTACCAGCACCAAGTCTAAGCCTATTCATTTACACCTACAATGTAACACCAAGTTGAGCATTTTACATTTTTTTGTTAACCATAATGTCTTGGAGTATCGCAATAATATATTGTGAGTGTAGTATCGCGATATGTATCGAATCGTGACATGATCATGACACCCCTAATAGCTACACAGTTATCAATTATATAACTGAACTTGAGGATATGTTTCCATAGATGTATTAATGCTTTTTTTCTTAACGCTTTTACTCAGAAAAACAGTTTAGATAAGGACAACTGCTCTTGGAACATTTACATATTCATACTTACATTCAAAACCCTGAGTGTGTGCTTGACACATGGCAGCGGCGGGACATGGAGACAGCTCACACCACTTGACTTCCTCACAGCGCTGCCCTGCCGTATTCGGTGGGCAACTGCATGTGAAATCATCCCACATGGAGTAGCACACACCTCCATTCAAGCAGGGATTGATCTAGAAGAGATACTCACAATCATTCATTACGGTACGAACTGTCCCTTTAAACAATCAAGATTCATTCACATGTTAAATCTTGAAGAAGACTCTGCTGTCCTTCAATTTCACTTAATATTTGTTTGCTTTTTTTAGGAGTGTTTCTCAAACTGCTGTCCACAGGCCCTTGGGGTCTGTCTCAAACAGCAAAATGATCTAAAGCATCTCCCTGAATTACGAACACTGTGAATTATATAATAATTCATAATATATGAATGTTTATCAAAGGATTCATAATATTTGAAGTTTACAAAAAAGTCAAACATTGGTCAAAATTCGGGAAAACACTGTAATAGATCAGTAAACGTCTCTTACACTGCAGGAGTCGTCGCCAGTACAGCCGCGTGTGACTTCCAGCAAACTCTGGAGCCTGTAGGAGCTCACCGGGACACTGACTGGGTAGAACTGCAGGCGTCTGCTATTCATACGGAGGTCTTGGATACAGCCCTTAAAGTATCCCCCAAAGGCTAGCGACGCACGGCGATCCGCTAAGCCTCCCACATGTACAGCGTCCCCAGCCTGGACCAGCACACGACGGATCGGGACGCTCCCCTGGCTCTTAGTGGACATGAACAGGGACAGGGATTCGGGTTCCACAAGCACAGTTATGAGATGAAAGTGGCCATCGTTGACCGCTTCCCTTCCTAGCAGGCTTTCAAAGTTGTTGATTTGAACTTTGACCTTTCCATCGTCCAGCCAGACACGGAGGTACTGACTGGTGCTGTTGGAGAGGACGAGGAGCAGCCCCTGTGAGCGGCGCGTGCGGACGAACATGGACACGGTAGTGCTGTCACCCGGGTCGTCTTCATCCACCCTGAACACAGCGTGGCTCTCCATGTCTTCGTGGCCAAACCTCGCAGCTACATACTCTACAAAATCAAATATATAAAATGAGTGCATGTTATAATAATATGGAACAAACGAAATGGGACATTTCTAAATATAAAGTTATATTTAGTTTCTTATTGTTGTGGTGGTTGTAATAATAGCCTAATAATCAGACAATTGTGACTAAATGGAATGTTTCCAAAAATAGAGTTCAATAAATATGTTATGTCGCCTACCTAAAAATTTGTTTTCCTCACTGACAAAGTTTTAAATAAATCCTTGACGGCAGCTTTCTTGGCAGGATATAGGTCTTACTTAAAGTTCGCATGGATTAAACACGCCTGTTTATATCACGTTTCTATAATCCACAGTTCAGGTGTGGCTGATTTTAACCTTCCCTTGGCAGTCCTTCTGCTTTGGCATGTTTACGTCTGTGTGTTTGTAGATGGCTGTTTCATTTAGCGCTCTAATCTCATTCTATGTCTTGGGACTAAATTTGAGGGGCGCTAAATTTAGAGTCTTTGCTAATCAGTGACGCTGTTGTGGAGATAAATGGTGATCAGGAAAGATTGAATGTTCTTTTTAAATTATTTAAAATTGTATCTTGGTTTAAGCAGAAATAGGCTACTTTAAATAGTATTACAATTTGTAGCTCAAACTACAGTATTGGCACATTTAAAGGGATAGTTCACCCAAAAATGGAAGTTCGGTCATCATTTACTCCATCTCATGTCGTTCCAAACCTGTATGAGTTTCTTTCTTCTGTTGAACACAAAGGAAGATATTTTGAAGAATGTCTGTAATCAAACAGTTGATGGACCTCATTGACTTCCATAGTAAGAAAAGAAAAATACAATAAGTTAATAGGGGCCATCAACTGTTTGATTACTGACATTCTTCAAAATATCTTATTTTGTGTTCAGCAGAAGAAAGAAACTCATACAGGTTTGGAACGACACTTAAGCCACAGTTGAAAATGTGTAAATGTCATTGCATATATCAAAATAAATAACTATTTTAAAGCAAGATAGCACAGGCACACTTTTCTCTTTGCACAACATTTAACAAAGAAGTTTGTGTTGTTTTAAATTATACATTTTCAAACGAACACTTTCAGGTTTCAACATTAATGGATCATAAGCAAACTACACTCTGTTAGGGCAACTATGCGTACAAAATACATTTAAATGTGATTTAGTCCCTTTTACAAAGTCTTGATTTAGTTTTTGGGGTCTAGTCGAATAGGATTTCATGCTTGATAGTCACCTCTCTTCACAGTCTGTCAGTAACGCTCTGTTTAATTCCTGTCTCTATGAAGCCCCTCCTTCTGAAAAGCACAATGTGCTCTGATTGGTCGGCTGGACAAGTGTGTTGTGATTGGTCAACCGCTTAGAGCGTGTTGTGGAAATATCACGCCCCTTACAATAACTGTGGTTGGGCGGGAATTATTTAAATGAGGAATATTGTGAGGTGTACTTTAGCGCAAAAAACTGCAATGGAGGCGTTTCAGGGATTTCAGAAACAGTGCGCCGCTGACACAGATAATAACTCCCTTTGGAGTGACTTTGTGTTTTGTAACTTTGCAGGCATTTTTCATTCTCAAACAGCAACATTACACACTAAAGTAAGTCGAAAATGTATCTTTAAGTATCTAAATCCACAATTGTGCCTATTCTAGATGAAGTCCAAGCCATAGCTTGTTTACAAGTGAACTGGAGTAGGATAAAAAAAAAAAGAGCATACCCTCTAAACAGTTCTTGCCCTCATAAGGTCGATGGCATTCACAGCTAAAACTCCTCCATCCTGTCTTGACACATCTGCCTCTGTTCTGGCACGGGTTTTCCTTGCATGAGTCCCAGTCACCGCAGCCCTGTTTCACATTAGATTGCTTAATGGGAGCCCTCGGTCCCAATCCAGGCACCACTATGCGTGAATCCAACCACACATCCCGCATACATCCCAGAAAGCTAGAACCAGCCCCTTGCTCTCCTCTTCCACCAATGTAGAGATTCTGTATCACAGTCAACTCTGATAGACCTGAACCCAATTCGGGCTCTGCTTGATCTATCTGCACTTCCATGTCACACAAGTCTCCAGGACAAGACGGGTCTCTGAGGCTCAGCCCAAACATGCTGTCGCGCAGCGAGGCCTTCGCCGTGTGCCAGCGGCCGTCGGAAACCATCGCTGGGAGCTCTAGAAGAATGCTTTCAGTGTCCTGGGCCCTCTGCAATGAATGCCGTAGCTTTCCATCCACTAACTCCAGCGTAAGAAGCTGATCTTCAACTTGGCACTGGAGCAGAGTGGCCGCTTCCTGCAATGTGCGAAAACTCAGAGTGACATTCAAGGGCTCAAAAGCGTTAGCGAGGATGGTCTGGACCTGGATAAATCCACTTTCTTCAAAAGAGAAGGTGGTGGACGTCTGGCACTTTGTTCCAGTGAAGCCCTCAGGGCACATGCAGCTGTATCGATGTCGTCCTTTGTCCAGGTATGGATGGCAAGTGGCACCGTTCTGGCACCAATGACGCTCACAGCCCAGCAGGACCACCATGCAGTTCGGCCCCCCATAGAGGTGTCCATTATAGCTCTCTTGGGAACACTGACATTTGTATTGTCCATCCTGATTCACGCACACGCCACCATTCATGCACGGGTTTGTATCACACCCACTGGAGACTCCTGAGGCAGAGAGGAAACAAGTTTCAAGACTTTGCATGAACATAATCAATACTGGTTGACATCATATCTGACTTGGAGATATCACATTCACTCAAAAATGGAAATTATGTCATAATTTACTCATCCCTCACGTCGTTCCAAACCTGTATGACTTTGTTCTGTGCAACACATCAGAAGATTGAAAAAATGTGCAGCTGTTCGAAAGTTTTTATTTTGTCAGACAAACACTATTTTAGGCTGATTGAACTATTGAATTTAGAAAAAGAAAAAAAAGTAATCGAAATTATTATATTATGTTTGATAAAAGAACAGACCAACTTTAATTGTTAAGTTGATACAACAATAAGTATATTGAAAATCATCCAGAAAGCATCTTGAGTTTTGATGGAAGCAAGCCAATGACATACATCTCCAAGACTGTTAAAATGTGAGGATTGATGCAAGAAAAGCATTATGCATTCTTAGACCTCCACAATGTTATTAACAGGCCTACAACAATAACCTTCTACAAAAAGTACGAACAAGCAGGTTTCTAATGTAATCCAGAACTATCCCACAAGATACGATTGTTATTACCTGCATACAGCAACAGTATCATCCAGAAAGATATGGCCACACTTGACATGATTTTAGTTGTAAACAGACAGGATACCTAAAACAAGCTCTGAAGAAGACAGGGCAGCTTCGTAAAACACCATTACCGCCAGAGACTTCCCTAGCTCGTCTTCATTCATCTGTGTTTAGGACTGACTGGCTTCAGTGGGTTCACAGCAAGCCTTGGGATTATGGTAATGCACTTACATGTGTAATGAACTGGTGTGAAGCCAGGGACAGGACAGGTCCCAAAGGCTAATCTGAGAGACTCACGCATCCACACCTTATGGACTTCAAATGCAGCTCTCTGATAAGACAGATCTAAATTATTGACTAATCTTAAGGCATCTTTCTTTAACAGCTGAGTTAAGGTTGCTCTGTGCCTGCTCACAATTCTGTGTAAAGATGCAATACAGCATAACAGACAGACTAAAGCATGCCTGCTCTGACCCGCCTAAACAATAAACAGATAAAATGGCTGTGTAAATGCATGCCACCTCTGAGCAGCATTAAACAGTCTGTGTAAGGTCTGTGCTGTACCACCTTTGCAGAATAAATTTGCCATTAGACAGTACTAGAATTTATAAAGCCATCATCCACTATTTAGATTTTAATTAAGATTATTTTCAAATGATGAGTTGGTAAACGCTAATTCAATCAGAAAAAAAGTTAGCCTACGTAGGCTCATACCGGCACATAGGGTGGATATTATTAATGTTTCTGGATTGCAACAACAATATAAACACCCTTTTACCTGCTGCGACAAAGGTGGGATCAGAAGCGTGTTAGAAAAAAATAGCCTTGAACACCGGCGTGACTCGCGAGACAGAATCCATACTGTAAAGAAACTAAAATATTGCATAACATTTGGTCACTATGTAGGCTAATTTGCATATAAAATGTGTAAAATAATTAATGATGTTCGAACTTTTGACTGTTCGAACTTTTGTTAATATTTACATTATGATTTAATATTTTGTAAAAAAATTTTTTTTATAATTATTATATTTAATAAATATGAATTATCCAATTAAACATTATGTATCTGATCATAAATAAATAATAACTGCACTTGTGTGTGCATTATTGAACTTGAAGCAGGGATTTCCAAATAGGCCACTGCATTACCCATAATGCTACGCGTCTTATGGACAACGTCATTGTTATTAATATTATTATTATTTATAAATGAAAATAATACATTATTAACTTTTATTAAATTACAAGTTATACATAGGAGTTATTTTCGGAGGATTCGCTTTATATGTAAACCAATGAAACAGGAAGACGTTTCGCCCTTAGCCAATGACAAAACAGCTTGTTGAGACGTCGGAGCCCTGGAGGGTGCAAAAAGGACACAATACGCGTCTTATAATCTTATAATTTTGTTGTTTGTATACAAAGACAAAACAAGACACCACTTCAAAACACCACCGCATGTTTAATGTTTTTAAAGGTAAGACTGGAAATGAGAAACAAATCGCTTTTCGCAGTTTGCCATGGGCCATTTTAGGGTCGTTTGTCAACGCACTCCTGTTGTGGAGGGGCCCTGTGGGAGCATGATATAATGGGGGGCCGTAAGGGGTAGTTCACTTCAGATTTGCATTGTTCTTATTTGCAGTGCACTATATTTAGGAATGTATGTAATGCATGCTGACAGATTTGTTATGTGTTTGTTTCGTTTGTGTCATTTTCTTCACCCAGTGCAAGACTGCATGCAAAACGTCATGGTATATGACGCTGTCAATGCTTCGTTTTGTCTGAAGTTACTAACTCCTCGGCTATTGTTATGACAACTGAAAGTGCTGGTAAATGCATAATCAACTATAATCGTTTATTCTAAATTTGCTCCAGTATAGGACAAAATATGGCCCATAGTTTTTCTAGCTATGAGCTTTTTGTTGTTGTTTCCACTTTGAAATGAACCAGATAGGATGTACTTAACACAAATGTGCAATTTATTTGTATTTAAAATGTATTTATTTTTTTGTTTTGACATTTCCATTAAAATGTTTGTGAAAGTTTAAAGTTTATTTTTAAAACAATCATCTATAGTAGTATATCCTGACTGAAGGAATAGGTCAATTTTGTAAAATATTTATTTAAGGGTGAAGATTCTGAAGTCTATACGTGTGATATGCAAAATATGGTTTTCAATAGATGGAGCAGCAGGTTGTACTCCAAATGTAATACAATACCTATAAACAGATTACATAAATATATATATTTTTACCCCAGTTTTGCCCAAGTACTAAAGAGTCAGTGTTTGTGTACTGTAACTCTGTAAGTCTGTTTTTCAGCTCTAAAAATGGAAGTTTTGTGTTGAAAACCCTAAACATGAAGAAGAAAGTCAGTCCATCCCAGCAGTCAAAAGTGAAGGACATCAGTAGCACAGAAACACAGGAGACAACACGTGATGGGCCGACGGCGTGTGATGCCAGCAGCGATGTTGACGTGGCCAATAAAGATTCTTCGCAGGAAAAGAAGCATCTGCAAATATCCCAAAGCGATGGCTGTTTCCTGAAGTTCTTGAACGAAGACCGTCAGAAACTGCCATCATTCTGTGACATAACTCTCATGGTCAGTGGGAAGATGTATCATGCCCACAAGGTGGTTTTGGCTTTCGGCAGTGGCTATTTTCATGCCAAATTCAGTGAAAACCTCGAATTGCACCATGTTACCATTGATAACATAGAGGGCTCCACCTTTGGGCTCTTGCTCAACTTCCTGTACACGTCTGAATTTGAAGTTTCAGAAAGCCAGATTCCTGCTCTGACCGAGGCTGCCTGTTTTCTGGATATGATGGAAGCTGTGAATCTTTTATCAAAGTTGGTGACGCCAGCTCACGCTGATGAAGAAAGTGATGTTCAGCGGATTCCCCAGGAGACCCCAGATGTCCCGCATGTCCAAACTTCAGTAGGAGCCAAGTGCTCCTTTTGCAGTCGCACGTTCTGCTACAAGAAGTCTCTGGAGAATCACCTTGCCAAGACGCACAGCTCTTGTTGCCATGTTGAGGAAGAGCAAAACATGGCAAGCACATCTGCGGTCACTACCCGCCGATCTGGCCGTCAGAGGAGGACCCCTGCTAAATTCGAGAGCCAGGAGAGCGGAAATGGTCACGTCCTGTCTGGAAAACCCAGTCAAAAAACTCCAAATGATGACGATGCTACCTTTGAGGAGGAGGAAGAAGGTGACGAAAGCGAGGAAGAGCAACAGACTGAACAGGGAGAGCACGGTAGTAAGGAGGGGCGAGAAGAAAGCTCCAGTGCTGTGGAGGTGGAAGAGGCAGAATGTGAAGACGCTGAGGAGCATGTGTCTGAACTCAGTGAGGCTGGAGAGCAGAAGGAGGCCGAACCGAGATCCACTCATGCTGTCGAGGAGCAAAGCCAAGCGCCGGAGGTCACCGCTCATGTCTTCCCAGAGGGACTGGCTCCCGTCGTGGTCCAGAGCGCTAACAAAAAGACTCTAAAGTGTCCCAAGTGCGACAAGACCTTTGATCGCATAGGTGAGAACCGTAAAGGCTGACGGATGTAATCGGTCTCTTATTTTATTTAATAATGCAGTTCAAATATATAAAAAATAAAATATTATTGGAGTTTAAAACTTAATTCAATAACTATTTTCGGTAACACTAGTTTAGGGTCCAATTCTCACTACCGGTATTAACTATTTGCTTATTAGCATGCATATTGCTAGGATATTGGCTGTTTATTAGTACTTATAAATCACATATTAATGCCTTATTCTGCATGACCTTTATTCTACATCCCTTAATCCCAATACCTAAACTGAACAACTACCGTACTAACTGTTAATAAACAGGAATTAGGAGTTTATTGAGGCAAAAGTTGTAGTTAAAAGTGTGAAATGGACCCTAAACTAAACCCTATTTTATATTATAATATGTTTTAAAATGTCATTTATTCCTCTGATGGTAAAGCTGAATTTTCAGCATCATTACTCCAGTCTTCAGTGTCACATGATCCTTCAGAAATCATTCTAATATGATAATTTGCTGCTCAAGAAACATTTATTATTATTATCAATGTTGAAAACAGTTGTGCTGCTTAATATTTTTTGTGAAAATGGTGATATTTATCACTTTTGATCAATTTAATGTGTACTAAGTGAATAAAAGTTATTCTACGTTTAACTAATTCTACGTATAAGTTATATTAAGTTTTTTTTTTATGTTACCGACCCCACCGCACTTCTATGATGAGCATGTTTTTAGTTTATTAATTAAAATTTATATTTGATATTTTTTGACCATAAAGTATAAAATGTCAGGGCAGTACAACTGAGTGTCCTGATATCATAAGGAAGGAAGCAGTTTGCATTTACCGGTATTTTATTATGATTTGAATAAAAAATGTAAAAAAGAAAGATTAATGCCATTTCGTTGTTAATGTAATAGCTTTGTCTGAATCACTGCTTTGCTATTCCTCATTTTGTAGGTAAATACGAGAGTCACACCAGAGTACACACCGGAGAAAAACCTTTCCAGTGTGACATCTGTCTTCAGTGCTACTCCACCAAATCAAACCTCACGGTGCACAAGAAGAAACATGACAGTGATACGCCCGTCCAGAGGAAAGAGCACAAATGCCCCTTCTGCAACAAGCTTCATGCCAGCAGGAAGACTCTCAGCAGACACGTGAAGAGGTGAGTGGGGATCCCGTCCCAATCCCGGGTTTCACTGAACATGACAAACAAAACACAAAAATCTGAAGAAATAAGTCATTATTTTGCATGAAGAAAGGCAAGCCTATTTCATGACCATTAAGCCACAATTTCTTCCAGTTAGCTTTTGAAATTTTGGTATCCAAATATTTGCATGTATGCCTTTGATGTGCAGCTGAACAAAACAACAAAATCGGAATAATGTATTAAATCTTAGGTAGGTTCACAGAGAAATCCTAAAACGGCCTGGACAGTATTATTGGCACCTTCTAGAAGTAGTTAAAAACGATTCCATTTCAAGCAAGTGATTCTGGTTCACGGTCACTGAATCAACCAGAAAATGAATCATTCTCCTGTTTTGTGTCAATATTTGTACCACGAAACGTGAAGTGTGAAGTTATAATGAAGCATTATGTGAAGTGGTCAGGTCAGACACAAGATTATAGCCAAGCATGGACAATCTCAAGGTTGCGAGCACATTTCCATAGACCTTGATGTTCCTGCTTTCACCATACATAATGTTATCAAGAAATGTAATGCCCATGGTCACTGGATGTGGCCGCGAGAGAAACCTTGATGCAAGATTGCAACGAAAAATAACTGACATCTGCCAACTGCCACACACATTCAAGCCGTACGGCAGTTTCCACTCAAAGATAGGAGAGCCAGGAGAGCCACACTGACATAAAAAAGCCTAACTGCAACTTGCGCTTGAACATGCCAAAATATTTCTGGGAGAATGTCTTGTGGACAGATATTATGACTGATATTACCCCAACTTTGAGAAAAATATAACATATGAATGGATTACCATGGACAATTTGGAAATGTGTGTTCTTAACTGTCATTAAAATAATGTAAAGAAAAAAAATCCTAAAATCATCAAATTGGTATGGAAGCTTGTTTCCGCCACGGAATAAAACAATTTAAAAGATAATTGCAACTCTCTCACAATTGCGAGTTATAAAGTCGGAATGGCGATTTGATATTTTTATAACTTTATAACACGCAATTGCGAGTTTTATATCAAACAATTCTAAGAAAAAAAGTCAGAATTGCGTGATATAAACTTGCAATTGCGAGGGAAAAAGTCAGTATTGTGAGATGAAAAAGTCGCAATTCGTTTTTTTATTTTATTCAATGGTGGAAACAAGCTTCCATTAAATGGGCTTCATTTTCTTCATGTAAAATATAATTTAATATCATGAAATGTGACTTAAATCAGAACAAGAAGTTGGTATGACTTTGTTCTGCAGAATACAAAGGAAGATATTTTGAAGAATGCTGGTAACCAAACTATTATAACCATTATACTTTTTGACCATACAATGGAAGTCAATGGGACCAACTTTCTTATTTTGTGTTGAAAATAAAACTCAGACAGGTTTATTACGACTTAAGGGTGAGTAAATTATGACAGAATTTTTATTTTTGGGTGAACTGTCCCTTTAATAGCAGTTAGTGTCTACTAAACGAATAAATGCATTTCCACAGTTATTAATATTGTAAACTTTAGCTGAAGGAGTAACTGTAAATTTGACATCTGTCTCTCTTTCTGACTGCTGTATTTCATTTCTCTATATGTTGTCCTCGTTTGGAAAGTTTGTGGAAACGCTATCATGGATTTAGTTAGTTCCTACTGAAGAATCATGTTAGCTGTAGTCCCACATTCACCACTTTACAAATTCCCCAGTTTCCAGTACATCTTCTGAACTGTTGTTTTGGTGACGAAACGCTTTGTTACCAACACCTTGTCTGCTTACAGATTTCACCCTGACCACCTCCAGGAGTTTCTCACTCAGAAGAAGAAGAAGAGTGAAGGCTGGAAATGTGACGTGAGTCATTTGCCTTATTTCTTTTTATACACTACGTTCAAATGACCAAGAAAGGTCGACGTGAAATTCTGTTTGGAAACAATTTTACAGTCGCCTGTGTCATTTCCTTAACATTGCTGCTTTTGCAGATCTGTCACAAGTCCTTCAGTCGTCGCCCCCATCTGGAGGAGCACATGATCTTGCATTCACAGGACAAACCCTTCAAGTGTGCCTACTGTGACGAGTGCTTCAAGTCGCGATTTGCCCGGTTGAAGCACCAAGAAAAGTTCCATTTGGGTAAAGCTTTACCTTTCTTTCTTGTGCTAATGAACGGCACCAAAAGCGTTTAACCTGAGAGAATTCCTTTAATGTTGACAAAATGTCCAATATCCAGGACCCTTTCCTTGTGACATCTGTGGTCGTCAGTTTAATGACACTGGAAACCGCAAACGTCACATAGAGTGCACACATGGGGGGAAGAGGAAATGGACCTGCTTTCTGTGTGGCAAATCGGTTCGAGAGAGGTAAGAAGCCGCTGTTGTGCTCAAAACACTGATATTACCCAAACTGTATGCCAGTGCGATAATGGTTTAAAAAAAACAAGCTCTCTCTTGTTC
Source organism: Phoxinus phoxinus (assembly GCF_949152265.1). Taxonomy (NCBI): domain Eukaryota; kingdom Metazoa; phylum Chordata; class Actinopteri; order Cypriniformes; family Leuciscidae; genus Phoxinus; species Phoxinus phoxinus. Next base: position 19,199,244 of record NC_136880.1, on the reverse strand, counting down.
TCCTATATTTATGTAATACAATTCACAATTGCACTGCAGCCTTGAGTCTGTGTATCATTGAACTTCAACTTTTCCTCCTTGAGCTGAACTAAGATCTTATGATACTGGTCCACTATTTTTATCTATAATTGCAGCACTTATATATGCTACATAATCTTTGAACATATTTTCAGGACAACCCTCAGAGAGCATCTGAGGATCCATAGCGGGGAAAAACCTCACCTGTGCAGCATCTGCGGACAAAGTTTCCGTCACGGGAGCTCCTACAGGTCTGTGAGAGTGCCCAAATACTACATACAAGAAACATGGTTCACGTCCAAAAAAACTAAAACGAATTCTGAGAGAATATGTGCCGATGAATAGATAAGCAAGCTTATAGATCTTTTATCGATCTTGCACATCTTCGGTTTTTGAAGGAAGTCTCTAATGCTTACAAAGGTGGCAAAAATATTGTTAAATATTACATATTAAACAGTTTTTCTATTTTTAATATATTTAAAAATGTCATTTTATTCTTGCAATTCAAAGCTGAATTTTCAGCATCATTACTCCAGTCTTCAGTGTCACATGATCCTTCAGAAATCATTCTGATATGATGATTTGCTGCTCAAGAAACATTTCTTATTGTCATCAATGTTAATATTAAGGAGTTGTGTGTATTTATTACCAGTGTTGTTACGTCTATATTTTAGGCTTCACCTTCGTGTTCATCACGAGGACAAGCGCTATGAATGTGAGGAATGTGGCAAAACCTTCATTCGTCATGATCATCTAAAGAAACACAAAAAAATTCATACAGGTATTTTTTCAAAGTTACATTTTTGATTGTGGTCTCAGAAACCCCAGATATAAATTTGAACATACTATGATTTCACATGCTAATTTAATTCAAGGTGGCATCATTTCGCCATCTGTTTGTCAGATGTAATGTGATGCCTTAAATGTCTAGATGGATGACTCACTAGGATTTAAAACTGTCGTTCCACACCTGTGTGACTTTTTTTCTTCTGTGGAACATAAAAAAAAGATATTTTAAGGAATATTGGTAACCAAAGAAACTCTCTCGGCTCCCATTAACTTCCAAAAATATAATGGAAATCAATTGGAACTGAAACTGGTTACCAAAATGTTAATTTTGGACTATCCCTTTAAGGCCAAAAACTGTAAAATCCACCTTAAAACGATTAAACTAACCATGAGTTTCTTCATCCTGCTCTTGACTGCTTTATGTGCTCTATAAGTGTGTATGTAGGATTATAGTCATTTGTTTTGTGTAGGCGAGAGAGCGCACCAGTGTGAAGAGTGTGGAAAATGCTTCCGCCGTGCCGATCACCTGACTGTGCATTATAAAAGCATTCACCTGGGAGAGAAGATCTGGCGAAGGCATGTGAACTCACACACACACACACACACACACACACACACACACACACACACACACACACACACACACACACACACACACACACACACACACACACACACACACACACACACACACACACACACACACACATCGATTTCAGAAACAAAAGCATTGTTTTTGTGACGAGACATGCTGTCTTTGTTATGCAATACTAAATAATGTCTGCAGTTGATGTTGGTTGTGTGAGATCTGTGATGTCGTGATCATGTACTGTATTTTGACAGGTATAAAGCAGTTGTGCATCAGTGTCAGGTGTGCAAGAAAGAGTTCAGGGGGAAGACCAACCTCATGTCACATTTCAGAACGCATTCAGGTAAAATACGCTACCATTAAAAAGGTTGTTTTAGGAAAGAAATTAATACTTTTATTCAGCAAGGATGCATTAAAAAGAATCAAAAGTGACTAAAGACATGTAACAAAAGATTTCTATTTCAAATAAATAATACATTTCAACAACATAGACAATAATAATAAATGTTTCTTGAGCAGCAGATCATCATTTTAGAATGATTTCTGAAGGATCATGTGACACTGAAGACTGGAGTAATGATGCTGAAAGTTCAGCTTTGATCACAGAAATAAAACATAAAAATCATAAATTGATTCAAAAAAATTCTTTACAATATTGTTTTTTACTGTCCTTTTGAGCAAAAAATGCAGCCTTGGTGAGCATAATAGACATCTTTCAAAAAGATTTAAAATTCTTACCGACTTCACACTTTTTGACCTGTAAATCTTTAACGGCCAATTTGGGACATTTCTGTTACACCATTTTTTCTGTCCTCAGGTGAGAAACCCCACCGGTGTGTGATCTGTAACCAGACCTTCCGCATCAAGAAGACTCTGACCAAACACATGGTCATTCACTCAGATGTACGTCCTTTCAACTGCCCGCACTGCAGTGCTACATTCAAGCGTAAGGACAAGCTGAAGTACCACGTGGACCACGTTCACAGCGCCCGCCTGCTCGACCAGCAGAACCTGCCTGTGCCCCCCACCAGCAAGCTGACCGAGCCGTCGCCATCAAACCAAACACCCAAACCATACCACAACACAGCGAAGACTGCGCTGCAGAGTGTGGCGGCTGATGTCTGCGTTCCCGTGACGCTCGTCCCCGTCCAGATGACTGAGGACACGGTGCACGGGGCGTCACATGGCGTCCTTCCAGCTGTGAGCCAGCAACAGCAGACAGGCTACCAGTCCGCCACTGACCTAGTGTTCTTGGAGAAGTACACCCTCACGCCTCAGCCCACCAACATAGTGCACCCAGTGCGGCCGGACCAGATGCTGGACCCTCGAGAGCAGTCGTACTTGGGCACGCTATTGGGACTGGACTCGGCTTCATCTGTACAAAATATGTCTAGTGCTGAACATACTCATTAATTCGCAGCACATCAATGCTATTACATACTTTGTTCTTCACATTAATTCCTTTTGGTCTCTTTGTGCTGTTCTTAAAGACATGGTTCACTCTAAAATGCATTCTCTATTGTAATTCAAAGCAGAAAATAGTTTGGAACGACATGACGGAGAATAAATAATGACAGAATTAAAATTGTTCCGTGAACTATTCCTTTAATAGTGAAGTAAACGGCTAATAATGAATTGAGGATTTTATCATCCACTGTGAAATTTTGACTCTAAATTGAATCTGTGTGTAAATGTCTCCTTTATAAGCCATTTGTGTTCATATATCTGACGCATAACTGCAGTGCTGATGAGTTATTATATTTGTGTCAAATCTTCTCAAGTAATTCACCACCCCTAACCAAAGTTAGTGATGAAATCAGCGCACAGCTCTTTTGCTCGTGTTCTTGTAAATAAAGCGCTCTGGAACTCTTGAGTTCAGGAAGTGATTTTATACTGCTTGTTCTTGTCGTTTGTTGTGTTTTTGCTGTTCAGTCACATGGTGGGATGTTGGAAAAAAGTTTTAAAGACAACCATTATGACCACTTTCTTTGGGAAACCTGTTTTATTCTGTTTGCTGTATGAATCGTTACATCTGTTTAAACCTGTAAAATAAGATACAAATAAGATGAAATTCTGATAACTTTGTAATGTAAAAAAATGAGATCTTTATATCAGTCCAGCAGACTAGCCTACTGACAAAACATCAGTTAACACTCTTTATCTCCCAATAATTTCTTAGTTAGATTATGTTTATTCTGTTGTCTTTCTGCAATTATTCAGTTTTCCAACAGCATTTCCTATCCACAGTTTGGACATATTCATGTAGCTCTCCATTTGTCCATTCACAATTCATTGCGCAGGAAACCAGCTCAAACACATGAATAAGATTACAACTAAATCTGACTGACACGCACAAAAATGAATAAACAGTAATTGCCCATTTCAGTCTTTCGAGTCACACTGCCTCCCTGTGGTCAAATATCAGCAATTCTTTATATATCAGCAGTTGTTCAACCCAGTTTAAAGTTCAAAGCCTTTATTGTCATATGCACAGTTCCCTGCACAATTAAATTATTCTGCTTTCCACGAGAATAAAGTATTAAGATAAGAAGAAACATATAGTATAGATTACAAATATACAAACAGAAACAGTGCAATACAAAGTAGTCCAAATATAGTAGCCCTAGGCTATAGTTGTGTGGTCTGAACAGGTCGCATATGCGTCAATGAATGCGCCTATGATGAGGAGTCTGTGTTGAAATATTTTTCGGTAATAGGGTGATGTCAGGGTCAATGATTGTTTGACCCATTTAACATTCTGGTGGCTGTTAATAAATACTATTTCTTAGACGTCCTGAATTTTATATGTAGGCCTACCTTTTGCCAGTTTGTGTTGGGGTAGGACGAGTCTTTAACGGAACTGGCTCTTCTGTGGACTCTGCGGTGGTAGCTAGATGTTCTGCAAGGAGGGTAAAGGTATGATGCTCTCAGCAGTCTTTACCACTCTCTGCAGGCACTTACGGTCCATTTCTGTCGTACTCTATACCATAGGCTACTGTGATTCAACTGGTCAGGATGCTCTCGTGAATCATCAGATAATTCTTGTGAATCATGCTCCTGTCCCTCTCATCACTGGGCATCATAGGAACTCCACTTGACTGGTTTAAATCCTTTCTAACAGGAAGGTATTTCAGGGTTGTCTGGAGAGACAAGGTATCCAAAGCACATCAATTGATCATGGGGATTCCTCAGGTTTCAGTTCTGGGACCCCTCCTCTTTTCCATATACACCACATTACATGGTTTCTCCTACCATTGCTATGCTGATGACACGCAGCTGTACCTTTCATTTCAACCAGATCCAGATGATCCACAGTAGCTGCACAAATCTTCAAGTGGTCTGGCGTACATCTTGGATGAAAGAACATCACCTGCAGCTCAACCTTGCAAAGACAAATTTTTCTTTCTATAAAAATCTACTGCTTACATACAAATTATTATTTGAATTATCACTCAGTGACTACCGTGTATTACTTTCTTTGGAAGGCTTTTGTCTTTCAAACGCATTAAAATTCATATTTGCATGCATTTTATTTCTCTTTGCATTTTCATATAAATATTGTACAAGATCATCCTATTCAAATCAATGTTATAAATAAGTTATCAAAAAGTAGTCTGATTATATTACCGTACCTTAAATGTGTAATGTAATGAATTATGTTACCAACTACCATTTTTGTCATGCCATTTGGAATCAGTACCGACTACAATTTGTGAGTAATCTACCCAGCACATGATGGACATCTGGTAGGATTTGTTGATCCAGAAGCCACTCAGAAGTCCATCAGCTGCCCAATATCAACCAAAAACAATTCCTAGTTTCCATATGAATCATCTGCACTCCCCATGTCTTCACTGTTACTGTATGCACAATATTTTGTGACTTACCTTCATCTTTTTCACATTTGACAATTTTTTTCTTGTCTACTGTTATTTCTTTGGTTCCCAATCTGGTGCTTGTTAAAAAGTGTGCGTCTCTGCCTGAAAGTTGTCATCAAGAACACTGAGGCAAAGATGATCTTATAGCAGGATTTGTTTTCATACAGAAAGTTTTCTGATCTGACGTGGGAAATTACATTCATGTGCATGTTTTGTCTGTATATTTCTGTTCTTTGGATCTGAAGTTAAAATGACGAATGTTTTCCACTTTAATCATCTGCACTCCCCGTATCCACATCGTTGTCTATTTTCAATATTGTGACACCTTCAATTTTGAGAAAAAAATAAAAATATTAGCTGTTATTTATTTGGTTCCCATCCTGTGGTGCTTGTTTAAAACGGAGCTTGACATCAAAAGAGGTAAAATGTATACCTTATAGGACATCTAACATACGGAAACAAATGTACAGTTGGCCAATATCAGAAATATCTTCAGATGCTCTTTAAAGGGCTGACGAAATGTTTTCTGATCTGATGAACTAAATAACCAAAAGCAAATTTAGATACATATTTCTATTAAAAGATGCTCTGTGCTAGCTGCAAGGATTAAGTAATTTTTGTATAAAGCAAACTCCAATTCAATGTAACATTGGTTGTTTTTCTTATTCTACGCGTAGCTTACATTTTACTGGTTTAATACTAAACACCTAGTATGTACTGTCATACTTTTTATTCGCATTCACTGGCTACTCTTATGGACTTCCAAACCAAATTGTACCAAACCAACACCAACACTACGATTCAATACTTGAGAGATCATCTTTTTAAGCTCTGAAAAAAGTTGAAGGTTGGAGAACCTCAGAATATTAGCCGAAAAACAATAAAAGCAGATGTGGACGGACACACAAAGCGAGAAACATCTGGATTCCAGATGAGGACAGCCTTCACATTCCACAAGCTGAACCCATAAAACACACACAGACACACATTTACTCCAAAGCATGTCACAATAAAACTATATTTATAAATTAAAAAACGAAATCTCCTTAACATGGTTCTTCAAAAAATTCTCCCAATACAATATTGCTGACAAACACTGAAAAATATATTCTCAGTAAAAACGATTTCCGTGAATAATGAAATATCTGCAAGAGACATTTACTGAGAGTAAAAATGTAAAAAAGGACAAAAAAAAAAGTTAAGAACCTCCTAATATGCGCTAAAACAGGGCAGATGACAACAGAAATTTCTCTTCAAACTTTGACATTTACGTCCTTGGTTGGACTACATTCACCTTGAAACCTCACACCCATATAGTGTTGAAACTAAATCCCATTCAATTATTGCTATTTCTCTCAAAATCTCTTTTTTTTTGTCCATCCATAAGAGGAAATCTTTCCATTTTCTCCAATAACACATTTCCCAACTATTTTGAGGTGAAAAATTTAGTAAAAAAAAAGTCTGAATCTGTTCTTGTAAGCAGGAACTGATGTTTTCCTATGCTTTAGTAGACTAATTTCTAAGACCTAAGTATTGTTGGGGCTCACAAGCTATTGGTTTTTAGGTCAGCACTAATCCTAATTCTAATCGGTTGCACTAGTAGGCCACATTTTTTTTGTAATCCATAAGGCAAAAAACTGTTTGGGCACTTCTGCTTGTAAGTCACATGATGTCGACGAAGAACTCCCCGTTGGCTGTGTTGCACGAGCGGCGGGAGCCCGTGAGTTCGGGGGGAATGCTGGCGAGAAGGCGGGCGGACGGCGACCCCGGGGCGGCTCGTGCGGATCCCTGCTTCAGGCTGTAGCTGTGAGATCGTGAGCTCCGCACGCTGCCCTCGCTGGGTGCCGCCGCCGAGCGCTCGCTGGGGGCTCTGTCTCTGCGGAAGTCGAACTCATGAGCGTCGCCCATTTCGCCTCCGCCTCCTATCCTGAAGTCTCCAGCTGCGGTTTTCCCCTCGGTCCTGCTCCAGCTGCAGTTTGAACCGCTGCTCCCTATGGACAGCAACGTTAAGGGAAGTGAGACGCTACTTAAATGTCATGTAAAGGTTTTTCTGCAATGTATATTGTGGCAGGAAAAAATACAGGAAGTTTCATTAGATGACTTGAAAAGCTCCATTTGGAAAATAATTAATCATTCTAGAATTGATTTTTTGGGGGAGTGCATCAAAATAAAAAAAGCTGAAAAATTACTTTTTACTCTGAAGACTTTAGGTGTGAAGTGCTGAACGATTTGAGCAAAACTAAGATTCACACTGTTTTTTGACCAATTCAATTTGACGATAAAATAATCACAATTACTATAATTTTATTGTGATTATTATTCAATATATTAAACAAAAAATAAATATACTTGTATATAAACACATCTATTTATACAACATACATACACTAAACAAAATTATATATGCAACACTTTTGTTTTTGCCCCCATTATTTATGAGCTGAAAGATCTAAGACTTTTTCTATGTACACAAAAGCCCTATTTCTCTCAAATATTGTTCACAAATCTGTCTAAATCTGTGTTAGTGAGCACTTCTTTGCTGAGATAACCCATCCACCTCACAGGTGTGGCATATCAAGATGCTGATTTAGATCTGGTCAGATTTAGACAGATTTGTGAACAATATTTGAGAGAAATAGGGCTTTTGTGTACATAGAAAAAGTCTTAGATCTTTCAGCTCATAAATAATGGGGGCAAAAACAAAAGTGTTGCGTTTACAATTAATTTTGTTCAGTGTACATGCATATAAAAACATACATACATACATCTTAATTTCATTTTTAAACAGTATACCATCAAGCATTGCAACATACTTTGTTTAACCTGGAACAACATTCCATATCCCTACCCCTAAACCTATCCCAACCAATATCTTATCCCTAAAATCAGAGGGAAATTATATGTGAATAACACTGATGTAAACGCACCTAACCCTGGTTGTAAGCCTAAACTTGACATAAACTGTAAACTTGTCCTTCAAATCTGATTGGTTGATTGGAATGTTGTTCGAGGACCAACAAATATGTTGATCCAAGAACATGTTGTCCTTGGTGAAATCAGGTTCACCATAAAGGATCCGAGCCGTTCTGAGACTCATGAACATCTGTTGTTCGCACATCACTCTGAAACCGGTATTCACTAGGGTTTGCATTGACTAGTCGATGTTTTGCCATGATGCTTTAAGCTTGACGTCGATTAGTCAGCTCAAGGTTAAGGCTTATTTGTTCATTTATAACATCAGCGACTTGTTGACGTTGACTCGACTTTAATCACATAAATGTGTTCAAAAGTTAAAAAGCTGTTCAACCCCTAGTATTTACTTACTAAAACCGCAGCCTGCAGGATTGATCAAAGTGCACTAAACCGTATCGCAAAAAATATTTCATTTCCATATGTCGTGCAGCATGATTTGAGGTTCCTCACCTTCACTGTGCTGGCTGCCTGCGCTGCCTCCACCGGCCTCAGAGTAGCTGTGAGCTGGGTCCGCATGGGAATGGGCTGTTGGGTACTGGTAAGGGAACGCGGCGGGCCAGGGAGCTTCAGCGGGGTGAAGCAATGGAGCAAGAGTGTCCTGATCAGACGCCCCGCTAGAGCCGTCATGGTCATTCAGAGAGAGATGGGCCATGTCTACAACAAAACACAGTCCCGTTGATAGAGTTGTCGACACAATGCAAACCTGACTGTACAGTGACGGCAACTTTCACTGGGACAGATGGAAGTGCGGGGCCATGAATAGCTGGAGCCTGAAATAGAATTTTCCCTCGTACTGACAAGCCTACACTAAACATAGCAGTGGAATATTTATATAGCTACATAATCAAACAGAAAATTCATAAATTCAACATCTGGACTAACAACAACTCAAATCCAAAAAGTGGTTTAAAATCTCCTACTAGCTTACAATGAAAGAATGCACTTGTTTTATTTATATATACAATGGGCAGGAACCATATGTAAACTGTGAGATTACATTGTGTTAAAGGATTAGCTCAGACCGAAATTTTGTCTTTCCTTAATATATAGGATATATTATACAGTTAGGTCCATATGTATTTGGACACAGGCACAATTTTTCTTTTTTTCAGGTATTTACCAACACATATTCAAGCTATAGTTATTTAATGGATATGGGCTGAAAGTGCACACTCTCAGGTTTAATTTGAGGGTATTTACATCCAAATTGGAGGAAGGGTTTAGGAATTACAGCTCTTGGGAGAGCCACCCCCCCTTTTTCAAGGGACCAAAAGTAATTGGACAATTGAATCAAAAGTGATTTCATGGACAGGTGTGGGCTATTCCTTCGTTATTTATTCATTAATTAAACAGGTAAAAGGTCTGGAGTTGATTCTAAGTGTAGTATTTGCATTTGGAATATATTGCTGTGAACCTACATCATGCGTTCAAAGGAGCTCTCCATGCAAGTAAAACAGGCCATCATTAGGCTTCAAAAACAAAATAAATCCATCCGAGAGATAGCAGGAATATTAGGAGTGGCCAAATCAACAGTTTGGTACAATCTGAGAAAAAAAGAATCCACTGGTGAGCTCAGCAACATAAAAAGGCCTGGACGTCCACGGAAGACAACAGTGGTAGATGATCGCAGGATCCTCTCCATGGTAAAGAAAAACCCATTCACAACATCCAGCCAAGTGAAGGACACTCTCCAGGAGGTAGGCGTGTCATTGTCAAAGTCTACAATCAAGAGAAGACTTCACGAGAACAAATACAGAGGGTTCACCACAAGGTGCAAACCATTCGTAAGCATCAAGAATAGAAAGGCCAGATTAGACTTTGCCAAAAAGCATCTAAAAAAGCCTGACCAGTTCTGGAAAAGCATTCTTTGGACGGATGAAACTAAAATCAACATGTACCAAAATGACGGGAAGAAAAAAGTATGGAGAAAGCTTGGAACAGCTCATGATCCAAAGAATACAACATCTTCTGTTAAACATGGTGGAGGCAGTGTGATGGCATGGGCATGCATGGCTTCCAGTGGCACTGGATCACTGGTGTTTATTGATGATGTAACAGAAGACAGAAGCAGCCGGATGAATTCTGAAGTGTATAGGAATATACTGTCTGCCCAGATTAAGCCAAATGCAGCAAAGTTGGTTGGACGGCGCTTCACAGTACAGATGGACAATGATCCAAAACACACTGCAAAAGCAACCCAGGAGTTTTTTAAGGAAAAGAAGTGGAATATTCTGCAATGGCCGAGTCAATCACCTGATCTCAACCCGATCGAGCATGCATTTCACTTGCTGAAGGTAAAACTAAAGGCAGAAAGACCTACAAACAAACAACAGCTGAAGACAGCTGCAGTTAAGGCCTGGCAAAGCATCACAAAGCAGGAAACCCAGTCTTTGGTGATGTCCATGAGTTCCAGACTTCAGGCAGTCATTGTCTGCAAAGGATTCTCAACAAAATATTAAAAATGAACATTTTATTTATGATTATATTAATTTGTCCAATTACATTTGAGCCCCTGAAAATAGGGGTACTGTGTATAAAAATGGTTGCAGTTCTTAAAATGTTTACTTGATATTTTTGTTCAACCCCTTTAATTAAAGCTGAAAGTCTGCACTTCAAATTCATATTGATTGTTTCATTTTAATTTTATTCTGGTGGTATACAGAACCAAAAGTATGAAAATTGTGCCTGTGTCCAAATATATATGGACCTAACTGTAAATAATGTTCACCCGAACCCAAATGACTCTTTCTTCTGTTCTTCTGTGGAGCACAAAAGGAGGAATCTCAGAACAGCTCTTCTTTATTTAATAAAATTAATGCATGTTGAAGCCGCCAAGCCATGTGTGACCCTCCCATGGCCTCATGGGATGGTAAAGTGTCCATCGAATGCACACTTCAGAATCTCGCTGGACATAGTAGACTTTTCCACTCCAGTGACTTTTCGCCTACTAATTTTCCAAAACTATGAATTTGGACATACATTGGAGTACTGTTTTTCTCATGCTATATAGTAGGGAAGTATTCGATTTTGGACGAAGCGCTAGTAAGCAATGACGTACATCCGAGTGAACGAGATGGAGGGAAGTTAGCGAGTGAAGGGCATGACAATTTTGGACTGGAACGCAGCCCCAATTTAACTTTTTGAAAGACAAATATAGACTACTGCCACCTGCTGGTATGGAGAGTTATGGAGAGCTAGTTGACGGTTGTCTTTGACGTGTGTTGAAGCGCAATGTTTTGGCCTAGCTGCAGGCAACGCGAGTCGACACCACAGTCGGTTTTGTCTGCAGTGCACTAATAAGCTGCAAAAAGATCCGGATATGATCTGGCTATGCCATATATGGCTTTGTGAGATGATTAAAATTTAAAGCAAAAGCTCTCAGGTGGCAAGTCACATGCCACATATTCATATGCGCCCATAGGACCACTAACTTTTGGACCCATTTCAGATCTTGACAGCCCCTGGTCACAGTATGGTTTTACTGTCTGGTAAAGAACAGCTCAGAGATCCATATTTTATGATCTGGTCCACAGAAGAATGAAAGTCATACAGGTTTGGAACAACACAAGGGTGAGCAAATGACAGAAATCTCATAAAAGCACTTACTGCCGGAAAGATCTCCAAAGATGTAGTAGCACTGCTCGGAGAAGGTGATTTTGTTGACGGTGTGGCGGATGAAGCCAGCCTTCAGCAGGTTGCTGGCGTACTTGCGTGCTTCACGGCGATCTGCGAAGCCCTCCACATGATGAAACAGCCAGTCAACCACATCAGAGCCTGAAAACCAACATGGGCACCAATTATTATATACAGCGGCTCCATGGAGTAGTTTGCTGATGTTTATTTTAAAGCTGTGATGAAATAGTAGCAGATATTTTTCTCTTATATTGTGACATACATCTGAGTATTACAAATATTACTAAAAAAGAAAAAAGAATTAGGGCAGGGACTTGATTCTATGCATCAGTTGTGGACCGGATTTGAGATGTGGGTTCTGCACTAAAAAATGATTGCAAGCTTGCAGTTGATTGTGGAGGGACAGGCTTCAAACAGAATGTTGCAGTGTTTATCTTGTTGCGATGTACACTGTAATAAACTATTATTATTTCTGTTATGGAATATTGCAGTGTTTATTATAAATGATATATCCATGCACATTTTTTTTTTTCATGTGCCCTCATAATCAACAACACTAACTTCTTCTCCCCATCACAACATCTCTACTGTCCCACTGGAGCAAGGGCGGGTCAATAACATCGGTTTCAGCAACCTGCCACTCACATGACATCACAGCAATTAGCAAACGACAGCGATCAAATGATCCGATCAATTCCTAATGGACAAAATAAAGTCCCGCCTGCATTTTTTTTCTCGCTTGAAAAGCGGTTTCACAAGAAAGAACGTCAAAGTAGGGAAGAAAATACGATCTGTTTCATGCTGACTTGAATATTGGTACAATTACAGGTCAAACTATAAGGATGAACTACTACAATCTATCATTGAAATAAAGTGTGTCTTGACCTATGAAAGCATTGGCTATGGTGATCTTCAGCCACATTCGGTCTCGAACTTCCAGTCCTGAGTCAGGACAGGCCATTGCTTTTGCAACTGTTGCCATGTCGCTGTGGACGGACAGGTGGTAGTCATCAAATCCTGCGAGGAGAACAACACACAGTTTACAAAAGAATCTGCCTGGTGGCGAGAAACCAGGACCTCCCACATTCTGTGTTGCTGCTACACAGTTGTTAAGGTGTTTTTTTTTTATGCCATATCAGCATCAAAGGTTATACTCAATGCAAAAATAAAACAAACAATTATATTTATATACAATTATACATTTTACAAAAAAAAAAAAACATTTTGTCATTTGAGAGTTAAAACTAGTAAGTCTGATCACAAGAAAATGAACAATACAACTCTCCTCAACAAACCGCATAATTTGAGGTATCATTCATGTCTGTAACAAATGGTGTGGGATGAATAACATGCCAAAATGTAGGTCTGTTCAAATCCATAATAATAGTGAAGACTTATAGGGATAGTTCACCCAAAAACGAAAATTCTGTAATCATTTACTCACCCTCATGTCATTCCAAAACCGAAAGACTTTCGTTCATCTTCTGAACACAAATGAAGATCTTTTTGATGAAATCGGAGAGCTTTCTGTCCCTCCATTGACCATCTATGCAACTACCACATTGACGCTTCAAAAAGTTCATAAAGAGATCGTAAAACTAATCCATATGAATTGAGCGGTTCCCAGTGACACAATCACTTCATATAATAAACATATTCAATTTAGGCTTTCATTCAGATATAAACATTCATCAACTCACACATCAGTTGTGGTAAAGGGAAGCTCAAGCATGTTCGCTTGACGTGCGAGAACCAATGAGGTTCATTCTCGTGTTACGCAGCACGTTTGAACCAATGAGGTTTGTTCTCATGCGCCAAGCATGATTGAGCTTCAGTTTATGTTCGCTGATGAATGTTTATATGTGAATCAAAGACTAAATTACATCGGTTCATCATATAAAGCTATCGAGTGACTTCAGAAAATTTGGACTAACCGCTTAATTCATATGGATTAATTTTACGATCTCTTTATTAACTTTTTGAAGCGTCAAAGTGGTAGTTGCACAGCTGTCCATGGAGGGACAGAAAGCTCTCAGATTTCATCGAAAATACATTCATTTGTGTTGAGAAGATGAACGAACATCTTGCGGGTTTGGAAAGACATGAGGGTAAGTAATTAATGACAGAATTTTTTTGGGGAACTAAACTTTTAAAGATTAGTGTGCATTAACATCTGGAGGAGAGTGAACAGCAGACGTCTTACTCTCAGTCTCTGGGATGGAGCTGGAGATGGAGGAGCTGGTGGAGGTGACTGTGCTCATGGAAGGACTTATGCCGTAGGCCGGATAGACACCCGTCATGGCTGCCGTATGGGACACCCAGGCTGCAGGGTCAATGGGCCGGATGGGTTCACCTGGGACAGAAGGCAACAAGTACTCAACAAAGCTATACAAAACAAGTGAGTTTGCGTTTTCACCACAAGTTTTACAAACCTCCTTAAGAATACAAGATGAACAATGACAGAGAACTATTCAAACCTTATTGTTAAAACCAATAGTTTTTTAAAAAAAAGTTGGACATCGAGTCTTAAAATCTTGCCCTCCAATGCAGCTCTCAAATCTATTAATTTGAGAGCTAATCACTGAATGAAAAAAACATCACATATTTTAGATGATGTATACACTACCAATCAAAAGTTTGTGACTCTGTATGATTTTTGTTGGGAGCTCACCAAAACTGCATTTCTTTTTATCAAAAATGCAGTTAAAACTATTACCTGTGAAATATTATTACATTTGAAACAGTTCTTGTCTATATTTTAAAATGTAATTCATTCCTGTGATGCAAAGCTGAATTTTCATCATCATTACTCCAGTCTTCAGTGTCACATGATCCTTTAGAAATCATTCCAACATGATGATTTGCGGCTCAAGAAACATTTATTATTATCATTATCAATGTTGTGATATGTTGTGCTACTCACAATTTTTTGTGGAAACTGTGTTTTTTTTTTTCAGGATTCTTTGATGAATAGAAAGTTCAAAAGAACAGCATTTATTTGAAATAGAAATCTTTTGTAACATTATAAATTAATTTGCCACTTTTTATCAATTTAATGCGTCCTTGCTGAATAAAATTATTAATTTATTTCTATATTATGGTGCATTTATGTGTAAATGAGTGTGTGAGAGGGACAAATTGAACACTCACTCCTCGGCAAAGCAAAGCAACTGTTAGGGTTTGGGTCCCAGCATTTTGCCACAGTAAGCGACACGGGCCTGCAAAAAAAAGAAAAGAAAAAAAAGTGCAGTTGTTAACACACTTTTGTTGATCAGCTAAACATAAATGAGAATGTTTTGTAATATGACTCACCCGGGCTTATGCACGATCTCCCTCAGCACTCGTACGGCATCATCGTTGCACATGTTCTCAAAGTTGATGTCGTTCACCTGTGAGAGGAAATGGTAATATGAACTGATACAACCAGATTCCTAACCTGAACAGGTCTTCATCCAAACCTCACCTGCAGAAGCATGTCACCAGGCTCGATCCGCCCATCGGCCGCCACCGCTCCGCCCTTCATTATCGAGCCGATGTAGATGCCTCCGTCGCCTCGCTCGTTGCTCTGACCAACGATACTGATGCCCAGGAAGTTATACTTCTCTAAATGAGGTCAAGCGAGAGAGGTTTCAGGCAACTAGTTGACTTTACTAATCTTGCACATCTATAATATTAATTAGTTTATATGTCTTTGGGCAGGAAAATTAATTTGCTTAATAGAATAAAGAAAAGAAATGCCCTTTAAGGGATAGTTCACCCAAAACTGAAAATTAGCTCATGATTTACTCACCCTGAAGTCATCCTAGGTGTATATGACATTCTTCTTTCAGACGAATACAATCAGAGTTATATAAAAAAATGTCCTGACCCTTCCAAGCTTTATAATGGCAGTGAATGGCCGTTTCTGTTTTGAAGTACATAAAAGTGTATCTATCCATCATAAAAGTGCATCTATCCATCATAAAAGTGCTCCACACGGCTCCTGTGGGTTAATAAAGGCCTTCTGAAGCAAAGTGATGAGTTTGTGTAAGAAAAATATTCATGTTTAACACGTTACGAAGTAAAATTCTAGCTTCCGGCCAAACACAGCCTACTTGCGTATAAAGCGCAACTTATGATGTCAGAAGTAGCGTAGTGCGTCATGGCGTAGCGTAAATATCAGCAGTGCGTCACATTACTTGCGCTTTACACTTAAGTGGAATCGGTATGTTTGTTTGGCCAGAAAGTTAGTTATTTTACTTGTTAACATGTTAAACATGAATATTTTTCTTACACAAACTCACAAACGCTTAGCTTCAGAAGGCCTTTATTAACCCACAGGAGCTGTGTGGAGCATTTTTATGATGGATAGATGCACTTTTATTAACTTTATGAACACAACAGAAACGGCCATTCACTGCCATTATAAATCTTGGAAGAGCCAGGACATTTTTTATATAACTGATTGTATTCGTCTGAAAAAAGAACGTCATATACACCTAGGATGGCTTCAGGGTGAGTAAATCATGGGGTAATTTTCATTTTTGGGTGAACTATCCCTTTAATATTTTTAAGGCACTCAAGGCTGTTGTATTGTGAATACATTCTGAGTTTAATTAAAAAAAGAACAAAACCATATAATGCAAACTCACCCATATTTAAAGTGACAGTGATGATATTCAGCGACATGGTGGAGTCAGTGATGCTACTGAAAGAAGACGACTGTGGAGAGAGAGAGACCAAGTCATTTTTAATATATAATGTTTTATATACATATTATTTGACACTTAACTCTTTCCCCGCCAGTGTTTTTTTTTTTTACATTTTGCCAGCGCCAGAATTTTTCACTTTCATTTTTTTTTATCAACTTTCTCACAAAACATTCATGGCCCCTAGAATATTTTGTTGTATGATTGTCTGAACATTCAACATGTCCTGGGTCGACATTTCATTCAGTAACAGTTTTGATTTATTAACAATTTTGATGACTGCGTTATTTTACATGTCCATTAGCAATGCTTTTATCACTTGTTTCTGCTTCTTCGCCTGTGTTTTGATCCGCAGATTATCTACTCTTTCATAAGATGAGTGATAGCGCCTCCTCCTGTATCTCAGTGAAAACACATGGATTTCCGGAAATTTCCGTCAATGGCGGGGAAAGAGTTAAGAGCTCTATCCACTGTCTCACCCTGTCCATTTGCTGGGCTTTGGGTCTGCGCCTCCGCCGGCGATGTCGTCTCAACAGCTTGGACGAGCCACTTTGCTCCGTAACACTGCTAAAACTGAGAAACAAGTGTCACCGGGTTTACATGAGCATTTCATTCTGTTTCAAGTCAATAGTAATGTGAAACAGATTTGAAGAGGATACTAAGGAACTGTAAAGACTATAAAGGGTTAGTTTACCCAAAAATGTAATTTCTGTCATTTATTCACCCTCTTGTTGTTCCTAGACATTCGTTCATCTTCGAAAGACAAATGAAGACATTTTTAATGAAACCTGAGATTTCTGATTCCATTGAAAGTCCACCAAATATTTGAAACTTCCAAAAATCCATAAAGCGATTGTAAAAGTAGTCGATATGAATTGAGCAGTTTAATCCCAAGTCTTTTGAAGAAACACGGTTGCTTTATATGATAATCAGATTTCATTTAGGCTTTTATTCATATTTAAACATTTATCAACGCACATCAATCAAATATGGTAAATGGAAGCTTAAATATGATAATTGATGGGCAAGAACTGATCTGACCCGTCAAGCAAGCTAGTGTTATTTTAGATTTATGAATATTTTTAAGTTTTATGTAAAGTTTTATTTTATTTCTGCTTTAATTTAATTAGCAAAAACTATAAAAAATAAAATTACGCTGTGCAAGCATGTTTAAGCTTCCACAAGAATCACCTAGGTTTGTTCTTGAACGTCCAGTAAGTACAATTTAGTAGCAGTTTATCATATTTGATGTTATTTGATTATTCGTTTTTGTGGAATGGACTTGCAATGAAGGGACAGAAATCTCTCAATATTTCACTGAAAATATCGAGGATGAATGAAAGTGTTACAGGTTTGAAGTGATATGAGGGTGGGTAAAAGATGACTGAATTTACTTTTTTTAATAAACTATCCCTCTAACAGCTCTGATTCTTTCTGATTGATAGCTCTTTTAGTACTTTTCAGGGAGCAACCAATACATTTATACTACACAAAAGTATTACACTAATGCCAAACACTAAAACAAACACTAAAGATATTTTTTGCTTCTCTACATTTTATTACTATTATTAAAAGTACATGCATTCACAAAACAACTTCTTCAGCTGGTTCTGAGAAATAACCAGTTTTCGATTCCCAACCCTATCGACACCATTAATCTACATTTACTTTAAACAATTTCCCAAATCTCCACAAATTATATTTATGATTGCCCACACATGCTTGTCAAATTGCTCAAGTCAGAGCTCTGACAAACCATTGGGGCTCGCCGCGATCGTAATAATATTGAGCGCATTGGTTTGGGAACGAACAAATGTTGCGAGACCCACCGGCTGGTGGAGCCGTCATCCGAGTCAAAACAGCTGCTTGATTCCAGTTCACTGCTCATGAGGGAAGAACGGCTGTCACAGACGTCATAACCTCCCAGATCCATGCCTCTGCCTCCCCGAGAGTAGCCATTCTGCCTTCCTCCTACAGAGACAACATTAATAATCACTGACTCAAGTGTGGATCTGTCTTTAAATGCTTAAATAGGAATAGCTATTACTATTAAATGTGAACCTTCTCCTGATACAAACCATGGCAGGTCTCACAAAGCACAAGACATGCAGTGAGAAGTGAGGGTGGTGAGGTGATGCATACCAGAGTGCTCATGCGAGTGTTTCCTGCGCGATCTGTCCCTCTCCCTCCGGTGTGACACCACTGAATCCGTCTCCGTCTCATCGTCCACACCATGCCGGCTGCCTGCAGCCTTTGGACTGTGTGGGAAAGAAGGTTAAAGATTACAGAAACAAAAAGACTGTGAGAACATGTTCCTTATTTTGAGTTTTACTGCCAACTTGTTATATGATCTGATCATTTTTACAACACAACGGTAGGGGGGGAAAAAACGTACTGGAAGGACGGGGGTCTGGAATCTCCAATGCCTTGGCTTCTCTCGTGAGATGGCGGCCGCTCGGACTGACTCTCTGCCACTGAACATCCATCTGAGTGTGAGCCGTCTGAGGACACCAGCTATTAAAATACACAAAAGAACAAATATTGTCAAGAGCAGGTCACGCTGTAACCTGAAGTGGTTATGAACCAAGACATGGTTAAAAATGGTTTCTGCTTATAAGAATTGCTTCAGTTCAATACTCCTAAGAGATCTCTAAATATAAAAACATATTATAATACCCTAAACTTTATATATGGCTTATAATATGGTTCCAGATCCCAAGAGGACTTTTTCTATGGCTGGACAAGCAACTTAAAAAAAAAAAAAAAGAGCAATAAGAACAGCAAATTGAATTGAATGTAAAGTGGGAAAGGAAAGAAAAAGCTTTTTAAAAATCTAGTTTAAGACACATGTGCCAAGATCTTAGTGTGTTCTTTGTATTCATATTGATCTCATATGGTTTTGAATTGTTTTGTGCCATTTAGTGTTGTCAAAAGTACCGACTTCGGTACCAAGTCGGTTTTAAAAATGTGACGGTTTGAGCGCTGTTGAGCGGAATCATAAACACCTCTGATTGGCCATTGTGTTCACGAGCTCATCGGATATGTCTGTGATTGGCTACAATGATCAACGCACGGGAGCGTTTGAGAGCACACGGAAGTGTTTGAAAGTGTTTTGAAAGCAGGAGCGTTTGAAAGCAAAAGCAGGCGTCTATCAGCGCTAGTGGATCGATCCGCTGAAAGACATCTGCTTTCAAACGCTACCGTGTGTATCTGTGTAATCGCTCGCTGAAGAGTGTTATTGATGTATATTTACAACATGTTTTTGAAGCACTGATCATTGTAGCCAATCACAGACATATTTGATGAGCGTGTTACAATGGCCGGCCATTCCGAGGTGTTTACGATTCTGCTCAACAGCGCTCAAAGCGTCAAATATTTTACATTTCTTGGTACCGAAGTCGGTACTTTTGACAACACTAATGCCATTTCCAACAAAAAGTTTAAATTTAATGACAGGTGGGCATGTTGCCATCCAAGGCCTCTCCCACCAGTCTGCTATGGATACGCTTGACCAGTGTCAAATACAGACTCTTTCTTTAGTAGGAAATACACCTAAACTTTCTTAGTCAACATCAAGAATTCAAAGAGTAAACATTTAGCAGGAGTGAGCTATTTTCTGTTTCTAGTGAAGGATCCAGCGCGTTGTAGACACTGTTGACTACAAACACTGAGATTTTTTCATGTTTTCCGTCACATTCCAAACTGAATGACAACGAAACACGGTGTTTTAGGCCAAACGGTGGGGGAAAAACTGAAAGAACGGCCATTCGGATACAGGTAAGAAAGCTGTTGCCATAGTCTTCCATTTTTACCATAACCCAGTTTAAAGAGTAGCCGAAGTACGATACAATTTCAATTATAAACCTTCTCTTACAACAAATGTTCTGTTAATAACCCTCTGTCGATCCGACTGTCCGTGTGCGGGGATACAAAAACACATCATCTGGCGGACTTTCGATGACAAATAAACTTGAATTTGAATGAGTAAACATTCTTCATTCACATAAACTACCGACATTGTAACAAAAGCGGGCCGAAGACCAGCGAATGTTCACTTAAATATAAATGTGAAGCTCGTAAAACAAAGCCTATGCAGCATACCAACGTCTTTGATTAGCTGCATCACACCGAAGTGAACCTTAAGCAGGAATGACTGGCAGCCTCTTTGAAAAATACAAATACAGCAGTGTCAGCACTCAAGAGAACCGGGCATGGGCTGAATTAAAAGTCTGATCTATTATGCACGGAGCACCAGGGAATTAAGATGCAGGGCTGGACGGGATGTGTGTGTGTGTCTGTTCTCACCCAGCAAATCACACGGCCATTGTAACAGGGAAGCTTTGCATTGTCGTCAGTGATTTCCTCCTTGACCACCCTGCAGAAAAAAACACAAGAAACAGAGAAACACAATCAGAGAACAGACAGGTCTTATTTTCCACCCACAGTCTGTGTGTGAGAAGTGTAAAATAAAGGAAGATCAGCTTTAGAGATCCCCAGAGTGTCTGGGAATAAATTACAATACGTAAATGAGACAATGCCATTAGATGAAAGAAAGGACGGGTTGGATCAGAAGCGCATTAATCAGATAAGCATCGCACACGCGTGCTCACAAAACACACAAAGGACTGAAGAACAAATGGAAGAGCTGAGGGAGACTCCACCAGATACGACTCAAAACTCATGAAATCAAAGTTATTTCAGATATTCTATGAAATTTACCACTCAAGTGTTGCGTTCGCAAGCTTGTATGAAGAAAAAACCCTGTTTGTTCGAATGCTCGCATGTAAAACAAATGCAAGCTCACATTATAATCACAACCAACAAGATTGTAATATGACACTTCAAATCAAATCAATTACAATCTAGAATCAGTTCGCCCAGCAATGCTTGAAATGAAAATATTTAAACAATTAGGCTACACGTATTTGCATCACACTTATTTGTGTAAAACAAAAAAGTCTGAGATTTTGAGCCAACATCTAGAGCATAAACAGATACATTTATAATCACTGAAGTAATTTCCTCAACTTTTTCATTACTTTTCCAGGGCTGTGTTTCCCAAAAGCCTTGTAGATCGTACAACCATTGCCACCACTGGTCTCAAGAATCAACTTAGCTCACGATGCTATTGAGAAATACAGCACTGGCCTGAAAAAATAAATGGATAAAAATCCAAAGTCCAATTGTGGAAACAGGTCAAAGGTTTTTGTTTTTGCATTTGAGTAGGCTAGTTATTGTCCATGGACATTTTTTTTGTCAACTTCAAGACTGAATTTGTAGGACTCTATTAAGGAAAGTATATAACTGTCCCAAGTTCCTAACTTTACCCCCAACTTTTACATATTCAAAAGCACCATATAGACATTTCCATGTAGACTAATTAATATTATAAACACTATTGTTCAAAACTTTGGAGTCACTAAGTTTTGTTTATAGAAAATTTAGAAAAAAAAATGTATTCAGCAAGGAAGCATTGCATTTATCAAGTTAACAGAACGGCTTTTACATCGACACAAAAGATTTCTATTACAAATCAATTCTGTTCTATTAAACTAACTTTCTATTATCAAAGAATCCTGAAAAACTTTGTTTCCACACACACACAAAAAGCAGCACAACTGTTTTCAACACGGATGTTTCTTGAACATCAAATCATCATATTATAATGATTTATGAAGGATCATGGATAAGTGAAGGATAAGTTAGTAAAGCAAACTTAGCAATGCTAGTGTTGTATAGTCACTAATACTGATAATTGCATTAGAGAGTACGGTTTGTCACAGCACCAGACAAACTTCCCAAAAGTGAGCCATCTTCTACAAACCATGGGACTAGGGCTTAACGATTAATTGCATTTGCGATAATATCGCGATATGATGAAACGCGATTTTGTAATCGCAGTTTCTGGTCACGTGACACGCGATAGTAAAGCAGTCTGCACTGCAGATGAAGCATCAACTTGGCACGCTACGCATATAGGCCTGCCATAGGCTACAGGAAAGAACAGTTTGTTATGTGATTTTGTGTTATAGATTCTCTTCAACGATTCTGTATGGATTCAGATAATTTCAGAATCGAGTCTGAGCTTAGTTTTAAACACAGATGCGTGATGACGCTGCGTGTGCTTTATACACAATATTCTGCTGGCTTCTAATTCCTCTGTCACACACACACACACACACACACACACTCGAACCTTCCGAAAAATAGTCTTTCATACAGTTCGGAAAAGTTTAAGCGAATTGGACATTCGCGGGCTTCATTGCACTGACTAGACACTAGAAGATCATATGGCACTCGCTGTGAAATACGCGCGCTTGATGTTACTCTAGTAGTGCGCGGTCCCGCCCGCCGGTATTTTCCTTACAAATGCTCTATAAAGGCATCATATGTCTTTTGGAATGCAGTTGGCTTATATATTAAAAATAAAAATATGAAAACCATCGACAGAAGCTGCTTTCAATTTCAAATACTCACGGCCGCTTTCATGAAGAGCGCTCTCATGCGGCTGTGAGCGACTCTGTCTACGTGGTCAAATGTAGGCTACTTGCATCTCAAAATGCGTTCATGACGCGAAATTAATTAAACAGTCAGTTATGTCTGTATTAAACAGACAGGACAAACCACATCTTATATTTCAAAAGAGATCTGTGCATTAGTGTGAAGCAGCTTATCGTATCTAAACTGAGAAAGAAACATCACTTAATCACAGCTCGAGTGGAAAACATTCAGACTACTCTTAAAATACTGAAAGCACTCTTTGTTTATTGCTTGTAATGTTTTTTCCCCTCTTTGTTATTGATAGCTTTTATGTTTTGAAGCTATTCGCTTATATAGCCTATTTAAAATTCTTAACATGTAATTGTATTAATTTAGTTTTTGTAATGTGTAATTATTTTTAAAAGTAGCCTACTTATAATTACATATGTCATTAAATAAATATTAAAAGTTTTATTAATAAGATTAATTAATAAATAAAAAAAGATTCCCATCCATATTTTACAATGATTTATTGCTTGTGTTTGTTGAATAATATAAAAGATAAAGAGCTTAAAAAATAATCGCATATTAAATCGCAATCGCAATATTGGTAAAAATAATCGCAATTAGATTATTTTCCAAAATCGTTCAGCCCTGACAAACCAAAATGATTGTCCGAGGTGTTGAATTATACGCTTACAGAATACAGATGCATAAATCCAAACCATTTATAAATTCTATACTACCCCTTTGTAACAAAAACTGTATTGATGTGCATACAGAAACAAATCTTTCATTCATTCACAAACACTCAATCCAATAATAGCATTTACAAATGTGTAAAAAGCCTCTTTGTTGCATTGACAGACATGTAAAACATCAATAGAGACAGATTCAATTGAGCTATTCGCTTCCATTTGGCAGAAATCTGAGCCTGCCCTTCAACGACGAACATCTTTAAGCTTTTAATGAACTTTGTTGAAGGGGAGTTAAAGGGAGGGGAACGGGACGATCAAACTACGACATATTTCACTGGAAAAGGCTGTAAAGCTGCCAGTGCTGAAGCGATCAGGGCATTCCACAGCGAGCCAGCAGTTGTTCCAAGTCAACATTCTTTCGGCTAATGAAACAGACAGACAGGACAAGAACACTAGCCAGCTATACAAATGTGACTGATTCACAAGCTAGTTTAAAGATACAGGCAACACTTTATACACCGCTTAACAGACAGAACTCATGCACTTTTAAAGGGATAGTTCGGCCAAAAATGGAAATTCGCTCATCATTTACTCACCCTCATGTTGTTCCAAACCTGTACGAGTTTCTTTCTTCTGCTGAACACAAAAGAAGATATTTTAAAGAATATCAGTAACCAGTTGATGGACCCCATTGACTTCCATAGTGTTTTTTTCCCTGCTATGGAAGTCAATGGTTGCCGTCAACTGGTTGATTACCAACATTCTTTAAAATATCTTCTTTTGTGTTCAACATAAGAAAGAAACTAATACAGGTTTGGAACAACATGAGGGTGAGTAAATGATGACAGAAAATACATTTTTGGATGAACTATCCCTTTAAATCTGGACACAGGGTATAATAATAATGAAGCAAAGTTTCATGACATTTTCAATCATTTCAACGTACGTAAAAGTGATCTGTTAAGCAATATATTGTAATAATGCTGAGATATAAAGAAAATGTCCAATAAGACACACTGCCTTGCAAGCAAGTTTTACTCTATACAAGCACTCACAAAGAGAATTTTCGAACTAATTACCGGTATATATTTAATAGTAAAGCAAAGCTTGAAAAATATATACCCCTAACAAATTTTCAGGACTTTTCAGGCCTGCACATCACTTATATTTTACCATTCTGGCACCAAGTCTACAGATCCAAATATGAACATGGCCAGGTTTTTGGTGACAATGTTAATTAAGGCCCAAATAAGTCAAAGAGTTCACAGCAACTTCAAAGGCCTTTAAGTGATGAAAACGTTGAGAAAAGTGTGGCTAACTACCAAGACCATATTACCAACGACCACCCGTTAAGGACATCAAAAATTCCATATAAAACACACCTCGAATGTTTTGGTAAAAAATAAAACCCTTTGGGGTGCATATGGTCGTTGAACCGCGCATGCGCACTGCACATTTAAATAGATTCTACTGTACTTCTCTCTTGAATCGGGGTGGAAAATTCCTCGAAGTGTTAGTTAAACGGGTTAGTTTCGGCGATACTCGCTCTCGAGTGTTCTGACACGAAGGTGCTTTGTGGGGAAAAGGAAAATACTTTCGGAACCGGATCTGAGCACAATAAGCGTAAAGAAACCCCAAAACCACGAGTGCTTTTTGTGTAGTCATGGCAATTTAGACTGACGCTGGAGAACATTTAAGGAGGACGGATCCTGAACAACTCCCTCCTGTGATACTCTGACTGACTGTGCTCTCCAACCATTCACATAACTATAACTACACCCAAGATCGTGCCGTCAGGCCAAAAGCCATATTTGAGAGTAATCCAATCTTAAAATGGATGCCGTCGACAATTGAACAGGACCCAACATTCACCCCTGCTGAACTCCGCGCGCGCACACACACACACACACACTGAGCATTTGACTCATTTCACACACAAGCGCGTCCAGCGCAACTAATGCGGGATATATTATATCAGCCTGGATCATGGCAGTCGATCCCTGATCCAAACAAGAGGAGAGAAAGCGTGTGAGGAGCTGGAATTGTATGTAACGTAAACCCCCGAGAAAACATGCACAAGTGCTAAGAAAACTAATGTACGGTAACGTTAGGCTCACCCAAAGTCATCGTCCATAGATTTAAAGAAAAACTTGTAGTTTGGTTTCTTGAGAGCATTTTTCAGGTCCAAAAGAGTGACCCTTTCGGCAGGGATGGGCAGTTTGACCAGGTATGGAGTTTCCTGGTCGTCGAGATGGTAGATAACTTTAGTCTCCCCCATTGCAGACCGCTGGGGAGAAGTAATCGGCGGTCATCCAGCGCAGGGGGTTCCCCTGATGCCCCTCCAGAATGGGCTTCTGCTCGCTTACACCCGCCAGTTGACTTTTTTTTGTTGCTAATCCCGTTCTTTCTCCTCCGGAGTTCCCAGGAATCTTCGATATCAGCGCAAATATTCCATGAGCTGACCGGTTTAAAGGGCGATTACTGATCCATACTCTTATTTCACTCTATCCCGCCCGTTGAGAACAGAGAATAATCCGTGAAATGTGTGATAAAGAAGCTTATTTTGGTCAGGAATGCCGAGGCTACTCGGAGAGCTTCCCTGTGCTCTCCTTACAGAGGGTTTTGTATTGCTTTCATTGACGCCGACTGCCCGGGGAAACGCGCTCCCTCTAGCGGAGAGGGGTGGTAGGTGTGAAAACGGCTACGTGGGGTCATTCTAAACAGATGCCATTTGGAGAGTGGGGGTAAGTTGAGCCGCTTTTCTAAGTTAGCCTATTGGCAAGTAGAAATGAGAAGACCCCTAATTATGGATATCTAATATTAACTGGAATCACATACAGCAATAAAAACTTGACTTAAAAGAGTGGCCCAGTGGCACAACATGTCTTGTGTTCAGTTAGGGGTAAACTGTGTCATGTCAAGATCGAGGTAAGTGTGATTGAAGAAGCGCATATGAAATAAATAAAATGGGAACATTATGCAAATTATAATTATGAATGCATTTTCTCACTCTTAAGTCTTATTTTTTTTGCTGCGTATGATTCAGTTTTCCTTTAAAATATCCACTATACCACAGACTCAGCAGCGGGTTATAATTTCATTGTAGTGAAACATTTTGGTTTTCTTAAGAGAAAACGTTTATAAAATCCTTTACTGGACTTAAAGACATTTATATTCTACATATCCATCAAAGCTTTAGTGAAATGTAAAAATTATAGGAAGATATGTGGAGATAAAAGCTATAATTTTGTCTTAATTCTCTCTGTTCTCTCTAATAAAAATACTTTTCTTTTTACATCTGTAAAATCTACCATATCTGTAGATAAAAAGCTTTATCTCTTGATAAAACTATACCTGCGTTCACATTAAAGTAGGTTAGATCAAATTTGAGAAAATACAAGCACTTGACCTGATTTATAATTGCTGTGGTTTAGTCTTAGCTGGATCATATAATACTGTCATTAGTCACAAGACATGTTCATATCAACTCCCAAAACTCCCACACCAATTATGCCGTGGTGTAAATTAAAATGTAGCAAGATTAAACTAATTTAGACAGGTGTAAACTTAATTCCGTACATGTTGTTGAATTGCCAATGCATACAACATGAAATTGTATTGCTAAATATGAGTCATGAATTAAAAAATTAATAATTTTCACCAAAATAGTAGCAGTGTGGTAAAGTGTGTCAGATACTTTGGGTTTAACGCTGTCAGTGGCTAATATCGATTAAAAAGGGGAAATATTTAATAATTCTCTGAAACCTTAATAGTTAGAATTTGGAATAATGATCCCGGGATTTAACTGTCTCTAAGGGGCCATTTTTTATGACAGTTGTTTAAATATTCTGAATTATACATTTTCCTGACTGATTTATGGATACCTATGTTAGTAAATCAGAGTCTATAGTCTACATTCTTGGGGCACACAAATCAAGTGGTTTTATTCCAAATGTAAATCATTCTGGTGTTAAATAACACAGATAATCCCAAATAAGGCTCCCCTTTTTGAAAAGTCATTTCTATGACTCTGCAGACATGATTTATTTGTACTACTTTCTCTGCCCTAGAGGACAACATTGATAAAAAAGAGACACAACTTACAACACATGCTTTTTCGACTAAGAACTAACATGTGGAAATTGCTAATTAAAAAGAGAAAGGCTTGGGCTATTTGCTTTTCAGTGTACCACAAAATATTAAAATACCTCAACACCCACATACAAACAAGAAAATTGTAAGCAGGTTAATCCCAAAAGTGTTGGTGCGTCTGCCTTTACATGCACATGAACTTTAATGCCATACCATTTGTAATCTGTAGGTTTAACCCTCATGCATGTTTGATTTCTGTGTACAGCCTGTACGGTGCAGGTCATATTGACCCTAATTGGATTCAACACAATTTTCCAAAAACCACACAACGAAAAACAAAGAATCAGGTACAAACATGAAACTTTTAATATCAACAATTATCAAACATTACAACTTATATCTAAATTTATATCATGAACATGTTTTTAAACACTTTTTTGACAAAATATGAAAAAACAGCGCATTCTTTATTTTTAACATTTATGCTCAAAATATCATAACTGACCAATTGAATATTACTGTATAATGAAATTGTTTACTTTTGCTAAGTTGTCAGCATGTTCATAAATGAGGAAGACAAAATGTCAAGAAAAACAACAGGTTGAATAGCATTTCAGATAGATTGAAATGGCTCATTTTTACCATCTGTAGCCGACAAAATATTTTTCTGTATTGAAATACCGGTAAGTGGGAAAATGTTATTTTTTTTAGCTTCATAGGGTAGTAAAAAAAACAAAGTAACGAATAACCCCAAGAAATTGTATTATTTTGGGTCTGTACAGTAAAACATTAAAATGAGTCAAATTGACCCGCGAACATAACAGTAATTTACTGTGTATAAGTCAAAACACATCAGTGTTGAAGCATGCGCTAACCCCGCTCTGATCTTACGTGGCCTACCACTTCACGTCATTGCTGAGGCTTTGTCCACACAAACACAGGTATGTTAAATTTCCGTTCGTCCACACGCAAACGCAGAACCTGGTCACTGAAACCTAACTTTTTCCCAGACTTCTGATTGGCCAACATGGCTTTACGGTTAGGGTTATATCGCCACCTGTTGGTTGACAGCGCTTCATAGCGTGTTTTTGCGTGGACGAAAACTGAGGAAAAATGGTTTATAAAAATACCAGTGTGTGGACTAGGCCCGAGTTTGTTGTTCCTAATTGCTTCCACTTTGTTATAATACCACTAACAATTGACTGCGGAATATTTAGTAGTGAGGAAATTTCACAAATGGACTTATTGCACAGGTGGCAACTCATCAAGGTACCACGCTTGAATTCACTGAGCTCCTGAGAGCGACCCATTCTTTCACAGATGTTTGTAGAGGCAGTCAACGTGCCTAGGTGCTTGATTTTATACAACTGTGGCCATGGAAGTGAGTGGAACACCTGAAGTGAATTATATGGAGGGTGTCCCAATAATTGTGGCAATATAGTGCAGATACACATATGCAGAATAAAGCATCTGGAAGAGAACCAAAATAAATATTAGAATCAGAGAAAATTAAACCACAGAAACATAAAAAAGTGTAACATTCACAGGTTTAGTTCTACAGAACAGCAGTCAACTCTTAAAGAAATCAAATTTGCACAGTGCCTTTTACAACGCAACTCATTACAAAGCAGAAACATAAAATGGCAAAATATGGAACAAATCAAGCTTGTAATTTTAGACAGTTAAACTCACCTCACACACCACTAGTCCTTGAATGCTGGGTAATTTACCTCCACTAGAAAGGAGAATGTAGACCCTTTATAATAGACAGGATTGAAATGATTAGCATTGCGCTTTGCATTTATGAGACTTATGAATTATACATGATCAATGAATTATACATGAATCATGATCAGTGTATTATCAATGTAAATGTCCACAAAATGAAACTCCGAAAGGCATAGATGTAAATGCCTTTCAGCAGCCATCTTGTGTGTTAATGTCTGCCCTATTTGACACCACATTCATCTGAACGGCAATGAACAGGTAACACTATAAGGCATGATTTCTCTTTACTCAGACATATTTAAAGTTTATAGCTCCATACCAGGTTTCATGCACCCCTGCTCATGTTGCTGTAGCAGCCTTTTACCGCATTGGCTGTTCACCTGAAATAATAATAGAATATGACTGTCAGCGCATGAACACAGAAGAACAGGTCGTGAATATAGCTCATTGTGAACATTGTTCTTGTCATAGCACAAGCAAGAGGAACACGTGTCCCCTCACAAATTTGGCTATTTCAAGATTTATTGTGCGCCTTAGTAGACACCACATTCATGAATGTGAAAATGAATGGGCAACACAAAGGCGCGTCTCTTCAAACAGCATATACAAGCTTGAAGGGATAGTTCACCCAAATATTTAAATTATGTCATCATTTACTCACCCTCATGTTGTTCTAAACCTGTAAGAGTTTATTTTTCTTCCATACAATTAAGTCAATAGGGCCCATTAACCTTCTTCAAAATATATTTTGTGTTCAGCAGAAGAAAGAAATTCATACAGGTTTGGTACAACTTGAGGGTGAGTAAATGACAGAATTTTCATTTTTGGGAGAACTATCCCTTTACATTTTTTTTTTTTTTACAGTAAATATTTAAAATCTGCTGTAATTTAACTACTTGCATTGAGCAATCTAAAATACCACTTTACATGAAATGTAAATCCACACCTGGAGTTCAAAAGCAGTTGCTCCTGACCCTCATGGTGTCAACATGTGACCGTTTCCCACGTGTTTCAACGTAATGCTGAAAAAAAGACACAAAGAACAAACAATTAAATATAAATTGCATAAACGACCACAATGAAACAACGAGGGCAAAACGAATCACACTCCAATGACGAGATACATATTTTAACTGAATGGTTACAACTGGTCAAGATCCACCGAGAAACCCTTTTTAAATGTAACAGACAGATTTGTTTCCACATCTCAACTGAGAAGTAACTAAAATAAACGGAGTATTTGAAGAACAACGACTGTGCGACAAACAATCAACAGGCTAACTTATTCCACATAATAAAACCTCGCTTTTCATAATCGTACTAAAGTAAACATTTACTATAAAACCTGTCCGTATACAAATAACATCTACGACTTACCCACATTCATCAAACTTGCAACGAAACAGCCACTTTGAGAGCGCATGATGACACGTTTTCACTTGATCATCTCCACGTGGACACTCAACCAGAAAAGACCTTCGGAAGGAAGGACCCAGTGTAGGAGACTATGAAAGTGCCTGAGTGAAATTACTTAAACTTGTTTCCTCAGACCTTTGACAACCTACACAAAAGTTCAAAGTTGGACACACCTACTCATAGATCCGTATTACTATTTTCGACATCTTAAAAATAATACAATTGTCTAGATTACAGCTCTACACATTGTTGACTCTCTCAAACAAATGGTCCCTGTTTAACAAATTTTATATATATATATATATACATGTCGCACTGCATAAAATAATACATTTTGAGAAATGTATGTTTTGGTTGTGAAGAGTCATACAAGTGGAACGACAAGAGGAGTAAATTATGACATTATTAAAAAAATGTTCCTTTAAGTCAAAATGGAAAAGCATTATATAAAGTTACCAAGAAAATCTAGTACTTTGGTGAACTGGGTTTTCTGAGAGTTGAGGGGTGGGAGGTCCAAACCCTGCTTTAGGTCAAAGAAGAGAATAAGTTAAATGATATAAAGTATGTGCAGTTTTACCAGTAAAGTATTTATTTAACCAAATTAACGCGTCATGCATTTGTAATAATAACACTGCATGGCAAATCTTCAAACTTGCGGTGACGATGGTGGGACTTTTATTTTAAAATCATCATGATTTTTGCTGCCATCTTGGAGCTGAATAAAGTTGATCTCAGTCTCTTTTGTGGTTTCTGTCAAATCGCAAGGTCTGAGATCACTAAACAGACATTTAAACCGATACTTCCGACTCCTGACAGACTTCGACCTGAGGAAACACATTAACCTAACCCTTCAAGCACCCGTTTAACCCCATCTGAGCTCATAACGGCATTAAAGCACAAGGGTAAGCAGCTAATGCGTCTTCATGTCTGTATATGTGTCCTAAAGATAGTCAACAAGAACCAGCTAGTGTTTCGAGCTGATTGACATACGTGTCGTGTCGTCTCACCAGCTCAAGGCATGGTATTTATCTATTATATTTTATATATATATTTGTATCTAACGTTATATCTATTACATCTAAGTTAGCTCTCTATTGAAATAGTTAAACTGCTGTCACTTTTAGAGACACTCCCACTGTTAATTCACTCTGTATCATAGACCCACCTCCCATATTTTGTTATATTTATGTCAGAGCTCCTAAACTTGAAATCCAGAAACTTGCTACGTTTTATTTGGTAGGAATGTGGAGGATTATTACGGTTGCCCTTGTCTCTGAACTGATTACTAATGTTACACCTTCAATACATAGTATACATCCTTGTGCAGTTGGGATTGTACAGGTCAGATGAGACTGAAATAGAGGGATTGTGTCTGTAATGTATTATAGCCTACGGGACTGTCATCTCCTTGTCGTCCTAAATGAAAGTGTGGGCTTTGAAATATGATCCTGCCTTAGTTTAGTTTGTTTATCAGTGCCAGATCTCTAAGCAGTGTCATATATATAGTTGATCTGTCTGTCAGTTATGATTGTGCCACAATGGATGTAATGTTGTGTCCGGGCCACATTCCTCTTCTTTTGCTTCATTCACTCATGCATTCACCCAGATAAGACTCAAGGCTCTGTGTTTAGATAAAGGAATGATTGGAATGAGGAAGGATTCAGCCAAGGTTTCCACGGGCTCTTTCTGGACATTACAAACAAGTTGCTGATGACCCTTTTTTATTCTCAGTTTATGTTTTAATATAATATATTGAATAATATAAAAAACATATTATGTTTTTTCCCCATTCATGATGTAATTATGTGAAGTTGGCATGAAATTAAAATTAACTAGTTTAATTTAATTTAATTTAATTCGTTTATTTGTCAGGGACAATGTACAAAATACATTAATCTTGCGAGAAGATGTTTTGTACCAGAGTTAGCTAATGCTATTTTCCATCTGCAGTCCCCGGGCAGGTGCACACAATATTAAAACATTACATTGCAACTAACTGTCAGTAGCACTAACAAATACATGCAATATTAGTTAAACAATGATCATTTAAAACTTGATGTTTAAATGAAAAACTAACCAAAAAAACATCACAGCCTAAAATATGTACAACATAATAAAATAAAAAAAACAATTACTTCAATATTACATTTGTATACTTTAAGTGTGCTGATGCTGACACAGCTGGTTATCGAGGATGTATTTCTTTAAGTTTCGAGAGAAATTATTGAGATCTACAGACAACTTTAGACTGTCTGGAAGTTGATTCCATGGTTTAATGGTTTTAAAAGAGAAGGCTTTCTGTGCAAAGGCAAAGTTTCTACATGCATTTTATTTACCTTATTGTTAACAATTAATCCACGCATATGTTAAATTTCTTCTTCTTTTTTGGACCTTGTAAAAATGTCATAAATCCTCAGATTAAACAACAGACTTCCCTCTGGTGATCAGGATTGTCAGGTCTGCGTAACAAAACTAGCCCAAGTAGCCAATGTAGCCCAGTGACCATATCGCAAGTATATCTCAAAATATGCAATTTCCGTACCTATTTTACAGTCACTTTTAGGCGAATTGAAAACCACTATAATCATAGTGATCATAGTGACAGCTCAAAAGCTGCCTAAATATGGCCCTCCTTCACAAAACATCCAGCACATTTTTATCATTGGTAGAATATAAAATATTTCAAAGTGGTGCTGTCACGGTTCCTCGATTAAATTCGAGTACTCCATTTAAAAAAATCCTCTGGGACTTTAAAAGTGTCGATTAATTTGTAAAATACCAGAAGTGGTGCATTCTACGGACCTATTACCTATTAGACCGAAGGCTGCGTGTGTGTGTGTGATATATTAAAACCATTTACAAAGGCTGTGATTCAATGAAATAAATAAATGGGGGTTTCAGAGGGTGCGCTTTGATGATTTACAGGTTACGTGTTTCTTCCAGCGTCTCAGAGCAGTTCACAGTAAATGCTGAGCCACACAAACTCGGTTTGTCTGGGTTTCCAATAGCGTGCATTTGGAACGCATATAAATTCTGACGCCCTATGTATTTTATAGCGAAGTGTTGCACTGTTAACATTTAGAGTGATGTGACGTGACGTGAAGGCCAAGTATGGGAACCCAAACCCATATTCGGGAATTTGTCCTCTCTGCCCAGTCACTAATCCAAGTTGGTGCACACACATTAGGAGTAGTGAACACACACACACACACACACACACACACACACACACACACACACCCGGAGCAGTGGGCAGCCCATGGAGCGATTGGCCTTGCTCAAGGGCACCTCAGTCGTGGGTATTGAGGGTGGAAGAGAGAGTTGTTCATTCCCACCTACATTTTCCTGCCGGTATTGAGAATCAAACCCGCAACCTTTGGGTTACAAGTCTGACTCACAGGGGAAAAGTACTGCAACAAAAGAATCTCATTGCCAATGTGTTTCAGTTATGACAAAAAACATTCTTTCAGTACACAGTAATTTTATTTTAAGTCTAAATAAAATGTAAATGCTGAAAACTATTACAAATTCAAAAAGATCAGAGCAAAACTGTCATAATGTAAAAATACTTCAAGTTTTTCTATGTAGTACATTACTAAGAGTGGCGGTAGATCCACTCAGGAAATGATTTACTTTTAAAATAGGCCTTATTTTCTTCATACAGTATGTAATTTCTCATTTCATCTAAAAATATTGGACTAGGACATGATTTTGGCCGGTTTAATTTGATTTACCCCTTTAGCCTGTCCTGTGAAGATCAGAAAGACATCTGGACACTTATCTTCAACATGGCCAAATAGTTTGCACCACAGCCAACTTTCCTGACACATATTTAATCTTTCCTGCAGCTCTGTGCTATGAAATACTCTTTCCAAACATCTGGGCTGGGGTTATACTGTATCTGTATTTTTCTTGTGTCACAAGGAACTTCCCAGATTGAATGCAACTAAATGCCTTTTTAATTGTGATCATCATTCCTGTTGTTTTCTCCATAACGTTTCACAGAGCCTGAATGGAGGCCCACGGTTCAGCACGGTTGTCCAGGAAGAGAAAGAGAGAAGGTTCAAATGGAGAGGCAGAGGAGGGCGAGAAACCCCTGAAGTTAAAACGATGCACAGTGGTGAGTGAGATAACGGTGTAAAGCGTGTGTACAGATGAGAGATGGTATTGAGACCAACGGCTGTGGTGCTTGTCTCCCCTCAGGGCCTGAAATACCCGGCTCCGTATGCAGATCAGCTCGAGTCAATGGAAGAAAAGCCATATCAGCGCGTCACCATGGAGGAAGCTCGCAGAGGCACTCCACGTAAGATATCTGCCCTCTGTAGTGAACTCCTCCCACACACACATTCAGACGTACACGTGTCAGGTGTTACTTCCATTCATTGACTGGATGACTGTATTTCGGCTGATTCACTGGCCATAATGTGTTTCATCATTTTAACATTGAAATTAAAGCATCTTTCGGTATCAACACTTGCATTTCTTTAACAAAAACAGAAAAGCTAAAAAAACAAACATTTTACAGACCCACATTGACAATATTATTGGCACCCCTGATTTAATATTTGCTACTACAACCTTTAGACGACATAACTGTAATGAAGTGCCCGTTTTAAAAAGTTATTGACATTCCTTCACCTCTCTAATGGCCTTTTGGCCCACTTTTCTGCTTCCATATGTTGCTTTCAGACATAGCTATTATTATTCAGTAGGATACAGATCTGGACATGTTACTGGAGAATAGTGTAGGGTTTTGTTATCCAGGTTTTTGTATGCATCATTGTTTCATGTTTCATCATTCTGACACTGGGTCAAACAACCCAATTATTATTATTGCAAATCTATGCTGGTTTAAAAAAAAAGTTTACATAAATATGCCAATATCGGCCTGCAACCAATGTGATGCCAATATTAATATATACCAATATGTGATCACTGAAAGAAATCCAAATGTGGATACCAAAAGATATTTTAAAATCAACTTTTTGGAAGAAATGTCTATACTTTAAAATACACCACAGTTCAAAAGTTTGTCTCTTGTGCCCATGATTTGCATTTATTTTATATGATAAAAAAACCCCCCCGAATATTATGAAATGTAAATATTTTGTTTTGGGAAATATTTTAAAATATAATTTATTCCTGTGATGCAAAGCTGAATTTTCATCATCATTACTCCAGTCTTCAGTGTCACATGATCCTTCAGAAATCATTCTAATATGATAATTTGCTGCTCAAGAAACATTTCTTATTATTATCAATGGTAAAAACAGTTGTGCTGTTTAATATTTTTGGAAACTGTGATTTTTTTTTTTTTTTTGTGATTCTTTGATAAATAGAAAGTTCAAAAGCATGTATTTGAAATAGAAATCGTTTGTAACATTATACATTTATTTACTGTCACTTTCAATCGATTTAATACATTCTTCCTTGCTGAATAAAAGTGTTAATTTAGTTTTTTTAAAATCCTTCTCCACATTTTTGAATGCTATTGTATTTAAAACATTTCATAAAATTCTAAAGCACAGTCTTCTTCTCGTTTAACCTTTAGACTACTGGCATGTGAGGTCATGTGTGTCTAAATTAAGTAGTTCCCTTGATACCATGAAAGCTAATGTTCTCCTTTTTGTTTTTAGCCGACAGGCCTGTGCGTGTGTACGCTGATGGCATCTTCGACATGTTCCACTCAGGACATGCACGTGCTCTCATGCAGGCTAAATGCCTTTTTCCAAACACTCACCTTATTGTAGGCGGTAAGTTATCCTGGCATTCAGTGTTTGGAGTGTTTATCATTCTGTTCATTTAGCACAGAGTCCGTCTTAATGTCAGTGCTGTATTTAGCGCCTCTCTTTCCTCTCTGCAGTGTGTAGTGATGACCTCACACACGAGTTAAAGGGCTTCACCGTCATGAATGAGGATGAACGCTATGACGCGATTAGTCACTGTCGCTATGTGGACGAGGTGGTCCGGAACGCTCCGTGGACTCTCACGCCCGAGTTCCTCACCAAGCATCGGGTAAGACGAGAGAGAACTGAACTGTGGTGTAATATGACACTCAAAGCAATGTTATATACGTCCATATGTTCTGTAGTGTTGTGTTGGAGGATGAAAGTAAAATTTATTTGTTCCCTTATTTTAATTAAAGACTGTGTCTTTTGATACCTCAGATTGACTTCGTGGCACATGACGATATCCCATATTGCTCAGCTGACAGTGATGATGTTTACAAGCATATCAAAGAAGCAGGTAATTATAGCAGTCTCAGAAACTGCTATGGAAGCTTGTTTCTGCCACTGGATAAAAAATAAAAAAGGTAATTTTGACTTCTCGCAATTCTGACTTTTTTCCTCACAATTGCGTGATATGAACTCGCAGTTGCAAAAAAAAGTCTGAATTGTGAGGGGAAAAGTTGAGCTGAGGTAAAACGTCATAATTGCGAAGAAAAAAAGTCATAATTGAGAGATATAAATGTGCAATTGCTGGGAAAAAAATTCTGAATTGCTAGGGGGGAAAAAGTCATAATTGCGAGAAATAAAGTCATAATTGCGAGAAATAAAGTTATCTTATTTTTTACAAGATAAAAAAGTCTGAATTGTGAGGGCAAAAAAAAGTCAGAATGGCGCAATTGTGCGTTTACATCTGGTAATTCTTCTTAGTCAGAAATGCGAGGGAAAATTCGATATAAAAAGTCACAATCATGTTTAAAAAAAAAAAAAAAAAAAGTCCATGGCTGGAACATCCTACCATACCTTTATGTGTTTTGATTTAGAAATCAATCTCTGTGTCTAAAATGTCAGAGTATGAATTATAACCACTATAGAACTTAACAAGGCCTTTTAGCTTCTATCCAAAGCAACATACAATAGCATTTTTATCTTTAAAACAGTTTCTTTTTATCTTGGGCTTCCACAGGAATGTTTGCACCAACCCAACGAACAGAGGGCATTTCCACCTCTGACATCATCACACGCATCGTTCGAGATTATGATGTGTACGTCAGACGGAATCTACAACGCGGCTACACCGCGAAAGAGCTGAACGTCAGCTTCATCAATGTGAGCGCTCCTTCGTCATATGTGTTTGTTTACTGGTTGAGCTTAATCTCAAGATCAGGACTAGATGCCAGAAATTTTAAATTGAATTTTTTATCCATACAATGGAAGTCAATGGGGTCCAATATTATTTGGACCACGGCCTTCTTAAATATATTTTCTTATATCTTTGTGTTTCGCAGAAGAAAGAATAAATTATGACAGAAATCAAATTTTTGGGTGAACTATCCATTTGAAGCATTGACTCGCGCCCTTTCTTTCAACTCTCAACTTTTTATTTACAGAAACTAGGAGTGGCAATATATTCAAATAGTTAAGAAATTGTAAATGATTCTATTCCATAATTCGAATTGTGCGTCAACTCAGGAAAAGAAGTACAACCTTCAGGAGCGCGTGGACAAGGTGAAGAAGAAAGTGAAGGACGTGGAGGAGAAGAGTAAAGAGTTTGTGCAGAAGGTGGAGGAGAAAAGCATCGACCTGATCCAGAAATGGGAAGAGAAGTCCCGCGAGTTCATCGGCAACTTCCTGCAGATGTTTGGACCGGAGGGAGCGTTGGTGAGTATCTCTTTAAAAATATAGTGAGTTTCTGAGTTGGAACGCTCTACACGGACTGCAAGCCACTCAAAATACCACTACTGACATAATGCACACGAGGGACACGACTTTGAGTTGTCAGCATGTTGTTATGCTCATGCTGCAATATTCTTTGAAGCATTTTAGGTAGTGTATTTTTAATTCTAAATATTGCTGCAAGTGGCAATTATCGGTGTCCAAGCACCAATAGCTTATGCAGATATTAGCGATTTCATTGCACAGCATCTCAAATGTTGGTTTGGTCATCCTGAAATGCATGACCCATAGTCTGTCATCAGAATGGTTTGGTATAAGGACCTTTCAGAAGTGTCTTCCATTATTGCGTTCCCAAACAACAGCATCTAAACATAAGATAACATGACAGTGTTTATTGAGTTTTCGGCAAAAAGAAGCCACAGTGGCTTCCGATTGCAGCAACTTCCATTTTTATTACAGATATTTAGTGCCAGAAAGTGACAGATTTGTTCTCTTGAACACATGGAATAGAAACGCTGCTTGCTTTATTTGCAAATGGTTTATGCAATTTCCAATTTTGTGCATACCGGTAAGTTAAATATGCCACTTTAGATGGAAACATATCTAGTCTTGAATCTCCACTCATAATCTAACTTAGGTTTGATAAGACATCTTAGGAAAAAAACAAAACTCACAACGCAACCAAACAACTGTTGTCAAAAGTTGTTTTGTTTTGTCAAACAAACTGATGTTTTCTTAATTTGCCGGTGTTTTTTCTATTTGCAGCGCGCTGAGCTCTCTCGGCCACCGTAGATCAGACCTAAAAGGATTTATTTTCCTGTGGCTCCCTCTTTCTCTCAAAATTTGGTACACAACCTAGTGTAAATTCACACTACGTATGAATTTGTAAATTTTCGTTACAGTCAACCATTGATTTGATGTTACTAGCTAGAATTCACACTCAAAATTCCCCCATACAGTATATCCAGATTGTCCTGGATTATGAAAACCCTGGTTCTTAGATTAAAAACAGCTGTGTTAAACGAACTAATTAAAATATGATTTCACGATCTTTAGCGGTTTGAGCTTATTTTATCCGGTCAGTTTTATGTTATTTTATATATTTTAAGTCATCTTGCGGTCCCCTGGTTGAGAGTGACTGTTTAAACTCATGAATAGATGAACGGAGAAGCCATCATGGTCTCCGTTGGGATCAGTTTCATCCCAAATATCCATGACTCAACTCAAGGTCTCTTACTGGCTATGTGTTGGTCTTCCTCTCTAACAGAAGCACATGCTGAAGGAAGGGAAAGGTCGAATGCTTCAGGCCATCAGTCCGAGGCAGAGTCCCAGCAGCAGTCCCACACGCGAGCGTTCCCCTTCTCCAACCTTCCGTCTGCCCTTCTTCAACAAGACCTCCCCGTCCTCCTCACCCTCCTCGCATCACAGCAGCGCCCTGTCCGGCTACACCTACGCCGCCCGCAAACAGGCCATCAGCGAAGACGAGGAGGACGACGAAGATTAGATTGCCACAGTACACCACGCATCTGTCTTCCAAGACTGGCTATCGAACCTCAGAAACGAAGCAATCCTTATACAATCCATCAGTTTCGCACACGGTATTATTAACAGAAATGAAGGTTTAAAACGGAGCGAAGTGTAGAACGTAGTGACTGTTGGGTCAGTTCAAACTTGTGGAGGTTTTAAACATCGCTGTCAGCGATGGGATGCGAGTATTCAGACTTCAGGGTCTCGTTTTGAATCACGCGGGATTGTTTTAGAATGAGTGCACATGGTATTAATGCGTTTCAGTTTTAATTATTTTAATGTTCGTATCATAATATATAAATGTTAGACATCTCATAGGGTCACGCGTCCCTTGGAATGGATGAGATTGGGTTGTAACGTCGAAAACACGGCAACTCTTTCCACAAGGAACTGTAAGATAAATTCAATCATCTATACAAAAGAGCTTAAAAATTATACAAATTGTTATTTGTCCATATCGCAAGGCGCATAATCAGTGTTGTCATGGTTAATAGTTCTAAAAATGTGTTGAATAGCTAAAATACGCCAATATTACCAAGGCACCTCAAGCATGACTGTTGGGAAAGTGAGGTAGTAACTGTACCATCAATGCATAAAGACGCATGACATGATCGAATCGGTCTCCCTATGCTCCGCTCATTTACTTGAATTTGGTGTCATGCTTTAGTACAGGTCATGATTACAATTTTAAACACCAATTAAAAAATGTATGCTTTACATTGAAAAACAAATTCTATAATTTAGTCACCACCGCACAATGCCGTTTATCTTTCACTGTGATTGTTCTCATAGAGCGTGTCCTAAGGCTAAAGGGCTTGTTTTCTACGTTCAGTTTAGATGAGATTTGGACTTGATAATTGTCTAATTAAGTTCTGCAAGTGACACCAACTGAGCTGTCGATAATGAATTAATTGTTAATAAATGAAACCACTATAAAAAAGGAATATTCTGGGTTAAATACAACCTAAACTCAACAGTTGCTGTCCGGTATGATAGAAAATAATTTTGCTTTGGTATTTAAAAAACAAGAGTTACACACAATGGAAGGCTATAAAGCAATTATTGGTTTGTGTAATTGTCAGTTTTTACGGAGTCCTACACGTGACATGACAAACATATATATATATATATATATATATAACGTGGCCACGAATTAAGAAATCGTTCTCTTCTCATTTCAGTAAATTGTGACGACGTTGAATTAATTCCCTCGTTTTGATTTAACTGAAACAAGGAAACGAATTATTACAACATGCCATGATTTAATAAGTCGAAGGAACAAATTAGTAAAACGTGATGACGTATGAAGTCGTTCGAATTAATTAATTCCTGCCACGATAAATACATAATTTTCCCCGCATGACATGTGCCGACTTTTCTTTTTCTTTCTTTTTTAACCAGTTGAGGGACAAAATGTTCTTTGGTTAATGACAGTATGACATCTTGCGTTTAACTTGTATTTAACCCTTAACATTCAATTTGAATAGCTGTCAACGTTTTTTTTTGTGTGTAGGTCTATGGATATGCAATGGTCAGCTTTAGACTGTATGTTTAAATTGAGATTGTACCACTAGTGATAATGTTTTTTTTGTTGTCGTCTCGTTTCATTATTTGACTAGAGGCAGAGGGCTTATCTAACTGCTGTCCAGACTTGCACTGATTTCAGAATTCAATTATTTTTCTTCAAATAGTTGATGCTTCACTTTCATGGTAATGTCTGTTTTCAAGCCTCTGATTTTCCCTTTGCACAAATTAAATGAATCTAGGAGATAATTATTTTATTAACTTTGCCTTCCCTTATCCTGTCAGCTTTTGATTGTACAGGATGACAGCAG
This sequence comes from Phoxinus phoxinus, assembly GCF_949152265.1. Classification (NCBI taxonomy): domain Eukaryota; kingdom Metazoa; phylum Chordata; class Actinopteri; order Cypriniformes; family Leuciscidae; genus Phoxinus; species Phoxinus phoxinus. The sequence continues at coordinate 19,157,278 of NC_136880.1, read as the reverse complement.
AGACAGGAAGACAAATAAATGGTGTCTAATGTAAAAGTGTTTTTTTTTTTTTCTGCCACCTATTTACTTGTGCAGTGTTGCTCATGATACAACTATGAAATATATAGACATGCGATTTACCGGTATGCTGAATTGAAGAAAAATGAAACTGCAAATAAACACACGACACAATGCTTTTTTTTCTCCATTATATATTTATACTGAACTAAACAGTCACAGAGAGAGAGATAGATAAGATACTGAGATTATGACCAATGGGAGTATAACCAACGACAACAGCGAAACAGGAAGCTGGGTTTTGAAAGACGGACATTAACTGCACAGGCTTTAAAGTACACCACTCACTGCTCTCCACTGGATCTGGTCATTACAGCACTCGTACAAACACATACAGGTAACTACGTTTCACATTTTGCATATTTTTGTAATTAGCCTTTTTTTTTTATTCATCCACAAATCTTGAGGAGAGGGAAGGAGGGAAACATAGTATATTTATAGGACAGTAAAAGCTGGTCCCTCTGCTAAGCAGCTCATTAGCAACGCGTCTCGTAGATTCCGCTGCGTCCAATGTATCGCACCCATTTGATCACATCGTGGTCACTGTAGTTCAGTTTCGACTCGAACACCTTCAGGTAACGCACCTTCAAACCCGAGGGTGCAAACGGAACCTGGGACAGGAAAATAACAGATGAAACAAAAGAAATGTGTGCCAAGTTGTTGACAATTGGATACATCAGACAAACTGAAAGATAAATATATGAAAATATAAAAAAGTAGCTAGTTTTAACATCTAATGTTTGTACCTACCTCCCCCCAAAAAGTGACTGATATTCAAATATTAATTAAAGGTATTGCGGAGGATCTTTCCTACTTTTAGAAAAGACCCGCCCTCTCCAATTTCTATTTGCTCCCGACCGAGAGGGAACGCCTACTAGCAGTGATTTTAAATCGATTTCTCCAAATAGCATGACAAACTTTACCTGTCTAGTAGAATCTTCGCGACTGCGGCATCAGTGGGAAGCCCAACATGTGCTTTTAGCGCACGCCAGCGTGTGAACGGCCTTACGTAAACATATCACCAGAATGATTGACACTTAGGTGGACCAATAGTATACACTACCCACCCGGAAGAAGAAAATCCTCCGCTATACCTTTAATTTAACAGTTATTGAGCTTACAATTAAAAACACTTTAAAGCATGTATTAATTTTAGTTCATGTTAATTTCAACATTTCCTAACACGTTTAAATCAAAAGTTGTATCTGTAAATATTTAATTGACCTGAGCTAGCATGAACTTTTTTATTAACAAAAATTCATAAATGCTGTAAATTAATTTATCGTTGTTAATGTTAGTTAATGCATCAACTAAATGGAACCTTATTGTAGTGTTGCCATATTTGTATTTATTTATTTATTTCTTTATTAGAATAAGTAGGTAAATAGTTTTTTTTATTAATGTTTATAGCTAAATTAAAACAAAAACAAGGTTTTAAAACTGCATCCAAACATGTCCAAATTTTTGTTATATTTTAAAAAAGCACTGCAAACCTGATAAAAATATTCAAAAATCCTTTCTGAATTTCATTCAACCCTGTAACTCAGCTTATTGACCAAAAAAACAAGCTATTTTTATTTATGAGACTTACAAGTTAGAAAATAGATTTTTTTTTAGTTTATAGATTTTTTTTTTAAACAACATCTATATTTATTGCTAAATTAAGTCAGGATTCTAATTTGTATCAAACGTCCGAATTTTAGATACTTTTAAGAGATATTTTATAAAAAGCACAGTGAACCTTGTACAAAATAAAAACATTTTCTGAAAGAACCTCTTTCACTGACCACCGAAAACAAAACCGATTGAAACTCCACTTAATTCAACGCTCACCTCAAAGTTCATGGAAATGGGTGGACGGGCCCACTTCTTCTTATCATTAGTGGGCAGCAGCTCAATCTCAGCACTGATCTGAGACTCCTTCATTCCTGCCATGCGTTTGATCCTGAGCAGAGAGACAGACGGGATGACATGAGTATATACACACAAACACCGAATGCAGAGAAACGTGAAGACGCGGACACTCACTTCCACACGATGGCGTTCTCGCTGGCCTTGTATTTGGCTTTTCCTTTCATGCAGATCACCTGCACTCCACTAGTGTTCAGAGGTGTTGGAATGCGCACCTGTTCAAAACATTCACCACACACACATCACCTGACAAACTCTTTTACAAACAACCTGAAATGTTCTATCTTAAGCGTGTGAAAATGCAATGTTAAGTCTCTACATTCGCTTTTAGCTCACCTCTATTTTCTGTGCCAGGAGTGAGGGCTTGAAATTAGATTTGATGACAACTTTGACCTCCAGCTTTGTGCGTCCAACCTCTCGGACCAGTGGAATGACCCGGAAGGGCAGAATGATGTCCTTAGTGGTGCGATACCTGCACACACAGATCGAGGATGTGTTAAGACAGAATCAGACTCTCGGTGTGAAGACAGACTGAAGCTGAACTAACCTCATGAGCTCATATTCCCCATCAGGAGGGATGAAGCTGATGCTGCGCTCAGAGTCGAACTTGCTGAGACGCACACACTGATGGAAAGTGCAGTCGTCGATGGCTATGGACTGCTTCCCACTGCTGGAGAAACCAAGTTTGATATAAAACATAATTAAGATATTTGGCAAAAGGAGCAAATACTAGAGCAGGGGCGTCCAATCCTGCTCATGGAGGGCCACTGTCCCACAGTTTAGCTCCAACTTGCCTCAACACACCTGCCTGGAAGTGTCCAGTATGCCCAGGAAGCCCTCGGCTGTGTTCGAAATCGCCCCTACACACTCATTCACTAAACACTTGTCCACTTGAAGGAGTGAATGGAAACGAGTGAGTGAATTCGGACACTGGAAGGGCTGCCGCTTTTGTATAGTTTTTGCTTGCTGTTTAATAACCATTTGAAATTATGGCAGCTCCAGAAGTTATGAAAAGATTTATCCTGAACTCTGTCAAGGAAACTAGCATGTATAAACCTTATTTAATAATCATTTTATCCCTCTATGATATTACGCTGTAGCGGGGTTTGGAAAATGGATTGATTAAGCTGCAGGCGCCATCTTCTGGCAAGACGCAGGAATTCATTCAGCATCACCCTCAGTGTATTACTTGATTAGCTGGTGAGATCAAGTGTTTAATTGGGGTTGGAGGTAAACTCTGCAGGACACTGGCCCTCCAGGAGTGAGTAGACACTGCTCTACTAGAATAAACTGTACATAAAATTAAATTATCACTGACAAAATATAAATAAAAATCACTGCTAAAAATGTCCTACTTCTAAAAACTAGGGATGCACTAAAAGTTAATTTAATGTTTCATACTATTACTGTTTTTTCTGATTTTGATTATCAAATAAATGCATTCTTGGTGAGCATAAGAGAAAGAGACTTCTTAAAAATAACCTGCATTTTGCTTTGTTTTGAAATAGTTTTTTAGAATTTAGATGTAAAAATAGTTATGATGGTAAGATTAGTTATCTTAAAGTAATCTTAATTATCAAAACATTTCTTCTGTAACCTGGCATTGAAAAAGAGTAGCGAGATTGAATTGAACAATGTAACTGAATTTAACATTATTGGCCAAATTAGACTGAAACGATAATTAAAAAAATGCTAATATATTAACTAGTATATTACGCATCCCTAGTAAAAACTAAATAAAATAAATAAAACTAGTAATAAGACACTCAGTTGTTCTGTAGATTAACACCACAACTAACATAAAACTGAACACAGAAATGTAAAGATACAATTACCTTCCCCCTAACTCACTTTGGGAGCACAGAGAAAGAGAGACGCAACAAAAACAGACAGCTTCAAAAATCAAAATAAACCACACACTTTACGATTAAACATGTTTTAAAAATTCTGGATTGAGAAACTAAATCCAGACAATGAAACGAACAAAATTTTCAAAGCAAACAAAGAGAGGAGACAGACGAGCAGAACGACTGCATGAAATTGAAGCACTTTGAAACCTTTTCCCAGCAGCCTCATCAGTAGTTCCTCCCTTCCCCTGTTTGTCAATGACGATTTTGTCATTCATGCCAAACTTGCATTCAGGCATTCCACTCAGGTAGCTCTTCATCACCACACGACCGGAGACGTGAGCGCTCAGGACTTGACCTGTCAGGGTGACACACAGTAGCATGTGAATGGTTTGACACTAAGGCCTCGTTACACTGCTGGCATTTTAAAATCGTGGCGCTCCCATTGAAAACAATTGGAAAAATACGCTAGCGTCTGAAAGAAATGCTTTGGTGGACACATGGCCTAATAACTGAAGCACACAGTCATGAGACCTCCGTTAATGCGGTCTTACCCTGAGGAGACATGAGCAGGTTGACACTCTCCAGCACATCCAGGAAGAGCTCGTTGCGACGGTACTTGATGCCTTCACGACGCCAACCGATCTGACCAGTCACCTGGCTGGTGATCTGAGACTGCTCCTCCTTAGTCTGAGGACAATAATGCACCACCAAAGACAGTTAGGAAGGTCACAGACTATTTCAAAATGTGGTTTAAATACGTTTAGGGGCCACTAGCATGTAATGTAATCTGAGAAAAACTTAATATATATATATATATAAAAAAAAAATTAAAAAAAAAAAGTGTACACATACCTGATGCTGCAGTCAGACACGTCCAGAAAAGCAAGGGGGGAAAAGAGAAACGGTTTATATTAGAATCTGCATAGATAACATGAACAGGGCTAAAAACCAGGGCCCACGACCAGTGTCTTTCAGGACAAGTTGATGGAACGGTCACTTGCTCAACTGAGCTAGTTTAGCAACAATGGAAGTAAGCTTTTTCTGTGTTTATTAGCGGCTGTAGGTAAATATAACTAGAAAAATAAAGCGCAGTAAATGGTAAAACTATTTTCACTACAAACCAGTGCGTTTATAATTACAACGATACATAAAAATAATATGATGAGAAATACCCGTTTGAAATAACTCCATATGCTGTTTTGTACACCTAAAAATAATGAAGCAAACGACACTGGAAGTGTACAAGTTACAACAAATTGTTGTAGTACTGCAAGATGGCGCCACCCTTGCTACAAACGAGATAACAAAACATCCTTTTTTTTTTTTAATGGCATCACTTATTATATAATTTTTTACGAAATGACTGACTGCTTCATTTTCACTTTCAAGTTACAAATGGCCACACCCACTTCTACATTAAAAAAGGTGATTATGTATCATGTACAAGCATATTTACATATAGGTTGTGCTGGGGACAGTGAAAATGTTGGAAAGACAAGCAGAAATCCGAACTACCGTCCCTGACTTAGAGGACGTCCAGAAAGGGAGGTTCCCAATCTCAATTCTGGAGTCACATTGGTGTTTAAAAATAGAAATAGTGATTGGTTTATCTTTTGGCACACTCTGCTGCAGCTCAAATAATACTACAATATCTTAAGCCCCTTTTTGAACTCAACAACCGATATAAACAAACAAAATACATTTTAATTTTGATATTCTCCTTGAAAAATCATGCCACACAAATCCTACAGTAACATTATTCAATTATGCTGAATATGTATGTCATTCATATGAACATCAAAAATATGTAACTAGTAAAAGAGCCTTTTCTTGCCTGGCCTTTGATGCCCTGCTGGGTAATAAAAGTCTTCAGTGCTCCTGTCTCGGAGTTCTGTGGGTATCCAAAGTCCAGGATCTCTGCGCACACACACACACACACACACACACACACACAGACATGAATGAATCATTATTCTGGAATGAACCACTCAATGCTCCAAGAACTGTTTTAAACAGACTTTGTCTCCATTGGTTTTATTTAGGCAACCTTTTATTATTTCAGCCGGAGGACAATGTTTTCTGGGCAGCTCATGGTTTAAGATGCACCTTACCGCCAACAGTGGATGACTGCCAGGAAAGCATGCCATTTAGAGGAGGGCGAGTTTGGTTTGAGGTAATGCGGTTAACACCGGCACATGGAGGATCAGATATAACAGAGAACAGTGTCAGGAAATTACTCCCATGTTTCTGAACCAGCCTTACCATCCAGCAACTCGTAGATAAGCACGAAGTTGTTCTTGATATTCTCCTCACTGATCTTCCCAAAGTAGGCCGTCATGACGTCACACATCTTGTAGAGGAACTCGAACACCATTGCAGCGTTGACATTCTGCTTGGTGACCGCAGCCAGCCAGATGTTGGAGCGTTTGACGTGGAAGAAGCTGGTGCGGGCGATGTTGGTGACAGGAGAGCGCACCTGCTGACGGGCGTGGATCACGTTCACACGGAACGCGTCCACAGCGTTGCGCCTGTGGAGGAGGATAAGGACGTGAGGTCAAGGTAGAGATAATGGAGTTGGGCAGGAAGAGTGAGCACATGGTCACCATCTGCCTGTAAACCCTTTAAGACGAGCACTCATTTTATCTGCGAACAATGCATTAAAGACTTGACTGGATGTTCCCTGTTGACCCAAACCTTCATGAACCTCAAGATAAGTTACAAGGTCCCGTAGACAAAATGCTCTCGCCTGTCTAAAACAAACAAGTGTGAACTTCTTTTGAAGAGAACTATACAGTCCAATAAAATAAAATTTCCTTTTTGTCTTTGCGATTTCATTTCTTTTTACATTTATTCATTTAGCAGACGCTTTTATCCAAAGCGACTTACAAATGAGAATATAAGCAATTAAACTAGCAGTAGGACAACAGCATGTAAGTGCTATGACCCTTCGCAGTTCAATCTAATGCAATACATTTTTATTTTATATCTTTTTTAAATCATCTGCTGTAACTGATAAAAAAATAAAGGCCAAAATGAATGTAAGTATAAGGTTGTTTCATGTAGACCTGCACCCGACACAACAAGATGATGGCCGAGTGCGGGTGGTAGTGTGTGTTTGCGCGAGGGTTGGTGGAGAATAAAACGATTTGCGTGACTCCCGCAAAAATCGAAATATCTTAAACATCTAAAAACAAATAAACTGTTATTCATCTATTGAACAAAAGCAACAAGGACAACTAAAATAATATAAAAACAATTTACAGGCACAAGCATAGGCAGAATTTATATTGCAGCGTTGTGCAATGTAGCCAATCACAGGTGTGTGTGTGTGTGTGTGTGTGTGTGTGTGTGTGTGTGTGTTGATTTCTTGAACGCAATGGCCAATCAGATGCATTTAAGATAGAATCCCCTCACCGCTCAAAACGTCTGAGCTTTTGTTCAGTGCTAAATTCACCATGCTGGTGAATCCAATGATTATATAGCTAACAAACTAACTGTAGTAGACATTATGAAAGATTCTTTGTGAAGTCAGTTTCATTTCTAATAACGGAGCTTTGTCAGATCGCGATGAACTGAGATGTCAGCTTTTAGGGATTATTAACGGAGCGCACTTTGTGCACATTCTGGCATGCCAAACCATGCACGCAGTAGCCTACGCTTGCTTTTATGTTCAATTAACAGTGGTTTGTGAATCTTGATGCTTTGATAAATAATTTATCAGGAGCATTTATGCTGGGATGTGTAGGTTGTGGCTAGGAGACACGTAACTTGAAATGATTTCATGGACACAAAAAAAACAATTTATACTTTTATGTGGGGTTTTGCGGGGCGGGAGGGGGACAAAATATGAATGGCGCCGGCGGGAGAGGGAGAAGGTAACATATTTTTGCGGGAGTGGGACAGAATCCTGCAGGAGCTGGCGGGAACAGGACTGAAAAATCTGTCCCATGATGGACATAATTTATCAAAATATCCAACATACACAAACCCAAAAAATTACCAACATTGAGTCATCTCATGCCTGAGTGCAGTCAAAAGAAAAGGGCATTATGGTAAACCTGCTGTGGTGCAATTACATATCCTCACAATATTCGATTGACTGAAGTATGTCAGGTGACATGCTTGAAGTAGAGCTGGGCAATACATGATATACATCTATGAATATTTATAATGGTATGGATGATTAACAAACAAATGGTTATTATTACACCGTTCTACAAGATTTTCTTTTTGGTCATAAACCCAAGTTTCCCGAACACCATTTAAGAAGTATGAAGGTTTCATGCCCACTACTAGTGGCATAACTTGTGAGAATATTGTTTGAGAACATGTCAATAGTTTTTTAATTTTTTTATTTACTTTAAAAGTTTCCTTAATTTATACAAATCAGTATTTTTGAATTGTTTAATTATATCAGTTGAAAACACTAAATCAAGGTAAAATGTACAAGGAAGTCTGTTATTTTTTAATGGTTATAATATCGATAGATAGATAGATAGATAGAAAGATAGATAGATAGATAGATAGATAGATAGATAGATAGATAGATAGATAGATAGATAGATAGATAGATAGATAGATAGATAGATAGATAAAAAGGTTAAGATGTATCAAGGCTTAGAAGGCATGTTTTAGCTATATTGCCCAACCCTAGATTGGGTTGACTGGTGACATGCGTCAGAGTGATTGGTTGGTTGGTTGTTGTTGGGGTCTAAAAAAAAACATGCCTGGTCATTGGTTGTAGTAGGATCGCTTACCTAGTGCTACAGTAGCCACAATGAACATGGAGAAAAACAGTACAAAGGACAAAGAGCATGAGGGGAATGATGACAAGGAAAAAGGAGAAAGACAAAGATGGGCTGCATGTGTAAATGGACAACAGTAATGCAAAAACACACCAAATTAAATCCTTAGGAGAACATTTGATCTGGGGTTCTATGGAAAGCCAAAAAAAAAAAAACTTCCCCATTTATGGTTTAAATGAAAAATGTAATTTAGTTTGTCAAGATGGAATGGGGCAATATTTCCTGTTTTCGAACATCCTGTCATCTTTCCTCTTCGCTAACAGGATAACCCCAATGGTATGGAGTTTAAACCCTGCTGAGCACGCATGATGAAAATAAGACCAGTGTTTTTTTACACCAACCAACAAAAAAAAAATGTATTCTAATATTTCTAATAGCAAAAATAAATAGATTAGGTGTTTGTCTGTGTTGCTATGCATGTGTTCTATGCAGTTTTTAGTGGTTGTGTTTTCTGGATGGCTGTTTCCTGGCCCGCCCCCAGATGGTTTTGAAAAACCTAGAAAACGATCGACCTGCATTCTCTCTAACATACTCGATCTAGTCTTTGAAATCAGAATAAAATATAAATCAAAAGATACTATATATTGTTCGAACTTCGATGAAAATGATTGGACTGAAAGACTATCCTAGTATTCAGACTCTGTATGAGCAATGCATGTTAAATTAGGCTAAAATGATTTTAAGTGACCCATCTCATGTACTCTACCCCTCTTATGAACTCTTACCGTCTGGAAGAAGGTACAGAACTCTCCGTTATAAACGGAAGAGGTTTAAAATCTCTTTTGCACCCGTATCAATTAGACTGTTGAACATGAGTTAGTGAAACCTATTTATTTTTATGTGTATGGAGTGTATGAATATTTTTTATTTATTTTTTATGCATCAGGTTTTGGTGAAATGCTGGCTATGGAGTCCATTACTAATTTCACTATGAGGGACAATAAAGTATATTTAATTTCATATTTCAGAAGCAGTTTTAAGAGCATTTTCCACCCATGATGAACTCACTCACCCTATATCATCGCGGTAGACGCGGGAGATCAGCACCTCCCCTTTATGGTTATAGATGAACAGTCCTCCAATCATGGTGGCTGTCCCTCAGACCTCACATTCCATGGTGGGCTGTAACTTCTATAATACACAGGACAATGAAAATGAACATGAAGCTCACTGACTGTCTGATAGAAGAGCTCTGTGGGACCTTGATAAGATATGAGAGGCATTCAGCCCAACAAGTGAGACTAGATAAAGCAGCCAGGATGGTTTACTCTCAACAGTTTGTGTTTCGGTGACAAACCCAATAATATAGTTTAGGAGATAAAAAGACTTACTGACTATAAAACAAATCCCCCAAGTTAAAAGTACATATTTGATCATTGACAGATAAAGCTTCAAAAAAGGTGTTTAAAAAAAAAACTGATGTAATGCATATTTTTGAGTCATGAGCGATGTGTTTAAACAAGTTTCAGTTGTTAAATACCTTTTCAAAGTGTTTAATTTAATTTTTTTAATGGTTTTATGTCAGGTGGTACAACCAAATAGTTGTATGTGTATATATATATATATATATATATATATATATATATACATACACTGTAGTTGAACCACCTGACATGAAAAGTGTACCAACCTACCCATACTTAAAATGATCAGTTTTTACCAGTATTTGAGAGAGATCTACAAATTGTTTCACTCTGTCACAAGTAGGATCAGTTGGGCTCCTCTGGATGATGCATTATCATAAACTGTTTTTACATCGTAATAAAAGAGCCATGTTTGCAGTTGTGCCACCCTGACATTTGAGAATATATAAATTACTGGACAAAGGTTTTTCAATGATCTCAACAGCTTTACAACTATTGATATTTATAAAAATGTGTTTATATGAAAGGTTTCAAACCTAAAATGATGCCATATTATTTAGTTTTTAATTTTGCATTATTAAGAAACCATTTCAAATTAATTTGTTCGGGCAGTTGCACAACCTGACATTTTGGGGGTTTAAGATAACACACAACATAAAATAATATGTATTATTTAAATGCACTAAAAATGTATTCAAACTAAATAGGTTTTAAATTAAAAGGGAAATAATGCACCTGCACTAATATATGCACGTCATGTCATTGACCCTAATCACAATATACTGAAAACTGAATGAGAATATGGCGCATGGCAACAGACAAAATCACCCATTTTTCAATCACAAAACACGAGATTGTGTAAATGTATAAGTGTTTGTTCGACAAACATTGTAAAGGCAAATGCTGTTGGTATTCACTCAATGTACAGGCGCTGAACAGGAAGTGTCCGTCCTGTGTGGATAATCGCGGCGTAATTACTACAAGATGTCTGCCAACTGAGAGGCATGTTCTATTCAATGTTCGTGTTTTAAAATCGTCAACCGCGCGTCCTTCATCTCGTACCTTATATTAATTATTCAAAATGCACGAAGAGTCATCAATAGTAAGGGAGCTGGTGAACTGCTCTGTTCCTTCCCTCGAGACATGTATCGAAATTTCGCGGAACACTTCGATGATAAAAACCATTCTTCCAGGCTAAAATACAAACAGATTCTGTCCTTGGGTATTTCCAGTAAAAATATGTGACCATACCTACTTAATGTCCGCACGAATAGGCGCGGAATGGACCGTTCCCTCTCCGACCGTGGTATTTTTTTTGGATCTAAAGGATTAGCGGGACACTAGCAGCAATCCCTCCCTTGGCCAGGAAGTCAGCTGACAGCGTTGACAGTGCGCATGCGTACTGCCTGCGACAACGCAACTAATATTTTGCCTGTCCGTTTATTTAATCAAAAAGACAAAAGGCGTCTATATTATTCTTATTTTAGTTTATTATTGTATAAATAATTGTACTATATTCTTGCTAAATAATAAATTAAAAAACAGGTAATGAATATTAAAACAGTAAAGTGACGTTGCTTAGTAACCTCACTGAAGCGCCCAATAACAACATACCTAGTTAATATTTATGAGCCAAGTCTTCGCCGTAGAACAAGAGAGTACAAGGTGGACACTGGCGTGATGAGGATAAATGCTGTCAATGTCAGAGAACAGGTCATGGACCAACACAGTTCTAGACATTATGTTTATAGAGTAGAGCAGAGATGTTTGATGAAAATTACCGCATGCATCAACCATGGCATCAGCTCACGTGAAATAAGAGTAACGTTAACTTATCTTTCTTACTTAATCTGTCAGATTCATAGGCCAGAATCATCAGAACGGCTACAAATTCTACGTAAAATGCCTGTATTAACCCATTCATGCATTAATATGACAACCTCTGTCAGGATCCCCAATTTCTCATGTGTTTTTAATTCTCTTAGGGCATGAAAAACTAGATACATTTTTATTTTACACATTTTTCAAGAGATTTTCAGATGTCTACTTGAGTGGACATGGGTTTTTGGTTTAATTGAAGAGATACTCTATTACTTAATACAGTAATAACAGCAATATTGTGTGTATTTAACAAACCAATTAATACAATTCTATCAAAATCTATTAGAAAACTATAAAATACAAAAAATATAAATGCAAAATATTGCAAATGCAATTGAGTTTGTTCTATGAAGAAATTGATACCAGTTGAACTTCGCGTGTCTTTGATATCAGAACATGAGGACGTGATTCCATCAAAGATGTCTATTACCGGTGAAGGTATAACTCCCTACGGACACCGCAACAAACTGAAACTGCTGCTCAAGTCCTTGGAAGAGGAGTTCAAGGTAATGGAGAGCTAGGGAAGTGTTGCTATACAGAGACTCAAGTGATCCAAAGGTGGCAGCGGCTGGGATTGACGTGAGGACTGGTCGGAAGTGGAAGGCTGAGGAGGCTGTTTGATAAGCAGAGGCAAGATTACATCACATAAGGCTGGTGGGGATGGTAACAAGAGGCAGGGCTGGACTGGGTTCCTTTTCAACTCCCCACATTGACACCACCAAAGGGAAGGAAAAGCGCTGCCTAGTCCAGGAGGAGGTGAGAGCAGTGGTCGAGGAGGAGAGAACCTGCAGGACAGTAGGAATAAGGCAACAGGGTGCCTGGACATGATGGGAGAATGTGATCGAGAGGAAGGTGACATGGGCGGAGCTGTGGAAGACAGAGCCAGAGCGGATCAAGTTTCTCATCCAGGCGGTATACGATGTGCTTCACAGCCCATCAAACCTTCACATATGGGGCAAAGTGGAGTCAACCAGCATGCCCACTGTGCTCCAAGCGTGGAACCCTAGAGCACATTCTGAGTTGCTGCTCAAAGGCACTGGGAGAGGGAAGGTACAGGTGGAGGAATGACCAGGTACTGAAGGCCATTGCTGAAGCCGTTGCTACAGGAGTCGAGTGGGCAAAGCGCTTCCGCCCCTCAAAACAAGCCATCGCCTTCGTCAGAGCTGGAGAGCAGCCAAAACCAGCCGCAAAAACATCTGCAGGTATCCTGGCCACTGCGAGGGACTGGCAGCTGTTGGTGGACTTGGAACGGCAACTCAAGTTCCCCAACCACGTCCACCAAACAAGTGGTTCTGTTGGAGCTTACAGTTCCTTGGAAAGACCGCTTGGAAGAGGCCTTCGAGAGGAAGCTCACCAAGTACAAGGGACTAGTCAGCGAGTGTCGACAAGCCGGATGGAGAGGAAGGTGTCTCCCAATAGAGGTAGGATGCAGGGGCTTTATAGCCCGATCCCTGTCCAGAGCCTTCAGTCTGTTAGGCATTGATGAAGTGAGGAGGAGAAGAGCCACCCGCAATACCACTGAAGCGGCAGAGAAAGCCTCAAGATGGCTACTGCTCAACAGAGGAGATCCATGGGGGCAGGGTAGCTAGATTTGCCAACTGGACACAAGCTGGAGTCTAATCAGCCACAGCTGGGTCGCCTGGATGAGGGAGTATGATGTTGAAAGATCCGAAACACCCAATGATTCTAGGAACATCACTGAAGATGTGTCCAGTAGCATCAGTAGATGTATTTGCACAGCCTGGAAACCCAACTCTGACTATGTGGATAACACAGACGCTCCATCCAGTTTACCAGAGTACGTCGATTTACCCATACTCATGTATACTGTATAGCTCTCCTCTCTGAAAAAACATCAGACTAAAATCTTGATCTATTGATGTTTTCAGACTGTGGAAAAAAACAAGGATGAGGTGTTTTTAAATCTCATCTGAAATGAGCAGTGCTGGGGGTAACGAATTACAAGTAACATGCATAATGTAATCAGATTACAGTAAAGTAATGCATTAAAAGTAACCTACCAGTAATCACAGTACATGTGCAACTATGCCATCAAAACCCATGCATATGCAAGAAAATGCTTTTTGAATAGCTGTGTCCACTGACCTCTATGCATGAAAGGGTTCATTCTGAAAGCGAGCTTTTAATATGTATATCCAGATTATAAATTGCTTAGAACTATTTCCTAATATTCACACAGGTTACTTCATTTAGCAATTACTGACTATTTGCAATGCATCTGATAATGTTTTGATACTTTTAGATATATAAATATATTTGATGACCTGCTGTTAGACCTAGTATATATTTGACTTTACGAGGAAACAAAAATATGCCCAAAAATATATTTCTCATGTGTTTTTGAGAAATTAGTATTCTGGTCAAAGCACTGCTCATGCAGCAAGTAGGTTGATCCTGCAGTGACACAATTAACAAAGACTTCCTTGTCTTAATTCAAAGGATTCTGCTCATGAATTTTTGTATCAGCCTACACACATTTGTTTCATTCCTATTGTATGAAAAAAAAGTGTTTATATAATCTCATCAGTTCAATAAAGAATGTGGGTTTGATCAACAATCAGTATAGTCCAATGTAAAAAGCTTTGACAATGTTTTAATAAGAAATGTTATTAAACTATTTTATTTTACACTGCGTTTAATTTTGTAATAGAGTTCACTGGAGGCGAGTTGCAGACGAACCCAAGCGCAGTTTATTTATGTCCAAACGTTAGCAAAACAAAGACTTGACTTGACTATTATCATAAACATAGAAACAACTCACCACACAGCGGTTACAGGGACAATACTAGACAAAGACACATGGCAAAAATAAGGGCTTAAATACAGAAAGACTAGTGACTAAACAAGACACACCTGTGAACATAATCAAGACAATTAACCAATGACAACATGACACAAGAGACTAGGGAAGCACATGGCAGGATCACATGAGGGCAAGGGAATCACATGACAAGACGGGAAACATGACTGTAACATGAAACATGAACCCAAAACAAAACTATACATCACGGATCCCCCCCTCTATGGGCAGCTTGTGACGCCCAACATAAAACTAAAACAAAACAAGAGAGTCCAGGAAGGCAGTCTTGGGGGAGGGGCCGTGAAGGGGACAGAACTTTGACCGTGGAGCATGGGCGATGGTGGCTGGCTAGGACACCTCCAATGCGGAGCCTGCAGTTCAGGAAGCCTGGGCTGAGCCTGCAGTTCAGGAAGCCTGGACGGAGCCGGCAGTTCAGGAAGCCTTGACGGAGCCGGCAGTTCAGGAAGCCTGGGCTGAGCCTGCAGTTCAGGAAGCCTGCGCGGAGCCAGCAGTTCAGGAAGCCTGGGCGGAGCCTGCAATTCAGGAAGCCTGGGCGGAGCCTGCAGTTCAGGAAGCCTGGACGGAGCCGGCAGTTCAGGAAGCCTGGGCTGAGCCTGCAGTTCAGGAAGCCTGCGCGGAGCCGGCAGTTCAGGAAGCCAGGGCTGAGCCTGCAGTTCAGGAAGCCAGGGCTGAGCCTGCAGTTCAGGAAGCCTGGGCTGAGCCTGCAGTTCAGGAAGCCTGGGCTGAGCCTGCAGTTCAGGAAGCCTGGACGGAGCCGGCAGTTCAGGAAGCCTGCGCGGAGCCAGCAGTTCAGGAAGCCAGGGCTGAGCCTGCAGTTCAGGAAGCCAGGGCTGAGCCTGCAGTTCAGGAAGCCTGGGCTGAGCCTGCAGTTCAGGAAGCCTGGGCTGAGCCTGCAGTTCAGGAAGCCTGGGCTGAGCCTGCAGTTCAGGAAGCCTGGACGGAGCCGGCAGTTCAGGAAGCCTGGGCTGAGCCTGCAGTTCAGGAAGCCTGGACGGAGCCGGCAGTTCAGGAAGCCTGGGCGGAGCCGGCAGTTCAGGAAGCCTGGGCGGAGCCGGCAGTTCAGGAAGCCTGGGCTGAGCCTGCAGTTCAGGAAGCCTGGACGGAGCCGGCAGTTCAGGAAGCCTGGGCGGAGCCGGCAGTTCAGGAAGCCTGCGCGGAGCCAGCAGTTCAGGAAGCCTTGGCTGAGCCTGCAGTTCAGGAAGCCTGGGCTGAGCCTGCAGTTTATGAAGCCAGGGCGGAGCCGGCAGTTCAGGAAGCCTGGGTGGAGCCGGCAGTTCAGGAAGCCTGGGCTGAGCCTGCAGTTTAGGAAGCCAGGGCTGAGCCTGCAGTTCAGGAAGCCTGGGCGGAGCCGGCAGTTTAGGAAGCCAGGGCGGACCCTGCAGTTCAGGAAGCCTGGGCTGAGCCTGCAGTTCAGGAAGCCTGGGCTGAGCCTGCAGTTCAGGAAGCCTGGGCTGAGCCTGCAGTTCAGGAAGCCTGCACGGAGCCGGCAGTTCAGGAAGCCTGGGCGGAGCCGGCAGTTCAGGAAGCCTGCGCGAAGCCAGCAGTTCAGGAAGCCAGGGCTGAGCCAGCAGTTCAGGAAGCCAGGGCTGAGCCTGCAGTTCAGGAAGCCAGGGCTGAGCCTGCAGTTCAGGAGGCCAGGGCTGAGCCTGCAGTTCAGGAAGCCTGGGCGGAGCCGGCAGTTCAGGAAGCCTGCGCGAAGCCAGCAGTTCAGGAAGCCAGGGCTGAGCCTGCAGTTCAGGAAGCCTGCGCGGAGCCAGCAGTTCAGGAAGCCTGGGCGGAGCCGGCAGTTCAGGAAGCCTGCGCGGAGCCAGCAGTTCAGGAAGCCTGGGCTGAGCCTGCAGTTCAGGAAGCCAGGGCAGACCCTGCAGTTCAGGAAGCCTGGGCTGAGCGTGCAGTTCAGGAAGCCTGCACGGAGCCGGCAGTTCAGGAAGCCTGGGTGGAGCCGGCAGTTCAGGAAGCCTGCGCGAAGCCAGCAGTTCAGGAAGCCAGGGCTGAGCCTGCAGTTCAGGAAGCCTGCGCGGAGCCAGCAGTTCAGGAAGCCAGGGCTGAGCCTGCAGTTCAGGAAGCCTGGGCGGAGCCGGCAGTTCAGGAAGCCTGGGCGGAGCCGGCAGTTCAGGAAGCCTGCGCGAAGCCAGCAGTTCAGGAAGCCAGGGCTGAGCCTGCAGTTCAGGAAGCCTGCGCGGAGCCAGCAGTTCAGGAAGCCTGGGCTGAGCCTGCAGTTCAGGAAGCCAGGGCGGACCCTGCAGTTCAGGAAGCCTGGGCGGAGCCTGCAGTTCAGGAAGCCAGGGCTGAGTCTGCAGTTCAGGAAGCCTGGGCTGAGCCTGCAGTTCAGGAAGCCTGGGCGGAGCCGGCAGTTCAGGAAGCCTGCGCGAAGCCAGCAGTTCAGGAAGCCAGGGCTGAGCCTGTAGTTCAGGAAGCCTGCGCGGAGCCAGCAGTTCAGGAAGCCTGGGCTGAGCCTGCAGTTCAGGAAGCCAGGGCGGACCCTGCAGTTCAGGAAGCCTGGGCGGAGCCTGCAGTTCAGGAAGCCAGGGCTGAGTCTGCAGTTCAGGAAGCCAGGGCTGAGCCTGCAGTTCAGGAAGCCTGCGCGGAGCCAGCAGTTCAGGAAGCCTGGGCTGAGCCTGCAGTTCAGGAAGCCAGGGCTGAGCCTGCAGTTCAGGAAGCCTGGGCTGAGCCTGCAGTTTATGAAGCCAGGGCGGAGCCGGCAGTTCAGGAAGCCAGGGCGGAGCTGGCAGTTCAGGAAGCCAGGGCGGAGCTGGCAGTTCAGGAAGCCAGGGCTGAGTCTGCAGTTCAGGAAGCCAGGGCTGAGCCTTCAGTTCATTGGCATGATCATTAACATAAACATAGAAACAAACAACTCACCACACAGCGGTTACAGGGACTAAACTAGACACATGGCAAGCATGAGGGCTTACATACACAAGGGCCATTTATCAATATGCGTTCTTGTCTGTACTTTTGTTCTTGTGGACTTGTGAAACGTCATCAGTCGCTGCCCAAGTACTGTTCCAATTCAAAGTTCACATCTAGCCAAGTCCAGTTCAAATCCCAGATGTGTTCTTGGTCCGCCCCTTTTATCGAGGATGCATCGAGAGGTGACTTGTGCGGACTTGAGACAGCCAGGTATCCCAGAACGCATCTCATACCAACCAGCAAGCGTCAATTGCAGAAGAGAAAACCTGCGTAATTTAAAAAATACTGTTATTGTGTCTAGAAATGTAGTTTTAAGAGTTTTTCAGACGAGAATGTAATTGTTTAAAGCTCAAATCTGTGGTTTATTTATAAAGATAGCATCTATTTAAAAATTGTGAAGTCCAGGCGATCACCACCAGGTGCGCAGCACCCATTAATCCCGCCTGGAACAGCCTTGCCTCGGCTAGTTCTTCTAACGTTTGTCTCTGTAGTGGTTAAACATTTAATTTGTCTTGTGTATATCTAACGGGCGATCTTTGGTTTCATTAATATATAATTTGTTCCGTGGCAAATCGGTTTGGCTGAGGGCGAAGTGACGTTTTTTAAATTTATTTAGGCTATTAACTTGTAGCCTACTGGAGAGCTGACTTATGTTTGTTTTGTTTGAGCTGACTTATGTTATGATTGACACACCTGTGAACATAATCAAGACAATTAACCAATGACAACATGAGTCATGACACAAGAGACTAGGGAAGCACATGGCAGAATCACATAACAAGACAGGAAACATGTCTGTAACATGAAACAGGAATAAACAAAACAAAATTTTACACATTTCTGTTTAGCAGATGGTTAATGACAGAAAATAAAAAAAAGAATAGAAAAATCTGATTAAAAAAAAAAATTCTGACGTCGCCAAAAGTGACGTCAGGGATGCGATGGAGTAAAAGATGCTCTGCCCGAGTGGAGAGAGAGAGCGAGCACGCATTCAGTCAGAGACTCACATCAGCAGCATCACAAGATGGGCAACGTTCAAGTGAGTAAAACAGTGAAGTGTCTTTTTCGCACTTTTCACTGTTTCTTTTACTACAGCTGACGATATTGGTTGTTATTAGGTTGCTACGTAAGCATATTGCTAAGACTAAACGTGTTTATGCGCAAATGAGTTTCTCGCGTGAAACCCCGATGTTTTGTTTTGATGCTTTAACAGTTTTTCCACACGTTTTATTATAAACATTACTAAACTTAATGTTTTTAAAGTGTTTAGTCATTGTTTCCCATGATATATTAATTTTATATTTACTATAGTCTTGTATTTTACTGTGATGTGAGCAGTAGTTACTTGTCATGAGAAGAAGAATGTTTATGAAAGAATAACTGTTTTGTTTTCGATGAGTGCACATTGTTGTTATGGCAGTGGGCGAGGCAGAGGAAGGCTTACTCTGTTCCTGTCCTTTCCCAGAGATCCCATGACTCAGCTGTGTGTGTTAGACACAGAACCCCTCCCCACTCAGACTACTGCATTGTGATCTAATCCACAAACCCTTGAAAAACATCCTGATGGGTCCCTGACCACATCTTTGTACAATTTAAAAGGAATTAATTGTTTAACCCATTTCAAAATCTGTACATTTTATTTAAAACTACAATATCTAATTGCACAACACATGATTTTTCTTACACAACCTTCATTTCAGCCCACAATAACTCCTTTTGAAGACTTTGATGTGATGGCAGACATCAAGACAATCCGTAAGGCCTGCAAAGGAATGGGTATGTTAAATAAAAATAATCACTGTTGGAAAATACTGACACAAATAGGTGTTTGCTTTTTTTAACTTACAATATGATGTAGCACTTTTAAAGTCAGCATTAAACAGAATTTGCTACAAATTTTACTTCAGCGTTGGGATCTATGGTTGGGATGTATTGAAAAAGAATATTGAACAAGAAAAAATTGAGGGTGGGGCTTGATTTAATGTCCTCCTCGCCGTCATATTTTAATGTAATATTGCAGTGATTATTATAAATGATTTCCACATGCACATTATTATTTAAAATAAATATTTTGTGCCTTCATAATCTTAAACAAACTTCCTCTCCCTCTTAGAGACATTTTTTGATGATGATGATGTGTTTACTGGTGTGAGGGCGGGACAACCTGTCTCTCACATGAGATCACAGCAATAGCAAATCACAACCATCCAATCAATTCCCCATGGACAAAATCAAGTCCTGCCCTACATTTTTCTTTTCTTTTTTTATTAGTATTTTTATTATAATTTTTACATTTGACAAAAAAAGCTAAAGAAAACGAGATACATTTAGAAAATATATAACAACGACCATATAAATTATTATTATTAATAATATATCCTTTGCGTTTTTGAAAAGTTTCATGCACAGACATTTTCAAAAACGATCCCCGTTCACTCCGATCCACGAAAACGATATTATTCAGGCCAGTAGATGGCGAGGTCACTTTGTAAAGAAACACTATGCGCCTGAATACGTAACATGCGTACGCATGAATTCACCGGTTTCACAAATTCGTTTTTGTAGTTTAAATGGAGTCGATAACGGTGACGTTTTCAAAAACTTGCACTTTGAAACCTGTTTTCAAACGTTTCCATTTTCAGGCCGTGTAAATGACAGATCAAGACGCATAAAAATGTCCATATTTAGTTGAAAACGGTGTTGTGTAAAAAAAGAAGAGTTTTTTTAGCCTGTGAGTTGTGGGGCTCTTAGGGGGTGTTTACACAACACCATGACATTGCCAACTACTGGCCTGGCATGCATGATACAGCAGTTTTAGTCGTTTTCGCAGATCCGTGTGAACGGGGATTGCTTTGACAACATTGTTGCCTGTATGCAATTTTTGTTTTTTAAAACACAAAGGAAAACAACGTTTCCATTTTTAGTACATCGTTGTCGTGTAAACGTACCCTACATCTGATAGAGGAATAACTGACATTATGAGGTATAAGCTCATCTCCTATTGTTCACAGGGACGGATGAAGAGACCATCATTTCCATTCTAGCAAACCGCTCTGCATTCCAGCGAATGGAGATTAAACAAGCCTACTTTGAAAAATATGACGATGTGAGTCAGATCTTTGAAATGTTTATTGACAAATGCAAGCACATCCTTTATATAATTGTGTTTTTGTGAAAAGTACAGTATATATGCTGATCTAATATGCCATAAATATAGTTTGTCTAAATTTAAAAGTAGGGTTGGCAATTTTTGGAGAGGCTAGCAATAGCGAGCTAGCTTTGAAAGCATAAGATCCCAACCTCCATTGAGAGCGTCTCCAAAGCCACGCCTCCTTCAAAACACATGAACACGCTCAGCAGGGAGCAAACAAAAGCATCACGAGAGACGGTGTTAAACTACCTCATGTCTCAAAGCACATAACTCTACAATAATAATGAACATAAACATCTTAAAGAGCTCTGACCTGTACCACCTGACTGCTGCAGATTCATTTATGCAATGATTGGATGAACATTTTATGGTCCTACACCTTCCACAGACTGTATACATATAAATACATTTAGACCTCTGATTGCTATCAGGATGTAAAGAGACTTTCAACCAGCATAGCAAAAAATGTGTCTGCAACAAATTGCATACCCTGCCTTTAAAGTGGCTTATAAGAACAAACACACTAATCTCATATATGACATACGCCATAGACCAGTGGTTTCTAATTTTCCTCTCCCTGCATCACATTGCATTGATTTAGACTGCATTAGGTAACTGGAGTAGTTTCTACCATTATGCTTTCACCCTTTTAATAATTGTGCAGAGCTCATGGAAAGCTGGAGTATTGTATTGAACCATAGATGTTCTTTATATCCATTCTCTAAATCGACTAAAATGTTCATAATCAGCTTTATAACAAATTTATATCTCATACAATCCCTTAAAAATGTAATGTAATGAGAACTACGTTTTTTAGGTTAAAACTTAAAGTATTTTTAATTAATAACTTTTACTTTATATCATAATTCATTGATCGACTGAAACAACATACATCTATTCGAGTTTTGAGTTTCTGGTTTGTTCTTTCGGTCTGTGGCCACATTGGAAAGGAGTTGAAGGAAGTCTTGAAGAATGAACTCACAGGAAGCTTTGAGAACGCGATTATAGCCATGCTGGACCCGCCCAACATCTTCATGGCTGAAGAATTGAGGAGAGCCATGAAGGGTGCTGGGACAGATGAGGACGTGCTGGTGGAGATCCTCTGCACCAGCACCAATCAGGTTATAATGCACATCTGTGGTCATAATGTACATCATTAGATTGAGAGAATAGTCACACAAATTTCAAGCATCATACATAGCTGAAAAGAAATCATTGCTTGACTGTAAGCGTTACTTACACAATAGATATTTTTTCTTTAACAGGATATTTTGAATTGCAAAGAGGCATATTTGCAAGGTAAGCTTTAATCAGATTCAAAAGATTTTGTGAAATATAAAGAGTCTTGATTTTATTGTTGACTCATCATTGATACTATGAAGTGCTCATTGCTGTGATGTTAATATTATTACTAGGAATAATACATTATTATAGTCATGTAACAGGTCTTTTGATCTCCAGTGCACGAGAGAGATCTGGAGGCTGATATTGAAGGTGACACTAGTGGAGAAGTGAGGAATCTTCTGGTTTCTCTCCTAGAGGTAAAATACGAATATACTAATGCGTTCATGTCCAGTAAGTTTGATACTTATAGTAGCAATGATTTGTACTGATAGGAAGAAAGAATGTAGAAGTGCATAAATGGGGTGGATACTTGTACATTCAAACACTTTTTTTCAAATGTTCAGAGGGGCCTGAGGCCACACATTTTCCTAATTTAATAAAACATTTTCCATAATAAATTACTTTATGAGCATAACAAGACTATGGCTGTGTCCGAAAGCTTATGCAGCTGACTTGTTGCCTCGCTGCCCTATCAGGGAGTGAATTAGCAGGCAGCGTTTGCATACGAAGGCATCTTATAAAACAGATTTCAGAGAGGCAGCGTAACGGTTTAATGATCTACAGCAAGATCGAGAGAGCTTTGGTGATAATTAAATTTTTATATATTTAGCTTAAAGCCACACCGTGGACTTTGTGACCTAAAGAGTTGACGCATACGAGTCATTTTAAATGATTCCTCAGGCCAATATACAGCGTTTGACACTATTAATGCTCCAAGCGGGGCTGCCCTCTTGAAATACCGCCTATGTAAGTTTGGAGAAGACGGACCGTCGTTGGCCAGGTCATGTAACCTGGAGAACGTATCGCTTTACGGCCGTCCATTTATTAAGTGGATAGTCTTCTAGACTTTTGCGACAGTGCTGCGGCGCTTGTGGCCTCTAGGGGCGCTAGACGTGAAAGTTCCGCAAAAGTTCCGCGGTGTGACTTTAAAGGGGTTGATTATGATTTTATTTTTCTATCTCTAGTTAGTGTAATGTTGCTGTTTGAGTATAAACAACATCTGCACAGTCACGATGCTCAAAGTTCAAAGCAAAAGAAGGTATTTCATCACCAACTCCTAGAATTTACATAAACTCCGCCCCCAGGAACACGATTTATAGATTATCAAGACAGAATATGCTAATCAATGACTATTGATAACTACACATAAGCTACATAAATTCATCAACTAACCATTCAGAGACGTCCTGTTGCATTCTACATGTTGTCACTTCTTCTTGAGTCCCCATCATTGTCTGACTCCGGTTTGAACATAAAAGGCTAAAAGTTTGTAAAAATGTTCAGTGCATGTCTGCGTGAGTTAAAGAACACGAGTTCTTGAAGCTCCGCCCCCTGAGCAGCAGTTCGTTTGCATTTAAAGGAACAGGTGCGTTTTTGCTCACGCTCAAAAAGTGACAACTTTAACATGCTATATAAAAATATCTGTGGTTTATTTTGAGCTAAAACTTCACACACACACTCTGGGGACATCAGAGACTTATTTTACATCTTGTGAAAGGGGCATTATACCACCCCTTTAACTGTCATTGCATGGACCGCACAGGATTGTGGGATATCAAAGGCAGCGAAGGATACATCCATCCTGCCTTCAAAAACCAATCAGATGATGGCATCTCAGGAGACAGGAAGTGAAGCTAACATTGGATTTAGAAAGTGCCTTGATGTCTACCTTTGAATGCAGCCTCAAAAGGCAGCATTTTTAAGCTTTCGGACGCAGCCTGTGGTAGTCATGAAAACTTGCATTCCATCGCCACTGAATGAAACGATCAAGGCTTTTGTTCACTGGAAGTGGAACATGAATGGTGCCAAAGTCCCTTAAAGAATTAAGTGTTATTCTATAGTCTTTGATGGTGCAAAATTCTATTCCTAAAGTTTGTATTTGCTTGCTACTGGATCTGCAGTATCAGTTTCATAGTGCAGTATCAATGTTGGTGTTATTTGCTATGAACAACTGACCTTCACTTGCAGGCCAGCAGGGATGAGTCTTATGAAGTGGATGAAACTTTGGCTGAACAGGATGCAACATCATTGTTTGAGGTGAGGATAACTCTGATGTTTAAATCTCTGGGTTTAAGTATAACATTTTTAATAAGTACCGGTACGTTATTTTTGTTTTGCCAAGTCCATGATCTTCACGCAGAATTGGCATTCTTATAAAACGTTTCCACAGGAGGGTTATATTAAAGCAATAAGCCCCGGGAAGCCATGTTTTACAGTGGATTTAGAACAGCTAAGGGGCGTTGTTAGGCTTGACACGGAGCGGAGTTTAAATACTAATGTAATGCTGTCACAGGTGTATGTTTGTTGAGTAATTTACAACGGCTTCGAATCAGAATCAAGGACCAGAACTATCCATTTTATAATATATTATATTATCCACTACCCATAACTCCCTTAAGTCTGTACTGCCTTAGTCCCAACTTACTTTGTGTATACTATTAGTATTGGTATCGTTAACTAAAACTGTTAAACATAATTTGGTCATTGAAATAAAATTTAATATAAATATTAGATGGAAAAACTTAAAACGAAAATAAATTATTTTATGTTTAAGTACTTATAAAAGTATTTTGTGTTTGGTTACTTATAAAACTGATAAAAAGCATGTAACACTATTGAAACTAATACTACTAAAAATAACAAATTACTAAAACTTAAACTTAAATTAAATACTGAAAATATAAAAATAAAAGCACTAAAATATCAGTTGTCCCTTACAGAACAAAGAGGTCAGATTCACAGACAAACTAAACGTATAATTGCTCTTAATTAGAAAAATATCAATGAGCCAAGAATTGGAATGTGGATTAAAGAAATGGTGTCAAATATGGCAATGGAAAAGATAACATGCATTGTCAAAAATAAACAAAATGCTTTTGAATATATATAATCTGGTGACCTTTTGCTAACTTCTTAAGGCACAATGTTAATGTTGGAAACCTGCTACAACAAGAACAAGCTCTGAGGGAGTAGGGTTGCATGATCTTCTGCATAGATCTGTGAAACACTCTCTACCTGATTTAGGTATCACCCCGGGGACTACCAGAACAGGGTAAAAAATGTTTGTTGTGTTAAAGGGACATTTCATACCTAAAGTGTACATGCTAGTACCTAAATAGTACATATTAGTAGTTTCTGAAAGGGCACCATCACAAGTGACTGCTTTTGTACCTTTTTTCAGAAAGTATAGCTGGTTTTGTGTTTTGTAATTGGGCTGGTTTTGGAATATATTCGATTAATTATTTGACTATCTTTGTCAAACAGACCTGGCTAAATTATTTGTGTTGCTTGAATGAATGAATGAATGAATGACTACGGTTGGTTTTCAACAGGCAGGTGAAGGACGTTTTGGAACAGATGAGTCCACTTTCAGCTACATCCTCACTCACAGGAACTACCTACAGCTTCAGGCCACCTTCAAGATATATGAAACTGTACGGTCAAACGCCAGCTATGCCCAACGCTGCTTTACAACAACTGTTTCAACATTCCTTCTGAGTTTCTGGTTTCTCTTTTGTTTTCTCTCCATAGCTCTCTGGAACAGATATCCTGGATGCTATAGACAGTGAGGCTACAGGAACATTAAAGGACTGTTACATTACTCTGGGTAACTATAACCATCCAAACTCTGAAAAGCCTTTAGGAAATGTGTTCCTTCTTTTGAATCAGAGTCATGTTGCTGTTCAAAGTAGTGACCGTAAGCTACTTTGAAAGGATAAAGCTATTTGATAGCCTTTTCTGCTTGCAACACACATCACACTGTGATTTGTTTTTGTTTGAACAGTGCGATGTGCTAAAAATCCGCAGCTATATTTCGCCCGTCGTCTGAACGCTGCGATGAAAGGAGCTGGGACAGACGAGGACACGCTCATACGTATTATTGTGGGACGCTCTGAGGTAGAGATCATTCTGGACTTGATAACACAATAAATACAAAGACTCTTTTCACAGAAATACTGGAAATAACAATCATATTTTCCTTTCCACGTTCACATTCACCTCTAGGTGGATTTGGAGACCATCAAGGACATGTACTTGGAGAAATATGATGTTACCCTAAAGGATGCCCTGAGCTCAGAGTGTGGCGGTGACTTCAAGCGCCTCCTAATGGAAATACTTCACTGAGTCACCGTCAGGTGGAGCCAATAACTAATAATAAAAAAATATAGAATGATCATACAACACTGCCTGAAAATACATGCACAATCACTTAGGATCACATCTTTGTGTCAAGGGAGCACACATGTGCTCGATTTTGATAAGTTGAAATAAAATTATTATTGCCATAACACTTTCCTAAAACTAAAGAGTTGCTCAGTTTGACTGTTTTAGAGTCTTTATTGCAGTAAATTTGACTTCTGCATTAACTCATTACACACGTGCCTTGAGAAAAATGTCATGAGCAACAGCTCAGTATTTCATCATCCATTTCTTTTACAAAACAAACTATGGAGCCCAAAGGGTGGTCCTTCGTTTAAAACTCTGTCTTTGTCAAGGGATCTTTGTATCTATAATCCAAATATGTATGTCTTTAGTATATTGTACCAGTTACATGCTAATATTAAAAGCAGCTATCTTAAGTGCTAAGATTGTCAGTACTTCAGTGCTTGACGATGCTTTTTAACACTGGGCATTTCTCTTTTTGAACATCAGTTGTTGTTATACGGTGGTGCCTGTTAATATTGTAAAGCAGCACTGTCAACCTATTATTGCAATGCTTCAGAATATATATAAATATATATATATTATTTAAAGATAATGTAAAAAATTGCTTAATAATATCAGAGATAATAGAGACCACTAGAAGCCAAAGAATATTGAGTATATGGCAAGCCGTTTAAGCATTTGTATTCTTCCATTGGTAAGGCAAGCCGCTTTGACTATCCATTAATATATTTTGTATAGTTACAGTTGTATTTTGACGAGTCATATTTCTAATTTGACTAGTCAGTATGATAATTATAGATATCTGAAATTATAATTGCACTAGTAAGAAATCTGATTCGAGATATCTATAAATACTTTGAGAAATCAAAACTATTTGACATGACGTCATAGATATCTTCAATTGACGTGTCACATATACGCAAAGGTAATTAAAGATTTCTCTAATTCAGTTTAGACTAGTCACAATTATATTTTAAGATATCTGAATTGTACCTGCTCCTAGTCAAATCTACTGTTGTGTGATGTGAGACTAAATTTACTCCTCCCTCTCACCAGAGTTGCCCTCCCTGCCTAATGCTTAGTGCTAACAACAGTAGTCTGCTTTTGTTGTCACGGAAAGAAAAGCTGCTGAATGAATTACTTCAGGAATTATTAAATAATATCTGAATGCATTCATATGGTAAAAGGTCTCCAGCATGCATGTATGTAGCGCTGTGATTTTAATTGAATCATGTTGCAAAACGGACCAACTAAAGTGCAATGTTCAATAAAGACAGAGAACCGTAAACTGCTCGTCTGAATGTATTTATTATATATTTTGAAAAGACATGAGTGAAGAACAATGGAATTGACCCTTCCCAGGGAGCTTGATTGACAGGTGATCTGACCAATAATACTTCGCCATCCGCCATTTTGTCCGACAAAGCAGTCAGGAGAGTTAGCAGATTAACATGGGAGGATTTGAACTTGAAAAACGGAGTGTACTGACGCCTTTCCGCTGTTAAAACAATATTCCTTCTTATGTTTATTTGATGCTATAAATTAACTAGAAGGAAGAGATGATTGGTTCACGAGCAGCTTTAACTGAGGCTCTACAGTGATCTGACAGACACATTAAAGAGCCACAAAACAGTATTTATTGTTTAAATTTCTTTAAAAAAATGACCAAATTTGAAAGGTGAGACTTTTTAAAATATGTTTAATATCAAAAGTAACCGAAAAGTAACCTGGTCTGTCCTGTACTGTCAGCGTGTTGTCAGTCTCCTCTCTGCTCCACAATGTATTTCTCACTGCGTGAGAACATGGTGTGGCATTAGAGCGGCGTAGCTTCCCAGCTAACACAGTACGTTGTGACGACGTCGTCAGTTAGTCGTCATTTGGTCAGCGTGACATTACTTTATGACAACGTTGTGAGGGCGTCGTGGTAAAGTTACATTTTTTATAATCTTGGCAATACCGTTCCAGAAACGAATTATGATTAGTACAGCCAGGGGTATTTAATGCTAAAACAGCTTGCCATAACCAATGAGCATTAGCTGTGTCGTCCGCAAGTCTCCCATCGCGCGTTTTGATCAGCGCAGTCGGTGGAGAGCAATTGCGCCTGACTGCAGAATCCGACACGTCCGCCTCGCCTTCGCGAGAGTTTTTTTTACATCAGCATGACATTAGAGCAAGTCGAACTACACTCAGACACATTTCTAACCGGCATGCATCTGGTGATCACCGGTGATCCTAAACTAACAACCATCTCGTAATTATGGCAAATGCAGTGCCTGCAATTGCTTCCTTCTTATCTGAGAAAACCAATAATATCAGAAAGGCGATCTGCATATCCTCGTGTGCACTGAGGTCAGACAGATCAGACCACATCCTCAGAAAGTTACTATGTCTGATTTCGAAGAAATTAATGGTAAGATTTTGGAAGAAACAGTACAGCAGCCTAAAACATCAACCTGCGCCCTTGACACACTCCCCACTTCCTTTTTCAAAAGTGTGTTAAACTGCTAAGAAGCATATCTCCTAGAAGTGGTAAATTCCAAACTTCTCTCTGGGACATTTCCAAAGTCCCTTAAAACTGCAGTTGTCAAGCCCCTCCTGAAAAAGAGCAATCTGGATAGCAACATATTCCTGGCATAGCAGCAATCTGGATAGCAACATTGCAACAGGAGCACTTATTCTCCTGGATTCTCCTTTTCTCCATTTACACCACATCACTGGGACCCATACAGGCTCATGGTTTCTCTTACCATTGCTATGCTGATTAAACACAGCTCTACCTCTCATTTCAATCCGATGATCCCACAGTAGCTGCATGTATCTCAAGCTGTCTGGCGGACATCTCGGCATTGATGAAGGAACCTCATCTGCAGCTCAACCTGGCAAAGACTGAGCTTCTCGTCCTCCCTGCCAACCCGTCTCTACAGCACGACTTCACTATCCAGCTAGATTCAACCCCAATCACCCTATCAAGGTCGGTCAGAAATCTTGAAGTAATATTTGATGAACAGCTGACCTTCACAGACCAAATTAGAAAGACAGCTCGATCATGCAGGTTTGCACTGCACAACATCAGGAAGATCAGGCATTTCCTAACTGAGTATGCAACACAACTTCTCGTCCAGACCCTGGTTATTTCTAGGCTTGATTACTGCAATGCTCTTCTGGCTGGTCTTCCATCATGTGCAACTAAACCTCTACAAATGATCCAGAATGCCGCAGCCCGTCTTGTCTTCAACGAGCCCAAAAGGGCCCACGTCACTCCTCTGTTCGTCTCTCTGCACCGGCTACCACTCGCTGCTCGCATCAAGTTCAAGACATTGACGCTTGCTTACAGATCGACCACAGGCTCAGCTCCCTCCTACTTTCACTCGCTCCTACGAGTCTACATCCCTACCAGAAGCCTGCGATCCTGCGATCGGTCAATGAGTGACGGCTCGTGGGACCATCACAGAGAGCCACAAAATCACTCTCAGAACATTCTCATTCATGGTTCCTTGCTGGTGGAATGATCTCCCAACCCTCGTCCGGAATGCAGAATCCCTGACCACATTCAAAAGACAACTGAAGACTCATCTCTTCTGTGAGCACTTAACAGAAAAAATAAAATAAAAATTCCTTCCTTTTCCTTTAATCCTCCCTTGTCTGGCTTATGCTACTCTGAGCAATGCCTGAACTTTGAATTTTGAGAACTCCTTGCATTGTTTTTGCCTCTTCACGATGACTCGCTTGCTTTAGTCCTCATTTGTAAGTCGCTTTCAAAGACGTCTGCTCAATGACTAAATGAAAATGTAAACATTGAGCAATTACAGACCGATCTCAAATCTTCCTTTCATAGGCAAGATCATTGAAAAAGTTGTCTTCAATCAGCTGAACAAATTCTTAAGCTCAAATGGACATTTGGACAATTTCCAATCTGGTTTCCAACCACATCACAGCACAGAGAGCTGCTCATAAAGATAATAAACGATATTCGTTTAAATACTGATACAGACAAAACATCAATTCTGGTACTACTCGACCTCAGTACTGGATTTGACACTGTCGATCACAACACTTCTTGACAGGCTGAAAAACTGGGTCGGGCTTTCTGAGATAGCCTTAAGAGGGCTAAGATCATACTTAAAGGGTTAGTTCGCCCATTTAAGACATGAAGTTGTATGCAATCCTTACCAGACCTATAGTGCATACACACTGACCCACTCTGTGGTAACCTCCCTGGTCAGAGTTCTGGCCTCTGGAAGTTTTTCAAGGAAGTAGTCCTGGTTAGTTTCCGGAGCCACAAAACTGTGCGTTTTTACGTGAAAAAATTATTGGCGTTTCAAAGCTTGATTAATTAACATCACAAAAAACACGCCCGGCAAAATTCATACCTCAGTTTTAATCGGCACTATTTTCTTTCCATTTCTATCAATCCGCACTGCTGTCGACGTCAACAGTGCGCACGTTCCGATCAGCTGTAGCTATGAGACAGCTTTGGCTGGTTGCCATCGGTTACTCTGCGGGAGCTAAAATATCCAGAATCAAGGATTTTCGTGTGTGCAGTGCTCACTTCAGCGAAGACGATTACATCCCCAACCAAGTAGGAAAAAGAAAAAAACACATTTTAAAGAGTTTTGCTTTACCAGTAGCACGGGTAAGCTCTATTTACTAACTTTATGATCCCATGTCTAAACTGTACGGTAAACAAGCTGATGTTTAGACTCCAGTGGAAATAACGTGAAAAGAAGTCTAATATAAAAACAGTATATACAATTTGCTGAGAAAACTATATGAACACACACACAATTGAGTTCATAAAGGTATCCCTTTGGCGTTGTGCTAAAATTACTTTCATCATCATCTGTTCTGTCTGACATTGTGCTAAAATTGGTTTCATCATCAGAAGTTTCGTAGTCAGACATGTTGTCAGCGAGTCGCGCTATCAACAGCTGATCGGAACGTGCGCACTTTTGACGTCGACAGCAGCGCGGATTGATAGAAATGGAAAGAAAATAGTGCCGATTAAAACTGAGGTATGAATTTTGCCGGGCGTGTTTTTTGTGATGTTAATAAATCAAGCTTCGAAACGCCAATAATTTTTTCACGCAAAAACGCACAGTTTTGTGGCCCCGGAAACTAACCAGGACTACTTTCTTGAAAAACTTCCAGCGGCCAGAACTCTGACCACCAGGGAGGTTACCACAGAGTGGGTCCGTGTGTATGCACTATAGTGCTGGTAAGGATTGCATACAACTTCATGTCTTAAATGGGCGAACTAACCCTTTAAGAGGGAGAGATTATTATGTGAGTATAAGAGACCACAGAGACCATGGAGTGGACATCCATGACATGCGGAGTTCCTCAATTCTTGCGCCACTCCTGTTCAACCTGTACATGCTCCCAATGAGCCAAATAATGAAAAAGAACCAAATTGCTTACCACAGCTTTGCAGACGACACACATATCTACTTAGCCCTATCGCCTAACGATTACAGCCCCATTGACTCTGTTCCAATGCATTGATGTAGTTAACAGTTGGATGTGCCAAAACTTTCTTCAGTTAGACAAAGAAAAAACAAGTCATTGCGTTCTAAAACAAAGATGAAGTTCTCCAAGGTGAACACATACCTTGACACTAGGCGTCAAACAACTTAAAATCAAGGAATCTTGAAAAATATTGCAAGAATTAGATGCTTTGTTTCCAGTCAAGACTTCGAGAAACTTGTCCATGCTTTCATCACCAGCAGGGTGGATTATTGTAATGAACTCCTCACCAAAAGACAGTTGCAGCTCGTACAGAACGCTGCCGCCAGGATTCTGAGCAGAACCAGAACATATGAACATATCACACCAGTCCTCAAGTCTTTACACTGGCTCCCAGTTACATTTAGGATTGATTTTAAAGTATTATTACTGGTATATAAATCACTCAATGGCCTAGGACCTCAATACATTACAGATAATGCTCACTGAATAACTTAAACCTAACAGATCACTCAGATCATTAGGATCACATCAGCTAGAAATACCAAGGGTTCACTCAAAGCAAGGTGAGTCCACTTTTAGCTATTATGCCAGCCGCAGCTGGAACTAGCTTCCAGAAGAGATCCGGTGTGCTCCTACAGTAGCCACATTCAAATCCAGACTCAAAACACATCTGTTTAGCTGTACATTTACTGAATGAGTACTCTGCCACTGTATGTTCGACTGACTACACTGTATTTTATTTTTGCATCCTCATTTTGATTCTAAACTGAACTCAAATGGCACTGAGAATTGGGTAAGAGACAAACATAAATTTCTTAATTGGGGAACTTGAGATGAAACCATGCTGATGACCTGGGTCTGTGGTGGAGTAGTGAGTTTGATGTGTGATTAAACTCGAGCTTCTGTGCGGTGCGGACGGGATCGACTCCATTCCTAGAGATTCCGAACAAATCTTTGGGGTGCGGACTGATGGGGCAGTGGACCCAAGGTTTATTGGAGACGTTCAAATGATTTCTTAGGCGGGCCAAAAGAACATCAGACACAGTGTTATCACCATGAGAAAATCGCTGAGTAAAAATGGGAGCTGTGAAAAATCTGGTACATGGTGTTTTGCCACATGAGAAGTTTATCTGTGTATCATCTTTTTACTCTTTTAATTCCTTTTATAACTGTATCATCTTTATATCTCTTTTAATTACTTTAATAACTGATTTAATTTTCATTGCTTTTATTTTGTGATTATTTTAATTCCTTTCTGTGTAAAGCACTTTGAATTACCATAGTGTATGAAAATGTGATATATAAACCTTGCCTTGCCTATATGGCAAACATACGGCCTGAACGCAGCCAACCCTAATCAAACACACCTGAACTTACTAATCAAGGTCTTCAAGGTTAGGCAATTAAGCTTCAGGCAGGTGAGTTTCATCAGGGTCGGAGATGCCCTGCCCACACCCCCCTTAGACCGTTAAAAGCGCTCTAAACCATTTTTACAGCATTTTGTGTTGTGGGATTGAGCAGATGATTTAAAGCTGCAACACGCTTTTTCATTGTATTGTTTGCCCTGCCGTCCCTCCTGACTCACTGTTTCAGCGCATCTTCCAGCAGAGTTCATTGTGAGATTTCTGGTCAAGAGGATGACCGCTCGAGTGTACTGCACCTTGAGTGCTGTTTTATTGTGTCTGTCTGCATGTTTGAGCACAACAGATGCCGAAGGCAAAGGTGAGAAGATCTTTTAACTTTATTATGAAACTTGAAGTAATGTACAAGTGCAACTAATGGAGTTGTCCTTGATTAGGATTAACATTAAGTTCTTCCGGATCACAACTTATAGTGTCTTTTTTGTAGTTTTCACAGTTCTAATAATAAGTTTTTATGCAGGCTAGTTGCTATACGAAGGGCAAAGCTTTGCCTCCGCTAGCCTGCTAACATTTAGTATTGATAGTGTTTGCTTTTACTTTAGTAAGCTCTTGCTTTCGTAAGACTGTTCACTGCCCCTTAGGAAAATTATCCATGATTTCATCATTACTGTTTGTATTACCATAGCCGACAAATATGATTATATGGTGGATAACATCGTATTCGTACCTATAAGAAAATTACACGCACAACAAAACCACTCTGAAACGTCCTGTACAATCCGTACTTGCAAAGTATGTGCTTGAAATCCGTTCAGCAAAATATTGTTTGTTAATATTGTCAGGACAGGGTCTGAACTGGGCATTGTTAAAGGTGGGGTATGTGATTTGCAAAACGGCTGGCAGATTTTAAAAATACACAACTCAAATGGTCCTACCTTCTTTCCTTTGACTCCAGCCATTCAAAGAACATGGACATGGATGGGGGGATGGTCAGACCGATTGATTGACGCACTTACTGTCCAATGATTCTAGGTGGTCTTGGAAATGATTGGCTGGAGTTTTTTGAGTCCTGCCCGTTCCACAGATTCAATTGCTTAATTTTTATTTCAGTGCTTCTAACTCAGTGGCTGTAAGTGGGTTAGGAATAGGATTTTTAGTGATTTTGAAAAAATGGCCAAAAAAGAGAATTACATACCCCACCTTTAATATTTGCATCTGATTAAGAGCTTGCGGTTATAGAGCATGGCATTTCCCGAAACCTCGCGAAGTGCTTCCAATCATAAAACACTGGGCCAGTTAACCGTTTCGGAAGGAGGGGCTTTATCGAAAACAACACGTTCAACCAGACTGGGAGGAGCTGATATGTGAAAAATGTAGTGTTTGAACAATCAAACATGAAAACATATTCTAGTACACCCCAAAAATCAAGTCTTCGTATTAGGGCATAATATTAGGACCCCTTTAAATATAAATATTTTTAAATGTGTACAGTACATTTAGTTACAATAGTAAATTTCTGAACATGTAAACTGTCCTATGTCTCCTATATATATCAACTTTGCACGTTTACACCCTAGTAGTGGGTTAGCTTGTAACATCACTTTGTCTATGAAACTAACTGATACAATTAAATTAAATGTTCGACTTGAGACTTGAAGTTGATAAATGTGAATTTTCACGTTTGAGGCGTGTATCGCAAAACACCTGACTTACAAATACTGAAACGATTACACAACTCCTTGTCTTCACTAATGATACTCTTGAATCCTCTTCTGTAGTGTCTGGTCAGTGTCCGGCGACGCTGACGGTCGTGCCGTCCAGTCGAGGATGTACTTCTGATATCGACTGTACTGAAGGACACAAATGCTGTCAATTTCCCTGTGGGACTGCGTGTGTGCCGCCTATTTTTAGTGAGTTTCAATTTACCGTATGCTAGAGGTCTTCCAAAAGAAACACTGAAAAAATGGTATAAACAAGTTGTCACTCACAAACTGCTAGTAAATTTCACAAATAATGAAAAACCAAAAAAAAAAGCGCAAGTAACACATTGAACTAAACATGACACTTTGAAGTAAAAAGACTTCACTAGTAGGCTACTACGGTTACTGACGACTTCCAAAACTAATTTTCAACATTTTTTTTTACAGTGAATGAGAATTTCAGCATTCAGTGATATGGTTTCTCTGTCATGTGTCTGTATAACAGCAAAACCAGGAGAGTGTCCAAGCAAAATAACTGGAGCAGGAACGTGTGTGGAGTTCTGTGCCTATGACGGTGACTGTCCGAACGATGAGAAATGCTGCGGTAGTGGATGTGGACGTCAGTGTATGGCTCCAAATACAGGTATTTATATTATATTTTTTACTTTATTAGTGTGTGGGGCAGCTTTCTCATTGGCTTTTCAGTTTTGTTCAATTCAAAGTACCTGAATTCTACCCATAGCACTGTTTAAAGCCCAGCATGGCTTTGCAGAAGATGGGTAATGCTTAAAATACAATTCAGTCTGTAAGTAAAATCTGCTTTGAGTGTTGTGCTGTATGTAAATGCCGCTAAATTGATTGACTAAAGTTGACCATCTTTATTCATGCAGTGAATAAACCTGCGCCCAAGCCTGTACCTAAACCTGCACCCAAGCCTGTGCCTAAACCTGCACCCAAGCCTGTGCCTAAACCTGCCCCTAAACCTGCACCGAAGCCTGTGGCCGAACCACCGAAGCCTGCTGGCAAAGCCTGCAACGAAGCCTGCCGACAAACCATCAAAGACTGCGTCGAAACCTGCCACGAAACCGGAGGCTGCCATCATACCGTCAGAGCCTGTGCCAAAGCCTGCCGCCAAACTAACAAACCCTGTTTCAAAGCCTGCCGTCATTCCCCAAAGCCTCCAGTGTGAAGGCAGTGCTGAAAACGGTCATGATTGTCATGAAACGTATCCATAGATTCAGAGTTCTTTCCTAACACATACTGAAGTACTGTTACAGATCAAATCAGTGCTTTATTCGTATGGGATGTCTATCACCAATTAAATCTCTTTTTGTGAATTTTTTCTACTTTATTTTTCTCCCACATGAAAAAGAGAAAATAGCTTGATAAAGTTGGTGGCTGCATTCGAAACCGCATTTTCTCCCTATATAGCAGAAAACGGTACAAAAAGAACCTTAGGATATACTTGATCATGCATGTAAGATGTGTACATAAAATAATATTTTAAATCCGTTTGAATGATTGATTCATAAAGTCTTCACTTATTTCATTACTGAATCAGCACTCTAGCAGTTAAAACTGAAAGCGTTTTGAGGAAGAACATTGTTACTGGAGTTAACTTCTCTCTGTATGAGTCCTTACAGTCTGTTCGCACGGGAGAATTATTGCCTGGTGACCTAGTAATTTGTAATTGCAACGGGTGTGTGTATCTTAATCCTGCGCAAATCAGCCATGTCTGTAATTTGTGAAATAAAAATTCCCCCGCAAATGACCATATTTCGCCAAACACAGGTCCTGTGATATTATTAGTCTAAATGGGCTGAGGCTATAATTTAGCAGGTTTGAAGCAAAAGTATTTGACTGTCAACACATTATGTGTGGAGATCATCCACTTAATATTACAGAATATATATCTGGAATTGGAATTTAGACCAGTCAAAACATTTTTTAATGTTAAAACAGCTTGCCACATATGCCAATTCAGCCTGCCATAGCAGGTACAATTCAGATCTGAAAGTATAATATTGACTAGTCTAAACTGAATTAGAGATACAGTTTGTCTAATCAAATTTGTGTATGTATGACGTGTCAGTTGAAGATTTCTATAACATCATTACAGATATCTTGAATAGTATTTAGACTAGTCAAAACATATTTAGAGATATCTCGAATTTAATTTCTCACTAGTACAATTATTGTAGATATATGTGTAATTGACATTCTGACTAATTATAATTAGGACTCGTCAAAATACAAATTTAACTATCTAAGAAGTAATGGATAGTCAAACCATTACCATTAAGTAATGGATATAAAGCATGTTGAATTAAAAAGACAGATATATATGGTTTTCTTAATTAAATTTTTTCATTAATACTTTGAGACTAACAAAAGATAGCATAGGGGTCATGGACATAGGCCTATATAAAAAATATAGCCTACATTCTTTTTTATAAAATTCTAAGCTAAAAAGGTTTGACCATTAATTAATACATTTTGCATAATATAAATATTTATAATGATTGTTAATATTACAAATGAAAGTTAAACATTTAGGGTAAAATGTTGAGTATTGATTTTGATGGTCCACTTTAAAAATTCTACTGACTATAAGTAACTTTGCAACTACATGTCAACTTATTCTACTAACCCGAAGCTGAACCCTAATATGTCCACTAATACTCTAATGAGAGTTAGTTGATGTAGTTGCAAAGTTACTTAGAATATCTAAAGTGGACTATCAAAATAATGCGTAACCAAATGTAGCTCTTTTCAAATTGTAGATCCCATGAGAAAACATTTGTGTTATGTAAGTTCACAAATAAAAAATTCTGCTTCATCTAATTTCCAACTTGCATGACTTTCCTTCCAAACAACACTATACTCCACTGACTGTCAAAAAAGTCTCTATAAGATATATTTTAAAATCTCTTCTAACACAGAAGAGAGAAAATCATGCATGATTGGAATGGCAGGAGAGTGAGTAAATTGTGATATGTTTAGTTTTGGACGAAGTATCACTTTAAAAGCCTCTGATACATCAACTAAAAAATTAAATAATATTTTCATAATTTAATAATCTACTTTCAGTCTTACTGGCTGAGAAGATGTATAGGAATAGTGTAAAAATAAGCTTTAAGCTCCCCCAACAAACTTTAAATGTTTCCAGGTGTTTCACTTTAAATCAAGTACAGGCTTCAACACAACAGTAGTATTATTACATCCTCTAACACTGAACACCTGAACTGTCACTTCACCAGACATTTAACCCTTGCACAGAGAGAAAGCCACAGAGTTCATCTCATCTGTCCTGACGGAGAGAAAAATAGACTCTTGATTTACTCAGGTTAGCATCTAAATCTCTATACATTATGTTGCTGAATATGTTCTAAGTGAGGTAGATATTTGTAGCTAAACAAAGGTATTTGCATGTCTGATTTTCTCAGTTAAGCATCATTTTCTCGTTTTTTAACCACTGATTAAGTCCCATCTGTGTGAAATTTTAGAGGGGGCTGTATGGTGAGGGCCGTCTGCAAGAACTGACCTGACCCTGTTAAAGTAGCCATAATTCAGTGCTTCACGTTAGCCGTTTGAAGGGCTCAGTCTATCACACTCTTCTCCTTATGGAATAACTTAAGATCAACGTCATCCCCTGCTCCCAGTAAAGCTTTAATATTAACCAAATGTCTTGGAAAACCACAAGTCTGTGTACATGCTACCTGAGATTATAAACCTATTTTCAGCCCTAGTTTGGCTTCAGTATACGGTTTAAAAAAAAAGGTGTATTTGTACAAGTAGTTGTATTATTATTTGCGATAAATTAAATGTCATAATTTCAGTTTATTTCATAAACACAAAAGAATAAAGGAGGCCAAAGGGCTACTTTTATCCTGTTTTAACGAAACCTGCATATTACAGAGCACAATCAAAGACATCTGGTTCTGTGTGCCGCAGAACATCTGCATTTGATTCCCACTACCAACAGAAAATGTTTACCACTTTTGCTGGTAAAAAATCAAATAACAACAACATATTGTTGAAAGTTTTATTCAAAGTGCAGGCAAGATACAAAACATGCTGTAAGACGTCCCCTCATTTAAGGTGAGGAAAACAGCAAATAATGAAGGAAATATAGGCCTACGTAGATAATACATTTGTCGAATGCTATGAAGTGCAAATATAATAAAAAGAAAATACCTGATCAGAACTGATAGATGCAAACATTTTAATAACATTTTAAAATTAAACCACTCAACAACCTATCACACAAAGATCCGTAAATAATAATAATAATAAAAAAGAAAGAGTAAATTAATCATATTTTCTCAACTTTAAAAAAAAAAATTATACTTATCACCCAGAAATCTACTCTGGAGCAAACTTTTCTTTTTGTACTATTTGGTTGTCAGGTTAGAAAATGATTTAGAAATTAAGCTTAATCAACGACTCATTCATGCCTAAATAAAACCATCATCCAAAAGTACCTCAGCAAAATGCATAAAGACAGTAAAAACATCAGCATGGCAGTTTGAAATCATGCTAGCTGAATCATGCTATGATCATGCAGCTGTCCAGAGGATAGAAATGCTACTTCCTGCATCATGGGCGATTTGGTTGATGCGCCCTCTCACACAGTCCACTGTAGCGAAGATCACAGTGCCGTTACGCACCTGGAACGATCCCCTCAGTCCCACGCTCGCCCATACACTTCCCTCCGGCATGTGTCCACTAATCTGTTGAGCTACAGGGGCTGGCTGAACCCCCTGAGACCCACTCTGTTGGAGCAAGGTGAGTTTGATTAAACTGCATGAGTGGATAAGCCGCAGATCTAAGGCCACACTTGCTGTCCCTGCTTCCCGAAAGATGAAGTCTCTGTGATCTTTGGTTCCAGCAAGTGCAACCTGTGGAACTGCTGGGGTTGTCTGATGGAAGAACAAGGCCTTATTCCGCACTGCACCAGAGGGGAGACTCTTCCTGGACACGGAGGCTGACAGGGCACTGGACACAGCCGAAGGGATCCACACCAGACTGAGCATGCTAATCCCAGAGTCGTCGCCGAAGTAGCGCACATTGCACTGCGCGGGTGCAAGGATCTCGAAGGTGAGCATATCCCCAGAGTCCACAGTGGTGGCAGCCGACAGAGATATAGACGTATCTCTGTAATGAACACCAGGCTTGAATGTACGGGTCAGCTCAGCACTGCTTCCGTTGTGGTTCACGTATGCAAGTAAGTAGAAGCCCTCTGAGATGCAGGCTTGACCCATTGAGTACAATGCTTGCTGAAGGACGAACTTCACAGTGCCGCTTTCCCTGAAGCGCACCCCACGATTGTCATGGGTCAGGCCGACCATGTAAGGGTCTGAGATGGATGAGGTACGGAAGGCAGGGCGGTAGTTGGTGTGGTAATGCGCAGAGGCAACGGCCTGAGCAGTCATAGCAACTGCACCTGTGTCATGGGACAACCAGAGCAGGCTGAATGGTGCTATTAGGCTGCTCTGAAGGTGCACGTCTTCATTGTCTTGGCTACACTGGTTGGCGGCACTCTTGAGAGAAAGGTAGAGCACATGACCTGGCTCCACAGCAGCTGCTCCACTCACACTGGCGCTC
The DNA here is from genome assembly GCF_949152265.1 of Phoxinus phoxinus. Lineage (NCBI taxonomy): Eukaryota > Metazoa > Chordata > Actinopteri > Cypriniformes > Leuciscidae > Phoxinus > Phoxinus phoxinus. Next base: position 19,116,862 of record NC_136880.1, on the reverse strand, counting down.
TGGATAGACTTCCCCTCCCGCTGCTCCAAACGCATGCCACTCAGATCCCGACCTTCACCTTCACTGGCATTCAGTCGCAAACACGCTTGGACAAAGCTGCGGCAGCCATGTCTTAAAGCAAGGTTATGGTCGACCCAAACGAGACCATGCTGGTGGAGCACTATCCAACCATCAGTGCTGGAAAGAAGGCTTCTGTCACTATTGCCACGGATATGAAGTTGCTTATCAGGAAACTCACTACCCTTGGCTAGGTCAACATTACCAGACCAGGAAACAGAGAGTCTGCTTTCAGAGGGGTTGGCGCACACCGCATCACTCGTGGCCAAACATGGGGACGTCATTGGCTGAGCATCGCATTCTGTACAGGCTTGACACTCTTCCATCTCAGAATTGTAAAAATAAGAGTGCCCACACATCCCAGCAGCTGCTTCCCTCTCCGACACGCCGGAGCAGCGGAAGCCTCCTGAAACAGTGCACTATGATTAGTCTCTTAGGAAGTTACTCTTAAACAAATCTGGAAGTCTGGTAGGCAGCTTACCTGGTGTGTTGAGGCACTGGTTGCGTTCTTTACATATGTTCGTCATCTCTAGGCATTCGTCTCTGTCCTATGGGACAATTTTAGTTGTCATATTGTATTTTTTAAGTTAAAACCACTAGCCATATTGGCTGCTGAGCAAAAAAGTTAATGTCAAGCCCTGTGCACTATGTATCTAATCAAAATGACCTTTTTAAAATATACATAAACCTCAATGACAACAACATACCTGGCAAATCCTGTCGGCATGAATCGAACACTGAGCCACCAGAAAGAATCCTGGAGGGCAGACCGTGCATTTCTCACAACGTGGTCGGTCTGCACTGAAGTCGCAGTACTCATCTGCTCGGCAGGATCCACAGCCAAGTAGAGGTCTGTCAGCATCCGTAACACTAGCATCCATGTTCATCTTATGCATTGTGAAGGCCTCCTGAGAATAGCTTCTAACCTGGGATTGGAGACCATGCAAATGGCTCTCGGTGACTCCCTGCGGGCCTTGTACAGATAACTGCTTGACGCTGTCGAGAAGAAAACTGTATTGGGTCTTGACTTCCTCCATCTTTTCAAACATAATCCGTTGCTGGTCCAGTATTTCCCTTTGGTGGGCTAATAGAGCACTTTGCTGTTCTCTCAGTGTGCTCTGAATTTGCTTAACCTCAGCTTGCTGTCCCTGCAGCTGGGCCACCAGTTTATCTTGATCTTTTGCCAAATGCAAATGCAACACCAATGCATCTTCAGACTGGACCTCATTTGTGCCTGGTCAAAATGTAGGAAAAACATGACATTGAGTCACATTTCAAGCATGCTTTAATATTGCCACATAATTGACATGCTTCCACAAACTGCCTGAGGAAGTATAGGCAACAATCCAACATGTAATCAATTTTGCATGGCCATGAATGAATGGTGTGTAATTTAACAAGTGTAATATCACTATTGTGAAAACACAGGACTGGTATCCCAGCACCGTGGAAGAAATCATTCTATCATTATTTACCTGGTTTAATGTCGCATGTTAACTGAATTCCAGTTGATGGCCCCCCTCGAGTTCCCAACTCCGGAAATTCCCCCAATACTTGCTCGGCTCTGTCCTGCATATGGACAAAAGAAAGTCTGCTTCTTTCAACATCTGACCCTCTGATGCAGGCATCTCCAACACAGGAATGCTGCTTGGGATCTTGTCGCATCCTTGCAGGAAGTTTACAACCGATGCCTTTGCACTCTTTAGTATCATTATTTGTTGGTCTTGGCGAGCCATGGCAACCTCTTCCCGTGCATCCTTGTGGGTTGAACACCTCAGCCGTGATGGTCCTTGGGTTTTCTTTCGGACTGCCACTTCTGCTGTTCTGCGGATGTATTACTGTGTAGGGAACCGATGGGCGTCTTGGAGCATAAACTGAATATCGGCTCTGGTGATCTGCTGTTCTGGATGGAGACCTCTGGCAGTGCACTCCTGTGCAAATTCCACTCATCATCAGACAAATGAGAAATAAAAACCTTTGAGTTTCCATCGCAAGCTCGTGCACTGTGTAAAGGAAAACGCTAAAAGACACTTAAACTCGGGTCCCTTGTAATCCAGAGAATGAATCAGTACGGAGTCAAACACATGGTGAGTTTAATTGTTTCCAAACTGTGAAAGCAAAAAATCTGAATGAAACAAACATTTTAAAGATTTAAAGCAGTGATGTTTTCTGTCTGGAAGGGAACATGTGCTCTGCAACCTGTGGTGGAAGTTCTGAGGAAATGTCTATATGTGGCATTCCACACACTTAATTGGCAACAGGTTTCTCCAAGCCTCAGTTAACCCATAGAGTTCCCATGATACTTTTACACGTACGATTTTTAAAGAATTAAAAAATCCGCTCCATGTTAGACAGGTAAATGTAGAGAACTTTATCGTGGTGTTTGATGGACACAGATTCAAAAGGGAATTTAAATCATCACCATCCTCATCAGTTATTATTGTTGTGTAGGTTTTACATATATTTCTTTAAATTAATAATTGGAAATCACATTAATTCTCACAAATATTAAACTGAAGTTCATAAAGTCTCCTAATGTATAAATCTTCATCCCAATCTATTAAAGCAGATGAAACTGAGAATGTATTTTATTATTTTTCCACTGATACATTGTCTCCCAATTCTGTTCCCATGTAAAAAAAATAAATATAAATGTTTATAGTTAACAGTGTTCTAGAAACACATCAATGAGAATAAATCAGCGTTTGAGCCCTTTCACACGTTAGTACAGGGTTAATTCTATGCTTAAGCATCTGTAATTACAACCGACATCTTTAATTACAACTGACATGTGTTTGTTTTCATCTGCCAGCCATAACCTGCTGTGGGATCATTTAAAGCTTCTGGTGTTAGTTAGAAGCGGCTCCCACACACATACGACTAGCCATGCACACATCTGTGTAATGTGTAATGTGTAATGTGTGTGTTTATATGTATATATTATATACTTATGTCTTCATTATGCCCTTTCATGTAATATTTACTATTTGATTTGGCAGATGCACTGCATATAAACCTAATATAATAATATTTTTCTGTATGTTAATTCAAATGATTGTTTTGTGTGTGTGTGTGTGTGTTTCATGGTTCTTTTCATAATTTCTCAGTAAAATGCACGCATTTTTATTCACAAAGCATGTGGTCAACAGAGGCTCCTAAACACCTCAACCCAGGATCTCAGAGATTCCCCAGTAGAACAAACAGATGTGGCTGCCGAGCTCTTGGCAACGCAGGAGAAACCAGACCTGGCTGTTTACATCCTGTTTTCACTTTCATATGGTAACAATAGATGTTGTCCTTTCTCTTAAAAGTACTCATTAAAACCTAATGGATGTCTGTTTTCTCTTGCATTCTTCGCATGTGTTCTTGGTATGACTGTGGTAAAAATAAACTGTATTATATTTTACAGGAAATTATTTAATTGAACTGAACTTAACAGGTTCGTTCCACATTTCTTACTTGATTATAGCCTAATTCAGTTGACTTTATCAACTATGATCAAATACATTCCATTGATGCACAGCATTTGGTTTCTTTTGATATTATATAATATTCTTACAGTGTGCCATGCAATAAAAAGTATTCTGTTCCCTATTTGATTTACTCACTGTGCTAAATTTTACATCTTACTTTGATCTTTTTTTATTATTAGAAAATGTGTGTTCTTGCAATGCATTTGACAGGCTCTTTGTTGCACTCTGAAATAAATGTCTAATGAAAACAATGTCCTAATAATTCATAAAAGTAAACACATTATAAAGCTTCCTCTCCATGTACATCAAAGTAGGACCGCTCCCACTGCTTTCATGAGAAAATCAGCCAAGCTTTAAGCGTGTGATTTAGGTTTGCTTATGAAACTTGAGCAAGTAATTAGTGCATTAGGAGCACAAGCTGAACTCAGTGAGGTCTATATACACTCACAAAAGTTCATTTCATTCTTCAAATCTGATTGGACGAGAGGTGTTGCAAGTGAGCTGATATTTCACCATTAGTACTAGGACTTTTATCACTCTCGTCTCTGCGTGCGGGTTCTAGACAGGCTGTCAGTCTGTTTTCAGTGATTTCAGGTTACATTATTACGCCACTGATGCCACTTCAGATGCAGCTCCTGTGCCGCCTCTGCAGTAAAAAAGATGGATTTGGTTGATTCTGATTTCATGTGATTGGTCACAGCCTAAATTTAAGAACTTGATTGCTATAAAAGATGACAAATTTTAAAAGGTTAGAAAAAAAAATGCCTCTGCAAATGAACTTAAGTATAAGTTTAGGGGAGACCAGGGAGTGTTGTTGTAACACTGTCAGTTTGACAAGTCAAAAAAGAGCTGTGGTGATGTCATCAATATCATCTCCCATCATCTGTTTGAGCTCACGGGAGAAGTAGCATGTGACTGTGAGCAACATTGTAGATTTGTAGATTTTCATTGTATTGTAGATACATTTACATTTTACATTTAGTCATTTAGCAGACGCTTTTATCCAAAGCGACTTACAACTGAGGACTAAAGCAAGCGAGTCATCGTGAAGAGGCAAAAACAACGCAAGGAGTGCTCAAAATACAAAGTTCAGGCATTGCTCACAGTAGCATAAGCCAAACAAGGGAGGATTAAAGGTAAAGTTTATATATATATATGTCAAGTGCTCACAGAAGAGATGAGTTTTCAGTTGTGTCTTGAATGTAGTTAGGGATTCTGCATTCAGGACGAGGGGGGGGAGATCATTCCACCAGCAAGGAACCGTGAATGAGAATGTTCTGGAGAGTGATTTTGTGGCTCTCTGTGATGGTCCCACGAGCCGTCGCTCATTGACCGATCGCAGGCATCTGGTGGGGATGTAGACTCGTAGGAGCGAGTGAAAGTAGGAGGGAGCTGAGCCTGTGGTCGATCTGTAAGCAAGCGTCAATGCCTTGAACTTGATGCGAGCAGCGAGTGGTAGCCAGTGCAGAGAGACGAACAGAGGAGTGACGTGGGCCCTTTTGGGCTCGTTGAAGACAAGACGGGCTGCGGCATTCTGGATCATTTGTAGAGGTTAAGTTGCACATGATGGAAGACCAGCCAGAAGAGCATTGCAGTAATCAAGCCTAGAAATAACCAGGGTCTGGACAAGAAGTTGTGTTGCATGCTCAGTTAGGAAAGGCCTGATCTTCCTGATGTTGTGCAGTACAAACCTGCATGATCGAGCGGTCTTTGTAATTTGGTCTGTGAAGGTCAGCTGTTCATCTAATATTACTTCAAGATTTCTGACCGACCTTGATGGGGTGATTGGGGTTGAATCTAGCTGGATAGTGAAGTCGTGCTGTAGAGACGGATTGGCAGGGATGACGAGAAGCTCAGTCTTTGCCAGGTTGAGCTGCAGATGACGTTCCTTCATCAGTGCCGAGATGTCCGCCAGACAGCTTGAGATACGTGCAGCTACTGTGGGATCATCGGATTGAAATGAGAGGTAGAGCTGTGTGTCATCAGCATAGCAATGGTAAGAGAAACCATGAGCCTGTATGATGGGTCCTAGACGTGATGTGGTGAAATGGAGAAGAGGAGCGGTCCAAGAACTGAACCCTGAGGAACCCCTGTGGTCAGTTGATGTGCTTTGGATACCTCCCCTCTCCATGCGACCCTGAAGGACCTACCTGTGAGATAGGACTCAAACCAGAGGAGGGAAGTTCCTGTGATGCCCAGTGATGAGAGGGTGGACAGGAGGATCTGATGATTTACAGTGTCGAAGGCAGCAGACAGATCCAGGAGAAGGAGAACTGATGATTTGGAAGGAGCTTTTGCGATCCGTAGGGCTTCTGTGAACGACATTAATGCAGTCTCGGTTGAATGCCCTTTCTTGAAGCCAGATACAATTATTTGACTTACATAAGTAGCCATTTCTCAAGTTTAATTTGATGCTTTGCATTCATGCTAACTGCAGTCCCACATCCTAAAACAGTCAGCTATGTTATGGTTTTAAAACAGTTTAATAAAATAGTTTTATAAAAATGTTACAAACCCCCCATGATGATTCCATTGAGTCCAGTTATCAATCACATCTACTGTTGAGGCAAAGTCACATTATTTTTTTGTTGCGCATCAAGTGATTTTGTGGTGTTTTGAACGTAGTTTAATTGCCATAATGAAAGAATCAGTGGCAGCGTCCGAAATAGCATAGGTTACTTTGAATAATTAATTGCTTCACGACCGCTAAAAACGTACGTTATAGTATACATGTGTGTAGAATGTAATCCGGGCATAGGCGGCAGGCTACTACATTCGCCATGTTGTCATACCATGTGACCAGCATCAGCTACGTCGCTTCACTTTCATTCATAAATCCTCATGGAATAATAAAGTGTCTAATGCACACTTCAGAATCTCGCCAGAACTAGCCTAGTAGCAGGGTCATCCGGGTTCTTTTTGCCTACTTTTTTATGAGCACTGTGAATTCGGACCATTTTTTTTAGTCTTGCACATACTTCTTTTTCACATAGGCCTACTGTTTTTTTGCCTACTGTATAGAAATATGCGATTTCGAATGCAGCCCGTGACGTGATAGAAACGTCACGGGCGTCTATTTTTTTTTTTTCAGACCTACATCACCCTCTGCTGTCCACTAAGATGAATATATTCTCTTCCTGACCACTGACTGAGTTCTGTCATGGACTGGAGCTTAAAATGTGTTATTAAAATGTGTTTTGTCTTTATGTTAAAAATAAAAAATCATCAAATCAATACTTTTGTCATCCTGCACCTGAACACATCTAACACAATGTTTTGCACAGGAGGGTGCTTTATTATAAAAAAGAGATTGTACATAAAAAGAAAAACAGATTATATACAAAACGATAATAGAGATTATATTGTTTGCAGATATTCCGCAAAGGAACATTTAAATTACAGATCACTTGCACATCTTATGACAAGGCCTTGCAATGCTTAACATTAAGTGGTCATTGTTCAGACAGCTCTATGCGAGTTACATTCTCACAGATATTTCATTGGATTCAATAAATTAAAACATTGCTCGCCTTCAACAGTAGTTTGAGACGCTTCTAAAAACCAGAAACCAGAATCACCTTGATGTGTGTGCCATGCTAACAGTTATGAGCTCACATTCGTCAGTACTATACACTAAACTTGATTTTTTTTCAATGAAATCTATGGACTTTCGCCTAAATTCAGCAAAACTTCTGAACTGGTCTAAACAGAAAGACACAAATTCAGCTTTGCATGGTCCCTCTACATAATATATACAATGACGAAACGGATTTCTGCTACTTCATGTAACACATTTTTATCTGTGGGCAATGAGACTCGTTCAGCTAGAGAGTCAGTGTCACCCGGTCAGTGCAACATAATCAAGTTCACAATACTTCAGCAGTTTAAAACAGAAAACACTATCAAAGACCAGCTTGGCACAGGTTAAACTCACAGTATATGGGTGAATCTCATGAAAACATGTCCAGGTCACAAAAGAAATATATATATATACATATTGCATAAAGGAAACAAAGCCTATAAGACTTCTGCATTTGATAGTTTACTTTAAGTTTTATTTTCAAATAATTCCCATTACACTCAATAGTGATTACCATTATTGTAATGTATTTTATATTTAAATCAGCATAAATTATTGGCAGTAGAAGAAATATTACCAGAATGTATAAAAATGATTTAAATAATATATATTACAGTAATGAGAACAATTTTTTTGCATTATGGTAATAATAATAATTTGGGGGAAATGTGCTTACTTGTCATAAAAAAAAAACATCTTAAAAATAGGCATTATTGTATAGGAGACATATACTTTTTTTTTTTATTATCTTGGGGTGAAATATGTAACGTGGACATGTTCATATGAAGTTTTGTATGATATGCAGAAGAATCTCTACACATTACTGCATCTGTGTTTTCCCTTACAGTCATGAGGTAAAATTATAGAAAATATTAGCAAATCTTGAAGGCGAAATGTAGGTAAAAACGTAATTGTCATTTTTATGTTTTTTTGCCTAATTGTTTTCCAGGCATAATAATATTCCAGAAATGACATTCAAAATTTCTTCCTCCTGTAAAGGAAGAGCTTGACAGTTTAGAGAGAGAGAAAAAAAAAAGAGAGACAAGTCTTGGGGGAAAAAAACGAACTAGCCCTAGCTGACACTTGGCAAATACAAATCTCAGTACAATGACAAAACACGCACAAAAACAAACACTAGCAACAGCCTACAGGCGACGTCTCACTTTAATATATGTACAAAATGCATGAGGCAACCTAACCAGAAAGTAGTGAGACTTGTTTGTTTCTTTTCATATTCTTTGTAGAGGCAATACGAGCCCTGTCTCCTCAAACAGTGAGCATTGTAGATGCCTTGATGCATTTATGATTGGACAAAAACAAACATTCAGTCATATTCTAATGCACTTTGCAATGTCTGTAACTGATTCGCTGCATTGCATGATGTCTCTGGGATTTAGCATTAGTCAGCGTAGTGCATGATCGATTCAACGTAGTTGCCAGGAAACAGTCCGGTCACACCATTACACACTCCCTCGAACCAGCCATCATCGTTTTTCTTGATGATGTAGATGATGGCGCCCTCCATGAAGGACAGCTCATCATCTTTGTCCTTTGAGTAGTCATAGATGGCCACCACTGAAAGAGGAGAGCACAGGGTTAGTATGACATGGATTAGAAAGTCTCTGTCCGTCCGTCCGTCCATCCATCCATCCATCCATCCATCCATCCATCCATCCATCCATCCATCCATCCATCCATCCATCCATCCATCCATCCATCCATCCATCCATCCATCCATCCATCCATCCATCCATCCATCCATCCATCCATCCATCCATCCATCCATCCATCCATCCATCCATCCATCCATCCATCCATCCATCCATATCCTGATTACAGTCTCAATTGGAAAAGGCATTCTCAAATCAAAACTCTTACATTAAAAAGAAACAAAAATGAATTAAAATAAGTCGTATTGTTGTGCCTTTGAAGTAAATTTGACAGTGAAAACTCAAAATGAAACCTCGAGGGCAAAGGGCACTCACTCACCCTTTTCTAAATAGGTTTTTGGGGCCCAGTGTGGGTCTCCATCAGCATAGGGGTCATTGTAGTGCACCAGAGCTGCATCTTCTTCTTCATAATCCACAGGTGGAGGTGGAGGGGGCGGGGCGGCTTCCTCAAACATGAGCGTGTCCTCAGGTAGAGGGGGAGGGGGAGGAGACGGGCTGTCTGTAACTGGAGGACAAAGAAGGAAGGAAAACCTCACTGACATCATCTATGACCAAATCGAGTTTTAAAGACAGAAACCTAATTTCGAAATACTTTATTGAAAATGGCACAGTATGCATTTAAAGGGGTCCTATTATGCCCTTTAACGAAGTATTGATTTTGTTTTTGGGGTGTACTAGAATATGCTTTCGTGCTTGATTGTTCAAAATTTTCCACATCTTTTACATTATTACAGTTCCTCTCTCCCCAGTCTGTCCCGAAAGCGTTGTTTAGTTCCGGTTTCGATGAAGCCCCTACTTCCAAAATACGAAATGTGCGGTGATTGGTTAGCTGGACCAGTGTGTTGTGATTGGCAGCGCTTAGCGTGTGTTCGGGAAATGTCCCACCCCTTCATAACCGCGAGTTCTGCTCTAGTGTAAATATAAATGATGGAGGCGATTTCAAACCCTGACAATGTTAACAAACAAGAGGAGCATCCAGACTGGATTTCATGTACGGACTTTGCAAGCACAGATTTCACAGGATGTTTCAGAGTGGTAGTCATGATATTTGTTGGAAAACTATGGTTTTCACAAACAGTGATCGATCACAAAACCATGGTTAATTTTCCCAAGGGGCGGTAAACAGTCTTACGAAAGCTACAGTAAACAACACTGTATCATTACTAATGTTGGCTAGCAGGCGAACGTAGCAACAACATAAAACTTATAATTAGAACTGTAATGTTCATTAATGTTCAATGTTCTACACCATTACTGTGTAGAAAACGCAAGCCTGCATTGTGGTTCTGGAAGCTGTTCTTCGTAAAATGTGCAGATCACAGATAAACATCGGGATTATAATGTGCAGGAAAAGTATTTAAAATAAATCAGCATAAGGAAGGTCAAACAAATGAGTTGTGGAATAAACAGCGTCTCTTTGACATAGCAGCAGCTCATCCACTTGTCTGCGTATTCCGTGGGCGGGGATTATATAAATTATGATGGGACATTAGGACTTCATAAAGCCCGGAAAAATCGTGTTGTAGTCCAAACGAGGCGTTTGTTGTAGTTTTTGAAAAGTTAAATAAAAGTTTTGATTCTGTTAAATAAAATATCTCCCTTTGAAGTGGACTTTGAGCTTTGTAACCTTGCAGATCGTTGTGTAACAGCAATATTACACACTAACTAAAGCTAAAAAAAGTTAAAAAGCATAATAGGGCCCATTTAAACAAATAATTAATGCAATCAAAATTGCTTTACTGCTTCTTCTAAGAAATAATAACATGAGTCGCAAATAATCCCGAACTTCTTTAAAAATGTCATATATTTAATAACTTTAAATTAAAGTGAATTCAAATTGATTCTTCATTAAGAAATTAGAACGGTTGTACCACTCTGATTTTTTTATTTTTTATTTTGTGCCCGCCCAAAAAAAGTTAATTTTAATTTAGAAATTAAAAACATGCTTAAATCACAGAAGAGGTGTATTAAAGCCACTGTTTGTATAAAATGTATTTTTGAATAAATTAATAGTGTGCCATTGGCCCTACATATCAGTAATAGTTATATAGAATAAGTCAACTTCCAAAATAAAACTCTATATCACAAAATGTTATTACATTTTAAATGATTAATATACCCATATGTTAATACATACAAATAAACATTACATTTTGGGTACAGAGAATAATTCATACACGGCAGGCTGCAGCTGAACAGAGACCATATGTGAAGGTCTAAGCACTACGCTAATGTGAGCGTTACTCACTGTTCTCCTGAACTCTGGCCACAAAGCCAGTGAGGGGAATCTGGGGCGTCAGCTGCACCATGGGAGGAGGCGGTGGAGCGATAGACACTGGAGACACACGGAGCGCAGATACACACACATTCATACACATCCAGCCAGACAGAAAGAGGATGACAGGCAAAAACAAGCCCAAAGAGTTACACACAGGCAGATAAACAGACAGAAGGCAAACGCAGTTATTGTTACATGAAGAGATGAACAGCAGAAAAGCATTGGTTACTAGGGCTGCTAATAACAAATTTATTAACAAAAAGTGTTTGGTGCTGCTAGTGGTGAAGAAATTACACACTCGAGCTTGGTGATTGTTTTTACAGGCTTTTTAAAGTGCAAATTCAGAGCCAAAACACTTTTGGGGCCACTAGCACTCCCTAGAGTAGAACTGAACTCACTTGTGTTCTGGGGGTACGTGGGACCCCCGTTCAGGTGGGGTTGAGGCACGGAGAACTGGGAGGAGCTAGCAGGGGCGCGCCGGTAGGTGCCGGTGGCTGACACCATAGAGGCGGAGGAAGAAGTGGTGGAGGAATTGTGTCTGGAGATCTGTCGGGAGATTGTTCCGAATTGAGACATCGGGATTGGGCCCAAACCTGGACCTTGAGGAACTACAGGGGGGAAAAGACAGTCACAGAAGATGAATCCAATGCAAAATAGATCACTCTGTTAGGAGCTGGGTGGAATGGGCTGGGTATTCATTCAATTTTGATTAATCAGCTTGTGATTTGGTTCAATTCCACTCTCAATTTAATTTGATATTGATTCATTTGTACATAAATCAGGTACGGTACATCTCCCTCAACTAAAACTGTACACCACACACTCAAAATTGACAATTCATATTTTTTTTAATGGAATACTGTAGTTAAAATAACTTCCCCTCACAAAGCTTATTGCGATTTATGGAAGGCACGCTACAAATAATGTTTTCAAGAATCGAATAACATTGAGAAATCAATTTTATCAACCCAGCCCTATAAAATAATATAATATGTGAAAAATGTGAACTGTCACCTGGTGCCATACTGGGAGGGGAGGGTGTTGGCACAGCCAGAGGGATTCCCATACTATTACTGCTGTTTTCCCGACCGCCGCTGCCCCCACTACTGCCACTGAGACACACAGACAATAGGGTTACAGAGAGCTATTAAAGCAACAAGCACGCGTCGTCATAAATTCCCAAAGTGGCATCCTTTATTGAGCCTATCAAACAAGTCATTTATGACACCATCAAGAGCTTTTGTAACTTGAATTTGGAGAATAAATGTGATAAACCAAAGGTTAAGAAACAGTTTACTGTTATTTCTAACCTTATTCACCTTCAGCTTTCATCAGTAACAAGCCCACTGGGAAAGCAATGACAGTGGAGAATCAAGTTCATGAGAAAAGAGAAGACGACTTCCAGATTCTTTAGACTTGTATATTTAAAGTGCCATAGAATAAACAAAAAGTCTAATGAATCTGTATAAATGAATGCCATAAATTCACTGACGCATCAGTTTTTTTGCAAGAGGAAAGGAAATAAAGATAGACATCATGAGAGAGCTTAGAAATGTTACACTAACAAAAGTCATTTTTAAAGGTTAGAAACATATATATTCTCATAATTGTCATTTTATATCTCACAATGTTACTTTATCTCACAACTGAGACTTTATTTCTTGTAATAGCAACTTTTATCTTACAACTTTAACATATCACCATGAAACCCAGCATTCATTGTTCAGTTTGGGGTCAGTAAGATAAGACTAATATGCTGATTTTCTGCTCAAGAAACATTTCTTATTATTATCAAAGTTGAAAACAGTTGTGCTGCTTAATATTTTGGTGGAAACCGTGATACTTTCAGGACTCTTTGATGAATAGAAAGTTCAAAAGAACAGCATTTATTTGAAATAGAAATCTTTTGGAACATTATAAATGTCTTTACTGTCACTTTTGACCAATTTAATGCATCCTTGTGGAATAAAAGCATTTTTTCTTCCAGCACAGTGTCTCTTACCATGAAGGCCGGGACACACTAAGACGAAGGTCAGTTGGCGATTGAAGGCTGCTATAATTTTACATCATCTTACCTGAGCATTCGAATGCACGAATATTTTCATAACAACATGAGCCGACTGGAATGAAGAAAGTGATCAGCGTGATTCATATTCAAAGCGCTGCTTTGTTTACGGTGTGTATATCTGCAGTCCTAGATTCGGTTTCCCTTTTTGAATGACGAAAATAGACTATTGATACCTGCTGATATAGACAAATATTAACATACACGCAGGCGCAAAACGCACATGCTTGTCATTTTGGTGTGTTCAAGCGCAGCTTTCTGGTCGAGACGCAGCCGACGAGAGGCGACAACAAAGTCGGCTTTCATTGCCGCTGGTTCTTTGACGTCGGCTTGGTGTGTCCCGGGCTTTAGAAGGCCTGGATTGTCTTGTGTATCCATGTGTGAGCTGTACCTGTGCGTTCTGGGTCTCTGATTGAGTGAGGCTGTGCGTCCCGGGCTGTTCTGGCTTCCCAGGCGCGCTGGACTAGTCATGTAGTCATTAGGCACCACAGGAGGCTTGACTGGCTCAAGGGTCTTATACGGTGTGTTTCGTCTGAGAAAAGAAGAATCTTGTTAATAAAGATGCAAACTACATGCGGAAAAAAGCATTGTGTTATTAGGTGCCAGACCCTTAACTGTGGCAATAATTGACAAAACTCACAGGAGACAGCACAACATTTTAAAACATAAGTGAAATATAGTGACTTACCCCAGCGTACCTCTACCTGCCATGGGGGGGCTTGGGGGCTTCTGTGTGGGAGGGTTGGTCCTGGATAACGTTCCTCCACCTGCCCGAGCTGGCGGGTTATTCCCTTGCTGAAAACATTTGACAGGGAAAACAACATTAAGACAACTTTCACAGTCATGATCATATCCGATTACTCCGCATGACAAACATACAGCATGATGTAAACTACAATATGTATATTCTCATATCAGATTATAAAAATTAACTATAATGCGCATTACACAACATTATAAAGAACCAAGGCAAAGATGGTTGTAACATGATGGGACCCAGAAAGCATTGTGGGCTGTGTGCTTACCTTTGCTTTAAGCCACTAAGTGAAAGCATTGAGGAAGAGAGAAGATAATTAATGTTATTTAATTACTTAAACTTAATGAAAAAGGGAGAGAGGAGAAGCAAAACAAAAGACCTTTGAATAAAGAAGAAAAAAATACATATCTAATTTGACTGATAAGAATCTAGAGACAAAGCGGTTCACAAAAAACAAATGAATGATAATCACATAAATGTCAGTCATAATTACCATCTAATCAGGCTAATAAGCAAAATTATGCATAATGTCTTTTCTAGCTATGTGACAATTACAAGCATTTGGTCAGTAAATAGCTCACATGGATTTAATTGAATATGAATTATATATTATGTATTATACATTTTAAAAGCTCATACCCATAATCATAGCTGTACAGCAACTACAGGTGCAACGGTTCATTTATTTTATTAATTCATCTTAAAAGGTGTTAATTACATTTTTCATAATTTTGATGATTATGGCTTACAGCTTATGAAAACCTTTCCACAATATTTTAATTTTTGAATTTGGGGTTTTCATAAGCTGCCATAATCATCAAAATTATAACAAATAAAGGCTTGAAATATCTCAGTTTGCATGTAATGAGTCTATAATATATTAGTTTCACCTTTTAAGTTAAATTACTGAAATAAATGAACTTTTGCACAATATTCACATTTTTCAAGTTTATGTAAACCATATTTACTACAAACTGCCTCAAATACTTGTTAGCTTGCAGTTTTTTTAATTTTATACATTCATCTAGCTAGGCTAATATGAGTTAGCCTACTATGTCATGGCATTAAATAATCGTTTTTAATATTAAAAAAACTGCTTCCACTCTTCTGGGAAGGCTTTCCATAAGATCCAGTGTTTTTGTGGGATTTTTTGCCCATTCATCCAGTAGAGCATTTGTGTGGTCAGACACTGATGTTGGATGAGAAGGCCTGGCTCGTAATCTCCGTTCCAGTTCATCCCAAAGGTGTTCGATGGGGTTGAGGTCGGGACTCTGCGCCAGCCAGGCAAGTTCTTCTTCACCAAATTTATCTAACCATGTCTTTATGGACCTTTCTTTGGAACACAGTCATGCTGGACTAGAAAAGGGCCTTCCTCAAACTATTCCCATAAAGTTGGAAGCATAGCATTGTCCAAAATGTATTGATATGCTGAAAGTATTAAGATTTCCCTTCACTGGAAAACAGCGCATACAACCATCAATCCTCCACCAAACTTAACAGTTGGCACAATGCAGTCGGCCAGGTAACGTTCTTCGCGATTCGTCACTCCACACAGAGTCCAGTGATGGCGTGCTTTACGCCAGTCCATCCAGCGCTTGGCAGTGTACTTGGAGATGTGAGGCTAGCATTCAACTGATCGGCCACGGAAACCCATTCCATGAAGCTCCCGCCGCAGAGTTTTTGTGCTGTGGAAGTTTGAAACTCTTCAGCTATGAAATCAACGTTGACGACTCTTACGCGCCTCAGCATCTGTGACCCTGCTTTGTCTATTGAACTTGATATTGATAACTGTAAAAATGTACTGGTATACTTGTATTGGAATTTTGGCATTGTGACAATTCAACATCCACCAATTATGATAATCGCAACAATAGAGTTCTGAGGAAAGGAAAGGGCTGAGGAACACAGTATCTCCTCTGGGCATGTCAGTCAGGGGTGACTGACACACACAGAGCAACATTTGAAGAGTTAAGTGTCCTAATTACAGAGCCAGTATGAGGGCAGCCTGCGGGGCGTTTACTCAGCCGAGGGGGGAAAAGGCCAGCGCACATCAGCACCAAACTAATGAAGCATTTAAAACAGGTCTTGGGGTGAGCTGCTGGCACATGGCTTCAAGATCTGGCTCAGTTATATATATCGGGAATGAAAAGGCTGAACAACTAGTAGTGAATAATGTTGACATTGTGTCATAACAACACACCATCCAGACCAATCATGGCATCATCCCATAAAAGCCATTAAAAAACACAAAGGTCAACGTAAAAATGCAAAGACATCTTTCATAATTACTTCTCAGTTCAGATAGCCACAATCTAATGTGATAACATCGCTACGAGGGTTCAGAGAGCAAACTGATGTCATTATAACAGCTCAGAGCTGACACTGGTGGACATGAATAATTTAATAACATATAGTGAAGGAAACCAGAGAGGGTCTACACACACACACACAATACATTTCTTTATCAGTACTTTGAATACTAATATCTAGAGCAATCAGTTGAGTTTTTTTTGTTTGCAAATGTATGCATTTCATCAACGAAAACTTATTTAAATACTGATCCAGTCCTTGTTCTGTACTATTTAAACTACACTAAATCTGAAATTAAACAGTAACATGATATAATCACATGTTCTCTTATTTTATGGAAAACTAACCAGTGTTTTATTCAAGCATTGTATTCTTAAGACATCTGGCCTATTCTGTGTGCTTAAACTCTTTAAATGAGAAGCATTTAACAACACCATCATGTCCTCTTAAGGTCTTTTTTTGTGTTGGTTTATAAAAAATAAAAAAAATAATATTTTGCTTCTCTAAATGAAAACAAGTAGGCTAACAAGTAAGTAATACTTCTGGATGTAAGTCTTGATTTTGAATTTATTCATAAACTCGAAACCAAAGTATGAATAGTAGTAATAACGATGCTTGCTATAGCAAACATCAAAAAATGTTGGCGTCAAAAAGACTTACTTTAACGCCGTGACCCACATCATCCAGCAGGGTGTAATCTATGGGCTTCCTGATGTAGCGCACGGGTCGCTCCATGTTGCCCGGGGCGATTATCTTGTGGGTGCGGGATGTGTTTTTGTTAGTGGTGAGGATCCCAATCTCTCGTCTGGCAACTTTCTCTTTATGAATGTCCACAGTCTAAAAGAAAAAATAGAGGGATGAAAATGGGTAAAGTTTTAGAATTTATGTGAGCAACCACAGCCTTCATGTAGGCTAGCTAATATACATAGCTTCAAATAAGGTGTCTAAATACCGATGAAACGTGACCTAATTAATATTCATAGCCATTTCTATAAGTAAATTGAGGCTGAATGCTATTAAACATTTGTGATGAATCTCGATTTATTATGAATACAATAGTATCTATTAACCAAAATGTAGTACCTATTAATCAAAACAGAGGATTCACTAAAGTTGTCCATAAGTAAAATTATTTATATTTTAAAACATGTCCAAATAATTATATTGTACATTTTAAATGGTTCTATTTAAATGTATGTGTACATCTTTTATTTAGAGCATACGACAGGTAATATGTACACATTTGCACAGCATTGATAAGAAATATTTCTTAAGCACGTATTAGAATGATTTCTGAAGGATCATGTGACACTAAAGACTGGAGAGTAATGGTAAAAATTGTAATAACATTTTACAATAAGTCAGTCAAATCACCTGCACCTATGATGGGATCCAAGCAGAATTTGCCTGCCATTTCTGCCAATCTTAGAGAAAAGCGGTGGTAAACCAGTTTGCAGGAGCCTTTTAACTTCAGTAGAAGGCAAAACATTAGATCTAGTTTCCATTAAGGCTCTGAAAATATACTCTAGTGCATGATGGGGGAATGAGATTTCTAATTACCCTCAATAAATACACCCCCATCCCCCACTTAGAATGAAAAAATTCACTCTGACATTGTGTTCAAATATCTACAAAGAGAACTAGATGCTCTTTACAAATCATGGCTTACAATAAAACTAGGCTCGCGTTGGAAATGACTGAGCTCGGGCTCGAGTTATTACGGCACGTCAAGCATTATGATTATTTCATTTCTAACATATTCAATGTAGTTAATCACCATCTGCATAATCCATAGTCTAGTCCATGTAAATCTTATTATTTATGCATAATACATAAGTGATGGCACTCAGGAACAGCAGAGCATGTGGGGTCAACTTGAGATTTGGTGCTTCTCTCGAAGTCGGCACGCAAATATGACTCCACACGGGACACGATAGCAAGGGTCCAAGATTCACCTTTTGCCGCACATAATGGCAGGTAAATTGAGAAATGTAATGTCTAATTTGTATAGTGCTTTTCACAATACACATTGCTTCAAAACAGCTTTACAGAAGGTTGTATTGTAATGCAAATCATTTTAATTTTATGCCATAAAATGACAATTAAGATATTAATAATTGTCATAACTGAAAACTAGCTGGTTAGTAAAGAGATGTGAGTTAAACATTTTCCAAGAAGTCGTTTAAACGTTGAGAAATATAGAGGATGGCTTTAACCCTCATGTTGTGTATGGGTCATTTTTGACCCAGAAAGGATTTTATTTCCCCCGAAAATGCTAGTTAACATAGTTCGCATTGGACTAAAATGTACTGACTTTGCTCACACAGGGTATAACTAACATTTTTTCTCCAAGAATTTTTGTAATTATTTGTGATTTTTTGTGTTCCCGGTCAAAAATTATGAGCCTACAAAAAATAGCTTACAAATGTATCATTATTCTATATTATCATCAAATATTGGATTCACTCCTTTTGTCAACTTGTTTTCTTTTAAGTAGTAATCGTTTTAAACTGATATATCGATTGATTATCTGAGCTTATGCACATTAATTTTGTAATTTTGGCAACATTGAATAAAATGTAGAAAATTTTCAAAAAAATGTATCTCACAAGTGTGCTTTAATGTTCAACCAAGTTTGTTTTAAATACTTAAAATATTTTAGACACTATTTTATCGACTAATATTGGATTAAATCTCTTTGTCAACTTTTTTTCTTTCAATTAGGACAGGTTTTGTATTTCTTTTAGAAACTGACTGATTGTAGGCCTCATTGATTGAGCATATATTGGTCAAAAATGACCATCCATTAAAGACGAATGGGGGAGATCGAAAATAAGAAAAACATTTAGTGTTCAGGAGCATGTTGTTCATCATGTTCATGTTCACACATACGATCATGTTTTAAATGCAAAGATAAAGGCCTCGGACCTGTGCATGCGTGGTTATTTGCGCAAACGCACGCACGCACGCACACTATTTTGAGTATTACAGGCTTTCTTTTTTTTTACAGAGATGAAATGTATCCTCAGATCAATGAGGCCTATGATCAATCATTTCAATTATAAATATAAAACCTGTCCTAATTGAAAGAAAACAAATTGACAGAAAGATTGAAACCAATTAACTTTAACCAATTAAAAGGCCGGCCATTTTTGACTGGAAACAAAAGGTGTTACAGGGTTTTTAACCCTGCATAAGGGTTCATTTTAATTACAAAACTACTATATAATGTGATGACATTGCTTATTGAAAATTACATGAATCAAGGTAATGATTTGGGTTGAAAATTACAAATTTTGTGGAAAAGTTTTTCACATCTAATAATGTAAACAGGAAGCTGCTAGAAGATTAACACGCAATGCTTTTATTTTATTTGCCAGTCATCAATATATATACTGTATATTATTTACCATTATTGTATTTTTCCCCCACACAACTGAAGGAATTAATAAAATGACAATTTAATCATGTGCACATTTTTATAAACAGTCTAAATTGTGGCACTTAGAGAATTACTGTTCAATCCAGTATATCAGTAAGAAAATGTACATGATTTTGTCACTGTATTTTCTGTCACTCTCTGTAGTTTATGATTTTGAGGGGTTCGCGATCCACCAGTTGAGAACCACTGAATCAAAGCATGCTGGGTAAGGAACACCTGGTTGTGTTTTGTTGGTGTTGTAGTGCCCATGGCTGACCTGAGAGATATGGTTGATGGAGGACTCCATCCTGCGCAGCTGTGAAGCCTGGATATCCAACAGCTGCAGCACATTGTTGGCTAAGGCATTGATCTGATAGGCCACGCTGGCCAGGGACTGGGTGGTGTAGGCTTTGGTCTCCTCCAGGGCTTTCCTCTTGTCTTGTGCCTATACAAAGTAAAAACAAAACAAAGATACCACTAGTTTTAAAGGGATAGTTCACACAAAAAAGTACAATTCATCATTTACTCAACCTAATGTTTGTCCAACCCTTATTTACTTTTCATTACAGAACAAAAAAGTAGATCTTTTTCCAGAATTCCAGAAAAAATTACCGTTTTTGTCACCATTGACTTCCGTTGCATGGACCAAAAAAAAAAAAAAAAAAACTTTTTTTTTTCTTACAGACCTTTATTTTATGTTCCACAAAATAAAGGTCTGTAAGAAGGTGCTTGTGAAATATAGTTTCAAACAAATCATACACATTCAATGATTTTCCAAAGCATCTCGCACTACTAAAGCTGTTGTGAATGATAATCTTGAAATTCGTTATGGACTCCAGATAAAATCATGTGGAAAAAGACATTTGTGATTCACAGCGCGACAAAGAAAAGAGATGGGTCAGTAACATACTGGATGCAGAAATCACTTCATCACTATTGTGTCTTTACAGTTACCCTAAAACAATACAAAACTCTCTGTTGATCCTCACAATAGACAGCCATGAGCTTCACCATTGTTTTTGTTTTTTTCTAAAAGAAATTAGGCTAATACTTTTATTCAGCAAGGAGACATTCAATTGTTTAGAATGGTGTTCTTTTGAACTTTCTATTCATGAAAAAATCTTGAAAAAAAGTATTGTTTTTTTAACTGTTTTCAGCATTGATAATAACGAAGAAATTGAGCAACAAATCGTCATATTAGAATGATTTCTGAAGACTCATGTGACACTGAAGATTCTCAAAATTCTGCTTTGCCATCACTAAATAAACAAAAAATTGCTATACCAATTTTATTTAAATAGAAAAAAATTATATTATTATTATTTCACAACATTTATGCTTTAACTGTATTTTTGTTCAAATAAGTTAAGCCTTGGTGAGCATAAAATACTTTTATTCTAAAAAACAAACAAACATAAAACCCCCAAACTTTTGAACGGCAGTGTATGCTGCATTTGTTTTAAATCTACGAATTACAAAATATAGTCAGTTAGCCTAAACCTGTATAACAGCTGCTGAAAGCATAACAACATGATGTAAAGTCAGAAGTTATTATCAATGAAACCCCAGTGTGAAGTGATCTGGGGGCTGTTCCATAAACCAAGATTAGAGTATAAGCCAGACTTATTTTGGTTAGTCAGACTTATTGTCGGTTGATTCTGTTTCATAAAGCAAACTTAAAATAGTTCAAACTCAGTTACCCTGGCAACTTATGCTGGGAAACTAGCCTGGTCCAGGGCAGGCTACTGTCAGGCTAAGCCTCAGTTGTTGCACAGATCCTCTAACACTGACCACACAGATCCTCTAACACTGACCAATAGGAACACAATTACTGACAATCTCTCATACCATTATTTGACTTTATTAACCACTATAAGTCCAAAAATAAATATACAGTAAAGAAAATCAACTTAAGGCTACAATGATAAATTAGACAATATAGACCTAAAAACATATATATGTCGGGGTTTATACATATATATATATATACATATATATATACATATATATATCCTACAGGTTTACTTTTCTTACTGGCTGAATGTTTTGTGATTTAATTAGATAGTTTTAAAAATTTATGAAACACAACATTTAAAAGAAATAATTACAAAAGCACAGTATACATTTAAACTGGTAAGATGAATCTGAGCTTAGTAATTGTATTAACCTACACTTGATTTACCCCATTACAATAGTCCCTTTACAGTTATTATCCTAAAAATACACTAAATTGTAGGTTTAAAATTCTAAGGCACATCTAATGTCCAACAACCAATATTTTAGCATATATATATATATATTTTATGTACTTTATTATGTCTTTCAATTCAAATACATTTAACACAATTATACAAATGGACAGTTCCTTTAAAGACATAATATTTTCCCCCGATAAATCTTATTTTTCCTTCTACTTTTTTCTTTTGTGATAATACCCACCAACACATAAAAACTATTAGAACAACAACCATTAAGTACATAGTTAGACACTTGTACATATGAAAAAAAAAATGGAAAAAATAAAACATTCACATATTTATATCAAACTCTTATAATGACACATAATTCATAATAAGTTATTAAAGTAATATTATTTAAATATTAAATAAGTAAATAAATAAAATAACAAATAACTAGAATTAGGGGAGGGAAGGTTATTTAGTTATAGGCTAATATGTATTCCTTTATTTTAGGGAATATTCTTTGATTTTAGAGTTGCACATATCTTTTCAAAATGTATACTTTTGCTCTTAATTTCATGTTATCCTCTCCATAATGCACTGTATAAACTAAATCTAACCAAACATTCTTGCTTTCTCCAAAAAAAAAAAGATTGCTTTAAAAGCTGTAATTCTCAGCATTCTAATTAAATAAGTATAAGTCATCTTTTTTAAGTGGCTTAGGTCCTAAACTCAAAACTATATTTTGTATCTTTATTATATTTGGTTTCTTAAAAATTTCTTCCCTGAATTAGGCCTACTTCTGTTCAATTGTTTTATTATAAGTATAAAATATATGAGTTTAATGAGATATAAGTTCACTGCAACTGATCCAACATCCTAAAGATAAATTATTATAATTAGAAGATATTTCTGGTGTTATAAAATATCGCATAGCCTATTAATTTTCAAAGCAAAATGTATATTAGTCAGAATTATTGCGCTCCGATTTGGCGCGCATGCGCGCAGCAGCGCTCGTTCAATGTGAAGTTTACAGCAAAATGGAACTATTTGCACGACTTTCTACGATTTTCAGATGGAGAATATTCCTGTGAAATGTAAGTTTTGCAAACACCATGTCTCAAACGCATAAAACAGCACAAAATATGCAGTTGATGGTGGATCGATTTGATCTATGATTGACCTCCAGGGCTGCTTAAGAAACGCGTGCACACGCAGTTATCTAGACTAGATAAACCTGGATCAAATTAGTGGGATTGCGTGAACTTGAATGACCTTTTATGAAACCGCTTTAGCCCCAACTTATTTGTTAGGTTTATTCAAGTCGCGTTTTGGACTTTAATCCCCGCTTTTCTGAACGGCTTTTATGGAACAGCCCCCAGGACTACTTAAATGTCTGCAGTGTAATACAAAATATATGAGATGGGTGGTCAAATATGTAATTTAGCAGTCATTATTATACAAATTCTTGACCACAGAATGCTATAAATGCTATAAGGCAACAATTAACTTTGTTTAAACTGTATTCAGACAAGTGGCTGATGCAACCGAGACCGCATTTGATGTGATAATACATATTCTGAAATTCAAAAAATTTCACATATTAAACAATTTCCTGTTTCATCAATGACATATTAGATAGCTTAGCATGACAAACATGAACAGTAAACACTTGTGGACCTTTAAAGCCATTAAAAGCAAATTAACATATGGAAATAACATTTTGAGTTAGCACATATGATTATGCACAAGTGGTTTCTGGTTGTTTCTTGGCTCAAAGAGCCCATCTTCTAGCCTCTATGATAATTGTTCACTTCACTAATTTAATGTAATTAATTTGGGGGTTTGTATAAATCCCTAACCTCAAATATGAAAAAGAGCAAGCAGCACTTTGCTGCATAATTACCAAATCGCCTTGGTCTTGAATCTAGCAATTATGAATAGCAATGCACTCCTCGCACTCCATGAACTTAAACAAAAAATGTGAGGGAATTAGCTCTCAGGAAACTAATAGTTGTCATGTCAGAATACTATTACATAATTGTTTGTAGGGTTGCGATTTGCTATTGCTGTGATGTTATGTGATTGACAAGTTGTCTCGCAACTTTCGGTGCTTACCCGAAGGTGTTAATGTGGCCGGGCATCAATTATTCCGCTTATACTACGGTTACCACACC
Organism: Phoxinus phoxinus; assembly: GCF_949152265.1. NCBI lineage: Eukaryota > Metazoa > Chordata > Actinopteri > Cypriniformes > Leuciscidae > Phoxinus > Phoxinus phoxinus. The sequence continues at coordinate 19,092,894 of NC_136880.1, read as the reverse complement.
TCAAAAAATAGTTCAGAATTATGTATTTCCAGACAGTATTCAGGTTTTTGTTCTTAAAACGCCCTTGTGTGTAGGACTAGTTTCTTACGCATCTAATCCCAAGCCTCCGTTGCTAATTCCAAAACGGCATTTTTGACCTAGTAACGGAGGCTTACTTTTTGTAATGAGAATAATAATGAGCAGGGCCTAATGAGAATACTTTTTGCGTGCGAAAGAAACAAAAATAACGAATTTTCAACAATTTGACGCATGCGTGTGATGCTGACGCAGGAGCCAGCCAATACTGAGCCAGTGTTCTGACGCAGAACCCGTAAGCGCTGCACTGCGTTTATACGGTGATGGTGATAGAAGAGAAGAAATTGTTGAATAAAGTGTGCGCACAAAAAGTATTCTCGTCACGTTATAACATTAAGGTCCGTTGAACCACTGTAGTCACATGGACAATTTTAACGATGACTTTACTACCTTTCTGGGCCTTGAAAGTGACGTTGCTGCCTATGGCTGGTTCAGAAACCTCTCGGATCTCTTAAAGAATATCTTAATTTGTGTTTCGAAGATGAACGAAGGTCTTACGGGTTTGGAACGACATGAGGGTGAGTAAGCAATGACAGAATTTTCCTAACCCTTTAATTTTGTGGCAGAAAACATTTAAATAATTTGTCGTTTTTATCCTATTGTTTCCTAATATATTTATTTGCTTGGTTAGTGTGGTTGTTGTGGGGTTTGGTTCTTTTTCTGTTGTAGTCTGCATGGGGACCTTTGATCATTTGGCGAAGTGATATTGAACTGTAATGTGGTCAAGACCTGCCTGGAACTACTTTAGCTGTGCGTTTCCCTGAAAATAATTGCAGCACCTTAGAATGTTCATCAACCAATCAGATTCAAGCATTTAACAGCCCCGTAATATAAATAATTGATAATAAATACTGAAATATTCCATTCAAATACAAGAATTGTCCATTTCATAGCATGCAGCACTGACCCCAGGTCTGCTTCAAACACCACCTGTCCCAACACGTCAGTGCTCCTCAGCTGTTCTAAGACCATGTGTCTGTCGCCACGGGGGATACAGATGAATGACCCATGCATGTCCTGCCTGTGGTTTTCCACTATGTCCTCCTAGACTGTTGGCCAACAGCTCTAAAACAATGAATGACTCGTGATATCTTGATTTAGATGGTGCAAGACATTAAAGCATAACGTTTTTAATAATTAAGAACAAATGATATTTTCTTAATATTATCAGGAACTGCCTGGTTTTCACTTATTTGGTCCAAAACATCATATCAAGTCTAGACTATGATTACTATAATTTCTAAATGAACACAACAAACATAAAAGTTTGAGGTCAGTAAATCAGTTTTAATGCACAGTATTTAAACAAAGTTTCTTAAGCTCACCAAGACTGCATTTATTTGATTAAAAATACAGTACAAAGTAATATTACAAGTCATTAATCCAGTCTTCAGTGTCACACGATCCTTTAGAAATCTTTTTTAATATGCGGATGTGCCTCAAGAAACATTTTTTAGCATTATTAATGTAGAAAATTATTTTTTGATGAATGGAAAGTTAAAAAACTGTTTATTTAATAAAATGCTTTATTGTGAGTTTTGATAATTTTAATGTTTCCTTGCTGAATTAAAGTATTAAACCCAAACTTTAGAATCGTACTCATTCTTTGTCACGCCCAAATTAACACATTGCTAATCCATGATTCACTCATGAAGCATTCTGGATTTCATTCACAAATGGTTTTGATACCGATTTAAAGGGCATGGTGCAAGTCATTGTAAGACATGACTAACTTCTGTCTAGTGTCACAGATCCCTGCTTTTGAGTATGATTCACCCATTCCTGCTTTGGTCCTCTTTTTGAGTACGATTCACCCACTAAAACCAAAAGAGGAACATTTTTGAGTCATTTAGTCCTCTGAGTCCTCTATGAATATCTGAGAATGTGTCATTGCTAAACGAACTCACATGAGGATTCAAAGACATGGCTTATATCAAAACATATCAATAGATTCCCAAATTCTTAATCTCGTAGCTTTCTAAAAGTATTTTTACAGTCTTTAGTCAGAATGTACCAACATATAACCATACTGTGAGACTGCTTTAACGATACATTGATGGATTGATGGATAACTAATCGTATGGTGCATTGATGCAACGCCGTAAACCCTCAGGCAAAATTCTAAATAAATGAGGTAATCAGTTGCATACATTTTTTTAAGTTTAGAAATTCAAAGTTTAAGTGCACAGAACTGTCCGATTTTTATTTTGTACTCATACATTTTATTTTATAGCTATACATTAAACTACTAAATCTCCCACTTAACATTACTCTTGCACAAAAACAAAGAAAAATGCATGTTAAATATATTTATTTTGATTATGACATGCATTTGTTCTGCAGAATTTTTTTTTTTTAACAACTTGAGTACCTCATTTTGTTGTGTATGTCTTAAATGTCTTAATGGGATCCTATTTTTAGAAATACTTTCTTGACTGTTGTCATTGCATCTCATTGCACAATCCAATAATGATCCGTCATCAGACGATTGATGATCTTGATTTTGTTTTTTCAATATAATTTCAAAACTAAAGTGTATATTTCATTGTTGATGTCCCAATTGAGATACTGGATTTTCAATTTTCAGAGTTCAATTAAGTGTTCATGTTAGCCATATTTTCGATGTATAGTGTATTTGAGAGTTAATAAAAAAATGTAGCCGTTGAGATCTCATTAGCAGGACCCTGAATCTAATCAAACTGCCTAAATGTATCAAGGCATGGTTTGAGGTATATTGGCAAATAATGTATCAATGTCAGATTTATGTCTGAATACACACTTGTTTTCATTAAACTAATTTTATCATCAACTTATATTTATATAAGGTTCCTAATAAATCCAAATATCAGAGCCAACATTCTTAAAAACAATGTAACATTTATCATTTTTACAAAACATTTTTGACAAAAAAAGTAGGTACATAGCTGTGAAACCTCATAAAAAAAAACATTTTTTTTAAATATAACCCTCTTCCACCAACTGTTTTTCCTAAGTTCAATATATATTGTAATCTATACAAAGTTTTGAGACCTGATGAGAACAGCTCATGAGAGAAATCAAATGGTACATCTGCGTCAAGAACATCCCACCGATCATCAGATGAAGTTCAAAGAGAACAAGTTTAATAAGAATAATGTTGTGTCTCAAGAACTTGTTTTGTATTTTACAAAATCACAGCATATTATTAACTGCAGCGATGATCTTACACATTATGAAGGTAAAACAAATAAATAGTAAATCAATTGGTTTAATTTCTCACTGAACATCACCATCCTAAATGTCCCTTTGTTGAATGTGATTAAATTATACAAGCAAATGATTATTTCCTTCTTATCCCACTCATTATCATAGCAGAATGTCAATATGCATCACACACACATACATGCCTCAATCACATAATTCCCATATTTTAGTAAATATATCTATCATAACAAGTTACTTATCTATATGCTTAAAGGCTACCCTACAACATTTGAACATTTCCAACAGTCTCTGTGCTTTATTGTAGGAGTGAAAAGGTTTCAGTGAGAGAAACATTATTAACACAGGTGTGTCAGCAATAACTTATTCACACCATCATCGACATGTCGCGTCTAGGCGTCTCGCCATTATACTTCAGCCAATACACATTTGCAACACACACATATTAAAAGATATTGCCGCCGCATGTATTTAACAAACCCATGGTGGTTTCACGTTCCACTGACATATATTATAGCGTTGCCAAAACGTGGATGAAGTTCAATAGCGTTTAGGGGTTGAAATGAACATCGAATATCTGGGCTTTCATCACATTCACACTGTCACCCATGGGGCTTGACACCCGTCTGGACCTCGAAACAAACCGAACAGCAGAATTCAGCAAATTAAACATTGGAACGTTCAGAGCATGACGTATAAGTTCGGAAAATGACGTCTTGGCTTCAAACACATTTGCAGTCGATACATTGACGCCGCTTGCCCAGCAATAAGCTATTAGATAACATACCACTAGATTGGTTTGTTACAATCTGTTGGGCGATATTTTGACCATTAAACTATTATATCTTTTTTTTTTAAAGCAAATCTGTCTCCATCCATCGTAGAGAAAGCGGCACGTCTCTGACACACCCTCCGAAAGTGAATTCGTGCTTTGTGTCTATCAGGGTCAAACAACGGAAATATCATCCAAATACACACGCATAGCATTCTGATTAAATGATCTGATCGCGTGTATTATGCCTCAATGCGCCCTTATAACCGTTTGATGGGGATCCTCTGTAATGCTACAAATGCAGTGCTCGCATTTCAATCACATCCCCACTGATTCAGACAATACATGAAAGGCAAAGGTAATTTCTCCAATCCATACCTGCACATAATTGTTCTCGCAATATTCCGCAACCCTTGAAAGGTTTTGGTAGCTCTCCACAAGGGCTCTTTTTCCTGCCGGGATTTCCTCCTCTAACAACATTTGTAGCTCTGCCATCTTACATCCCTCTGCATTACTCTTCTCCCCCTCTTTCATTGAAACCAGCGGAGCTTCACTCTCCGACAGGAGGTCCCTCGCCTGGCATTGTGGGATTCCCGTTGGCTCCTCTATTTCGGAAGTGTGACAATTCTCAACGCAGCGCTTTACGCACTGTTCTGTGATTGGGTGCCTGGTTCTGAGAAAAGGTTCTGGACCAATGGGAGAAGAGTACATTTTTCTCAGCGATGCGAAATAGAACACCGTTCAACTTCTGACCAGTGTGTGATATTGACGAGAAGCAGATTTACAATGAAGACTAAAAAAAGTCTGCAATGAAGCATTCTTTTTAGTTAGCATTTAAGCACATAATACATTATGTGTTGGTGTTTTAAGCTTTAATGTATGTTAATGAGATCATCGTTAGTTTTTTTCAGTGAACCGCATGTATAACGGGTATGATAGGCTAATAAAATAAAAATAATACAATACTGCTATACCGTGGTGATACGATTTAACAGTGACGATCGTATAAAATATAGTAATAATGCGATATTAAAATGTGAACAATGCTTCTGCACTAAAAATAATGTAAACTAATCACAAAACCAATTGCTGTTACAAAAGACAACTTTAGGATGTTGTTTTATAATAGAGACACTTCTGTACACTACTATATATTTTGAATTGTCAGAAATTATATTAAATCCATCTAGTGGAGGCAGCTCCTATCTTAACACGAGTAAAAGACGTTTAAATATCCTTTCGCTAGGCATTGTGGGTATTGTAGGCTAAAGCGCTCTACATTCTATGAATTACTATGGTGGCCAGGTTCATTGGAGACTACATCACCCAAACTGCACTTGTTTCAGTTAATACCTAGGACACCTTAGCAGCATTTTCAGATGGACGAAACACAGGAGGTAAGTTATTCAGTAGTTATTCAGAGTTATTTGTTGTTGTTCAGTGGCATTTGTAATACTCTTAAAGGCAATTTTTGAGTCTTAGTTTTTTTGTATGGCGAAAGGTTAATGAAATTGCTGATATTAAACTAATTAACTAAAGTTGTTCAATATCAAATATATTTAACATATCAAATAAGAATTTAGTGTGCATTTAAATGATTACCGTATTAACGTGATTTGCTTTTTCATCCACGTCTATTTGTTAAATGTTTAATTTGCTGACATCTTTCAATCATGATGTGCAGACCTGTCCATGAGACGAATGACAATGGAAGATCCCAAATCTATTCAGAGGAGGTTTGAAGCAGCTGTCAAAGTCATCAGAAATTTACCTGAGGATGGTAATACCTAAATATGAATGTCAAGTATTGAACTTCATGGTTTCATTTATAAATAAACAACAACATAAAAAAAACGTATTTTTAATCATTCTTCCTTTATTTCACACAGGCTCATATGACCTGTCCGATGATATGCTGGTTATGTTATACAGTTACTACAAACAAGCTACGGCAGGACCTTGTAACACCCTAAAACCAAACTCTTGGGATCCTATTGGCAAGGCTAAATGGTAATTCTTATCCAATGAAAGAATGATTTTTCAGATTATTTATAACTACATGTTCTTTGTGAATTTAGTGTTTAGTTTAACAGAAATGTTGACATGTTGTCAAAGAATGATTTAAAGAATAACTTGAGCAGCAAGCCAGATATGCATATTAACCCCAGACACGTGTTGTTTGCAGGGAGGCATGGAAAGCCTTGGGCAACATATCAAAGGACCAAGCCATGATGGAATATGTTCAGGAAATACAATTGGTTGGTAGTTGTATAGATTACAGAGATGAAGCTCTCTCATATTGAGGCATCACTAAAATAGTTTAAACCACAAACAATCAAATGTTTTATCATAGATAATAGAAACCCTCCCAGTCACAGACAGGATGGCAGAATTATTGGACGCTCTTGATCCATTTTATGAAATAGTGGATGATGATGATGATGATGATGATGATGATGATGACGATGCGACCAGTAATGCAGCAATATTATCCACAGGTACTTTTCCTAAAATTATTTAAATTCCTAAACCATCTGACCTTATTTAAGCTCCTTTAATTAACATTTTAATGAATGTAGAAACAGGAAGCACTAAAGATGGAAAAATTTATGATGATGATGATGATGATGATGATGATGAGAAAGTTGAAGAGGGGGGAAATATAGAAGATGACATGGAGATGGATGAGAAGAAGAAAGGTAAAAGCAACAACTTTGGGCCTTTATATTGTGAAATAATTGTCAAGACAGAGAGCTGTTTTTTTTGTGTGAGAAAAAAAGTGTTTAAATCTCCTGAAATGATGAATACACTATATTTAATGACTTTTTTACTCTGCAGACTTGAGCACCTGTGCAGCAGAAAGAGGAAGTGTACCAGTGTTTAATGAAAGTGAAGAGAACAGCGTGTCCTCCTCAACCAATGGCACTCATAGTTCTCTCAACACTGATGAGGAAGACGAGGAACTGGCTTATGGTATGTTAGTTTCCATCAGTTTGCATTTTTGTGTCCGGGCCCAAGTTATAGTGTATAGCTGTGTATATTCTGATTAGAAAATATTCTGCCGCCATTTAGTGAAATCACATTGGCAGATAATTTCAACAAAGTGTCTGTTATAAACTGTGTGTTTAAAAAAATATTATTTGATGACATCATTCTCACCAAATATCACACAGATGACTCAGATGGTGAGATATACAGTTGCTCGATGGAAAAACCAGCAACACAAGAGAAGGTACAGTCTTTATACGGATGTTTTCAATTCTTTTACAGGCTCATACACATATTGCACCTCAAAATCAAGTTAAATAAATAAAATATATTATATTTTGCATAATAAAAAAACTTATTTTATTAGTAAGGTTGGTAATGTTTTTGAAAGAAGTCTCTTATGCTCACCAAGGCTGCATTTATTTGATCAAAAATACAGTAAAAGCTGTAATATTGTGAAATAAATAAAAAAATTACAGTTTTCTATTCGAATATGTTTTAAAATGTTATTTATTCCTGTGATGCAAAACTGAATTTACAGCATCAGTGTCACATGATCCTTCAGAAATCATTCTAATATGATGAATTGCTGCTCAAGAAATTATTCTTAATATCATCACAGTTGTGGAAACAATAAACCTTTTTTTTCAGTATTCTTTGATGAATGGTAAGTTCAACAGAACAGCATTTATTTGAAATAGAATTTTTGTAACAATGTAAAAGTCTGATCAAATGACTTATCAAGTTTATAAAAAAAAAAAGGTTTCTCTTAATTTTGGCGTGCAATGTGACCTGGCCATGTTTTGTGAGATTCACTTCAGTGCTCTTATTAATAAGCTGGTTAACTTCAGACAAACCCTTGAAACAACAATCATTAAGAGATCTATAACTGGGTTGAATCCATATAATCCATCATGCTATTTTAGGTCACTCTGATGCATCATCCATACATCAGCAGAGATTTGTAAGGGTTGTGTGATTCCTGGGAAAAAAACAAAGTATGACTTGAAATCCTTGGCAAACCATGGATTAAGTGACATCAACTGAAGTCCACCAATTGATAGTTAGCACAAAAATATGCCTGTGACATTTTTTGGAGAGAGAGAGAGAGAGAACCAAAGGAAGAAATGCATTTGTTTGTCATGACATGTCATGTCAGAGCAAAATAAATGGTAGTATGCGATGCTCTCCCTAGTGTTCAAGAGTTCCCAGGGTCCATTTGGCAGAAGTGAACGTGGTTGGGGCCAACATGCAACAAGGGGAAAACAGAGAGCCTCAGTGTGGGAGTCAGGATGGAAAACCACAGGGAGTTACACCCCCCGTCCCCGTCCCGCCGACACTTGGAACCGTCCAAACTGACAGGATCTCCCCAGGCAGAGGAAGAGGTTGGGCTCGAGTCAGTGTTTGAATAAGTCTTGAGCACCATGACGTCAACAAGCAATAATGTGATCAACAAGCCAATTTTCCACCAGCATTTATATAAACTTACAATGGGGGTGAATACTATTATACTTCTCCCATGCAGAAAATAATTCCCTAATAAGGCAAGACTCTAATATTGCATTGTGGCATTCATTATAGTTTTTATTGATATTTATTTCCTTTCATCACCATGGGCTCGTATTTGTATTATAAAAAGAAAGAAAATACACACTTTCAGATCATTTTAACCCTGTAAATGATATGAAATAATAGTCATATATATAAATGGAAGAGTTTATTGAACCTTAAGGAAAAATACACCTCAATTTATTCAAAGGCCCAAATTGAGCAAACATATTAAATTTGGTGCAGTTGCTGATATTGATATGGCCAAAAGATAATATGAAATTCTGATAGCATGTCATATAAATCGATACAATCTTTATAACAGTATAGACGACTTGCATAAAATACATATATATCAGTTGTTGCTCTATATCTCTCAATATAATGTCTTTGTAAGATGATATTTAAATGCTTAGTCATTACAATTTAGGTATATACTGTTTAATTATATAACCGTGTCTATGTTTGATCTGTGAATGGGAATTAGTGGAAGCAAAAATGGATGATTTTTTTTAAATATGCTCTCAGGCCATCAGTTAATGGGAACTAGCCTACCTGACAAACATGAGTGCAGTTTCCAAGGAAATGGTCAGCGCTGGGAGACAGAAGACAGAACGGACAAAAGAGCGTTTAACACAGAGATCGCTGTGATACTGTCGCAGTTACAGGACAACATGCAGGATGTGCTGCACAGACTGACCACACTGGAACATCTTACGGCATCACAAGTAAGACCAGCATCAAAATATATGGCTCAATACATGCAACCAGAAGTCTAGACTGTAGATTCCAAAGACTGGATCTGTTTAATACACCTTATTTTTTTCTGTGCGGTAAATGTTAAAACAATTTGTGTTACAAACCAGCGTGTTTATAATGAAGACATTGCATTAAAATAATATGGTAAGAAATACCAGTTTGCAAAATCATGCAACATAACAAGCTAAAAATCATAGATGGAAGCGGATGAGACATGAAATGTACGGTAAATAAAAAAATAAAAAATATTTTCTATTTGAATATATGTTCAAATGTATTTTTTTTTTTTTGCCTGTGATGACAAAGTTACATTTTTAGCATCTTAACATAATATTTTATGGTAAATAAATACCATTAAACAACATAATCACCTTCAATAATTCTATTAAAACCTTGAGAACAGTTAAAGTTGCTATTCATTTAAATATTTCTTTGCCTATGTTTGGTTTTAGGCTGAAATCCCTCCTCTCAAAACGTTACTCTCCAAGCCATCAAAAAAGGTCTGTTTATGTGACGTCAAATATATGGAATGCAATAGTATGAAATTCTGTTTTATATTAACAGAAATGTTTAATTGTATCTGTGTTTCAGAGATGGTCCTGGTGGACTTTAAACTCGCCCCCCTTCGCTGCGGTGCTGACAGTTATCTGGCCGTTTGCTGTGCACTGGCTGGTGCAGTTTTACTTACTGAAGAGAAGGAGGTGAGCTGTGCTGTTAACTAGGCTATATTAAACACCTTTTTTTCATCAGAAAAAATGTTGAGTAAAACATGTCTGCATTGCATCCTGTTGTGGTTTTAGATGGTTAAGAGTGAAATGAAGAATCAGAAACCAACTGTACTACAGCTCCTGAGGACTTTCAGACGGTCTGGAAATATCTGGATATATCATAAGTGTACGTTATGATGTAACACTAGCCTCAGAAATTAATACTAGTATTCAGCAAGGACACATAAAAATATCAAAAGTGACAGTAAAGTCATGTATAATGTTATATGAGATTTCCATCTGAATAAAAGCTGTTCATTTCAAAATTTTATTCATCAAAGAATTCTGGAAAATGTATCACGGTTTTCACTAAAATATTGAGCAACACAACTGTTTTCAACCCTGATAATAATAGCAAAAAAAATAATAATTTGGGAGGTGCAAATCATCATATTAGATTGATTTCTGAAGGATCATGTGACACTGAAGACTGGAGTAATGATGATGAATATTCAGCTTTACCATCACAGGAATAAAATGCATTTTACAATGTATTAAAATAGTTCAATTGTAAAAATGTTTCACATTACTGAGTGTACTGTATTTTGGATAGACGTTTGAACAGTCGTGTATGTATATAATATACATTTATTTTCTATTGTGTGTCGTGTTTGTTTAGTTTACAGTCGTTTTAATTCATCTCAGCCTTTTAAAGATCAACACATTACATGTTACATTTTTCATTTACTTCTTAGAGATTACATTTCAAAGAGGAGAAATGCTGGAAAAATAAAGTATTTTGACATGGACAGAGACCAAATGCCAAGGAAGATCATATGTTGAAGCTTTTCCAAATGAGGGATTGAAAATAAAAATAAAATGTGTGTGGATTAATTCACTGTACCAAAGAGAAAAGCTAAGCAGCACAGACTTGAAATATTTCTGATATAAATGTCTTCTAGACTAGAGTATAGCTATACTTTGTGTATGTGGAGTGTGGACCATTGTAAGTGCAAGAATTTAAGTCGTTTATTTTTTACAAGGCAGGCATACAGTACTTATTAGTCTGTTGTTATTGTCAAGCAGGCGAGGTGAAAAACGAATTTGAAAGGATGTATGTTTGATAGATAGAGATAGATAGAGAGAGAGATAGACGGACAGACACGCATCTGTACAATCTTTAGATGACTAAATAAAGATTCCTCAAATTAAAGTGACTTGATGTGGGCCCATTGAGTTACGGTAGTGTTTTCTACACGGACGCAATTAAAGACAGGACAATAACAATCTGATTGTGTTCAAAAGCTTGTTGCTAACTTCAAGCTGTACACGGGGTAGAAGACGTCCATGAAAAACAATTAAGACATTGACTAACGAGACAGCTATCTTCTTTTTCGGACATAAACACTATTTAGGATGGATGGTCTACTACTAGAACACTGCAGACGATAGTAACGTTATGCAAACGCCAGTCAGCTGGCGAATGGACGTCTCTGATATTGTCTCATGAATATTAACTTCCTCACGTGATTGGACGTTCGAGTAAATACGATTGTATGTACACGTGGTAAATCTGAAAACACACTTTTTGTTACATGCATTGATTACATTTGCGGTTTATGGAAAACTGCAGGAGGAGGGTTTGATGGACGAAGCAAATCGAGCAGATCCCCCGAACTGGATCCAGCAGCACCCCGTCGTAAGAGCGAGTCACATTCCGGTTATGATGAATTGATGCACTGCATGTTTGGATAAGTGACAATTCATTTGTTCTCCTCTTTAGTACCAAGACCTGATGCATTTAGATGTCGGTGACAGTGCTCAAGTATATGCTGCTTTCCTGGTGTACATGGAACTGACGGAGGGTGAGGAAAATGTAAAATTGTAGTTAGAAGTGGTATGTAAAAAAAAAAAGAGACTAGTGCTAAATAACTTTTTTGTCTTTCCCTTTGAAGTGCGTAAATGGAAGGAGGTGGTTAGAGTTTCCTGCCCCGAGTTACAGGCGGTTCTGCTGGAGGGTCGAGAGAAGGAAGGAGAAGCAGTTCAGATGATCTACCCTCTGCCTTCACACAGATCCATCAAACACAGAGAGTAGGAGACACCGTCAGCATTTACTAAGCAGCTGCGAAGTATCAAAGTCGTGAAAACAAACCTAAAAACAACCATAGGGGTGTATTTAGGTTCTCACAAACAAAACAAAAAACTCCCTGCAACGATCTGATGGTAGATTTTCTTTACCAAAAAATAACTGTCCGAGAACGTTCCCAGAATTTTCTTATTTGGTTCCAATAAAAATCGTAACCATATGGGAGCATTGAAGGAAAGTAACATACTGGCTGCATCCGAAATCGCATACTTCCCTACTACATGTTATCCGAAATGTGACAAAAGAATTATGTCCGAATTCACAGTAATCATAAAAGAGTAGGCAAAAAGTCCCCGGATGACCTACTACTCCCGGTGAGATTCTGAAGTGTGCACATGATGGACACTTTACTATCCCATGAGGCCACGGGAGAGGATTTGTAAATGGCAGTAAAGTGACATACTACTGCTAGGTCACATGATAATGACAACATGGCGAATGTTGTACGTCCGGATTACATTCATACTACACACTACATACTATATAGAACATACTTTTTTTTTTTTGTGGTGGTCGAGAAGTAATAACGTATTAGAAATAACTTATAAGTATCTAACGTTACTCGAGAGTATGTGATTTCGGACGTGGCCTCTGTGTTTGCTGGGTTGTATTAAATTCGCAAGTCACGAACCTTGGTTTCGAAACATTTCATAATTCCGATTTTACCGTACTCTGCTGGATGGTGTTGGTTTGGTGAACCCATGATCGAGTGTTTATAATGTGGTTTAATTTTTAATTCACTTATTGAATTTTAATACTTCTGTGTAGGCTATATAATACAAAAAGTGCATATTGAATTGCTTCTAATTGACCTAGTTTGCCAGGACCTGCCTAGTAATAACACAAAACAAGCACTACGCATTAATAAAATAACGCTTTTTTAAATATTTAATTATATTATTATTACATATTTTGATGTTACATATTAGTTTTCATTCCATTTACACAATTTTGACCAGTTGGTCAATTGATTCAGTTTCAGAAGGCGTAGTTTCTCCCATCACAAGCTGTTAAGAGATTTACACGGCCCCTGCAACTCAAAATGTAATTAAAAGACTCCCTGTCTGCTATTGGTCGAACAAGCAGGTAGCCACACCCCTTGCCTCAAGCTGTTGGCTGAAAACCAACTCCCATTTCTTTTTTACTTGGACACCTATTTCTTTGGTATTTTTCAGGTACTACAAACATCTAATGTGTATTTATTTAAAAAATGCATTTACCCTATAAAAATCTGTGAAAAAAAACATAAGGTAATGCTTTATAATAACTTTTATTCATAGCATTTACAACATTAAATATAGCTGCAAGCAGCGATTACGGGCCCAAGCCGGTGGCACCGCCACCCTGGTGCCTTTAGTTACACTAAAGGCACCGGGCTGGCGCTGCCACCGGCTTGGGCCCTCCATCGCTGCTTGCAGCTATATTTATTTATATATATATATATATATATATATATATATATATATATATATATATATATATATATATATATATAAAAAGCCGCCACCCCGTTGCCTTTCGGGTTCCTGTGCACGACGGGCAATAACGTAACCCCGCTTTGACTGTCGAGAAGAAGTCTGCTTTAGAGCTTGTATCAGTGTGAGTCTTTCTGCTCCCCTACAAACACACACAGAAAAGGGGGGGGGGCTGTCTGTGTGTGTGCCCTCCCTCTCCCCCCCCCCCCCCCCCCCCTCCTCCTCCTCCAGTATCTCACTGGACTAACACACACACACACACACACAGAGAGAGAATGGCAGGGGGAACTCTGTCAGAGAGAGACAAAACCACATTCAAACCAAAATATCTGACTTCCTGTTGGTCGGAGCTAATGACTGTAAATGAGAAAGATGTCCGGATCGATAAGCACAATATACAGACCGAGTTTTGTGACTGTAGGTAAAAATAACCCCCCCACTTTAGTCAAAAGTATCTTGAAAGTAACACACTTCCTGCTGCCAGTTGGTGGCGCTATAACTTTGACTCACAATAGCCACATCCATGTGATCGCCCTCTTACAACAAACACACTGCTGAAGTTTCATCAAGATCAATAAATATATGAAGACGTTATAACACATTGTGTTTTTCTTTTCTCGCCATAACTTTGTTTCCTCGCCACGGCCAAACCGTTCGAGATATCAAAAATCCGTCCGCAATTTAGCGTCCTCAATGTCTTTACTTCATGCTGACTGAGTTTGGTGGCGATAGGATAATTTTTCTTGGAGGAGTATATCAAATTCCAGGGGCATGCGTTTTCATACAACCCATAATAGCCGACTTCCTGTTGGACTGGCGTAAAACTTAGAGCACGAAAGTTGTTCGGCCCGATGATATCTAAATGTGTACCGAGTTTCATATTATTACATGCAAATGTGTTTGATATATGGACCAAGTTTTTCGGACCACGTTCAAGGGGGCGCTGTTGAGCTCCCCTGCCACGCCCGGGAACCAGCTTCAGTCCGGCTCTAATGGCCGCAGGTTCTGACCTGTGTGCAAAGTTTCAAGAGTTTTCGAGCACGTTAAGGGCCCCAAAAGTGCCCGAGAAGTCCCACACAGCAGAGAAAGGGTTAAAATAAAGCCCCCCTCCTCTCTCACACACACAGACACTGAGAGAGACTGGCAAAATTCCCATCAAATCACATTCAAACCAAAATATCTGACTTCCTGTTGGTCGGAGCTAATGACTGTAAATTAGAAAGTTGTCCGGCTCGGGGAGATAAATATAAATACCGATTTTTGTTACTGTAGGTAAAACTAATACCCCATTTTTGACTAAAGGTGGCGCTACTGAGCCCCTTACCACGCCCGTTTCTGAAACTTCACACATGCCTAGTACCTAATAAATCTGATATGCATGTTGAGTTTCATGCAATTTGAAGCATGTTAAGAGCCTCAAATGCACCCAAAAAGAATATTAAAGTTTGATGCGTTGCCATGGCAACAGTATTTAAGATATCAATAATCCTTTCACAGGTCTACATCTGCCGTGTGTTTACATTATACAGATGAAGTTTGAAGCAAATCGGGTAAAAATAAGAGGGTGATTTCAAAGCATTTTGAAAGTGACACACTTCCTGCTGCCAGTTGGTGGCGCTATAACTTTGACTCACAATAGTCACATCCATGTGATCGGCCTCTTACAACAAACACACTGCTGAAGTTTCATCAAGATCAGTTAATGTATGAGGATGTTATAACACACTTCCTGTTTCCAATATTCGCCATAAATTCGTTTCCTCGCCACGGCCAAACCGTTCGAGATATCAAAAATCCCCTCGCAATTTAGCATCCTCCATGTCTTGACTTCATGCACACCGAGTTTCGTGGTCATCCGATGAATTCTCTAGGACAAGTGTTTCAAATGCCAGAACATGCGTTTCCATCCAGCCCATAATAACCGACTTCCTGTTGGACTGGCGTAAAACTTAGAGCACGAAAGTTGTTCGGCCCGATGAGATCTATATGTGTACCGAGTTTCATATTATTACATGCAAGCGTGTTTGAGATATGGACATGTTTTTGAATCCCATTCCAGGGGGCGCTGGCGAGCCCCCCTGCCACGCCCGGGTCCCAGCTTCAGTCGGGCCCTGATGGCCGCAGGTTCTGACATTTGTGCAAAGTTTCAAGAGTTTTTGAGCACGTTAAGGCCCCCAAAAGTGCCCAAAAGGTAGTAAAATAATAATAATAATAATAAATATAGCTGCAAGCAGCGATTACGGGCCCAAGCCGGTGGCACCGCCACCCCGGTGCCTTTAGTTGCACTAAAGGCACCAGGGTGGCGGTGCCACCGCCTTGGGCCCTCCATCGCTGCTTGCAGCTATATTTTTATATATATATATATATATATATAAAAAACCGCCACCCCGGTGCCTTTAGGGTTCCTGTGCACAACGGGCAATAACGTAACTCCGCTTTGATTGTCCAGAAGAAGTCTGCTTTAGAGCTTGCATCAGTGTGGGTTCTGCAAAAGTGCGCATCGAGGGCACATATCAACCACAAAGTATGCGGGAGCACCCTTCTGAAACCTAAAATGAAAAATTAGACACCCTACAGTCTCATGGACTTAACGGACACATGAAATCAGCAGCCATTGTAAGTACACAACACCAAAAATTCATATGAAGTGTGGTATATATATATATATTACATTTTTTAAGGGACAAGACAAAGAATTTGACTTGCCTGACCTGATTAGAACAGTGAAAAAAAAAAAAAAAAAAAAAAATCACTAAAACGAGAATTGTTCTGATTTTATTATGATACTCAAAATATTCCACAACAAATCCTTTAAATGTATTGATATTCAGAACAGAACAAGAATTAAAAAAAATAACAATAAAATATAATTTATTTATTTCGATTTTGTATTTTTATTTAATGACTATTATTTATTTAGAGCAGGTACAGCTAGTGTGCGATGCTTTTGCTATTTCAGAGGAAAAAAACAAATTTTATTTAAAAAATGCTTTTCAATTAAATCAAATGTTCAAGCTTTGTTTTCGTTTAATTATTTTGTTTGTTTTAAACTTTGTTCAATTTATATTGTTAATCATTTGACACTAACCAAATGCATAAAGTATCATTTTAACTTTTAAAAAACTATTAACATTTGTTCATAGTACATTGTCTGTCTTTTGTTAATAGGACAAAACATTGTTATTATATTTTATAATATTTCATATATATATATATATTAAATAAACATTTGTAATGAAATCGTTCAAAAAAAAATATATCAGCATTGTTTTAAACTTTGAAACACAGAAGTAGCGCAATGTCTGGCCACGCCCACTTCTGGCATCAGACTTTTAGGCTGGCGCTGTCGTGATCACACTGCTATGACGTATGGTTCTGGGGTTCTGCAGTTGGTTACTATTGGGGCTCCCGCGCCACCTCCTTTTCACAACCTGAGGGAACCGTCTCCGGAATATTAACCTCACTCCCAGAAGTCCAATTCCCATCATTCATGCCTCTTACCTGGGACTGATTGCACGCGCACACACACACACACACACACACACACACACACACGCGCGCGCGCACGCGCGCACACGTACACTGTTTAAAAACAAGAAATATTTATCCAACCTCGTTTAAAACAGTCTGTCGGTGCCATCTTTTGGACATTCATCATATTGCATTGGTTTTAATTTCTAGTCCTCAAACAGAGCAGTAGCCTAATCCGTTTATTTTTAAGTTATTGATTGAAAAAGAAACATCAAATGCATTTTTAGTCATAGTATTATTTTATACAGAAATACATTATTTGTAATTCAGATGAGAATAATTTTAAGGAAAACAAATATATTGATCTGAAATATAGCACGTGTTTTTGCAAAATAAATTCAAGCAATAGCCTATACCCGCCCCCGAAATGGCGCTAATTTTAAAATTAAACTAAAAAAGCTCACGGCTGCACAGGCATTCATAACGGTGCGCGTCCAACGCGAGGAGTGAGCAGAACAGAGCGAACGTTTTTTTAGTTAATTTCTACTTTCATAGGAATTCATTCGAGCGCACTGCGAGCGCCACCATAATCATACTTACTTTCACTTTTATATTAGCGATTTAAAACCCCTCGCTGGTGTCACACGTTGGTTAACCGGTGGGAAAAATATACAGATATTCAAATATACAGATATATTAAATATATCATCGCGCTCCACCGTCGATTTGATGTGTGTGTGTGTGTGTGTGTGTGTGTGTTAAAATAATTTAGTTCAGTTAGAGAACGGGCACTAACCTACAATTAAAACCTGAACGTGTCCGCTTAATAAATCGTGAGCTGAATGAGAGTCGCAGCAAAGATCAGCACAAGGAGTCCAATTTCATTAATCATGGGTGGACAGCTGACTGAAAAGATGATGACGGAATATTGAACACGCAATTCAAGCAATCCCACCCCCGAAATGGCGCTATGTTTAAAATGAAACTAAATGCTCACGGCTACACGGGTAACGCGTTCACGGCGAGGAACGAGCAGAACCATTTTTTTACAGTCTATGAGCAGAACATAGTGAATGTGTTTTAGTTCATTCCTACTGGACGTCCAGTAGGCTACTACTTTGGCTTTTAAGTTAGCGATTTAAAAGCCCCCGCTTTAATCACACATCGATTAACCCGTAGGAAAATATTCTCACAGTCACTAATATATTTATATATAAATACAATATACAATGGGCCTACCTGATTTCGAACACAAGAGGGCAGTATTGCCCTATGTATGACTTATTTTTTTACTAAATAGCGCATTCTGGCTGTTTTTTAACTTATACATAATTCTTAAATTGAAAAAAAGAACAAAATGGGTTTAGTTCTGATATTTGTATACTTTTATATAGAAATAAATGGTGTATAATAAAATTTTTAGAAGATATGAGGCTTTTAGTGATTCCTTTCTGGACATTACTTTAATCCCTCGCCACAGCAAAACCGTTTGAGATATTTAATATCCGTTCATAATTTAGCATCTTTAATGTATTTTCATCATGTTGAAAAAGTTTGGTGTGAATAAAATCAACCACCGCTAAAAACTCGGAGTCTAAAATATATCAATATATCACATTCAAACCAAAATATCTGACTTCCTGTTGGTCGGAGCTAATGACTGTAAATTAGAAAGTTGTCCGGCTCGAAGAGAAGAATATACGTACCGAGTTTGGTTACTGTAGATAAAACTAATACCCCATTTTTGACTAAAGGTGGCGCTACTGAGCCCCTCCACCACGTCCGTTTCTGAAACTTCGCACAAGTGTACTAAGCAATAAAAGTGATATGCATGTTGAGTTTCATGCAATTTGAAGCATGTTAAGAGCCTCAAATGCATCCAAAAAGAATATAAAAGTTTAAAGCGTTGCCATGGCGACAGTATTAAAGATATCAATAATCCTTTCACAGGTCTACATCTGTCGTGTGTTTACATTATACAGATGAAGTTTGAAGCAAATCGGGTAAAAATAAGAGGGTGATTTCAAAGCATTTTGAAAGTGACACACTTCCTGCTGCCAGTTGGTGGCGCTATAACTTTGACTCACAATACTCACATCCATGTGATCGGCCTCTTACAGCGAACACACTGCTGAAGTTTCATCAAGATCAGTTAATGTATGAGGATGTTATAACACACTTCCTGTTTCCAATATTCGCCATAAATTCGTTTCCTCGCCACGGCCAAACCGTTCGAGATATCAAAAATCCCCTCGCAATTTATCATCCTCCATGTCTTGACTTCATGCACACCGAGTTTCGTGGTCATCCGATGAATTCTCTAGGACAAGTGTTTCAAATGCCAGAACATGCGTTTCCATACAGCCCATAATAACCGACTTCCTGTTGGACTGGCGTAAAACTTAGAGCACGAAAGTTGTTCGGCCCGATGAGATCTATACGTGTACCGAGTTTCATATTATTACATGCAAGCGTGTTTGAGATATGGACATGTTTTTGAATCCCATTCCAGGGGGCGCTGTCGAGCCCCCCTGCCACGCCCGGGTCCCAGCTTCAGTCGGGCCCTAATGGCCGCGGGTTCTGACATTTGTGCAAAGTTTCAAGAGTTTTTGAGCACGTTAAGGCCCCCAAAAGTGACCAAAAGGTAGTAATATAATAATAATAAAGAAGAAGAATAAATAATAATCCCATGGAAAACAATAGGGCCTTCGCCTTTTCAAGGCTTGGGCCCTAAATATAGCTGCAAGCAGCGATTACGGGCCCAAGCCGGTGGCACCGCCACCCTGGTGCCTTTAGTTACACTAAAGGCACCGGGCTGGCGCTGCCACCGGCTTGGGCCCTCCATCGCTGCTTGCAGCTATATTTATATATATATATATATATAAAAAGCCGCCACCCCGTTGCCTTTCGGGTTCCTGTGCACGACGGGCAATAACGTAACCCCGCTTTGACTGTCGAGAAGAAGACTGCTTTAGAGCTTGTATCAGTGTGAGTCTTTCTGCTCCCCTCCAAACACACACAGAAAGGGGGGGGGGGGGCTGTCTGTGTGTGTGCCCTCCGTCCCTCCCTCCCCCCCCCCCCCCCCCACACACACACAGAGAGAATGGCAGGGGGAACTCTGTCAGAGAGAGACAAAACCACATTCAAACCAAAATATCTGACTTCCTGTTGGTCGGAGCTAATGACTGTAAATGAGAAAGTTGTCCGGATCGATAAGCACAATATACAGACCGAGTTTTGTGACTGTAGGTAAAAATAACCCCCCCACTTTAGTCAAAAGTATCTTGAAAGTAACACACTTCCTGCTGCCAGTTGGTGGCGCTATAACTTTGACTCACAATAGTCACATCCATGTGATAGCCCTCTTACAACAAACACACTGCTGAAGTTTCATCAAGATCAATAAATGTATGAAGACGTTATAACACATTGTGTTTTTCTTTTCTCGCCATAACTTTGTTTCCTCGCCACGGCCAAACCGTTCGAGATATCAAAAATCTGTTCGCAATTTAGCATCCTCAATGTCTTTACTTCATGCTGACCGAGTTTGGTGGCGATAGGATAATTTTTCTTGGAGGAGTATATCAAATTCCAGGGGCATGCGTTTTCATACAACCCATAATAGCCGACTTCCTGTTGGGCTGGCGTAAAACTTAGAGCACGAAAGTTGTTCGGCCCGATGATATCTAAATGTGTACCGAGTTTCATACTTATTCATGTAAGCGTGT
The DNA here is from genome assembly GCF_949152265.1 of Phoxinus phoxinus. Lineage (NCBI taxonomy): Eukaryota > Metazoa > Chordata > Actinopteri > Cypriniformes > Leuciscidae > Phoxinus > Phoxinus phoxinus. The sequence goes on along the minus strand of NC_136880.1, from coordinate 19,072,024 downwards.
TTGATATATGGACAAGTGTTCGAATCCCATTCCAGGGGGCGCTGTCGAGCCCCCATGCCACGCCCAGGCACCAGCTTCAACCCGGCCCTGATGGCTGTGGGTTCTGACCTGTGTGCAAAGTTTGAAGAGTTTTTGAGCACGTCAAGGGCCCCATAAGTGCCCGAGAAGTCGCACACAGCAGAGAAAGGGTTAACATAAAGCCCCCCTCCTCTCTCACACACACAGACACTGAGAGAGACTGGCAACATTCTCAGATTTTCTCCCATTCAAACCAAAATATCTGACTTCCTGTTGGTCGGGGCTAATGAGTCTAAATTAGAAAGTTGTCCGGATCGAGGAGAAGAATATACGTACCGAGTTTGGTTACTGTAGGTAAAACTAATACCCCATTTTTGACTAAAGGTGGCGCTACTGAGCCCCTTAACATGCCCGTTTCTGAAACTTCGCACAAGTGTACTAGGCAATAAATGTGATATGCATGTTGAGTTTCATGCAATTTGAAGCATGTTAAGAGCCTCAAATGCATCCAAAAAGAATATAAAAGTTTAAAGCGTTGCCATGGCGACAGTATTAAAGATATCAATAATCCTTTCACAGGTCTACATCTGTCGTGTGTTTACATTATACAGATGAAGTTTGAAGCAAATCGGGTAAAAATAAGAGGGTGAATTCAAAGCATTTTGAAAGTGACACACTTCCTGCTGCCAGTTGGTGGCGCTATAACTTTGACTCACAATAGTCACATCCATGTGATCGGCCTCTTACAGCGAACACACTGCTGAAGTTTCATCAAGATCAATTAATGTATGAAGACGTTATAACACATCGTGTTTCTCTTTTCTCGCCATAACTTTGTTTCCTCGCCACGGCCAAACCGTTCGAGATATCAAAAATCCGTCCGCAATTTAGCGTCCTCAATGTCTTTACTTCATGCTGACCGAGTTTGGTGGCGATAGGATAATTTTTCTTGGAGGAGTATATCAAATTCCAGGGGCATGCATTTTCATACAGCCCATAATAGCCGACTTCCTGTTGGACTGGCGTAAAACTTAGAGCACGAAAGTTGTTCGGCCCGATGATATCTAAATGTGTACCGAGTTTCATACTTATTCATGCAAGCGTGTTTGATATATGGACAAGTGTTCGAATCCTATTCCAGGGGGCGCTGTCGAGCCCCCATGCCACGCCCAGGTACCAGCTTCAACCCGGCCCTGATGGCCGCGGGTTCTAACATTTGTGCAAAGTTTCAAGAGTTTTTGAGCACGTTAAGGGCCCCAAAAGTGCCCGAGAAGTCCCACACAGCAGAGAAAGGGTTAAAATAAAGCCCCCCTTCTCTCTCACACACACAGACACTGAGAGAGACTGGCAAAATTCCCATCAAATCACATTCAAACCAAAATATCTGACTTCCTGTTGGTCGGAGCTAATGACTGTCAATTAGAAAGTTGTCCGGATCGGGGAGATAAATATAGATACCGATTTTTGTTACTGTAGGTAAAACTAATACCCCATTTTTGACTAAAGGTGGCGCTACTGAGCCCCTTACCACGCCCGTTTCTGAAACTGTGCACAAGTGTACTAGGCAATAAATGTAAAGTGTCTGTCGAGTTTCATGCAATTTGAAGTATGCTAAGAGTCTCAAAAACTTTAAAAAAGAATATTAAAGTTTGATGCGTTGCCATGGCAACAGTATTAAAGATATCAATAATCCTTTCACAGGTCTACATCTGCCGTGTGTTTACATTATACAGATGAAGTTTGAAGCAAATCGGTAAAAATAAGAGGGTGATTTCAAAGCATTTTGAAAGTGACACACTTCCTGCTGCCAGTTGGTGGCGCTATAACTTTGACTCACAATAGTCACATCCATGTGATCGGCCTCTTACAACAAACACACTGCTGAAGTTTCATCAAGATCAGTTAATGTATGAGGATGTTATAACACACTTCCTGTTTCTAATATTCGCCATAAATTTGTTTCCTCGCCACGGCCAAACCGTTCGAGATATCAAAAATCCCCTCGCAATTTAGCATCCTCCATGTCTTGACTTCATGCACACCGAGTTTCGTGGTCATCGGATGAATTCTCTGGGAGAAGTGTTTCAAATGCCAGAACATGCGTTTCCATACAGCCCATAATAGCTAACTTCCTGTTGGACTGGCGTAAAACTTAGAGCACGAAAGTTGTTCGGCCCGATGAGATCTATATGTGTACCGAGTTTCATATTATTACATGCAAGCGTGTTTGATATATGGACATGTTTTTGAATCCCATTCCAGGGGGCGCTGCCGAGCCCCCCTGCCACGCCCGGGTCCCAGCTTCAGCGCGGCCACGGGTTGGCCGCGGGTTCTGACATTTGTGCAAAGTTTCAAGAGTTTTTGAGCACGTTAAGGCCCCCAAAAGTGCCCAAAAGGTAGTAATAATAATAAAGAAGAAGAAGAATAATAATCCTTAGAAAAACAATAGGGCCTTCGCCTTTTCAAGGCTTGGGCCCTAATAAATATAGCTGCAAGCAGCGATTACGGGCCCAAGCCGGTGGCACCGCCACCCTGGTGCCTTTAGTTACACTAAAGGCACCGGGCTGGCGCTGCCACCGGCTTGGGCCCTCCATCGCTGCTTGCAGCTATATTTATTTATATATATATATATATATATATATATATATATATATATATATATATATATATATATATATATAAAGCCGCCACCCCGTTGTCTTTCGGGTTCCTGTGCACGACGGGCAATAACGTAACCCCGCTTTGACTGTCGAGAAGAAGTCTGCTTTAGAGCTTGCATCAGTGTGAGTTAGAGGATGGATACCCGACCCGAGCCCGACGAGACCCGCCGGTACCCGACGGGCCGGGCCGGGTTCGGACAGATATTTAGAAATGATGTTCGGGTTCGGGTCGGGCTCGGTCACATCAGCGCGATAAGGCATTGAACATTTTAAATTTAAAACAGCTTATTATGTAGGTAGCCGATGTGCCTGATGCTTTCACTTGATGCAAACGTTCGTTTTTGTGATTAAAATACATGTAAAATATTACCATAACATCCGTCTTCCTGTGTGCGGACATTTGTTTATGTAGCCGTGACAACGAAACGCGTGCATAATGTGCGCGCGCCAGGTGTCAAGAGCGCTTGTTGCTCCGCGCGCTGATGCGCTTGTCCTGTTGACATTTCCGATTGCCTTCCTACAGTTGCTTAATAAAAGCGGGCTTTCCACACAAAAAAACGTACAATTGTCATTAGTATGAGAAAAAAATGGGATTTTAACTGTCGGGCTCGGGTCGGGCTCGAACATAAATATCTTTATGCCTGTCGGGCTCGGGTCGGGTTCGGTTACTGCTCTGTCGGACGCGGGCCGGGCTCGGACTGAAAAATTTGGCCCGATCCGCACTCTAGTGTGAGTCTTTCTGCTCCCCTCCAAACACACACAGAAAAGGGGGGGGCTGTCTGTGTGTGTGCCCTCCCTCCCTCCCTCCCCACACACACACACACACACACACACACACACACACACACACACACACACAGAGAATGGCAGGGGGAACTCTGTCAGAGAGAGACAAAACCACATTCAAACCAAAATATCTGACTTCCTGTTGGTCGGAGCTAATGACTGTAAATGAGAAAGTTGTCCGGATCGATAAGCACAATATACAGACCGAGTTTTGTGACTGTAGGTAAAAATAACCCACCCACTTTAGTCAAAAGTATCTTAAAAGTAACACACTTCCTGCTGCCAGTTGGTGGCGCTATAACTTTGACTCACAATAGTCACATCCATGTGATCGCCCTCTTACAACAAACGCACTGCTGAAGTTTCATCAAGATCAATAAATGTATGAAGACGTTATAACACATTGTGTTTTTCTTTTCTCGCCATAACTTCGTTTCCTCGCCACGGCCAAACCGTTCGAGATATCAAAAATCCGTCCGCAATTTAGCGTCCTCAATGTCTTGACTTCATGCTGACCGAGTTTGGTGGCGATAAGATAATTTTTCTTGGAGGAGTATATCAAATTCCAGGGGCTTGCATTTTCATACAGCCCATAATAGCCGACTTCCTGTTGGACTGGCGTAAAACTTAGAGCACGAAAGTTGTTCGGCCCGATTAAATCTATATGTGTACCGAGTTTCATATTATTACATGCAAACGTGTTTGATATATGGACCAAGTTTTTCGGACCACGTTCAAGGGGGCGCTGTTGAGCTCCCCTGCCACGCCCGGGTACCAGCTTCAGCCCAGCCCTGATGGCCGCAGGTTCTGACCTGTGTGCAAAGTTTCAAGAGTTTTCGAGCACGTTAAGGGCCCCAAAAGTGCCCGAGAAGTCCCACACAGCAGAGAAAGGGTTAAAATAAAGCCCCCCCTCCTCTCTCACACACACAGACACTGAGAGAGACTGGCAAAATTCCCATCAAATCACATTCAAACCAAAATATCTGACTTCCTGTTGGTCGGAGCTAATGACTGTCAATTAGAAAGTTGTCCGGCTCGGGGAGATAAATATAAATACCGATTTTTGTTACTGTAGGTAAAACTAATACCCCATTTTTGACTAAAGGTGGCGCTACTGAGCCCCTCCACCGCGCCCGTTTCTGAAACTTCACACATGCCTAGTACCTAATAAATCTGATATGCATGTTGAGTTTCATGCAATTTGAAGCATGTTAAGAGCCTCAAATGCACCCAAAAAGAATATTAAAGTTTGATGCGTTGCCATGGCAACAGTATTTAAGATATCAATAATCCTTTCACAGGTCTACATCTGCCGTGTGTTTACATTATACAGATGAAGTTTGAAGCAAATCGGGTAAAAATAAGAGGGTGATTTCAAAGCATTTTGAAAGTGACACACTTCCTGCTGCCAGTTGGTGGCGCTATAACTTTGACTCACAATAGTCACATCCATGTGATCGGCCTCTTACAACAAACACACTGCTGAAGTTTCATCAAGATCAGTTAATGTATGAGGATGTTATAACACACTTCCTGTTTCCAATATTCGCCATAAATTTGTTTCCTCGCCACGGCCAAACCGTTCGAGATATCAAAAATCCCCTCGCAATTTAGCATCCTCCATGTCTTGACTTCATGCACACCGAGTTTCGTGGTCATCCGATGAATTCTCTAGGACAAGTGTTTCAAATGCCAGAACATGCGTTTCCATACAGCCCATAATAGCCGACTTCCTGTTGGACTGGCGTAAAACTTAGAGCACGAAAGTTGTTCGGCCCGATGAGATCTATATGTGTACCGAGTTTCATATTATTACATGCAAGCGTGTTTGATATATGGACATGTTTTTGAATCCCATTCCAGGGGGCGCTGGCGAGCCCCCCTGCCACGCCCGGGTCCCAGCTTCAGTCGGGCCCTGATGGCCGCAGGTTCTGACATTTGTGCAAAGATTCAAGAGTTTTTGAGCACGTTAAGGCCCCCAAAAGTGCCCAAAAGGTAGTAAAATAATAATAATAATAATAAAGAAGAATAATAATCCGAAGAAAAACAATAGGGCCTTCGCCCTTTCAGGGCTTGGGCCCTAAATATATATATAAATAAATATAGCTGCAAGCAGCGATTACGGGCCCAAGCCGGTGGCACCGCCACCCTGGTGCCTTTAGTTACACTAAAGGCACCGGGCTGGCGCTGCCACCGGCTTGGGCCCTCCATCGCTGCTTGCAGCTATATTTATTTATATATATATATATATATATATATATATATATATATATATATATATATATATAAAAAGCCGCCACCCCCGTTGCCTTTCGGGTTCCTGTGCACGACGGGCAATAACGTAACCCCGCTTTGACTGTCGAGAAGAAGTCTGCTTTAGAGCTTGTATCAGTGTGAGTCTTTCTGCTCCCCTCCAAACACACACAGAAAAGGGGGGGGACTCACATTAGTTACATCCATGTGATCGCTCTCTTAAAACAAACACGCTACTGAAGTTTCATCAAGATCAATAAATGTATGAAGACGTTATAACAGATCGTGTTTCTCTTTTCTCGCCATAATTTCGTTTCCTCGCCACGGCCAAACTGTTCGAGATATCAAAAATCCGTCAGCAATTTAGTATCCTCAATGTCTTGTCGTCAGGCTGACCGAGTTTGGTTTCGATTGGATGAATTTTCTAGAAAGAGTGTTTCAAATTCCAGGGGCATGCGTTTTCATACCACCCACAATAGCCGACTTCCTGTTGGGCTGGCGTAAAACTTAGAGCACGAAAGTTGTTCGGCCCGATGAGATCTAAATGTGTACCGAGTTTCATATTATTACATGCAAGCGTGTTTGATATATGGACAAGTGTTTGAATCCCATTCCAGGGGGCGCTGTCGAGCCCCCCTGCCACGCCCGGGTACCAGCTTCAGCCCGGCCCTGATGGGTTCTGACCTGTGTGCAAAATTTCAAGAGTTTTCGAGCACGTTAAGGGCCCAAAAAGTGCCCAAGATTTTGCACACAGCAGAGAAAGGGTTAAACTAAACTAGCCCCCCTCCTCACACACACTCACACACACACACATACACAGATCCCCCCCTCCCCTCCCCACCCCACACAGACAGACACACACACACAGAATAGCAGAGAGACAGAGAGAGACACAATTCACATTCAAACCACAATATCTGACTTTCTGTTGGTCGGAGCTAATGACTGTAAATTAGAAAGTTGTTCGGCTTGATAATATCAATATACACGCTGAGTTTTGTAACTGTAGGTAAAACTATAACTAAGTTATAACACACTTTATGCATCCTTTTTTAATCATAAATTCGTTTCCTCGCCACGGCCAAACCGTTCGAGATATCAAAAATCCGTCCGCAATTTAGCATCCTCCATGTCTTGACTTCATGCACACCGAGTTTCGTGGTCATCGGATGAATTCTCTGGGAGAAGTGTTTCAAATGCCAGAACATGCGTTTCCATACAGCCCATAATAGCCGACTTCCTGTTGGACTGGCGTAAAACTTAGAGCACGAAAGTTGTTCGGCCCGATGAGATCTATATGTGTACCGAGTTTCATATTATTACATGCAAGCGTGTTTGATATATGGACATGTTTTTGAATCCCATTCCAGGGGGCGCTGCCGAGCCCCCCTGCCACGCCCGGGTCCCAGCTTCAGCGCGGCCCTAATGGCCGCGGGTTCTGACATTTGTGCAAAGTTTCAAGAGTTTTTGAGCACGTTAAGGCCCCCAAAAGTGCCCAAAAGGTAGTAAAATAATAATAATAATAATAATAATAATAATAAGAAGAAGAAGAATAATAATCCTTAGAAAAACAATAGGGCCTTCGCCTTTTCAAGGCTTGGGCCCTAATAATAAATAATAATAAATAATAATCCGAAGGAAAACAATAGGGCCTTCGCCTTTTCAAGGCTTGGGCCCTAATAATAAATAATAATCCGAAGAAAAACAATAGGGCCTTCGCCTTTTCAAGGCTTGGGCCCTAATAAATAAAGAAACTTTGATGTAAAGATTTTCCATTTTAGGTGCATGCATGTCATATCACTAACAAAAAATATATAAAGATTTATCAATCATAAGGTGTTAAGATAGTTTCAGGTAAAGACCAGAAACTTCAGGAATACACATGACTGCTTTATAAACCTTATCACTTAATCGGATTAACGGATTATTATGCTTTAATAATGTGACAATTGAATCTTTCTAGGTTGCGGACTGTATTGGACAGAGGTGTCCCGATGCTCTTGTGTGCGGTGGCTTCTGACTCCAGTCTGGTGTACCAGAGGCTGTGTGATGGCCTTCTGACCCCTGACCCTCCAGTGGACATCCAAGACCAAGGCCGCCGACAGCATCGCAAACGGAGGCTACAGACGTGAGATGAGCACACAGGCAGATTGTGATCTGATGTGTGGATTGGGTAGTATTATGAGGCTGGTTTAAATGCATTCATGAACTTATTTTGTCCTTGAAGAGAGACTGAATTGATAAGATAATCTCAGGAATGGACCATATTTGTTTTATAAGACAACTTATTGCAGTATTACACTTAAACAACACCAATGAGCTGCTTTTTTTTTTAAACTCAAATACTTGAAATGACATGTAAAATGACACATTTCATAATTCCCCAAAAAAGTCAAACGGAGAAAGCTGCAAAATAAATCGTTTTTATTGTTGAAACCATCTTCATTTACTCACCCTGTCATTCCAAATCCAGAAGACTTGTTCATGTTCGACACACAAGATGAAATCTGAGAGATTTCTGTCTTCATTGAAACTCCACTCCACCAAAACTTTGACGCTCAAAAAAAGTTCAGACGTAAAAAAGCAATCTGTATGAATCAAGGGGTTTAATCCAAATCTTCTGACGAGAGGTGACCATTTATAAATGTAGTATTTCATTCACATATAAATATTGATCAACACATACATAGAGCTCATCAAATATGGTAAACAGACGTACAATCGTACTTGTTTAAAGGGATAGCTCACCCAAAATGTTTTATTCGGTCATAATTTACTCAGTTGTTCCCTGTATAAGTTTATCTCTTTAGCTGAACACAAAAGGAGATATTTTGAAAAATACGGGTAACCAAACAGGCTCAAGGCCCCATTGACTTCCATATTATGAAAAAAAAAAAAAAAAAAATGAGATCAACCGAGATTCTTCACAATATCTTTTATGTCCAACTGAAGAAAGAAACTCATACAGGTTTGGAACAACATGAGGGCGAGTAGATGATAGTGTAAACTATCCCTTTAACATGCAAGATCCACTGAGGTTTTTGTTCTAGCACGTCAAGCAAGCTCGGTTCAGCTTCTGTTTACCGTATTTGATTTGCTCCATGAATGTTGAGTAAATGACTATTTAATTTTTTGGGAGAATAGACACTTTAACATTAACAATACAGAGCTGGAAAATACATCAATAAACCAGTTGCCATTGCTTGTCCTTAGTTAGTTGGTCAATGTGTATTTATTTATTCATTCTTTCACTCGGCATCACATTTACTGCATTTTTGGCATTAATGTTTGGCCCAACTGTGGTAGGTACATAGAGAACCTAAGCATATATGTGGGGTATTATTCACTTTAGTGTGAAAATACAGAAATTAATGGCTTACCGTTGTCTCTCGTATCAGAAAAGAAAACACTGTGTGCTTAAGGCTATGGCAAGTTGCTGTCATACTGTAAAAGGAAGAAGCACTTCCTGATAATAAAACTTATCCGTGTAAAACTTTCTGAAGGCTGGTTTTGAAACTTGTACTGGTTTACAACTAAAGAAAAGTGAATATAAATGTCAAGAGAACGGATGACATCTTCCTGTTATATAGAACAAAATGAGTATCTGCAAACTACATGACCATAAGGTACTGTAACTGGAGTCTCTAAACATGGCTAGATGCTGTGATCTATCTCCACATGTCCAACATGTCCTCAAGACCGGCCCTGAAGGAACTGCACTGCTCTCATCCAACAACAAATCTAGTTATGATACATACAGCACTGCTGTCCTGAGCGTTGTAACAACTCAAAAGAAAAAGGTCAAAAAGACACGTACATAAAACACTGGGTGAAAAATACTTGCTCACGTAGTAAAAAAAAACAAAAAAAAAACTGGAATGCTAGAAATGGCCTCGTGTTTCTGTCCAGATTCTTTCACTTCCTGTGTCTCAACAGCATGGACAGAATCACGCAAGTCTCTCGGTAAGCAAGTCCTCCTTAGGAGATATCATCTCCACCATGTGTAGTGTCCATGTCAAAGGTAGCGTGAAATCCAGGATTCTCTGCATGGCTCTCTCCACTGAATGTAGTCTATGAGTAGGAGAAGGCTTATGGGTAGTGTAAGGCAAGGGATTGAGGAACAGTCTGAAAATGGCTTTCCCACTCAAAACTTGGGCCAAGTCTCCTTAACCGTGGCCTTTTTGTGCCCCCTGCCGTTTAAATACTAGTCCTCAAGAGTCTCAAATACTGACCAGTAAGACATTTGGGAGTGTGGACTGTAAACGGAGTGAATAACAGGGCTGAAAGTCACTTAACCCCACGCTCTTGAAGATTAGTACCCGTTGGGTGAGGAGGCATGAAAAGGAGTCGTAAGGAACTTTGGGACAGGATCGACTCAATGTTGGCCCGGATCAAACGTCTCGGCATGCTATGTCATATCCTCGTCCTCCGAGCAGTAGTCCCGTCCCTGTAAAAGTAAAAGTACCTCTGAATAAATGGCAAATAAAGACAGGCTAGATTTTCACATTTTCTCACAACTACAATGCGAGCGACGCAAAGTGACAAAAGACTACAGAACCCTTTAAAATCAGTCATACTGTCTATGCTGGATGTAGTGCGACATGACAAAGCCCCAACAGCAAACTGATACCTCGTTCTATTTCTGACGTACTCCATGTGCTTGCTACTTCTGATACAAAGGACAAATGGATTTGCAACGGTCACTTTGACACATCCAGTGTAGATGGCCTCAGGCTATTTCTGCGCCGAGTATACACGGCGTACAGTGTTCTGTTCTGATGACTATGTGGTTGTTAGTGCTAATTTAAAATAACCCATCTAAAAGTCTATATGATATCCTGGCGCCTTTGGCAAAAATCGTTCATCAAATCACTTAAGGCCATTTCACACTTCACTGACAGACCTACGCTGACAATCCCCAGATTACAGAACGTCAATTCTCAGACATTTCACGACCCGACAAATGCAGATTCAACATGTTGAATAGGCGAGAACATGCACCGTCCAATGGCAACAGAATCAGACAGGGTAACGCACTGATCCGACAAATCCCGACAGTGTCTGTTGCCTTTGACCGACCTGTCTGTGCAGTGTGAATTGGCCTTTAGAAAAGTAATAGCAGACCTCTCCTCAAGTCAAAGGACCGAACATGCCTACCCCTGCCCTAGTGTACACGTAAATAGTATACTTTGGGCTTTAGGGACTTCCCTAAAAAGCCCCTCACCCTACGTATGAGTGATGCTATGTCACATACCTTTTCAATCTTCTCATCCAGCATCTTGAAGAACTCCTGCTGGCTCTCTGAAGAGTGGATACTGAGGAACAGTCAAGGCTTGGTGAACATCTCATTGGTCTTCTTCTCTCAATACTGAATTCTTAATACTCAAGAGCTGAAACCAAACGCAAACTCACCTTATCTTATTACCATTTCCGGTGGCATCTTTATGCCTGCCCTTGTGCAAAAGTGTGCTCTTTTCCTGAAACGCATACAAGAGGAAAAAGAAATGTTCTCCAGGAAGATAAAATGATTCTGATTATATATATATATATATAGGATGTATCAATCTTTACCAAGTTCTCTTGGTTCCGTGAGTTCGCCCGCTCCTCTTCTCCATGCATGTACTTCACCTTCTCAACTCCTTTCAGTTTATACTCATCTACAACACAGAAACAGTCAACTGGAAACAGGATTCTTCATCCACTTTACTTTAGTAATTAAGTGACTTTTCTGATTCAAACAGGATATTCAACCAAAAAGTAGGATGGAACCAAAATGTACGTTTGTAGTGGATTCTGGAGAACGGATCCACAAGACACACTTTTTTGGAGCCTAATGGATCCAATAAAACCAGAAACTAAAAAAGTAAATTTTATTTTAAATAGACTTCAAGGTTCCTTGTTCAAGCCCCACAAGAACAAGACATGACCTGTGATCACAGTTTCGAGGGCAGTTCAATCCAGGTTCCTCCAGAGGGAATTGTCTCTATAATAGCTGAACTGTAATTCACTTAAAAAAGCACCTGCTAAATCACTACTTACACTAATAGGACTGTAAAAACTGCTTTGTAATATACGCATTCAAGAGCTTCAAGCATATACCACTTGGTTCTCGAGTTCATTTAGACCCACATCTGGGTTTTTCCTGACAATGTTTTGCTCATTAATGTACTGCAGCAGTAGAAATTTGGTCAAAATTGAGTCACAATTACAATAATTTAGTTTTAGATGAAGTACAATATATATGTATAAACACCATAAAATATCAATGAAACCTTTTAATGTTTTTAAAAGATGTCTCTTACGCTCCCCAATGCTGCATTAGCTTATTTTATATAGAAACACTACAGTAAAAACTGTAATATTGTGAAATATTATTACAATTAATGTAATTTATTCCCATAATAGTAAAGCTGAATTTTCAGCAGCCATTACCTCAGTCTTCAGCGTCACTACGGTTCGGTTCGCTATCTCAATCAATATACAGTCAATTCAGAGTCAGGAATTTTAAATTAAATTCAACTCTGTCTCTGTCTCCATAAATATGGTATAGATTATTATAACATGAAGATGGGAGCACAGCTGGGACACTGACCGGAGAAGGCATCTCCGTTGCTGTAGGCCTTACCCCGGCCCTCTTCATCACTGGGTACAGATGACAACTGCTTGGCTGAGGTGCAGCCCATCGCCTCACTTCCTCTCCTCTCCTTCCTGCATGGCACTCTCTACTGCACCTGACACAGCAAATACAGGTGTGAGCTGCAAATAAAGCCATCTACATAAACCAAAGCAGAATACAGTGACACACAGTCTAACATGGAGCTTAGTCTCTCTGTACTGATATACACTGAACTTAACCTTCATATCTGGGTGTGTCACACTTGTGTTTCCTCCGTGCTGAGCAGCTGATATGAATTTGGGTTAATAGGACACGTTGGCGTGTTTGGACATCAGTGAGTAACGTCTGTGTAGTTTATGTGCAAAGAGCGAGGCCTGATCTCAGATCAGATTGTATGTCATTAGAAATTAAGAAAGAGAGTAGAAATGGGGGGATGAACTGATAAGAAAAAAAGGTTTGTGAAGATTAAGCGCACAGAGCATAAACAAGTATGAGGTTTCATGTGCTCAATGCCAATTTTTCAGAAAATTCTGTTGATTTTGTTTCAAAATCCTATTTTTTCTGTTGTAATTTTTCTAGATTCCATTTGAAAATTTTCTGTATACTGTTTTAATGGTTATATAACATTTTATAAGCAATAAAAAGCAAGTCTAATTAATCAAAATATATTTTTTAAAAGCCCTATGAATTTTTTTTCAAAATTCTGTTTTCAATTTGAATGGTTTACTTAAGTCTTAATAATCAAGTAGCATGTATAACCAGGTCAATTCATAAAACTTTAACATCTTACATTACATAAATTGGTGTTAAATTTTAAAGCTCTGAACAACAGAGGTTTACTGTTCAAATTAAAACATGGACATTTTTTTTTTTATTCCTTTAAAAACATTTTTTTAAGTATTTTTACTTTGAGAAGTACGCTCTACTGTACAATAGTAATATATTCCTGTCACAATTTCATCAAGTTAAAAACCAAACTTTTATATTGGCGGGTTGTAGCGGGTTCTATGTGTATATGATGATAGTTTTCACAAATAAAATGGTGACAGGATTCCGAGGTTCCGCATATTCTATTATAATAGCTGATATTTGGGGTAATAAAACAATTCCTATATAGATTTATTCAAGTTTTGGACACTAAGCCACAAATGTATGATGTCATTGCATGCAAGCACAGGTGCAGCTAACCACATTACAGTTGACAACCAGAAAGTCATGAATCATTGTTCCTCCTAAGGAAACTGGTTTCAGGCAGGTTTCCAAGGTAAAGAAACCAGTTTGCTTTTAGATCATGTCTAATGATCTTCAAAAAATTCAAGTGAGCTTAACCAGAGACAAATAGCTGAGATGAGCCACTGACATTACAATGAATGGGAGAAACTGAAATGCCCAATAGAGAGCTGCAGGAATGAGTACTGGACCTGGAAACCTGGAGTTAGCATTTTTGCATTTTAGGTTGCATTGTCCTGAAGCCAATGTGTTTTTGAACGAGTTTCTGGTTAAATGCCTGAAATAAGGTCTGTGGTTAAGTTAACACAAGCTCAAGATATTTTCTTGTTGTATTATATGACATAAAATACCACACAGATGAAAACATGGTTGCTAACAAGTGGCTATAAACTATTCCAATTAAAACGTGCAAATTAAAAAATATATATATAAAAGAAAAAGTGTCAGAACTTTAGTAATGGTGATGTTGAAGTAATTAATGCGTGGTATAGTTCATTTATAGCCTAACTTTAGCTTTTTACTCATGGCAAATTTCAAATGATACTGTAGGTATATTTGGAAAGAATGAATCATTGTAGAGAGAGAGTGGGGTGATTTTTTCTAGAAAATGTTCTAGAACACACACACACACACACTAAATTTAAATAAAAAAATCTGAATATCTTCATTAAAATGGGTCATGTACATTAATGTGACTTTTAAAGAATGGTCTTGTAAGAGCAGACTTTTATAATTCAAAGACGTCATTTCTTGTGCATGAGAATTATCCAATCAGGGCACGCATGCAGCACGTCCAGCTGGAGCCTCGCTCGCGCATAAAGGGCCCTTGTGTGGCATCAAAAGAGCTGCAAGCAGTGGCAGTCAATCCAATGAGGCAGAACTAATCGCTCTCCGAGGTGAGAGCAGAACCGTTAACTCACACCACGGCACGTACAAACCACAGAGCTCAAGAACAAGTGACAACTGTTCCCGTGCGCTGATCCTTACCAGCGCGACACGTTTGTGCACGAAACATCAACTAACAGCAGAATTATTGATAATATTCATCATAGAGCAGAGCGCACCCGTGACGTTTTCTTCCCCTTTCAAAACTAACATTGCATTCTTGTAGCAAACGAGCAATGTGGCCTAGTAGCGAATGTGCATAATAATAAACACTTCATAACGAAACCATAAACAAAACGCACTCAAACCAGCTGCGCTTCCACTGCAGATCGTCACAATCGCGTACAGCTACAAACGGTTGTTGACGCACATTAAATCAAATCGGATGCGATTATGTTTTGTTGGTATCGGTAATGTTCACCAGAACAGGACAACAACAATGGTCGCGACGCAAAGGCACATTTGACTCGAATTCTGTACACTATGAACACAGAATGGGGTGAGAGCGCAATAAAACACTTTATGCAGCTAATCTTACCTTCAGTGCAGATGCAGAGTTTAATAGCGCTATTCGTGATCAGGAAAAAAGCGCTCAAGCGGGATCAGCTCAATTCAGATCAGCCCACAGCCGTGAATAATCGATGCAGAAACTGAATCGTCGAGCGACACGATCAGTGTGCACAGACAGAAGCAGTCGAGCACGATTAGTTCAACGGATGACTTGATTGATGCAAAAACACATGTAAAAACGGATTTAAAAGACATAAAAATATATATGTGTGACATATCTTGCGGGACTGTTCATTTATAAAATAGTTTTTAAAGACGTTTGTACATTTATCACCGAACATTTTTCTTTATTTATGAAAAATAACTTTTTTTTAAGTTCACAAAAGCAGATTTAGTAAACAAACGACTATATTCATTGTTTTTGAAAACTAAACCAAGCATTAGGCAATATTCCAATCATTATTTTTTAAACCCTAAACCTGTACTTTATAATACTGTAAAACAATTTTTATAATAGCCATACTGTAACTGTTTGTTCAACAGATATAAACAACATATATATTTAAATATAATTTTAAGACTCAGTCCACAGACGTGAATAGTTGGTTGAAACCTTGAGACTGATCTATGCCCATATATATACTATGTATGTTTGAAATTAACACCCGTTAATCCACTGTGGCGTGTAACGCATATCAACACACAAGCCAATTAATTTGATGGTTTATGATTCCTAAATTATGGGCTATCCCTTTGCATGGCATCGTTGTCAGAGCTCTTCTCCTAAAAGTACATACACACACACATATAGCTAACACACACACAGTATCATACACCTTGCTATTTTGCCCTCCAGAACTGGCTTTATTCTTCGTGGCAGAGATTCAACAAGGTGCTGAAAACATACCCTTTTTTGGACAATTCCATTGATTGAGATCTGGTGACTGTGGAGAGTTTAGTGACTCACCGTCATGTTCAAGAAACCAGTTTGAGATTATTTGAGCTTTGTGACGCGTGTTATCCTGCTGGAGGTGGTCATCAGAAGATGGAAACACTGTGGTCATATTATAAAGAGATGGAGATGGTCAGCAACAATACTCAGGAAGGCTGTGGTGTTTAAACGATGCTCAACTGGTACTGAGGGACCCGAAGTGTGCAAAGAAAATATCCTCCACACCATTAGTCAAGTCAAGTCACCTTCATTTATATAGCGCTTTTAACAATATAGTTTCAAAGCAGCTTTACAGTGATAATAGGAAATTAAAGTAACAGAGATTGTTTGGCTTTACAGCAGCTCTAGAATAAAGTTATTGTCCAGCTAAAGTTAGTTTTAATTGATTCACATCCGTCGCAAAGATCATTAGTTATTAACTTAGGGGCCGCTAACACGACACCGTTCTAACAGAAAACCCTTCACGCGATCCGGCCGCTCATTTGCACAAAACAGTGCTTGGCGGCTCGAGAACGCAAACCTTGAAATACAGTTAGGTCCATATATATTTGGACACAGGCACAATTTTCATACTTTTGGTTCTGTATACCACCAGAATAAAATTAAAATGAAACAATCAATATGAATTTGAAGTGCAGACTTTCAGCTTTAATTAAAGGGGTTGAACAAAAATATCAAGTAAACATTTTAAGAACTGCAACCATTTTTATACACAGTACCCCTATTTTCAGGGGCTCAAATGTAATTGGACAAATTAATATAATCATAAATAAAATGTTCATTTTTAATATTTTGTTGAGAATCCTTTGCAGGCAATGACTGCCTGAAGTCTGGAACTCATGGACATCACCAAAGACTGGGTTTCCTGCTTTGTGATGCTTTGCCAGGCCTTAACTGCAGCTGTCTTCAGCTGTTGTTTGTTTGTAGGTCTTTCTGCCTTTAGTTTTACCTTCAGCAAGTGAAATGCATGCTCGATCGGGTTGAGATCAGGTGATTGACTCGGCCATTGCAGAATATTCCACTTCTTTTCCTTAAAAAACTCCTGGGTTGCTTTTGCAGTGTGTTTTGGATCATTGTCCATCTGTACTGTGAAGCGCCGTCCAACCAACTTTGCTGCATTTGGCTTAATCTGGGCAGACAGTATATTCCTATACACTTCAGAATTCATCCGGCTGCTTCTGTCTTCTGTTACATCATCAATAAACACCAGTGATCCAGTGCCACTGGAAGCCATGCATGCCCATGCCATCACACTGCCTCCACCATGTTTAACAGAAGATGTTGTATTCTTTGGATCATGAGCTGTTCCAAGCTTTCTCCATACTTTTTTCTTCCCGTCATTTTGGTACATGTTGATTTTAGTTTCATCCGTCCAAAGAATGCTTTTCCAGAACTGGTCAGGCTTTTTTAGATGCTTTTTGGCAAAGTCTAATCTGGCCTTTCTATTCTTGATGCTTACGAATGGTTTGCACCTTGTGGTGAACCCTCTGTATTTGTTCTCGTGAAGTCTTCTCTTGATTGTAGACTTTGACAATGACACGCCTACCTCCTGGAGAGTGTCCTTCACTTGGCTGGATGTTGTGAATGGGTTTTTCTTTACCATGGAGAGGATCCTGCGATCATCTACCACTGTTGTCTTCCGTGGACGTCCAGGCCTTTTTATGTTGCTGAGCTCACCAGTGGATTCTTTTTTTCTCAGAATGTACCAAACTGTTGATTTGGCCACTCCTAATATTCCTGCTATCTCTCGGATGGATTTATTTTGTTTTTGAAGCCTAATGATGGCCTGTTTTACTTGCATGGAGAGCTCTTTTGAACGCATGATGTAGGTTCACAGCAATATATTCCAAATGCAAATACTACACTTAGAATCAACTCCAGACCTTTTACCTGTTTAATTAATGAATAAATAACGAAGGAATAGCCCACACCTGTCCATGAAATCACTTTTGATTCAATTGTCCAATTACTTTTGGTCCCTTGAAAAAGGGGGGGTGGCTCTCCCAAGAGCTGTAATTCCTAAACCCTTCCTCCAATTTGGATGTAAATACCCTCAAATTAAACCTGAGAGTGTGCACTTTCAGCCCATATCCATTAAATAACTATAGCTTGAATATGTGTTGGTAAATACCTGAAAAAAAGAAAAACTGTGCCTGTGTCCAAATACATATGGACCTAACTGTAGGTTACAAGGTGCAAGCATTGAAAAAAAATATATATATATTTTTTTACTTTATAACTTTTACTTTACTCCACGTAAACTGCACGTTTGAATACATGTGTGCAGTCAAGTAGTCTTTCTTTACAAATTGACCTCAAATGACTTGTCTGGCCTTAAAAATTCATAATATAGAATTTTTTTTCGCTTCCGCGTATCCATGTGAACTGGAATCATTTTGACAAAGTTTTATCTGTACAGAGGTAAAGGGAAGGAGGCCTTCACAGGGGAGAGACTATAGCCCCTTTCACACAGAGATTCCGGAAAATACATGGATAAAGTGACCCGGGATTTGACCCGGGTTCGTTTGAAAATGGTTCATTCACACTGCCAGTGATTTGCCGGAATCAGAGAGCGCGTTCACACACAACCCGGGTATGTCCCGGATAGACGCGTGACGTTATGATGTGACGTATAAGGTACGCACGCTCGATCATTTTTTTTCGGATTCGGTCGTACACTAACGCATCACGTACCGTTCCACAAAGCTGGCGAACGATCTCAGCTTCGGCGCGGATTGCAAGGAGCTCTCGGGTCTCTGCTTCAGTCCAGTTTGCAGACATCTTTTCGTTCTTTCTTGTATCGATGACGAACACAAACTTTCTTCTAACAGAGTAACAGAGTCGCACGATAACTGTCATTGCGAAGGCTCGTGCATCATCACTACGACACACCCCTTACGGCATTTGTCCTGGCTTTTGTTCACACAGCGCGCGTTCCGGGTCTGAACACGGCAATGTTACTAGGTCCCCAACCCGGCATCGATCCCGGCATTAAACCCGGGTCGTGTTTGCGTTCACACAGAAGGCGTTCCGGCAATTTGCCGGCAATTTGCCGGGTTCAAAGTGCTGTGTGAATGGGGCTTAGTTGACACTTCAGGACTGCATTGTCGTCGTGTCCAGGCGCAGGTCCTTCATCAGATCCGGATACGGCCTGATACGGTAAACCTCGGGATAAACAGAGAGACTATTAGCAGAGACGCAATACTTCTTATGATGTAACGAGTACATCAGGATTTATGGGACCAACACCAGCAGCCTGAACCGTTGATACAAGGCATGGATCCGTGCTTTCATGTTTTTCTCACCAAATTGATTAAAAAATAAAATTGTTGCACCTCTTGATTCATACTTTTAAGCATTGGACTATTTAAATCCAAACAGGGATTTCTTCCCCCCTTCTCCACATAAATGGTTACATCTCTGTTAGGCACAAAAATCCTAACAATTTAAACATAGTATCAAACTACATCCTTTTATTTGTGTTTGTTTCTTTATTACTTGCCTACATATGTTTCTAGGATCCAATTTTCTAGGGTTGGTGTAATGCCGGACCTTTTGCAATGCGAAATCCGGAAAGAATTTGAGGTAACACACACACCCTCTTCCGGCCAACTCATCTGAACTCTGCTGTTAGTTCAAATGTGTCACTTTATGCCAACCAGTCAAATAAATTGCTTCACTTTAAAATAGACTGAAGTTCAAGCGTGAAGACAACAGCAAAAATGGTGTTGCAGACGATGATTGTTCGCGTCGCCGACAGTCTGCCACTTGCTGCATCTATGCAAGAAGACGAGCAGGTAACGTTATGAATGAACCCACGTCAGCACAACAAACGTCAAAAATCCGTACGAAGTTAAAATACAAAACGTTTTAGTGTGATGTAAATGAGGGGATACACTCAGAAGGGTGTTACTTACCGAGTCTTTGTTATTGCTGTTTTCTTTTGCCATTGAGATTGTATACTACTTTTACATAAAGCGTTAAGTTACTAACGTAATGATCTCTGCAGTCTGGCCGAGACCTCCAGAAGTATCAGAGTCAAGCCAAGCAGCTTTGCCGAAAACTCAACGAACAGAGTCCTGCACGCTGCACTTTAGAGGCCGGTGCCATGAGCTTCCAGTAAGTGCCAACACACACACCAGATGCTTGCTGAATTAACACTTGAACTGAGCTAATAAGTACATGATACAGAATTGTAGTTCTAGTTCAAGGAAATAGAATGAAATGAAAAATAAAAAAAGATTTCAGTAAGAATTGAATAACATAAATACTGTATGTTAACCATAGTAGAAGAAAAGCTAATTTCAGAATTATTTCTCACATTTACTAAAGTATGTATTTGTCCAAACATCAATATATAGGCCTAGCTAATAAATAGATTCAGATTTTATTGTCAATTTTAACTTTTTTTTAAAGTTATCTGGAAAGAATGTTGTGTAAATGGACAAAAATCATTAGTCAGTTTTGAGAAGTGTCACAATAAATATGCAGATATGGTTGACATTTGAAGTATTTAATTTTCTGGGTAAAACTAACAGAACAATTAGGTCTCATTAGTTAATACTTTAACTAACACAAACTAACAATTGAGTAAATATATTTCTACAGCATTTATTTGCCTTAGATAATGTCACTTGATAATGTTCATATTCATGCTAGTTTAATTAACTAATGTTAACAGATATAACTTTTGCCTTAAATGTTGAGATTATAATTAGTTAAGATTAATAAATGCTTTTGAAGTATTGTTCATCATTTATTTAATGTTAATGGGATAGTTTACCCAAAAATTAAAATTCTGTCATTATTTACTCAACCTCATGTTGTTCCAAAACCGTAACACTTTCATTCATCTTTGGACACAAATTAAGATTTTTTTTTTTTTTTTGGATGAAATCTGAGAGCTTTCTGTCCCTTCCTTTGACAAATACGCAACTGACATATCAGAAAGTTCATAAAGCGATCATAAAACTAATCCATACAATCTTTGGGTGAACAACTGAAACCTCATTTTAAAGTGTTACGATTTTTTTGCTGCAAAATCTGTGGAACTAAGATGTGTCTGTTGTGTGACTGTTTGAATTGAATTTGAGTAAATTATTGTTCCTGTCAATACAATTAAATTTAAAACTCAACATCCCAACAACTCGTGAACCTGAAAGGGGACCAATTTTCAAATTCAGACAGTCTGATAGACGAGCATAGAGTTTGTTGTTGTTTCTGGATGATGACGTCACGCTTCATAAACCCATCTTGTTTTCCAGCTATGCCATTGAGAAAGGAGTGTGTTACTTGGCCTTATGTGAAGCAGCCTTCCCCAAGAAACTAGTGTTTGGCTATCTGGAGGAGCTGGAGAGAGAATTCAGTGAGCAGTATGGGGCGAAGGTCCTGTCAGTGTCACGGCCGTACTTTTTTATCGAATTCGGTGAGACACATCTCATTTATATCAGTGCAATTAGAATGTACAATTTAACTCGCTCAAGGTTTATATACACTACTGTTCAACAGTTAAAGTCCCCCTGTGGTGAAAATCAAGTTTTTAATGTTTGTTTATACAAACATTGTGGTGTTTTTAATGTGCTTTAAGACAAACCATGTGCAAGTTCAAAAGTCAGCACCATTGCTGAGTATTTTCTCCTTAACACTGCAGTGAACCAAAGACAGTCTCAAAAACGCGGTTTGAAACCACTGGTGTTTCTGACGTCACAAACTACCTTGTAACCAATCAGGTCAACGTGTGATCGTCAACGAGTGGATCTCTGAGCCGTGTGAGTGGAGGCGGGGCTAATTTGCATATTCATAGAACCCATATACTAAATGAGGCAATGGTGTAGACTTACCTTCAATCTATTTTAAGGCATGAAGAATTTTTTTTTCCATGGAAAAAAACGTTTAAATGTGTAATTTTGGTGATCAAATATTAGTTTTAAGGGACACAATTGACTACAGGGGACTTTAAGTAAGTTTTTTTAAAGAAATTAAATTATTTTATTCAGCAAGGACCAAATTGATCAAATGTGAGAATAAAGACAATAATGTTACAAAATATTTCTATTTCAAATAAATGCTGTTCTTTTGAACTTAAAAATATTAAGCAGTTTTCTGCTTAAATATCAGTAGTTTTCAACATTGATAATAAGAAATGTTTCTTGAGCATCCAGTCAGAATGATTTCAGCTTTACCATCACAGGATTAAATTACACTTTAAAATGTATTAAAATAGAAAACAGCTATTTTAATAGCTCAAAATATTACAGTTTTACTGTATTTTTGATCACATAAATGCAGCCTTGGAGAGACTTCTTTCATTTACAGCTTTCCTGTAGCTCAGTGGTAAGAGCATTGCGTTAACAACGCAAGGTTGTGGGTTCGATCCCAGGGGATTGCACATACCTATGTATAGATGTATAGGATAATGGAAAGTAAGTCGCTTTGGATAAAAGCGTCTGCCAAATGCATAAATGTAAATGTAAATTTAAAAATCTTACCGACCCCAAACTTTTGAACAGTAGCGTATAAACTTGCCAGTGTTCTTGAGTAAGACCACTATCCGCTGGTTACTTAAGCGTGCCGTCTTTGTAGTCTGCACGTTTTACTGAATAAATGTCCCCTACATGGCAAATTAGTTGAATGACATTGTGGACCAAATGATTCCCATTTGTCTCCAGACACGTACATTCAGAAAACCAAAAAGTTATACGTCGACGGCAGAGCACGAAGAAATCTGGGCAGCGTCAATTCAGAGTTACACGATGTCCAGAGGATCATGGTCGCTAATATAGAGGAAGTGCTTCAGCGTGGAGAAGCCTTATCTGGTGAGTGAACACTACCTGCATCCTGCTTCAGTCTCAAAATACTGTGTGTAAAAGCATTATATAGTCTTCTACGTTTGATAAATGCAATTAAAGCGTGTTTCCTGCCTTATCTTTCTGTAGCTTTGGATTCCAAAGCTAGTAACCTGTCCAGCCTGTCTAAGAAGTACCGCAGCGATGCCAAATATCTCAACACACGCTCCACCTATGCTAAAGTGGCCGCCGGAGCTGTCATTTTGATCACACTCATCGTGTATGTGCGCTTCTGGTGGCTGTGAATATGCATGACAAAATCAGGCAGAAATTCTCAGGGCCTCACTCACAAAGATGTTTCGGACACCAAAGAGTCTGTTCCGGCCTTAAGGTTGTGTCTGTTTGAGACACTGAATGTAGCTTTTGTCAAGGTCATAATGATGCTGTTGTCTTTTTACAGTTGTACCTTGCTTTATTTATAATCAGTGGAAGGTGTTAATGATGTACTTGTTACCTTGTATGTCTTCAGTATGTTCATAACAGAGCTATGCAAAGTATATGTGGGGTTTATCTGTACCTGGTGGTGAAACAATTAAGCATCTTTGTTGGGAACATATTTTAAGTGCCCACTGTCTCAAAAACATTTTTAATTAGTGATTCATTTGTAAAATGTGAAGGTGGTTTTCTAAGAACACCAGAGTAAATGTAGACAAAAGAATTGTAATGGTTTATTGTTTACAAATAATTCATGCAAAATAGTCACACTTGAATGCATTCGTTCACTTAACATATTTCAAAGATGATAAATGGTCACTGATGTCTGACAGGGTACAAATATATACATGGGTTTTTAACGAATCACAAAATAACAGCTGCTCAACGCATTACCCAGTTCTGTTCGAAATCCAGATTTATAGCTGGAGATTTAGACAACGAGGTCGAAGTCATCTCGCTGAAAGAACAAACAAAATTGTGATGTTAAATTAGCAATCAGTTTAAAAACTATTTTTTTAGATTACCGGTAACCATTTCTTTCTAGAAAATCAGATTCTCCTGATGCACTATATTTAGTATGCAGGGAGGTATTTATCAATGAAATATGAACATATTTTTCCTGAATTCATTTGATTAAGGAGAAGCTTTGTGTACAGTACTGTTCAAAAGTTTAGAGTTACACATCAAGAAATGTACATTTGCCATGTAATAAAAAAAAAAAGATTTCTACTTCAAATAAATGCTGTTCTTTAGAACTTTCTATTCATTAAAGAATCCTAAAGAAAAGTATCAAATGTAAATTACATTTTAAAAATATTTTACAAAATAAAAGTTTTTAAAGTAACTTTTTCAGAATATTACTTTTCACGTTTTTTCTTAGGCAAATAAAATACAGCCTTGATGAAAGACTTAAAAAAAATGTGTACAGTAATGTATAAACTCTACAGGATGAGGAACTCCTATTACTCCTCCACATACCTCCTCATTGTAGTTCATGACATGTTGTTTGATCTTGGATGAGTCCACCCATGTGATGAAGTCTTCCATACTCCTGTAACAATATTGCACAATAAAATAACTACAGTTGTAAATAAAAAACATTTCAGTTGCTGCAGACTCATAAATGTCAATATGTTCAAATTAAATGTGTGATATTAATTTCTTCAATGGGCATCAGAAAAAAAGTAATGAGGGTTTTCATTACTAACCTTGTTACAAGAAACGCAGGATCAGTGACAATCTCAGGCCCAACACGAATATCTGTTGCTCAGTCAAGAAGAATTTTACGGTGACAATTAAAGGGCACCTATTATGGAATTTTTAAATGTACCTTTCATGTAGTGTGTAACATAGATCTAAGTGAACAAAAACATCCTGCAAAGTTTGAAATATGAAAGTGCACCGTATATAAAGTTATTGTCTTTCAAAAGTAAGAGTCGACTCGGAGTCATTTTTATGAATCGTTAGAAGACCGAAGCTTTTTCTCTGACTAGATGACGTCAACTTGTCAAGTTATTAGAATACGATACGCCCACTTATTGCGCTCCAAGGCCAGGGAAAATATCATGGCGACGAGACGCTGTGTTCTGAAGTGCGACTCAAAAGCAACATTTTTCATCTGCCCAAGGAGGAGCATTTGAAGACTAAGTGGCTACAATTCACTACCACAGAAGTATAGTCCGAGCCTTGTGCTTTGTTCGCGTCATTTTGAAGACGATTGCTTTTTAAATGCAATCAAACTTGGATTCGCGAGTCGGCTGATATTGAAGGAAGGTTCAGTTCCAAGTGTATTTGCATCAGCTTCCTCCTCCGTATCACAACCTGTAAGTGTTATTAATAATTCTTGCTTTTATATTTTATGTAGCATGCTTAATAATTATTTTGTTTGTTGTGTAAGCACCGTTTAGCTTCTAGGTCTTCAATGACAATTGTATTGAGATATGTGAAGTGTAGTGTCGTTGTTTTCGGAGTTGTCTAAAGAATAGAGTAATACCTCGTAGTAACGTAACTGCATTTTTTTTTTTTTTGTAAAAACGTTATGTTTATGCATCGGGCTAACGCAAACAAAGACTGATTGTGCTTTTACAATATGAACTCTGGGCTATGCTCGCTAACATAACATTAAATTCTTTATCTTATTTTTCCGTTTTTTACTACAAACTATAAAGCAGTGGACTATAATCATTATTATAATACAATTTAATTGATAAAAGCATCATTGCACTCCGTGTTAAACAATAAGTATTATCTCTGTAAACACTGCTGGGTCATCTGACCAATCAACGCAGATTAGCGTCGCGCAGAGGAGGGGTTTGGAAAAGTGAGTCGTTGAACGAATCATTTGGGAGTCGGTGAGCAAATCAGGTAAAAATAAATGCATATTATACGACAACAAAAGTGTTTTTTGTCATTGCATGCACGTAAAACTGTTGTTGGGGACTCCCTAAACAACATTAGGAACATTTTAAATGTCATAATAGGTGCCCTTTAAGCAAATACATTTTCTTCACATAAATTGAATACAAAAGTAAAAGAAATGACAGTGAACAAATAATTTGTATGGAAGCTTGATTCTGCACAGGAATAAACATTAAAAATGGTCATTTGCGACTTATCACAGAATTGAGACTTTTTTTTACTGACAATTACAAGTTTATATCTCAATTTTGCTAAATATTACAAAAAAAGGTACACCTAGCAGAATTGAGACTTTTTTTCCTCTCAATTACAAGTTTATATCTCGCAATCTCATATAAACTGGTAATTGTGAGTTTATCCTGACTTTGAATAGTGTCCATTTATTAATATAGCGGCGTTATGATATCATACTGTTATGATGAACTATATGTGCTTCTCCACTGACGTTCTGAGTTGTTCAGAGCGTTTCTGATGATTGTTAGAAGGCCGCTGTCTGACTCTGAGATGGCGCACAGGAACAGGGTTTGTGTAACATTAGCAACACATTATTAGCTGTGTGATAAAGTACTCAAGCAAAAGGCTTATCATATTAATTACCATTATGTGTCCGACATTGTAAAGAGCGATACATGAAAGAGATTCTGGTACATCGACGTGTTCACTCTTCCACTTCTTCTGAATCAGTTTCTGGTTCAAACATACATGGCTGAATTAAACCAGTATTTCCACTTGCCATTGTACAGTGTTTACTACAGCAAAGTTGAGCGAATGAATGGATCAGGAATTCTGAGCTGGTGTGAGTGAGTGGAGGCGGGGCTAATTTGCATACTCATCGATTTGCGTCTACTAAATGAAGCAAGGGTGTAGAGTTACATTCAAGCTATTTTAAGGCACGAGGAAAGAATTTACAGAAAAAAAACTAATTTGTCATTTTGAAGATCAAAGATTAGTTTTAAGTATAATATATAAGTAAGTTTGAATATTAAGTACACATACAGAGTTCAGTGTTATTTCTAACTGAAGGATACGGCCCTGCTCGATGAAGGTTGTGGCCGTCTTCAGGCTTGGAGCCATACGCAGTTTCAGCATGATTGTGGGAAGCCGTCTCCTAAAGAAAACAACAGCAAACAGGGAAAAATAACACATTTGAACTGACAGAAGGAACAAAACTATACAACTATTTTATAAACTCGAATTTGACCCGTTTACTTTTATGTTATTGTTTTTTTCCTCCCCTCATTGGTTTAGATATGCTGTACACACGGTTGCACTTGTTATATATACTGCTGTAATTTCTATGATCAAATGTTGCAGTGCATCTTACCTGCAGAATGCAGATGCAGACACTTCATTTGCAAGGGACAGATTCTGCTTGGTGGGAATCAAACCGATACTGTAGCTGCAAAAGAGAAACACACACACACACACGATCTTCAGATGTAATGACTGCAGTTCAATTGCAATTAGGCACCCCCTAAACATCCAGAAGTTCCCAAACTTACAGTTTTTCCACGAAAGTGCTTGTACTTTGAGCTCTGAAGCCATCTTTTTCGTCCAAGTCCCGTATTTTCTGTGCCAATTCTCTGATATTTCGACTAAGTTTGTTGTATCTACAGAGAAATAATTAACGTATTAGATTCATAAGTAATGTTTGGACTGAATACATACACTATCATCGGTCTCCTCTAAAATACGAATGAACATGTGCTTTAAATACATATTTACTGTTAACAATGCTTACTCACTTGGTGTAATCTTCCCTCTTCTCAATACGATACCTCCTCAATATTTTAACCTCGTGTAAATTGTTGTCAACCTCCCAGTTAATAAAATCAACTTTCTTCAAGAGTTTCTGCTCGTGAAATTTCAATTTACGAACCATTTTACGAATAAAACCGGCCTATATTTATCACTAAACGTGTTATTTTCCTCAGGTTATCATTCACACGCGTGCTTTTCATTCGCGGTTGTTTTCTGTATAGAATGCAGGGCTCCACACTGGCGCCCAGTGGTCAGGAGGAGAAAGACAACGACATTTAAAAAAAAAAATTTTTCCCACAATAATACAATTAAAGTGTAATAAATAATAATATGGATAATATAATGAATTCGTTTCACTTTAAATCTTTTGTTGTTTCTATATTTCTCTGTTCAAATTCATATTTCTAATCTTCATTATTGTTCAACATCAAATCGTGTATTTTTAAATCGTGTATATATATATATAGCACATTTAATATAAAAAACTAAACATAAATATAATAAAATACAATAATATTAATATATAATATCATATATTTTTTTAACCCTACCAAAACAAGTTGCATGTATATAATTTATATAATATAACATTTTTATTTCTGCTTACAGATGTCTCATCCGAAGTAATTACTCAACAATATTAGCCTACAACTATATATATATATGTTTATATCTTCTTCTATTTTTAAGATAGGAGCTATACCGTCTTTTTGGAATGAACGTGCTATTTTGTTTAAATAAATTAGTGCCGATTACAGAAACTAAGATTTTTCTTTCAGATATAAATTTAAATTATGATAATTTTATTATAGAATATTTCAGAATGTATTCTGCTGATGTGAAATCCCTTTGTCGCTCATTTAAGAATATATCAAAACCTCTCAAGATCAATTTCATTTTGAAAAATATAATTTTTGCTCCAGAAAAAAAGGTGCATCCAAGGGATCGACCCATCGGTAGATGTCACTGTAAGCAAATTTCCATCTTCATTTGAAATGTTTTAGGGAAACTGACACGAGTCACGAGTCACGACAGAAACATGAGTGTCAAACATAGTTTCACTTGGGCTGAAAGTGTGGTTAAGGAAGTAATCGTTTTCATTTTAAATGAATCAGATGCAATACTCAGGGCTTCACTGCACACCTGTGCCTCTTGGACTCCACGTTCACTCAGCACAACACATCTGAGCTGCATTTGTGTGAGACCAGGTATAGTACAAACTAAACACATCTTTACACCTTTTATCTAATTTTTTATATTTAAAATTGCAACCACGGGAGGAGCGGAACTATAAATCCCTACTTTTAGACAGCATTCGGACGTCATGACGTCAAACCCAGCGGGCACCTTGATATCAATTTGACGTCAAAAGTTAGTCAAGACTTGATCAAGATACTGCATTCTAATAATATCTTCAACAAACTTGGTGGCCTGTCCTTCCCATTAAAGTGTAACTTTTTGCCTGGCAAGTTACCCATTTCCTTATCAAACTTTCATCAACAATGCCTTCTATCGTGGAAATTGTGTTTTGTCCATAGCTTTTCTCCCCACAAAGTTCTCCTTTGGAACAACGGGGATATAACCGTCAGGAAAAAGTCTCTCTTTTTTCCTAGATGGTTCAACAATAACTTTAATTGCATTCTATCTGTCTTTGATGATTTTGGTCATATTCTAACTTACAAGCAATTTTTGAATTTCCATAATTTTCCTGTTCCACCAAAAGAATATAATACATTGATAAAAGCTATCCCAGCTGGCTTAATCCAGTTAATTAAAAATCATCTTAACTTCAGTAAAGTTAACAGTGTTTATCCAGCCTTACGCTTGGGCGGTATTGACTTTTTGGATCGTAAATGCAACAACAGACATATTCGCACAATTTTTCAAATGAAGAGAAAGATTACTCCAAGGGGTAAATTCTATTGGGGATCCCTTGTAACAAACGTAAATTGGAAAAAGGCCTGGCTTTTGCCTTCTAAATTTTGTGTATCCAACAAAGTTAAGGAAATTCATTATAAAATCCTTCATAAAATCTATCCTGTTAACTTATCCATCTCTAAATATTTTGATATTGATGAAACTTGCTCTTTTTGTGGTTTTGTTGAAGAAACAGCCGCCCATTTATTTTGTAATTGTAATGTAACCAATAGATTTTGGGTTGAATTAAGCTCTTTTCTTTTTAGCCCTACAAATGTGACCCACACCTTCACTCTCAAAGAGGTTATCTTTTATTATGAAAACCCAAAGTTGCGGTCCCTTGAATATATTGTTAATTTCTTTATCTTGTATGCAAAATTCTTCATCCACAAGCAAAAATGGCTCAAGTCTCCTTTAAGCTTTCCTCTTTTTCTTGCTGAACTTAACTCTTTTATTTCATCCCTTAAAAATAACAAAAAAAGTGCAAAATTTTTGATGCATTATGATGATTTATTCAAAGATATGATTTAACATTATTATTGTTATGCTTTTCTTTTCTTTTTTTTTGTGTATGTATATTTACATAATTTGATGTATGCAAATCCAGGATATTCATGTTTTCTGTAGTGTATCATTGTTTGTTCATTGTAAATGATACATCCTTGCTTAACATCCCTGAGCTTGTTGTTATGTATAAGTTTGCAATAAAAAAAAAAAGATACTGCATTTAATTTTAAGGTCGGTTTGAAAGGCAATGTCTTTCAGTGGTAATTAGGTGAAAAAAGAAAGTAAATACCCACACTGAAATTGGTTGTATGCAGGTCAATATGTTTGACATTCAGTTCAAATCAATGTAGACGGTTGGTCTGGGAACGCCCCGTCACGTGATGTGAATTTAGCCCGTGGGGGAAAACCATGGCGCTTTTCCACTACACAGTTCCAGCTCGCCTCGACTCGACCCGCCTTTGTTTGGTTTTCCATTGTGTAAAAGTTGTACCGGTACCTGCTTCCAGGTACTTTTTTTCGTATCAGCTATTCTTTGGACGCCTCAGATGTAAAGTTATTCGCTGTCAAAGTGACGCCAAAATGAATGGGAGTCAATGGAATGCTAACAGCAGGTGAAGTTCTGCTACAATGGCGGCTCCCCCGGGGAGGCTTCAGTTTCTGGCGGATGGATTACCCCCTTGGGGAAAACATTGCCTTGGCGCTTATTGAAATACACGGGACAATCATGCCGAAGAGTTGCTGTGTCGTTTTCTGTACCGCCAATAAACAAACAAATTATGAATTGAAGTTCTACATCATTCCTAATAAACGCACAGAACCGGAAAGGAGGCCAATCGCTACCGTGAACCTATGGAGTAGTTTAATGGTGCGTTCAAGTCATCTCGTATAGATAATATTTACGAGTTGAACGCCACCACAATGTCGTAAATACCAGTGGGAAGCTCGGGATTTTCTCTAAGCGCCGATCTTTACGAGCTGGGTTCAGCATTGCGCTTCAGATACAACGCGATTTGCGCGACTGAACTTTGACCGCGGCGTGCGCACCGCTTGGTCGACCCAGCCACAAAACGTCTCGCGCTATCTGTAGCCTATTGAATGGCTCAGCCATTGAACCGCACAGTCCAATGGCATAGATCTGACCAATTGTTGGTGTGTTTTGGAGGTAAAAACAAAAGAGCTGCTTTCACAAAACAGAATGTCTCGCAAGCCATTGAAATGAATGGGTCTCATAGCGCCGCGAATCCCGTGCCCTGTCTGAAAGGCGCTTTCTCTCAGAGCGCGTCCAGCTCGTCACGATACGCCCGCAGCGAACGCGCATCACACAGCAACTGCAGGTTCTGATAAACACACATAACAGCAAATTATAGCCTACTTCTGCATAAGGTGTCACCAGTATTTAGAAAATTTCAAGCATAGGCTACAGATAGCTTACAGACTCGGGCTACAGGCTACGTACTGTAGGTGAAATTTGTTTGACATTTCTAATCGTGAAAACAGCCATGTTAAAGCCTGCAGTAATGTTTTTCATTGATGTTATGGCAGTCCACTCTGCTTTTCGAGAATGTTACACTCCTGTTTGTAATTGTACACGAAATTTCATGCCAATAAATCATCAGAAATATTGTGCGTCTCAAGCGCCCTCTTTACGTTCGTCCTAATGGCTAATAGTTGTCCATAGATTGGCCTATATTTGGCATTGAAAATGGAAACGTCTTTAGACATGGAAAATCGATTTTACAATCGATTCAATGAACATTTATGTCTCGAAAATCGAAAAGGATTTTTTCACAAAAGTGACAGCCCTAGTTTGGAGTGAAGCATACGTACATGTGACAAGGTTTTATGGAGTTATAGTATGCAACATATACGAAAGTTGATTAGTTATAGGCTAATGTTACCGCTACAGCTACCGGTACATGTCATACCTGGAGGTTCAACCAGATAACAAAATATGTCTGGAAACGACACCTCCGGCCATTTGGTAGGGTCATTGACCCAGTTTTTAATTAAATAAGGACAAAATTATAACCTATTGCAGTTAATTTTGCAATGTACCGTTGCCGGTCGGAAGGCGTCAATGACTCGCAATAGGAGATTTTTGTCATTCAAATACACACAATGTATGCTGTGTTTCGCCCCCCCCCCCCTGCCCCCGCCACGCCCGACCACGCCCCCAACTATGACTAGATGCCGACTGTATGTATGGATTGGTTTTGACGTCAATTTGATTTGCATATTTGACCTGGGGTTTTTTTTAATGTTGATTTTGACATAAATTTGATGTGACAAATTTGTCTTTTCAACATCAATTGCCCACTGGGAAGAGTGTAGTTTTGGTTTGGATATTAGGGGGTTGAGGTGTCCCTGCTGTCAACCATTTTTGCGGGGTCCCAGGGCATGCTACCTCGTGAGATTATTCATTTGATTGTTTGTTTGTTTATTTTTGCAAAATGGTCTTTTTTGGTATCATTCACACATGCAGGTTGGTTCATAACTGCAATGAAGTAATAACCATTATTTGTTTATATTTTATATTATTTAAGCACCTGGCTGGAACCTTATCAGTTTGACAGAACTCTCTTAAAACTGCCATGGGAAGTCAATCTAACTTCACTTGACATTTTTTGCCCTAAAAGGGATCGGGCAGACCAAAGAAGTCGTAGGCTGCATCTGAAAACTTAGGCTGGCCGCACACTTAAAGATTTTAAGTCCGATTTGCAACCATGTAACTGACCTTTTGTCCAAAAAAATCCTCAATTGTGTGGTGTCATTATGATAATCTGACTGCTCCAGATCGCGTCTGAGCCCGCACGATCCCAAATCGTAATCAAACATGTTTTATAAACTGCTTCTGCTTCTAGCTGAAACTTGGCAGCCACAAACATGCCACGAAAAGCGGAGTAACCAATTAAGAACAAAGATCATCCATATTCTTGTTTTCTCTTTTGTTTTTCTTTCCGTAAAACAAAACTCACGCCAGAAGAACCAGCTGACGACGTCAATCGTTAAAATGATAAACGGTCATAAACGTACATTTACACACAAACTGACAACCAATCGCTACTTTCAGATGCCTCATCGCCGTCGTCATCATCTTTCCACCCAGTCGTCAGGAGCCGCTCATGGAGGAGGGTGTACTGTCACGGCTCCACCTGATCTACAGACGTAAAGATTACTGGATCGAGGATATCGTCACGAGCAACCCAGGATTGTTCTTCTGGTCCGTAGTCCTCACAGTCGACCAGGTACTCTAATCTGGCACCTCGTCGTCATGAATCCAGAATGTCTCGAACCCGGTAGATAGGCTCCTGTTCGGCAAGGTTGGGAGGAGGAGGTACGTCGGCATCACCAGAATCTGTGGGAGGAGGAGAGACAGGTTCAGTGTGAGGTTTCAGGAGTGACACATGGAAGGAAGGTGAGATTCTAAAGTGAGGTGGTAAGTTGAGCCTATAGGTGACTTCATTGATCTGCCTCTGGACAGTGAACGGTCCAATGTATCGAGGACTCAGCTTATGACAGGGCAGGCGAAGACGGATGTCCTGTGTAGAGAGACATACTTTCTGTCCTGGTTGATACAGTGGAGTGGAGGTACGACGACGATCAGCTTGAGTTTTGTGTCTCCACACTGCCCGTTGGAGATGCACGTGAGCTGAGTCCCATACCCTCTCGCTCTGCTCGAACCACAAAACAGCGGAGGTTGGCAACCAAATATGCACTGGAACGGGGTGAGCCCAGTGGTGGACTGGCAAAGATAGTTTTGTGCATATTCTACCCAGGGAAGGTATTGGCTCCAGCTGTGCTGGTTCTGGTGGCAGTAAGACCTCAGGTATCTCCCAATTTCTTGGATCTTGCAGGGTCGACGAGGAATCTGAAGAGGAACCAGTTTACCCTCCGGAAGTCTTTTCGGGGTGTTGTTAACGGCACAGACTGAGCAACCCTTGACGTATCGGGAGAAACCTGGCATGGAGGGCCACCAGTAGCGTTGACGTAGGAGCGAGAGGGTACGCCTACTACCTGGATGTCCAGAGCCCAGAGATATGTGGGCTGAGTCCAGAAGGGCTAAACGATGAGGAGGTGGAATGTAGATGAGCCCTCCTGGACCTCTCGGCAGAGCAGGGTTGGCACGGTTTTCTTGAGAGATTGACTGACGAACATGGCTGGAGGGTGAATGGGTTCCGGAAGGGTTTCGTCTGGAGTGGTTTGGTGAAGACGGGAAAGGGCAGCGGCTTTGCAGTTCTTGATTCCAGGGCGGTAGGTTACGGTGAAGTTGAACCGTGTAAAGAACAATGCCCACCGGGCTTGACGGGATTCAGTCTTTTTGCTTCTCTGAGATACTCCAGATTACGGTGATCGGTGATAACTTCAAATTGGTGAATGGCTCCCTTCAGCCAATGTCTCCATTCTTTTAGGGCCAGTTTAATAGCGAGCAGTTCTTTATTCCCAATGTCGTAGTTCTGCTCCGCCGAGGACAGCTTCCTAGAGTAGAAGGCACATGGATGCAGTTTTGGAGAGTCACCCTGCCGCTGAGAGAGAACCGCTCCGACCCCTGTAGAAGAGGCATCGACTTTGACGATGAAGGCAAGATCAGGATTGGGATGGTCCAGGATCGGAGCGGTCTGGAAGGCGTCTTTAAGCCGTTGAAAGGATTCAGAAGCTTCGGAGGTGAAGGACAGAGACTTGGGCCGGCCTTTGAGGGAGGAAGTAATTGGTGAACTGATGAGACTGTAGTTGTGGATGAATCTGCGGTAGAAATTAGCAAATCCTAGGAAACATTGAAATTCCTTTAGTTGTGGGTTGTGGCCAGTGCCGGATGGTGTCCACCTTCCTCTGGTCTATCTGGATGCCGTGTTGATCTATGACGTACCAAATGAAGTGGACTGAGGTGGTGTGGAACTCGCACTTTTCAAGTTTGAGTTAGAGCTGATGGTTTCGATGGTATTTTCTGAATACCTCGTTCATGTATTCCTGGAACACGGCTGGAGAGTTGGACGGATGAGATTAAATGTGCTTCGCAGGTCCAACTTCGAGAAGATACAGGCTCCTTTTAGTTGTTTCAGAGCAGCGGGGACCAGAGGAAGGGGATAGCTGAGCATGACAGTCTGTGACTTGAGGTGGCGGTAATCGATGCACTGCCTCAAGCCCCCGTCCTTCTTGGTGACGAAGAAGAAGCTGGAAGCGGCAGTGGACGTGGATGGACGAATAAACTGTTGTTGAAGAGCTTCCTCGACATACTCCTCCATGGCCTTCTGCTCCGGGATGGACAAGGGATATACCCTACCCTCAGGTAAGGTGGCCCCAGGTAGCAGGTCGATAGCACAGTCCCATGGCCGATGAGGTAGTAATTTGGTAGCCAGTTGTTTACTGAAGACATCTTGGAACACCCGGTATTCTGACGGAATTTCAACCTTGTTAGTGATTTCTGGACTTTCCACGGAGGTGGAGTTGATGGCGAGGTTCTGATGATTCCGGTTAGATGAAGATGAAGAGTTGCCAGGAATTCTCTGAACAGGAGGTAGACAGGATAGGAAACATTCAGCACTCCATCGAAGTATCTCACCGGATCTCCAGTCGATGTGTGGTTGGTGTTGAATCATCCATGTGCGTCCCAGGATGAGATCTGCCGTGGATTCCTCCAGCACCATGAAGGTAATGTCCTCCGTGTGCAAATATCCAATGCGGAGCGTCAGAGTAGGTGAAAAGTGACGAATGCGACCCCTTCCCAGCGGCTTTCCTTGAATGGCGTGGATGCAAAGATTTTGGGAACATCGTTTCTTGGGTGCATTTAATTTCTAAAGGAGTTGGGTGGAGATGGAGTCGATGAGGGCTTGCGCTGAGACACATATACAGGCGTTGGGGTCGCACAGGACAGACGTTGATAACATGAACTTCTTTACCACAGTACAGGCATAAACGATGTTGGATTCTGCATTGACGCTCCGCTTGGGTCAGGTGATAACTGTCGACTTGCATAGGTTCAGGTGCTGGAGGAATGACAGACGGTGTTGTGGGCGGAGGACATACAGCGGAGGAAGAGCTGACGCAGGCGGTTAATCGTTGAGAGACGCGGATGGTCTTCTGTATGAAACTCTCCAATCCCATCGAGTCATTTATAAAGATAGCACCTATTAAAAAAATTGTATCTGACGTTTCGGAGTTGTGAGATCCAGGCGATCACCGGGCGCTCAGCGCTCATGTAACCCGCCTGGAACAGCCTTACCTCGGCTAGTCCTCCTGACGTTTGCCGCTGGTAAACGAGAAATGTTTAAATTCACAATAGCTTCGTTTCTATTATATAAAACATATAAGTTAAAATACATTAATGACTCGTTATAACGTAGGTCAAACGCGTGAATGCACAAAAAGCACTACATAAAATAATTCTGCGCAGTAGTGACTTGGAGCCCGAGTCTGCGCAGTAGTGACTTTGGAGCCCTCATAGAGATGAAGAGAGGTCCACACCTCAGGTCATTATGATAAACCGTTTCAAAGACCGGGGCAGGGGTGCCAAAAGCCATGCACTATGCTTGTTTAACTACCAATACAGAGATCAGGAGCTAGCAGAAACCTCCTAGAACATTTGCTTAGCATAATCATTCGTCTGATGTTATCATCTTTCACTTAAATGGCTAATACACGTGTTTAGTATTCATGTGATGTTATGTCAGGGCATAGAATCGGCAGATCTTAAACGGATTGTTAAATGTGTAATTACCTTGAACATTAAAACATTACTGGTGTGCATCTTGAGACAAAACAATGGCACTGACCTATTTTAAGACATGTCAGTGCAAGTTGCATTCAGTTAAAACAGCTTGTCTGTGAATCTCCTGGTACTGTGTATTTATAGCACGAGTTCATGCTTTAATTTTGCGTGCTCTTTATACGCAGAAATGACCTTTTATGTGCATCCGATATGCACTTTAAGCGTACCTATGATACTATTTCAAATAAATGATATATAGCTTTATATTCATAAAATGTTTTTACATAACTTTTTTCAACATTAATTTATTTCATATTATATGATATTAGAATTATTTATGAAGGATCATGTGACACTGAAGACTGGAGTAATGATGCTGAAAATTCAGCTTTGCATCACAGGAATAAATTACATTGAAAAATATATTAAAATAGAAAACAGTTATTTTAATATTTCACAATGTTCTTACCGAAAAATTAAAATTAAATCTTACCGAAAACATACCAAAACTTTTGAATGGCAGTGTATGTCTTTCACCAGAAAATAAATTATCAAAATTAAAACTTTTGGTTGAGTTAAAACAGTAATGACCCAGGGTCATTTCTGAAAAAGTGTTAACTTGAAAGTCCTGCCTACAAAAAAGCTATTGGAAATTTTCAGTCATTATTGTAACCAAAAAAATCAGACTAACCCACATTTAATTTTGTGACAACATGCCCCAGCAGTCGCATTCAAAATATGATCTTTGGAATTTGATTTTGGATAATAACCAAACAAAAAAAAGTCCTTATGACAACTTATCAGAACTTTTAAATGCCACATCATATCTACTTTGTCTGAGCATGTTTGTCAAATTTGCATAGAGATCATGTTCATTAAGATCATACATTAACAATGTTGTTGTAAAACAGGTGAATCAGGTAAAATGCTGATTTACAGCAACCACACCCTCCATTGGTTTGCTGATGTGGCGAAATAAACTCACCATTTGTACATTCAATTAACTCCTGGTTAAACAAAAAGGAGGTTGTCACGTGAACTTTCAGACTGAGGTAAAACTTCCCACTATTAAAAGCAGGTACTCAGTCTGCACTTTTTTAATGTTCCAATGGTGCCGTTGCTGGAGCTGTGTTGTCCTGCACACAGAGCCGAATTGTGTGTTTGACCCCCCCTCTGCACAGCCTCATCTCTGAATAAGGCAGCCTGTGTGCTCTCTCTCTCTCTCTCTCTGTGTGTGTGTGTGTGTGTGTGTGTGTGTGTGTGCGCGCGCCCTGGCCAGCCTAACTCACCTCCGCTTTCTCAATCACACCCAAACCTTCTGTTTGCCAAGTCTTATTTACCTTAATGTGAAGCGATCAGTTTAAAACTTCTTTAAAACTTTAAAACCTCTTTTTCCCCTATGACCTTGAGACTCCATTTGTCACAATAATAGTGCTTGTAAAAGCTGGCTTTGCATAAATAGTCTTTTCCTTTGTGGATATATAGGATTGCAACACCATATGACATCCTCCTTCCATCCGGCTGTGTGTCAGTGGGAGTGGCTCACGTTGGCTTTGCTGTCTGTGAGGAAACGGTCTCTTCTGAAATACAACTGCTTGAAGTGACAGGACAATTCTCACTATCTCAGCAATGACACCGCTATGATGATTTATACTGGGGTGAGTAAGGATTGTTGATCTGTGAAACTGTCAGAGTTGGTGTATTGTAAAGACATGTGGACTATCAAAGCACGATGTACGAGTGCTTATTTAATTCCGTATTGCATGAATATGCATGAGCGCTGAAGGTTTTTCTCATGGTGAAAGCTAGATTTCAGTTTAATGTCTCACATTGACATGGATCAGAGGATAAATGAAACAGTTACATGATGTTTGTGTGGTGTCCCTTGAGCTGTTAACAATCAAACATGGCCATTATCTTTTAGTAATGTCTAATGCTTTAATGGTTTGGAGACATGTGAACACTAAGAAATGCATTAGTAATGCATTATGGGTTTATACCGAGTTGTGATGTTAGTTCTTTACTTTGTATTAATGCATTTGTCTGAAATAAGTGTCATTGTTATTCGCCAGCTACCTAATTGCCTCTATATTTTGATAAAGATTTATATTTGTGAATTTGTCATATATTCTGTACACTACTGTTCAAAAGTTTAAGGTGAGAAAGATTTAATTTGTAAGAAATTAATACTTTTTTTGAGTGAGCCGATGATTCATTAAATTAATCAAAAGCAACAGACAGTAGCAGAAAAAAAAAAATCAGTTCTTTTGAACTTTCTATTTATCAAGGCATCCTAAAAAAGTGCATCACAGAAATATTAAGCAGCACAACTGTTTTCAACATTAATAATAATCAGAAAGGTTTCTTGAGCAGCAAATCAGGATATTAGAATGATTTCTAGGATCATGTGACACTGGATAATGATGCTGGAAATTTTGCATCACAGGAACAGAAACATGAACAGTTATTTTGAATAATAATATTTACATTTAATGTAATAATACTTAACAATATTACTGTGTGTGTGTGTGTGTGTGTGAGAGAGAGAGAGAGAGAGAGAGAGAGAGAGAGAGATAGCTTCATACAACGATTCAAAAGTTTTGGATGTCGCAATAGTCAATATATCGACTTATCGCACGATATATAGAAATGACCGCGATCATTTTTGGTGCCGCGATATATTGCGACTGATCATTTTTTGTAGAATTTTTTTTAATTCAAAATAATGAAAATATTTAAAATATATAAAATATTTACATAAAAATTTATGTCACACACATTTTAGTCTCGATCTTGTCTGCTCCATAGACATCATGTCTCTACATAATATCTATGGTCTGCTCTATGTGTCGGAGGCGGGGCTCAAGCCGCATTTAGCCGCCCTTTCCACTGCACACGACATTCGCATACGATTGTCGCATTTCGCCCGCCTAGTGTCAGTCGCACGGAACTTTGAAATTGGTCGTGAAGCAACCGTTCTCTTACGAGAGGTTCTCTCGTACTGCGTAATGAAATTACGCACCGGGTAAAGTCATCTTTGCTCGAGATATGAAGCCAAAAATGTATCCTTAAATTTTTATATATTGTCAACGCAGTGCAGCAGCAGGCAGACCTACAGCGGGCTGTCTTGCGCACTCATTGGCTGCCTCGCGACAACTGCAGCAGCCTACCACTGAGCCGGGCATGACGTCACGCCCAATGAGGGCATTCGGACCGCCATTCGCGCTAAGCATATAAAGAAGGCTCAGGCGCTGCTAACACTGGTTTTTCATCGCCTGAAGTGAAGTGAAGTGAGCTCGGGGCGCGAACACGGCAGGGAATGGAGTACTCGTTCCCTCTTCTAGGTTACGTTAGGTAACCGAGTACGTACTCTTACGAGAGGTTCTCTCATACTTCGTAATGAATTTACGCACCGGGAACCCCTGGTCAACGCTGTGCGCGCCAAGCATTCACTACATGAATCCCAGAGGGGAACAGGCGGCCAACAGAGTGGGCTCGCACATGTACATAAGCATACCGAAGGGGATATCCTTAAAGAGCGGCACCGCCGGTCAATACTGAACTCATCGACCCTTATAGCGCAGCTCAACCAAGGCAGTCGTAATAGACTTTAGACTGAAAGGAGTCTAGCCTGCAGGGCGGGAACTTCCACGTTATAAAACCTAACAAATGTAGAGGAGGCCCAGCCTGCCGCCGTACAAATGTCATGAATAGAAATCCCGCTGGACCAAACCCACGAAGAGGCCATGCCTCTGGTGGAGTGAGCCCTGACGCCCAGAGGGCATTGCAGGTCTTTAGACGCATAAGCCGCAGCAATAGCGTCCACTATCCATCTGGATAGACTGTGTTTCGAGGCGGCGAGACCTTTGGTGCGCCCACCAAACGAAACAAAAAGCTGCTCCGAGCGCCTGAAGGCGGCGGAGCGCGTAATGTAAATTCTTAGCGCTCTGACAGGGCAAAGGAGGTTCGCGTCGACCTCGCTGCCGGATGTGACGTCACGCCCGGCTCAGTGGTAGGCTGCTGCACTTTGCCGCGAGGCAGCCAATGAGCGCGCAAGACAAACCGCTGTAGGTCTGCCTGCTACTGCACTGCGTTGACAATATATACAAATTTAAGGATACATTTTTGGCTTCATATCTCGAGCAAAGATGACTTTACCCGGTGCGTAATTTCATTACGCAGTAAACGTTCCCTCTTCTAGAGAGCGTTACCCTCGGAATGGTAAAATGAATGTAATGCAAGCATGAATATATCCACACAAAACAAATGACCCTCAATATATCTAAAATATAAATAGTAGTAGATAGTAGATTTTATAGAGCTAATCAATTTAAATATTGATTTAATAATTATTTTTAAAAAATCTGCCAATTATTAATAACCGACATTTTACAGAAATAGCGTTTACAGAATAGAACTTCAGCGGCTATGCGACCAGGGGGGCAGTGTTTCGGAAGACACTGAAGCATCCCCGGGCACCGCCATTGGCTAGCGGACCCCCACCTGCTGTTAGCATTCCATTGACTCCCATTCATTTTGGCGTCACTTTGACAGCGAATAACTTTACATCTGAGGCGTTTAAAGACACCGTTGGTCCATTGTTTATTTCTAAAGAAACACGAAAATGTATAAAAGGCTCCATTACCTTGTATCTTACGTTATGGCCCCGTAGAAGCAGTTTTTGTAAAAATAGGCTAACGATTGCGTCATACCCGCGCGACTCTATCGCACAAGTCGAGAAATTACCGTATGGACAGGCAGAGAAGCTCGCAAGCAATCGGGAGGACGTGGAGGCATAAAGTCAAGGGAGAAGCCCATAGAGAGTGATAAAGTTGCTCCCGCTGCTAGCTCATGGACAGCTAATGCCCACGCTCTCCGTCTCTGCGGGATTCGGAAGGGAATGATTCAGATTTCTCTCGGCACAGCTACTAGAAGACCTACAGGTTGCTCACGTCACATCTACGTCGTCAAGCTCAGTTTGAGCCTGCGCAGTTCGCCTGGCGATCAGGAAGTGAGTGCTTCTAATTGACTTCACTTCTCTCCGTTGAAACCTATGGGGTCGCTGTGTCCAGTTTATATACTGTCTATGTATGCGACCGGTCGACCGGATGTGATGTATTCTAATCAAAACTATGAGCGCGAGGCTAGAATTACCAATATTTTTACTCTTTAATGTTATTCTGTAAATGCTGTTTCTGTAAAATGTCGGTTATTAATAATTATGGCTGAAAAAACATTTTATAATTATTAAATCAATATTTATATTGATTAGCTATATAATTTCTACTATGTTTTTATTTTAGATGTATTGAGGGTCATTTGTTTTTTTGTGGATATATTCATGCTTGCATTACTCATTAAAATAATTTATTTTACCATTGTGAATA
Source organism: Phoxinus phoxinus (assembly GCF_949152265.1). Lineage (NCBI taxonomy): Eukaryota > Metazoa > Chordata > Actinopteri > Cypriniformes > Leuciscidae > Phoxinus > Phoxinus phoxinus. The sequence goes on along the minus strand of NC_136880.1, from coordinate 19,030,141 downwards.
GCCGAGGGTAAGTTCCGTGCAACTGACACTAGGGGGCGAAATGCGACAATCGTATGCGAATGTCGTGTGCAGTGAGTATGGGGAGGCTGCAGACCTGGAGCCGGTAGATATAGGACCCAAACAGTTTTACGCCCCTGACAGTTTTACGCCCCTGTTGTTCCTGCCAGGGGCGTAAAACTGTTTGGGTCCTATATCTACCGGCTCCAGGTCTGCAGCCTCCCCATATAGTGTGCAGTGGAAAGGTGGCTGCAGCCTGCAGCGTCTCCGTCTTCACACACACACACCGCAGACACCGACGACAGGTGAAGAGAAGGCGTAAACTCACTGTGTTATAAAGTGCTATGTTTCGTGACATCTACAGCCAGTTAGTAAGAAAAAGTCCAACACGGACTTGGTTTCAACGCCGCAATCTTCAGCTCCGGTGTGCGAACATTTTGACAATAAGCCGAAGGAGAGAGGAGAGCCAATTAAAGCTAGGGTTGGTAATCCTGTTCAGAAACATTTTTTTTATATACTGGGTGAAATGGTCCTTCCATTCTGATAGTAGTCAATACATTATGTGTTCAGAAAAAGGAATGAAAAAAATCTGACCTCTGTAGCAGCTGTAGGACAGTAAAAACTCTGACCAATCACTGCCATTCGGTGCGAATGTAAAGAACCAATCAGATGCCTTCATGTCTCGTGCCCGAGCACCACTGCGTGCACAGCAGTGATGCGCGGGTCAATGTATAAACAACCCGCACCCGACCGACGTTTTCAACTAACCCGCCCGCAACTCGGGCCGCAAAAAAAAAAAGAGAAGAAAATATTGTACCCGACCCGCTTCCTGACCCGCGTTTTTAAAAGTAGCTATAGTAAATGCTCATCGCGTCATGGGCCATAGACGGAGGAACTAGGGGTGCGCATTTTTCAGAATGCTGTATGATATAGCCTAGTGTTTTGTAATAAAGGCTTGATTTATTCATTTATTTCGTTTCATTTTCTTAACAATTAAGATGCTGTATGTGTTTATTTATCCTGTCTAATCGACGTGTGCGTCTCTCCCCCGACTTTCCCAACAAAAATCCCGCCCCCTCTCAGCAAATAGGCTAACGTTACATAAAACTGACATTACTGAGCTATATGCGTTTAAAAGTAGCCTATTAAAATGGCACAATGGCATTGCTCAGTTCAACGCGTTGGGAAATCGGGCATTTTGTCCCGCGTCAGCTTTTATTCAAAAGTTAATAACGCGCTCAACATTCAAAAGGTAAAGGATTTCCCACTTTCATCTGCAGACTGCTCGTGCGTCATCCTCGGGCATTTAGCCAATAAAGTGTAGACCTATGTATTTCATAGAACATTGTGTCTAGTACTATATAAATTACAAAGGTAAACGACCCGACCGACCGCGACCCCAATATCATTAAAAATATTTTTGGATGACTCGTAACCGCGGGTAACCCGCTCATTTTGGATCAACCCGCGCATCACTGGTAGGTACATGCAGCTGACTCCAAATGTGGATGCGCGTTCATGTTTGTGGGGGGGGGGGGGGGGGGGGGGGGGGGCGTAGCTTTGGACGGAGCACTGACAGGAGGGGGCGGAGCTTAGAAGAGGTGCCACTTTCAAATCTGGCTAGCTCTCCAACATTACCTACTCTAGCTTTAACGTGAACGAGCCGGTATGTCGACTTTGTTTTTAAAACAGCGGCAACGAAAAGAGGCAACACAACTAACCTCAAATCTCACCTAAAAATAACCATCCCTCCACAGCTGGTAACATTGTTACCCAAGAAAGATCCTGCCTTAAGCGCCACAAGGTAAACATGGTGTTCCTTTCTCGGAGGATCTGGCATCAGAAATGGCCAGTTGATTAATCTGTGCCTGTGTGTGAGAGAGACACTTTAAACTTGACGTTGTTTTAGTTAACTTTGCTTGGATCTATTTCTTGTACTTTTTTGTTAACAAAAGTGTATTTATTATTTATTTGTTTTATTTACGATATATATTTTTTACATTCCGATTCCAATGTCTAAATTTAAAAAATATTGAATAGAATAAGAATAAAACGTTCTTTGTTCTTTGAAAGAGTGTACTTGCATTATATGCTATTATATTGTCATATTGTCATTATGTAATCAGTGGCATAAAATTGTCTGAAAATTACAATATATTGTTTATCGCAATTCATTTTGGTGCAATATATTGCACAACAAAAATAAGTTATCGTGACAGCCCTAGGATCGGTAAGATTTTGAATGTTTTAAGTCTCTTCTGCACACCTGGCTGCATTTATTGAATTAAAAATACAAAAAATATATATTGTAGAATATCTTGAATATTTTGTTAAATATTATTTATTCCTGTGATGCAAAGCTGAATTTCCAGCATAATTACTCCAGTCTTCTGTGTCACATGATCCTTCAGAAATCATTCTAATTGCTGATTTGCTGCTCAAGAAACATTTCTTATTATCATCAATGTAGAAAACAGTTGTGTTAAAAAAACATTCAGGATTCTTCAATGAATAGTAAGTTCAAAAGAACATAATTTATCTGAAATGGAAAGCTTTTGTAACATTATACACTACTGTTCAAAAGTTTGGGGTCAGTAAGAATTTTTTATTTATTTTTTGGAAAGAAAATTAATACATTTATTCAGCAAGGATGCATTCAATTGATCAAAAGTGACAGTAAAGACATTTATAATGTTACAAAAGATTCTATTTCAAATCAGCTTTGATGTGTGTCTCTCTCTCTGATAGACTAAACAGGGACACTCCCTGTCCCCCGTCTCCGTCTCATCGGATACTTCCAATATGTCGCCCACCTCATCACGACTGAAGTATGTATCTCTGGGGGTGCTGGTTCTGCAGACCACCTCCTTGGTGCTGACAATGCGCTATTCCCGAACGCTGCAATCTGAAGGTCTGCGCTACCTGGCATCGTCTGCCGTAGTGTGTGCTGAAGTTCTTAAGATTGTTGCATGCTTGCTGCTCGTCTTCAGAGATCAAAGTGAGTTCTCTGATCTGTCTTATAGCGATGTTTCATTTCAGTAAGCTCAAGCCCTGAACTTTAATGTGCTAAAACCAATGCAATTATTTACTTAATCATGCAGTCTGTCTGTAATGCATTAGATCATAGCAGTTTTCTTTTAAATCCGATTCAAACAGAAACCTCATTCTTGTCAGAAGCTCAGAGCATTGGCGGAGAGTTTTGCCTCACCGTCTAATGTGCTGTGTGTGACTCTTAGGTTTCAGTGTTCGTGCTCTGAATCGGGTGTTGAAGGAGGAAATAATCAACAAGCCTCTGCTGACGCTGAAGTTGGCCATTCCCTCGGGCATCTACACCCTGCAGAACAACCTGCTCTATGTGGCTCTATCTAATCTAGATGCAGCGACCTACCAGGTGAGAAAGCATCTATCCAGAAGGCGGCCCTTTTCTGAAAGCTTCCGGATCATAAGTTTAGTTTAGGCTTTTAGATATATGTTTATGGACACACTTTACTTTAGGGTCCAATTCTCACTATTAACTATGACTTTTGCCTCAATAAACTCCTAATTACTGCTTATTAATAGTTAGTTAGCTAGTTGTTCTGTTTAGTTATTGGGTAAGAATATTAAAGGGACAATGTGTAGTTTTTTAAGTATTTTATTAACTAAAATCAATGTCTTTATTCATAAATATGTCCTCAATGGTGTACAATTACCTCTCCCAATGATCCGACTTCTCCTCGTACGCGAAGAACAAAAAAGCACTAGGCTACCTCAGCGCGTTTCCACAATGCGTTTTCGTCCAGAGCCAGCGTCACGTGACTGACACCAGCTGAAGCGGACAATGAGAGAGGCGTAATGCGTGTCACTGCCCGGGTAAATTTGAAAGGCTGCACTGCACGGTACTTCATAATTCAGGATCATACTTATGCCGAGCCACAGGAGAAATGCCAAAATTTAATTTAAAATGAAAACGTGACCGGCGAATTCAAAAACCGACGGTAAATAACGGGATAGCTTTACACAATTGTAAAGAGCTAATGAAGGAGAAAGAGTTTGAAAGGGACGCTGAAGTTTCCTGCTTTCTTCTCGACGGGTAAGTCAATGTTATGGTCTAAATTACAAGCTTTTTTTTCATTGCTTGGTTGTGTAATTCATTATATAGGCAGCATAACAGTAGACCATGTAACGTATAGTTAAACTCGACGAAGGGCTATTGTTGTCATAGCTTCTTGGTACATAACGGCTACCGTAGTTGGAACACGCATTTGAAAAAGCGAGGAGCTATTTCACCGCTAGATGGGAGTAATTTCTACACACTGTCCCTTTAAGGATTGTAATGAAGAATAAGGCATTAATATGTGATTTATTGGTACTGATAAACAGCCAATATCCTAAGCCGCGTTTCCACCGCGGGAACTTTCCCCAGGAACTAGGAACTTAGGGCTGGTACTCGGTGTGTTTACACCGCAGGAACCAGGGTCTAAATGAAGTTCCGGGTAAATATTTCCCCCTCCGAAAGTCCGAAAGTCCCTGCTCGCGAGGTAGTACTTTTTAAAAGTTCAGGAACTTTTGGGGGCGGGACTTGTCCGCTGAACATGCTGATTGGTTGTGTTCACGCCGCATTTTGACTGAAGGACTCCACGCAGCATTCTATTTTAACCGGCATTTTTAAAATGTTCGTGGCTTCATGCATTAAAGGGTTAGTTCACCCAAAAATGAAAATAATGTCATTAATGACTCACCCTCATGTCGTTCTAAGCCCGTAAGACCTCCGTTCATCTTCGGAACACAGTTTAAGATATTTTAGATTTAGTCCGAGAGATTTCTGTCCCTCCATTGAAGCTGTATATACAGTATACTGCATAAAGGTAATATAAACATCATCAAAGTAGTCCATGTGACATCAGTGGGTTAGTTAGAAGTTTTTGAAGCATCGAAAATACTTTTTGGTCCAAAAATAACACAAAATAAGACTTTATTCAGCATTGTATTCTCTCCCGGGTCTGTTGTGAATCTGCGTTCAGGACTCCGCAGTGCTGACGTAAGACGCTGATGACGTGTTATCTGGTGCGCCCGAGCTTCGTTTACAGTCTGAGGGAGACGCACGCTATATTCAAGCTATTCTACATTGTTTGCGTGGATATCATTTTTTTAATGGTGCGTAAATGTGCATGTCGCGGATGAGACACTTTTACAGCGTGCGTCTCCCTCAGTTTATAAATGAAGCTCGGGCGCACCAGATAACACGTCATCAGCGTCTTACGCCAGCAGCGTAACTGTGAAGGATTGACAACAGACCCGGGAGACAATACAATGCTGAATAAAGTCTTATTTTGTGTTATTTTTGGACCAAAAAGTATTTTCGATGCTTCAAAAACTTCTAACTAACCCACTGATGTCACATGGACTACTTTGATGATGTTTATATTAACTTTATGGACATGGACAGTATACTGTATATACAGTTTCAATGGACGGACAGAAAGCTCTCGGACTAAATCTAAAATATCTTAAACTGTGTTCCGAAGATGAACGGAGGTCTTACGGGCTTAGAACGACATGAGGGTGAGTCATTAATGACATTATTTTCATTTTTGGGTGAACTAACCCTTTAAGAGTTGTCTGTCTGCAAATATGGAATTGAATAAAATAAAAATAAAAACCCAGCTGGACCGACGAGGTTCAGGCTTTATTAAGCGTATTTGTGTAACAGGAAATTTTCTGCGCGTTCGTCCCAGCCGTCTCGCGGTCAATGTCCGCAATACATCACAAACACAACTACAGCACAGTTTGAATCTCCTCCATACTTATTATAAATGTGGCGCTCAAAACTGATTACTGTCCGTCGCAGACTGGGAGGAGCAGTCGCGCGCAGTTTATAATCTTCCCGGTACTTTAGACCGCGGTGTAAACGCAGAAAGCAACCGGTCTAGGGCAAAAAAAGTTCCTGGGAAAAATTGTTCCGGGTAATTTCAGTGGAAACGCGGCTCTAGTTATATGCATGTTAATAAGATAGTCAATAGTCAGAATTGGACCCTGAACTAAAGTGTTACCGTTTTTATTTTAGGTTTATTAAAAGTACACTATGTAAAAAAATAAATAAACATTTAAAAAACATAACTGCATGCATTTTGCGGAAGAACATTGTTTTGGTTGTGCTTTGGCTCTGCGCGACTGTGCGGATGAATATCACCCTTTTCAAAAGTGGAAGGTCAATAAAATACCTTACTCACCTGTTGAGTAATAAAAACGCCATCTCTACATCACTTTTAAAACGTTTCAAATCCCTCAGTTCTCGCCATCTCCGAAAAGCCAAGCCAATGTTGATTCTTGTTTTATTACGAGCTCTTTTTGCCTGCAGACTCTCGTCTGTTCGGCGTTTGTTTTAAACGGGTGATTCCCAGAGGTTGGAGATTTAGCTGCTCCATGTCAACCTTTCTTACTCGTTGTCAAATTACCTATTCCACCCCTACACCAAACACGCTTCAAAGTAACCAGAGAAACCTTTCTCTATTTCCAGATAAGTCGAGACACGAACAGGCGAGTAACGTATGTACACAATTTCCCACGAAAAACATCCCGACAGTGCTAATATATAAACACATAACAGGCTTACCATAGTGAACCAGGGTAAAACAAAAACACATATTGGAAGAAGGATTGATGATGTTTTGACTCGTTATTTAAATGTTGTTAATTTTTAGCTAAAAAAGTTTCTTAGTGTACATTTAATATATTAATATTTTTTATTAATTATATTTTTATAATTTTTTATTAATTTTTTTATTTTTAATTTTTTTTTTTTTTTTTAAATATTGCTATTTCAGTTTAATTCATTTTTATTTCAGTTTTAGTTTTACTTTAAATTTTGATTTATTTATTTTAGTTTATTGCCAAGGCAACGTTTCTCGTTTTCGTTTAGTTTTTCACTAATATCTATATTTTATTTTATTTTAGCTTTTGCAGATTTTTTTTAAATGGTTTTAGTTTTAGATTGTTAGTTCTATATGAACAAACTAGCAAATATGTATGCCATTTAGAATTGAACCGAGTAGAAATAAAATTAGTTCATAATACATTTCATTACCCATAAACATGTTGTCATACAAAATACATGTTATTTCCAGTAAATGTATCCGATATTACTAATTAACATTTGAAATGTCAGATATATTGCATTGTATTTTCCTCTTCAAAATGGAGTCAAACATCAATATATAATCAATACTCAAATACAATAGCTGCTGATATTTTTGTGTATGTGTACTTGATGTTCAAAAGTCTTGAATGTTTTTGAAAGAAGTCTTTCAAGTGTTAATTCTGCATTCCGGATGAGGGTGGGGAGGTCATTCCATCACGGTTCAATGCTGAATGCAGAATACCTGACTACATTCAAAAGACAACTGAAAACTCATCTCTTCTGTCAGCACTTAACATAAAAATAAAAAATAAACTTTCCTTTTTCTTTAACCCTCCCCTGTCTGGCTTATGCTACTCTGAGCAATGCCTGAACTTTGTATTTTGAGCACTTCTTGCGTTGTTTTTGCCTCTTTACGACGACTCGCTTGCTTTAGTCCTCGGTTGTAAGTCGCTTTGGATAAAAGCGTCTGCTAAATGACTAAATGTAAATGTAAGTCTAACCCTTGAAAGAAGTTGAATCCATGAGCAAAAATACAGTAAAAACAGTAATATTTCTTTGATCAGACAGTAATATCACTTTGATCAAATGTAATGCATCATTGCTGAATAAAAGTATTACTTTCTTAGAAAAAATACTTACTGACCCCAAACTTTTGTGATATGTCTTTATATTTCATTTACATTCCTGTTGGTTTTCCAGGTTACATATCAGCTGAAAATTCTCACTACAGCCCTGTTCTCCGTGTCCATGTTGGGCAAAAGACTCGGCATTTACCAGTGGATCTCACTAGTCATTCTGATGACTGGCATTGCACTTGTCCAGGTAAGGGTATAGGGTAACAGTTTCGTTTAGGGTCCAATTCTCATTATTAACTAGTTGCTTATTAGCATGCATATTGCTAGAATATTGGCTGTTTATTAGTACTTATAAAGCAAATATTAATGCCTTATTCAGCATGACCTTTATTCTACATTCCTAATCCTACCCAATACCTAAACTTAACAACTACCTAACTAACTATTAATAAACAGTAATTAGGAGTTTATTGAGGCAAAAGTTGTAGTTAATAGTTTGTTAAAAGTGATAATAGGACCCTAATCTAAAGTGTGTCCGGATATAGTAGTCTTGTGACTTGTTTCTCAGGTCACCTTACTTCGAAACTTGCAGCAATGGAACAGCCAGTCTGCTTTTGTAACTGTTAAAACAAAGCATCACTTCATTATTTGCTTTCATTAACAAGTAGAGCTCCTCAAACAAGCACACACTAGAATCGACTCTGAGAGTTTGTTTTTAGCATGTTGCTAAGCTAACCATGCTATTCTCTAATAATCATAAAAACAGAGAGCACACACAACTATTGGGTAACATTTCATCTTAATTAGGCTGAATTAGTTTTATTGAAACTATGTATTGAGTGAATTGTGAGTATATTTATAATCTACATTCCTCATGCTTCATCTGCCATCTTTGATTTTTCCCCTCACTAAACTTGCTGCAGTGCATTGTGCGTTTTTCATTCACTCCTTCTAGTGGACTGTGTTAGTGAACTAAAGTAGGGAATCGTGATTGATGGTTTAGAGGGCGATTTAGGATTCAGCCCTTGTCTCATAAATATGCCTAGCCATATGCCATGGACAACCAAACATGATCATCCTTGTGCAAGGGACACCCATCCTAAAATTTAAATGGCAGCTATACAGTTTCTTGTAAAAACACCCAATATATATATATAAAATTAAAACGTTAACGTATGCAATTTTAAAAATATATTTTAAAGCACAGTCTTAAATGTGTGCAATTAAGTCTTAAATGAGCGTAACAAGTTTTGAGGAAATGGGATGTGTGTCAGATACACGTCATGTGCGGCAGGTCTTAAAGTGACAGCAGCCTAATAAACCTGTTGCTGTTTGTCATTTAAAGCTGCAGTCCGTCGTTTTTCCTCTTTGTCGCCATCTCTGTTAGAAATCTGCAATTGCAGTTATTCGCGGAATTATTAACTGTGCGTGGGTAGTAAATCGGCATGAAACAGCGCGGATGAACACAATGTATTGAGGCTGCCGCGTCGCTGTGGATACTGTAACGTTAATGTCATCAGCAATCTCAGAGTATACTTTTTGAAAGTGTCAACATTAGAATTTTCATCGGTAAATGTCATCTGAACAAGTAAGTAACATTCACTTTTGTTCTGACCAAATTCGGGGGGTGGGGGGAAGCATTGCAGCTATATCATGCTGATTAAATCTAACGATTGCTTATATCACGTCAAAACGTGAAAAAAATATATATTTTTAAGTCTTTGTGTTTTACAACTGGTGAATCTCCAGTTGTCACTGGTGATTGTCACTTTAAACTTTCGGGATCCGCCATACCAAGTGCTAGCTAAATCTCCACCATCATCCACACACGCTAGCCGGGGACTCATTCTCTATGTGTACAGAAGTGACGTAATGACGCAAAGACATGCTCGAAATTCCCGCGGAAATCCACCAGTACCACTGGAATTAAAATCATTATTACAAGCTTACCGTTTTGAATCGAGGTAAGGCAAGCAGATCGTTTTGAACACTGGCTGGTTACGTTTTTTTTCAAAAATGTCTTTTTTGATATTTTTAAACCCAAAAAAGTGCCGGACTGCAGCTTTAATGTTAATCAAAATAATGTGAATTTTGACTGGGCAAGTAAAGATCTTAAGTGGTCTGACCGGGCCAACAGAAAAATTGAGCCCTGATATATTGAAGGGCACAGGTAAATGTGACATTTATTATATTGGATTTATGTGAAGGTTGTTAAATTAAAAGTTTAGATTTTAAAGCCTAATAAATGTTCAAATGTATATCTTTCAATTATACTATAATGCTGAATGGCTAATCAATCAATTTCATAGAGACATAGAGTTGCAGTATTGGTATCAGTGATATATTGGATATATTTTTTTAATATAGGCTACTGTCTTTATGAGTTTAAATATGAAATTAGCAATTAATTAGGTATGTGTGTATATATATATATATAATTTCATTATAATTTTATATGTATTTTTAATTAAATTGTATTTATTTTTCATTTTAAATAATTAATTTATTGATTTTAATCTTATTTCTATTATTTATTTTTCAATTTAAATGAGGTTTTTCTCTGAACTAGGACCCCCTTTACCTGACATTCCCCTTATCCGGCTATATTCAGTATATAAACGACTGTTTCTTTGTTTCTGTTTGACCTGAACCAGCAGTGGCCGAGTGAAGTCGCACCGATCGCCCAGCAGAAGGATCTGACGGCCAGCTCTCAGCTGATGGGACTGCTGGCGGTGCTGGTGGCCTGCTTCTCCAGTGGATTTGCTGGCGTGTATTTTGAAAGGATCCTCAAAGAGAGCAAGCAGAGTGTCTGGGTCCGTAATATTCAGCTAGGTCAGCAGAAATATATGTACATAGAAACCACCCAAAAATCCATTTAATTCCTTAAAAGAAGCAAAAACACTTTCAGTTTTGGTAGCCATTGTTTACGAGTTTCAGCTTCAGGTTTCAGGAAGTGTGTGTGTGTTTGTGAGCCACCATCCATATTTCTTTCATCACACTTGTTCCCTCCCATCTCAGGTTTATTTGGACTGATTTTTGGACTTGTGGGAGTGTTTGTGTACGACGGAGAGAGAGTGCGTGAGAACGGACTCTTTCAAGGGTACAATAATGTGACGTGGACTGTGGTGGCTCTTCAGGTACATTTTCACTTCCTCTTCAGAGTACAAACGAAAACGTCTTCACATATGCAGACCAATATGTCACAGTGTTATTTGTGTTTTGTATTTGCTCCACATACTTCTGTAGGCTTTGGGTGGTTTGGTCATTGCAGCTGTGATTAAGTTTGCAGATAACATCCTGAAGGGCTTTGCCACCTCCATCTCAATCATTCTGTCCACCCTCATCTCTTATTTCTTATTGGAGGATTTTGACCCTACTAGGTAATACAGTTGTTTCAACACTCATTGATTGTATTTGGGTCTTTCTCAGGAAACTGCCATGCGTGTGTCCCGTGATTTACTACCGGTTAAATTCACAAGCTATTGATTATTCCTGTGAATTACCAAACTGTGTGTTCAAGACTATATTTAACTCGTTTTTAAAGATCATCCCACCCTGAACTCACACCAATGGCTGTTAAATTTGCATTTATTTATTTATTTAGCAGATGCTTTTATCTAAGGAGACGTACGAATTAGAAGTACCGTATGTTATGTAGAATTTTTGTGTGTGTAGATCCACACATAAGTGTTTATTTTGTGCTGTTTTACTACAGCTTTGTTTGTTAAATACATGTCCTGACTAGAGTGACATCTTTTGTCAATTTACATTTGTGCTATTTTACATGTTCAAATTATGCCAGAGAACACATTAACATTTGCTTTGAACAAGCCATCAAACAGTCCTTTTATACCAGGGGCGTCAAAGACACATGAATCCGCAGGAAAACAAATCAAACATTTGTGCGCATTCATTATATTGGTAAGATATATTCATAATGTCCTTTTTTTACCTGCAACAGAGCAGATAAACTCCACTTTCCAAAAAAGTGTGTTGTCTGTTGTAGCTTGCAGCGATATAATATTTTTTTTAGTTGCATATACACAATATTTGCTCTTCTCGCCTGAAACAGGATCTGTGGGTGATACAACTGTTACAGACAAACACTACACCACAGTTTCACACTTTGAATCACCAAATACTGACTAGATGAAGTTCAAGGGAGAAGTATTACCAGTAGAAAAGTACATTTCACAGTTTACACCAGTTAAATTTGTACAGCAGTTTCTACACTATTGATTTTTTTTTGTGATACTGCAAAAAAATGCAAGGTTTAGAGGTGTGTTTTTTAAAAGTTGACCTTGATTTTAATTTGACAGTGACACGTGCGAGACGCTGCAAAAGAGGCGCGAGCGCAACGGTCAAACACGTCTGTCTTGTGATTACTGAGAAAACCAAATGGAAAAGCAGCGAAGTGGAATGCAAAAACGTGTTCGACCGGCCCCTAAAAACACGACATTCTAAAAAGTAAAACTTTTAAAAAGCGTGTTCTTACCTTGCATTTTTTTCATTCCACCACTTTGCATCTTGAGTTTTTAACACCCTGTGGAGCCGTTCACCTGGGACGCATTTTTGCGCCCTGCAGCTTTTCCATTGCTTGTATGTAGATATGCGCTGGAATGATGTGTTTGACCTTTGCATTTACTTCTTGCGTGTCGTGCGCAACATGATATTCTAAAATAAAAGCAGTTCAATTGTTAGGGGCCAGTTGCACAGAACATGCTTTTGCATTTAAAAATGGGCAGTTGAAAACAAAAACAAAAAAGTTCAGAGATGGGGTTTTTTAAAGATGAACTTTTTAACTTGAGCACTGTATTTTTTTTTAATGCTGTATCGAAGATTCAAAACCTGAGCGTAATGGTCAAACATATCCGTTCTTATATAATACAGTTCATGTAGTTTGCAAACACCATGTATTGATTTAAGCAGAAACAATGATCTCATTAAAGCAGTTATTACAAGTTGTGATTATAATATATTGAAAATTTGGCGGTGGTGCGTGTTGATTCAGAGTTGGCGCCATCTGAAGTCCTGGCAGGGGTTGGCGCTCTTTCTTCACAGGTGTTGGGCCATCTAAATCTTCGTATAAGAGGCTAGATCCAAGCTGGAGCTGGCGTAATCTCTAGGTACCTCAGGATGGGCATCCCGAGGTAGAAAAGAGAAAAGCAAATGGAAAATAATTAGTGTAGCTGCTTTTCACAACATTCAAGCAAAAGAGACTCATGTGCATTTCATCTGATTTAAAGGAACACTCCACTTTTTTTGGAAATAGGCTCATTTTCCAAGAGTTAAACAGTTTTTAATGAGTTGAGTTTTACCGTTTTCGAATCCATTCAGCCGATCTCCGGGTCTGGCGGTAGCACTTTTAGCATAGCTTAGCATAGATCATTGAATTGATCAGACCGTTAGCATCTCTCTCAAAAAAAATGACCAAAGAGTTTCGATATTTTTTCTATATAAAACTTGACTATTCTGTAGTTACATTGTGTACTAAGACCGACAGAAAAGGAAAAGTTGTGATTTTCTAGGCCAATATGACTAGGAACTATACTCTCATTCCTGGGTAATCAAGGAACTGTACCATGGGTGCAACAGGCGCAATGATATTACGCAGCGCCTGAAATTAGTCCCCAGCACTAAGTTTGTAATATCATTGTGCCTGCTGGTGCGGAAACACAGTTCCTTGATTATTACGCAGGAATGAGAGTATAGTTCCTAATCATATTGGCCGCAACTTTTCAGTTTCTGTCAGTCTTAGTACTCGATGTAACTACAGAAGAGTCAAGTTTTATATAGGAAAAATATCGAAACTCTTTGGTCATTTTTTTGAGAGAGATGCTAACGGTCTAATCAGATTCAATTATCTATGCTAAGCTATGCTAAAAGTGCTATCGCCAGACCCGGAGATCGGCTGAATGGATTCGGAAACAGTAAAACTCAACTGTTTAACTCTAGGGGAGCTGGAAAATGAGTTCCTTTAAACTGGGAGAGTGAGTCTGAGCCCCAAACATTAGGAAGGCTGTTCCAGAGTTTAAAAGCCAAATGTGAAAACGCTCTCCCTCCTTTAGTGGACTTGGATATTCTAGGTACTACCAAAAGTCCTGAACGTGATGGATAGTAGTGCGATAGGACCCTTTACGGCCTTATAGGTCAGTAGCAATACTTTGTAATCGATACGGAACTTAATAGGTTACCAGTGTAGAGGTGATCAAATTGGGGTTATATGATCGTATTTTCTTGACCTGGTAAGAACTCTAGCGGCTGCATTTTGGACTAACTGTAGCTTGTTTATTGAGGGTGCAGGACAACCACCTAGTAATGCATTACAATAATCCAGTCTAGAGGACATGAATGCCTGAACGAGCTTTTCAGAAACAGATAACACGTGCTGAAGCTTAGCGATGCTTCCGAGGTGAAAGAAGACAGTTTAACATATGAAATATGACTTTTTTTTAAATGACTTTTAACTTGAGCGCTTCTGCCTAGTGCAGGTTTATATTGGGAAAAAATTCTGCTGGTCATTTATGCGTCTTCCGCTTGTTTGCTGAGCCTTTATCAGTATTTCTATATAATTACACAAATATTTCTTCAGTTCTAATATGTGATTTGTTAGGCAATCTATTCAAGTTTTAGGTTATGAATTCCAAACGTGCTGTTACAGGGTTGAAATAATATGAAGATTGTGGTGATGATAACCTAATGTCTGTGGCGGTTTTGGCCTGAGATGTGAAAATGTGATTGCTTGAAAAGTTCAGCGGTAACCTTTTCAAATGAAATAAAAAAAATGTTAAGTCCTGAATTTTTTTGCCATAAATGGCCCTGTTTCTTGGGAATGACCCACTGTGTAGAACATCAGGAAAAATCATATTTCTTTCTTTTGCAGTGTGTTCTTCATGGGTGCGATGCTGGTTATCGCTGCTACGTTTCTCTACGGGTATGAGAGCACACCTGAGGTCAACCCCAGCAAAGTATAGAAGACCGGACAGGAAGTGATAAATGACATCCGGAGCGTCTGCTAAGATGTTCAGGACAAGAGAAGCAGTGATATTTTAAGGATGCTAGTACACAAGGTAGCACACAAAAAAAAGAAGTGAACCTAAGATTACAACCATCCAGAACTCGAATTGTCCTCTATGTCCCATGTCATGTCACCATAACAACACACAGAACCACAAATGTAGAGCTATGAGACATTGTTACACTCAGCTGAGGATGTTGAAGGTCTTCATTTGAAATGTGTTTACATATAATGAGAGATCTCTGTGACAGAGCTTCACAAATTCCACATGTTACAGTTTGCATATTTATTTTGTGTGCCATACACTGGTATATTGAAAACGGGATTGTTTTACTTGAATGTATCATTTGAGAAAAATCATTTTCTTAAAGCCAATAAAAAGGTGTTTTCTTAAAATGTCTTCCTGCCATATTCTGGTAAATAAAACACGTTCAGTCTCAATCGTTTTAACCATCACCGCATTTTGATTGGTGGAATAATCCGGCATTGTGGGAAATGCTGAGCTGGTGCTTAAGAGATGAGACTCTTGTGAGATGCTCAGTGCACTTTTATTAGTCCTTGAATGAACAATGGGAACTGTCAGACCTTGTTGCTCTTAGCTGGGGGTTTCAATGGAAATATATATGTTGCATCACAGTTTGTTTTGTGCAAAAAAAAAAACGACTTGCATGCAAGAAGAGAGATGAAAAATCACACCCCCCTCCCCCCGAGTGGGTCTTTCTGTCCCATAATGCAATGCTATGAAACGTTTCCACAGTAAACTTAGTCTCGTCCATTGCATAGACTCGCTTTGCAGTGGGAAAGCATGTGTACATCAAGTGGTTTTAACAACCACTTTTGTTATTCCTCATTTCGAAACGCTGAAATCTTGAAGTAAAACCACTTATTTGCTGCTGGTGTTCATGCATTTTCAGATACCAGGTTCATACGTTTGAATGTCTCTTTATTTAGATGATCATCTTGAGGAGGAATATGGCTTTGACAGAGATACAGGAGATGTAACCGAGAAAGGATAGAGGGAGATGAGGTGAGGTATTTATCATATTACAGAGAAGGAACCCAATATGATCCGCTCGACCTTCATCTAGATCAGTGCTCCAAGCTTTAGACGTACTGCATGCATCTCCACTTCTGACGAAAGACTCTCGTTTCCTCTGAAAGTGATTTAGGCGAAGAATAAATGCTCTGTTAAGATTCAAGAGTTAGTCATTAATTTTCTGTTATATGTCCAGACTGGATATCACCTCTTCATATCAAATTCGGTGCATAATAAAACAATGCCATTCATTAAATTAAAAGCATGCAAATAATGAATAAATCTATCGAGTAATTTATATGTAGTAAATTTAGCAAACAGTCTCATGAAAGCAACAGCCACACACTTATACTGTCTTTGTGTTGGTTGGTTGGTTGGTTGGTCCCTCTACTGAGCAATTTGCTCAAGAGAAAGATGACTAAACTCACGGTTCAAAAAATAATTTTTCATATTTCCTCACTCTGTAAACATCCGACTATATCAACTGCTAGCTTTAAATAAATCTTTACTTAAATATTAGTTTGCATTGCGTGCCAAGACCACAATGTGTTTATTTATTTTGGTTATTGTATCATTACTGGTATTTAAACAGCCCTGTGTATAATTTTTGTGATACATGCTACTTTATTAGCAAAAGCATGATTTTGGAAATCTAAAAACTATAGCAAGGAGGGATTTCTTTTTCATAAAAATTCAGTGATTGTGCCATCCTAATCAAAAGCAACCTGTTTCACCCTTTCGCCTGTTATATTGGCTATAGGACGCATTTAAAAGGGATATTTCAGCCAAAAATTACAATTGTCGTTATTCACTCAACCTCATGTTGTTACAAACTTTTTCTTCTGTAGGACACAAAATAAATTATTTCGAAGAATGCATGTGGTTTCTTTTTATACATAAAATGAAAGCCAAGGGGGTCCAATGTTGTTTTGAACCCGGTTGACTTTCATCGTACGGACAAAAACAGTTTTCAAACTATCTTTATTTTGTGCTCTACAGAAGAATGAAAGTCATACAGGATTGGAATGACATAAGGGTCAGTAAATGGAAAAGGATAATGACATTTGTAATGGAAACTCCATTTCATCTGTGTCATAATTACCCAAGGAGTGTCAGTGGGAGAGGACGGAGTGAGACAGCTTGAGGATAGAGAGAGGGAGACAGGGGACGTGGAATGGCACAGATGGAGTGTGTATGACATGTGACTAATCTGGTGAATGCCTATGGTGCAGCACCCACTGCGTAAACTCAAAACAAACTCCTATCGACTGTATATGAGTGTATCCTTGACATTACTAGATACACTCCACCTCAACTGGTGGATGTCTTCATGCACTCTGCGGTCTGTTTTGTACGGCATGTAAAAGATATTTGCTAGCATTTGAAATGAAGTCACAAGTCTTAATCAACTGATAGAAGTTTCAAAGAGTTTTGCTGGTTGTCCTACAAAGAAAAAGTGTTTCCTGCAATGACCTCCCTTGGTTCTTGTGATGCCACTTTGTGTGGTATGGGACCAAACATTCAATCTCTTTCATGCATTATATTCCATCCGTCCTGAAAGTGTAGGGCCCTGTTGCAAAAACCCCTTAACTTAAGACGCTTAGTAATAATTGTATATTATAACTAAGGGTTTTCCTAAAGGGATAGTTCACTGAAAAATAAAAATTCTGTCATAATTTTCTCACCTTCATGTCGTTACAAACCTGTTTGACTTTCCTCTGTGGAACACAAAGATATTTTCAAGAATGTGTTCAGCTGTTTTTGCCCAAATTTCAAGTCATTGCATTTGGTCACATGACGTGCTAGAACCAACGAGGTTTGACGTTTGTTGACGTTTGAGGTTTGCCTCGCCATATTTGATGTAGTCTATTTTTAACCCCTCAGGTTCTACTCACATCACTCCACGCGGGATCTGAACTGGCATTTCCGGCATGGGAGGCGGGTATGCTAACAAGGATGCTAAAGACTACAGCCTCTAGCGTCAGTCGCTAGTGCACCAGGGAAGTGAGGTTTACACGCACAGCTCTTACTAGCTGACCTCCGTTACATATATGTGTTGATCAATGATTCGCTTTTATAATGAATTAAGGCTTATATTTTCATTTTAAGTGATCCTGTTGCTCCAGCGGACTTGAACTATGTCAGTTGAGTTGTACTGATTCATTTTTATGGTACATTTAGTTCCTATTTTGAGAGGACCTACATTTTGGACCCCATTGACTTTCACTGTATGGACAAAAACAGCTGAAACATTTTTCAAAACATCTTCTTTTGTGTTCCGCAGAAGAAAGAAAAGTTTGTAACGACATCAGGGTTGGTAAATTTTGGGGTGAACTATTCCTTAAACTTAAGGGATTTGTTCCAACTGGCTGCTCATTTAGTACTAGTTCCTTCCAGTCATTTGAAAACCGACCAAGTACTTTGAAGTTGAAAGGTAGTCAAACTTTTCCTTTCTCGACATTCTAGTTCAGCGGATTTGAGAAACCCTACAAAGCTGGCAATCCACAGAGCAGCTTGCGATTTCCCAAAATCCAGTGTCCAAACAGTGCATGCAGTCTTCAGTGTTCGTTAGGCTCTGTTAAGACAACTCTATTTGGGTGGTATAACCACCAGAGGTTGTCCCCTCCTGGGCCTCCACATCAGCACCTGGGCATCGTTGGCATTGGGCCTGCCCAGCGCGTTGGGCGGGATAGGCTCATTGTTACTGAGAATGTGCGGCTGTTCCTGGTGCGGTCGTCCCATCAGTTTGGCACGAGAACCAAGCGGCATGGAAGGTTCCACCTCAATGTCTACCCGCATACGCCAGCGTACTGTCTGAAGAACGATGCGCTCTTTGGTGTCTGCGTTTAGCGCCACCAGCCAGGTGATGAAGCTCTGGTCTCGGGTGATGTGTGTGAGCATGGGCGTGTTGCTGTTGCTGATTGGCACCGCCCAAGTCACACTGGGGTAGAAGTTGTCATTCATGCTCACCGTTAGCCGGGACGGCTTGGACGTGGGGCCTGAGAGGGTCACTGTTTCGGTAGTGTTACCATACCAGGGATAACTGACGCCGTCAGAATCGCTTATGGCCTTTACCCGTCCTTCCCGAAGCTCGGGTAATTCCCAGCTGGACCTGTGGAAGGAAAAGAAGATGAGCGGTCAGAAAGGACAAAAGAGCGGCAGTTCCTTAATACATCAAACGGGCGAAGAGGGCAAGTAAATGGAGATGGTGAAGGTGGGTGAGAGGACCTGCTCAGTACAAAGTGCCTCATACAAATATGGAAAAACAGTGATTAAAAGACAGGGCTGTGGATGAAATATTCATGAATGTGTTTTTTCTCTCTCAGTTAGATACCCCACTTATTTTAATTATCTCTTCTCAGCTTCTGTCCTGCTCTGATGGACTCCTTTTGTTGCCCCTGGATTTTAGGGTTAGGTTTAGAGCTGGGATTGGGGCTTAAAAACCATAAATTCTCTCAGATTTTATGGGTTGTTAATGGTCATGGTTAGATACATGACCATGTAAGGACCAAAAAACTATATGGACACGTCCTACTTGAAAAAATCATGTCCAATACAGCAAAATTCAGAAGTGGAAGTCGTGAGTGGAATGTCAGGAAGAGCAACTTCCTCAATTGCAATTAAAATAAATTCCATTATTTAGGTAATACATTTACATTTCATTACATTTCAAATGCTCAGTAAGACCTACATCTTCATACTTGACAGCTTTAAAAACTTGTTCAGAACTTTGAAACAAGGCTTTCTGAAGCTAAACATTTAAAGTTTATATTTCAGTGGAAAATACAGTGAAAATTTATTTGAATTGCAGTTAATTTTACTTCGTTGCATTCAAATTCGAATTGCAACTGCATCCTGTTTGCTAGCTACTTCAATTCAAATTCAGGAATTGAATTGGAGTTTTGAAAGCATTCTTAGTTCAGTTCTAAACGGTACACAACCCTGCAATAAATATTACATACTAAGAAAAAAAAATCTATAAAGTTATTTAGAGATGTCAAATTGCACAACATGATACTTACTTATTTGTCGACCACTGATGACCACAAACTCAACAGAACGACCAATAAAACATACTGACACTTGAGCAGCTTGTCGTTGTTTGTTTGGATTATTGATTACTCACATGCCAATATCACCATATGTATTGAAGAACTCCATTTGGGTGCACGCCTGAATCCAGCCCACAGTCCATGTTTCGTTTCTAGGAACCGGGGGCATCACGATCCCAGCCGATGCTCTGAAGTATGGGGTCTTGTATCGCAGGACAATGGGCGAATTCTCCTCAATGATGGTCGGGCATTGGTCAATGGAGGCTGAGACCTCATAGACCACTATGTTCTCCCGTCGGATGCGGGGCTTGCAGGCGATGCTTTGAATGCAACCCATGGTCCTGCTTATTAGGGGTGTCAATGTGGCCAATGACGAAAAAAAGAGGATATGTTTAAGCAATATATTCATTGGCACGTTTTGCAACCGTTGAAACGCTGACAGATCCTCGTTTTCATTTCCAACTCAATATATCCTCGATAAATCCTCTGGGTGACAGCAATAAAAAGCATGTCTGCTATGAAAAAGACATGTTTTGTTTCATTCCAGAGTCCCCGTGTGTTGTTCTAGCACGTCTTTGAGACAGATGGAGATGTGTAACGGGAACACAGCGGTGTTGTGGAACTACGGGTGTGTGGATGATCCGTGTCGCCAGTTTCTGAGGCGCTGGAGTGCCGCACTGCCCTTGATGCTCGTCCCCAGCAGATGTGATCCGGCCTCCACCGAATCGGACACCCGGTGTGCGCCTGTTTCTCGTCCTCCTTCCAATTCACGCGTCCGGCTGTATCTCTGAGCCCTTTGATCCTGGTTTTCCTGCTAGGCGCGGGCATGTCAGTGCTGAAGAGGGAGCCGGTGCTGCATAGAGAGTGTATGTTTGTTATTTTTCCTCCAGGTGAACGACCTCCCCAACATTTCGTTGACGCGGATCCTTTTGAAAAGGGAGAAGCGACACACAGACGGATCCAAACAAGGAGGGATTCAGTGCATCTGATTTAGGCTACAATGCAAACTTGGGTCACCTTTACAAATGCAGTGCCTGTCGTGGGCATCACTGGACTAATTTTGTTTTTTTCCTTTGTGTGTTTCCGTCCCTTACATCCATAGCGAAGACACCCTGTGCAAATCTTTGGAGAACACAAAGATAATGATAATAATAATAATGATAAAAAACACAGCGAATGCAATCGCCCTGCAACATTATATAGCGCAGGGATT
This sequence comes from Phoxinus phoxinus, assembly GCF_949152265.1. NCBI lineage: Eukaryota > Metazoa > Chordata > Actinopteri > Cypriniformes > Leuciscidae > Phoxinus > Phoxinus phoxinus. Next base: position 19,009,130 of record NC_136880.1, on the reverse strand, counting down.
TTAAATATATTCCTCCAATGGAAAACAGCAGAGCATCTTATAACGCAGACATGTGCTTATATGGTCGCTGTTCAGTTGCAGTGAGGTGCTGATCAGCGTTGCCAGATTGCGCAAGAAAAACACGCAAAAACATGCCCTGGTTGTTTACATAAAACCTAGAATAGGCATGGCTAAATTGCAAATTATTATTTTGTAATAATAATAATAACAAATACAATGTAAATAAACTAACAAGTAGCTCTCTCTCGTGGGCTGTTCAAATATGCACCTTAAAGTCCCCATGAAATAAAAAAATTTGGGGCTTTTAGTATGAATATGCTAGTCTTTCTGTAATAAGCTAGTGTGCTCCAAAACAATGAAGATTCGCATTTAGAAGATATAAGCGTTCAAAACTTACAGTCTCTCACTTCCGTAATGGATCAAAGATTTTAATGACATCACTCTGCACTTTAGCTTCTCATCAGATTTTCTGTCCAATCAAATGCTCTCTAGAATCTAAAGTGTCCGCCCCCTACATTAGACGCTGAAGGTGCGGCTAAAATCAGTCACTTGTTCACACATGGTGCACTATATGGATAGGGAACGATTCAGGTGTAAATAGGTGTTACACTATATAGGCCGAATTAAATCTGGTTTCACGTTAGTGTCACAAATCGCTGCAGGCCACACACGATCTGCTCCGGTCCAGAGACACGACAGCACAGAGCGGATCATCGCGCAAGTCGGCGCAGACCAGAATATGTATCGGACCCTTTTGAGTTCTACACAGAATACTATATTTTAAAGCGATATGGAGAAGATTAGGAAGAGAAACGGTTAGAGATTAAGAGGGAACTGTATCTTTGCCGAGCTGTGACATAAAAAAACCCCCACTATTAGTATGCTACTTTTTCTTTTCTTTTTTAAGGGGAGGAGCTGTTCGATTTGCCCCGCCCTGTCTTCCTGTTTCAGTAGAAATTACATCAACACAATGAATAATGCTGTGCATTTCATCAAGGCACTTCAGTGGGCCTTTAACACAGGCTAAACAATACTAAAGATTGTTTTATTTTGTTGTTATGTAGCCAACAAACAAGTTTAACTGGTTAAATTATGTAAATAGTAAAAAAGTTGGCAGAGTAGGCTAATAAAACATTTTTAAATGTTGCTTCACACGTGTGTGCCAACAGGCCTATATTCTAATTAGATTTTAGAACATTACATTATCTAGTGTCTAGACAACCTTTTTCTTATAGAAAAGGTGGGAAAATGGATGACCAAGTGTAGTTGGTCACTCTTTATTGTGTGCTATAATGAGGATTTACCATCAGCAAACCATAAGTACAGGAATATATTCTGGGGGGGAAATATTTATAAGCAACTTTAAAATAATAAAAAACAAACACGGTGTCGCTTAGGCTATTATAAGCAGACATGGCAACCCTGGTGCTGATGCTGGTGCGCGAACCCCGGGCGAAGGAGGGGTGCGCGTTCTGGAGAGCTTTCAGAGCTATGGGCGTCGTATCGGTGACGTCAGTGACTCGTCTGCTCTCTGATTGGTCGGACACGTGTACGGCGGAAGTGCAATCTGCCCGGCGCACTTCCTTGACACGCATCAACCGGTCATTCAACCAGCTCTACACCCGACTCCCAGGGGTCGATGGTCATTCATTGAGTGCAACTATCGCTTATCAGGACAGTTTATGATTGTGGGCTTGCTGCACAGGCTATCGGGGAAGCTTCCACGCGTTGTGCACAGGATTAGTGAGATGATGAAGCCGCAGGTTGTGTTTGTTTTGGGCGGGCCTGGCGCGGGGAAGGGGACACAATGCGCGAGAATCGTGGAGGTAAGACTAAGAGAGATGCAACGCATTGAGACATTTAGCCTATCATATTAGCTGAGAAGAATTTCTTTGTGCTTTGTGGAGCTTGTAGTGTGTTGATGTGTTCTGCATCTTACATGGATTGTTTATTTCCGCATTGTTCTCTAAGACAATTCATATAGAAAATTCATTTTTTTCAATGCCGTTTGGTACCATTTACATTATTACTACAGTCCATCTGACATTATAGCATAATTACTTTGATGGAACGATCATTATCTCTCTTTGTATGAATGTATGTGAGTTAATAATTCCCTGGAGTGTTTCCAGATACATGTTTATATCCTGGTTATGAACAGGACCTCTGTTCAAACAGGTCCCACACCCTGCTGTATGTGCAGAACTGAGCAGTGCAGTGTTGTCATGATTTGGCACCAGCACTGGGTAGAAGGGCACATGTGGATCACATCCATAATACGTTAATCTGCCATGACTAAATTATTTATTGTATTGTGACACACACACACACACACACACACATATAAATGTATATGCACACATTGCACACACATACACACTTGACCTTCAAAGCTCAAAGTGTGACCAGCCACTCATTTGGAGTTTCGTCCAGTGTTTCTGCCCATTATCTAAAAAATATGATATGTAAAATATATTGACACAAGTGAAGCAAGATTTTAAAACAATTTTTTTTTTGTTTTTATTATAGCATGCTCTGGCAATCTTTTTTATTTTACTACTTAGGCCTAGATACTTTAACCAGTTACACTTTGAAAACATTGTTTTATAAATGTATAGGGTAGTCGACATATAATGAATCCATGAATGGTTATATTCAATATATATAAATAGGGAAGTGTATATTGTATTTACTGTAACTGGCATTTTTTAATCACCTTTTAAAAAAATAATTGTTTAACCATCTGGTGCTCTTCGTGTGATGGTAAAAAATGACCCATTTTTTTTATTTTAAATTAAATGAATGTACGATATTTTATTTCAATAATGTTTTTCATTTCATATTATGTATTTTTAGGGGATTTTATGGTACTAAATTATATTTACGCTGTAGTTATATTCTATTTATTAACTTTTTTTAACATAGACCTGAGAATTTAATTTCCAACTTAAACTATCGTAAATCTTGAATGCTTTACATTCAAGGATGACACTTGGCAGATTATTGCTGAAGTTAAAAAGTGAAGTTTATATAAGTTACAGAATTTTATGTTTATTGTTATGAAACAAATACTATTTTTCAATTATTACATAAAATATATATTTTCAAAAACATGTCTTACTCTTAAATTGCAAGAAAATGAGTGAGGTTGAGATCTCAAAAAATGGGCATTCAGTAAGGTTTTTTTAGGGTGCAGTATCAAAAGTTTTCACTAGATGAAATGTGTTTCCTATTCGTGGAATATGGGGTCATTATTGAAAAAATTCTAAAGATCAAAACATAAAAATTTTTGTTCAGAAATGACAGAAGAGCACCAGAGGGTTAAAATGTTGTTTCGGCCGCTGTTCTTGCAAAGCAGATATTGAAAAATCCGACCTCTGTTCTAATTCTTAAAGATATCGAGTGTCTGCATCGAGTGCTATTAATAAAAACCCTCTCTGTGAGCCATATGGCATCTAGACCAGGTTCTTAAAAGAGTCTTTTGTATGCTTATGATGTCTACACGTACAGCAGCCAAACGTTTGGCCACACTTTGTGTCTCATGATTGAAGTTGTGGAATATCAGGACTGCTTTTGCCTACAAAGCCAACGCCTCTCTCTCCATTCATATAGATGACAAGCTGTCATTATCCATGATAAAAAAAGCTTCTAATCTTCTAGTTCCTAACGTGTGATGTTGTTGTGTCCCCCGCTGCGCTCAGAACTACAGCTACACTCACCTGTCTGCCGGAGACCTCCTGAGGGAGGAGCGCAGCCGCACGGGATCAGAGTTCGGTCAGCTCATTGACAGCTACATCAAAGAGGGCAAGATCGTTCCCGTTGAAATCACCATCAACCTATTGAAAAAGGTGGGTACTGGTTACGCTCGTCTGTCCTGTTTTACAAGCCTATGCAGTCCAGTCAGGGTGACTGTAGAAGGGAGCTGGAACATTAGCAGCTGACATCTTCAAACCGATTGAGAAAGATTACCGAGAGTGAACTTGATAACATGTGTGCAGTTGAACTATCAGTGGAGGAGAGTTCAAAGAGCCGTTCATTATAGGCATAAATGCACTGGCTTGTCTCATAATAGGCATAAATCATAACTCCGACGATACCATTACAAAACGGCCAAGCCTCTTTATGGCAAAGTTCTAATTCTGACTCGCCTTTTGTGAGTTGAGTTGCAGATTATTAGACAATCATCTTACCTAAAAATACATATTTTCAGATTTTCAGTTTTTGGTTACACTTTATTTTGCAGTATTTGTACTTACTGTGTACTTGGCATAGACTGTACATGTACTTATTGTGTACTTACCAAAGAAAGTACTGATAATATAAGGTAAAGGTTTAGGGGCAGGTTCCATACTAGTACCTTTAATAGTGCTTTAATAAGTACTTAGTATGTACATGTGGAACAGGACTGTAAAATAAAGTGCTAGCGGGTCAGGTGCCAGTATTATGCGTCATATACTGGTATTACTACAGTAAGTACATGTAACAAGGACACAGATAAAGTGTTTCCCTTTTTGTTGTAAATATCTGTATTTGGCAGGCAATGGAACAGACTATGAAAGTGGATGAGAAGAAGTTTCGCTTTCTTATTGACGGTTTTCCACGTAACCAAGACAACCTGCAGGGGTGGACCACCGTCATGGACGGGAAGGCAGATGTCAAGTTTGTTCTTTTCTTTGACTGCGGTAATGAGGTGAGTAACGCATGTTTCCGGGTGTGTTTGATTTATTGATTGTTCTACCATTAGAGTTGATTAAAACGGCAAAATTATAAAATTTAGTAACACTTTTTTTTATAGATTTCTTTATGTACGTCGTTGTGTGTTTCAGGTGTGCATTGATAGATGTCTAGAGCGGGGGAAGAGCAGCGGACGCACTGATGATAACAGAGAAAGTCTAGAGAAGAGGTATCTCTATAATAACAATAATAAATAGCAAATATATTTACATGCATAAATTAGCATTGTGTTAGTAAAATGTGGCTCTCACCATAGTTATATTGGCATTATATGGGAATGGAAGGACAATTGTTTCCCTGTTTACAGCGGGTTTGGGTTACGCTTTTCATTTCCTTGAACTTTTCCTAAGTATTCTTGTTCGATTGTCAGGATCCAGACGTACCTCCAGTCCACACGGCCCATTATAGAGCAGTACGAGAAGCAAGGGAAGGTGCGCACAATTGATGCCTCCCGGTCAGTGGATGAGGTATGACTGGTCTTTTTTTCTTTTCCTTGAGCCTGAATTTTTAGGGGGAGTTTTGCGTTAAGGGTAAATCAAATACAAGTTATTATCTTTATTAAAGTGCCCCCTATTATGATTTTTGGGGAAATTCCCTTCCATGCAGTGTGATATCGCTCTTTGTGAATGCAAATGCTCTGCAAAGTTGTAAAGTCAGAAGTGCACAATAAATAAAACTATTGTCTCCCAAAATAAATAATCAACTCAGAACCGCCGTAACGAGTCGTTTTTAATTCGAATCTCACTGCGTGACACTTCTACGTCAATAGACAAGACATTGGCATAATGCCCGCCAATGTTGTACGTTGTCCGCCCGCGAACAACCTGTAAGTATGAATAATTACCTGAATTAGCTAAAACTGTGTCTATTTATGCAGATTGTCTGTCGTTCTCACTACTATGAGTAAATATAAAGAATGGAGCAAGATTTGTTTTGCAAACTTTAATGTTACATCAGTCATTCACGTTAGTGCTGGGCGAACGTATTGTTATTGATATAGTTTATATAGTATTACCGTTATTGATACAGTTAAAACATTTTATTAACTTTTAGGACTTGGTTAAATTCTAATGTAGAATGCGGTCTGTTATTTCTTGATAACACACCGTTGCCATGGACACGGTGTTCTTTAGCGGAAGCAATACAATCGTTTTTAAATCAATAAACTCCTTTTTAAAAAAAATTTTTGTCAAATTATTGATTTATTTGGTAGGTACTAGCCATGTAATAACCAGGATAATGTAGAGCGAGGTGTTTACATTATCCCTTACATGCGCATGTGCACTGCAATAAATGTTGTAGAGGTAAATGTGGAAATACACATCCTTCCATCTTTTTTGGGTTTCATTTAGCTTCCTTTTAACTCTTCTTTCAGGTGTTTGCAGATGTGAAGAACGTTCTGGATAAAGAAGGCTAAACATATTCACAGCAAAAATCCAAATTCTTGAAAATTAAGTTGTCTGTTTATTGATGTCGGCAGTGCTATGCCTTCTCCATGTATCGATATATATATATACATTTTTACTCATTCTACAGTAAAATAGGTTTTTTTTTTTAGACGTGAGAGAGTGTGTTTACGGTATATCCGTGTTTGTAAGTGAAAAGAAAAACACTTGTGTACTTGCTCAATATTACACTGAAGAGGAACAATATTTCAGTAGAGAATCAAGCAAGCTTGAGCAATAACGCTCAGGGCGCTTCTATAGGAACAAAACATGCACGCATCTGCTCTTAACTTGAAGATTATCTTCCTTATTATATGTGAGAGATATGCTTAGAAATGTCTACCATTCAGTGTATAAAACACATTTAGAAATAAGCCAAGAATAGGTTGGAAAATGCTTCTGCACTTAACCATTTCATTCTCCAAAACAAATGAGCGATTATAAATGACCAACAGGAAGTACGAGTATTTTAGTAGATTTCCAGACCTGTTTTTGTTATATTTGGTGACATTTTTCTCGTTGTTGTGCATAGTAATCCACAGCAGGTTCTGAGGACCTATTGCTGGCTACCCAAGAATTGAGAATTCAGTTTTAGCTGTACATTTTCTTTTATCATATTGTGTGGCTGCTGTATTCCAAACACGTGCCATCTTTGCTCAGGCAGTAGATTTTAAGATGTGGGTATGTTATGTTTTTATTTGATTTTCTCAGCGCCTTTGGGGTAGTTCGTGAATGAACTGAATTTGTCATATTGATGTGACGGTTCAATCTGTGTTCAGATTGAGTCCGTAAATAATATAAAAACAGTATATGAAGTATCAAGGATGACAGAACCCGCTGAAGAAAAATAAATGTTCATGTCTTCTGACTCTTCCAGTCGAATGCTTAATTTGAATTTTGTAAGATTCTTACCTCAATATTTTAAAGTTCTGCACTACAGGAGAAGGACAAAAGCCTTCCTGAGGTAAATGCTAGCTTCACATGGCAAGCGATTATAGGCTATGCATAAAGAAATAAATTGAAAATGTAAAAAAAAAGGAAAAGAACCAGCATTAGTGTCTCTTTCAAAAACACTTTTTCACTCCAGGAAACTGTTATTGTGTATTTTGTAATGACTGATTCTTACACTCTGTAACTTTTTTTTGTTAAAAATGACCAGAATTCAAATGAGTACATTATCAAAAATTATTTCAAAACATGTTTTTGTTTTACCCTTATTCACTATGGTAAGCCTTCTATAGGTGTTTATATATTAGCCCTGATGGTTTTCGTGGGAAATTGTATACATCATATCTGTAAATAGAGAACAGTTTCTCCGGCTACTTTGACGTGTGTTGGTGTAGAAATGTCATTGTAGTTGCCACAACGAGTGAGAAAGTTTGACATATGGAGCAGCTAAATCTCCAACCTCGGGGAATCACCCGCGTTAAAAAAACGCGAAATTGCTGGCAAAAAGAGAATGCAACAGAGCTTGTGATAAAAACGAATCAAAATGGCTTGGCTTTTCGGAGATGGCGAGAACTGGGATTTGAAATGTTGTAAAAACGCGGAGATGGCACTTCTGTTACTCAACAGGTGAGGTAAGTTTTTGAACAGATAAATTGCCATATGTAGCTCTCTAACAGAGTTCATGGTAGAGCATGAACTTAATATTGCGATGGGTCATTTTCATCCGCACAGTCACGCAGAGCCGAAGCACAACTAAAATAACGTTCTTCCGCAAAATACATAGCCTAGTTTTGTTATTTTACTACACGAGGGACTTTAGTGTAGTAGACTACCTTTAAGTTATTTAATTACTAGTAACTAAATAAGATCTATATTATTTCTACAATGTCACAATACATTTTTAATTCATAACTTTGTAATCCATGTAGCCAGGCTAACGTTACTATAATTTACCGTTAAAAAGTCTTAAGTCAGTGTATAAACGAATTGAATCCTATTTTTTTTCTCTCCAAATAGTAAGTAAAACATATTTAGATAGAAAAGAGTTATTTTAATATTTCGCAATATTACTAAAAGTTTTCTTTTCGAAGTTGATAAATTGTGTTCTTTTTTTATTAACTTGACCAGGTTGATGTGTAGTATGTGTATATATATATATATATATATATATATATGTGTGTGTGTGTGTGTGTATGTGTATATATATATATAGGCTGATATTCTGATAAATATATTTAAAAATGTAATTTAAGTTTTATTTTGGATTAAGTTCATTTGGATTACACAAAAATATAGTCAGACCTGAGACCTCTCAAATAGCATAACACAGTCAGAATCGAACTTTGCACTCATTTGTTTGGTATCAAATATTTAATTGCAAGGACATTTTGCCCTCTAGTACCAAAACAACTGTACAAACACATGTAAATACAATATAATTGTTAGACAAACGGAGCTTTAAATGTACCACATTGATAAAACGTTTACACTGCAATTGCATAATTCTTTTTGTACCAGTCTTCCCCTTGTATATTTTATATACAGTGCATAGTTTGCCAGGAGAGGGAGTGAAATAGCATTCTTAAAAAAATAAATATAGATAATTATATTCTCACACTAAGAATTTTACGTGTGTATTGACAAGAGCTTAAGTACAATGCTTGGAAGTCAGTATTTACATAATTATTAAAATCTTAAACCATCATGAGACCCGGCTAAAATCGTGAAGTGTGAACCAGAAGGTTCTAGTCCTTCATATTTCAGAAATGATATGTAACTTCACCATACGAGTAAACACGGACATTGGCATCACAAAGATCCATGCAGCATCAGCATCTGTGTTTTCTGATAGCTTTTCTAGTGGCAGTACCAGTAAAGGATCCGGTCTCCTAAAGCATAGCTTTACTTGAAGAGGTCTCTGAACAGTTTGAGGTTTTCAAGAGGTCACGAGGGAGCCGACGGGCAGGTCTGTTCTGCTTCTGCGGTGCTGGATCTTGGTGTTGGTGACGGCACCGTGCTTCTGCCGCAGATGCAGACGCAGCTGACTCTTGTGACGGAAGTGCAGGTCACAGTTCTCACACTGAAAGCAGAAGCCAGGACCATTTCATTAGGACATCAAATGCTTCTTGGGTTTTAAGTTGACATTCATTGAGGACGTGAAGAACCTAGTGGTAAACTGATATAGCGCCTCGGCCAATATTTGCCATGTTTTAATTATCGGCATCAACATTGGAAGCACATTTCACCACATAAAAAAAAAAAAAAAAAATCACACTTTGGGAAATCATAATTATGACATAAGTTATAATGGTAACATTTTACAATAAGGTCTCATTTGTTCAAATTACATGAACTAACAACGAGCAATACATTTGTTACAGTATTTACTAATCTTTGTTATTGTTAATTAATACAAATATTCATGTTAATTCCATTAACTAAATGTTAACAAACTTTTGATTTTAATAATGTTATAGTAAATGTTTAAATTTACATTAACTAAGATTAATAAATGCTGTAGAAGTAGTTCATGTTAACTGATGAAACCTTAAGTGTTACCATTATGATCGATAAAAAGTCGTAATTTTGAAATACGAAGACATTTTAGATGAAAAATCTAAATTCTGACTCACAGAAAATTTAAAAACTGACATACTAAATGTAATCATAAGTTAATCATAACTGACTTAAAAAGTTGAAATGATCAGATTAAGTCGAAATTATGACATAAGTATGGCATACTTTATATGAAAAGTCATGATTTTCGACTAAATATAATAATAGTATGCAAAGATTAACTATTTATTAACTAACGCTAGTAAGACTTTATACTTAGTATGTCATAATTATCACTTTTGAAGTGTGATTACCAAGGCATGATTTTTTTTTTCTGATTCATGATTTGTGGCAGAAATGGTCTTCCGTAGTTTGTGTCGTTTGGCTTGTGTCGGACTTTTATTTTGACAGCGTTGAGAATGCAACACCTGAGGTCAGATGCACGGGAACCCACATTCTTCGTAGTTTTACAGTTATGTCTAAAATATTAGACATTGCAACATCTACTAACAGTTTCAAACTATCCTATAAAACGTGACATTTCAAACGGTCCTGCTAATACTCGTTGGCAGCTACTCTGCACTGTTTATCAACTCTGAAGTGTTTGCTGATGATGAGAAAGTGCTCACATGATAAGGCTTCTCGCCCGTGTGTATCCGTAAGTGGCTCTTCAGCGTCTGCAGGTGGCGGAAGCGCGTGCCGCAGATGTCACACGGGTACGGTTTCTCTCCGGTGTGGATCAGTACGTGAGCCCTCAGATGAGCCACCTGGGAAACCAGACAGAAGAAGATAAAGCGCCTCGGATTGACACGAAGGGTTCTCTACAGAGATGGTCTGGGGGTTTGTTTTTACCTGGACAAAGCGAGAGCCGCAGGTTTCACATTTGTATGGTTTTTCCCCCGAGTGGATCCGCGAGTGTGTCTTCAGATTGGCAGGTCTGTTGAACTGAGCTCCACACACGTTGCAGCGGTACGGTTTCTCTCCTGTAATTATAAACCATTTGGAGAATGTTCAAACGGCAACACACAGGTTTTAGAGACTGTCGCTGAATGCTCTCTGTTTGTTTACCTGTGTGGACGGACTTGTGGCTAGCTAGGTTTCCTTTATAGCGGAACATGGCTTGGCAGCGGTCACACTTGTATGGTTTTCCGTCCTGCAGCCACTGTGGCTTCTCTGCGTCAGATTCACTCTTGGACTCGCACTCGCTACAGTAGAGTCTGTCCCTCTCTGCCGACACAAGAGAAACCGTTATCAGCCTTGATCCACACTGCACACATTTCAGTGATGAGATCAGATCTGTTTGTTCAGACTGTGACTTCAGTATCCGATATACATCTACATCTGTTATGATGATACTAATGATCTAGGCGTCAATAAGATGCCAAAAGACTTTTATCCACAGCAATTAAGAATAGCAGATGTTGTGGGAAAAAGAAGTTGGCTGTAGTAATGGCAGTACTGCTGTATCTTTCCTATTCATGCGCTGCTAAATATGATTAGGCTATATTATATAAAAATGTAAACATTTTAATATTGACATAGGTATTAAATCACAAATATATATCAAACATCAAATGTACCGGTAATGCCTAAATATTAACGCATATTATTACGCATATTATTATTATTATTATTAACTATTGTAATATTTAAATAGACATTGCATATACATCACTAATATATAAAATACATACATATTAATAAATTAGTGATGTCACATCGCATCTAACATAAAAGCTTATAAATAACATATATAATTGTATATATATAATATTATATTTATATATATTATATATATATATGCATGTATAAATATACATATACACAAACATACATAATATATATATTAAAATATAATAATATATATATATATATAAACACACACATATTGTATAAACAAAAGCTTTTATTTTAGATGCGATTAATCACAATTAATCGATTTGACAGCACTGTAATAAATATTATCCTTAACTACTAAAATATTTTAAGGTTTTCAATTAAGATTTCATATTACATATATAAAACTCAGAAACAGACCGGGGCCCAAAGATCTATAAATTGTTAATAAAAAATATATATATTTAGGTAATATATTACATTACACATACAAAGTACTATTCTTAAATATTAATAAATGATTATCATTATTATCTCCCCCCAAAATGGCTCACAGAAGAAATCAAATCTGACATGACAACCTCAAAAAAAAAAAAAAAAAAACCCTATTCCACCCTAGATGATGAAAAAAAAAACAGTCAATTTAATCTGACTGACACGTGCTCCCAAAATATGAATGTCTTTTAACCCATATTTCAACACATGTATAAATGCTGTTTATGCCCAAAACAATTTCACAATGTAGAAAACAAGAGCATTCACCTGGTCCTGTGGGTCTCAAGCTGCTCTCCTCTGTCAAGGTGTTGGGAAGTGAAGAGCCACGCTCCTCTTTTTTGATGCAATCATCCGCAGATCTGAAAACACACGACACCACGTTTACAAACACTGCGTCAGAGGCCAATGCTAGACATCCGAGACGTTCGCCACACTGACCTTCTCTCCGTGACCAGTTGCTCCTCGAAGTTCTTGTTGGTGGATTCTGCAACTGCGTGGGACGGAGTCAGCGAGCTGCCGTCGGCCGCTCCATCGCCGGAGTTCAGCACGATGAACTTGTACTTCTTCCAGTTGTGGGCCTTTGGGTGAGCGATGGAGCTGGGAGGAGACGCCGCCCCTCGGCTGCAGCTGCTGGACTCTGCGGGGGAGTTGGGTTGGCAGTCTGATCTGAGAGGGCTCTCGGGACTGCTGCTGTTCTCCACCCCCATCGGAGCCTTCCGGTCTCCCTCGGCTTCAGCTCGAGCTGAACGAAAGAGCACAGATGGACGGTTCCTCTCTTCTCCTGCATTAGTCGCGGTCCTGGTGGAGTGCTGTTGACGGGCTATTACGCCGGTCTTGGGGATCTGCCAGAGGGGGTTCGGGGTGTTGGAGGTCTCCAGCGGGAGATGCCTGTAGAAGCGAGTCGGGCTTTCTGTGGAAGTGCTGACTGCGTAGTGCAGGTTGGGAGGGCCGTAAGTGCTGAAGTTGTGCACACTGGATTGGCTGTTCAGGGCATCTCGGAGGATGAAGGGAGCTTCTGAAGTTAAACAGCCGTGATTGACCAGCATCTCTGCTCTGGTCTGCTTCACACACAAGCCCCTTTGAGAAAAACAGTGGAAGTCGAGTCAGTGATTCAGTCCAAGATAAAGAAGAGGAAATGTCGTTTAAAACATGTGTCGAGTTCTGTGATCTTCGTATTTGTGTTGGTTTCATACTGGTTTGCAAAACTTTTATACCATTTTCAACAAGTCCAATTTCTATCTGTCTATCTATCTGTCTATCTATCTATCTATCTATCTATCTATCTATCTATCTGTCTGTCTGTCTGTCTATCTATCTATTTATCGGTCTGTCTGTCTGTCTATCTATCTGTCTATCTATCTATCTATCTATCTATCTATCTATCTGTCTGTCTGTCTGTCTATCTATCTATCTATCTGTCTGTCTATCTATCTATCTGTCTATCTATCTGTCTGTCTGTCTATCTATCTATCTCTATCTATCGTCTGTCTGTCTGTCTGTCTATCTATCTATCTATCTATCTATCGTCTGTCTGTCGAAATTCTGAATAGAATTTGAATTTCGATATAGAAATTAAAAACAAGTTCATCATAATGAAGTGAATTGCTTTTTAATTAATGAATTAATCGAATATTAAGTAGAATAATTTAATAGACAAAAATGAGCATTATACCATTGATCCAGTTACAAATCACATGCCTTTGAACAGACTATCTTCTGTAGTCTGTGCTTGAATGTTTTTGTGACGTTGTAAGCACTCACCTGGAGTCTATGTACCTCTGGCATGTGTCCATCACATGGTCCATCTGCAGGTATGTGGCTGTGTTGAGGGTGGCTATAATGAAGTTATCTTTAAGAGTGAGGCAAGACGTATACATGAACTCCAGCAGTATGGCGAAGCCATCGGGGTCCACCTTTGGATCTAAACTTATGAAGCTCAAGTTGCTCTTATGAGTGTCTGCAAACATGGAGTAGAAGAGGCCGCTGGGAAAAGACAAGATGGAATACAGATGTCACTTACTCTCACTTACTGCGCATGCCATATATTTGCTATTTCAAATCATAGCACTGACCTGCATGCCATCAGAACGGTCTTATGGGCCTGGAACTGCTGCCCGCCGACCACAACGGTGACATCAGTCAGGATGTTTCTGCTGCGGAGCCGGTTGAAGTTGAACAGCACGTCACCGGCATGGCGAGTGAATTTAACGCAGCCGTCTGCTGCACTTGACATTTTGTTCACCTGCACAGAAATAGTTCAAAATATAGTTAAATATTTGCAAAAAAGATTATATCTCTACCTAAAAAAAAAAAAAAAATCACACCATAATATTTTTACATTTGAATGTCAGTGTGGTAATGTTGTATCTAATGTTGATAAGCTATATAAAATCTTCATGTCAAAACTAAATACGTGTCAGTTTAGTCAGATGAACACTAGATGTCCACAAAGTTACAGTTGCAAACTGAAGGTATGACTAACTTGCACATTAAGCCTACAAATATGTTGTATTAAATATACGTTGTGAAATATATAACATTTCGTGATTGTGTCCCTGTACACTGTAAAAATAAATGTTGGTTTAACTTAAAAAAGCAAGTTGCCTTAAAATTTTGAGTTCGTTGTAATTAAAAATTTGAGTTAATACAATGAAGAAGAATGGCTTAATAAACAGAAACTCAAAATAGTATGTTATCTTCACCACATTATATCGAAGTTGATTTGACAAAAGATAAAAAGTTGTGATAACAAATCATGAAAATATTTTTTTACAGTGTAGTCATCGTTTGCTTTGAGTTTGTTTATTTGATTTTAGTTAGTTCTTTAGTGAAAAATAGGACACAAATATTTAAACTCTCCTGAAACTACTATATTCATACTTTCATATTAGCTAACGCACTTCACTTGAGAGGCCGATGGTGAGACAAGTCCTAGTGAGCTGCTTACCTAGACAGCATGTTTGGGCATCACAGGGGCAAACAATCTTACACAGCTATATTTATGTTTATGTTATCACTGGATATCCATAACTACGTCTTTAAGCATTTTATATAATTTTCAGAAATTTTGCATAATCTGAAAACTAGCATTACGACGAACATCACTATATAGTGAGCAGTAGGCTGCATGATTTAAGACACCAGCATGAAGTTGTTCCCGTCACTGACACTTGTTGAACAGCGAAGGTGCATGTTGGTATTTATCAAACCTCGTGGTATATTAACGGTTTATTAAATGTTATGACGGTATACAAATAAAAGTCAAATGACTCTACAGGTGTTTGGAGGAAACACCAGGCGTTTCGGTTTGATACACGAATGTTCAGTGAAATAGAGATTACAGTACACATACAGTAAATCATCTCATTAATGTGCTTGAATGCTGACGCAATCGTAACACAACATAAAATAATTATGTTCGCGTGCTGACAATTAATTAACGATTGATCATTTATTACATTTTCCATTGAATGCATCATTTTGAGAGTTCACAAACACATAATCACATGCGCATGGCCGAATGATAAATTCAGAGAAAACCAGTAAAAATGATTCTAAACATGCAGTGATTATGACATAATTTAACATGTATGATCTATACGCGTGTCCTGTTTT
Organism: Phoxinus phoxinus; assembly: GCF_949152265.1. Classification (NCBI taxonomy): domain Eukaryota; kingdom Metazoa; phylum Chordata; class Actinopteri; order Cypriniformes; family Leuciscidae; genus Phoxinus; species Phoxinus phoxinus. The sequence continues at coordinate 18,993,720 of NC_136880.1, read as the reverse complement.
ATGACCACACAGACTGTCTACTCTAGGCAATAAACTTAGTTTCCCACCCATATAAAGTTGCGTAAACCTGTCGTTAATATACACTCCCGGCCGGGTGAGCTTCCTAAAATCTACTGAACATCACTGAATTTAATGTAACAGATTGAAACTGACATTATGAAACGAATAAGATTAGTTATTCACGCAATTAGGCCGACAAAAGTGGAGTTGCGTAATTAACTCGACACGTCTAAATACAAGAAAGTAGTCTGGTTTAAAACAATATAAAATTAACGGTAGAAACAGCTCGTTTCTGTAGAGCGTCTGTTGTTTAGTCTAGACCTTTTGCTAGATAGAAAAGAGTCACCTGGTGTGTTTTTCTTGGAAGAGTCCGGCGAAGACAGTTCTTGGAAGAACTCTTCTGAGAAGACGCAGCTCGTAATTCTCGGAATTTTACCAGTGGACTGAACCACTGACTCACGAGAGGGGGGTCCGACCTCTCGCGCTTCACGCTTCTGCAGTGCTGAACTACTGCTTACCAGAAATATCACACAAATCATTCTGAATGCTTTACAACTAACAGGTGTACTTCGTTTTTATTGCTTTTAGTAGCTTAGTTGTTAACGTTGTTCGAGTAATTACAATCCGCTTGTCTGGATGTAGTGGATTGCCCCGGGGACGCGGTCATGATCTACGTCACTCTTGCCACCCTTTCACTGCTGTACAGATTCGTCGCGATATGACCCCTCCATTAATGTGTATATTATGTTATGTTGAATTAACACATCCATTGACTCAATGTATAGCCATCATAGGCTACATTTTAGTCTTATGAAGTTGTCACACAGATGTACAAAAAGCAATCTATTTGTGTCTGTCCGAGATAAGTTTCTCATGACGTCAGATGTGTAAAAAGGCAACATTGTTGACATTTGCTATTTGTTTTCCTCCAATTCTAGATTATTACCTATGTCAATACCACAATTTACGTTTTATTTCACATTTTTATGTTTATAGCCTATATCGTTTATATATTTATGTTTACTGTACATTTGTGTATTTAATGAGTATAGGCTAATATATCTATTTAAATGAATAAAACATTTCATATATATTTTTCAGTAAATATAGTTAATTCAGTTACATTTGCATATTTCATAAAGAGTTCAAATATTTCTTCCAAATCAATGAGTTTGTTTGACATTGACTGTAGTTTTGGTCAATTTAGGCCCAGATAAAAATAAAATAAAAATAAAAACTCAAACTTGTCTTTGACCCTTTACATTATCTAAACATATATGTTAGCTAGATAAATTACTAAAACTGAAAGATGAACCTCGAATAAATACTTCTCCCAAATAAACTTTCTCTGCATTCATTTTCAGGTTATAATATAAACATTTATTTCAATTTACAGACAAAGCATTATGAAAAACGGTGCTCTTTGATATTTTAAGCAGGTGTTAAAATACATTTCTGAATGTTTATTTTTGCGTGAACTTCCCCTTTGACATTACCATTTTCATGCTCTCTAAAGTAACATCACAAGAGCTGGGAGTTCACAGATTGATTACAGCAAAGATTTAAGATGGCAATTAAGGCAAATAGTCACACACACACACACACACACACACACACACACACACACACACACACACACACACACACACACACACACACACACACACACACACACACACACACACACACACACACACACACACACACACACACACACACACACACACACACACACACACACACACACACACACACACACACACACACACACACACACACACACACACACACACACACACACACACACACACACACACACACACACACACACACACACACACACACACACACACACACACACACACACACACACACACACACACACACACACACACACACACACACACACACACACACACACACACACACACACACACACACACACACACACGACTGCTTCAGCAGTGTAACTTAACACTCAACAAAGCAGCTATTCAGGACCATAACAGAGCACACAGCTCTCAACACTATTTATACATCAGTCCCAAAGAGGAACTGGAAACACGCACATTAGGTTGTAAACCCTCTCCTAACACATTCAGGTATTCCAAGAGCAAAGCAAAAAAAATAAAAATAATGATAATAATAATAATAATAACAGAAATAATAGTCGATTATGAATTCCTTTATGTGATAAGAGGTCCAAAGGCCAAAATACAAAAAAACATGTGTAATAACTATTGCGTACTGAAGTTACAACAGGTCTGATGATTGTGAATATGTTATTTTTGTTGTTTCATGCATGATTTGACATGTATTTTTAGCTTACTTTATTTGTTCGAAATTTCATAATTACAATTACAATTACCTTATACTATATTTGAAATTAGACTGTTTTAACAATTATCTACAGAATAATTTTTCAACAAACTCAATATAATATTTAAAATACTTCAATGATTTGAGAATAAAGATTTAAGATGTTACATTATTTACAGTATGCTAATTAAGACTATATAAATTTGCTCAAAAATCAGTGTTGGGTAATTTAATCTAAAAAGAAATTAATAACTAGCTACAAATTACATCTTCACCAGTGTAATTAGATTACCGTACTAATACTCTCTCTCTAAAAAAGTATTGGATTACTAATTACTTTCTAAACCCCACATCAACCTCAACCAGTTGAACAATATAAAGATAGATGTAAAACTGCTCTTCTCTCTTTTTTCCCTCAAATAAATTATATAAAATTGCATAAATTATTCTTGAACTGACCAAAGTATTTAAAGGGAGAAGGTCACGTTAAAATTTGCATCATTAGCCGTGAAGTTTTAATGTTAAAAACACATGGTTTTATATATAGAATTGTTCTATAGTCTATACAGTAATGAATGCAATTACATTTTAAGCAACTGTAATTAAATAACTGAAAAAAATTAAGAGTAAAAAGTAATTAAATTACAGTACTTAATTACTTAGTTATGCATTACACCCAACACTGTATAATCATAATAGGCAATACGGCCACTTTATGGTACCCCCGTTCACTGCTTGAAAATCCAAGTATCTATTCAGCCAATCTCATTGCAGCAACTCAATGTGTTTAGGCATGTAGATCGAGACGATCTGCTGAGGTTCAAACTGAGCATCAGAATGGAGAAGAAAGGTGATTTCGGTGACTTTGAACGTGACAGGGTTGTTGGTGCCAGACGAGTATTTCAGAAACTGCTGATCTACTGGGATTTTCACACACAAACATCTCTAGGGTTTACAGAGAATGGTCTGAGAAATATCCAGTGAGCGGCAGTTCTGTGGGTGTAGATGCCGTGTTGATGCCAGAGGTCAGAGGAGAATGGCCAGACTGGTTCAGCTGATAGAAAGACAACAGTAACTCAAATAACCACTCGTGACAACCGAGGTCTGCAGAAGAGCATCTCTGAACATGTTGAACCTTGAAGCAGAAGAGCCACAGCAGCAGAAGACACACCAGTGACTCTCCTGTGAGATAAGAACAGCAAACTGAGGCTACAATTCACACAGACAATAAAAGATTGACAATAAAAGATTGGAAAAGCGTTGCCTGGTCTGATGAGTCTCGATTTCCGCTACAAACATTCAGATGGTTGGGTCAGAAATTGCCATAAACAACATGAAAGCAGAGATTCATCCCGCCTTGTATCATCGGTTCAGCTGGTGCTGCTGGTGTTGGTTTAATGGTGTGGAGGATATTTTCTTGGCACACTTTGGGTCCCTCGGTACCAATTTGAGCGTCGTTTACAGTTTTTCACAATTGCCAAGACACTTTTCTTGAAACCTTCACCCATTTTCTCTCAACATTAAAGACAAACCCATTTTTTCAAACTAAACTCACAAAACCATTGACTCTTCTGGCAAAGTCAGACAACTGCTTCAAAACTATTTCACCTGTACTCACAATCAAGCAATGCTTTCAGATCACACACACGTGAGTCAATAAAATAAGCACTACAGATGGAGAACACAGCATCCAAAAAAATATATTGTATACAGTGCACAATTTCTTCAACTACATACAAAAGTATAGTGATTGCAGCTGGTTAAGGTGAATATATTGTATAATATGCACTGCAAGTATAGTATTGCACTGAATATTGAATAGTATAGGCCTATTGAATGTCTGTATATTCAGCACTTGCACACTGTACATGAAAAGCATGTTACGGTACACTCAAATACTGTACGTTGTGCAACTGGAAACTCAAGGGCAATGAGAGATTGATTCTTCTTCAGCATCATGTCTTCCTGAGGACTTTGTCCACATCACAGGCATGTCGTCTCTTGCCAGACAAAGGGGAAAAAAACCTTCTAGTCTGACACATCCAGAGAATGGAGTTAGGCGTCTGAGCAATTAACTGGCCTATAGCGCGAGACAATCATTACAATTGTGAGTTGTGTTCTGTATTGCCTCTGTATGGGAAATTGTTTGTGAAGTTCTTTCTTTGTGAAAGTTTGCCGGCATGTCATATCTCTTAAAGCTCATTGTGAAACTGCCCCCACCTCTCACATATCCAAATACACGCTTCCTCTTTCTTTAGAAGAGGAAAGTGCCCTATCGGAAACCAATGCTGTCACGGATCTCTCATCTCAATTCGGATGGACAGTGACTTTTTTTTCTAGAGAAATGTGGCTCGCTTTACATTCGTACGGCTTTCTGTGCTGTTGGTCAGAGAGTGAAGGCCATCCTTTCCTTCAGAAACACGCACATATTATACATTTATTATATGACCAATCATGCCAAACGGGGTAATATACTTTTTTTTGTCAGTGCCAGTTTTTTTACGACCCACTCTGAAAAATCTTTGGCCCACATAAGAGACATAATTGGACTATACTGCTTTGTAATGCTAGTTTGAATGGTAATTTTTTTTTCCTTGTTTTACATACATATTACTTACACATATCTGTCACACAAATCAATATACCTGCCAGTGGCAAACATGCTGTATCCTTTTTACTCATCACGATCACACATCAAAGACACAGTTCAGAAAGTCGAGAGGCTGTTCCAAGAAAAGCATTCATTTACAGGGCATACATGACTCAATGATTGTGGTTATGAGTTCACTCAGTGCTTTGGTTCTTAAGGTTTCACGGTGATCGGCAAGATTGCACCTACAGAGAGGTATAAAGTTCCTCATTCATTTACAAACACACACAGACGCTTGTCTTAACATCATTTTCTGATATCGCAAATTTGTTCACAAAATTGTTTTGAAATAAGTGCGAAAGTTAAAGCATTTTTTGAAGCAGTTTGCAATGTCATATTACTGCTCGAAATTTGACCTGTGTGGATTTTAGTCGACGTGTATTAGCTTTAGCATTTACATGCTAGGTTACTACACTTAGATGTACAATTTTTTTTTTTTTTTACTAAAGCTGTCACTGGGGCGGTACCCTTTCAAATGGTACCAGGTACTAATATGCACCCTTTAGTGGTTATTAAGGTATAAATGAGTATAAAAAAGGTACTACCCCATGACAGATTTTGTACCCTTTTTACTGATGGTGTGGAAAATGGTAAAAAAATATGATCTTTCAGCAAAAACACATTTAAAATTTTACAGTATTTCTCTTCCAGAAAAACAGAACAAAATGGCTGATGAGTCATCTTGCACTCATGGACGTGTCCAAATGTTTGTCCAATTAAATGTCCCTCTTTAATGAGCAAAGCAACAAATCATGGTTTATGGCTGTGATGTAAACCATGGCCCGGGGCGTCCCTTTATACTTCACACTGTAAAATATGATATGATCAATTAGATATGACAACATTTGTTTTTACATTGCCTTAACTCATCAAAATAAGTTAAGCGATTTTCAACTTTTTTACAAGTTCTACAAGAATCCACTCATTTAAGTCAGTTTAATGAAATTTAAGTTGAAATGACTTAAACATCCAGGTTGATTGTAGGCTTCTTAACTTAAGGCAGCAACTTAAAAAAAAACACAACAAATATTTTTTTTATTTTAAGGCAATCATTTCATAAATAATATTTTTTTAAGCTCATACTTTCAAACCAAGCAGCTTTCTATTGATCAACATAGCAAATCCATGTGACCAACTTGAATCTGTTGTCAAATGTGTGTGTGGGATTTATGTCTTTCGCTCTGACAGGAAATTCCTGATTGCGTGGATTCCTATTGAAATTATTACTGTAAATATGTGAATACAACAGTAAATATGACCACACCTTTAGGCAGCATAACGTAATTAAACTTACTTATGTAACGGTTAGCGTGAATAAACAATACAAAAAGATCAGAATGTGCGATAAAGATACTTTTAATGCACTCAGGAGAAAAAAGCACTATACACAACCAACATAATTTCAATACGAGGCAAAGAACACAGGAGGACTCAGGGATTAAATACACTGAGGAAGAACTCATTCACTGAAACAGAACAGGTGTGTGGCTAATTAGAAACCATGGAAACAAACTTGATCAGTAACCAAGGAAACTAATAATGAATGAGAACACCACTGATCTATATAATGACATATAGATCGGTGGAGAACACAGGCAAACAGGAACAGGGAAAACAATCAAACACAAAGAAACTAAGGACATAGAAAGAACCCTGACAACTTAATTCCTTCTATTGCGCAATTGCTGAGAAGATATAATTAATAATCTTAAATCATATTAAAGTCGGCATGAATCATAATTTGCGATAGTCTTTAATTCCCTATTGGGACGTATATATCTGAGTGAAACGGCCTCTGGACAATAAAAAATGGGCAGGACTTGATTTTGTCCGTGGGGAATTGATTGGATGGTTGAGGTTTGCTATTGCTGTGATGTCATGTGAGTGACACATCAGTAAACGCATCATCAGAGGGGAAGATATTTTGACTAAAGATTATGAGGGCACATGAATAAAAAAAAATATTATGTGCACGGATAAATAATTTATAATAAACACTGAAATATTCCATAAAAAAATACGAATTGTCAATTTTGATTTCATGGTCACTTTAACTATACATTGTTTTGACAAATAACCTTACAACAGTCTATTTTAATCTATTGAATATTAAGATAACTACATTTTTTTAAGAACCAGCAAATCATTAAAAAAACAGTCCAGTCCAATTATGCATTTGTATATAGTCGAAATGTCACATAATGCAGAAACAACCAAATCATTCAAATAACTCACATTTTCGACTGGAGATCTTAACGGACAACTTTCATTTAATTGTAAATCTGGCATTTCCAAACACATCTCCAACTCTTTACGTGTTACTGTAATATGTTAAAAGCAAAGAGACAAAACTTTGCTCATCGCATGATTTCATTGGGCCTTTAAAGTGTCTCACACACACACACACCTGCACAGATATGCACTGCACTTTGCACCTGCGTGTACTTTCAAAACATGTGTGTCAGTTTTTCAGGTCAGCATCGATTCAGCACACATGACCTCATACTGGAAACATAACTCTCGATTTGCTGTGGCAACCTACACAACCAAACAGACCCAGAAGTCCATTGATCTTCCACTGAGTATGTGACCTTAGCCTCAGGGCAACAGTACAGAATTTATCTATGCATGAGAGGTCAAGTCCTGCACCTGCGCTGAATAATGCACTGCTTTGAGTAGTAAACTTAAATTAAACAACTTAGTTCAATCAAATCAAGTATATAGAACTTTCTTGTTCTTTTGAGTTCACAGAACTGACTAATTAAGCTAGTCTGAACTGTTTCGTAGTTTTGTAAACTTGTTTCTTTTAATTTAGACAAACTTAAATTTAATTGAAACTGCGATGACTATTTCTCGGCATGCTTTGCCATGGCACTCGACATGCTGAAATTAAGTGTTATAATGTTTTTGTGCAACATTGATGTTAGAGAACTAGTAGTGTTTAATGTTTAGCTATATGCTAATTTAGAAAGACTTTCTGTTATGCTTTTTTTTTTTAAAGCAAGGTGACAAGTGGAGCATGAGCCTGGTCTATGAACAGATCAATTCAATATTATATTGTCGTACTCATTCAGCAATTGCTATGCTATGCTAATGCTGAAAGTATTGTGTTACCAATTAGCAAGTTAGATTTGACTGAATTAGCTAGTTAAAGCTATAGCCAAGTTTCCACTACTAAAAATATTTACATTAAGATTAAAAGATACATTTAAGTGAAATGTACTTAATGAGTTAGCTTACTCATACATTCTAATTGCTCTTAACTTGAAATATTTGAGTTCAAATTATAAATCCGCCAGTTCTGCTTACTTAAACTTTGAATTTATTAACTTAAAAAAATTATGTAACTGATTACCTCAAATATTTTTTACCTCAAATATAGTTTTGCCAACTTATTCGGGTTTACACCCTAGTGAAAAAAGTATACTTTATTGTATTTGAAATATATTCCCTTTTTCAATAGTACATTGCAAATACTAACAAAAATTTTACTATCTTTAAATATATTAAAAGTATATTAGCATCATGCTTTTAACTATTTTCACAACCAACTTTAAAATAATTGCTGGGCTGCGCGCCTCACAAGTGTTCAGTCGACGGACAGCGAGTGGGTCTGTGTACAGGGAAATTACGATGCCGCAGATGTGCTGTTCCTGGCTGTGGACAAACAACATCTTTGAATACGCTGCGAAAGATCCAGTCGTCAGGGAAAAATGGATGCACTTTATTTTTTGCGGACGTCTCAGTCACGGCAGTGTTAGTTTAAGCGTCTGTTCTATACATTTGAAGGATGACTGTTTTGAGAACAAATCCCAAAATGATGCTGGCTTTGCCAGAAAACTGTTGCTCAAAGATAAGTCCGTGCCGACTATTCTGGGCTCAACAACGACGACGCAAACTGTAAGTAATGTATTTAAAACTTTAAACTACTTTTTAAATACGCCGAATCCGCAAATGTTCTGGCTGGGGGCGTTAATAATTGATGCATAGGCACTGACGTTAGCCAATCATAACAGTGGGCGTTAACACTGAACTCTTAAAGGGGAAACACCCCCAAAACAGACTGTTTGAATCAGAGGATGAGAAACAGGGTGGGAAAAGGTCATAAATCACTACATTTTAAAAGTTTTTTGTAAAAAAAACTATAGTAATACTATAATTGCACCTAAGGGAACATAATAATAAAATAAAAAACCCATGTCATGACCCCTTTAACTCCACATCAGCAACATAAATTCATCAACTAACCATTCAGAGACGTCCTGTTGCATTCTACATGTTGTCACTTCTTCTTGAGTCTCTCCATCTTTGTCTGACTCCGTTTTAACATTAAAGACAACAGTTTTTTAAAAAATATATTTTTTTAATTGAATAAACATAACAGCGAGAACAGTTTCACCTACAAGAACAACACTAAGATAGAGTTATAAAAAGACAGAACAGTTTCTGTCATTGTAGTGTGTCTGCGTGAGGTAATTGCAGCTGCTAACACACACTCATTTGCATTTAAAGGGCCAGGCACAAAACAGTGCGTTTTTGCAAACCCTCAAAAAGTGACAACTTTAACATGCTATATAAAAATATCTGTGGGGTATTTTGTGCTAAAACTTCACACACACACTCTCTGGGGACATCATAGATTTATTTTACATCTTGTGAAAAGGGCATTTTTCTGTTCTTTCACTGAAAGTCCATTCCACCAAAACTTCAAAAAGTTCATAAAGACATCAAAAAAGTAATCCATATATGAATCAAGCAGTTAATCCAAGTCTTCACAATCGCTTGATGAACAAATTGAATTGGCTTTTATTCAAACATTAATGCACAAACATACAGTAAATAAATACTCGCGCGGTTGAGGTTTGTTCATGCGTGATTGTGTCTCTTCTGAAGACTTGGATTAAAATGCTCGATTCAGGATTACCTTTATGATATCTTTATATTTATATAGCGTCAAAGTTTAAGTGGAATTTCAATGGAGGGATATAAATCTATCAGGTTTGATTAAATATATCTTCACTGTGTTTTGCAGATGACCGAAAGTCATTCAACTTTTGTAATGACTGCGTGTGTAATGAATGACAGAAGTTTTATTTTTGGGTGAACTAATAACCCTTTAATAATTTTCCACAAAAAAAAAAAAGAGTAGTTTTTGAAAGGAAAACATTGTTGCACTCTTGTTTCCTCATTATTATGAATGGTGTTTTCTAAAGCACCATTATTACTATTGCTCATTCTTACAGGGATTTTCAAAAAATCCCTAAGTATTAAACTTTGGCATTTAAATCATCCTGTACTGTTTTTGCTACAGACATGAATCATACGTCAAATCATGCGGCTTATTGGAGAGAAGTGTGAGATCCAGAGGTCTATGACGCAGATTTGTGAAATCAGAGCAAAAGAAGAAAAAAGGATTAAACTGATTTCTACCCCTTTCTATGATTCTCTTGTTTCGACGCCTGATCTGATTACTAAACTTTCTCCTCTATATAATGTTGGACTATTACCTCTCCTCACACTGCTGTGACGTCTCTCCACCAAAGCCTATGCATTTGAATGATGCAGAACCAATGCAGCTTAGCAAAGATTTACAACAATTGTTTTCCAAATCCAAAAAAAAACCGTTGGGGTTGGTAAGATTTTTAAATGTTTTTGAAAGAAGACTCTTAATACGGCAAAACCAGAAATATTGTCAAATATTTTTTACAATATAAAATAACTGGTTTTAATATAAAGTTTTTCTTGGTAAAGAGAATGTTGCAAAAAACATTATTTTCTCTATTTTCTCATTTTGCAGGGATTCAGGGATTGTACTTTTAAATGTTCCCTAAACCATCTGAAAAAAAGTAGCAAGTAACAGTTTAAAAAACAGACTAACGTCCAAATGAAATGTTTCAGAAAACGTTCCATGAATGATGTATAAATAAAAATTGTATTCTAATGTTTTGAAATCGTTATGAAAAACCAGATAACTTTGAACAAACATTCTATTAATATGGAAGAGAGAATGTTCATAACTTTGAGGAAAACCTTGCCAGAACGATGGGGAAGAACGTTCCCTGTTAGCATGCGTACATAACAATAAATGAATCAATCACAGTTGCATGATATTTCTAACAATATGAACCCGCATTAAAGGTGCAGTACGCGAATTCTGAGAAATGCTGTTGAAAGTGGATCTGACCTGAGCACCAGAACACACGTACAGCCAATCAGCAGTAAGGGGCGTGTCCACTCATGAGGGGGAGGGGCCTGTGTTGGATAGTGTTTGTGCATTTGAGGGCGGAGCTATCAAGATAGTGTGATCTTTAGGTTTTTGTTATTTCAAATATCAACAGTGCTTCTCAGAAATCCTAACTGCACCTTTAAGTATATGATCCATTATGTGATAATGTTAGTTGGTAGGGTACAACAGGGCTAAATGCACACTTGACTTTATTCTCTTTTAAAACACTAGGTGGCACAAAAATTCAGCTCAGCACTTTTCTTAAAAAAACGCTTTTGATGATGCACGTGGAAATTTGGCTTATCTTGACGTGAACGCGGACAGCAATGCATAGTTGATTCTGTGCCAATTTGATCTAATATATATATAAAAAAAATTTTTAAATGCTGTAGATTTATGTAGAAATGACAAATCGATACACTTAATGCACTTTATTAAATCATATTTTGAGACAAAGGTCATGTTAATGATTTTCAGTTTTGTTCAAGGTAATTTAAGCAACAGTTTTTTAATAACAGAAGAATATGTAAAAGTATGGTATTTACTATTTCCGGTAAAAGGCGCCCCTGCTGTCGGGACTAAAGGCACAATAATTAACATGATAGTAAATAGCTGGCTAACTTTCTAATTTGTTGACATGACATGCGCTAGATTCAGATGGTAAATATCCTATATTAAGTTGGGTGGTCACCTTAGAGATAATCACCATATTTATAATGAAACCATCATATTTAAAAATATGATATTTATCATATCCTATAAAAAAAAATATATTTATTTGTTACCACTGTAAAGCTTTATTCAATTATTATGGGATATCCTTCAATGCTTTCAGAATATAATAATTTTGTTTCTGTTTTTAAAAAGAACATTTTAATGACAGTACTGCACAAAAAAAATAATTATTTTATTTATCAAAATAAACCGAAAATAGTGCAAACTTTGTGACTTTTGTTAATAACTTTTGTTATTTGTGAGCGAGTATTAACGTAGACATTATAAAAAACAATATTTTAGCTAAAGTATTTGTATACTTTGTGCCTTCTACCCTGTGTGTGGGGCAAAAGGCCCATCTCGCACATTTCATACAAGTTTTTATAAAGCGATATCAACAGAAGGCATCTACAGCTCTTTGCAAGTCTCAGAAGTGGTAGGCCTACATGCTGCACTTGTTGCTTCTGCAAGCGCACATTACTGCTATCTTTAGCTCTGACACTTCCATACTTAGAGAGTAAACAGCTTATCATTGGCAGGCTACGGTCATAGACCTGTTATATATCACTCTTCCAGAAAGAAACCAGTATACGCTCATACAGATTATCTTCTTGGGGTTATTCAAAGTTCACATTATTTGATCTAAATTGTAATATGAAGTAATTAATTGTCCAATACTGACTTTAAATGATTTAGGCTATCACAAAGCAATTAAACTGACAAGGAAAGTGATTTGGTGATAAATAGGCTAGCCTATCAGTGCTCTGATTTGTTGTTTTGTGTGTTTGTGTCGTAGCCAACAAAGCAATTAAGATCACATGACCTAGTTACTGTAAAACATGATGTAAAACTGGATTCCCACCCCTCAGGTATTACAAGTATGTTCCAATGTGCCAGGCAAGACACAGCAGGTTGAATGCAGGATATTTTCAGAGGTTGAACATTACAGTAAACCCCACCTAATGTGGAAAGGTGTCTGCCAAGACTGTCAGCTAAGTGAAGAGTGAGTGAGGCTTTCTAGGAATGCAGAGTGAACGTGTTGTTCAAATTCAAAAACAAGAGCTCGACCTACAGCGCGAAACGGTTTTCAACGCGCCCCCTGCTGGACAAACAAACATCTTCAATTATCTTATTATTAAATCAATAGTATTGATCAAGTTAAAGGCTACATCTAACATTGATAGCCGCTGGTGTGTTTGAAAGGACAACATGCTTGTTTTATTCTTAAATGAAGAGCAAGGCCCTTCGCTGAACCTGCTGCGATGGAATCTCAACTATTGGATCGCGTGAGCTTCTCACGCGCGTGAAAGTGAAACCCTCATTCCTACACCAATGTCCTTTAAACGGCAGTTCAGCTCGGGGTGTCTTCTGTTTGAAGTGTCTTTACATTGCAAATATCAAAAGCCATATGCAGTAAGGGTTCAAGAAGAGAAATGGACATCTAAATGATATAGCCTAACTAATTAGATTTAAAATAGCAGAAGCCTACTTCTTGTAATTTGTTTTGTTAGGCCTATTTTTTAATCAAATTGTTAGCCTATTAACTGTAGGCCTACCATTGAGAGAGCTCTTCTCATAACCCTATATCGAACAAACGTATGATTATGCTTTTATTTGGCTCTTTCCTTTTTTACATACCTCTAAATGTTTTTGTTTTGCAATAAACACAAGCTCTTTTTAAACTGATTTGTGTACAGATCCTTTAAAACAGAAGACACATCCTTTGAACATTTTTCAGTTCCACTTTTAAGTTTTACTTTTAAAGTAAGTTTACTTATCACTCCAAGTTAAAATCATATATTACAATAAATCATGTTTTAATCATAGTTTTTATATAAAAATACAAGCATAGAATTCATGCTGGTTTCTGCTGGATTTTTCAGCATAGCTTTTCAAGCTCTGAACTGCTAAGCAAAGTGCTGGTGTTCAATACCGGATGACTATCGTGTAGAGATTTTACAACTTCATGTCTATAAACACCAGAGATAAGATTTTATAGTTCTCTTTCGCTTCCATGCCCTGTGGGTCAACAATAACAACAGAAAACACCATAGGGGGAAAACATAACTGAGGCATTGCATTTGTTCATCCTCAAATAGCTCCAAAACTGACAGACTTAAGTTCAACTCTAACATTGCAGAAAGTCAAACTGTCAATCAAGTTGCTGCTGCTGCTTTATAAACAATGTCAAAACAATGAATGTGTAGTTACATAAAACAAATGACGCAAAGTGAGAGGTAGGTATCTGTATATCTTATGACGACTCATAGAAGTTTCCTTTAGGAATGACTGCAATTAAATCTAAATGTGAAAGCCTGTGCCAAATACTACAGGATGGTATTCGATCCAGTAAACAGTGATGTTGTGTGGAAGCACTTGGCAACAAAGTGTTTACCAGCCAGAAATAAATCGACGCATTATGGTGCTCAGCCTTTTAGGTCAAATTAACAAGGTTTGGGAGGAAGTAAGTGCTGTCATTATCCTGGTGTCACAGCATAATGCTGGTGTGACACATGCTCAAATTTGGCCATATTCAGTTTTATGGGCATGGATCTCTAAAATGTCATTAAAGAGCACTTTGCTGTAGCAAATAAAACAAAGACCTCACGCCACTTTGTTAAATTAGCTGTATTTTGATACACCATTTGCACATCATCTATTTATGTAAAACCAACAAACCAAGTCTCTGCTTTCTGGGTCATTTTGCCTCATTTTAAAGGTCACGGAAAAGAAGTGCGTCAATAACACATAAATCATGCTTTGCATAGTATATAAACGAAGACGCTCTGAAGTCAGAAAACACAAGCTAACAAAAGACATCCATAAAGTCAGCGGAAGAGGCAGATTTGACACTATTTCCAGCCATGAAGGTCGTGCTGCTGGCAGTGCTGTTGGGGTTCGCCGCGTGGGCAGATTCGGCCCAGGCCCAGAAAGCTCTGAGACTCTGTGGCCGGGAGTTTTTCCGGGCTGTCGTCTACACGTGTGGGGGTTCGAGGTGGAGGCGGGTCCAGTCTGAGGACCCCGTAAATGGTCAGTATAGATTTCGTCTTTGCTTAGCAGTCATTATCCCAGTGTAAATGAGGTCAGAAAATGTGCTAGTTGTTGATTATTACTAGAACAACACTAACTACTGAGATTTTAGTTACTGTATAAAATGTATTCTATGTTAAAATAATAATATAATATAATAAACAACATAATGTAATCTATTGAACTGCAAAAATATAGAACTGGATATTTTATAAATATTATAATTTTATTATAAAAATACAATTTATTATTTACATAAATAAATGTAAGTTATAAAATCTATTATATGTTAAATTAGTGTGCCTTTTATATAATGTAATACATGTAATATAATCTATTGAAATGCAAAAATTGAAGAACAGAATCTGATAAAGAACCTAATTTTCTATAATAATAAAAATATAAAAAATATTTGTAATTTATATAAATAAATGTAAATTATAAAATGTATTATACATTAAAATTAGTGTGCCTTTTATATAATTAATATAATATAATAATACAAAATATAATATAATAAACAATATAATGTAATCTATTGAACTGCAAAAATTAAGAACTGGATATTTTATAAACATTATAATTTTAAATATAATAGTATTCAAAACATACATTTTGTATTTATAATTTATATACATTAATGTAATTTTTATAAAATGTATTACATGTTAAAATTAGTGTGCCTTTTATATAATAATATAATAACAATATCATGTAATGTACTGAGCTGCAAAATTGAACGGGTTATTTGTTAAAGATATTTTATATATAATTATATAATCAATATAAAAAATATATAATTTATTTTAATTATTATGACTTATTTTATAAAAAAATATTTATATCAATGAATTTATGAAAATGTATTCATTTGATAATTACAAATTATTAAATTGATAAGGAATCGATTATAAATTACCTGGAATGGAGTTTACTTACAATCGCTAAGCAGTTCAGTAACTTTGCATCTACATGTAAATGTAGACTTCACCTTTAGGAACATTTATGCACGTCAAATTAAAGCATAATTATAAAATCAAAATCCAGTCAAATCAAAGCATAATTATAAACCTTGGCTGAATTTGTGAACAGCAAAAAAGACATAGCAGAAATAGTAGGACTGTAGGAGTCGTATGCTAGAACTGTTGTTCTGAGTTCAGCTCTTGTGCGCCACCTACTGCTGTGTGTGTGTAGCCCATGACTTATGCGTTCTGTCAACTCACTCAGCAACTGTGGAGGTAACAACATCATTTACATCACATGACAATGATTTCCCGCAGGTTATGAAATGGAGACTGATACGGAGACCTCTGCAGAAATGGATCGCGTAAGAAGAGAAACATACGAGACGCTGCCCTCCACGTGCTGTGCAGTGGGCTGTAGAAAAAGCGATCTTGTGCGCATGTGCTGAGAAACACAAGCAACGTCATCATCCTCTCTCTGCAAAATGCCTTTATATATTTTTCTGAGGACTTGAATTACATAAAAAAAACTCTCAAAAAGTGAAAATGGTTTTAAAATTAACATTTCAGAAACGTTCAGATGTAGTTTTCCGCGAGATTCTTCAAAGGCAAAAAATGTTGAAGTATATTAGTTTTCAAGTGCCATCAGATTGTACTGAATATAGACCTATATTGGGTTTTGTGTGTGTACATTCATATAGCTAGAAAGCTACGTGCCCCAAAACTTGAAAATCATGAGGCTTTTTGTGTTAAAATGACACTAAACTAATGTTTTTAAAAATTGCTGTTAAAAAAAGGTTAAAATCTAGAAGCAAGAATTCTATTTCTATTTTTTATTCATGTATACCCAATGCTGTATTTTATGCAACATATCCAAGGAGATACTGTAAAATTAATAATAAAAGCATTTTGAACAAAAAGAAAATATGAATATGGTTGATTTGAGTGCTAATTTGTTGGCAAATAGCAATAAATAAAATTTTCAGAGGAATTTTATTATATTCCCGCCACTCAAACTTGAGGATGACAATAAACTCTTTTGTAGCCTTATTTGTCTGGATCCAAAAGTAGTCCAATACAACATAGATGTGATCTTTATGAGCGGAGATCAATAACAGTGAGGAAGAGCAGGTTTAAAAAGATTTACATAAGAGATACATTGAATAATCTAAATACAAGTCGGTTTTGTGTAACATATTTTGGTCTCTACTTCTAATAGAGCGCAAGTGTTGCATTCCAGAAGTTACAATCCGAATTTCACTTTTTCCATTGATTAGATTTTGCAATAAATTGAACAGTATCCTCTATCAAGAAAGACCAACCATTATCTCCGAGGTTGTTAAAGGGGACCCATTATGCAATGGCATGCAATAATAGTCGCCGGTGTCCACAGAATGTGTCTGTGAAGTTTCAGCTCAAAATACCCCACAGTTCATTTAATATACCATGTTGTAAACACCCATTTTTGAGTGGAAGAAAAAACATGCTGTTGTGCATGTTATAATTGTGCATGTATCTTTAAATGCAAATGAGCTGCTGCTCAGCTTTCCAGAAGAGGGCGGAGCCTGTACCAGTGCCTCAGATACTCTGACAAAAACTAAAACATCTGCTTTTGATTATCATCATCTCTATCGTGTCATGTGACATTGCAGTCCTTTCTTTATCATGAAAGTTTATATCTGCATGCGTTTTAATGCCATATCAGTCGAAAGTTCTGATATATTGTTTTCTGAGCGCACACATCCGAATCACACGCACAGACAGCTGGATGTCAGACGGCATTAAACTAAGTTTTCTTTCACGTCTTATTGAGCTTAAACTGTACACACAGGTTATGTCAAAAACACACAAAGTTCACATAAACACAGTCGGTTATATCGGTGTACATAAATAGCAAGTAAAGAAATCACATGTGTAACGTTATATTAGATGTGTGTATTAAAGTGAAAGCAGCGTAATATACAGTGCCTACTGCGATATATGCTGTTAATATGAACAACAAAAAAACTGAAAATCGCTCACGGCTCTTGATTGAATAACTTTGGTAGCTTTACTAAGAATACATTTCTTACTTGAATGCTGCTGTGAAATGCTCTGGCCAGGAGATAAACATGGCGGACGGTGTACAGCTCACTGAGGGCGGGGTCTATGCTAATAGGGCGGAGTCCATCAGCAGTCGTGGGCGGGGCCTGAGCAATGTGACAAATCCCCAAATCACAAAAGCTAGAATCTGCAAATGGCTTCTTCTGAGAGACTGCATGCTTATGATTTATGTGGATTAATAAAAGAGGAGTGGGTGGATTTTTACCATTATAGGGTGGTTGTGTACACACACTGCCAACACATATTAATGTTCAAACACCATGTAAAAGTGAACTCCGCAGAATAGGTCCCCTTTAAGCGAAGATATATGATTCTACATAAGACACAAGTCACTTATATTTCAAGTTAATTAGAAAAAAAAAAGATTATATCAAATTCACAGTGAAGAACTTAAATCCTCAAACGAGCAGGTTCGTGCATCCACTAATCACTAATCATATATATATATATATATATATATATATACAGTGCTATGCATAAGTTTAGACACCCATGCTAAAGTTGACTAAAAAGAGGAATAAAAAATCATCTTTTGGAAATTTAACTTAATGCCTTAATTTAAAAAAATAGGAAAAATCCAACCTTTAAGGACACCAATTTTCTTTGTGAATGAATAATGTATCGTAAATAAATAAATTTTCTTCCTTAAAATACAGGGTGCATAAGTTTGGACAACCCTATGTTAAATTCCCATAGAGGCAGGCAGATTTTTATTTTTAAAGGCCAGTTACTTCATGAATCCAGGATACTCTGCATCCTGATAAAGTTCCCTTGGCCTTTGGAATTAAAATAGCCCCACATCATCACATATCCTTCACCATACCTGGAGATTGGCATGGTTTTATTTCAGTTAGCCTAACAGCTGGTTTGATTTGCATTGAGAGATGATCTTATGGAAAGTACTCCATGCCAATCTCCAGGTATGGTGAAGGATATGTGATGATGTGGGGCTATTTTAATTCCAAAGGCCAAGGGAACTTTATCAGGATGCATAGTATCCTGGATTCATGAAGTAACTGGCCTTTAAAAATAAAAATCTGCCTGCCTCTATGGGAATTTAACATAGGGTTGTCCAAACTTATGCACCCTGTATTTTAAGGAAGAAAATTTATTTATTTACGATACATTATTCATTCACAAAGAAAATTGGTGTCCTTAAAGGTTGGATTTTTCCTATTTTTTTAAATTAAGGCATTAAGTTCAATTTCCAAAGGATGATTTTTTATTCCTCTTTTTAGTCAACTTTAGCATGGGTGTCTAAACTTATGCATAGCACTGTATATATATATATATATATATATATATATATATATTTTTTTTTTTCCCTCTAGAATTTCCCTCTAGAGTTTTCAGTCTAGAAACTGTTTGCATTTTTTTTGCAATAACCTTCTGAAAACACATTTTGTATAGGAAATTGACATTTCTACGCAATGAAAGCACTTTTTTTTTCAGGAGTGACCATTATTATGAACTTACTGTACATGTCTCAAACTCCACCTATTTGAATGGAGACGTGATACATAGTCTCAAAAATGAGTGTGTATGTGGAGGACGATGCCATTCATCACCAAGTCAAGTCAGAAAGCATCTCCAAACTCCACTGTCTGTGAAGAGTAATAAATCCATGGATTTCCCCCCTGCCATGATTGCCCACATCTGGTACGTGTGGAATCCATATTTTCATATTTGCAAATGCCTCTTTTTCTGTACACGTAACGTACAGAAACATAGTTGTTTTCCGAGTTACACAATATTATATTGAGTTATTAACAAATAACGCACCAACTGCTCAACCTGGCTTTGAAACATTAGTACAATAAATAGCCTACATATTTTGTCAATACAATTTTCCAACAATTAATTGCCAAACCAGAACAGTTTTGAAAACATATTTGAACAAATCAATAATAGTAAACAAATGATACAGACATATAGATTTATTAACTTACAGTGAGGTATGAAACACAATGAGGTATTTAACTGATGATATTTCAACTCAATTAATCAAAAGAGATTTATATTTTCCAATTGTTTATATGAGGTAAAACGTTTTCTTGTTAAGACAATGGCCGTTGAATCATGTCCAGTATGTGCTTCTATAATATAAATATTAAATAGCATCACAGGCAATAACTTCAGAATGATAAGCGCACGTATACAGTGGTGGCCAAAAGTGATGTCCGGAGGGGAGATTTGGTTTTAATGACCTTTCAAGTTTGATTAAACCATCAAAATTGGAGGAAAATATTTGTATATATTTTAAATAAGAGGGAATAACAAAACTAATCTCGGTCAAGGTATTTATCTGACAAAATTATTTGGTAAAAAAAAAAGTAATAAAGGGTAAAGATGTCAATTTTCCTATGCCGGACAGCACTTTTGTCCACTTCTCTATGCGGTGCTCATTCCCTAAATTCACTTGTCACTAAAACCCAGCGGACATAGACTTTAGTCAGGTTGGAGGCCACATCGAATTTAACAGAACAGAGATGAAATGGAGGTTGTGAGAGATAGACGTACAGTCTTTACAACGGATCACGCTGTATAAAGGTCCTAGATCACATACTTTTCACAAGTTTTTCTCAACTGAAACCTTTTTTTGGAAAGCTGAACAATCGGTATGCTCTTAAACAGCAGCACAATCCACCGAACGCCTCGGTTTCATTCCTGTCAAAAATGGAATATGGCACAACAACCCTGACTAAGGTCCATTCTTACAGACTCATTCGAAATAGACCCCATAGACCGTGGCGGTGGCGAAGAGCGAGCTGTTATTGAAATTATGCGAGGAGAAATTGTCGCGCGTCTCATCCCACAAGCATCTGCTCCCCATGCGAATGTTCTGGTCTCTGATCTGACCAATGCTGATGACGACTATGAACTTATAGCGAGGAATCATCAAATCTTTAACCCTGGCCTTGACCACCTGAAATCACAATAACAACAAAGATTTCAGCGGCCCATACTATATATTCATTCAACAAGTGTGCACGTTTCGATATTTATAACTTCAACATGCTTGTGCTAAATACAATAAGTCAATGTTAAGTTTATTGATCTGTCATGTAATTAATTAAAAGGGTTTTGATGAAATGAATGCACCTCAGAGATTGTTTTGGTCATCTGCCTGCACAGCTCGGGTTCATATTTCTCCTCCTGCAGGTAGCTGGTCAACACATCCTTCAGAATGTCTTTGACTGTTGTCACTGGGAAGCGTCGTGCGGGGGCTGCTCCAACATTTACAGCCAGTTACTGATATACAACTCACAAAATGCACATTACTGCACGAGATAGCTAGCAAATGATATCTTTGACCTCATGATTATCTCAACCACATACATTTACATGTATGAATCAACTTCTTTCTGTCCTATTATTCCTCCGTAACTAAAAACTAATATGCTTGTGTTGCAGTTTAAAGAAGTATTTCTATGAAATGATATAAAACTTAATGCTTTATTTAAAACATGTTGGTTAAAGAAATGAGGGAAAATTTAAATATTTAGGGTAACATGGGGGATAGATGCCCCCATTAGGAAAAATGTGCATTTACTTTTAAATTGTAACATTTTTAGATATAAGTTTAGCATGTGCATGATGATGACGCATCAGCCAATGTGTTATTAGGAAATAAATAGAAACATTTGCTAATTTAGTTGTTATAGAACAAAATGAAAAATTATTCAAAGAGGCCATACCGCACTACTGGGGCGAAAAGCTCCCCTGGCTAAACTTTCACAAAATGTATCAATTACTTTTGATATAATTCTTAATTAATATATATCTTTTAAAATGTCATTAACGTAAAACTAACTATTTAATTTTGACAATTTAGTTCAATAATTGAATAACTGATGACAGACAAAGCAGAGACTCTGAAACATCTGAAAGGTCAAATTATTCTATGACTTATATACAGGCATATTAATATTTACATATTTAACAGTCCATATTTTATTTGAATATGTCATAATAGCAACACTATGAATGCAAACTGAATGATTTCACTCAACTAACCTTTAGGTTTTAATGAAAACAAAGATGTCTGAAATGTACATCTTATCCATGGAAAACTGAATAATATTTAGACACAAAATTAGATAAATTAGGCCTAATCTCAAAACTGTTTCCACTGAATAAATAGCTATTTTTAATTTTTGTAATTTCATCTGAATATCAACATTTGTTGATAGCGTAGCCATTCATCAAAAGTGCGGAGATAAGATTTTGTGTCATCTATGGTCAGGAGAAAAAAAATATTTTATTTTAATTATTCATCTTCCCCCGACATCCCCCGAATATTCCATTTAATAAATTAAGACTCATACAACAAAGACATGAAAATATACTGCATAACAGGAATTATTGGTTTATTTCGTGTGATATCATTTTGGTGGATCTTTATGTCTATCATTTGTAGACATAAAGGTGTTCACATATCAATATTAGTATCTCCATATATAACTGTCAAGGAAAAGAGACTCACTGAGCCGAAAGGTGTTCTCCATTTGCACTGTAGGTCGTGGGATATCATCATGATGTCCAGGCTCTTCCATGTAGGACACAGTGCTGATAGAGCTACAGAGAAAATCATATGCTACGTTATGATACATACTTACATTTACACTTTTTCCCTTTTACTGTTATTTTGATATTTGAGTTAGTGATGACAGTAACTCACTCTTTTTTTCTGCCAAAGGTCATAGCTCTGACTTCATGACTGCCCAGAGAAGACACACTTCCACGTTTCTTCAGCAGACGTGCTGCTTTCTCTTTTGCCAAATCAGACATTTTGCGGAAAAATCGACTGCTATTCTACAAAAGACATACAAAAGACATTAACATGTAGGCTACATTGGTAAAGCACTAAAAATATATTAGTGAATTTAAAGCTGGTTTCTCTTGTAGTCCAGTCATTTTAAGCCAAAATGGGAGTCAACCTAGAACAAATTGCAACAGAAGTAAACTCAACTGATTTTGTATCCTCAATATGTCCTGAGTAAGGAAAAAAAAGCCCTGAAGAATCCCATTAGGGGAAAGTTTTCAAAAAAGACCCAAATGTAGCCTATTCATATGCCGGACCCAGCCCCAAACCCCATCTCTCAATAATAATACTGGTTTAATACACTCAATAATCAATACTGGTTTAAAGTAGCCTACTTCTTCCTGTATGTATTTATGCTCATGAGTAGCCTAAATGGGTTTCATTCAGACCAAGTCTTTTACTGTTATATGTCAACAAGACATTTTCACCTGGCTATACCCAATGTTTAGATCTGTTGTGTAATTTATGCAAATTAGCACATACATAATTAGATTATGCTCCGTTTGCCTGTTAACAAACAATAAAAAAAAAACTTTTAATAATTTTTTTGTTTGTCTAGATGCAAGTAGGCTAATCAACTCAGTAATTTTCATGGTGATATCTAAAGGTTACATTTTTTTACCCTATTCACGTGAGAAAAATATATGAATAGGCGTATGGATAGGCTACAGTACATTTGGGTCTTTTTCGAAACTTTCCCCCCTAATGGGATTCTTCGGGGCTTGTTTTTCCTTACTCAGGACATATTGAGGATACAAAATCAGTTGAGTTTGATAGAATATATCATAATATAAACTAAAACCCCCAGTAGGCTACATAACTTTTATCGCATCGCAGCAAAATGCACTTACCGCTTTGATGCGTCTCTTCCACAAACCGGAAATGCTCAGGACCGCCACAGGCTTGTTGACAAACGTTGCCTTGACAACAGTGGATTTCATTTTCACTTTAGATGGCTTGTCCTGTCAGCGATATTCTATTACGAATTCTTTGGTGACCAAATCAACGAAATGTTTAGATTTGAAAAGCGGATTATGTAAAGCCAAAAAACTATTGAATAACAGTTAAAGGGACTTTGGTAATGCCGACTTTGCTTGGTTACGTACACGTGACTTAATGCTTATAAGCTAAAAATATTTATAGTGTGATTTTGGATTAATCAAATTGTTGAGCAACGCTTTCGGAAAGCTTATATTGAACACAGTTCTGAATATACACTATTTGATAATAATGTTATTTTTAACATTCAAAGGAAACAAAATAAAACTATACTTTATGTAGTTCTATTAAACCCAATGTTGATGACTATGTTTGCTATACTAGTAATTGTATCCCTGGAACAAGAAATACAAAGTTCTTATTGTTATTTGCACGAGTTTTAGTTTAAAGGGGGGGTAAAATACTTAGTTTCAGTCAATCTCATGTTAATCTTGAGTACCTATAGAGTAATAGTGCGTCCTTCATATCTCCAAAAAGTCTTTAGTTTCATCATATTTATAAAATAAAAATACAGCTTTCCGATTCTAACCGGAAAAAGCCGAGGTCCTTGATTCTGGGCGTGGGCGGAGCTATAGAGTCAAGCGGGAGCGCCCGGGAAGGTTTGCTTATTATCGATCGTGGTGCGGTATGCCATATTACTATTTATATATAGTATTTGGTTTGCAAATCCAGCGACGACCTGGGTCTTGTTAATAAAACATTCGTCACTGAAATGACCAGAACACAAAACCGCACTTGCCACACTCCTTTGCTGTCCCGGAAATACAAACTGCATCCACTGTTCCAGTAACACTGGGTTCTTTGGGAAGCTGAACAAGGTAAACTTTCCCTCACATCCCAAAACACACTTTTTTGGAGACATTCTTGACATCAACCATTCCTATTTAGCGCTGATGATGATGATTTCCGGTAGTTGCGCGTCGATGCATAGATATTATATAGAGATATATGATGTCTATGCGTCGATGAGCGCGGTCTTTCTCTCCTCTGGTCGACGTGTGCGTGAACGCGCTTTTCCGAGAGCAATGCCCATATAAGGAGTTCCACTCTGGTCTACGTCATTAGATCTACGATAGAAAAAAACCAGCCGAAACGTGTTGCAATCCGGAAGTATGATTTTCAGCACAGAAATTCTCTGTTATTCGTTCAAAATAAATTTTCAAACTTTGGCCATTATTAGCATGAGAATCCATCTCTTTAACACTGTAAACAACTCTGAATACATGAAACACCATTGTACCCCCCCTTTAAGTGCATATATTATTAGTGACAATGACTTTTAACAAGAAGCCAAGACTGTTAAACATGAATTTCTTGATTTTATTTCCAAGACATTACACTATTTTCATTTTTGATATATTTAGCATTTTCAGTCTCTATATTCTCTTAAATTCTGGGGAGAGGTTTATTCTATGCATGAAATGTTTGCATATTCCATTTTTCTGAACGATGAATGAACAAGATGAAAGTTAGCTGACAAACACAATACCACAACATCAGTGGGATAAAAAGTAATAAATACACATTTTATAAAATGAGAGACTTGTTTTAACAGGAATGAACCTTCCGCAAGCAGCAGTTGTCTATCCATCGCTCCACATTTAAGGTCAGGTAAGGCATCCAAACCACTGAAATAAAGTACACTTAATTAATGGCAGAAATAATGTGTCACTTATCCAAAACCACATTAGCCAAAGCACATAACTGAAGATTATCCAGGAACGTCATGTACTGTATATTCCCAAACGATATCTCTACGACTAGAGATATTTGAGGCTTTCCTAGTACAAGTTTCTACACACTTGGATGGATAATCTCACAGTTTTAAAGGCAATGATCCACATATGAGTCTTGTGACGAAGTGTCAGCAAAGAAAAATCATGTAGAATAAAGATGAGCATTTCCCTACTTACCAAAATATGTGAGTTGACAACACAATACAGTACAAGGAAGTGACAATGAAAGGATGTTCTTCTGTACTAGTCCATTGTTGTTTCTTTCCCGTTTTGAACAATAAAACAGTGAGTGTTCGGAATCCATTACAAACCACAGAACTAGGCATAAAATAAATGACATGTATTTGAAACATTAATAAATAAAAATAAAGTGCCACCATGAACTGTAAATACCAACAATAACCTGACATGAAATCGGTTCTATGACAAGACATAGAAACTCTGTATCCATTTGGGATACACGTTTAACAATTTCTATTTTACATTTTTACACATTATCTTTAAATATTGCTACAGTACAATGTTTTGGGAACATAAAATCCACATTGTGGAAAACCAAAAGGAAAATATTTTATATTTGACCAGTTCCTTAAGTTTATTTCGCCTTAAGGAATTCTGCATCCCTGACACAAATGGAGTTTCATTTTCCTAAAATAAACGATTGAAAGAAATTGAGAAAAATATTAAGTCGGCATCACTTTTTGCATGAATTATGAATGTAACACTCACATTCATGTTTAAGCACTTAAGGGCCAACTAGACAGAAGTGATGCATTCTAACATGTTTTCGCCAATAGCATCAAATTAATATTAACACTGACGCAAGAGGCAATTTAAGATGATATTAAACCGAATATCCAGTGGAAGCATGTCTGTATTCCTCATCGTTTCTAATTGCAGGATGGTAAGACTTTACAACTAGAGTTAATTCACTAACATTAGTTGACGTTTAGGCATCATAAACTAACAACAACCAAATAACCTAAAAACACATTAACATTTTTACAGCTTTATTTATCTAGGTATGATTTATGTGTTCATTTATACACTTACTATTATAGTTAATTCACATTTGTTCATAATACAACAATGTTGATTTCTACAACTCAAACTCAAAATGTTTGAGGTCAGTAAAACATTTTTTTTAAAATATATTTTGGAAAGAATTATCTTATGCACACCAAGGATACATTAATGTGATCAAAAATACAACAAAGAAACAGTAATATTGTGAACTCTTCCATTTTAGTGAATTTTAAAATGTCATTTATTCTTGTGATCAAAGCTGAATATTCATCATCATTACTCCAGTCTTCAGTGTCACGTGATCCTTCAGAAATCATTCTGATATGCTAACTTATTAATGCTGAATAGTTCTGTTGCTTAATATTTGTGTAGATACCATGATACATTTTTTTAGGATTCTTTGATGCATAGAGTTCAAAAGAACAGCATTTATTTAAAATAGAACGTAAATCACCACATAAATGTCTTTACTGTCACTTTTGATCACTTTAATGCATCCTTGCTGAATAAAGTATTAATTTCTTAAAAAAACAAAACAAAAAAACAACTTACTGACCCCAAACTTTTGAACGGTAGTGTATATGCAGAAATTAACATTAACCTAGATTAAAAAAGGCTGTAACTATGTTGTTGATACCAAAAGCCCGGGACACACCAAGCCGACGTCAAAGAACTAGTGGCAATGAAAGCAATGAAAAATTAACAGCCTTCTGTCTGTGCCGTCCTGACTTCTTTGCTTGCTTTCGCTATTGTTCTCGTGCACTGACTCGGTTTGGTGTGTCCTGGGCTTAACACATCAACTAATGTTAACAAACTGAATCTCATTGAGAAGTGTTATCTGTAGCATTGTTAGGGAATTGAGACTTCATCATAGTTCAATCGAATTGTTTAGAAGCGATCAAAATAACTTAAAGAAAGCCAAACACTGCTGATAAGTGTGTTCCTATAGCCTATGTGAACCCTGGTATCATTAGATTGTAAATGTCACTAGGTGTGTTTGGTTTGAGTGAAAGAGAGAGAATGTGCAAGAAGTGAAAAAGAAAACTCTGCCTTCTGCAAGAACCCAGCGGAAAAAAGTCCACGTATTGCATTTGTCCTGAAGTTTTATCATATACACACAAAATATTTGCTAATATTCACATACACACACACACACCCACAGAACGCACTGATGATATTCTACACCAGACATTGTAAGTGAGATTTCGAGTGCTGTACTTCTGGAATTTCGTTAAAAACATTTTCTGAAAGTCTTTGTAGTGCCAAAAGAGCATCCTAACGTCCCACTCACAGCCCGTCGCCCAGCAGGTCGTCGCTGACCCCAGGTCAGTTGTCTGCCAGATATTTACCTGTGGAAAATGGAGATCCGTCAGGGCTTATCACGTTTGAATCAATTAATTCCTGGTATTTATAAACTGCCATTTCACACTGTGCATTCCCAAACACTGGGTTGAAGGCATTAATTGAATATTTGTCGAGTCAGTGTCATTGATTCAACACAGAGCCCTTTTTGCTTCTTAGCAAATGAACAAATATATTTCTTAAAAAGACATACCTGCAGAAAACCTTTTTTTAACCAACGATAGTCTATAGCCTGAACCTACAAGTTGAAAATCACAGCCAGAAAGAGTGCAGCCCTCACTGGTGAACTGCACCGCCAGCTGCGATGGTCGACTGGGGCCGTCGGCTAACTGGAAGCGAGCCAGGAGAGCGCCAACCCCTGGCACACGGACACACAATGACAGGACATTACAGATATATATCCTACCACGCTGTACATTTGTTAACATTCGTATTTATGAGGTTAATAACAATGACGACAGCACAAAACCCGGATCTGTGGGAATGTTGCCACATAAGTGTGCTTAAGTGTTGTTGTTGTTTAATAACCAAATATCATCTCTGCAACATTCCAGTTAGCTTGTCTGTCATCATTTAACATTTAAAGGGATAGTTCGTCCAAAACTGAAAACTTTTGATCATCGCGTGCTCACCCTCAAGTCGTTCCAAACCTGTATGAGTTTCTTTTTTATCTGCTGAACACAAAAGAAAATATTTTGGAGAATGTCAGTAATCAAAACAGTTCACGGACCCCATTTCTCTTCCATATTAGGGAAAAAAAATACTATGCAAGTCAATGGCTGGTCTGGGCACCAACATTCTTGAGTAAATGGTGACAAAATGTCAACATTTGTGGGTGAACTATCCCTTTAACCGTTTCCCTCAGATAGTGCAATGAAGTTTCTAAAACTGACAGAATATTAAAGTTTATGATTCATTGTTCTTCCCTAAACAACTAATTGTATTAGATTATATTTTGCCATCCACACTGTATGGAGTGCTGCAGGGATCACCCTGGGATCATCGACAAAAAGCCAATAGGATTTTTCCATTAGCTTTTGGATTATTGCTGGAAAAAACAAAACTCTGTGACCAACAAAAGTTTATGATACTTGCACATTTTGTTAAAAATCATAATCTTCACAAATTAACACAACTTTTATGAATTTTTAAGTCTAAATACAAGTTAAAGTCAGGCTCTAAACAAACTACACCATGGTTGAATGTCTGCAACGTCACCACCATTAAGCGTCCTACAATTTTACATTTGAATTTAAAACCTACAAGTTGTCAAGTTTGATTTAGAATAGTTTGCAAGAGCGCGAGTATAACCACATTGAGGCCGTGAAAGCAGACTAGTGTGTAGACGAGTTTTCCATGACGTTTAATGTCCTAGAGAATCTCTGCAGTCCCGTTTGTAAACAACCGCCTTTTTCAAGACAAGTAAATCCTTTAAATAAAAAGGCACAAGGGGGGTAATACTGATGTATTTTTATGTCGTAGAATAAAACGTGAAAATATCTTGAGCTTGTGTTAACCTCACACTCCATTTCAGGCAATTACCCAAAAAGTCGTTAAAAAAAAACCCTATTTTTAAAAAAGCTTGTCTCCAGGTTTTAGGACTTTTGTCACTGCAATTCAGTTGCCATGAAACTTCCTGTCTCCTCACAGAAATCCTTCGTCGTCAATGCCTGATCAAAAACGTAGTGCGTTATCTCGTTCTAGTTAAACAAAAGAGCTGTTCTTGACCAGTTAATGCTACGCTAAGCTAGTTGGCTAATAAAAAAAGGCTTACAAAGGTAAAATAATATGATGTGCAGTTCAAAAGACATTAACGTATGATCATGATTATGGATAAATACACAATATTTTCACCTTACAAATGTCAGATTTTCACCTTTTGCAGAACACAGAAGATGATTGGACTCCATGACATTTTTAAAAATATCTTATTCTGTCCCACAGAAGAAACAAAGTCATACAGGTTTAGAACAACATGAGGGTGAGTAAATGATGACAGAATGTTTACATTTTTTATCCTAAACGCAACAATGCAAAAAGCCCTTTTGAAATGTGGTTTTAAATATCATTCGGGTTTGTCTATAAACACACTGATTAACAGTAAAAAGAGCATTTTCAGTTTGTCTTCAGCAAACTGCAGTTTGAGTGAGCGCTGATGCCAAGCCTCTGCAGTGAATGGAGACGTGTCCTCTGCTCATCTGGCAGAAACAAAAACAACTCGGACAGCCTTTCATCATCTAGCTGCGCTTTAGGGTTTTTATACTCGATTTTTCTTTTTTAATTCGATTCAAAGCTGCCATAGAATCTTGTATCTTGCATGGCACTTTATGTGCAGTGAAATAGTATTAAGTTCCTGCTGTTCATAGAATAGGTGTTACTGTATTTTATTATTATTAAGCATTACTGTTTTACTATTTATATTATATTTTTAGTTTGTCTATTTACAACCTTCATTTTAATTTTAATGCTTTTTGTGCTTTTGCCAGTTTTATTATTTAAAAAAAATATATATTTCTATATAGCTTTATAGCTAAATATTTCTTTATTTGAATTTCAGGTTTAATTTGAGTAATTTTAGTTCTTCAACTTCAACCTATTTTATTTTAATTAACAGCCAAGGCAACATTTCAATTTAATAAAAAAAACACAATGTTTTTATTCTAATATTTTAATTTAATTTGAATCCAGCTTTATTTACATTTTGAATAACTTTAGTTAAGAATAAAAACAGTAGTTATACAGTAGCTATGCTTGTGAATAAATTATATATACTGTACAAAATGCAGCGTTGTTTACGATATATATATGAGCTGCTATTGGATAATTAATTGTACAAGCTCATTTTCCCAATTTTTCCCCAACTAGGCCCTGTTCACACCTGGTATTAAGATGCGTTTTGGTCGATCGGATCACAAGTGGACGACTGGTGTAAACGGGGTCTAAAACGTTTTGAGCTTGTCCACTTCGACCACTTCCAGAGGTAGTTGAAAACACATTCGACCAGTTTGCTTTCGTAGTGTAGACGCCGAATGAGCCACAAAAGACCATCTACTCTCCGTCTACTGACCTAAACTAAACATTATGGTAAGTGCGCTAGACAGACGGGATTTAAACTTTGTTGGTTGGAGACCCAAGTTTGGTTTGAAGACGAAAAACATACTGAAAGATTTGGTATTTTCAGTCATCAGATTGATTTACATTGTGACTGTGTATCAGATGTTATCCACTCTGTCTGTGTCTGCAAAGGTGTGTGCCATATACAGATGAAAGGCCCATTCAGATGTATGGCCCATAGAAACTGATTGGTGTGAATGAATAAAAAGAATGAATTAGCAAGTTAGATCGATCTCCTGTGGGAGGTCCTAACAGTTTTCTATTATTTGTAGCCCATTTGTCCTCATGTATAAAGTTCTGTCTCACAGACAGTATTTTGGGTTAAGATTGTTGAAGGGCGACATGCTAACATCACTGCTGAAGGACTGCTACACTACAAACCCTTCAATAAATTCTTCTCCCCACAAGAACTCTGGTCAAGCTTACTTATCTTACTTATTTTTTGTATTGGAGAAATGTAATACATTGGCGAGCCGCCCAAACCACTGCTCGGCCAAATACAGCAAAATCTAACAACATACCAAGCACCATGTCACCATTCCTGATTTCTAACACACACTCAAAGCGTTCGGCGTGATCTTGTGGCTGTGAGAGCAGAAACGAAAGCTGCTGCTCTCCATATGTTTTTACATTGTCTCCGGTCACGTTCATATGTGAATCGTGAGAAATCGGAAAAATCCCATACATTTGCCCACCCATAGACCCTCCCCTCAAAGAAATCAGGGAAAAAGTGGTTGAAAGTGGACAAAAGTGACGGATTAAAACATCAGGTGTACACGGGAATGTGTCTCCCTAGTCTACTTGTGATCCAATCAACCAAAACGCATTTAATACCAGGCGTAAAAATGGCCTTAGTTGGGCTTTGTGAATCCTTTCCTTAATTAAATTTACTACCATTAGGGCATTCTGCCAGTTGTACCACGTTGTAGAGTTGTCAACATGAGCAAAAAGTTCTAGCAAAGCTTCCCTTCCAACCAGATAATATCTAAAGGGCATTTACCTCCATTTTCAGACCTCTGCGAGAGCTCTGGGATCTTCCACGCAATTTTCTGCGTCTCTGGGTTCCTTTAAAAGCAAGGAATGAGAAAACATTACAATACCTCAACACACTGCGGTTGATTTTTTTTAGAGTGGTTTCCTTGATAGACCCTTACCAGGTGGCAGGTGGAAGCATGGCCTGGAGTTTGTTCACGCCGCCGTCCACAGCTGCCATGAAGAGGATGTTGGTGAGTGGTGTGGGAGTGGCCATGGCCTCTGTGTTGTATTTATAGTCTATCCTGAGGTCTGTGCTGCTGGCATCACCACGCCAGCTCACCGCAAGGTTCAGCGGCGTGGACTGGATCCCTTGAGTGGACACCTGGACGGACAAATCTCAAATATCACACACTACTATAGAGAGGATGACCAGATTCAGATTTAAAGGGGTCATGACATGAGAAATCAAATTTGCCTTGATCTTTTGACATATAGAAGAGGACTATGTACTGTTAAAACATCCTCCTCATTATAAAGCATTTATTTAATCAAGCTTCAAAAACGGTTTATTTGGATAGTGTGGGATTTGTGACTTAATTTTGTTTAATGGCGTCATGGATTTGACTGCAGATTGTTTTGTAAATGAGGCACAGTGTAATGGAGAGTTCGCAAAGAAACTGTTGTTGACAGATGAAGCATCCAACTGTACAGGATCTGACAGCAGCAAACCATAAGTGAACGTTTTCATAATGCCTTGTCTGTGGATAATGTTAGCCAATCATAACAGTGGCCATTTACTAACAAGCCTTAAAAGGAGCTGCCCCTTAAAAACGGATCATTTCAGACAGGGTCAGGAGGTATCGTTTTTCCACATATATATTTGTTTGTTTTTTGTGTGCAAAAAACTTTATTGACATTATAAGTGAACCTCAAGAAACATAAAAAAAAATAAAAAAAATCCATGTCATGACCCCTTTAAATGATGTAGATCCGAACAGATCATGTTAATATGACAGAATCCCACCTGGTACTTCAGCATGTCCACATTGTAATACGTGGCCTGTGGCCTCTGCTCAGCCACTTTCTTCAGGTGATTCAACAAGTTTGGCATATTCACCCAGAACTCCTTCGCGTCACCTGTAGGGGGTGTGGTGTCGCTGCAGGATGGAAATATTTCATGTTCAAATAATGCTATATCAAAAGGGCTTTAAAACGTTGGGCAAGATGTGTTTTTTTTAAAGGAACACGCCGACTTTTTGGGACTTTGGCTTATTCACCGTATCCCCCAGAGTTAGATAAGCCCATACATACCCTTTTCATCACCGTGCGTGCCGTATCTCTGTCTGACGCACCCACCGCTAGCCTAGCTTAGCACAAAGACTGGAGGTAAACGGCCGCCCAAGTAGCAGTGCTTCGCCTTCTGAGAATATAGTTCTCCGTATGTATACGGTTAGAAGATGGCTATGTCTCATGGGACCTTGTTGTGATTTGTATAGTCACAGTGTGTACAAATAACATGTAAATAGGAAAATGTTGGCGTTATTTTGTCACTTATTGGGAGCAGTATGCTAGCTGGAGCCGTTTACCTCCAGTCTTTGTGCTAAGCTAGGCTAGCGGTGGGTGCGTCAGACAGAGTTACGGCACGCACGGAGATGAAAAATGTATGTATGGACTTATTGAACTCTGGGGGATACGGTGAATAAGCTTAAGTCCCCAAAAGTCGGCGTGTTCCTTTAAACCAAAGCTGATATCTAGAGAGGAGCGTAGTCAAAGGCTGTTATATAATGCTGATATAATGACACTGCACTTTATGATAGCAAATAAAATGTATTGAAATGAGCTGAATTTAAATGAATTTAGTTTCACACAATATTTACATTTACTGTACAAAATATTACATTCACTAAACAAACAATATTTACCATATTTTAAACATCCTCAACATAATGTCTGCAAGTCTGTAAAACGACCACTTTTGTGAATACGTTAGTTAACTGATGCAGATCATCTCAAAATGACCAATATAGGCAAGGGCCAATATATATCAGACTGGACAAAGTATATTGGTTTGTCACTAAACAATAAACCTTTTATTTTTTATAAAATTCAGAATTATTGGACAACAACGGCAGTTTAGTGAATGTTTATTTCAAAGAACTGGTTTAAAAATTATTCAATGAGTTCCCAGAAGTTTTTACCAGAAGCCTTTATGTGCAGTAAAAAATGTTAATATAACATTGCTATATAAGTATTATTTAGATACTACTATAGAATTATTTATATTTTTAATTAGCCTTTTTTTTCCAGTTCTGGACATCACTCACATCAGTTCTACTCTCAAGCAAAGTTCTCCTTTACAGTGGGATGATTACAAACTATTTCTAAAACGGGTTGACAATCATTACAAAGCCTGGTTTCAACTGAACGATTGATTCACTGGTTGAAGTTGTATTACCAGCACAGCAGCTGTGGGTTTGGAAGGACCTGGTCCAGCTGACTGTACTGGCTGATGGTGAAGGTCAGCACTGGTGGACTGGGGTGGCTGGAGAAGTGTCTAGTAATCCCTGCTGGGAAAGACAGCACCATCTCACCAGTGATCTTCACCAAACACCTACAACACACAGTAAGACACGAGAGAAAAACATTCAATACAACAAATTTGAACTAAACATGATCTCTAAATATGCCCTGCAGGCTTACCTAGTTGGATCGGCTCCTTTAAAGTAGGCGCTGATGGTCTCTGTGAAGGCGGCTGCCACTGGTAGAGTGTCTTGGGGTCCCATTGTGAGAGGACTCGGACCTCTGGAACATGCTGAAATACAGAAGGAGATCTAATTTGATCTAAAGGTCACACAGCTTACTGAACTGAAGAAGGCATTATGCCTTGTTATCATCTTCACACTGTGTATAATCAGCGATAACTGACTTGGGACAGCTGTGTTGTGGCCCACCTGACACAGAGAGGTTCAGTTCTCGGCCTAGTGTAGGTGTGGAGGCTGCGCTCAGAGAGGTGACGGAGGAGATGGAGGAGGTGCTCTCAGCTTTGGCCAGAGGAGCAAAGGGTGGAGGACTCCAGGAGTGGATCGGGGGGCTGAAGGGACGGGCCTGAGGGGAAACAGAAATAACAACTTGAACCAAGCATTACAAATCTGACGCCTAGTTCACACTCCCTTAATGAACTACTGCAACTATTGTTGTCTTTGAGCAGTATATGGGTATAAATACCCATAAATACTTGAGTTTAATGTTTGCACACTTCCAAAGTATTAAATATTAGCCCCTTTCACACATAATACAGTATTTACTGGTAAATTACCAGAAAGAGATTTTCAAAAATACTGGTAAATCGGTTCCGGCAATTTACCAGTACGAGAAGTTGTAACATTACCAGTAAAACACCGGTATGTTGCTCAGTGTGAACAAATAATGTTATGAGCATGTACGAGGTCCGAACGGCAAATCATAAACTTTTTTTATGGAGATGACGTGATTTCTCTGAGCTGTTTGTAGTAAGCTCTACTGCTTTTTAATATTTGTTTCCATGTTAATATGAGCTAGATGGACATTTTTGACCGTTGTGCCATGTCTCTCAACTTTTTCAACATGTCACGCTCGAAACCCACCCTTCTTTCCCTCAGCATTGCAGCTCTGCAGTTGGATACGAATATGCGCATCTCGTGTTTTTAAGAGCAAAAACACGGTTTGTGTGATCATCTCCCTACACCTGTCCCTCCGAAGTAAATTCTTTTTTTAAACTTAAGTGTAAAGTTGCGCTTAACACTTAAGTGGAATCCGTAAGTTCGTTTGGCCGGAAGCTAGTTATTTTTACTTTATAAAGTTTTAAATAAGGATATTTCTCTTACACAAACGCATCACTTCGCTTCAGAAGGCCTTTATTAACCCGCCGGAGAAAAAAGCTTGGAAGAGTCAGGGCATTTTTTTTATATAACTCCGATTGTATTAGTCTGAAAGAAGAAAGTCATATACACCTAGGATGAGTAAATCATGGGCTAATTTTTAGGGGAACTATCCCTTTAACGCTAAAAAGCCAGAACACCGTTGCTTGTATGAACAGCATATTTGTGCAATTCTGGTAATTTTACGGTAATTTACTGGGATTACAGTAGGCTAATGTCTTTGACAATGTGTTTAGAACCACTAGGCATCTTCTTTTGTGACATTTTTCAAATGTTCCACAGCAGTGGAGAGAGTCATACCAGATCTGCTAGGTTTGGTTTTCCAGGTGGTAGTTTCGGTCGTGATGATGGTCTTGGTGGAAGAGGCGGGATGGGGCTGCCAGCAGACAGTGGAGTGCCGGCACGTGCGGGAGAGGACGGCACTAAGAACATAAAATCAGATTATTATCACAGAAGTACTTCAGTGTGGTGGTCATTCATTCATTCATTTATCATTAATTATTATGGAACAGTGAATTTACTCACCCTCAAGCCATCCTCTGTGTATATGACTTTCTTCTTTCAGCCAAACACAATCAGAGTCATATAAAAAAATATCCTGGCTCTTCCAAGCTTTATAATGGTGTTGAATAGTGCCTGAGTTTTCGAAGCTCCATATTTAAAACTTTCTAAACTATAATCACTGGTTTCCGGCAATGGCCGTACGTGCGCTCACGAGGGAGTTGAGTTCAGGCGTAAAGGTGACCTCTGACTCGATGTGTGATGTATGATGTAGCGTTAGCTTGGGTGCGAATGGACCCCTCTCGCGAAAACAAACTTTTGTGAACACGGATACGACTGTTGCCAGAAGCCAGTGATTATAGTTTTAAATATAGATATTTTTATTTGTAAGGTATTTTTCTTACAAAAACCCGGTTTGCTTCAGAAGGCATTTATTAACCCACTGGAGTTGTATGGATTACTTTCATGATGCATGGATGCTATGCAAGGATATTATTTAATAGAACTCAGATTGTATGCGACTGAAAGAAGAAAGTCATATACATCTAGGATGGCTTGAGGGTGAGTAAAAGATGGGATAATTTTCATTTTTGGGTGAATTAATAATATATAATATTATTATTAATGCAGCTGCTAAGATAATAATAATGATTCAATCAAGGCTCCTGTTGACTAGGTGATTTCTTTCATTTATTATACTTTCATATTAATAATACTGAATGAGTTTAAAATATGAATAATACTCTGTCTTGTAACAGTATTTCTCTGAGAAGGTGACAACGGTAATCTCTTGTAAACTGTAAACTCTTTTAAATAAAGTTAATCATCTACCGGTATCTATTTTCCTTGATGAAATGTGATATTGCCATTATGCCATTACAGCAGTACGGAGCCCTGCACATGACATACAGGACAAAAAAAACTCATGCCATCCCAAATGTATACAACCTTTTCCTTCAGATGAACACAAACAGATTTTTATAAAAATAATCCATCACTGTGAGTCTGTATACTGCAAAGGACCTCCAAAGTTGATGCTGATTCGGTGTAAATACTTATGACAAATAAATGTCTTCTAAAGCGAAACAATAGGTTAGAAAAATATTGTAAACTTTTTTTAAATGCCTGTAAAAACCATCGCTTCCGGTCATATGTGGGTTCATCAGAGCGTTGTGAAGCGCGAGAAGTGACGCAGAAGTACAGAGGATGTTTACATCAAGCATGAACTCATTAACAATGTATGACCAATGGCAGGAACCAATGGTTTATAGGTTTAAAAGATAAGTATTTTTCTCACTTTTCGTGTTAGTTTTGCTTGTTTTTTTAAGAGTCAACTTTGGGGGTCCCATACATACACTTGCATTATATAGACTCACAGAGAAGGGTTATTATCCTTAAAATCTTTGTTTGCATTCATCTGAGGAAAGAAAATCATATACTGTACAACTGGAATAGCATGAGTACAACAACTGCTAACTTACCACTGCCGGGCCCCGGGGAGCCCATCACGCTCCTGTAAGTAGGAGGGGGCAGTGGAGGTGGGGTTCCTCTGAAGCTTCCTGCTGCAAAGTCTTTGGGTGATGTGCCAAACACAGTAAACTCGTCCCTCATGCTCGCCAAGTCAGGGGTTCTTCTACTGTCGTCTCTCAAGGTGAGAGGGGAAGGTACGGCTCCGTGTGGAGGGTGGTCCGCCGGCAGGAAGGGCAGTCCAGGGCTGGCAGGGGTCACGGGGGACTCTAGGGTGAGCTCAGGCTCTGGGAGCTGAAAGCAGCAGGGAAGGTCCAGGGGGCTCAGAGGAGAGTCTAAGGGCGGTGGTGGTGGAGGTGAATCTGGAGGCGGGATGGAGTGGAGGCGGGGAGGGGGCGTGGCGGGGGGCGGCAGGTTGAGGGGCGAGGTCGGGGGCGAGTCCGCAGGGGAAGAGGACAGAGGTGGGGAAGGGGCGGGTTCATCTGGTGGAGGAGGTCTGGCGGGAGAGCCCTCGCTGAAGCTCACCCAACTGCATTGCACCACATCTGATCCAGACCTGGGTGTCTCTACAGGCCCGAAAACACAGTCCAAGTCGGGCATAAATGCCCCTGCGGCCGGGTCAGATAACGAGGAATCCTGATAGGCCGAAGCTGATCCATGTCCTCTGACACTAGGAACCACGCTATAATAACCTGTTTGGAAAGAACAACAATGAGCTGTCAAATACTCTTCCATCTTTCACCACCACAAAACTAGGGGTGTGCAATATGGATAGCATATATGTGTATATAATTGTTGTTTTAACAATGTTGAAGTATGTCGCTCACTGCAAAAACACGCCTTGAGAGTGCACACTTTCACTTTTGCCTAGTAACATAGTTAGAATATCCCCAGCAACACACGATGGACACCTTACTATCCCGTGAGGCCACAGAAGAGGATTTGTGAATGGCAGTGAAGTGATCCGTACAGACAAGCGTCATGGTTCGGCACACATGTGATTCACATATTAATTGCTAAGTTTGAGCCTCATCGAGGGAAAGTTTATCATTTGCACATGTTTTTTTCTTGCCAATTTACACATTCAAGCGATTTGAAACCATTTCAGCCCAAATGCTGTTTTAGATGCAGCTTCTGTAGCAGTTCTGCAGGGCAAAAAAAGATTTTGTTGATATTGGACATTTGATTGGTAACAGCTTATAGTGTCTTATTATTCTAATTGAATTAGTTGATTGAATGCCAGAATTTGACATAACATATGATGCATATATCTAATAAGGTTAGAAAGAAATTCCCTTATAAAAGGTAAAAACACCCCTGGAAAACAGTTTATATATCGTGATCAAAAATATAAATATCATCAGTTTGAATAAAAACGTTAATTTCTGTCACTGCTGTAACACCGCACAGAAAAAGAAGACTATGAAAAGGTTTGGGAGTCAGCCGTCCACATCAGAACTAAGCCAAGGTACCAGCACAAAAACACACTCAGCAAAATAGTCAAATTATCGTTACTGACAAAATTCATAGAAAATATTGGGATATCATTTTTGCCAATATCGCACACCCCTACCACAAACATTAAGCTAGGAACAAGTATACTAGAGAAAGACCTGAAAGATCCTGGAACTCAGTTCTTTATAAAACAATGAAATGACATTGACATTTGGATGCTAAATTGGAACTGTCAGTACGTACCGGAGGATTCCACAGAGCTGGAGCTGCGTCCAGGTGGAGTGACAGGAATGTTCTTTGGAGGAAGTGGAGGCGGAACTGAAAAGACAGTTGACAGGGCATGTTCGGAAAGAAGTACTACCTTACTGAATATTGCGATAAATAAAGACTGTTTTGTAAAACAATGGAACAATCAAAATTCAAACAGCTACCGTACTTTGTCACTTGAACTCGTCGTATGTTGTAAATTGTGTCTGATCTTATATCACTGTGCCACTTACTTTGGGTCACTTTAACATGCTTTTGAAAACACAACATTCACCGATCATCTTCCTATACTTGTAATGAGAAGCGCTAATCAACTAAAGAGAAGCTTTTAAGTTTTCCCGTCAAAATAAAAGTTCCATTTTATTATTATTTTTTATTAGTATTAGAAATAATAATTAAAATATTATTATTAGTATTAGTAATATTGGTAGTACATATAGCCATATATTCACAAATGTTTGGCTGGCCAAATAGTGCCAGGGATTTGTTGTGTCGCAGCATCACTGATTATAACGGGCATCATTGTCTTTCGTCTGTACGCTTTTGTACTCCCTCTCTGCTTCCCCACAGTCATATTTTGAATGATT
Source organism: Phoxinus phoxinus (assembly GCF_949152265.1). Lineage (NCBI taxonomy): Eukaryota > Metazoa > Chordata > Actinopteri > Cypriniformes > Leuciscidae > Phoxinus > Phoxinus phoxinus. Next base: position 18,953,485 of record NC_136880.1, on the reverse strand, counting down.
TGTTGCCCCAAAAAAAGAAAACGCAAAATAAACACAGTTAAAGATGAATTTGACGGATGGCATTACCTGTGGTGGGCAGAGATCTGCTCAGAACACAGGTGGAGAGAGAAGCGGACTGACACCAGGGCTCCGGCTCAGCCAGGAACACTGTCATTAACATTAATGAAAGAAACGCCCATCAATACAATCCTTGACCAACACAAATATGTCATAAGACAAAGCAAAGCAAGACACAGAAGAAATTTTTTCTGATAAACTTCTGATTAACTTGTTAACTGTCATCCACTTTTTGAGCATAGTTTTGAACTTAAATTACTGTAATTTATGAATACCGGTACTTAAGAATACAGACGCAAGTCTCTCTTTAAAGGAAACACTCAGCAGATTATTGCAGAAGTGAAAGTAGCATGCAAAAATAAAAGTGTAAAAAGTTTTGAAATGTAAAGAGCTTATTGTAAAGTAAATGTACAGAACTGAACATTAATTTTATGCAAAATATATATTTTACAAAATAATTTGGACTCTATAATGGCTAGAAAATCAATGCCATATGTCTAACCAAGTTGTGTTCCAAATTTGAAGTTGATATCACAAGAATTGAGCCCGCTAAAAGGTTTTAAAGTACCATATCCATTGTAACGCAAAGTCCAATTTCAAAATGGTATTCATAGGATGACTTTTGAAAGTGCCCCTGGTATGCTTTTCCGTATATACAAAGCGGAAGACAAATAAAGTGATTTTTTTTCTCCCAAAATAAAGAATCGATTCTGAACGGCTGAAATGAGTCGTCTGCAATTATAGTCTTACTTCTGTTACAAACCTATGTATATAACATGTAACAAATTTGCATAATGCCAACCTATGGTCTTCATTACCGGCCCTCAAACACTGTAGTTGTAGCTGAGGTCTGAAAGAGTTTGGTTTGTGTTGTCTACACGTCGAGAAGACGCTGTTTTCGGCGCTGTGAATGCACTTTGCATGCACTACAAAAGGACTCACGCTGGAATTAATACGGAAAAACCGATGCCATCGTACTGTACAATTTGTGTACAAGTGCTGAGGAAGCGTCTGGGGCTGAAATTCAAAAATGGTAATGGAGTTTCGTTTCTGGCACGTGCTAAAAGCCGTCGACCAATCACAACAGACTGGACCATCTGACCAATCAGAGCAGAGTATTATCACTGAAAGTCTGAATCTTTGAGCAAATCTTTTTTTTTTCTTTTTTTTCTGATGCTAAATCTATTGTAGGAGACCTCTAAAATCAAAATTATGAACATTTAAAATACTTTAAGCTTTCAAATGATGCCTAATTTATGATGATAACTAAAATTTGTGTTGGGGAAAAAAGGCAATAAAAAAAGTGTGCCAAGAGTCCTGCTACCGAGACACTGACAGTTAACAGGGTCATCTTGTAAACCTCATATAACATCTTGCCACATAAAATAACTCAGCAATGTAAGGTTATTTAGAAGCATGAATGTAACTTTCCATAATGGAAAGCGTTACCTTCTGAGTTGTGTGCTTCAAAATTGGTCTCAAACGGTGGGCCGAAAAACGCTGCTGTGTATTCTCTTTTTATGCGAGACAGAAGAAAAACAACAAGTCCAAAATATACCAAGAGTATTCAGGCAGTGAAATTTAGAAAGGTTACTCAATTGAAAATGAATGATTCAATAGTGAGCAGAACCACAAAGTTCCATAAGGGTTTGAGATGATGGCACACTAACCTGGGCGGGTCTGAACCAGGCCCTGGGGTTGTCGTGGGTGTTGGAGTAGATCGTCTTGGTCTGGCAATCTCCTCACCTGGAATATGCAAAGAAGACAACTATTTAGAAGTGACCACCAACATTGACAAACTGGAATGATACGACAATACAAGTCAAGTCGATATTTCCAAGTTAACACTCACATGACAGGTTTCGTTTCATCTGGCACTGTAACAAAGGTCACAGAAGAAGATAAAGACATTTCAAGGACCAAAAACACTATATACAACATTTATATGATGTAACATGATGGGATAGAAACTCTTTTCTAGATATTCACACATGCATTACTATAAAACACGTACCAAAAATAAATCTCCTAGGTGCCTGGGAAGATTATTTCATAAAATATTTGTTTTCAGGATTCTCTGATCAATAGATAGCTCAAAAGAACAGCATTTTGTAACATTATACATTTCTTTAATGTAACTTTTGATTACTTTTAAGCATCAATGCTAACCAAAAGTATTAATTTCTTTAAAAATAGAAATAAACTTTTGGGCAATATGACCAAAATTAAACGACCAAATGAAAGAGACAAAACAATATAACTAATATTAGAAAACTATAGTAAATTCCGATTAGATGGGCCACAGTCAAAAGAGTGGAAATATATGCATACCTGCGACCACATGTTATTTTTAAGCAAATACTTATAGCTAAATCTCTACCCCGTGACACATTTCTACCGCTGCCCTGAATAAACAGTCCAATCATGTGAGATAACAGGTATTATTTGGCACCTGGACATTGTTTTCCATCAATTCCATTTATCATTGAAAACTAATGAAGCTTCTCTGACACAACTGATGAGCGGCAAACATCTTCAGGTAATGGACAACACAGTCTAGGTGCCAACACTGAACTCCATCTGACATTCACACCCAACATGCTGAAGCTGCAGATGATATCAAGAGTCGGATGATTCACTCATATTAATCCATGAGGGCATCAAGCTGTCAGTACAGCAGTAACACACCGTGAAGCATCATCACAATGAAACGTTCAGTGTAACACAGCTTCTATTGCGCATGCAATATCATTTTGGTAATATTTATATATTGCATTTACAATAACCATACTTACTGGACTTCGTCTCTGAGGTCAGCAAAAAAGGAGAAAGAACAGACCTGGTCAGAGAGTGAGTGACAGATCAGTGCTATAAACAAAAACAATATTTAGAAGAAAAAAAACATGCGTGATGGATCTTTCCAGGTGGAAACAAACTTCTTCATTATACATGAAAGCATTAATGCATTATAAATGCATTTATGTGACTCAAAGAGTACAAAATGTTACTAGCAACAGCATGTTTATGGGTTTATATAACTTGAATGCAATGTATTGTCAGTTGCTTTGGATAAATGCATCTGCAAAATTCATTAATGTAAAATTTACATAAAGCCAGTAATTCATATAACTTAAACTATTTCAATTAAAAGAATTTATGATTGAAACATATCGCTCAATGTTTACATAAACACAGTTCTAGGGATGCAGCAATATTACAATTCTGAATGATACTGTTAAAATAAAATTAGTTGCATGTTATTGCCAATAATCAGTCAATATTATCTATCATTTTATGATAGATAATATTGAATAAATCTATCATTTTCAATAGTACAAGTGTACAAGTCATTACAACGAACAATGTATGAAATAATAATAAAATTGAATATAGTGCCGTTCAAAAGTTTGGGGTCAGAAAGTATTTTTATAAAGAAATGAATACTTTTATTCAGCAAGGATGCATTAAATTAATCAAAAGTGACCATAAAAGGTATTTATAATATTACAAAAGATTTATATTTAAAAATGTATTACTCAAAGATAACACACACACACACATATATATATATATATATATATAATATATATATATATATATATATATATATATATATATATATATATATATATATATCATGGTTTCCACAAACCTAAAATAGCAAAACTGTTTTCAACACTGATAACAAATGTTTATTTACCATCAAATAAACATATTAGAATGATTTCTGAAGGATCATGTGACACTGGAGATAATAATGCTGAAAATTCAGCTTTGCATCACAGGAATAAATTACATTTATGTATTACAATAGAAAAAACAGTTATTTTAGATTGTAATGATTTTTCACAGTATTACCATTTTTTACTGTATTTTTGATCAAATAGACACAGCCGTGGTGAGCATAACAGACTTCTTTCAAAAACAATGAAAAAAATCTTTCAGACCCCAAACTTTTGAATGGTAGTGCATAAGTATGTATGAAAGATGGACGTTTGCTTTGAGTTTTGCGCAATACTACAGGTGTTATTAAATTATTAGTGTTTTCAAAAATTAACTAAGTATTAGATGAGAGCAAAAATATTGAAAAAATAAATAAATATATGAATATGAGTATGCACAAAAAAATACCCAATATTGACAAACACCAATTAGAAAAAAACAGCTAAACTGCTAAGTCTTAAAACTTAAGTCAAGTTTATGAATTTCAGATTAATTTCAAGCATTGCTGATTACGGTTAAATTCAATTGGATTGAACTACAATTTTTCCAGTATAGCACTTTTGATGGATTCACCTTTATGGTCCTGAGAGCTAAGGTATACTAAACTAAGGTAAAACCAGACAAAAGTGTAAAAACACTTGCTTACCGGACTCTTTCTCTGCGTGAGGAAACAGAAGAACACAGGAAATCATCTCAATATTTGAATGTGAATATTATGGGACATCAGCAGTGTAAAGTAAAACTTAAAGACGAACCAGAGGGGAAGGAGATATGGCCAGCGTCCCCACTGAAGCCTTCAGCTCATCCATAGTAGATACTGTGCAGGTTCCACTGTTTGCTGCCAATGGCTTGATCTTGATCTTAAATTTCTTCCCATGCTCCTCCTCTCCCTCTCCCTCTGACTCACTGGAGGAGCAGACCATCTTGACTTTTGAAGCTGGTGAATCTCGTTATGGAATTCCATAGCTTTTTTCGCTTTATTTTTATCAAATTAAAGGTCAGAAAAGATGGGAAATGAGTACAGATCAAGATGCATGTGAAGACTAAAAGGATATTTCCCCCTTGTTCTCCAGGTTTAACGCTGTACCCTTCATCATCCACATCAGGAGAGTTCTGTTATGACACAGACAAACACATGAGGCATTACATTCACAGGAACTACACAAATTCAGAGCATTCAGAGGGATTTACTTACATATCGATCCCAGTCGATCTCACCGTAAAAACCATTGGGTGCACCATTGGCTTTTTTCTGGGAATAAAACACATGGGATGAGACATTGTAAGAACGATCACAATGAAATAATAATACACAACACTACCTAAAGTAAGTTTGTAGACCGTTTATTCACTTTCATGGATTGTGTTGTACTCACAGATTTTTCTTTGTCTGGTGATTCACTGAAAGAGATGAAAGCAATTGTTTAGAGTATCAGAGTTCAGATATATGACAGAATGATAATAAGTATAGAAGTATAAGTACAGGTCTATTATTAATGCACTATCCATTTTAGATTGACCTGCCAGAGAGCCAGGGCCCACTAGGGGGGCTCAAGATGGCTTAAAATGATATAAAATAAGACAATAACAAGCAGTAAAGCCCAAAAGTATTAAAAATCTACTACTAAAAACAGATTCACACTGTCTTAAAAACATAGGTTATTTCTAGCACTGGATAAGTCATGTAAATGCATAAAATCATAAAACTCCACGGCTACTATACGGTGGCCGAGAGAGCTCAATGCACTGCGAGAGAGCTCAGCGCGCTGCAACTGAAGAAAACACGTGCAAATAGAAAAAAACACCAGCAAATTCAGAAAACATCTTCATAAGTTTGACAACAAAAGTGCTGCAAATACTCACAATGCAGCCAAATACAGAATGGTGCAGCAAATTGCCCACAACGGAAATGTTTAAGGGGGAACCCAACAAGTGATGAACCTGGCTGGGCTTTTTGTTCAATGTCTACTCGTTTTGCAAGGGGTTTCTCTATTTGGTTGCGTTGTGAGTATTTGCAGCTCATTTCTGTATTTGGTTGCGTTGTGAGTATTTGCAGCTCATTTCTGTATTTGGTTGCGTTGTGAGTATTTGCAGCTCATTTCTGTCTTTGGTTGCGTTGTGAGTATTTGCAGCTCATTTCTGTCTTTGGTTGCGTTGTGAGTATTTGCAGCTCATTTCTGTCTTTGGTTGCGTTGTGAGTATTTGCAGCTCATTTCTGTATTTGGATGCAGTGCATGATATGAGTATTTGTTCGGTATTTGGTTGCGTTGTGAGTATTTGCAGCTCATTTCTGTCTTTGGTTGCGTTGTGAGTATTTGCAGCTCATTTCTGTCTTTGGTTGCGTTGTGAGTATTTGCAGCTCATTTCTGTATTTGGTTGCGTTGTGAGTATTTGCAGCTCATTTCTGTCTTTGGTTGCGTTGTGAGTATTTGCAGCTCATTTCTGTCTTTGGTTGCGTTGTGAGTATTTGCAGCTCATTTCTGTATTTGGATGCAGTGCATGATATGAGTATTTGTTCGGTATTTGGTTGCGTTGTGAGTATTTGCAGCTCATTTCTGTCTTTGGTTGCGTTGTGAGTATTTGCAGCTCATTTCTGTATTTGGTTGCGTTGTGAGTATTTGCAGCTCATTTCTGTATTTGGTTGCGTTGTGAGTATTTGCAGCTCATTTCTGTATTTGGTTGCGTTGTGAGTATTTGCAGTGGGTTTCTGTATTTGGTTGCGTTGTGAGTATTTGCAGCTCATTTTTGTATTTGGTTGCGTTGTGAGTATTTGCAGTGGGTTTCTGTATTTGGTTGCGTTGTGAGTATTTGCAGCTCATTTCTGTCTTTGGTTGCGTTGTGAGTATTTGCAGCTCATTTCTGTATTTGGATGCAGTGCATGATATGAGTATTTGTTCGGTATTTGGTTGCGTTGTGAGTATTTGCAGCTCATTTCTGTCTTTGGTTGCGTTGTGAGTATTTGCAGCTCATTTCTGTATTTGGTTGCGTTGTGAGTATTTGCAGCTCATTTCTGTATTTGGTTGCGTTGTGAGTATTTGCAGCTCATTTCTGTATTTGGTTGCGTTGTGAGTATTTGCAGTGGGTTTCTGTATTTGGTTGCGTTGTGAGTATTTGCAGCTCATTTTTGTATTTGGTTGCGTTGTGAGTATTTGCAGCGCATTTCTGTATTTGGTTGCAGTGCATGTGAGTATTTGCTGCGCGTTTCTGTATTTGGTTGAGTTTTTTAGTTGCATTTTAACTATTTGCAGCTCATGTGTTGTCTTGAAGACGTTTTCTTAAATTGCTTCAGTTACATCATGCTGAGCTCTTTCGGCCACCGTACTATTATTATTAAAAATATAAACATTTAAAGCATTTTTTATCCTTAATCCTTATCCAGTAAATCATGTAAAACTGGAAAAGTTATGGTGCCTTCGAAAATTGTAGAGGATAATGCAAGCCCTGGAGTCAAAAAGGCAAAAAGAACCACTGAGTTGCATGAAAACACAACAAACATTTGGTTGGTCTATTGTGCATGTTAGTAAAATTTTCTTTTCTTTTCTAAATTAGCAATTCTTCACCAAAAATAAGCTGCAAGTGGAGCAGACTTTATGCCAATAGTAAAAGACTGGCTCTGCTACTAATAAACATTTGACAAAATTACACTGAGCCAAGTCTTAGCAATGCATAATCATTATAGAAAGCAATTCCCTCTAATCACAATAAACTAGGCCGTGCCAAGGTGGCCAGCTCTACACATACACCAGAACCTCCTGTAGAGATCAGTGCAGAGCTGCTGTCCACGGTCTTACTCACGTGGAGTCACTGTCCTTTTCCTTCTTCCGTATCCCGAAGGCCTTTCGGGTACGCTTTTTCAGTCCTGTTAAAAATCATGTTTATCATCAGGAGCCAAATAATACACAGTTCCTCAAGTGTAACAATATAACTTATTGACCTTAAACTTTTGGATGGTAATGTACCTGTATATGTAATATAATTTAACATTTTTGTAGATAGTCCTGCAATTTAATCTTTTGAATGTTGTGCGTTATTACGTATAGGCTAGCTTGAAAGGACTCCAAGATACTTTCCAGCTAAAAAAAATATAGTCTAAGACGGTTGAATGTTTTGTTGCAAATTAATTGCTATATTTACACTTGATTACATTTTAAAAGCTTGATTAAATTGTTAAAGTTAAAGGCCCAGCCATAATTGTAGGCGTACCATACTGATTAAGGACAAGACAAAAACACGGTTTGGAAGATAGATTCATGATGTACTTGCTTATTATATATGAACAAAAAGTGAACCTTTAAGTTGTGGAAACACTATTTCTGAATGTTCTCTGAATGCCCAGTTTTTAAAATGTCTTAAAAAAAAATGTGAATGTTAAGGACACATTCAGGTTAATTTTTGCATTTTAAAAACATTATGGGAACGTTACTTTTGAATGTTTGTTGTTATCTAACATTGTTAGATGAACACCAAACTAAAACGGTTCAGAAAAAAACATTCCAGGAACGATGTATACACAATTTTTGTGCTAAAGTTTTGAGAACATTATTAAAGACCATATAACTTTGAACGAACATTCTACTGCGGACAACTTATTTTAATTCATTAATTAACAACTTTGACGAAATATTCCCAAAATGTTAGCCAAGATAATGTTTCCTGTTAGCTGGGGTTTGGAGCATTTGCTAAATCCATGAGTACTAAAGTAGAAATACTCCCTGTATTCTCTCAATACATTTGAAATAAATAAATCATGTATGATGATTATACAAGAATCTGCTAAATGCAGTTGCAATTTCTTTGATGAAGTACAGCGTCAAACTGCTGCCACTGCTTGTTGTCATCAAGTAACACAAAGCAACATGCAGTGCTAAGTTTAATGTAGAGCTAAATTCACTGAGATCTGAAAAACAAACACTGAATTCAGTCACCAGGGGAGTGACATTTGTCATAAATATTTCAACATCTGCAACTAAAGAATGCAAAAACATATTTTTCCAAGACCTCATTCTCAGTGGACTGAATTAAATGATGAAACTTTTCATTATTATTAATTGCATCAAGGCAAATGACCCATGCAACTCTGTACTGGGATTCACGGTGCATGTTTGAGCTGGATGACCAAATCTGCAATGAGGCCATGCGGCCATTTACTGGTGGCAGGGCGTCAGCAACAACAAATATGCAAGCTTATTTTTCAACATTTTCTCAATCTGCCAATTAATGAACCAAGCATCCCCAAGGACTGGCATCATGGTCGATATTAACAGACAAAGCAACAGAATTTATAGCCTGGAGATCTTGGCAGGATGGCATACGGGACCGCTTGAGGGTCTCAGCGCGAAAGCCTCTAGTTGTGTGTTCACCCATCATGCCTAGAAGACCTCTAGGGAAATGCTGACATTTCCTCCTCCGCTTGGCTAAAAGTGAGGCAATTAAGTCGAGTTATCCCAAAACAAATACAAGGAGATGAAACTGCTTGCAGCTTGTTCACTACCTTAAACATTTGAATCCTACAATGCCATTAAATTAAGACAGGAATAGTTCACATTTACGCACCCTTATGTTGTTTAACACCCATATGACTTTCAATCTTCTGAAGAACACAAAAGGAGACGTTTTGAGAAATAAGGCTGCATTTATTTGATAAAAAAATACAGTAAAAGAGTAATATTCTGAAATATTATTTAGGGATGCACCAATATGAAAATTTTGCCCGATACGATAACCGATAATTCTTTATATTTGAAAGCCGATAACCGATATAATGACCAATACATTTAAATTAAAAATTGGATATCATTTTTGACAGCCTGATTACAAAAACAGAAAGTTTCACCATTAAATCCATGTCCCAAGCACACAATTATAATGATGTTCTCATTAAGTTTATGTAGCCCATATGACAGACTTGCATGTTGCACTTAACTGTATTTTCTTTTTTTTTAAGTGTTTCCAATTATGTTTCAAGCTGCAATTAAAAAATGTCATGGCAATCTGAAGCGTCTAAGCTGAAGGAAATAATCCATTATTTATCTGCTTTAGTATATCAGCCAAATTGTATTATCGGGCTAATAACGATAATATTAAAAATTACCTTTATTATTGTGGCCGATATATTGTGCATCCCTAATATTATAACAATTTAAAATAACTGTTTCTATTTGACTATATTTTAAAATGCAATTTATTTCTCTGATGGCAAAGCTGAATTTTCAGCATCATTACTCCATCTTTCAGAAATCAATCATTCTGATGATGATGTGATGCTCAAGAAACATTTCTTATTATTATCAATGTTGAAAACAGTTGTGCTGCTTAATATTTTTCGTGGAAACTGTGATACTTTTTGAGAATTCTTTGATGAGTAGAAAGTTCAGAAGAACAACATTTGAAATAGAACAATATAAAAGTCTTTACATACTGTCACTTTTGATCAATTTACAGGTAATGCATCCTTGATTAATACAAATTTAATTTATTTAAAAAAAATGACTGACCCCAAATGTTTGAATGGTAGTGCATATTGCACTTTTATGGACTTTCTGAAGTTTGAAAGCTTCAGTCCCCATTCACTGTAATCGCATGGAAAAGAATGACCAGTCCATTCTTCAAAATTCCCTTTTGTGTTTCCCAGAAGAAACTAAATCGTACATGTTTGGAACAACAACAAAAAAGTGAATAAATTGGGAATTTTTTGGATGAACTATCCCTTTAAATTAGAGGAAATAAATCATGACCTATAAGATCATGAGGGTGGGACTGTAGACAGAGCAAAGACACACAAACATCCTGATGGCAGATTTACATGGGAGTTACATAGCCTATTCCTTGAGCACTGGACCACATGTGTAAACCGCCTTTAAAATATAACCTACATTTAATTGTGCCATCATGATGTTTGAGTGTGTCACGGTGCTAACACACATACACACTGGCCATACAACGTGTGACACATAATCCTTCACCTCCTTCAAGGAGACAGACACCAAAACAAGCATGTGCTGCATTTGGATGTCATACACAGTAACGTTACAGTCAGCTAGAAGATATTAGCACGTTAATAAATAATATCAACAGACAGCGATGAATTTAAGGGCCCAATGTGGATTTTTACCTTGCATCATGGTTGCAGCACTTCATTCCTCGGTTTCACGCAAGCAAACAAACTGACACTGACACGAGATACAGTAGTGATCCGGTGACCGGTCGTTAAAGGAAAGGCTCATACTGCCCAGCCCGGTAACCGGTGTGTTAGGCCCCGGGCACCGCCGCATCAGCAGCATCCACACACGCCATCACCACAGAGGGGATGCTGAGGACAGACAGCCGATGAACGGAGAACGAGAGTGTGGGAGGGTCGCGTAATTACCAACCCTACTATGGAGGAGGCTTTAGTACTCATGAATATTAATAAGGTCACGACGACGTAGCTTGGCAACCTTCCTGGAGCGTCCAGTCACGTGACAAATGGATATTCATGAGCCAATCCTTTCGACGTAGTAGGATTCGTTGGTTCGCAGCGTTCTACGCCAGCCTCTCAGCGAATCAGTTGGGCCTGCGTCACGTTGCGTAATTAATATTCATGAGCTGAGCCAAGCAATAGTAGATTTACAGGAGAGATAAAAAGAGGGCAAACGGACAGTCTGATCCTTGGTCTGATCCCGAGAACGATATTCATATGATAGAGCGCCTCCTGCTGGTGGACAAAAAGTCTGATGCCACTAGTGAAAATACTTATTCCTTTTTCTGATTCAATAGATTTTGATACCATAATATTATTCATTTTAAAGAGGGCATTGGCCGTCTCCTCTTAACAGACTCGCAGCCGTGAGGAATATGGTTCACCTTATTATTAGTACCCCTCCCCCACTACAAAAACTAGTTTATTTTTTGAAAGTGTTAAAAACATAATCTTTGTAGCTATTTTATTGAATCAAAATAGTCTTCAGTCCTTTGTTTTTTCTGACACATTTCAGCATGGCACATTGTCACGCATTAACAATACTGTATAAAGCCACAAGGGGTCAGCAGCCAAAACTGATTTTCAGATGGTAAAAAGAGACGGTAAAAGGCCACTGAAATCTTTAAATCTTGTCACCACCAACTGCCGGAATCTCTCATCTGAGAATACTAACTGAAAACAGGTTGGTCATGACTCATTTAACAGTAATTTACAACAACAACTCAGGTTAGTTAACAGGTCTCTGACCGAATAAACATAGACAGACTATTCATTGCAGATTCTAGAGAATAAAAAAACAATACATATGATTTACAGTCATCCATGCATTATACACCCAGCCTTTTTTCTTTTTAATTACGATTAACTGTTATTAAAATTGTTTTGAATTGTATAATCTTGTGCCATACTGCTACAATTACAAAGAGTAAAACATATTAAATGTTTTTGTTTTCAACAACATTAAGTGCATTAAACATTGCATTATGTCAGGGTTTCCCTAACTAGGGTTTGAGAAGGAACTTCAGGGAGTTCATATACATTTATACAACGTTAATAATTAATAAAATAATTAAAAAGTTAAATTATAAGAAATAAGTAGTTTTAAAATGAAAACAATCCAAAATAACACTCTACCTAATTTTTTTTTATAATTTTGTTTTATTTGTTTATGCTGTGCAGCCTCTCAATTTTCCATGTAATTTTAGTCGCCTGACTAGTCACTGTATTCTGACAATGTGTATTTTAAAAAGTAATAATCTAATTAGGCTACAAGTTGGCCTACTTAATTTTTGTCTAATTATGTAATCCAGATAATATCAGTTAGGCCTACAGCACTATATATTAGTGGGTAAAGTGGGACAGTTAAGCTTCTTAATTTCTATCTTTACATCTAAATTATTCCATTACTAAAAATCACTGAGCTCAACACTGAGCTCATCATAAGCAAGTATGTGATAAAAAAATATAGATTCTGCAGTGGCGTAAGTTTGATTTTGAAATTGGTGGGGACGGGGACATATATTTTAAGGTTTGATTGAAATTATTGCTAGGGATATATCAGTGTCACTGGATATTGGTAGGGACACGTCCCAAGTGTCCCTACTAAATTCTACGCCCCTGAGATTCTGTGGCTATGACATCACTTCCGGGGGTGTGGCACACCATATTCAACAACCTTACAGTGAACCGTGATGGTAAAGTAAAATGACATAGCATTCTGAGGTGAATAATGTTAAGATTATAAAAATTAAAACACTCATGGATCATTTGTAATTGTTATATATTTTGTTATAGGATGGAATGGTGAATCAGAATTTGGAAAAATCACATTCATATGAATCTTTTTTGTTTGTTTTTTATGTGATTTTGACACTGTCCCAGTTTGCCAATAGCGTATTGTTAAACTGGGACAGGGTATTACTGGCAAACTGGGACAGCCATTTAAGTCATTCTAATGGGGGAATTGAGTTCCCTTTTTGTATGCCCCTCATAAATGTAGTTAGCTAGCTAGATATTTCAACAAAGATTGTAAATGATTTTAAAAAACAATGCCAATTCAAAAAAGAAAAAGAAAAAGAAAGATGGAGGGTACAAGCTTGGATGGCCGTGACATTTGCAATATTTGCAAAAAACTTTTCAACAAAAAGAAATGAAACTTAGCCTGTGTGGAATAAAATTAGCCTATAAGAAGAAATGTTTATGAAGATTTCTATTTTTTTAATTTATATGAAATAAACTGAACCCAACACAAAATATTGTGGACAGGTGAGGGAGGGAGGGAGGGAGGGAAAGAATCTGCTGTACCTGCAACCCTCCTTAAAAAAAAGTGATTGTTGTTTATATTGTTATTGTGTATTTAATTAATTGGGCCTACATTTGAATAAGAATTTATTGTGTTTGAAGTGTCCCAGTTTGCCAATAAAGCTGTCCCAGTTTGACAGTAGCGCCTGGAAAAATGTGGTTTGGGGTCCATGTGTGTTTAAGGAAGAGTCATCCATCCTGTGTTTAATGTTTCTTTCTTTTTTATTCTGTATAGTAGAATAGAGCACTTAAGCTATTTAGAATATTATCATATGAGGGGCTAAGACATTTGGATCATAATAAAACATTATGCAGAAGGTAAATTATCAGAAAGTGTCCCACTTTACCAGTATTCACCCTATATAATACTGAAGAAGGTGTATTAAATGAAGGAATGCATTGAACCCACAATAGAAATTTGTAACAAAAAAAGAAAAGAAAAAAGTTTTTATTAAATTGGGTCCTATTATGCTTTTTCACTTTTTCAATGTTAATCTGTAATGTTGCTGTTTGAAAAAAGCGGACAGGTAGAGTACAACTCACAAAAGCTTCTCTTGAAAGACGTCGAGGCCATTCCCATTTTGTCGGGATAATCTGTTGTTTATGGATCACAACCTGTAAATACGTCGTCTTATCATTTGAAGTTGTGTTTTATGTAAACAGTTCCAATTATAAGTTTTATGTAACTTAGTTGCTATGATAGCTATGATGTAAACGAAGGGCAAAGCTTTTCCTCCGCTAGCCTGCTAACATTACAGTATTGATTTAGTGTTTACTGTATAGCTTTTGTAAGCTCTTGCTTGATTTTGTGATCGATTACTGTTTGTATTACCATAGTTTTCCGACAAATAAGATTAAATGGTGGATAACATCGTATCTATAAGAAAATTACAAAAAAACATAGCACTCTGAAACGTCCTGTGAAATCTGTGCTTGCAAAGTCCGTGCTTGAAATCTGTTTTGCACAAACCTCTTGTTCGTTGACATTTTTAGGGTTTGAATCGGGCTCAAAATAGTTTGAAATTAATGCCATTGTTAATATTTACATCCGAGTAGAGGTTGCTGTTATGGAGGGGCGGGACATTTCTCGAACACACGCTAAGCGCTGCCAATCACAGCACACTGGACCAGCTAACCAATCACAGCACACTGGGCCAGCTAACCAATCACAGCACACTGGACCAGCTAACTAACCACAGCACACTGTGCCAGCTAACCAATCACAGCACACTGAGCCAGCTAACTAATCACAGCACACTGGACCAGCTAACCAATCACAGCACACTGAGCCAGCTAACCAATCACAGCACACTGAGCCAGCTAACCAATCACAGCACACTGAGCCAGCTAACTAATCACAGCACACTGGACCAGCTAACCAATCACAGCACACTGGGCCAGCTAACCAATCACAGCACACTGGACCAGCTAACTAATCACAGCACACTTGCACACATCTGTAATAAAATGTGTTTTGTTGTGTACTGTATATGTACTGTATGTGTGTATGTGTGTGTGTATGATTGAGTGTTTAGAGTTGGATTGTACCATGATGTGCTGGAGATGCTGCTGAACTGCCTGATGGTTGATGGCCTCCCTGTTTCTGTTTCAAACCTGCCAGTTTGTAATTATAATGGACACCATTTTTATTCATTACTCGTGAAATTTCTATTTTAAAATCAGTATCTTTATTTTATTTGTATTTTTAATTCGTTGTACCTGCCCAGGGACTACAGGTGGAAATTAGCAATTGCTGCTATAACCTGGCCCAAGACATATTTTCTTGCTTGACAAGTTTAATGTTCATTTGTGCATTGTCCCTGTTTCAAATAAATAATTTCCAATTCCAATTCCAATTTCCACACTGAGCCAGCTAACCAATCACAGCACACTGAGCCAGCTAACCAATCACAGCACACTGAGCCAGCTAACCAATCACAGCACACTGAGCCAGCTAACCAATCACAGCACACTGGGCCAGCTAACCAATCACAGCACACTGAGCAAGCTAACTAATCACAGCACACTGAGCCAGCTAACCAATCACAGCACACTGAGCCAGCTAACCAATCACAGCACACTGAGCCAGCTAACCAATCACAGCACACTGAGCCAGCTAACCAATCACAGCACACTGAGCCAGCTAACCAATCACAGCACACTGAGCCAGCTAACCAATCACAGCACACTGAGCCAGCTAACCAATCACAGCACACTGAGCCAGCTAACCAATCACAGCACACTGAGCCAGCTAACCAATAACAGCACACTGGGCCAGCTAACCAATCACAGCACACTGAGCCAGCTAACCAATCACAGCACACTGAGCCAGCTAACCAATCACAGCACACTGGGCCAGCTAACCAATCACAGCACACTGAGCAAGCTAACTAATCACAGCACACTGAGCCAGCTAACCAGTCACAGCACACTGAGCCAGCTAACCAATCACAGCACACTGAGCCAGCTAACCAATCACAGCACACTGAGCCAGCTAACCAATCAAAGCACACTGAGCCAGCTAACCAATCACAGCACACTGAGCCAGCTAACCAATCACAGCACACTGGGCCAGCTAACCAATCACAGCACACTGAGCCAGCTAACCAATCACAGCACACTGAGCCAGCTAACCAATCACAGCACACTGAGCCAGCTAACCAATCACAGCACACTGGGCCAGCTAACCAATCACAGCACACTGGGCCAGCTAACCAATCACAGCACACTGAGCCAGCTAACCAATCACAGCACACTGAGCCAGCTAACCAATCACAGCACACTGGGCCAGCTAACCAATCACAGCACACTGAGCCAGCTAACCAATCACAGCACACTGGGCCAGCTAACCAATCACAGCACACTGAGCCAGCTAACCAATCACAGCACACTGAGCCAGCTAACCAATCACAGCACACTGAGCCAGCTAACCAATCACGGCACACTGAGCCAGCTAACCAATCACAGCACACTGGACCAGCTAACCAATCACGGCACACTGAGCCAGCTAACCAATCACAGCACACTGGGCCAGCTAACCAATCACAGCACACTGAGCCAGCTAACCAATCACAGCACACTGAGCCAGCTAACCAATCACGGCACACTGAGCCAGCTAACCAATCACAGCACACTGGGCCAGCTAACCAATCACAGCACACTGAGCCAGCTAACCAATCACAGCACACTGGGCCAGCTAACCAATCACAGCACACTGAGCCAGCTAACCAATCACAGCACACTGAGCCAGCTAACCAATCACAGCACACTGAGCCAGCTAACCAATCACAGCACACTGGGCCAGCTAACCAATCACAGCACACTGAGCCAGCTAACCAGTCACAGCACACTGAGCCAGCTAACCAATCACAGCACACTGAGCCAGCTAACCAATCACAGCACACTGGGCCAGCTAACCAATCACAGAACCATTTGTATTTTGGAGGGAGGGGCTTCATCAACGCATTCAAACAGACTGGGGAGAGAGGAGCTGTAATAATGTAAAATATGTGAAAAATAATGCGTTTTTTGAACAATCAAGCATAAAAAACATATTGTAGTACACCCCCAAAACAAAATCAAGTCTTAGAAAAAGGCATAATAGGACCCATTTAATAGATAATATTGTCAGTGACAGAACATAATAAACTTTTATTATGGATGTTTGTTCAGTAGTGTAGCACAGTCTGAATATGTAAGACATCATTAATTCTCTGTTTGAGTTGTGGAGAATGTTTGACGTTCTGTTTGTGGTGCTGGGTGAGAGCGAAGATTAGATGCGATCAACAGATTGCCTTCCAAAGACATAGAACAATTTCCTCCGTATGTCAGGTTACACCTACTTGCATACATATGCACATATGCATGTACTGTAAATATTCAGGTCCGTCACAGTCAGTCCTCATTCTCAGGAATGGTCTTCCTCTCTGTCAACAAACTCGTTGTTTTATTCCCCTTGAATGAAATCTGTGATCAGATATTCAGCCCTCATCTTGAGTGCACGATAAACGATCCTGCTTTCATGAAATTTGCCCTTTTCCATGAAGGGAAAGTCATCAGACTGGTTTTTGTCATGAAGAAGCTTGATCACTTCCTCCTCTGGAGCTCCGGGCCCTAAGAAAAGCCTCCAGTGGCCCACATGTATTGAGTTTCCACATGCTGCTCACTGGAACAACAAGCACTTTGACGTCAAACACTGCAAAGTTTTTGTGGCAATCCCAAAAAAATTCCCAAGCTTTCATAGCCACTGACATGGCAGCGATGGAAAAAGTTAACCCAAGTGTCACGGGATTTTTTTTGTAAACAAAGTGACTGTACCCTAAATAGCACGTCCCAAGCATCTTCCCCATGTACTCTGATAACTCCTAGACCCCCGTTCTCTTGTCTGTTCATTCAAGCAAGTACTACTATTGACACTGTGTCAGAAAATATATTTACCAAACTAGATTTTTAGAGTGGCAAAGCTTTTCCGTCACACTTTAAAAAAGAATTCCAGGGGACCTTTTTAACTTAAATAAATGCATATTTGCAAGTTAAAAATTCCAATTAATGATCGAATTAAACCTTTTAATTTGCAAACATTAGTTGTCTTTGTCTAGTAACTAAAATGGTCTTGATAACCTATTGGGCAGTGGCTTTCTAGTTCCCAGGATGCTTTACATAAGGAGCATGAAGGCCCGTTCACACCAAGGACAATAACTATAACGATACGATACGATAAAGATTTAAATTGTTCTAAATACAAGGAATAGCAGAGTCCACACCACAACTATATCGATAACGGTACAGTGAAACAATATTTTTTGAATCACTTTCAGAACTATTTTGTCCAGCTAATGAATGATAAACATGAGACCTAATCAGAATACATCCAAGAGCTCGAGCATTTAAAGGGACAGGCGACGAAACTGCGGCACGCGCTTATGATAAACAGAACGATATTGCTAATATAGTTATCGGTTATCTTTAAAGTTATCGCTTTTGGTGTGAACGGGCTTTAAATGTTAAAATGAGTGGTATTTTATGTGAAAGGGAAAGACCATAGTGTTTAATTCTGTTATGTTTGACATTTTTATGTTGAAGTTTTTGTGGTTAGATAAGATTAATTGGTTCCAGGGCCACCTCTCAATTATGTTGAAATTAGTTGGAATAATAGGCCTATATTTTTTAATAATTCAAAAATTATAATTTTTTTAGTTTTTTATTTATATTTTAAACATAAATAAAACGCCACAAATTAAGTTCCTCTAATTCAGTGTAGTTTGTTGGTTGAATATAATGTCATTAGAAGTTGTTATAACTCAAAAATACTGATGCAAACTGTTGCATTTGTTGTTGTTGAGCCAAAGCATTTGTTGGCCCATATGTGTTAATAACGCAATTTAAACGTGAGGAGTTTGTTTCAATCGAATCAAATTTCTAGGGTGGCATCCATGATATCCGATGCTTTGTAACAACTTTAAATCCAGTCAGTCAAAACACAGCGTTCGCTACACAAAGGTCAGCATGCTGAAGCTGATCATCGACATTACTGGTAAACTTTACCAGTGAAACCAGTCTTGCTGAGCAGGATGCACTTCAGTTGTCACGTCTGCATGATCTCTACTCTGATATGTGGTGAACGGGTACGTTGTTTCATTCTGTTTTTGGTGTTTGTTATATCAGCGTGATCAGGGGAAATAGCTAACAGATAATTATTCCACCCGTTTTCATGTATGTGTTTAATAAATGCAATAACGTGAAATGAAGCATTCAATACTTTTTTTTTATAATAATCTTGGATTTATGTTGGTTTTAATGGCATACTTTTGATACATTTGTTCTAAGGACTTTTTACATCACTGCTAATCTTCAATTAAAACATACATTAACACACATCCAAATGCATATCCAAAGTTATATTAACCAGAGGTGGACAGTAACAAAGTACATTTACTTGAGTACTGTACTTGAGTACACTTTTTGAGTATCTGTATTCTACTTGAGCATTATTGTTTGTACTTTACTTGAGTATTTTTTTTTTCTGGAAACTTTTTAGTTTAACTACATTATATTTGAAAGACAAATATCGTACTTTTTACTCCACTACATCTCTGTCAAGGTCCTTGAGTAGAAAATAATAACGTCAGGGATGATTTTGGTTGCTGGGGTTGCGTTTTGGTTGGTAATGAAAGTCGGGTTGACGTCTGATGTTGGTTTCTGACGTCAACCCGATTTTCAACCACAATACAACGTCTGTCCAACATTGGAGATTAATGTCAATCTGACATTGGATTCTGACATCAACCTGATTTTCATTTTCAACGTTGGTTTTTGTCTTCTAAATGCTTTTGTCATTGTTTTGGAGCACAGTATCTTATAGATAACAGTAAGGCTAACATATTCATACTAAAAGCCAAAAAACTGGTAACAGTCATTTGGGTGTCCGAAACCATTGTGGGCGTTATTGAGTGACTTATTCAATCCCACGACTGGAACTGTGTTCTAGAAATAAATTTGATATTCATATGAGGGTTGGTAGGCAGGGATAGATTCAGAGGAATAGGGTACTGTAAGTATTACATGCAACAATAATAAAACTATGCATTGACATTTACTTTTATACTTAAGTACTTTTAAAAACGAGTACTTCTGTACTCTGAGTACGAGTACTTCGGTCTTTACAACATTTACTTGTAACGGAGTAATATTTGACCATCTGTACTTTTACTCAAGTAAGGAAGTTGTGTACTTTGTCCACCTCTGATATTTACTTAGCAGACAGTCTGATGACTCAACCACACATCTCACAGCCAAACTAGGTGGCTAAAGCAAAATTGTCTCATGTATAATTGCATACTGTTTTTATATAACAAATTTGGTCCCACTTTATATCACGTTTAAATTAAACATTTGAATGCACTTATTGTGCAAATACATGTTTTTACATTGTACTTAAATTTAAAAATACCTGCATGAAATTACAACTGTAAATCATTTCTGGATTAAAATGACACTGTTGACCCTTCCCTTACACCTTAACCCACCCTTAAACCTTCACATATACCACCAAACCTGACCCGTAACTTACCCGTATCCCACCTCCATAGCAGCAAAAGTGTTTCACAATACAACATGAACACGATAAGTACATTGTTGTTACGTGGATGCTTTGTTGTGGTTTTGTTCCTGTACCCATTGCCTTTGTTCCTTGTTCCTGCTTTTCATTTGTTGTCATTAGTTGATTGACGAGACCTCCCATTATTTGGTGTATTTTAACCCTCCTCAGGTTGCAGTTCAGTGTATTACCTTCTTTACTTTTGGTTTGTTAATAAAATGCTTCCTTCATAACCATCCTCTGATGATTGTACCTAACTTTTTTTAAATTAATAGTAGTTAGAGACACCTAATATAAAGTGTGAGCACAATTTTTTTCTTGTAGCTATATGGTTTATATTATGTGTATGTTACAGTGACACATTTTCCAGTTTGGTTCAGTACAATTCTAGGCCGTCTGCCCCTATAGATAGATATGGAGCATGCAAAAGAATTACAGCACTTACAGACCAAAACGTTTTCATTTCTTTCTTTGTTTAATCTCTCTCTTTTGACAAATAAGAATTGTGCAACACAACTTTAACAGAGGTTTAATACTAAAAACGATAATATAATAATAATAAATATAATAATAATGGATATAACAGTGATTCCACCAGTGAAATCGCAGTTGTTCCACAGTGTGCTTGTTCATTAACCGCTTCACAATGACAAACATGAGTAGAAAAGACAAGTTATAGCTTCATACTGTAACCGTAATTTCAATTCGGGCAAATGACGTCAGTTGAACTGTGGCAAAATGTAGTCCTCCATTGATTTTCAAAAAAGAAGAAGAAAAAAAATGTATTAACACAAAAGGTAAGCAGAAGCAAATAGTATACATCTTGTTAGGGGAAAAAAAAGATACTTGTTGATGGCTAATCTCAATCAGAATGACGTGCGTTCACGTTCACCACTTCCGTTCCTGACCAGTAAGAACATTCAGGAGGAACCACATTGTTTGACATCAGCGATTGTGTAATTGAGGTTTATTGTTGACTTTGTTTTCCGTGAATATTAACAGCTTAGATTCTAAGAAATGAAACGTATAAGAGTTGACATTTTTAATGTTAAATCTGAAGTCTCTTTTGTTTCTTGACATAAAAGTATCTTAGTGACATTTACAGACACAAAGAGGTCATTTTTAAATATATAGTACATACAAAAAACAGTTATAAATCGGTTCAATGTCGGATGTTTGTTTCCTCTATTAAAGTGGTTTAAAAGGAATGATCTGGGTTCAATACTAGTGCAGCTCGATCAACAGCATCTGTGGGATGATGTCAGTTACCAAAGAAAAAATCATTTTTGACCATCAATTCAATTCAGACTATCCAACAGTAAAAAAAAAACATCAATAAGTAGTTCCTTATTGTACTTATAATGGCTCTTGCAATGGAAATACAATACAAGTAAAATAATAATAATAATATATACATTCTGTGGTAATCAACATAATTGCCACTAATACAGTCAAAAGAGCTTAATTTATATCCAGCCCAGGACATTCCTTAAGAGTAACCACTAAAATACTGGACTCTTTGGATACTTTTTTTTTTTTAAACTTAATTCGACATAAAACATCATTAGTTGTACCAGAGGAATCGCTTTATAAGAACGCCTTTTAAAAGAGAAACTGTGTGTTACAAAGTACAAAGGTTTTGTATTAAATAAAGATAAAGTATGCTGGCAAAAGAAATAGATTATTCTGTTCTCTAAAATTTAGGAAGACTGCGTTCCCAATACAGGACTGGGGAATTACGTGCTTTTGTTTTCGCCATGACGACATTCCTCACTTTTGACATTTTCGAAAGTGTAGTTCGATGTGACACCAAAAAAGTCACAAAAGTACAAAAATGTAGTCTTTGTTTTTTTGTTTTTTTTTACAAAAAAAAGTACTTTTGATGTAGTACAAACTACAACCCTCTTATATAAGGGTCAGCATTTCTCCTTCACAGAAACCCACTCCACTCCAACATTCGGATCAGAAAGTAGCGTCTGATTAAGAAAATCCAGGTCATGGCACTTTCGGTATGCCCGTGCGTCCACTTTTGCCAATGTCCAACTTGACTGGATTGATTCTTGCAAATTCTGTGAAAACTATATTACGTAGGATGTTCGCTCGCTTCCCATTTTAGGCTCTGTAACAACAGCAGAGTCCCAATACACAGTGGTCCTCAGTGGGATTCTCAGGTAGCGGGAGAATAACCTTGCTCCACTTTACTCTGTCATCAAATACGGCCAACATGTAGTGAGGTGCTACGTCTCGGCAGATGAAGGAGAACGCGTCACAGTCTCTACACTGTCTGTCTCTAAGAGGTTCTCTGTATCCTGCTTGGCTCCTTCCTCGTCCTCCAACTCGAACTGAAACTTATCTCCACCGTCAGTTCCTGTTTCGAAAAAGGGAGGGGAGGGACTCTGTGGTATCATGCTGTGGTACCAGTTCCTGTTCTCTTCTAAAGTGTCCAAGATATCCTGCGCATCTGGATGCACCAGGTCCGCCCAAGTCTCCCATAGCGGGTGCACGATGTAGTCAATGAAACCGACCTAAAAGGAAAACAAACACATGATAAGTCCCTTCTAGAAATGTCTAGACTTGACCAAAAGAAATGCACTTAATTGTATTGAATGCCCACTTGTAGTGTACAGTATTTCAAATCTTCAAAGTATATTTTAAAAACAAAAACAAATCTGCAGATAATATAATTAAGAAATAAAAGACCAATAAGTGTACTTAAAAGAGTTTCTTAACACACATAAGTACACTTTTAAAAGTCCACTTTGTAATAATGTCAAATAAAGTTTTACTTTAAAGTGCTTTTTAGTTTAATAATCTGTTGTCATGCTGTAAAGTACACTTATTTTAAAGTGTTGACTAACATCGATAAACAACATAACATTTAACATAAAGCACATGCAAAGTGCTTGACTATAAAACTATCACAACTATGAAAGCACACAGGCCTATAAAAATGTAAGCCTACTTAAGTGGGTCAAAAAAGCACTCTTACGTTCACTAATTGAACTTAATATAAATTTAATTGTAAATAACACTCAGTTCACACTTAAGTATATAATTTCCATAATAAGTGCTCTTTTTAAAAGTGTGCTAAAGTGTAGTTCTTTTTCCACGAGGAATGACTTGGAGAGGCGATGGATGCCCACCTGAGACTTCTCCACTGAAGCGGTGTGTTTGTCACACATCGGGCTGATCTCCATGCCTCGCTCTCTCTCTCGGTCGCCCTGCTGGAAAAACTCTTCCATAATGCGGTCCGTCCATTGCCGGTACAGATCCAATGGCTTGGTGGGATTGCTGAGATCGGCACAGTGAACCATATTTCGTAAGACCTGTGCACATAGTGAGACATGATGTTGAATGATATCGAGGAAGCAGGGAACTGAATGTTGTTATTGAGGACGCATAAGCCAAGGCTCACCTGTATTCTGTCCGTATAGTTGTCGAGCAACAACACTCCTGAACTCGTCACCTTCTTGGTCTCGACCATTGTCTTCAAGTCAGCCAGTAAGCTCATGTGCTTGGACATGTCTGTCGCTAGTACCTATTGAGAGAGATGGAGACGTAGTTAGTTGGGAGACTTACTATTGTTCAACGCATTTTTGTAGGCCAAGTCATTTCAATAGGAATCTGTGCGAGTGAGAGTTTTGTGTGAGGGTAAAAAACTTAAATTAAAAGTTTTACTTTAAACTACATTTTAAATGATTGGGCCTACACTGTAAAACATTTTAGGATCAATAAGTTATACACATATGTTTTTACCATGCTTTAACTCATCAAAATAAGTTAAGCAATTTTCAACTTTAAGTTATACAAGATTCAACTCATTATTTTTTTAAGTCACTTTAATGTAATTTAAGTTGAAATGACTTAAACATCCATGTTGATTATACTTAAAAAGCAACTTTTTTTTTTCACAGTGCATGTTTGGTGGATAACACTTTACAACAAGGTCCTATTAGTTAACATTAGCTAAAGCATTACCTAACTACAGAAATAAGCACTTTCAAGTTCAAATACTTGCATTTAATATATTAATAAAATATTGAAACCTGCCTACCACGTCAATGACCATTTTCCTGAGAGACTGCCGCTGTTTCTTGGAGAGGTTTTGGAAGATATCACAGTTTTCCCCTTGCAAGAGCTTGAAACCAACCGCTAGGTGATGGTTCTCGAGAACAGACTCATCATTGTACATGAGCGCCAGCTCGGAGTCTGCCGTAAAGAGAGGCATGGTGTTTATGAGAGACATGAAACAGTCATAACATTGAGGCTTTGCTCTTCCATATGGTTTGAGTTGCAATAACTGCAGCAGTTTCGACTCATAAGCACGCATAGTCTTCAATATGTAAAGGGAGGAGTAGATCAAACACACTCACTGGTATTAATTAGGAACTGGTTTGAGACCCCTGGGTGGTCCACGTCATGGATGGCTGCGGCAAAGATAGCGGCCAGGATCTCCAGGTCTGTAAAGACTGCCTGTGAATAAAAACGGCGAGAGGACTGTGTTACATGACGCGGATCAACTTTCCTCAAGTATTGTGTGTTGCATGCAGTTTATGCATCGTAACACAAACTCAGCAAGTTGAAACAGATTCAGCTTTGACTTTGTTTGCCTCTGACCTTTAATAAAACAAAATATTTTTGTAGATAAAAGACAGCTTTATCTTTTCACGTTTTATTTTGCACTAAGAGAAGACAAAGCGAAAAACCAGCTGCAGACAAAACACGCAGGCTGATTAGAGTTTAGAGGGTTCACACATAAGGAAGATTAAAGACAAACAGCTCTGACTGGCTACTTGTTCGAGTTCCTCACCTCTAGTGCGGGTGTGGACAGCAGGATGTGTGTGGACTGCGCCACATCAGCCGCGTGGAGACTGTTGTGATAGGCCACGTCTGCGTGGTAGTGGTCTTCAAGGGTCATCATGTATGTCACAAAGGTGTCCACTGGGATCTTGAATGTCTTCATTAAATCTCTCTCCTACGTGAAAAGAACATGCTTTAGTTACATTTTTTAAAAACGCATCTATTCACTTGTGAGATGAGCTTTTTTAAAAATGTACTAACCTGAAGGATGGCGTACATGATGCATGTCAGAGGCCGTTGGTGAGAGTGCTCTGAAACGCTGAAGATGTTCAGACCCCACTTGTTGATGTTCTCCAGGTCCTACATAAGGCACAGATTCGTTCAATTACGGTACCAACTCGACAAAATCGCACGATTTCCATGCAACAGGTGGTCTGTACCGTACAACTATACCTTAGAGAGCAAGTCCTCCAAATCTGTTTTTACGCCGAACCGGGCCGTACTGCTGCTGGCGGGTAGACCAGGGCCATGCGTGACCTTCCTCACCCCGCTGATCTGATTCATGAGCTGCTGCTGCCTCCTCTTCCTCTCCCGCGATTTCGAAGTGGGCGAAGGGATCTCCAGCTCATTCTGTTTATCTACAGGGGGAGAGGTTTCGGCCTGTTACTCATGAGATTGTTCATTTCAGCACTCGCACACTCAATTCACAACAGCAGCCAGGACTTTTCAGACTCATTGAGTGAGTTCAAGTCGCCAAAAAAAGTTTGATATTAGTACAAGCCACCTACAAGTTCAACAGTTCATGCAACAGCTAAGTGTTCGTAGAAAATATCCATTTAGACCAGAATGTTTGCTGGTTTGACGCTGGGACTGTAAAGCTGGATCAGCAAAGCCATGGTCTTATTGGAGAAGCTGGCAGCCAAACTCTTAGTGGTTACATAAGTGTATTGTTATATTGGTCAAATCTAAAACAACGGTTTATGGATTAAACCTGTTTTGTTCAGTTTGTCAGCAAATAACAAATAACACTCCAATAGGAAAACAAAACAGAAACAGTTTTGTTTAAATAGTATTTTTGCTTGACACCAGAGAGTATTTTGATTAATATTAAATGCCAATTTAAGGCTTGAAACGAGCCAAATACTAATAAATGTTCTAATAGAAAGTATTTAAGTTGGTCCAAAGTACATATATTTTTCAGTGTATGCTGGTACCCATCCAATTTATAGTAGCCTACTTGTGTCTAATGCCAATTCCTACTGAGATCTTTTAAAGGGGTCATGAACTGGCGTAAAAAAAAAAAAAAAATTGTTGTCTGAGGTCAACTTATGACGTTTGCTTGGTTTTTACATTCAAAAACATCAAAATGAATAAGTAATGGTCTATTTTCTACTACCCTGGTTTTGAGCCTAGCTCCTGAAACGCTCGTTTTTTATGGGCGTGTCGCATTGAAGACTTGGAAGTAAACGCCCCCTGCTATGATTGGATAACAGTTTCGCATATTATGTAATGCGTGAATCGGTGGGCGGGGCTAAACAGGTAAGTAGCCGTTGATCTTCTTCTGCGGAGGCAGTGTTTGATACCCTTTGACGTCATAGATCCCCCATCCCCACTTTGAAAAACCTGTCGTTCGCTGTGCCTGGTGTCAATAAAAGCTTTTATTGGACTAACAAGGAAGTTTTCAGTTCTGAAACTTACAGGATATTCTTATAGTATGATGATTTCTGATATGTCAAAAGCTCAAGCAAAATTAGATTTCTCAGTTCATCAGCCCTTTAAGAAAAACAAAGTTGATACTTAAAACATGCTTTGAAAAAAAAAAAACACCCGAGTCTCCTGAGATGAGGGAGAAATCTCATTCTTTCTTCTCGTTCTAAACACCTCTTGTTTGTCAGTTAGGAGAGCGTGAGCTGTGTGTGAGCTCTCAGTAACACTGCATATTAAGAGTGTTTGTCTAAAAAATCTCCCCGCTGATGACTCTCTCGTTGATGAGTAAGTGTGTAGGCTGTAGGGCCCTGAACGGCAGGGTTAGGGGAGTACAGTGACCCAGTGGCGTCTGAAGCAGACTACAGTTTCAGCCCTCCTTTCTCTCACACACACACTCTCGCTGCGTAGATAACCTGACCATATCAGACTGGTTTGAAAAACAGAGGTGCAGGCGTCCTATCTCTAGCTATCAGTGTTTTCATGGAGAAGTGTTATCCACAATCTTTTATCTGTCACCATCTGAGATATGGCTTTCACCATATTTCTCACCATGTTTTGGTTTCTCAGTTTAGCCCACATGTCTGAAACTCTGCATAAAAACACGGTGTGAATCTCTCTTTGAAAAAGAAAAGAAAAGAAAAGAAAAAGAAAGCTCGGACTCACCTAAGAATGTGTTGGAGATGAACTCGGACACCTGGTTTCCAGAGCGACTCATCTCAGACAGATGTGTCAGTTCCCGATTCAACATCCGTTTGAACTAAAAACAAACAAGACAGGTCTTGTTAAACTCATACAGTATAAATATGTCTGGACTTCTCAATTGCCAGTCCAAGCAGTGCAAGATAACTCGAGCGACCTCCAATATTAAACAACCAGTACATTCCCAAACAATGTGCGCCGGTTAATAACCCACAAACCTTAATGTAACCCCAGGACACCGAGAGCAGGTAGTTGACTTCAGGCATGATGGAGTCCTCAGTTCGTGCCTAAACCCTGAACTCCTCTCTTCATTTGAGTTATACACAAACACTTCTCAGCTCAAACAAAAGCCCAGCGCTGACTCAACTCAACTCATCCGTCTGTCTGTATTCTCTTACACATCCCAGCCAGGTTCCCATAAACAGCAACAATAAGGAGAAATCCAGACAGAGTTCCATGATATCTGCTGCATCGGCCATACAGTCTTGTTTCTCTCTCTGTTATTTTCCGTCTCCCTTTCACCCTTCCTCTCTCTCCCTCTCTCTCTCTCTCTCCTGTCTTTACACTCCACATCCTTTGCCGCAGCAAAGACGGATACATGCACATAAACACACAAAACCCACAATGCTCTGCTTTTAACCTGCAAGACTAACAATGAGGTTTTTCAATTTGTATATGCATATTTTTTTATGCAATACCCATGCATGGTACAAAATAGCTTTACAGTTACTGTATGCTATGATATTTGGTCTGTAGCATTAATCATATCAGAGAAAATTCTCACATAATCAGAGCCGAGCGTTTGCATGAAAAAAACTCCAGACAGAAGTAGTATGTAGATTATTAATCAGTCCCGCACATCCTCCACATTTAATAGCAAATATGACCCTTCTGACACATCCGCTGCATTCCCGTAATATTTTGTTCTGGGAAGTTTTGAACATGGTTTTGCAACAGGCTCTTTTTTCTGAAACTCAAACTTTGTAGCATGATGTTAGCCACGGCAGGGCCATGGGGGCAATTCCCAGGGAATGCAAAATTGCTAAAATATATATCTTACAAGTTGCTTCAGATAAAACATCTGTTAAATGCATAAATGTAATGAAAGTACACGTCAGATGTTATTATAAAAGAACTAGACTGTCGAACCGAGGTCAACAAGTCAAAAAAAAATTTAAATGTAAATTTTTTCATATATTATAATTATTATTTATACATAATACTTCAAATGTATTAAAATGTTACTTTTTTAACATTTAATACGTTTCGTAAAATACGAATATAGTTAAAAAAATATATATTTAATCAAATTTTAAACAAATTATCAGTTTAAATTACTTATATAAATTGAACTTTATAATTAAAAGTGAAGTTTTAAAATGAAACGTTATGCAAAAACAAAATTAAGAGAGTCAAACTACTACTACACTATTCCCCGTTTTCACAGTTGGCAATTCATTTCTTTTTTCATTCATTTATTTACATTTTTGCACACATCTAAACATATTCAAACTTCCAGAAATGAAAGACAATTCTGAGTTCATAAGTTCTCATTTCTCATAACAACATATCTTATACAAAAAAAAAGGACAACCAATCAATCTCCAATAACTGAGACGGATGAATCGGTTCCTTTTAAGATTAAACCGCAGAGCAAAATCCCACAAAACGTCAAAAATCTCACCTCTCTCCAACTTTTTAGCACACCAAATTTGATCTTTTTCTCCGAGTAGCACAGTCCCATTGTTGCAGTGAAGGTGTTCAGTGCAGTACTGGTGAGCATGTGCGAGGCAGTGCCTGTGAGCTCACTCTGACGGCTGTCAGGAAATGCCTTAGACAAAGTGCTAAACTGATTCACCTCCTCGCTGTAGACGACGACGAGCCCTCCTCCCTCTCAGGTGCAGGCGCGCTGACACCACGCTATACTCTTGCTCTGACTGCACACATGGGTGGAACTGACTCAAACACTACTCACTGAACTTAAAAAGACTCATGACGTGAATTAAAGACTTTCACAACGTAGCTGGATCTCATTATGTCTCGCCTTTCCACTTTCAACACAATACATATTGTAATAAACCAACAATAACATTACTTTGAAATACACAATTTCTGGGTAATACGTGTTTCTGGGTAACACTTTATTTTTCTCGTATGTGTCCTTGTTACATGTATTTACTATAGTAATAACTATAAATTAGGCATAATTACATGCAACTAAACCAAACCCTAATCCTAAACCTAACCCTATAGTATGTACATGTAGTTACTATTACTCAGTACTTAAATGTATAATTTCACTATAAAGGAGACACATTAAAATAAAGTGTAACCTATATCTGCAGTCTGTGTAGTCCTCATTGTATGTTATAATTAAGCCTAAATATATTAACTTTCAAATATATTTCACTTTATATAACATATACAATGTACAAATGTAGGGAATATAACAAAAAAGTGAAATATCATACAATTCTGTAAAGTATTTTATTCTGTATATTTTGAAATTTATATGCACCAACTAATTTTATATCTTATTTAACTCAGCCTAGGGATGTTCAAATATGAGAAAAAAGTAACAATATATTTAAAATCTTTATTATATAAACTATATTTTAAGGTTACATATTAAATAACATTTACATTTTTTTTTTACATACATTAATGTAGATTAAGCACATTTTCTCTCTACGGTTTCATTATTATAATATGTCTGAACAGTTTAATTTTGAGTTTTAAATTTGTATAATTTTCTTTATTTTCAATACTGATTTCTTCCAGGATATTTCAGTTATATATATATATATATATATACACACACACACATTTATTCATCACATATATACATGTGATAAAATGCAGTATAATACAGTCTGGAATGCTTCAATGTCAGTGAGATAATGTGCGTCCTCTATGCTCTATATCTAGATCTGATTAGGTATCAGGGTAAACAAAGCAATGAGGTCACAAGTGAAAAAGAGGCCAGTGCCAGTGGCAGCCCTCAAATAATGCCTGCATGAAAAAAACTGCTTCAATCATTTGGTTTGTCACTCTAAGTAATGAGCGTTTCAACAATTTCCTTTCAACACTGATTCCAGTAAACCCACTGAATCCATAACCACACTTACAGAGTTGAATTCATGCGTTTAAAATAAAATAACAGCCGATTGGGCCAAAAGCCTTTCGCCAAGACAACAAACTGGATATAAACTATAGGCTATTACAGTTAATACACATTATTTGAGTGTTTCTTATGAAATTCTTTGGGAAACAATCAGGCAATCACTCAAGTTCAGTAAAAATGTTTTGCGACAACATCTCAAGATCCCACGTCAACAACTCATCATCAGTGACGTTCCCGGTATTAACCTCTAGACATGACTGTTCATGAACAACCGCATACTCTATCCATGTATCAGCGCTAAAAAAAAAAATCCAGGATTCAAAGCTGTGACTAACCAATACTGGTGCACTATGGAAATAAGATAAACTTTTCAGACTGCCAAGACTGTAGATAGACCATCATTAAAGTTACTTCAGGAGAATTTGCAGAATACCACAAGAGGGTCTTATTTATATAGATGGGCTTTGAAATACTAAAACGTGGAAGGCATCAAAAAGTACTTTTCCAACACAAAGAAAGTTAGCATTATTTCAAATTTGCATCGACTCGAGCACAAGCACACGTGCTCAGGAGTTTTGAAGAGAAGGGGTCATCTCACCTTGTTGGAGGCCATGTCACTGACGGAGCGGTACGTCTGGATGGTCTCCAGCTGGTCCAGGCACCAGTCTAGCTCCTCCATGGTCTCCACGGCCAGCTTCTGGTAGGACTCATCTGGTAAGAGACACACGGATAAGCATTCAGGATCCGGCCTCTGAAAAGGTGGTCCGCAGTGGTCTTTCATGGTGGGCTGAGCGCTGCTGATGTGGTCATTCTGTTCTGATAGCAGCTCACTGCTCGCTGCATAGTCCTCTCCATTGTGTCTCCAAACTCACCTACTGTGCAGTCTGTCAGCTAGTCAGTCTCTTTCTCCTCACATCGCCTTGTGCTGATGTGTCAATGAGCCTCAGACCCGGGGGAGCTTAGTGGGAGGGACTCTAACACTCATTCCCTATTTCTCTCCTCTTCTGTTGACTGGAAATGCATTTAATTCTTGAAACCAAAATGAGGAGAGAATAGTGAAATGATTAATGCTCAATTATCTTCTTAGTAAATTATCTTGATGGACAAATCTGATTTAAAAAAAGGTCATATTTGAACCCAAAATAACATTTCTAGACCATAATGCATTTTTTTCATTTATATTAATGTAGATTGAGCACATTTTCCCTCCAGGTTCATATTCTTCCACATCCTTCATTATCATTATAAGTCTGAATAGTTTTGATTTTTCATTTTTGGCATTATTTTCATTGCTGATTTTCATTACATTCTCATGATTGCACTGTAAGTGTATGGATAATACACTTTGTAAGTTTACAAATACACAATGCAGTGGTTAATTCAAAATACTGGGGAAAACACCTATGAAAATGAATTTGCATTTTTTTTAAAGTATTTTCTAACTTAAAAATATACTTCAATACACATATTTTTAGTTATCATTTAATATATTCATTGTAAATTTATATGAATGTATTATATACAATAATGCGAGCTAGAGTTTTGCATTATAGTATTGACCGAGAATGTACTTAATTATCATGTAAATATTGTGATGATGCAAAAAAAAACTCCCATAAGAGTCAACAAGTAGGTTTCGTTTTCATAAAGGGAAATTCACCCAAAAATATCCAGGCTCTTCCAAGCTTTATAATGGGAGTGAAGAGTAACTGAGATTTTGAAGCCCAAAAAAGTGCATCCATCATAAAACTTGTAATCCATACGACTCCAGGGGGTTAATAAAGCCCTTCTGAAGCAAAGCGACACGTTTTTGTAAGAAAATATCCATATTTGGCTGGCTTACGGTAACGGGCGTACGTGAGTCAAGTTCATAGAGTGGCCTTTATTAACCTTCTGGAGCCGTATGAATTACTTTTATGATGGATGGATGGATGTGCTTTTTGGGCTTCAAAATATATAAAATGTATAACTCGATTGTGTTTGGCTGAAAGAAGAAAGTCATATATATATTTTTTTGGGTGAACTAACCCTTTAATACAAAATCATTCTGGGGGTTAAAATAAGTATAAAGTATGACCCTTAAAAATTATAATTTTTTTGGACAAATGTAACATTTGATCTAATTTAAGTTAAAAATATATACTTTTGACAAAACTGCTGGACAAAGAGTTGACAGGACAACAGTAAAAAGGCCTAAATCTGAGAAGAATGAATTATGCCCACTACATATTCTGCAGAAAGGTCTGCAATGAAAGACTCAGCGAGCCTCTGATCTTTTAGTAGACACAAGCCTTTTCCAAGGTGGTATTGGGATTTAGCGGGAGATCAGGCCTCACGGAACCCCCACCACCTCCATTTGATTCCCCGATAGGGCTAACTAGATGGAGGTATGAAATCAAAGCCGGGGCTGTGTTTGCAGGAGCAACCCGAGAGGCAAACTTTACTCCCCTCGCTGGCCAGCATCCAGTCAAAGCTCAACAGGAGCCAAGCAAAGTAAACCACTTCCCCGGAGGTTGAGACGCCGCTAAATCGCGGAGCGGATTTCCGTGCGACACTCAGGCTGGAGTCTCCCATCAGGCTGCAAAATTTGTCTAAATTAACCATTTATTCCCTGCCTTGTTGCAGGATGACCTCGGAGATGTTGCACTGACAAGTTCATCTGGCTTCCAGTTCAAACTTTGCTCACAGATCTCCATTGCTCACACACCACCAGAAGTCTCAGGTCAGACAAATGCAAATGCATGATCAATACATAGCAAACATGATCCCGTTGAACTTACAGAAAAATATACTTAACTCTTTCCCCGATATGCAGCATTTTTTTTTTAAGTTGCCAGCCAGTGCCCGCATTTTTTATAATTTTCACAAAATTTTCATGGCCCACAGAATATTGTGTTGTATGAATATCTGAACATACAATATATATTAAAAGAAAGAGCAGAGACTGCTTTTGTAAAATTTATTCTAGCTTCATGCATTCTTTTAATGTGGGTTTTTAATCAACACTTAAATGTGGGTTTACATTTAAAGTTTAATTTTAAACAAAAAGCTGAGGAAATCGTGTTTTTGTCAAAGACTATGTCTGGATCGGATTCAGAACAATGATCAAAATACATAGTGTAGATGTCCATCAACCCCCAAAGGGTCGACATTTCTTTCAGTAACATCAGGCAGTTTTGATTTATATGCCGTTTAAAGTTTGATGATCATGTTATTGCGAAAGCAATGATCAGAAATGTAATGTGCTTCCACTGTTAAAAACTAACTGTGGCAATGCTGACAATGCAAATGTCCTTGCGTTGCATTATGAATTGCACTCTGACACAGTTTGCAGTGGCATGCGAATCGAGATTACTAGAAGTTCCTGTGTTCATACTTGAGCATTGTTCAGGCCTCATATTATCCCCACATAACATTTAACCTTTTAAAATCACAATAATATCTTAGGCCAAACCATTGTCATTTAAATACAAACATTTAGCAAGAAAAAAGGCCCGATTTAAAGGAACACGTCGACTTTTTGGGACTTTAGCTTATTCACCGTATCCCCCAGAGTTCGATAAGTCCATACATACCCTTTTTAACTCCGTGCGTGCCGTAACTCTGACTGACGCACCCACCGCTAGCCTAGCTTAGCACAAAGACTGGAGGTAAACGGCTCCAGCTAGCATACTGCTCCCATAAGTGACAAAATAACGCCAACATTTTCCTATTTACATGTTGTGATTTGTATAGTCACAGTGTGTACAAATAACAAGGTCACATGAGACACAGCCATCTTCTAACCGTATACTGGGAACTATATTCTCAGAAGGCGAAGCACTGCTACTTCTGCGGAGGGATTAGCGCAACACTGAGCGAACTCTCGGCTCCTCACCACGGGGCTTCTCAGGTGCTACGAGCAAATCACTCCGCCCAAGTAGCAGTGCTTCGCCTTCTGAGAATATAGT
This sequence comes from Phoxinus phoxinus, assembly GCF_949152265.1. Taxonomy (NCBI): domain Eukaryota; kingdom Metazoa; phylum Chordata; class Actinopteri; order Cypriniformes; family Leuciscidae; genus Phoxinus; species Phoxinus phoxinus. Next base: position 18,918,569 of record NC_136880.1, on the reverse strand, counting down.
TCCCAATATGTATACGGTTAGAAGAGACAAAACATTCAGCAAGTGTGGCTTTCTGCTGTGGATTGACTAAGACAGCCAATTAATTACTATGGTATTCATCATCATGCTCCTGTGATTGGTCATGTGGCACGAATACCACATGCATCGATTAGCACGAACGCAAACGCTTCAGTAAAGTTTATCCCTCAAGTTTAATTGATGAGTTAATCACTGAGTTCCAGCGAGCACCTACAAATAAAGTGACCACATCCAACAATGAGCTCCGGATCCCACGTGCGCACCCGCTGTAAAACCGAGCGCAGGGTTTGCATTAACCCTGCTGACGTCTGTGAGGGATATACAGTGCATTACTCCTGATGTATAAGGTCATTTTAGAGAAGCCTCCTGCGCTCAAGATGTTTCACATATGGAGTCCATTTAAGCCGTGTGTGTAGATCTGAAGCCTGGCATGGATACACACGAATAACAGCATCAATATGTCATCGCCACGGGAGCTCGAGAGAACAACGACTGGGCAACTTTCACCAGCGGCCTAAATGAAGCCAAGCATGTGCCACTATTGATGTCTAAAATTATGGTTAGGATCATTTTGGTCAAATCAGAGGATTTGAGATATTTGTAAAACATAAATATTATATTGTCATATTTTTTTTTTTTTTAAGAAACTGATACTTTTATTCAGCAAGGATACATTAAATTGATCAAAAATGCTACAAACGATTTCTATTTCAAATAAATGCTGTTCTTTTGTTCTTTCTATTTATCAAATAAACCTAAAACATAGCGTGACACCTGGTTTAAAGGGAGTAAAGTTCAATAGTTCCACTACAACAAATACAGTAGCAGATATAATCTTGACAACGCCAGAACATTGTTTCCTATCAAAACAGGGCGAAGAATCTCACCTCAGAAATCATCATGACAAACTGTGCTGGGCAATGTCATTTGTACACATGTACGTAAATCCCCACTTTTCAAAAAATATGAACATGAACATTATGATGAACATTCAAAATGAACATTATGGTCATGTGGCTTGCATAACCTTCATTAGAAAAAGACAAAAGTATTGTCGTTAATTTATACAAATCAATTTCTGCATTATCTTATCTAATTTATGTCTCATTACAGGAAAAAAAATTCAATAGTACCAACACAAATCAAACTTCAAACACATACAGTAAATCCTACAGGCGTCACACGTCAACACTGATTAACCAGATTTTGTCATGTACATACTGACATTGCACATTTGCAGCACTGAAACTGCAGATCTGATACAATTACACCAGTAGCCAAGTTGATTATTAGACTCAAAGTAAATGTCAAGAGGTGTTTCACAATTTCCCTTTCGCCCAACCCCATGACGTACATCACCACTAAGTGAACGTTGAGACTCTTTACCATTGACCTTTAAGAAGCCAAACCTTCCTTGCTAAGGTCTACAGAGCGACTGACTTTCTGTTTGATCGGCCTAGCGTTTGATTCTCTTTACAAAAAACCATAGTGTGAATTTACCCAGCATCCTCTCTGTCCCACAAAACCACCTCTGTGAGAGCGTTTGGCCGTTCCAGCCGCCCCGCCTCCCCCTCCTGCCGTACACTGCCCCTCTCTGTGTCCTCGTGTCCCCAGCCGCAACGCTGATATATGGGCCAGGTTTTCCTGATTTCACCCATAAAGAGGCAAAGAGTCGGCAGCTTCTCGTTTTCGACTGGTCTGCTGGATGTGACTCACAAAGCAGAAAACTCACGACAGATGTGATTCAGATGCTTTTGATAGTCAAGGCCAATTCAATGTCATTTCAAAATGGAGTGGACAGGCTGATGCCGGTAAAATTCTTTCTCAAAGGGATCCAAAGGAAACAGACTGTAGCTGTAGACCATGTGTCTTTTTTTAACTGTGGGTTATAAGGGGACCTATTATGCCCCTTTTTACAAGATGTAATATAAGTCTCAGGTGTCCAGAGAATGTGTCTGTGAAGTTTCACCTCAAAATACCCCACAGATCATTTATAATAACATGTTGTAAATGCCCATTTTTGAGTGAGGAAAAACATGCTTTTTTTGTTCATGTATCTTTAAATGCAAATCTGCTTTCCAGAAGAGGGCGGAGCCTGTATAGCTCGTGCCTCAGATACTTTGTCAAAATGCGTTTTTAAGCCATATCAGTCTAAACTTCTGATATATGGTTCCCTTTCGAATGTGCTTTTATCTCTTCCTGGTCATGACGTCACCCGCCCGTGACGCTCATTCTCTCAATTCGCCTTTGGCTAAGCCACGCCCTAGAATGTAGATTGACCAATCACAGCGCAGCCAAGAACGATCTCCCACAGAGGTCCGACACTTTTTCACAGCGCTCCATTGACTTTAACACAGGAGTCTCATATTTTTGGTCTCGGCAGGCTATTACCGTCGTAGTTTTATCAAAAATATGGTTAAACGTTGTGCCTGGGGCATTTGTAACACAGATACGCGTTTCCCAGAGAGGTTGGAGGGGGGTGTCCGTTTTTTTTTCCCTTCCCAAAACCGAAGTAAAATCCTGACAAGTGTCGTCTTTGGATGAAACTGTGTGGACGTCCTCAGTCAGCGAAACCCCTCAAGGATCAACAAGTACACTTTTGCGTGCTCTATTTTTGCTTTTAACCTTACTGTGAAGTTATACTAGTTAGACAGTTTTATGCTGTTTAGGTTATGATTTCGGTTCTCTACCCTAACGTTAATTGTTGATACGCTAGCACACGCTGCTAATAAATACAACGTTATACTCGCGTAGTCCGTTTGCTTTGTAATAACGATTATAGAAGTGAAGAGACCTACCCAGCTTTGCATGAACAGTGTTGCTCCTGATATTGTTAGTCCCAGCCTCCGTCTCGATTAGGATATGCGGTGGGTCATTGTTTGACTGTGACCGTTATGCTTTTGCCTCTATTTGGATGCCTTGTTGTTGCTTGCGTTTCACCTGTATGTCTTGAATATAGCCTTCGAACGCACACTGCAGCCCCTTTTGCCTACTTCTATCGGACACTTTATTTGCTGCTTTATAAAAGTTTGATAAAATTCCAGGAGGAAGAGCCGTCACAGCATAAGCCATGTTGATACCAAACCAGAGCCCAGATGAAGTTGTCGGAGGTAGCAACATAAACTAAAGGGGGCGGGGCTTAGCCAAAGGTCAATTGGACTAGTTGACATACGTCCTTCAGACGTAATCACGCGGAGGTAGGGCTGGGCGATATGGCCAAAAAAAAATATCACGATATTTTTTTTTTATATCAGTCGATATCGATAATTATCGATAAATGTCAAATCTTTATTTATTTCAAGTTTAAAGACAGATTTTTACTCCATAGTGAAAGCTGTAGAAACCAGAGCGTTGTTTTTAAACTACTCTTTATTGTCAGAACATATCATGACAAACACTTGCCAAACAGGTGAACATTCACAAATCTGAGGTAGAACATTCAAACATTTGACATTTTTCCTTAACAAAATAAATATCTTTATTTCAGTAGTATTAGCTTGAGTTAGGATGCAGATTTAACTATATACAATTTATGTTCATTAACAAAAACAGTAACATCTGTTATTCTTTAGTTTTATTTAAATTAACCATTGGCCATCCAGCATCATGCATTTAGATCATGATAACCACAGATAAAATGTAACTTTATGGTTTCTATGGTATTTATGAAAACCAGTAGCCTAAATTCATTATTAAAAACTGTAATTATATTCAATTAGTCCTTTAATACATTGTCTACATTAATAATATTATACAATTCAATATATATATATCCCACGCACATTTCATGGTGCAGTTAATATTACTAGGCTAACGTTACAGTAACGTTAAATCCGTGGTGAATGATGGGAATGTGTCGACGGAAAAGCTTCTCTGTATCGTTGCGCACAGTGTTTCTCCTGTTCGTCAGCGCTGTTTCATCTGCCTTTAAACTGGTTTAAATCACTGAGACATTTGTGTTCCTCGCTGAATTCAAGCGCTTCTCACTGGATCTAGTGACCGAGACCGATCAGAGTAAACTAGGGTGACCACCTGGCTATTGCTCTGTTGCGGGTCAGCAGACCTGATTTTCGGGACAATGCGGGACACGAGGGAGAAAACTTACTATTATTATACTAGGTGAATAAATATTAATTTTATATTAGATATCTTTTTGCAGTGATGTTAACATGCTTATAATTGCTAATAGGCTTTATAAAAATGTTAATGACGGCGCTGACCGGCGCTGTGGACGTCACTATTAATATAAAACTAATTTTAACAGCACGGGTCTATTCAATCTAAATAATTAAATGAAAATAATAATCCAATCGCTAAAAAGCACATTTCCAAATAAGCACATAAATTCCATAAGTGAAGAATAGAAAGATTGAATGCGTTCTTACCGGATTCAGTGCATCTTGAATTTTTTTTTTTTTGTGTGTGTGTGTGTGTGTGTTTTTTTCCCCCCTTCTTCTCAGTGTTTGTTTTCCCGCTCTGGCTAGAACCAATAATAACGGCTGCGCTGTGCATGTTCAGTGTTTTCTTATTAACAATTTTTTAAATTGTAGAATTGTAATTTAAAGGACGATTAAATAAAATACAGACAAAATTAAAATGCGGGACACTGCTTATGACTTGCGGGACGCGGGACAAAGCTTCAAATTTCGGGACTGGGTCACCGAAGAGTAAACGCGTCTGCTCTAGTGAACTCGCGCTCGCGCTGCCGTTTGGACTTTGAGCCGAGCGGATAAACGGTCCGTGTGGCGCGCGGTTCAAATGAGATTTGTTCCGCTTTTGGCGCAAAAACATTATCGAATATTTATCGAACTCTTGATATCGTTTTTTCGAGAAAAATGATATCGCGATAATTATCGTTATCGTTTTATCGCCCAGCCCTACGCGGAGGCGTTCCCAAAACTTCATCGACGCATCGTCTCGTTCCCTTCTCAGGGGACTAGGGTTATAGTCGTAACCTGAGACGTTTTCTGAGCGCACACATCCGAAGCCCACGCTCAAAAAACTGGATGGCATTCGGCGAGTCCCGTGAGTATTAAACTAAGTTCTCTTTCTCGTCTTATTGCGCTTAAATACATACAAGGTTATGTCAAAAACACACAACAAAAGGAAAAACAGAAAATCGATCACTGTGCTCGTGATTGAATTAAATTTAGTAGCTTTACGTCCTTTAGCTTAACGAAACTTTCGTCCGTGGTCCGTCATAATTTTTTTCCGGATCGGTTCGATTTTCTGCGTTTTTCGCATCCGTAGCAAGTATTTTGAGATGTGTTGTGACAATTCAGAGCCACCAAATGAAGAATACAAAAAAAAGCAAACGAAGATATCGGACTCAGTGATAAACAGTGTAGAGCTCACTGAGGGCAGGGTCTATGCTAATATGGAGGCGTCCGTCAGCAGTTGTGGGCGGGGCCTGTGCAATATGACGTCACATTGCATAGAATCTGCAGATGGCTTGTTCTGAGACACTGCTTATGATTTATGTGGAATTAAAAAAAGGAGTAGTTTTATTTTATACTTTTACCATTATAGGGTGGTTGTGTACACACACTGCCTACACATTTATGTTCAAACACCATATAAAAGTGAATTTTGCATAATAGGTCACCTTTAAATGAAAAATTACAATTACAATTACATTTCTGAAGAAAGGGCGAATGTTACTTACACCTGCCAAACTCCCCGTCATGATGCCAAGGTGTTTTGGGTGATTCTGCTTCAATGAAAGTCTAGTTTTTCACCCATTTTAACATCTGACAGAAATGGCAGATTGCTACAAAAAAGTGCCATTGCAAAGTGCCAAAAGTGTGTAGCACACCAGTCCTAAACAAGAAATCATTCATGACTACTACCGCAAATACTAATGTGACAAGAATTTTAAAAAACGTTGTTATATGGGTCAGTAACACATAAGGATGTCCACAATACGGAAAATAATTTATTTTGTAAGAATTTAGAAAAGTTATTTTACAGTATGTGCAAATCACATTTTGTATTTTTGAGTAAATTGGCAGCTAGAAAAAACGATGGTCACGTCATTGACCCATTTTGTGAATCTTTACAGCTATTATGTTTTTGTCAGTGTTATTTTGATCCAAATGACATATCCAGAAATAATGAAACAGTCTGGGACCCCTGCCCACATGTCTAACCCACACAGAAATGAACGGAGCGTGCAGAGGTTGAGTTATTTGTTGGAGCTGATGGATTGGTGGAGTTCAGCTCATTGGATCACGTTCTAGAGGCGAGCACATGTTTGTCCTCTGGCACGCCTCATTGGCTCTCACCATCCCACTCTTGTTTTTGTTTGTCTGGGCTTCGCACGTGGGCAGGAGGACTAGAATGCCAAACAGCTCCATGAATCAACACTATGTCATCGGGGTCAAATGCACTCAGGCCGGCTGCCAAAAATGACGGGCGTGCTTATCTGCCGTCCGAACAAAAGACATGCAAACAATTAAAAAAATACTCAAAATACCATCAATGATAAAACAAATCATTTTTGTTGGGAGACTAATGGGACCTTGAAAAAAATACATTCGGTTGAAACAAATGATCACTATTTATTCCTCAAGTGATTCTGCATGTGGGCCTTTTGCAGTTTTGCCGCACAATCTGCATTATGGGCCGAGAGGGTCTTGTGTAGGTTATTTGACATTTATTGCTCCTACGAAACACTTACTCGGGGGGTCTTACTTTCACTGTCTTCAACAGTGGTTTTTATCTCAACCTACATCTAGCAGCATCACCAAACAACTCTTTTCACACTTCCTCTCCTTTGCTTTCTTTCTTTCTTGCTCTCTTTCACTCTCTTTCACGTCTGCAACTCATCTTGTGCCTGTTTGACAGCCTCCACAATGCACCATAGAGAGCTCTTGGCCAGAAATTACTTTAGGGAAGGGACGCCGGTCAGCTTTACAGCTCTGCTGACGTCAATGGCATAATTCAAATACTAACCAGGGTGCACGCTTTGAGACCCGCACTGCCGCTCTGCAGCCTGGGTGGGTCGAAACTCTGGACTGGATCTGCGCTGCGAGAAAACATTCAGACCAGATTAGGGAACTGAATTCTGAGAATGACCTAAATATCGAAACAACAAGAAATGTGTTTCCAAGCATTTCGAAACAAAAGGGATTCATGTTATGGTCTTTTATCTTACCAATTAGAGCAGGAAACATTAGCAGTGTCATAAATTTATCCCTGAGCTATAAATATTAAAATACTTAACAAGGGTAATAAAATTGATTGAATATATATACCGGTAATTGCATATTTAGCAATGGCATATTTGCAAGTTTTGTAAATAATATAATATAATATAATATATGCAACCTGGCGGAAGAAGTTTTTGGTCAGCTGCAGTTGAACTTTTGTAAGTAAACAAGTAAGTAAGTAAGTGTAAGTAAATAAGTAAAAGTAAGTGTGAGTAAATAAGTAAAAAAGTAAGTGTAAGTAGTAAGTAAAAATAAGTTTAAGTAAATAAGTAAAAGTAAGTGTAAGTAAATAAGTGTGAGTAAGTAGGTGTAAGTAAATAAGTGTAAGTAGGTGTAAGTAAATAAGTGTAAGTAGGTGTAAGTAAATAAGTGTGAGTAAGTAAGTGTAAGTAAATAAGTGTGAGTAAGTAGGTGTAAGTAAATAAGTGTGAGTAAGTAGGTGTAAGTAAATAAGTGTGAGTAAGTAAGTGTAAGTAAATAAGTGTGAGTAAGTAGGTGTAAGTAAATAAGTAAAAGTAAGTGTAAGTAAATAAGTGTGAGTAAGTAAGTGTAAGTAAATAAGTGTGAGTAAGTAGGTGTAAGTAAATAAGTGTGAGTAAGTAGGTGTAAGTAAATAAGTGTGAGTAAGTAAGTGTAAGTAAATAAGTGTGAGTAAGTAGGTGTAAGTAAATAAGTAAAAGTAAGTGTAAGTAAATAAGTAAAAGTAAGTGTAAGTAAATAAGTGTGAGTAAGTAGGTGTAAGTAAATAAGTAAAAGTAAGTGTAAGTAAATAAGTAAAAGTAAGTGTAAGTAAATAAGTGTGAGTAAGTAGGTGTAAGTAAATAAGTAAAAGTAAGTGTAAGTAAATAAGTAAAAGTAAGTGTAAGTAAATAAGTAAAAGTAAGTGTAAGTAAATAAGTAAAAGTAAGTGTAAGTAAATAAGTGTGAGTAAGTAGGTGTAAGTAAATAAGTAAAAGTAAGTGTAAGTAAATAAGTAAAAGTAAGTGTAAGTAAATAAGTAAAAGTAAGTGTAAGTAAATAAGTAAAAGTAAGTGTAAGTAAATAAGTGTGAGTAAGTAGGTGTAAGTAAATAAGTGTGAGTAAGTAGGTGTAAGTAAATAAGTAAAAGTAAGTGTAAGTAAATAAGCAAAAGTAAGTGTAAGTAAATAAGTAAAAGCAAGTGTAAATAAATAAGTAAAAGTAAGTAAGTAAAAACCGGTAAGTAAAATAAGTGTAAGTAAATAAGTAAAAGTAAGTAAATAAGTGTGAGTAAGTAAGTGTATGTAAAAGTGTATGTAAATAAGTAAGTGTAAGTAAATAAATAAGTAAAATTGTAAGTAAGTTAGATAGATAGCTACAGTAGCTATACATTTGGATTTAGTTGTAATAGTTAATGAGGTTATATTTGCAGAGTTAGGTAATAAATAAGTATAATTATTAAGAATTATAAGAAAAATTATTAAGAAAAAAAAAAGTCTAGCTTTTTCCCCCAAAAACTTCTACCACCAGGGTTTCATGTACCAAAATAAGCTAGCGGATTCAGTACAAAAACACGCAAACACACGCATACTCTAGCATGCAGATGCAGATGTATGTGTGTACGCACATGTTGTTTACACATCCTGCAATAATCTCATCAGAATATGAGCAAAAGCAAACCTGCAACAGTCTTGCTAATATGGTTCATAACCCCTAACAGTTGCATCAGCACAGGTAACCACAAAAACTGTTTACTGATTCACATCCAGTCTGATCTGTATGCAGAGACGATAACAGACAGACATTATGCAATGCCTATTTTGCTATAACTTTTAACCAACCAGTGTTTTGGTGATTTTTTAAGTGGATGTTTTAGTGTCCTAATAGAGTAACCAAAGAATCACATTAACTTTAAACATGTCCCACTATAGCCTCTGACAAACCAGAAAGTGTCACTATTGTCTTCATTTGAAATAGTATTGTATTATATACTTAAATACTTGCATTACAAGGTGAAACCTGACAAGCTTACTTTCTTTACTTTTTGCTTGAAAAGTACTAAGTTGTATGAGCCCGATCACAGAGCTCCGGTCCAGACAGTGATTTCACACAGCTGCTTTTTCCGTTATTAAACGTTCATTCATCCTGATAGTCTGCTGCACGACCTTGCTTCTCCAGCATGACGGGCCCTTGGCAGTGTGAGAGACAGATTTACATGAGAAAGTACAAACACGGGCCAGAGGATCAGACCTCTCTCCCCGAAGAGCTCCTGATGAAAGTTCTTTTCTTCATTTTATGCTTTTTCTTCTCCTTCTCTCCCTCCCTAATTTCTCTGGAAGTGTTTTATGAAGCCGTGGTTCACGGCCAGGGCACTGGCAAAAAGGTCCTATGACGACACAATGACAACAAAAAATAGAAAGTGGGAAATTAAATCTCTCTCTCTGCTGCAGATTCAGTTGAAGACACGCAGCTGAAGTGTTTTGTTATACATATAACTTGTGAATTGTGGCAATTTTGTTTTCAATAGAGTCTGTTGAACACTGTTTTTACAATGAAAGACGTTTATTTATAGAAGCTACAGGACAGTTTGGTTCGTCTGGTTGTGTTTGTTGTATAAATTTGTTGCTTATTTTTGATGATGATAATGATGATGATGGCGATTATGACTAAAATCAACAACAACAAAAAAGACATCCATGAATACAACATGAATTACTTCATAACAACAATAATTACGGTCATTATTGCTCTTACTATTAAAATCAACAATAATAATTAAATCAATAATAATCAAAATGTATAATAAATATATATAATAAAAATAAAAAAATTTTTAAATGAAAAGATAAAATATGCTGTCTATTTATATGTACTTAAACCCACACTAAACTAGATACAGACACAGAATAAGATATAATCAAATATAGCAACGATTAGATAGATTTAAAAAAAGAAGAATAAATATTTGGTGCATTTTTGTAATTTCCCATGGTACCTTTGATATGAGGCCTAGTTCATTTCTGCCCACAGACATAAATTGCAACCATGCTAATAAATAATAGATTATGGTCTGTTTATCTCTCTTTGAGTATGTACTTATTATGTATTAAAGGGTTAGTCCGCCAGAAAAATAAAAATTCCCTCATCGTTTATTCCCCCTCATGTCATTTCTTTCTTCTGCTGAACACAAAATATGTTATTTTGAAGAATATTGATTCCCACAGTTTCGGTTCCCATTGACTTCCATAGCATTTTATGTCCATACAATGCAAGTCAATTGGGAACTGAAACTGTTTATTACCAACATCCTGTTCTGGAATTAAGAAGTGCATACAACAACTTTCATTTTTATCCCTTTAAATTCATTATTTAATAATGTATCAGTTGCGAGGCCAGAAATTTTTAAAGAAAATTAATTTCTTAGCCTTCCCCTTGTGACTTGATAGTGGGATATATATATATTTTTACACAAACCACTGCTGCTTCTGATTGCTTTTATAGGGAAAAGCTGCCCATGACATCTGGTCTAGGATCAGTTTTCTCCGTAATAGCATAATGGCAATTTGGCAAACAATCCCTTGCTTATATGTGTTTGCGCTCTGGAGAGCGTCAAAGGTTTCTTTTTACAGCGTCGAACAATGTGGCCAATCACAAACATATCTGTTGATTTCTTGAACGCAATGTTCAATCAGAGGTGTTTAAGTTAGAATACACTAACCCGAGCGGAGCGCTCTTTGCACGCTTTCTAGGCGATATATAATAAATTCAGAATTTGAATAAAAGTTTAGTTTTTCATGCTTGACCAGCATCTTTGCAAACTTTTGTGAGTGACATCCGCTAAATTCATGTATTTGAGCAATTATTATTGTCATGTATGCATGATTTTTTTCTCCTTTCCTACAAATATTTTTTTTGTATCTCATTTGATTAAAGGATAATTCCGGTATTTAACACCTTGAGTCTATATTGTAGTTTGTTTTGGATGAACAAGTGTGGTGGACAACATTTTTTTGACAATGGTTCCTCTCTCGAGTTTTTGACTATAATAGAATTGGCCATGGACCCATTTAACATTGGAGTCAATGGGCATGTCCGAAAATGTCATTAAAACAGCCAATAATGTTTGTTTACAAAACTGTTAAACTCACCGAGTGGTTAGTGGTGTTCGTTGATGATTATAAACAATATATCGTCGCAATATATGATTCCAATCCGTTTATTTTGCTATAGTGGAACTATTTTTTCAGACACTTCACAACCGTGTAACTTCCGCTCAAAATTTGAATCTGAAGCGTTAGCACACTCCCGACCACTTGATGGCGATAACTGATGTTTATGTCTCGCGGGACACTCACGGTCACAGTCGAGTTCAACTTCATATTGCACTGGTCAGTGGTCACGTCTTTCAATATTTTCAAGGTTTTGTTTGTTTATTTCGCTTACTCTCCCGGAGCACAGTTGCTCTGCTCGCTAGCCTTATAAGAAACGGAAGCGAGCAAAAAGACTACATCGACCAAATGTAAACAGCCCCCTTTCCGTTTCCGGTAGCGCATTTATATTAACAAGCACTCAGTCCTTCAACAGAATTCAATGGGATTTTACAAAATGACGAATAAAACACGACAGAAACTGTATTTCGCAACACTTTTTGTTTCTGGAACATCAACTAACACCACTAATCACTCAGTGAGTTTAACAGTTTTGTAAACGAACATTATTGGCTGTTTTAATGACATTTTCGGACATGCCCATTGACTCCAATGTTAAATGGGTCCATGGCCAATTCTATTATAGTCAAAAACTCGAGAGAGGAACCATTGTCAAAAAAATGTTGTCCACCACTCTTGTTCATCCAAAACAAACTACAATATAGACTCAAGGTGTTAAATACCGGAATTATCCTTTAAGAGTACTAGCCGTCAATCTGAGTGGGCCAGTGTCAGCCTGACCCTTGTGTAGCCTCGCCATGTTAATGAGTTAAACTGTTGTAAAAAATAGAGTAAAAGTGAAAGTCAAGCATTTAGTCATGACACATTTCAGTAAAAGTATTAAGCAATGAAGTCCCCGTAATCAAATAACAGCAACATCCTCATGCTGTGTTATTACACACGCAACAAGCCATCAGGGACAGCGGTCTGCGTGAGGACTGCACAACATTAGATATACTCTGATTTCGAACTTAAAACGCTTGTGCAACGTACGTGAGCAGAGTTTTCCACCATTTTCAGCGTGTGAGTGAGTGAGTGAGTGTGTATCTTCCTGCCAGGACCATGAGGCGTCTACGCTTTCAAACGCACAGGAAGTGAAGGTACTGGTTGGTGGGTGGTGAATGACGTCAATGAGGCTAAGAGGCCTCTGAAACAGGAACCAAAACATCCCACAATCCTTTGCCCCCCTCCTCTCAACTCTCAGCTCAGTAGATCAGTGGCGAAAGCTTTTTACACCTGGAGCGCGTGCGCGCACACACACACACACACACACACACACACACACACACACACACACACACACACACACACACACACACACACACACACACACACACACACACACACACACACCCCTGCAGGCATTTACTACACATGTGAGCATGACTTTTTTTTTTGCAGCATAAACCAAAAACCACTTGGCCAAATCTTACAAAAACATTGTACAATCTCACATTTCACCTTGCATATCAGAAGAAAAAAGGAATTATATTTAGCATAAAAGGCCTGGTTTAGGACGATTTAAGATTTTTTTGAACTGTGACTATTTTCATGACAATTGAGCACTTTTATTCTCTTCACTATAATGATAATTAAATATATATATATATATTTAATATTCCCATTATTCGTTTACGTTCAAATCTTGTACAAATAATACCATGATGTAGGCCTGTAAATTCACTACCATGATCAAAAACTGGGCTGGAACAATGCAATCACAAAATAAATGTATATATGCAGTAGAAATATTGCCTAGTATATTAAAAGTCCACATATGTGTGTATTTGATCTTTTATGTGGTTGTTTTTTCTCTCTGTATAGGTCTAAATAAAAAAAATGCACACACATACATGGTTCCATTAATGCAATTAAATGCAATTTCACCCCTAATTTAAATAACAATACTAATATATTTTATTCAGAATTTTTTTATTTCAGATTTTGGGGAGGAATATGACCCGGATATGTTTAATGAGATTCACTTACTTAAACTCTCGCACAAAACCTCTGAACACTTTCATGAATTTCATTAACAGCTGTGCGCACATTATCCTGCTCTCGCATGCTTACGCACGCATGCCTATTTTCACATCCGCACAAACACACACACACATGTATGCGATAAACACAGCTTTTTATAAGCGTCGCGGCGCTGCATTTACGCACTTTGCGTCTCTGTGGTTTGTGTGAGTGTAAGAGGACATGCAAGCATGTTATCTTACTCAAACTTTCATTCTCCCCCCTCCACCCACACTCACACCCTCATTTCTCTTTTCTTCAGAGACGCTGGGATTTTCAGGCCGCTCAGATGGAGAGTTGCGGTGGCCATTGTACTAACCGTGATAAGGGAGTGTTTAAAACGTGCACAAGAGCCCAACGACACCTGCTGCTTCATTCCACAAAAACAAGAACATGCCCGGCTTACATTTCACCCCAGAATCAAAAGGAATTGTTATCCATTGCATTGTGAAAATGATGCTTATTTTTAAGACAATTAACAAAAAATATAATTAATTCACCAATTTATTATTTACATAATAAAGTATGTCAATGTAATAACAACATTTATTGCATTTGAACAGAGGTTTTTTAAGTACCTGAAAACCATACGTAAGTAAAAGTACAGATACCTTGCAACGAAAATGACACCATAACAAGTTTTAAAGCAAGACTAAATAACTTTTTTTACCTTAAATAATGTTTCCAAAACCGTATCAGTGGTTCATCAAGTCGTAACAGGGTGAAAGGCACTTCTGGATTCGCTTTGTGGTGCTATATCTGCTATAACCACACTATGCAAGTTTGCCAGATCGGGTCGCGTTTCTGTAGTTCGAGTGAGACATAAGAAAACTACAAATTTGACTTGCTTTACGTCAAGCGTTATATTAGTCATTATTTTGTTTTTCTTCGTTTCTGATGTCGCAATACATCATACTTTCATGAAATCATGCAACACACTCTACCTTGTCTGTGGACATCGCTCATTCCAAAGCCAGCGCTGGATCAACAGCGAGCGTGCATGCGACGGTAGCTGCTAAAATTACGGTAGGCTAAATTATTTATGACAGCGGTAATGAACAATTCCGCTTTAAACCTGTAGGGCGACCGCAGAGGAAAAGTTCTTTAGTGTTGCTTCAGTCATCAATTTCAATACGACTTTAGTAAAAGTCTTAGAGGTTGTGATTTTAACAGTACTTAAGTATTTTACTTGTACTGAATAGGCTCAAAGTCTTCAATGCCTATTCAATGCCAGTGAAAAACAAGAAACTTTCTAATGTTTATTTTCTTAAGTCAAAATAAAACTGAACACCTCAATATTGCAATCGACAAAACAGCCTCTTAAATGTCTACAGACACTCAAGTCTCAGTTAAGCTTAAGTGCTCAAAAAGGGCATAAGTAAACCAATATCCTTCAAAAGGGTTTCTTCAATATAACAGATGAATGGTTAAGTAAAGAGAAATAGTCAAAGCCTACTTGCACAGGATGTGCTGGTTTTGGCCTCATAAGGCAGTCATGTCCTCATCTCATATATGAAACACCTGCGATTCACAACTACCTGCTAATGCACTCGCATTCACGTAAAGTAGCCTCAACAAGATTGGGTGAGTAAGAGCTAAACACACAAGATATAGTACCTTCAATGCCCTGTAGGCGATATCACTTTTGTAGCAGAAATAAATAAACTGCTGCAGAAAAAGTTAGATGTCATGCGAAATGTAACGAGTGATTGAACACCCTAACACCCAAATGTATTGGAGTAAAGAGTACAAATACTTATTCAAAACTCTAGTCAAGGAGAGAGATAAAGAAGCTGATATCTTTGATACTCAGTCAAATTACAAAGTAGCCAAAAAGATTCTTAAAGGGGTCCTATTATGCACTTTTACGAAGTCTTGATTTGGTTTTGGGGTGTACTAGAATATGTTTTCATACTTGCTTGTTCAAAAAATAATAATTTCCCCACATATTTTACATTATTACATCTCCTCCTTCCCCAGTCTGTATGATGTAAATATTAACGATCAATTTCAAACCATTGTGCAGAACGAATTTCAAGCACGGACTTTGCAAGCACAGATTTCACAGGACGTTTCAGAGTAATATGTTTTTTGTTGTAATTTTCTTATAGATACGATGTTATCCACCATTTAATCATATGTGTCGGATAACTATGGTAATACAAACAGTAATCGATCACAAAATCATGGATAATTTTCCTAAGTTGTGGTGAAGTCTTACAAAAGCAAGAGCTTACAAAAGCTCAAGTAAACACTACATCAATACTGTAATGTTAGTTAGCAGGCTAACGGTAACTTAACATCATAGCTATCATAAAACTACATAAAGCTTATAATTGGAACCGGTAATAGAAAACGACTACAAATAATAAGACATACGAACAAGTTGTGATCCATAAACAACAGATTGTCCCGACAAAATGGGAATGACTAACGTTACGTCTTTCAGGAGATGCTTGTGTGTGTATAGCCTGCACTCTCTTCTGAAAGCTGTTCTCCGTAAAATGTGCAGCGCACAGACAAACATCGAGGTTATAATGTTCAGGAACAGTGTTACAATTACATTTGAACCTCTCTAAGTTCATCAGAAAACAAACGTTTTCCGGGGTGTAAAAAACAGCGACAACAACTCTTCCTCTTCTCTAAAGCAGCCCAACATGCCGCCTCACCCCCTTTATTGCGTGTTCCCAGGGGAAGGGTTTATGTCAATTTTAGGGTTTGTGATGTCACCATCCCGGGGAAAAGCTCGCTGTAGTCCCTACCAGCCGTTTGTTTTAGCCCTTTAAAAGCTATTTCTGTAAAAGCAAATATCTCCCTTTGCATTGAACTTTGAGCGTCGTAACTTTGCAGATGTTGTTTATCCTCAAACAGCAACATTACACACTAACTAAAGTTAGAAAAGTGAAATCATAATCAAGGACCCCTTTAAGCACAGGTACTAATTACTTTTACTCAAATACTTTACACCACTGCATTTGAACACCCCATGAAACCCCATAAACACCCCAAGATAATATGGCAAACTGAACTGTTCCCTGATTGTTTATTGAATAGTGGAGAAGGGGTAGGTTTTAATAAGCTTATGCTTCATCCTACTCCTTTTCGGACATGTTGGTTTTTAATATTATTAACATAAATTGTTTTTTTTTTTTTTGTTTTTTTTTTTTCAGTTTACTTTCTTTTGTTACTTGTTTTATGTTTATGTTCGAAATAAAGCATTAAATAAATAAATAAATAAATAAATAAACTGAAAATATTGACTGCTCATCTTGGACTCAAGCATAAGCATAATTTTTTTTGGAAAGATTGATTGGGTCCTTCAATATGTTCCGTCCAGACATAGCAAAGAAACATGCGATTGTCAAGCCACTTCATTGGGCCTTTAATGCTGTATTTGTATTCATTTGTATTTAATTTACCTATGTCTGTTTTGAGGTGAAATACGAAAAGGCTCCCAGGTGACATCAAATTTGAAACGTTTTACATCTTCCCCTGAGATTACCCTTTTCCCCAGGATCCTTTAACGCTCTCTCAACTAAGGCAATGTTTGCCACTTTAGGGACACAAATCATAGTCGACCCTTCACGATACTGCTTCAAGTGAAGATGATATGAGTATTTACATTGAGGTTTACAAGCACTGTAAGGGAACTTTCCTCAGTCTAACGTCTGTGAATGGATTCAGAAGATCTTACCTGACAGGTTGCCTTTGGTCATTGGCGGTTGACTGCTGACTGGTGATCTTCTATTAAGGGGAGCAGAAAAATAAATACATTAGAAAGAAGAGCAGGAAAATAAATGAGAAAACATTCAATAGAAACTGATAATTCCATCACCAACTGATCACACTAGACTTAGCATCAATAGACATTTCAATAGACATCATTACACTATTATCATTATAAGAATGAAGGCCAGTAGGTTAGTGTCGCATCCATCCAGTCTGACAAAACATATTAAGTGAGTTCTGCCCTCTTGTGGTATTTTTTCATATTACATTTTATGAAACGCATGTAAACGTCACTTACTTGCTGGAGGGACATGCCACATTTGTCAGGAAGCTGACATTATTCCTCACAGTGCGAAGACTTGCAAGCACCTATTGAATAAAATGACAGCAAAACAGATATTAAAGGACGTGACACAGTCCACACGTGTAAAATCATTCACATTTTGTTCATTATAGTCGTCCATTCCAGAAAGCTAAAGCTAAACGTACCTGAGCAAAAGGAGTGACTATCAGATCTTCACCATGTCTGACAACCAAAGAACACAAAAAAATCATACAGAATACAAAACCTTTATGCTGTATTGTCCATGCTAGAATAATTTGCATTCCGTACTAAATAAATTACTTTATTAGTTGTTTACTTCATACTTCATGTAATATACTGAGCAATATGTTAAGACCAAACTGTCTCTCAGATTTAAATAGGTTATGTTATGCATTATTTCTGCATTGCTTCTGTAGTATCTCTTCTTTTTGAACTGCAGCTGCAAAGACTTGAATGATTTATTGCAGACGAGTCCTATTCGTGGAGATCTTAGCAGCAAACCTGCTCTCACACACTTGCCTGTAGGTGTGTGGTGTGGTGAACCTCAAGACCTTTACTGATTCAGGTGTGTACCGATTTTGAGCTAAATTACGTTGGAAGTTATATTAGACTGTGGAATAATTTGTCAAGGACAATTTCTCAGAGGAGGCTAAAAAAATGAAGATGAAAAAAATTACAATAGTATAAAAATAGTATAAAAAATTGAAAAAAATTATATAACAAAAATAATAATAAATAAATGTAAAAAAATAATAAACTACTAAATAAATAATAAAATAAAAATATAACATAAAATAAAAAACTAAAATATGTAAACAAATGAATAAATAAGTAAATAAAAGACTAACATACATGTGGTAAAATCAAACAAACAAATGCAGTTTAAAAACTACAAATAAATAAAAAAATAAAATGAATAAAAAAAGATCAAATAGCTTTAAGAAAGAGTAAATAAATAAATAAATCGTTTTCTTGTGATCTCGACTTAATTTTCTCATGATCTTGACCTAACAAAAGTTGTTTCTCGTGATCACAACTTAATTTTCACATGATTCCGACAACAAAAGTTGTTTTCTCATGATCTCTATCTCTAAAGTTGGTTTAATATTGGACATTCATTAGAAATTCAATCTTTTCTTCAAGATTAAATGACGTGCAATCACAAAATAGTGGTAGTTCATGCTGTATCTCGTTCAGATCATGCACGTAAAGCATAATTTAGAAACTAAATAGATCTATATTGACCTCATCTGGTCCAAGCACCAATGGCCCATGACCAATTAAACATTTGAAAAAGTATATAATGTTTATTTGTTAAATATTTTTGGAGAAATTATGATATTGTATAATACTGGAATGCAGAAATACTACACAGCATAAACTGTCATATAACTTAAGACATGTTAGTAAAAAGTAAATGTGCTGCATGTGCTTCTGAGCTGGTGCCAGGTTATATGAGAAGGAACCAGATCTATGCATTTGTTTCCATTCAAGTGGATGGAAACCGATAGAAAAAGATTAAAGATTCATTATCCTGTGGCTTCCTCTAGTGGGCAAAGGTAACATCACAGTTTAGAATTTGCTGTTAGCCTCCCGAGCATCATCAATTCATGAAACTAAGCTTGTTTGCTCAGATTTGTTCTCAACATCATTTAATGTTAAAGAAAAGACAGAATGTCGAATATCAAACCAACTTTATTGCAGTTATTATTGTTTTTTTATGTCAAGAGCAAAAGAAAACAACTTTTGTTATGTCGAGATCACAAGAAAATTAAAAATGTACTCTTAAGGCTTCCGTACAAACAAATAAATAGTGCTGTTTTTGTGTAAATTATTGACATTTATCTAGTTAGGATGTTTATTAATTTTTTTTACATTTTGCTATAGCATTTCTCACCACTTCTCGACTTCCATTGGAGTTGTGGGCAACATTAAAGGGAACGCATTCATGGATACACACTTCAAAAATCTACTTGAAAAAGTAAATTGTATTTGGCTCACAATTTTCAACAAACTGTTATAAACTGTAACTGGACTAAGCACCTTTGATTTATTGTACCAGTATCGGTGTATTATTGTGCCAGTAAAGGTGTAAAGTGCTGATTTTTTACTCACAACTGTTCTCCAACAAGGGAGGAGTTGCGAGAGGTGGATTTGGGCGAGAGGTCATAGTCACTGTCGGAGCGGTAAAGGAAAGACTCTCGCCGTTGCCCGTGACTGGCCATGTTGGGATGCAGGACCATACCAGAGCCCGGTGACACTTGTAGGTCCAATGGACTGCAGCCGATAGAGGGTCCATTCTCCACCTCCAAACTATACAGACAGAGAGACACATAAGGTCAACACGGTGATTACATGAATAAAATAAAACAAATTGTTCCCACTTATAGGCGCAATACATCCCACAAACTAATATTAAAGTCTGCAAATGGAAAATGACGATATGCATGCAAAATCACATACTTTATTGTTTAAATCTATAAACAGCACATCAAAACCAAACCAAATGTTGTTGTCACTTTAACAGAAGTCAGAAGACGGTTTCTTCCTGTCTATGTGGCTGGTTCTTATTAAGAGTAAACTGCAAAATGGACCAGACTAAAGTATTTTGCAAGATAGAAAAGACTTCCCATATCTTTTGTCATGAACAATCATTATAAAATCTGGTTCTTGAAGCAAAACCAGTTGAGATGCTGATGTAGACAGTGTAACATGAAAAGCTCAGAGGCCTGGAACACAAGTCTGATTCGTTCAGTCTAAACAGAGTGAAGTCTGATAAAGTCTTTAGATACAGGTGGAAAAAGTACACAAAAAGCAAAAAGGCAAAGGAGAAAGAAGGATGTCAGAGTTTAAAAGAGAGAAGCATGCAAAAACTATTGAGTAGAAAATAGCGTACTGTAGTCAATGCAAGAGCTAATAGAAAACAGCACTGAACAGAGATGAAAACATTGACGGAAGAAAGGGAACGTGGAGAACAGGTTAAAATTGATGCTTTGAAGTGAAGGTCATTGAGCTGCCTGCTTCAGTGAGTAAGCAAAGCAAACCATTTGAGAAAGACAATTTCCCCATAAATAATGTAATATATATATGTACTGTATATATTTATATTGAAAACATCTTACGACTGTAACCCTGAGAAGGAGAATGAGACGCTGTGTCAGAAGTAGTGAAGCTATGGGAATGCCTCTGCATGACTGCATCTGAAGCACCTGTTTAATCACTCATTGGTGGAACGTCGTACAGTGATGCGTGTTGGCGTTACGCGGAAGCTATAAAGGATACCTGGACCAAACATAGTCAGCTTCTGATTGGCAGAAGTAAGTTGCACACAGGCATGCTGGAAGTATGGCAGGGCGACGCAACATCTCGTTCCTTTCTAAGGGAACAATGGTTACAGTCGTAACCTGAGACGTGTCGCAACCCTTTGAGGGAACTCGTTCTGCGTCAGAAGTAACAACGCTATGGAGACAATAATACCCACAATGCCATACTGAAAACTGCCTGTCCTAGTGTGAATCATTTCGAGCACAGCTTAGTACATAAGCACCTGAGACCCTGGAGCTTCTCTTGTTAATGCCAAGACGTGTGACACAAATAGAGGAGGATAAAAGACCTGCAAGAGTACTGAGCGAGAAAGCCTCAGAACTCTGGCATCTATAGCAGGTCTTCACCTCAGTGTGGCATGAAGATAACATGATACCAGAGGGTGTATCCCTAGATGTAAGTAAGCAGCTATGGCCCAGCAGAAAAGCAATCCTGAAGGAACTCCATCACTGAACCAACCAGGTAGTTACTGTGTCCAACTGGCGATTCCTGCACCTTGAAGTAAAGACTATCCACTTCAAGGCATATAGTTTCCTCGTGGAGGGAGTTCTAGAGTTAGGATGGTTTCAACAACCTCAGTTGAGAGATCAGTGTTCATGAGTTGGTCCCCTCAGGGGTCAAACCCACAAGTCCGGGCAAAGGTTTTTGCCCCCTGCCTGGGACAGAAGGTCCCTCCTGATGGGAATCTCCCATGGAGAGCCATTGAGAAGAGACATAGGTCTGAGAACCATACTCTAGAACTCCCGGGAGCAGATTGATCGGGGGAAATAGCATCCAGACGAAGCCTTGGTCATGTCTGCAACATGTCATCCAGCCCTAGTGGAGTTTAAAGCCCCCCTGAAATCAAAAGGTCATTTTTTTTTGCTCTTAGTATGCATATATTAGCCTTAAGATTATGAATTTTTATGACATCACCTTGGACTTCAGCTTCTCATCACATCTTCTGTCCAATCAAATGCTCTCTAGAATCTGAAGCGTCCCGCGACTCCCGCCCCTATGCTATAAATACCACCTGGTCAAAGCAACCGTAGTCCGTGGCTGTAACTGTATGTTCGGTAGTACACACGCACTCAGTATCAGCTGCTCGTGCTCATCAGTTCTCTCAGCACAACATGCCTCAGTTCAGTGAACTGTCGGAGTTACTGGAGTAACATCGTTTTTGGATGTTAAACATCAACATCAAACGATGTCATTGTTTTTGGTCCAAAAAAACTTGACGAGATTCAGTGCATAAATAAAACTTCCCTTAGTGATTTTGTAAAGCCTAGTGTTAAAAATTTGGGATTTGTCTTAGATAGTGATTTAAAACTGGACAGGCAAATCAGCTCTGTGGTGAGGTCATGTTTTCTCAATCTACGGCTATTAGTTAAGACGAAACCGTTTCTTTCTAGCTCTGATTTCGAGAAAGCAATCATATCCATTGTTTTTTCAAAAATGGATTCCTGTAATTCCCTCTATTTCGGTGTGGATACTGGAGCAATTATGCGTCTTCAGAAAGTCCAAAATGCGGCAGCAAAAATGTTAAAGTCGGCAAAAAAATATGATGCCGTGACTCCACTTCTAATTTCTCTTAAGTGGTTGCCAGTACGTTTCAGAATTATCTACAAGATCCTGGTACTAGTTTTTAAGGCGCTGCACAATCTAGCTCCAGTTTATCTGTCAAACCTGGTCACTCTTTATACCCCTCCTAGATCCCTGAGATCGGAGAACAAACAACTGCTGTGCACTACCAGGACAAATTATAAACATAGAGGTGACAGAGCCTTTTCTCGAGTAGGTCCTAAACTGTGGAATGACCTTCCTATGTCCATTAGATCAGTCACATCCCTATACATGTTCAAACCAATGCTGAAGCAACATCTTTTAAATTCCTATGCTAAAAAACTGTAAACTGCTTATTGTCTATGTGTGTTATGTGTTTTTCTATTTATCCCTTTGTTCTGTGCTGTTTATTTGAGGACTGTAAAGCACTTTGGGCAACGTGAGTTGTATTAAACTGTGCTATATAAATAAAAAAAATAAAAAAATAAAAAACAATAAAAAACATACTCCGGGATATTGGTTTATTTCGAGTCAGAGAGACTGTCAGGTACGCCCGTAAGCGAGTAACTTTAGAAAACTGTGGATCAGTGCTGACTCAAGACGCAAACTGTTTTGAAAGATTCGGTTCGATTTGGTGAACTGTTTCGACCGGTTCACTAAAAAGAACCGGTTCAAAAGAACGATTAACGGATATCACTACCGTTGACACGTACTTCACGGAGCAATATGGGTTGGATATGTGAGCTTGGTTGCTCAAACGCTCAAGTTTTATTCCGTTTTCCAACTGAATTTTGGTTAAGAATGAAATGGCTTGAATTTATTCACATCTCTACTATTGAATCCAACGTATCATCAGTGCTTGGATTCGTTTCCATGGTGCTGTCAAGTACGAATTGCAAACTAAACTAAACGCTATTTGTTATTTGAAAAGGGGGAGGAGTCATTAAATACGCCTTAGCTTCCAGTTTCAGTGGAAATTACGTCAATGCATACAAAGCTGCGCGTTCCAAGGCACTTCAGTGGGCCTTTAATGCATGAGGAAGAACCACAGCAGACAGTGAGTTGTTTCCTAAGAATCAAATAAGTCCACTTCTGCTTGGCCGACACTCTCCATATCTGCTCTGCCTGCTTTCTTTCAAGACTTGATTACTGCAATAGCCTCTTATATGGTCTCCCTTCCTCTGTTTTACAAAAACTCCAATACGTTCAAAATTCAGCTGCTCGCCTCCTCACTCACACCCGTTCAAGACACCACATCACCCCTGTCCTTCAACAACTTCACTGGCTCCCCGAACAACAATGCATTCACTACAAAGTTCTGCTCATCACCTTCAAAGCCCTCAATAACTTGGCACCTCCATACCTCACAGACCTCTTACAACACCATCGACCCTCCCGACGCCTCCGCTCTGCTGACTTGAACTTTCTCAAACCTATCACTAAATCAACACACCGAACTTTGGGGGACCGAGCATTCGCCATCGCTGCCCCTACCCTCTGGAACTCACTTCCCATCCATATCAGAAACTCGGACTCACTGACCACCTACAAAAAACTGCTCAAGACCCATTTGTTTCAGCTAGCCTACAAAACATAAAAACTATACTCTCCCATCTTTATTTATCCTTATTTATATATTTTCTTTTCATTTTTTTTTTCTGTTGCTTGAATATTTGTAAAGCGTCTTTGAGTTTCCCTGTAAAGCGCTATAAAAAAACCTATGTATTATTATTATTATTAATGCGTTTAAATGCGTTTTAGGAAGGATTGTTCAAGTGCACCTATGCAGCCATTGTGGAGGTGTGTGTGTGTGTGTGTGTGTGTGGGGGGGGGATCTTAACCGTTCTATTTCATCAGAAACGATCTGAAAACAGGGCTTTAAGTGTAAAATACCGAACTTGTCCTTTAAAGGGGTGGTTGATTATGATTTCACTTTTCTAACTTTAGTTAGTGTGTAATGTTGCTGTTTGAGCATAAACAACACCTGCAAAGTTGCAACGCTCAAAGTTCAAAGCAAAGGAAGATATTTGCTTTTTAAAAAATATTTTTTTAAGGACTACAACAAACGGCTAGTATGGACTACACGACATTCCTGCCACAACATAAAATTGACATGAACCCCGCCCCCGGGAACACACACTCCATGTTGAGAAGAGGAAGAGTTGTTGTAGTCGAGCATATTTGTGCGTCTGCTCAAGCTGTTGCATCCATCTTTTCACATGCAATACGTAACACAAATGCAATAGCATGTCACTCTGTAGGCATCTTACAAGAGTTCCCAAACCAGCAATTTTATAGATTATCATGACAGAATATGCTAATCAAAGACTTGAAGATAGTTAACTCCACATCAGCAACATAAATTCATCAACTTACAATTCAGAGACTGTTGCATTCTACATGTTGTCACTTCTTCTTGAGTCTCTCCATCATTGTCAGACTCCAGTTTAAACATAAAAGGCAGAACAGTTTCAGACAGTGCGTTTAGTGCGTGTCTGTGTGAGTTTTACACACACACACACACACACACACACACACACACACACACACACACACACACACACACACACACACACACACACACACACACACACACACACACACACACACACACACACACACACACACACACACACTCTGCCGGGAGCAGCAGCTCATTTGCATTTAAAGGGACACCAAAAAAATTATCATGGGGTATTTTGAGCTAAAACGTAACATACACACTCTGGGGACAACAGATACTTTTTATTTTACATATTGTAAAAAGGGGCAATAATAAAAAATAAAAAAATGTGTTTACTTATTTGGTACCCTTGGAATGTTTTAGTGATTTATCATTAAGATCACTGCTATTACAAGTTATTATAACAATATGTACTATCCAACTGTCTGTTTTGGGTTGACAACATAATGAACAGTAACAATGCAAATCAATTATAAAAGAAAGGACATTGAGAAGGAATCTCAGCTGACAGAAAAATAGGCCACAGAGTGACATGGTTAAAAGGAACTGGGAGAAACGACATTGGGCGTTATGCCAGAAGGTTGCGAAGGGTGTCATCAGAATGATATAAAAAGCCGTCATGGGTTGATAGAAGAGTCTAGAAACTATCACCACCTCTTGCGTGTGTGCGTGTGTGTGTGTGTGTGTGTGTGGTAACAGGCAGCTATCGCAAGAGTCTAGTTACTGCTGAAAGTGCAGAATCATCATAAGTGGCATCTGGAGGGCAGAAACTCTACAGGGAATATGAGGACCCAACAGTTTTTTTTTTGTTTTTTTTCACAAAATAATTTTTTTACTTTTTCTGAAAATGTGAAAAGTGCTTGCCCATAAAAAACTCACCACTGTGCTGCTAGAGTGTTGTTGGTGATAGCTAAAG
This sequence comes from Phoxinus phoxinus, assembly GCF_949152265.1. Classification (NCBI taxonomy): domain Eukaryota; kingdom Metazoa; phylum Chordata; class Actinopteri; order Cypriniformes; family Leuciscidae; genus Phoxinus; species Phoxinus phoxinus. The sequence continues at coordinate 18,892,852 of NC_136880.1, read as the reverse complement.
TGCTCTATGTAGTAGCTATGATGTCGCTAGGGTGATCTGGGTGATTGATTGTCCAAGTTAAAGAGCCAGGTAACATTTCGGAAATACACATTTTTTTTTTTTTTTTGCCGTATCGAATAACGTTTTTTTTTAAACAAGAATGCAATCCTTAACAGAGATCCACTAAAAGTTGCTGTTAGATCAACAAAAAGTTGCTATTACTTTGGAGAAGCATGACCACTCCCATGAAGCATTGTTTTGGGTTTGGACTTGGAAAGATTTTTTGAAAACATGTCTCTTGTGCTCAACCAGACTCCATATTTGTGATCAAAAATACTGTAAAAACATTAATATTGTCACGCTAAAATATCTGTTTTCTATTTTAATATTTTCAAATGTAATTTATTCTGGCCACACGGTGGCTCAGTAGCACTGTCGCATCACAGCAAGAGGAAGCCTTTCGATGTGGAGTTTGCAGCATAGGTGAATTTGACAAAAAAAAAATGCCTGTAGGTGTGGGTGAATGTGTGTTTGAGTCCTGTGATGGACAGGACATCCATCCAGTTTGTCTGCTGCCTGTGGCCAGCATCCCTGAAACCCACAGGTTAAGGTGGAATGGATGGATGTAATCAATTCCTGTAATGCAAAGCTGAATTAATTTTCAGTATCATTACTCCAGTCTTCAGTGCCACATGATCCTTCAGAAATCATTCTAATATGCTGGTTTGCTGCTCAATAAATATTTCTTCTTATTATTATTATCAATGTTGAAAACAGTTGTGCTGCTTAATATTTTGTGTGGAAATAGAAAGTTCAAATGAACAACATTTATTTGAAATAGAAAACTGTTGTAACATAATAAATGTCTTAAACTGTCACTTTTATTTGACCAATTTAATGCATGCTTGCTAAAAAATAAAAATAAAAATTTAAAAATAAAATAAAAAATAAAATCTTACTGACCTCCAACTTTTGAACAGCAGTATACACACATACATGCATACAATATACATAGTATTCATGTAAATATAGCAATTAACTTAAAAAATAAATAAACTAAGAGCCGTGGACAGGAACAAGGCCGGTCTCCGGTTTCTCATGGAGGAGTTCCGGAAGGATAAAAGGAGGAGTGACGACAGTGAAGGACGAGAGAGGACCAGGCCTGGACTATATATGTTGTGCTTTATTATGTTTATATGCAGCAGCCATCCATGAGGTGCTGCCGCTTTACTTTTGTCGTTTGTTTATTTTATGAGATTAAAGTTTCGTTGAATGTTCCCTGGTTCCCGCCTCCTTCTTTACTTTGCTACATCAAAGGTTTCTTTTTAAATGAAACCATTGTTATAGATTTGATCACATTATTTGCAATGCTTCATGAGAGGAGTGTTTTCATATACTATTTTATATACTTTTTTTGCTTCAGATCATAGCTAATGATGTATTGACTTTGATTCAGATGTAATGATGCGATTCCCTTCTGAGCTTGTTGGTTTGGTTTATTGCTTAGATCTCTCTAAACAACGCCTACAGAGAAATACTTCTGAAACCACGGCTTCAGGAAAATCAGGCGGTCACCGTTTCACTATTCCGATCCTTAGAAATGCTTGGATACCTCCCTCAGTGACGGTCGATATATTTGTTTTAACCCATTTTGTAGCTCACCGGGTGAAAATCCAATTCCATAGAAAAGTAATAGCAGCACATCAATAAACCACACAATTTGAGGTTTCATTCATGTCCAAAGGCACAAATTATGCACTTAAATATGATACAAATTTCCCTAGATTAAAGAATATATTAATCATCCATCCTGGTGGCAAACATATTCAAGAAGTGCTTTTGATTTCAATAAAAGCTCACAGTAAGACTCAATTAAAGCAAGGATACAGCAAGACAAAGCTGCAAACACTGAGTCTTACCAGGTATGAGACACAGCCACTGTGAAGCGTCTGCGTTGGCGGACAGTTTTATTCACCACCAGCTTTCTGAACATGCCTGGGGAGTTCTGGGGTGAGTCTCTTGCACCAGCTGTGTGCTCTTTCACATCAGACTGACAGCCTGTGTCCAAACTAATCTCCATCCTCTGACTGACAGGGCTAATGTCAGAATCTTGTTTTAGATCCATGAGGAAGTGTCATACACAGAGATTTGTGAAAGCGCTAAGCCTTAAATCCAGTGGCTTGGCTGTAGAAGTGTGTGTTGAGGTGCCATGTAGGCCGGACTCTGTTTACATTCAGTCTCTGTCACAATCTGGTTCAATCCAACCCTTTTTCCTTTATCCTCCCCTCTTGCCTACTTGTCAGGCCTCTGCCCAGAACGCCCTCCCCTCCCAAGAGTCGCCTTTCTGGAACATTCTTGGAACTTCTACATGTGCAGCCTACTTGGCCCAGTTTAGATGGAGTATGAACTTGATCCAGACAGACAGGTGCGGATAAAGAGGCGGAGTTCGGTAAGACATTTGTTAATATTAATACCAGGTTTAAACAGCAATGTTTTACAGCTGACAATTTTTGAGCATATCACCCAAAACAGATGGTAAAACCAGGTGTAAACGGGGTCTTACGTTTATTTTACAGGATTACTTAAGGTTAATTGATAACATATATTATGTATATTCCACAAAAATATAATCTGTCATTTATTTTATTGAAGTGTTAACTCCTTGGCATGTTCTTAAAGGAATATGTCTTTAGCTATGATGGGCTACAGTGAGCAGAATGAAATGAGAAATAAGCCGAATCAATAGAACACAAGGTAGTTGCGCAGTCATCACGCATAGCAAGACATGTCATCACAAAATTCTATAAAAAGAAGAATTCAGTATTTGACATCATTATAGAATTCAATAACAGAACAGGCTTTACTATATCAAGGAGAGCATTCTATGACATTTTAAACATACATTACTATACACTGTAAAAAAAGTTGAGCTAACTTAAAAAGTTGCTTTAAAAAAAGTTAACTCAACTTTTTTTTTACAGTTTTACACAGACACAGACACACACACAGACACACACACAGACACACACAAACACACACACAGACACAGACACACACATTCTCACACACACACACACACACACACACACACACACACACACACACACACACACACACACACACACACACACACACACACACACACACACACACACACACACACACACAACCAGTCAAAAGTTTAGAATAATTAACATTATTGAAAAAAAAGCCAGCTTTCTCTGTTAGTGGGCGGGAACTAATGCGCAATCTGAAATCTCATTGGCTGGCACTCATCTATTACCGTCTCGTTCTGATTTCAGCAAATCAGTTCAACCGAACACTGACAAACTGATTAATATTCATGAACCCATCCAGCTCATCAATCCTTAGTGCATTGTATATTGTTATAAGTAGTCGAATTAGTAGTAGTATTTTGTATATTGCAAAGTACAATAAAATGCATATTAAAATACAAAGCACTTAAAAGTTCAACTTTGTGTCATCTTGAAATATTTATGTGCAGACACAATTTTATTATGTTGTATTTGCCGTTGCATTCAAAATTGAGCTTACCTATCAGGGGGAACTGGTGTGATATCTATACGTGGTGGAGTAATGAAGCCCAGTGACGTGGGTCTGGAAACGTGATCTTCTTGAGGACTGCGGGCCCTCTCTGTCTGTCTCCATGACAGCGGCGGCAACACAAGGGTTCCCGAGTGCCGTCGGGGGCCTCGCCAGAGATCCACGCCCAATGTAGCGCCTGAAGATGTACATCCTGAGAGGTCCTTGCTGTCCTAACATAGTAAGAAAAGAGCAGACATGCATCAACTGTTAAAGAAACACCTACAGTACACACAGTAGGATCATCTATATAATCATCAATGAACTAATTCATACATATAAATGAACAAATGAATGAATATTTGCAAAGAATATGGACTGTTTACAAAATCCTGTAGTGTGTTCATGCCTCTGAAAGTCCTTTCTTCTTGAAAGTCCGTTTTTCAGCTCTTGCCATAAACCACCTGTTATATACAACCCAATCAATTCACTAGCCAGTGAAAAAAAGACTGAAAATTGGGGAGTGAAATTTTCAATTTCACTCCCCACCCCCAACTTGAGTTTTTCTTTGTCAGTCAGCTTGGCACATAAATGATGTTCGTCTCTTGGTTTGTTTAGATTGGGTTTAGGTTAGGTTTCTTTGGGTGATCTGCGGCGCTCTAGGGAGTGAGCCTCTCAATTGCGCTACATGACTGATATATAGAGCCCTTTTCTGTTTCTACTACTCCAGCATGTTGACGCTATCTCCTGACAGTTCTTTATAGATACAGCGTGTTTAATGTCTGGCTCCCTCACAGTGATTGCATATCACTGTCAGTGTAGCCTCTGGACAACATCCTCTTTTAACAGCCTATAGCAGGAGACTGAATATATCACCACAAAATATGTTTATAGTTCAATTAGAATTGCCCGGAAGAGAGGAGTGTTACCAGGAATTCCTCGAGCACAGCCTGTAGATTGGGACCATACAACAGGGATAACTGATGAGAATCCAGAAATTGAGAAGAGAGAGAGAGAAAGAGAGAGAAAACAGCAATGCTTCTGTTTGACTGCTTGAGTATCAACAGGAGTTTAAGGCTATAACTCTGGCAAATCTAATAAACACGTTGATGGAGAGCTGTATGCAATTGCAGGAATTGGGTGGATCATGAATCCTAAAGCAATGCTATAGTGTGATCATATGCATTTTAGTGTTTTTATACAACAACAAATTAGACTAACTGAATATACAGTGCAATGTTGTCATTTGACATATCTATATTGTCAGGGTTATGTTACTGTAAGTTTGGTTGTCATTTCATTCTTGTGTTTCTGTTTCTCCCTTCAGTTTAGTTCTTGGTTAAACCTTGCCTTAGTTACTAATCAGTTTAACCCGTGTCTAGTTTAGTTGCCTTTGTTTGTCCCCTGTATATATAGCTCTGTGTTTCTGTTACTCCTGGTCATTTGCCATCATTGTTTTGCGAATGGTTTTGCTTATTTATTATTCCTGCTTATTTATTCTCCAACGACCTCCTGCGTATTTGATTTGTTTATTAAAGATTATAGAAAGAGTATTACTTTGTGCTTTGTGCATGTTTGATTACCACAGCAATTATGAAAGAAGAGCCGACCCAGACAAAGACAAGTAAACACAAATAAGAACAACATGGACTGCTTAGTGAAAAAGGGCCGTACACTGGAGGAGTTCTTGAGCTGCACCATGTGGCGTGCTGGAATGATGAGGCCCTAAAAAGCATATTCTGGAGTAGGATGGATGACATTTTAGGCAAAATGCTGCTGTTGAAGAAGGGTCACAGCCCCCTGATTGACTTCATCGGTAACACCTTGTGGGTGTGCGGATCCTCCTTGACCGCGGGCGTCGACAAGGAAGACAACATCAGCTCTGACTCCCCAGAACCAGTACCACCTCCAGCAGCCATCATCTCAGCCCGGAGTGTCCCACAACGGCAGAATAAACTTCTGCCACAGACCAGACAACGGACACGGCCAAGGAACCAGAACCAGAGCCCGAGCTCACCAGGGACCCTGCGCTAGAGCCCCCTCCAGCCATGGAGCCAGAGCCAGCCATTATGTCCGCCCGGAGCCTGAGTCATCTTGAGGCTAGAGCTTGCCAACAGGCTTGTCTTGGAGTTAGTGCTGACAGAGCAGTCCACCCCAGAGCCAGAAGAGGAGCGCTGGCTTATTGATTTTTGGACCACAGACCCAGTCCCCACCCCTGAACTCTCTCCTCCTCAGTCTGTCTCTGTTAATTACCTGGATGTTCCCGCCCGGTATCCTTCCCACCCGATTGTTTCCATTTCCTCCACTGGCTCCATTGCCTGGATTCGGTTGCTTCGCTGGTACCACTCAGCTCCTCTGCTCTCGCCGCTGGCTTCCTCCAGCTCCGCCTCAGCTTCTTCACCACCAGCTCAGCCTTGTGACGTGGATTCCCTCCAGGCCCATGACGCCACCTTGGCCTGTCAGCGCGTCGGCTCCACCTTGGCTCGACTCTCCCTCGGCTCCAGTGTCATTACTTGGGCTCCACCTTGGTCCGCCACAGACTTACGGGCCTCCGGCTGCACCTCAGCCCTCCACCACTTCGACTCCACCGGGCTCCTCCTTCCCTAAGCCTCCTCCTTTGTCCTCGCTCCCTCCGGTTTCACTCCGATCTTTCGCCTTGGACTCCCAGTCCTGCTGTGTCACCCAGGACAGTCGTCCTTTGGGCTCCGCCTGGGTCTCCTCTTCAGGCTCTGCTTCCGTCAGTCGGTCCCCAGGACAGGTCCTCCCTCCGCTGGCTCCTGGCGTCACCCTCTACCGGCTCCTCGAGCTCCCTGTCCATCACCAGCTCCTCATTCACCTCCAAGACCCCCACCTGCCATCCACAGTTGACTATTACAGTGCGAGGACGACTCTTTGTGGGGAGTAATGTCAAGGTTATGTTAAGTTTAGTTGTCATTTCATTTTTGTGTTTCTGTTTCTTGTATTTCCTTTCAGTTTACTAGTATTCTTCTTTGTTCCCGTTTGATTATCACAGCAACTGTGACACATATTAATATTTGCATGTACATGTTGCATTACTAGTGTTTGACAGCCATCATTCTTAATTTTACTGAACAGTTTTATTATTACCTTATCATATTTAGACTAACAACAGTCCCAACTGGCTGGTATTTAAACAGTGTAAGAGCACAGGCATGACAGCATATGACATGTGCTGAGAAACTAATCTTTGTATGTGACAGGGCTTCATTCGTTCACCTGCTGATGTTGCATAACAATGCACAGCTGCTGACCATGGTGAAACACATTTGAAAAATATTTTCCAGAACAAATAATCATTCTTCTGCATAAATGACAGGTTTTCCAGTACGCATGAGAACCCCATTTCATTTCTGCAATGCTAAAATAAATGAATAAATATATCAAATTCCAATGACTGCATGTGAAAAAATTCTATATTACTGAAATTAAGTATTTATATATAATGGGCCCCATTTTAACGATCTGAAACGCAAGTATCAAACGCGAAACGGAAGTAACTTTGTGGGCGGATCTAAAATGGGTTGGTCTGAAGAAACTCATAGGTGTGGTTTGGGCGTAACGTGCAAAAAACCAATCAGAGCGTCATCTCACATTCCCTTTAAAAGCAGGAGCGCTTGTTCCATGGCGGATTGCTATTATGATGGCAGATTTGCCAGGTGCACGCAACTTACATGATGGTAAAGGGGATTTTGCAGTCTTCAGAATTTAGTTTCCTGGTTCTTGACGGACAAGCCACTTTGTCAGGTGTCTTGCCACTATTGATCAAACAGGTTTGATCCGTCATTACTACAATTAGCCTGAATAATTTGGGTAAATGTGTAAGCTAGATTTATGCCTATTTTTTCACATCTTCATAGACACCGCAATGATCTCCCTCGTGTGGTAATATTTTTCCTTGTAATTATGTATGGTTTGCAAAAATATGAACTCCTGCGTCTGTGTAGATGAGAGAAGCAAAGTGTGTGCGCGTTGTGCACACGCTACATTATGGCCAAGCATGCGCCCTTAAAATAACATCTGAATAACGTGCCACTGACTTTAGACTAGGTTTTTCCTGGTCTATGGCGGAATTGTTTTCTCAAACGGCAAAATAGCACCAGGGAACGTTTGCGCCGGAACACGCCTCCTCTTTTCGCTGAACCGCTGGAATAAACATTATTACAAGCTTACAGTTTTGAATTGAGCTAAGGCAAGCCGATAATTTTTAACACTGGCTGGTTATGTAATTGCTTATTTTATTTTGGATCATTTTTAACCCCAAAAGGTTACAGACTGCAGCTTTAAGCATTAAAAAGAAATACACAAACATTGGAAGGCCATGAAACAAAATGACTTCATATAAATGAGAGGGCCTAATTAATGGAGGGGAAATTAATTGAAAGGAAAGGGGACTCCCATGAGAAGTGTATGAAGTATCATCTAATAATCATGTCACGCTTTACAGATGTTACAAACAGTGGAGCCAATGCAATATAAGTGATGCCGCCTCAGTTCAGACAGCATTAAAGCCCAGAAGGCTTCTACGCTCTGGAGTGAATGAGAACAACATAGAGGACGAGGGAGAAAATGAGAAATTTCCATTGGCTAAATTGAGAGGAACATGGTGAAGGGTAACACTGCCCATATTGATCTAATAAATAAGTAAAGGAAAAATAAAACAAAAATAGAGATATACATGAACACTATGTCCAGAGACCGGCCAATCGCTGGGAGGATCAGTTACCTTGGTAACCACTCTGACTCCTTTAATAATGAGTTTGATTGAGGGTTAAGCAACAAGGCTTGTCAGTAAACACGCACAGCCAGTGTTTCAAGAGGGGAGGATAGTCTTGCGTTTGGATACAACTGGGGAAAACCCATGCTTGGCTTCCTTTTGGCTTTGCAAAATCCACTTCAAGTATTAAAAGTGGAATAAATGTGAAATAAGGGTGTTAGTATATGCCCTGCAGTTTAGGGAAACAGTTAATGCACAAGTCAGTAAGTCCCGAAGAGATCATGAGCATCTGACAGAACAGACTCTCTCCTGTAGCTTAGAGAAACAGATGGGCAGCATGTTCTCTTCCTGCGGTCATGTGAGAGTCACAGCGCACACCCTTCTGCCTCACATTCACAGAACTGTAAAACCAGACTACTAATGGTTCAGTATGTGTCAAGTGAGAAATTGACAAATAATTGTGTATTCTTTGAAATACACATTTCATAAGTAGCTCATATTGTTATTATTATTATTAGTGGTTCATTTCAATCAAAAAAGGGAATCTGAGCTATTTCCAGTAATATGAGTATCACATGGCTTAACGCACTTAAAATGATTTCTCATCATACATTGGACTTCTGTTCTATTTTTACATATTTACAATGTCAATAAGATTGATTGGACAAATACAGCTCGCGGCAGACATGCGACCTGTTTGTCCCGCTGCGGAAATGTCCACAGTTGTAGTTAACAAATAATACGGTGAAAGAATAATATCCCTGTTTATTGTACACTGTAAACATTTCCTGTTAAATTTACAGTAAAAAAAACGGGCTTTTTTTTTTGACAATGTTTCAGATTTTACGGGATGGTAACCTGGTACCTGTATATTATACAATTTATAACTTTGTATTTCATTAAGTGAGATAATTTGAATGTTAATAATTTCATAACTGATTTGCACTGTTATTGAACTGAACTGAATCAACACTGAACTAAAATGAGCTGGATAATGACACCATTGTCTTCGGTAAAGCTGCTTTACAGCTGAAATTGAATTTGTTTCATGATGAATTTTGCAACATTAACACTGTTGTTTTCCTGTTTATTAATGTGAATCTGCTTTGAAACCAATTCTATTGTATAAAGCACTACCGGTATATAAATAAATGTGAGTTGACTTGACTTATATACTTTATACTTTAATATGCTCAACTGGAACTTCCCAAATTAGCTTTTACATTAGAAAGCCTCATGGTTGCCCTGGAACGATTGTATAAGGTCCTATAAGCGCAGTATGAATAGTGTGCATGTTTAAAAAAACATTTTTACATCGGAGTGGCAGAAAAGCTCAAATTCAGCCTCCACTCTCTAATCAGATGCAATTGTTCTAGAGAAGGATTTCAATGAAGAGGGTTATTGCTGCCATAGACTGTGCAGATGTGGATGTTAATCATAGGCAGGAGAGGTGAGGGTCAAGCTTTCATTGAGTGATAGCGAAAAAAGGAGAATAGCCTTTTCCGACAATCAATATCAGCCTCATTACTTTACTTTATTGTGCACATACTGTACTTGCAAACAAGTGAAGCTACTGTTCCTCTCAGTAACCTAATCCAGAACTTTGTGGATGCTCATGAATTTTCCATCTCCAAAGTCTTTGCTAAAAGCTACCTCAAATTAACAATGTAACTGCTTTTGTTTGTTTGTTTATTTACTTTTCAAAGACAAAATATTGGCTAGGAATATATAAATGAATAAAATACTGAGTACAACTTTTTTTAAAGGTCATTTATGTCATTTCTGTGTGACTAATGCTACACCAGATGGAGAATAAATAACCGTTTACCCAAACACTTCCAGTGCTGCTTCCACCAAACCTACAGTCACGTTAATCATTTTTTCAGACAAACCGTTTGCTCTGTTTCAAAAACATGCCATGGGTTGAGCCAGAAGCTCTGGGTTATTTAAATAAACAGAGCAATGTCTTGAAAGCATCACTGAGTGACAGTTTTAACAGTCTGAGAAATCAATACAGTTGCCTCTGCATAATAAAGTCAGCATGAAATCACTTTTGACCAAAGAAAAAAAATGGTCTTCACAATCTACCAAAATCACTCAAGTCCTCCACTCCAACCTGAATAAATGTAAAAAAAAAAAATGCTAGACGAACATCCAACTAAATGTTTAAAGTCCCAAACCTTGTAACCAATCAGGTCAACGTGTGATCGTCAGCGAGTGGATCTCTGAGGTGGTGTGAGTGAGTGGAGGCGGGGCTAATTTACATATTCATAGAACCACGTATACTAAATGAGGCAAGGATGTAGAGTTAGAATCAATCTATTTTAAGGCATCAAGACAATTTTTTCAAGGAAAATCCACTTAAATATGTCATTTTGGTGATCAAAGATGAGTTTTACGGGATACAATTATTGACTACAGGGGGACTTTAAAAAAACGTCCCATGAACGATGTATAAATAATGTTTTTGTGCTAATGTTTTAAGAACATTATTAAAGACCAGATTAGCAAACATTCTATTAACGTTACTGGGAGCACTTTTCCTAATCTAATCAATTTCTGAAGGACAAAAGTAAAAGAACCAAAATGGGCAGTGAATGCAGTTTCTTTGTCTCTACGATGACTTATCCTAACCCTAAATGTAGATGAAACACTAAGGGGAAGAAACACTTCTCCTTTAAACAGAGTGTAAATAATTATAATTATAATTAAAAGACTGTAAAACGTTCAGCCTAACCATCAGAGTTCAGGTAATTAAAAACATGAATAACACAAATGATTGACTCCCTTTTTTCATCTCTGTTCTGTCCTTTCTCTATTAAGGTTTTATGGTGCCTGCCATCTCTTTCCATGTCCCTCATAAATAGCTATTAATAATATGTGTATGCGTGGGTTTGTGTGTGTGTGTGCGTACTTAATTGGTTGTTTATGTTCTTGTGGTCATGCTTGCCTAGAGCTTGTTGATTGTTTTAGTTCTTTCTCTTGAAAATCGAAGAGCATAACATGTTATTGCACAGAAAACCTGGCTGTATCTCTTCATGTAACATACTGTATGTGTAGTTAACAAAGGGCAAAAAACCAACAAGTGATTTTGTTAAACGTCTAAATAGAATTGGCCTCTGTGTGTGTTGGAGTGAAGAAAACAGAAAAATCCCTGCGTAGCATTATCTTCTATTCATGTTTAAAGCGCAACAGTAAAATGTCTCACATCAATAGGTGTCACTGCCAAAACACTCCGGCTCTTCCTCATGTTCTCAGCCGACAGCTACAGCTCAGAAGGTTCTTCTGTCTCCTGGGACGCTCCGCCGGCATACAAATGGACTTCTGCTGTGAACTGTAGCCAGAAGAAGAAGAAAAATCATTAGCATAATTCTTCATCAAACCCTCCACTGGGCCAATTTACAAATTAAAAGTCACTAGTGTAGTGTCTCAGTTTTGATATTCATTTATTGTGTTAAATAACATGAAACTGCAAGACAATAAACATCAAATTATAAACATTAGGACGTACTGTACTATCTCACAAGAATAGTTCTAAAAAATAATAATACTGTATTTCACATTGACTTCATTCAAAAATACAAAATAGCACACAGTTTCATTGTACATTGTAGGTTTGTGTAGATTCGTTTACTGAAATACAAAAAAGAAACTCAAAATAAAAAATATGTTTAATATATTTTTAATGTTAAAATAACATTTTGGGTGTTCGATATTTGGACACTGACTGACACCAAACTTATTCTTGTTTGTTTGCACGTGATAGCATCTGTCCTCACGTTTCGATAAATTGCTTGTCACTCTTTCATTGGTGGAAAGTCTAAACAATATCTATACTGCAAGACAGCAGCTCGATGAAACAGCAGTGGATTGCTCAGAGAAATAGGATAATGACACCCATTATAATCAACAACAGAACTGAGTGTAGAAAGCTTTGCTGATTATAATAATGGGTGTTTATTCTATTTTAGGCTCTTTACTGTTGCACAAAGGCAAGCAGACCCATGTATTGATCAATTGTGTAAATGTATTCCACATTTTTTTTTAAAAGAGCGTCTAATTAATGTCAGTAACTGTAATCTGACAACATATTGAAAATCACACATTGGGTGTTAAATTATGTCATTACAGATGAAAACCAAATGAACCACCCGCCAAGCACCATTTTACAACTGATTTGCACATGAGCAAATACCCTATGTATTGCATCTTCTGGCCCAGTTGTTCAAAAAGTTTTATCTGGATCAAAATGATCTGGATTTGAATATCCCATGTTTTGCTATCCAGGATCAGACGATCTCTTAGACACAACACATACTGATGGTTTGATCTAGATCAAAAACAAGACTTACATGACCCAATTTCAGAAACCGTTGTTTTTTTAACAACCAATTTTCAAGACTTTATCCAATTCGATAATCAAAATCTGATCATATATCTTTTGAACAGCTGTGCCCAAACAGTGAATATAGTGCATGGCATAGCTGAATCATTCATATGTGCATTGGAGAAAAGTCCAATATAATTTTTTTTTTTTTTTAAATAAATGTTATATCTGAGGAAGGTCGATTGATCAAAACGTTGCACATAAAATTTCATAATGATGCAAGCATTTATATTTTTTTTATATTGGAAAAACTAGGCCCAGCAGATGTCTAATGTCTGGCAATGTCTGGTAATAGCAATCAGGATTGCTAATTTTAACTAGTTTTAGTTTAGTGAGTTAACATTTGACTAGTTTCAGCTAGTTATTTAAACTTTTCCTGATCTTAGCAAGCTAGTTAACCTTAAAAAACGTTAAGCAATCTAGCTAGGATATAGGCCCTTTGCACAGCTGCACTACTTCCTGAACTTAAGCAGGGTCCTTTGTTTCCTGTCTGCCAGGATTGGCCAAACTGATTAATCCAGGTGTGTCTGACCAACAACAATAATCAGACACACCTGGATTAATCAGTTTGGCCAATCCTGGCAGACAGGAAACAAAGGACCCTGCTTAAGTTCAGGAAGTAGTGCAGCTGTGCATAGGGCCTATTATAAAGCTGACTAGTTAGTTAATTTAGCTAACTTAATTTCAGGTATGATGGAAAACATGGTCCCATTATGGTCATGGTCCCTATATTTGTACATAGATTTTTCTCTGTGCACCTGATGTGCACATGTGCTCTTGCAATAACATGTTTCCATTAAGTCCATGGAAGGGTGTCCCTTTTGGCTCATTAGCATATTTTTTATCTTTCTGTGATTTACCAAAGCCCATGGACTCCACAAATGCTGGCTCTAGGTAGACTACAGTACGGCCCTGTTCCAAATGGCACACTTCATTTGCACTTTCGGTCTTGTGGACTTAAAATGGCTCTTCTGAAACCTTAAATGACACATGGGACACCCTACAGTCTCATGGACTTAACGGACACTGATGCGAGCTCCGAAGCAGACTTCTTCCCGACGTTTAAAGCAGGGCTACCTCACGGAAGTGCGGACTCGTAAGAAGACCGCGAGTGTTTAGGGTGCCATGTGGGACAGGGCCATAGAATCGCAAGAGGACTGCAAGGGCGTTTGACGGCATTTTGGGGTTTTATGTCTGATTGTCTTATATTATTTGCATACAATCACTGCTCAATTATCTTTTTTTGGTTTGCTTTTATAATAGAAATAGAACAAGAAGAAATAGACTAATAGAGTTGAGAAAAATTGTGACACTAATATTGGGTTACTTGCAATCGTTGCATATACAGTAGTTTGTTAATAATCTCTGCATATCCTTGTAGCAGATTTCTTCAAGCTTGTTTAGGTTAGTCAGATAATGACAGTGAATCACAGTCTTCAAACGGTGCCATAACAATGTCTCATAATTGGCACCGAGATCAGAAGTCTGACTGGAACACTGTATGACTTTGTGTTCCTGAGCCACACCAGATGGCCCTGTCCCCTGCCTTTGAGATCCCCGTCCAGCTTAAACATTTACCTTTTTCCAAGCATCTTTTTTTTTTTACCAACTAAGGCAAGGAAATACTTCTTTTGCCTGTACTATATTTTACCTGCATACATTTTGCACGCATTCATAATTAAAGAGGGCCTAATATGCCCTTTTAGTCTTGATTTTGTTTTGAGGGTCTACTAGAATAGGTTTTCATGCTTGAATGTTCAAAAAACTTCACTGACCTTGACTTGATGTATTTTGGGCTGCAACCACACTGATTTATGACTGTAAAATAACAAGGCACGATGGTTTAAAGCTAGATAAGTCTTTTTAAAGCAATATCCCATGAGCAAAAAGCACGGCTGATATATGGCCATAACACACTCCTGCAAGTATGTAAATAAAACAAGGAATAAAGGAGTGTAACAAAGAATCTCTTGTGTGTTGTGCTAGTTTAAAATATGAGTCAGAGCCTCCGTTACTAATTCGAAAGTATCTAGTTAGAACTAGCAATGACACCTTGGGTCATTGGTGTAACAAGAAAGCAGCACGATTGTGTGATAATCCTTTTATACAACAGTTCATTAAGCATGAAGTTAATATTCTGTAACTTACATTAAGACACACAATTGCTAGTTACAGTACTTCATCTGCTTTTGCAAGTGAATGATTCAAGAACTACTTCACCAAAGTTTATTTTCGGGCATGAATCAGCATTATTTTAACGACTAGGTTGAATGAATGATTCAATGGCTCACTCATAAAGATATCTACTGATGTAACAATATAAGAAGAACTCACTGAAAAATTCCAACCATTAATAAACAGACTGACAGTCTTTCGGCTACTAAAACTATGGGGAAATATGTAGTTTAATTATTTGTAAGTGTCTAAGGCAGTGGTTCTCAACCTTTTAAAAAATATTTTGGTTACACTTTAGTTTAGGGTCCAATTCTTACTATGAAAAAAACCCCTATGTTTTTTTTGCCGCAGTAAACTCCTTATTACTGCTTATTGATAGTTAGTTGTAAGTATTAAGGGATGTGGAATATGGTCATGCAGAATATGGCATTAATATGTGCTTTATAAGTATCAATTAACAGCCAATATCTTAGTAATATGCATGCTAATAAAAAACTAGTTAATAGTTAGAACTGGATCCATAAACTAAAGTGTGACCAATATTTTAAAAATAAAATGTTTAAATCTTTGTGCTCGGCATTACTAGGAAATTGTGTATCCTATTTATGATTGACACACCAATGGAGTTTTATAGCAATTAACATAACTTTTCCAAATCACACTTTTAAAATTTTAAATAAGCTTTAAAACTTATTTTACAATTAAAATTATCCAGGATTTCCGAACCCTGGTTCTTCAGTGGTTGTTATTGATTTTTCGTTGTATACTTGCTTATTTAAATTTTTGTTTTATATCTTGAGGCCCCTTTGGACGTTTGTTTGAGAGCCTCTGGTTTGATTGGCAGCTAGTTACAGTATACAGTATTACATTATATTGAGTGGTCAACCAACCCTTTCACAAGTAAATTGACTTGGTTTTCCTACATTATCATGTGCATCATTACCTTCAATAAAATTCAGGGTTTCATAATACAGACAGATTGCCTAAATCATCAACGATAATACTGTTTGCCTTCTATTTGCCTTTTCCAACCCAAATAAAGTACTTGAAGTTTAAGGTTGTGTATATAAGTAACGAGGTCTTGACGGATCCTCTCTCACTTGTATGCAGTTGTTATGCACTAGGTGAAAAATGATTGCATGGCCTCTTGTGCAGAACCTTGATTAGCCAATTTACATTTCTGCTCCACACTTTCTTATTTTTCAGTTTCTTTTCCTCATCTTTCTCTAATTTAGTGGTGGTACTCAATTTGTTGGACAGATTTCCCTAAGATAAAAGATCAGTTGATGCTAAATTACAACAGAACATAGTTTGATGGATTCAATTGAACTGTAATCATGTGAAGGGAAAGGTGTGCACAGGTAAGCTGGGATGTGATTATCTATGTTTTACATTTTAATTTCTCCAGCCACCACCTATACTGAATATAACATTTAATATAAAGCCATCAAAACTGGTCATGTTGGCCAATATTGCTAACACAACATGTGATGTTTTGATTTCACTTTAAGCAGTACAGTTGCCTTGTCTCAGAAAATCCATAGCTGGACACCCAAAGTTCACATTTTGTGTTCCGTATCCGCAATACAGACGTGTATTGTGTATTGAGTCAGACGCAATATGTTATCTGAGCTGAAACAAAGACTCCATGGTGCTCACCAGCTCCACAATCTTATCACCAGAACCAGCGCTTGTTTATATCCACCTCCTGTCCCACCACTGACCTGAAATGAAGCACGGGTTATGTTTACTTGGTCGATAAAATAATGTGTCCTGGCTTTAATGTTTATGTATGGAGGAGAGCAAAATATTTACAGATGTAGGGTCTCAGATATTTGTTACTTCTTCAGTTGGATCTATTTATTTTTGTTCCGCCAACCGTTTTAATGCCAGACAAGCTCTTGAGAAGCAGGGTTTTTAATCTCCGAAACAATTACTTGCATTAAATGAGTGTGACACTGACAATACAACCGACTCCATTCCTAATGGACTGCGAGTTACGCTGAACCCTGAAAACGACATTCCAAAACAACACTACTGGTCCGCCATGTAGCGTGACGCCTGTAACTATAGCAACGCGGCCCTCTTAACCTTGTATAAAACGTAATGGCATGTCAAGACTTGAAAGAACAATTAAGAAGCCACAGGTCACTGTTTATTACAACATGAATTACTCAATGATTTCCACATCCAGCATGGAGCAAACAATTAGCCCGTTAAATTGATTCCAGGATGAAACTGGATGTTAATAACAACGAGGCACAGATTTGTTATTGTAACTATTGAATTTGTTACATTTCACAAAATTGGTGTCGAAAAAAGTATCGTTCAGGAACCGGTTTCGAAGTCAAGGTATCAGTATCCACATGTTCAAACTGGTCCAATTAAATAGTAAAATGAATCTATTGCACCCATAGTAAAAACTATGGTATGAACTCAGATATGATAGTCACTGCCCAACTTGCTCACATTATTTAACAAAGATGGCTAAACAACATTTTTTTTTATCCAATTGGTATTTTAGCTTAACCATTTGGGAGCTGAATAAAAATCGCTTCATATTTTTTGACAAATAGACTAACATTATGTGTAGACGAGACACAATAAAGTGATCAACAATTAAAACTATTTTATGTTCACCTGTTATCTGTTTTTTTCTTTCATTTATTTATTTTGTTCTTTAAATAATATACTTTTATTCAGCAAGTTTGCATATTTTTTTTTCAAAATGGCAGTGAAGACATTTATAATGTTAAAGGATAATTCCCGGTCATGTTGGAAGTTACCGAGCTGGGGACTATTTTCAGGTGCTTCGTCATATCATTACGCCTGCACCCATGGTACAGCCGCACAGTTCCTTGATTCTTACGCCGGAATGAGAGTAAAACTCAACTGTTTTAACTCTGGGGGAGTCGTAAAATGAGCCTATTTCCAAAAAAAGTGGAGTATCCCTTTAAGCAGCATTTATATTATTGTTATCAATCTTCACAAACTATTGTAAATTCAAACTTGTAATTCCTGACCTGAAAAAAAAAGCATTAACCCCAATTGAAGGGGTGGGGGGTCGGATGCAAGGACTCCTTGGTGGATAGAAATCATTTTAAATAATTAAAATAATTTTTATTTACGCACGCACGCACGCACGCACGCACGCACGCACGCACGCACGCACACACACACACACACACACACACACACACACACACACACACACACACACACACAAAAGTTTGGGGTTGATATCAATGTTTTATATTTTTGAAAAAAATCAAAAACAGTACAAACATTAATATTGTGATTGTGAATTTTCTATTTGATATATTTAATTTTAAAAATGTATTTTCCCCCTGTGATAGAAAAGCTTAACTTTCTGCAACTTAATGTATGTTTACTTTCTTATGATTATACAATGTTTTGTTCGAGATTTGTTTACAATCCCAACATGGACCCCCTGTTGAAGCCCCAGACTAACTGTAATATCCTGTGGGCAAAGGCAATCACAAGCAGATTAGCTAATGTCTCTCACTGGCCTGCAGGACAATCATTGGCTCTGTGCTGTAAACAGTCTCAGGACAACACAATGTCACGCTATGCTATGCGTACTCATTAATGTACTCACAATGCTCAGTATAATTATTTAACATCACTGTCTATGTGAACTATACAATTCACTGGCACACTGCGACAACTAACAGCTAACTAACAGCCTCTGGGGTTGCCAACTCTTTGTTTCTCTATCTACATTAATAACTTTGATTTGTTCCATGTCACTATTGATTCGGCAGTTATGTAAGAATGACATAATGACATGAAAGAAACAGACTGTCCATCATGTAACACCAAGCTAAACAAATTGGGGAATGATAGCTCAAAAGGTCATATCAGATAAATGCACTGTTTATACGTAAACTTCAGACAATTAGATCTTAAAAACACGTCCCAGTTAAAATCTGCATCTATTATTTGATTGGGATGCACATGGATGTTTTTTTTGTGTGTGTGTTTTCCCCCCCCACCTCAATGGGGCCAAAACAACACTTTCCATGGAACATTTCACTAATGTTAGTGTATGGTTTCCATTTGGTTATTTATTTTGGAGTGGAACCAATATCTAACATTTTAAGAACATTCTTTTTAGGTTTTTAAACTAAAGTTCATATAACATTTTGGGGACCAAAATATGTTGGTTGTGTTTTCATTGATCTTGCCTGAAAACAAAATATACAACAAGGGCATTTGAGCTGTTCTCCTGATGTTAGTATTGCGCTCATTTGTTTACTTTTATCTAACATTCTAAGAATGTTCTTAGGTTTTTTAGAACTATAAACTAACATTCCGAGAACGTTTAGGGGACCAACATTTGTTAGTTGTTGATCTTGCCAGCAAACAAAATATACAACAAGGGCATATGCGGTTCCCCTAACATTACTATAAGGTTCCACTTGGTTATTTTTTGGGTGGACCAAATATCTAACGTTCTAAGAATGTTCTTTTTAGGTTTTTTAGAACCTTAAACTAACACTTCCAGATCATTTTGGGGGCCAAATTTTGTTGTGTTTGCATGGATCTTACCTGTAAACAAAATATACAACAACATTAGCTGTTCCCAATTAGGGTTCCCATTTGGTTATTTTTTTTTGGGTGAAACAATATCTAACATTCTTTCTGGGCTTTTTTAGGATCATAAACTATAATATATTGTCATCAATATTCCCTGAAAACAAAATAGCTATATAACACGGGCATTTGAGCGGTTCCCTTAACGCTTCCCGTTTGGTTATTTTTGGGTTATTGGACCAATATCTGATTTTCAAGGAATGTTGTTTTTAGGTTTTATTGTTAGAACAATAAACTAACATTTTCAGAACACTTGGGGAACCAAAGGGCTGTTATTTTTGTTTGCATCTATATTTGGTATGAAAAAAAGTACAGCAAGGGCGTATGAGCTGTTCTTTTTTAATTGGTATGATGTCTAACAAATCCTGTACAGTACATGTAATGATGTCCACTACTTATAATGAATGGCAGAATACAGTATCTTTAACAATGTACAAGATGTATGTCAGGGTAAGAGACGGAGAGACAGAGCTGGAGAAAATGAGGATGGGAGCTACATGGGGTTGGTGGGGAGAAGATAGCGTGGTGTGAGATGCATTTTTATTGTCCTATTAGGTTTCAAGGTGGCACCGAATCCTAGATCTAGGCTATTTCCTGCACACACACAAAAAAAGTCAATAGAAAATTCCAAGAGTAAACAGGAATTATTATTCAAGGCTACATTCCCTACATCCTACATCATTGAATTTTCCATAGAGCAAGCCGTCACAGAAAGGCTATTTTTAATGTAAGTTTGAAATTGAACATTAAAGTCCAAGTGGAGTCGATAAATCAAGTCGTCTCTATATGCCAAACTGCATGAAAAAGTTCATTCTTCAAATGTATATGGTAATGGTAGTAATGTAATAAGTAAAGTAATGTGGTGTACACAACTTTAATAACAATATTCCATATTACTCCATAAATGTGAATACAATAGGCTACTCATTGCATGATAGAAGGAATGATGGAAAGAACCAAGTATGACTTATTGTGCATATATTCAACACAGCAACGCAGTTATATTAGTCAGATAGCATGTCCATGGAATTTGTATAACGTCAATTAATATTCATGAGATTGGATGAAGAGCTTTCACACTTTTCCCAGAGCAGACAGCGAAAAGGGTATCTGGCAATAAAGTTCATCGAGTTAATTAATCAAATTCACAAACCGGTGGTCCTAAACATTAGATAAAAGATAAAACAACCGTATATGTCAGTTAAAAATATTCAATAACATGACATCTCCCGTGAAAACCCCTTTCACGATTCACTGACAGCCTGCGCGTGCTTGTGCACCGTTTGAACAGGTCTTCTTCATTACACCAGACGATATGAACTTCAAACGGCCTGGGATTTCCATATAGTCCAAATATTTAGTCATTTGATATAATTGTATCGGTACTTTAACAGATCACTCTTACATGAACGAACGATGTCTCGTTAACGGATGCAACTAGCAACATCTGCCTACACAGTCACGATGATCGCCAGGCGATTCAAGTCGTAAGTCAAATGCTTAGAAAGCGACAATGTAATGTTTCTCCTTTGTCAATGAAGTGCACGAACTAGTGCACGGTTGCATCGTTGTATGCAACGAACAATAGCCCGCGAGACCGAGAGACCCGTGCAAACTTACCTTATATGCATGCGCAGTCGTTTCGAGATGATAGTCGCCGATGAACGAATACAAACGGCGTGAGAGCAAATAAAACAGACCTTTCCGTAAACCCCTCCTATCCTATTGCAAGTGGTCACCCATCACCAGCGGATGGGACAACCCTCCTCCTCCCCCCCATCCTCCTCCTCTCTCTACCGGGACTGGCATTGACGGTGTGCTGTGATCCTCCTGACACCCCTATTCCCTCCAATTGAACGATAATGGAGAAGATGAAAGAAACCAGAAAACAAAGAATCACATTAAAGGAGACTGTGGATTGGTTCATGTTCTCTATCTATCTATCTATCTATCTATCTATCTATCTATCTATCTATCTATCTATCTATCTATCTATCTATCTATCTATCTATCTATCTATCTATCTATCTATCTATCTATCTATCTATCTATCTATCTATCTATCTTTTTTCTTTCTGTCTGTTCTTAATCCTTCTTTTTAATATTTGATTATTTATTTCAGATCTGAGTTTTATGCTGCCTGTCACAACTCTCTTTTGGCCCTCACCATGCAGGAACATACACTGCACTACCGATTTAAATAGGCAAATGCTTAAGAGTCTATGATTGGATCATTATTGCAGTATTTATTATTTCTGTAGCATGTTATATGTTTGGCGGCAGACAGTTCTTCTAACTCTTAAAATAGCTTTTAATTTCTTAAACAACCAGGAAGACACATTGTGGTCATATTTCTGGATGACAATGTCAAGATTCATCAGGCTCAAATTGTGAAAGAATGGTTGGGAGGGAGCATGAAGAATCATTTTCACACTTATTGCACACATGTATCCAGACCTTAAATTCATTGCAAGTCTTTGCAGTGTAATTCTATATTTATTTACAGCTGTAATTGCAGGTATTTTAGAAATGTTAGTATAATGTACAAAAACAGGTATGTAGACATTAAGTGCATTGTAACAAATTATTCGGTTACACTTTATTTTAAGGTGTCAGTTTTACAGTGTAATTATACATTTATGTACCGAGTAATAATAATTAACTAGATGTAGGCCTACTTACTATAGGGCTAGGGTTTGGTTTAGCTGCCTGTAATAATGCATAGTTTAGAGTATACTATAGTAATGTAACATGTTTAACAAGGACACTGTCAAATAAAGTGTTACCTGATTAATTTAAAAGTTAGTAGGCTACATAGTTAAAGACACCTTAAGTGCAAAAGAAACATTTTTTGATTATACAGCACATTTATTTTGTAGAAATGTGTTACATGTAAACCTAAAATTCACAGTTGCGTGTTCATTTTTACACCGTTTATTATGTCTTACACCACCACACAGAGATCTGAACTTTGGTTCAAATCTCATTTGAGAATTGAGCCAAAGCCATTGAGAAAAACTGTCAATTAAATGTTAAATTAGCTTAACAGTGACTATTCAAGGACGTTAAAACGCGCAGTCATGTTTGCATGATCTTCCAGAGCATTCAAGTTGCTTTATATGTTGTGCTTGAGACAAATCACTAAACTTACAAGGGTAAAAAAAGCTCGACCAAATCATCTGCAATGTGTCAGAAGGTCATGCACAAGGCCAGCGTTACCTCTTGAGTAATTATAAAAAATAAAAAAATAAAAAGAATGAGTAAAATTTGGTAAATGGTAAAAAATGGTAAATATATCAGAGGATCACCGGGCTGTTTCCAGGCAACGGTTGTGAGGTATGAGATTCATGGCCACTGGAGGGCCCTTCCTAACCCACAACTGCCTTTTTTAGAAGAACTATCCTGTATCTCTCCAGTGTCTCCAAATTATGAGCATTATCATTTATGAAAACTAATTCTGAATGATTTTTTAGAGGCATGAATGCTTGTGACTTAGCAATTAAATACGCTTATTCGTTTATATTTTCTGAAAGTAGACATCATGCGTCTCTTATGAATGGTGCAGTTGTATTTCAAATGCTTGTCAGATTGCAGCATTTCTATATCACTTCCCTCTTTAAGTAGAATATGTGCCATTTAGAACATAATTTTGAAGGCATCAATATTTGAAAAAAACATGCACCGGATATATTACAAGACGTTTCTTATCTGCTTTAGGACACCTCTGAAGACCGTCTTCCTCCTCTTTAATAATCATCATTCAGTCTGGCCTCTTTGATCACACTTAAAAATAGAGCAGATCTCCCCAGGGGAGGTCATTACCGAGTGGCACCGCCGCCGTTACGGCCACTGTCTGCGGACCTCTCATTTATTTATTTCAATCTGAGCACAAGAGTAACGCAGGATGGGTCCCTCTTCCTGTCTCCAGCCTGGGTTTCTGGCATTTTGTCATTTAATCCTTCCATCATTAAAGTATTGAATATTTTTTGAAACTTTAGCCATTTCCTTGCAATACATATGCCTGTGATTTAGCTATTTAGTATAGATATTTTAAGTGTTTATCTAATGTGGTCTACTATCAACAGGAACTGATGCCTTCAAGGTAAAAAAAAAAAGAATGCAAAAGCATCATAAAAATAGTCAAAACGACTAATGCTGGTTTTTGTATAATACTTATTCATTCGCTTATTTAATTTTTAAACTAATGCAAAGTTCTGTCATGAAATTCTAGATGGCTCAGACTAAGAGGTCCTTAACTCAATCTACTCATAATCACATCTATCTCTATAGGGAACAGCTGATTGGTTCCTGCTGTATCATTAGCCAATGAGCTCACTGCTCAACCTTCATATACTTGAGAAGCGTTCGCTGTAGAAGTTGCAGCGTGCTTTCAGAAACCCTCCACCTTCCCCAGCTCCACCTGTATAGATCTGCTATGGGTAATTCATGTATGCTAATTTGTACAGCAGCAGCGTGGCTTACTTGCTCACAGCAGCAGCGTAGCAGATCTATTCGGCCAATACCAAACATCAACATTGTCAGATCCATTACCATGCCAAACACTCCGAGAGTTGTCATGACGAAACTGTATTTATTTCGATACAAACTACCTATTATGAATGGCATGGAGCCCATACATGCCAACCCTCACGATTTTTCCGGGAGACTCCCGAATTTCAAAGCCCCTCCCGAAAATCTCCCGGACCGACCTTTCTCCCGAATTTCTCCAGATTTCCACCTGGACAACAATATTGCTACACCATCCGTCACTGGGCGCCGTTTCAGACCGAACAATAATAAAGGTTACACACCTAGAAGTCAAGCGCGGCAATCAGAACGGACAAAGAAGCAGTCTATGCGCTGTCAGAGCCGTCTATGGGTTTTTTGCGAGCCTCCGCTGCGCGCGCGCCTCCCCACGAGGCATTTATACTTCGCGCTCGCCGGTGTACTATTCTTTGAAAAGACAGGGTGCGACTCGGTGTAATTGTCTAAACCATCAGGAATCAGCGGTGAGAAGAAGTCAGGTACACTCGTGAATGTTTAATTTAGTACACTTTAGTAGGCTACACCAAAACTACACTACAAAAGAATCGTGCAAAGCAGTAAAACAGATTATTCCTTGTGACATTAGAAAAAAAAAAATGGATATGAGAACGTAATCTACAACTAAATTAACGTTATCTTACATAATTTCTATGTTTTTATTTAGTTTTGTCAACCTTTTTATAAAACATGGCCATTTTTTTTATTTCAAGGGCTTATGTCTGCTATTGTAGGCTCATTTAGTTAATGTAAGCAACTAACATTGCTTACACCCCCCCCCCCCCCCCCCAACTAACATTGCTCAACACCCCCTCCCCTTCCCTCCCCTCCCCTCCGAATATCTCCCTAATTCTGAGGTCTCAAGGTTGGCAAGTATGATGGAGCCCCTACAGGGATATTGTGATGTAAAAAATATGAGATGGGAGGAAAAACAAATATTTCAATGCTTTTGCATTCTCTGGCAAAAGTTTTGCATTCCCCTGAGAAACTTTGGGTTCCCTCGCAAAAACCTCTGCGTTCCCCAGCAAAGAACTGGATAGGTTTGTGAGCGAATGCAAAGGGGGCGCACAAAAGCATTGACTTATTTTTTTGTCCCAGCTAATTTTTTCCCCCACCACCATGTCCTTTTAGGGGCTCCGTAGTACAGTTATGTTCAAAGATGCCAAAGTTATGTGAGGACAAAATGACTTATTTATATTAGATATATATTCTTTTTAAATGTAAATATATATAAATACACACACACACAAGACAAATAGTATTTGTTTTGGCCAAAATGTCATTATTTAAGTAAATCTTAATTTAAGTCCAAGTACACAATCTTGCTTCTCAAATAAATGTATCTTGTTTGTAAGGATGTTTAATTGTTTTTACTAGAAATCAATATCAATATTAAGAAAATTAGGCTTTCATTGTAACATACAGTACAGTACCTGAAAAATGTATCATCTTTGAAAAAGGAGGATCTTAAACCTAAAATGGAGGCAGATTCTTTTTAATCAAATACGGCCCAAATGACCAAAAACACTCATGAAGACATTAGCAGGAGACCACTTACTACGTTTATAATAAGCACGGAGATTCTGCAGACCAAGACCTCCATAGCCTAAAATTTTCACTTTACCAAAAAAAAAAAAAAGACATGTTCAGGTGCAACAATCCAGAAAAAGTCATTATTTTTCATACCAATCCTACTGAAGCCTCAAGGGATTTCTCAGCTTTTCTCTGCTCAAACTCCTACAATAGTTGCCACCTCCATATATGAAATCATTTGTTATCCATCTAGCATGTAACATCTTTCTTCTCTCCACTGGCATCCAGTATCTGCAGCAAACATTGGGAAATTAAGCTAGATGTAAGAGTATGATGTACATCTAGATCTGTCATTGTGCTGTCACTCACGTACATGTTATATTTCTATGTGGACGTCTTTAAAACAGTCCTTATACACTGTAGTAGTCACAACCTTTGAACACCCGTCCTCTGCTCTGCAAGTAGCTTGCCACTTTTATTACACACCTGACATTGACAGAAGTCATTGACTATAAGTCTATATGAAGACTATATGCACATTCTCAAGAGTCATTTTAAACATAAACAGTTATGCCATGTATGTATATTGGTTACTGAAATGGTATTTGGTTACTAAAAAAGACAAAATGATGACAACAAAAAACAGAGAAATCAAGTGTATTTAATTCATATGTTCAAATGGATACTGCTTGAAAGTGCTAAACAGAATCAAAGGTCACAAATGTATATCAAAAACATGTGATTCAATGAAAATTGAGAGTCTAACCTCAAAACAGAAAGATTTTAAACAACGGAAAATGAAAATCTTATGATCCATAATCCTATATAAAATATTAATGACACCAGTAGTGTGAACCTGAACACCATGCCTCTCAGGTGAAATTGGATCTCAAATATTGCAAACATAGCCTATATTGAATTACATAACAATCATGTCATAGTGTTTCATAAGCTTTGATGTGGGATTATGTCAGTTATAAGAAAATGTTTGTGGAATGGCATGCATCATGCCGTTTTAATAAAAAGGCTAACTGTAATAAACAAAAGAACATTCTATAATCAATGGAAGGCCGTTTATGATTGCATTCTGCACACATTTTCTTCCTTTTTCTACAAACTTGTGGATGTAAATAAGGAATAAAGAAACAGAACAGAACAGAAGGAAAATGTCAGCTTTGGTAAACGGATGTAAACATTTACAAGTTCAAGAAGGTTAAAGCTTAATGGGTCCAATCCATAATTGACATTAGGCATTGCAAAAAAAACAAAAAAAAAACACACACAAAAAACAAAGGCAACAGCAAAAACACTCAATTGACTGCCATGGTTACAGTGCTTCTGTTACTCTAAGGTGATTGTGGCATTGTTAGTCCATTAATTACGCTTCATAACTGGTAGAGCAAAGGATCATCATTAATAATTGAATCAAGATAGTTAAGTACTAACAATTTAAGATGCAAAAAACCCCCCCATATTTCTTAATAAATCTTAATAATGGTTTTATTGGCTTGCATAAATTACTTCTAGATCATTGTGTGGACACAAAAAATATATATTTTCATAATTCATCTCAAATATATATAATATAGATATATGCACTTTTATGTATAAAGGCACTTCAAACATTACTACCACGAAGTATACATTTATTTTAAATAATGAATTTTTTTCCCATTATGTTTAAGGAAACAAGTACGTTAATGAGGGGGTGGGGGAAAAACGTTAAACTTAATATAAAATCTTAAATGGTCCTTAAAAGAGTTTAAATTAAGCAAATACTATTGACTTTTTTTTTGTTGTGCTTTTGATTTGAGTGAAATATGACTCAAACCGTATATTACAGGTTTTGAGAGATTCAGCCTTTACGTTGTGCTGGACTACTTTCTATAAATGCAACTTCATATTTAAGTTTTTATGAAGCAAATCATTGCATATACAGAGTCATGCATAGGCTGAGATGTATGCAAATGAAAAGGCAGACGCAGAGTAACAGAGCAGAGCAGACGTGACCGAGAGTTAAACAAAGCAATGGAGACGGCCTGGGTTCATATTTCATAATTTCATAATTTATAGTGTAGTGATGTACTTCCTCCTGGTGGGTTTTACCACTGTTCCCAGCTGAAGTCGTCTCCGCGCCCGAACGTCAGGAAGAAACCCAGAATGGTCAGAAAAATGACACTATTGCCTCCCATTACCAGGCCACAGGCGCCCCACTTGATCTGCAGGGGAAGAGAGACATTAGTTTCATTCATGGTGACACATTTCATTCAGTGTACTACCTGGTAAAACCCATTCGCTGTTTTAGAAAGCATATTCTGCCTGTGTATGCTTTTAAATCATTTTGAGGACATGTGAGCACTAAATGCAATCTGAATTTTTTTATTTATTTGTGCCTCCACAGGCATATTTGGAGTTTTTTCCCTCTTGTACAAAATCAGATATATTATTATATGAACGAGCAAGGAAATAACTTATTGAACAGAAGAATATTTTTAAAACCATTAAAGGGATAGTTCACCCCAAAATGAAAATTCTGTCATTAATTACTCACTCTCATGTACCCGCAAGACTTTCGTTAATCTTCCGAACACAAATTGATATTTGTGATGAAATATGAGATTTCTGTCCCTCCATTGACAGCATATGCAACTACCACTTTGACGCGTCCAAAAAAGTTCATTAAGAGATCGTAAAACTAATTAAGGTGATTTGGGCGGTTTGGTCCAAATTTTCTGAAGAGTCATGATCCTTTATATGATGAACAGATTGAATTTAGGCTTTTATTCACAAATAAATATTCATCAAACGTTCTGCGTCACACGAGAATGAACCTCATTGGTTCTTGCAGAAGCTCAAACATGCTGCGAGGTGAATCACAACACTAAAAAAAATCTTTAATTTGAAGCAAAAAACTTGGACAAAAAGACAAAGGTACAAGATTGTGTACTTAAACCATAATTACAGTCATAACCCGAGACGATCCCTTTCGAAGTGGAATTCTACACTGCATCATGGAGTTGACACAATGGGAACCAAATACCCACTACACCATACTGAACTAATGCCTGCTCACTCTGACTGTAAACTGCGCAATAAGCTAAGCTGTAGACAAAGCATTACCATATAGCACACCCATGACCAAAAACTAGATAGCCTGCGGTTACGTTCTTAGCTCAATCTCTGCAGAGACTTGAACTTGGGTCGCCGTGTGCACGTTTGTCAGTACGCAGTGCATAATTTTTTTGTATATATAAATACACACACATGCATGTATACATTTA
This sequence comes from Phoxinus phoxinus, assembly GCF_949152265.1. Lineage (NCBI taxonomy): Eukaryota > Metazoa > Chordata > Actinopteri > Cypriniformes > Leuciscidae > Phoxinus > Phoxinus phoxinus. The sequence goes on along the minus strand of NC_136880.1, from coordinate 18,864,060 downwards.
AGAAATATTTGCATGTATATACTCATACTGTATATATTTATATATAATTTATATGATATTATATATCAATAACACATTTTTCTTAAATATATACATGCATGGTATTTATATATCTAAAATTATTATACACAGTACACACACATATATTACGTAAACACAAACTTTTATTTTGGATGCGATTAATCGTTTCACAGCCCTAAACCGAAGAACTTCTGCTGAACTTCTACTTCCCAGGGAAGCGCTCTACCCAGGATTGGGTGTCCTGTGGAGATAGTCGAACATCAAGTCGCCTGACTATAACCACCAGTGTGAACCGGAGGGCTACTGAGAGGGCAGAGCACCGTGGCGCACTCGTACACCCCCTGACAAATAGCTCTTATCGACTGATGGTTGCCCAGTCTCAGTACTACTCACGAACTGTTAACAAAGTCCCCCAACTATGTCCATACTAGGGCTGGGTATAAAAATAGTTCGAAATCGATACCGGTTCCTGTATGATATACTTTTATCTATACCAATTTTATGAAATCTGTTTTAACAAGATTTCAGTTTGTTTACTTTTTTTAGACTCATAAAGGCCACTGGGGGGTGGGATATATGCCTAGCGCTCAGGCGCACGCAACAAGCTTGCCGCAAAAGCACTGGCAAAAGTAACCTAATCATTATCAATGTGTCTGGAAAAAAAATAGCAAGGAGACAAAGCTACAAAGCTACATTGTTTATTAAAGCTACACTGTGTAATTTTTTAAGTTGATTCTTAGCAAAAAACACTTTGTTCTTTCAAAATTATAAGTGCTCATTAATGTATAATTACTTCTACCAACTAATCAAGTATTCTTGTAAGCGTAGAATCTGCCTTTTATAATACATACGGGTGAGCTGCTCGAATGGCGGAAGCCATGTTGCGCTTCCATCCTGAAAATACATTAGCCAAAGAGGGACATACCTGGAAATTCAAGCTCCGCCTTTCGCGTTTTTACACTCAGTGGCACCGTGACGAGTGCGAGCGGGAGATTACTCGCGACTGCCGGCAGATTTTAAATAATACGGCAATGGGAGGGGCTAGAAAGTAATATTCAATTGGTAGTCATATACAATTTCACCGCTAGATGGGAGTAATTCCTACACAGTGTGTAGCTTTAATAAACTATTGAGTTTATTTTTGAGTCAGTGTTGGCTGCAAAGATGACTCCAGTTCTTCTTGCAGTTGAAGACTTTCTGCTATTAAGTTTATTCTGTGCACTGTCAGGTGCTTCATCAGATTTCTTCTTCTCTTGATTAATGGCGGATTGCAAACAACTTTTAGGTGCATACCGCCACACACTGTACAGGAGCTTCATAAGATTTGTTGTCTTGCCATCTTGTTATTTGCAACCTTGTTTCCGTTCCTTAACTTCCTTTCAATGTAAAACGGACTCATAAAGACATCTAATGGTGCAAAGTGGTCGAAATCACAATCACCAATGGACCCTTTCTCAATACCAAATACAGCATATTATTTCTATAAAATAATATTTATAAAAATAATATAGAAGTAAACAATATTAGTCATTATAAAAGTATTAGAAGTTTGTACAATAGAAAATAAACAAGCAAACAGTTCAGTGCTAGTTATAGAACATAATAGAAATACCCAAAATGAACTATGGCAAATTCCCAAAGGACTGGCCGAGACAAAGCTGTTCTCGGCGGGAATAGGAGCGCTGAACCCTGATCAGATTCAAGACCCAGAACGAACTGGCTAAATAAATACTAAATAACATAATGGTCCTAAAAATATAATTATTTAGTTGTGTGTGTTATTTTATTAGGTTATATGTGACATGGATATGTATTTACTCTATATGTATAGGCTCCATATCACCAACCCTGTCAAAATGTTTAGAATAAAAAAAAAAGATGCATATATTGTGTACTCACCACAGTTGTTCTTGCTAGCACAATGGGGAGACCGTAGGCTGACACCACGATTCCAGTGGTTAAGAAGTATGCAAGCTCCCTGCATGCATTGCTTGACTCTGTGTCATCTGCATGCCTCTTGGCAATCAAATTCGGTAAAGGTGACAGGATGTAGAAGATCAGGACAAACATGGGCCAGTACTGTCTGTGAGGAAAGAAGCACAAGTTACAGTATCTTGAATTTCTGCACTTCAGTCAAGTGAAAATCCTTACAGATGGCAAACACATGGACCTACCCAAAACTTTGCAGTGCACATCCCAAAAGGAGAAGGGTCAGTCCAAGTGCACCACTGAAGGACAACGCAACAAGAGCTGAAAGGAATAAAAAAGGATAAGTCAAGGCCAAGGCTTTGAATAATGAAACATTACGTGTATTTGTTGCCACCTTGCGGCAATAGCTCGCAACTGCAGATATGACGTACTTTAAGTAAATAGATTGTAAATAAATACATTCTGTAATTTGTTTAATGTATAAGATCATTTCTTAAGTTCCTTTTCATTGGTTAATTACTGAATCGAAAAAAGACTGGAGCACAACAGTAAAAGTAAGTTACTAAAGTAAAAGTAAAAGTAAACCTACGTAAAACTTCACCCTAGTTGACAACTTCACCCTATAGAAACATGACACCTAATAGACTTTACTTAATCAATCGACACCATTTGAGATTATAAACTTTGATGCAAAGATTAATGTAACAATCGGTAGTTTAAACTCAACCGAGTTCACAAGACTTTTTAGTTGGCGATCGAAAGATGCACTCGTAAAATGATCGGTGTGGTTTTGTGATCATATCAAGAGTTACGGTTTAACTTTACCTTTTATTCCTGCCATCACTCGCAAACGCCTTTTGTTTTTAGATCTTTGTGCTAAATGTTATGGACTGACTTCCTATTTCCTCTTCAACTACTGATCCACCCTTAAAGGAGCAGAGCCTTTTAAAATCTGCGAGATGAGAATCCACTGATCTTAAGCTTTTCAGAAAAACAAGTAGGCCTACAACAACAACAACAACAACAATAACAACACTTATAATAATAGTATATCTATCTATCTATCTATCTATCTATCTATCTATCTATCTATCTATCTATCTATCTATCTATCTATCTATCTATCTATCTATCTATCTATCTATCTATCTATTCTCATCTGTATGGCTGTCTAATAATAATAATAATAATAAATATTATAATTATTAATGTTAAAATAAATGAAGGTCTAAAATGCATAGTATTTAGTAGGCCTATATATTGGGGGGAAACTGAAACAAAAAAATGTAAGAAGAAAAAGTTAAACCAAACAAAATGAAAAGATCCGAGAATAATGCCATGTGGAAATTATTTGAACGCATTTCTATGAAATTATTTGAACTACAAAGAGGGTTTTTTTCCCTGGAAAATTACGTAAAGGCTTTGCCTTAAGGGGTTCATAGACCAAATCATGATCTGTTTTTTTATTTTTTTTTATTGCTTGAACAACAATACAGAACAGGAACAAAAAAAAAAAAAAAAAAAAAAAAAAATGCCAGGGTTAAGGATACAAAAATATAAAATGCAAAAAAGTGAGTAAAAATAAAACTAAATAATAGACCAAACAAACAATAAACCAAATCATGATCTCTGTGTTACAGTGTGACAAATAAAGTGACGTCAAGTGAGGGAAGCGTCAAGCAGCCAATCAGGATCACCGCGTTGGTCACGTAGTTTATCAGAAAGAATCCCGTCATCAGTTTCCTCGGAAGTGAATCGCTTTCTGAGAATCTGATGATCTTGTTTCGCACTAGACGGTAATGTAAAATCTACTTACATATCATGTATAAGTTAAACAAACTTTGCTGTAATATTCCAGACATGCCGACGACATTCAGAAACCAGATAGAAGTGTGTTAGTCGTGAATTGAGCGTTTCCTCAAACTTTCAGTTTCCATTAAACTGCCTGTAAAGACTCCAGGTGTTCGTAAAGACATGCTCTATTGTATTTTAAAGAGGAAATGTTGTTTTATATATAATATATACACGACAGAATATCCATTTTACTAAAGTGTTCTGTCATTTTTAGGTATAGAAAATGCCCAGCACTTCATTAATATAGTGCTGAGCAGAAGAAGTCAGTCATGGCCTCGGTGATATTACAGGGGCTCGAGATCAATTTTTACCTGCCAGAGACACACCAGATTATTCATCTCTCAGGTAGTTTCAATGCAGAGAATCTGTGTATTGAAGCTGCTAAGAAGTTGGGTACGTTTTTCAGCCTTTGTACAACATGAACATTGTATTACGACAGAGAAATAAGACAAACTCACTGTTGTCTCATTATTACAGGTATATCTCCTCTGTGTCACAGTTTGTTTGCCCTGTATGATGAAAATAGCAAGCTCTGGTATCCCCCCAATTACTCCTTCAATATTGATGAGAACACCAGACTTAAGCTTTTCTATCGCATGAGGTATTCCTGTTCTTAGTCTTTTCTCATCTAGTTTTCCTTCCCAGTTTGGTACAGGACTGTAAAACAAATGCACTGTAAAATAAATGTAAATGACATAACTTAACATTTATCTAGAGCCTTAATTTCTTCATAATTTCGACTTTTCATAATGTTTGGGTCATAATTTTGACTTTTAATCTCATAACTATGCTATAGTATGTCATACTTATGACTAGAATGTCATAATTGCAACTTTTTATCTCATAACTTCTTTTTTATATCTAGCGTATGTCATAATTTTTATGAAAACAATGCATGAGGTGCCCCGTTGCGTTCCCAAATGCTATCGCAGGCTGTCAGAGTATAGGCAATTCATGGGAAACACTGTACAGATATTTGAACTTTTCCCTATTTACATTATAACCACATTTTTGGGGCAGGTTTTATTTCACGAACTGGCATGGGAACAGTAAGACATCTCCTGCCGTGTGCAGACACTCTCTTAAACAAGGGAAGGGGTCTACGTCCGCAGCTGTGCTGGATGTAGCTTCACTAACGTACTTTTACGCACAGGTACGGTGACTAAAACACTGGAAAATGTTAAAGGACGGGTTGTTCAAGAAAGTTGTGGCTGCTCATTTTAATGTGTGTTTGTGTTTGACAGAGTCAGATTGACTTCCAGAGTGGTCTGGCACCGCTGCGTAGCGCTCGTGATGAGAGTGACGTCCAGCAGATAGAAAATGAGTGTTTGGGTATGGCCGTGATGGCCATCTCCCATCATTCCATTAAAAACGATATGCCTGTCAGTGAATATGAGTAAGAGCTTTTTATTTCTCTTTCTTTTAAGTCTGAAATACGTTTAAAAGTACATTTCAAAAATATAAATAAATGTGTTTATAACTATTAAAGTGTATCTGTATCTTTCAATGTTACATTTTTATCGTTGTCAGGTACAAAAATTACATTCCCTTGGTCCTATACCAGTCCATACGTCACAGGAACTTTCTCACACGTCTACGCATCTCCAACGTCTTTAAAGTGTTCCTTGAGGAATTCAACAGGAATACTGTGGAAGGCAACCAGATCAGTACGCATGACCTGAAGGTTAAATACATGTCGACTTTAGAGACTCTAACTAAACACTTCGGCCAGGAGGTGTTTGAACCCTTTTCCCTTATCATATATGACAATGAGCAAATGCTCACCAACAGCTGTGCTGCTGGTGGTGACCACAAAATCCTGGTGTCTGGCACATCTGGCATTCACTGGTGTAAAGTCCCCTCTGTGGTAAGAAGGCCGTTGTACAAATAATATCCACATAATAATATAATATAATAAAACAATAACAACTGAATTTACTGTGTATGTGCTGACGTTTAACACTAACACTGGTTTAGGGCTTAGTTGCAATATCTCTTTTGACAATAAGTTTCCCTTTTGACAATTTCAAATGTCAAATATTTGTTTCCAAGACCTGTTCAGATCTGTGTACCAATGAGAAGAGACATAAATCAAAGAGAGACAGTAAGAAACTGAGTAAAGAAGCATCATATGATCCAGGAGAGGATAGATGGACACTCTTTTCAGACTTTAATGAGATAACGCATCTTGTCATCAAATCCTGCGTGGTTACCATCCACAAACAAGATGACAAAAGCATGGTGAGGCTCACTGTGAGATCTGTAATCTGTCAGGTTTGGTTCATTTAGGATAGGTCATAACTTCATAAACCCTTTTTTGTTTATTTTCTTGATTTTCTCCAGGAGCTGACGTTGGCGTCCCCCGAGGAGGCGCTGTCCTTTGCCAGTCTTGTAGATGGATACTTTAGGCTCACAGTAGATGCACATCATTTCCTCTGCAGGGATATTGCTCCTGTCTCATTGGAAACTAACTTACGAGAGGGCTGCCATGGTCCAATCAAGTTAGTACATTCACTCATCGTGTTTAAAGAAATAGTTCACCCAAAAAATAAAAATTAACTCAAGTTGTTAACTCAAACCCGTATGACTTTTTTTCTTTTGTGAAACACAAAAATAGGAATATTCACAGTTGTTGTTTTTTCCATTTAATGAAGTCAGAAAGTAATCAGGGTTTTGAATCCGAAAAATAGCTTTTTTTGAGGAACAGACCAAAATTTTATTCAGTATTCACCAATAAACTTTCCCTCCTCTGTAGCTCTCAAATTTGCATTTTTGCTTATTTAAACCTGAATTTGTTCAACAGAATTTTGAAAGTTTGGGGTCATTAATATTTATCTATAAACAGTATTTGTAGTGTTAACAAAGCTTTATGTTTGATATAAACGCTGTTCTTTTTATCTAAGAACCCTGCAAAAATATATCACAGTTTCTTCAAAAATATTAAGCAGCACAACCATTCCCTTTCGAATGGGACCTCGCACTGCGTCCTAGGACACTAATGGGGAATTCCTCCAGAATGACAGGTGTCTGAAGCATGTGTCAAAACACGACAATAACATTGGCCGGCGACAGCCTATGACGTCACTACTGGTGCGACCAGAGTATAAATAGGGCGCCTGTAGTGCACGTCATCCTTTCCTTGTCTTCAGGTCCGTTTGTTTATGTACATGTCAGAAAGACGATCACTCAGCCAAGCGTTTCAGGAAATATGTGCCTCCGTACCAGAGCGATTCTCCTGGGAACTCAATGCGCTCATTGTGAGGTGCACTTTGTGATGCATTCGCGAGACTGACTGAAAGAGACCGGTAAGAAGCTTATTTACTTATTTGTTCTCACCTGAGGGATAGTAGTTAGTGTTTGCACGAGCTCGTTCGGCTCTCGAGGGAGTCCAATTTACTCGCAGTGATGTGTTTGTGACTGTTCTATGCGTGATTCTTGATTAGTGATAAAGTCACGCATTTAATCGGAAAAATCTTCAGTTGATTTTACCTCTTTATGGTGCGGGTCGCTGTGATAACCTCCTTTGTTGTTTATACTCTCTCAAGGGATGAGAATAGAGCGCCTGCACCCCGCCATTCGGGTCCCGTGGTCGCCATAGCGGCAGGTGGGTTCGATCACGGAGGTGTGGGCGGAGCAAAGGATTCTATTACTGATGTGTGAGGCCTAAATCTGTGGAGTTAGATACAGAGAGAGTGAAAGCAGTTGTTATTTTTTAGATCTGCCTCACAATAGCAGTGCTCTTTGGTGGAAATCTCTGGAACATGGCAGGAATAAAAAAAATTTTGCCCTAGTTGCGAACCCTTCCTAGTTGCAAGCATCTTCTTGAGCGTTGGAGTCTAGAGAGTACATTTTTTCTCAGGTTTGACTGAAGCACACCCTCCCCCTGAGGGTTTTCTTCCCAGGTTGCGAACCATTCTTTGCGTAAGACACCTTCGGGAGTGTTGGGCGTTTTTTAGATCCTAAGAAAACATTGTTTCCGAGTGGTCGCAGCTAGCACTCAGCTGGCTCCCCTTGATGGCAATGTTTTCATGGTTGAATGTAAGTGGAATCCTTAATAGTAGGATTCCCAACTCCCTATGAGAGAGAGCTCGGTTTGTTGCTGGAGACTCAATTGAGCACTTATATGATGCGGCTAGCACGTTTGCCTAGCCCCCATACACTGTCCTGTGGTCAAGGAAGGCTTATAGCTCTTCTGGTCTCTGGACTCCAACAGGAAGTGGTCTGTTAGCTTTGGGTGAACCCCTCCTGTTGGACTCTTGAGAGTTCTGGAGCCTAGAGACCAAATCACATTACAGGTTTTACAATGGTTGTAGCTAGCCTTAGCTGTTAGCTACCATTGGTCACTTAGGATGAGCATGAAGTAGAACAGTGGTCGCCTTGATGGTAGCCTACGCAAACATTTCTGCCCGTTTTCACGTTTTTGTCAGCCTCTGCTTTTCTGCTACAGATTTGAAGCGTGTGACGCGCCATTACTTTCAGGGAAATATAGGCTACTGAAAGTTTCTGGTGTTATTTTTTGTGATTGTTTGGGGCATTCTACAGCCCTCCATTAAACCTTTCAACACAGAATCCAGATTGCTTTTTATCAATGCACAAATCATCATAAAAACAGATTAATACTATCTGTTCCTAAATTCTGATTGCGTGGGCAAGGCAGACGTTTGCTTGGGCTCAGCCCACCCATGCCTAGAACCGGCCCCGCTCATGAGACCTCCATTTGTCAGGGGTGTGTCCCCTGTGGCGACTGGCAGGGTATATTTATATCCTTGGCAATATTCCCTTTAAGGTATTCTTTGAATACCAGGTTTAGCCAGGATTTCTGGCCCTAGGGAAAAGTCACAACGACCGTTGGTGCGTATTTCTAGGGCGGGGAACTGTGACTCCAAATCAGTTCCATAGAAGACTTTTGTTAGCCATACGGCTTCAACATTCGTAACCCGAGACGTTTTCAACTTTGATACTATTAAGAAATGTTTCTTGAGCACCAAATCATCCTATTAGAATGATTTCTGAAGGATCACAAGGCACTGAAGGCTAAAACCATGCTGAAAATCCACAGGAATAAATTACACTTTAATATATTTTAAAACAGAAAACCGTTCACAATATTACTGTTTGTACTGTTCGAACAAATAAATCTCTGGTGAGCATAAGAGACTTTAAAAAAACAATTAAAAAATGTTACTGACCTCAAACATTTCAATAGTAGTGTCATAATTCAACTTTCATTTAATTTAACATAACATAAACATAAACAAACCATATGTAGGAGCCATATAATGGGAAAGTCATGTGACCAAATGATAATGGGTGTGTCATTAATTAAGTGGGGTTAAAACACCTGTTGTGTGTGTGTGTGTTTGGATGGAAGAATGGGGGTGAGTGCTGGAGCACATATTTTGTTGACTAACATGTAGCGGCACATAAAAACAATCCAAAGACCGCTAAGGAGCTGAGTGGAGGAATAACTTATGTGACGCGTCTTTCTTTGAAGCTTGCATGTTGTTTTATTTTGTTCAGGTTTGCACGGTCAACAAAATATGTGCTCCAGCACTCACCCCCATTCTTCCATCCAAACACACACACACACACACAACAGGTGTTTTAACCCCACTTAATTAATGACACACCCATTATCATTTGGTCACATGACTTTCCCATTATATGGCTCCTACACCATATTTCATATAACATTCCATAGACCTTATTCACAGCAGCACCATCTTTGATTTTTAATGGGAATGAAAGCAAGGCTGTGAGGGATAGACATTCATCTCTTTACATTTCTAACAGGTTTTACCGTTATTGAATGTGTTTTGGGATTGTTCTGCTGAAGAAAAAAAGTATTTCTAAGACATTTCAGTAGACAAAAAACTCCAGACAATATGAGCTGTGGAAAATAAGTGATCTAAGAGCTTTATACAGCGGACGCCATTGAAAACACAGTTAGTCTATGCCTCACAGCCCCGCTTTCATACCTGTCATGGCGCTGCTCTGAATCTATAGCTCTTATTAAATTGCTCAGCATGTTCATCAGCATCTACAGATGTAATCAATAATCAAATGACAGAGAAGAATGTCTTTAGACAGCAGATGTAATGGTATCTTATTTGTACCCCTCAGCACTGAATATGCCATCCATAAACTCAAGCACGAAGGTAATGAGGAGGGCTTGTACCTGCTGCGTCGGAGTACTCATGACTACGATAATATTTTCCTGACTGTCATATGCAAAGAGGTATACAGTGTTACTGTACATGCTGCTGGTTGAAAAAGAGGTTTCAGTAAAAGTTGTGTATGTCAAGTAAATGTAGAATAAAGGCCAATTCACACTGCACCGACAGACGGCACTGCGACAGGTTTTGTCGGGTCAGTGTGTTACCCCTGTCGCTGTCTGTCGGAGCTTGTTTTCGGCAATTGAACACGCTGAGTCAGCGTTTGTCTGTCTGGAAATCCTGAGAAGTGACGTGCTATAATCGGGTGACTGTCGCCGTTGGTCTTGCGCAGTGTGAATTGGTCTTTAAGAAACATACCTTATATATGAAAATAAGATATTGAACTGTAGTTGAAAGGACAAAACTGACCCTTTTCTTTTAGAATGATTGTTTTGGCGTCAAGAACTTCCAGATTGAAGTGAGGACAGAGGGCTACCTCCTGACTGGGACAGGTATTGTGAAACCCACTCTGAGAGAGCTGACGGACCACCTGTCTTCCCAGTATCTCTCGACAGACCAAACCAGCTTAAAACTTGAGCGTGGCTGTCCACCCCAACCAAAAGGTACTGGAGCCCCCCCCCATCAGTGATACCTCAGAAGTAGATAGCCAGAGGTTTATAATGTTTGTCTTCTTAACGAAAGAATTTAATGAGGGCTTTATACATGTTTTTACATGTTCAACTCTCTTTAGTGTGTAATGTTGCTGTTAGAGCATGAAAAAGGCCTGCAAAGTTACTAAGTCAAAGAAAGTTATTCTTTATATCAATAAGCACTGTTTCTGAACTCCCAGAAACGCCTCGATTGTAGTCTTGGGTTTTCTTCTGAGAATGAAGTAACTATTCGTAACAGGGTGACTAAAATCATCCTTGTGCCTTAAAATATTGCAGAGACGTGAATAATCTTCCATTCGCTGCTTTACAGAGCAATCCAACCTCGTCCTGATGACCAGAAAAGATTCACCGTTACAACACTCTTCATTAAACATCTTCCATAGGATCTTCAAAGAGGACATGACCCAGGTTGGACATCAAAACTGTGTTTATGTACATGATATGAATAAAGTTAAATCTGTTTACTAGAAAGCAAACAAATGTTCTTATAGTGAGAAGATATGGTGTGATCTGACCAAAGCGGGCAGCTGTTGTTTGTAAATATAGTAGTTGGTTTTAAATTGCCATTATGTTGCAGTGCTAAAAAAACAAAAAACAAAAAAAACCCGCAGCAAAACATCCATCATCTGGCCTAACCAGCTACCGGTGTATATATATTTTCTTGAAGTTGGCATGAAATGGAAGTTGCGATAGTCTTTTTTTCTTCTCTGATTGTGATGTATATCTGAGAGAAACATGTAGGGCGGGACTTGATTTTGTCCATCAGGAGTTGATTGGATCATTTGATATTGTTCTGATGTCATATGAATGACAGGTTGTCCCGCTCCATCAGAAGAGATGCAAGAGTGAGGGGGAGGTATTTTGATTAAATATTATGAGTGCACATTAATAATAAAAAATGTGCATGGATAAATAGGCTAATTAATAATAAATACTGCAATATTCCATAAAAATATTATTTTCCCATTTTAATTTCATGGTGACTTTATTCTGTGTTTTTGTCTTAACAATCTTAACACACTTAAACATTTTCTTGAAAAAAACTACATTTTACACGAATTTGTGTAAAATAATAAGACTTAATTTAAGCTAGTGTGATGTATGTTTAAAACCTGAAAATACATTTAAAATGTGTTCTCTAAAAGCAAGTTTTATTTCACATATCAAGTCAATTTATCTAGTTGTAAGGATGTTTATTTTTCTACTGGAAAACAAGACAAAAATACTGATTAAGAACATTTTGCAGTCTTGAAGCTGGATAAAGCAGGTTTACGATGGTCCACCAGTTCAGATCAGCTATTGTTTTGCAGATTAGGTTGGGTTTTCCAATAGGGACAACCAGATCACTTTTACCTGTCGTGTAGAAATGGTCTGTCTTATGAAGCTGATGCTTGTTAAACAGGGGAAGCACCTGGGTCAAGGCACTCGCACAAACATCTATGCTGGGAAGCTGAAGTTGAGAAATGAGGATGATGGGGGGGGTTTGGACCATGGGGACGTGGATGTGGTTCTGAAGGTGCTGGGAGCAGGACACAATTACATTTCTGTAAGTGACAACCCATCTTTTGATACACGAGTAAATAAGGGGCAATTGCTTTCACAAATACGTCTGTACTTCTCTTAGGACTTCCTGGACACAGTCAGTGTAATGCAACAGATATCCCATAAACACATGGTTCTGATGTATGGCATATGCATGCACAGCATGGACGGTAAGTGTACAAAAAATGCAAAAATGCAACAAAACTCATTTGTATTTGGAAAGTTAAAGGAATAGGTCAGCCTTTACTGCAGATGATCTCACGTCTCATTGCTGTTGTTCTGCCAGTCATTATGGTGGAGGAGTTTGTTCAGCGCGGCCCTCTGGATCTGTTCATGAGAAACCATCGCCCTGAACTCACACTCTCCTGGAAGTTTCAAGTCGCGGAGCAGCTTTCCAGCGTCCTCAGTTATTTGGTACACAATTTAAGTTTGAACTTGGCCTTGTTTACATTCTGTGGAATATTTCAAAGTTATGGGTCAATAATGACTCTAAATGATGTATTTAAGGTGTAAACATCTTAAATATTTATAGAAAATAGAATTTTTGGAAAACATTTGGGTTTAGATTAGTTCCCAATCAGTGCTATTTCATTATTTTATATTAGCTTTATTTTTGTACTTTCAGTTTATTTTCATTTTACTTGATATTTTTCATTTTCTTGTGTGCTTTTGTTTGTCAATTGTATTAGTTTTTTAAATATTTTTTTATTTAGCTTTCATTTCAGTTTTAGTGTTAGTAATTTTGGTTTAGTTTTTAAGGTGTAACCATCTAAAAAAAAAGAGAAGAAGTGTTAAATGTATTTTTTAAGGTCAGCCCTGGTTAATAATAATTACAAAAAAACTTTTTTCCCCAAAGAAACAATAATGCATGATTATGCCACACTGTTTGACAATACATTTGAGCCTTTTATTGACACTTTTTTCTTCTTTATTGCAATCACTGGACAGTTACACCACCTAGACATTTTACTTTAAGATACTAAAAATATAAAAATGATTCATTTTAATTCAGAAATGTAAAACCTGTTCATCAAACGTGTATTCAAGTCATTATCTGTATGACTTGCATTTTTGAATAACTAAATAATATATCCGGTAAATTATATTTACTATGATTATTAATGGATCACAATAATAACATGTGATAATTATAAACTACATTTCCCAGTGGATGATTTGATGTCCTGCTTTATTCATAGAGGTCTTAATAGTAATATAATTTGTAAATACATAATTTAAAACTCTCTAGTGGAATCTTTGGGACAGAAAATGGACTCTGCCTTATTTTCTCTCTTTCAGGAGGATAAGAAGCTTGTCCACGGCTATGTTTGCGCTAAAAACATCCTGTTGAAGCTGGGTGGTATAAGAGGACAGGCCGGTCCTTTCATTAAACTGAGTGATCCTGGAGTGTCCATTTCCGTGCTCAGCCGAACTGGTAACACACTCACCCAGAATAAATGTTTTAAAACTTTTTTTAATGGTAGTGTGCCTAATAAAAAACAAAAAAACACACAGAAAAGGTCTTTATTTGTCACTTGACAGAAAAAGAAACCAAGCAAGCAACATTGTTACAGTGTAATTTTTAATAAGAACAATAATTTATATAGTAGCAATATAATATTTAATTTTTTTTATATATTTTGACTTCACTGTTTTGTAATGTAATTGTAGTGAGGCAAAGGTAAATCAGTGTAATAGTGTTGACTAAGTGTCATTGACAGTTTCTGACAGCCTTTATGCAGAACGTCACATGAACAAACACAAAAGCAGGTCTCGTTGCATCCGCTTGTCAGAGAAAGTGTTAATGACAGTATGAACTGACAGCGATATTTATGGACTTTTAAAGGGTTAGTTCACACAAAATTCTAAAATTGTCTTTAATTACTCACCCTCATGTCGTTCCAAACCCGTAGGACTTTCGTTCATCTTCAAAACACAAATGAAGATCTTTTCGATGAAAATGTATAAACTTTTTGAAACTTAAAAGTGGTAAGTCAGAAAGTCAGAATTTTCTCAGGTTTCATTAAAATATATGTATTTATTTGTGTTCTGAAGAAGAACGTAAGTGTTACGGGTTTGCATGTCAATGATGAGTAAATTATGGCAAAATTTTCATTTTGGGGTAAACTAACCCTAAGGTAATATGCTAATAGCTTTAGTTTTATTGTTGTCGTTTTATTCGATTTAAATATCTAAAAGTAGAAGGACATTGGTTATACTCATCTTTGCTCAATGCTCTGAAAGTATCTTGAGTAAAACGGCTCTATATATAATGAAGCACATATAAAATACCCGAAACCGGAAGCAGTGCGACCTGTTTTACAGAATACAGAAGTTTGTTGCGCATTACCCCCATTTTGCACTACTAACACTCACTGTGCCTGTGTGTGGACAGAGTGTGTTGAAAGGATCCCTTGGATCGCCCCGGAGTGTGTTCGTAACCCCAAAGCACTGACCGTTGCAGCAGACAAATGGGGCTTTGGGACCTCACTGTGGGAGATCTGCTACAATGGCGAGGTGCCTCTGTCTGAGAAGAAACTCTCAGAGGTGCTTGACTCTTTCTAATACGTTTCTACATTTATACTTGAATAAAGCAGCTGTTGTTTTATTGTATTTGAAAACCATGTATTGTCATTTTGCTTTTTAAACTATAATATTTTTAATCTAACATCTGTGTGTACATGAACAGAAAGAGCGATTCTATGAGGTGTGCGGTACTCTGGTCACTCCCAGTCCCAGCATCAATGAACTGGCTGATCTGATCTCCCAGTGCATGAACTATGACCCCTGGAAGAGACCGTTTTTCAGAGCCATAACGAGAGAGCTGGGCCGCATCAAAGAGAAGCTAGAGAAGGGTATCTGTCACATAATATCATACTATGACTAACACAGATCTTTTACTCTAGATTTTTTTTTAAAGAAAAAAAAACCTTTGTGGTCAAGTGCATCAAAAGATTTTTTATTTTTTTATTAAAAAAGCATTGTCATTATAGTTTAAAAATCTCTCTTTTAAAAATCTAATTTTCATTACTGTTATGTTTTTATGTACATTTTAAAATACATAAAAATGTATTTACATTTTAAAATACATAAAAATGTATTTACATTTTAAAATACAACTGGAAGTATACATTATGTTAGTATTTGCCGTACTGCATTTAATTAACTTTTTATGTTTTTTCTATAGATCTTACCATTATATCAGGGGAGATTCCTCCACAAGAGACTGATCCTGCAGATTTCAAGAGGAGATTCCTCAAGAAAATCCGAAAACTTGGAGAGGTACTGGACTCTTAGTCAAAAAAAGAGTTTGGTCTGTACTTATTTGGATTTTTTTTTTTTTCATATAGAATTATAGAACATGGAATTTTTTGTACACATTTTAATTCTGTGTAATTTTAGTATTATTTATGTAATATCAGTGGCGGGCCGTGCATTTCACACCTAGGCCTTCAGTGGTGTCCTACCCGAATGAATCCACCTCTTAATAGGCTACCATCACCACGAATATATAAACCATTAATATTAGGCCTATACAGAAACGCAGTACAACATGCTGTTGCATCACAGACAGGTATCTCATGAAGCGAGAATGAATGCCATTACTAAAGCAAGAAACCCTAGGGGCCGTTCACATATCGCGTCTAAAAACGCGCCGCTTCTTTAAAAAGCGCTTCTTTCCAATGAACCGCGCTCTTCATACAAAAATTCAACACGTCTCCTTTCACTGCAGCGCCACATACATCATCTCTAGCAGAAGCATCCGCTCTCGGTTTTCCATACATTTTTTAGTACCTTTTGAGTTCTCCAACCACGGATTATTATTTTTTTAATTAAAGGCAAATTGTGTGTTTTTGTGCAAATTCTACAGGAAAGAAAACGCAAAAGCATAAATGGTTCTTAAAAAAGTTTACCAAATGTTTTGAACAATCAAAAGTATACATTTCTTTCAGGTGGTATGCTGTATAGGCTACAAAGTATTTTCCATTAAACAAATATTTTAAAACCACATCTATTTATAAAAATCGCGATTTTAATAGTATGAAAATGTTTAAAATAATATAATTTATGAAAATAAACAAAAATATTTTCCGTTTATAAATTTACAATAAAAAATAAATAATATTCAGCACAGAAAAAACGGGGCCCGGGTTAGCCAGGGTTGACTCAGTGTATAAACAAATGTAGGCTAAATAAACTGCATAATATTATCTGTACACAAAATCCATTCTCCTTTCTTTTCTCAAGAAGACTTCAATTACTCGGTTGTACAGGTTATTTGTACGTTTCAGTTCCAGCAATAATTCTCTTTCTATCGCCATGGAGGCTAATGCTGAAAGTCGAGTCTGCCCAGTCTTATTTCTGGCATACGTTTTAATTCTCTTCAGGGCTGAGAATGTCCGCTCGACAGAAGCAGTGGACACAGGGACAGTCAGCGCCAAACATGCCAATGTGTGTAGCTGCCCCATGCTCTCACACAGATTTTTCTGCTGAAGGAAATGAAGGAGATCAGCTGGACTTTTGCCTTCAAAGTCTGTCATGGCATACATTACAGTCAGTTCTGTCTTTAGCCGGGACAGATCGAACAGTGGTCCGTGACTCTGTGTCAAGCTGGTGAAGGCTGCATGCGGGAATTTTTTTCGGTATGTCTGAAACTGCTGGGGGTCGAGGAGGGAGAGAAACATTAATTTTTCGTGGTCTTGAAATCTATTCCGTATCTGGCAAAGAATGTTGTCAAGAACAGTGCTGTGAAGTTGGTGGTAGTGTGCACGAAGGTCTCCTTGTGCTGGGCCTCTCCGTGCGCTTGGAGCGCCTGCGACGCGCGCAGTGGCTTCATAGATCTGACCAAATTGGCCCCTCTCTCGCTCAATGGTGTCACAAAACTCATTCACCCTTGTCAGACAGAATTGTACATCCAATGTTTTGCTCTGTAGTATTGCAAAAAGCACATCTGAATACTCAAAAATTCCATTAAATGTGTGAAGCAAAAAACAAAACTCAAAATCATCCAGACGTGCATTAAATGCATCAGCACATCGCACAGAGTCCTCGTCATACTCATCATGATGTTCCAGTATGTAGTGGAACAGCTCCTTTAGGGCATCTCTCTTCTCAAAAACTGTACTGACCAATCTTGATGTGTATTGCCAGCGTGTTGGTGCCACACGAGGAAGACGCCGCTGGCAAATTTCGTCCAGTAGTTGCGTGCGCTTAGGGGATCTGGAGAAAAATGCAGCTAGGCCATTTAAGTGGGCAAAAAAGATCTTGCATTCCTTAAGCTTTGAGGCACCTTGAGTCAGTACTAAATTCAGTCGATGTGCATAGCAGTGTATGAATAAGGCCATAGGTGCCCTCTCCTTGACTTTAGCCTGCACCCCATTTAGACCAGATGACATGACCGGTGCGCCATCAAAACACTGTGCCACAACTTTATCTAGGCATTCGCTTTCTTCCAAGAAACTGACTATTAGAGCAGCAATGTCATCGGCTCGCTTGCCACTAGTGACATCTTCAAATCTGACAAAGCGCTCCTTGACACCCGTGTCCGTCACATAACGCAGGACCAGTGCGAGCTGCGCTGCATTACTCACGTCAGACGTCTCGTCCACCATAACAGCGACAAAGGGTGCTTTTTTAATCTCCCTTTTAATCTCTTCTCCCATCACTTCAGCAATGGCATTAATCAGGTCGTTTTGTATTTTGCCTGACGTCCCACAAAACACTTTGTTCGTGGACAGGTGGTAATGTAAGTCGGTGTTGTTTTCAGCGAGAAAAGAAAGAAGCTCCATATAGTTGCCTCTATTTGTGGATCCAGCGCTTTCATCGTGTCCCCGAAACGAAAGTTCTTGTTTACCCAAAAATATGACACAATCAATCAGTCTTTTCAATATTTCCCTGTTTTTCTTCACCTTTTCGTTGTGGAGCTCCGTTTCCCTGCGCACCTGTTCATTGAGCTGTAGATCCACTCGTGTTTCCCCAAAAGTTTTTAAAAGCACCATTGCTTGTAAGTGTCCGGCCGTGGTTTGGTGTCTCGCTGCTGCTTTGGTTAGACAACTCAAGTTTGCAAACCCAGTGTGGCTCCAAACACCAAGTCGATCGACTGCAAATAACATGCATTCCCAGCAATACAATTTACAGTGTTCCTCGGAGGCTGTGAGCCAAGGGTACCGCTCGTAGTTATTGCAATGAAAGTGGCGGGTGAACCCTTTCCCCGGCTGGGACAGGCTAGCTAGCTTCGGGGTCGGCCGACCTTTCCTTATGATGTCCCGCTTTTCTTGAAAAGTCCGTCTTGAAAATGGCTTTGCAAGTAAATCTGCGACCAAATTAATGTCTTCTTCTCTGTCAGCCATTGTGGTTAGTAAAATAAAAAAAAAAAAGCGGTATTTAATCGCTACATTAATATTTATTATTTTTATATTGTACAGATGCCGGTTTGCGCTGACTAGTAGTAACGGGTTCTGACCATCCAATCAAAGGACGTGAAAAGGCCGACGTTATTCTAAGCCTGCTAGATGGCCCCAGTGTCGCCATCTCGAAATCTGATTGGTTGATTAAATCTGATTGAGTATCTGATTGGTTAAAGAGCACCGTTACATTGCCATTCATTTTAAGCTACAGGCGCCTGCACGGATGATTCTGAAGGCCTAAGGCAGATTTATTTTATCGTGGCAACACATGATGACTGAAATATGATTGGATAAAAGCTCTAACATAAACATACACTACTGGAAGCAGCGCGACCAAGAAAAAAACTATGAAATTAAGAGAATAGACTATTGGGAATAATTTAATAATACACATTCACAGGAAAAATATATTACAATGCAAGCCAGTGATTCTGATAGTGTTAAGGCCAGCAGAGAAGGCCTTGCTGGCCCTGACGGTCCACCACTGTGTAATATTATAGTATTTGTTATTTAGAATTTTGCTTTCATTTTTATATTTTGTTTTTATTTTAGTCATGTTTTTCCCCCAAACATTTTTGTTAAGCTTTAATTTATATTTATTTTAGTTTTAGTAATTTTCTTAAATATTAACTAATATTTATATTTGATTTGATTTCAGCTTTATTTCAATTAACAGAAATTATTTGTAATAGTTTTAGTTAACACTGTTGCTCCTAATAGGACTATTATGATTACCAATAACCCCAGTAGAACAAAATTAATTTAAATACATTTTGGTTACACCTTATATTACACCTGTCCTTAGTACTGTACTTAAACGTATAATTACACTGTAACGAGTAATATTCATTATTAACTAAGCGTACTTACTAGGGTTAGTTAGTTGCATGTAATTATGCATAATTTATAGTTATTACTATAGTAACTCTATGTAACGTGTAACATGGAAACTGTAAAATAAAGTGTTACCAATTTTTTTTATTGATATAGTATAGAATTTATAGAATTGTTTTATAGGAATACTATATAAATTCCTTTTAAAAATTGGAAATCTGGACCAAGTTAAACCAATTTCACAGGATTTTCCCTCCTAAATCTCATAATCCCCTTGAAATAACGTGTCCTTGAATCATTATTCGTTTATATCGTTCTTTATAAATCTTGTCCAGGGTAACTTTGGGACGGTGGAACTGTGTCAGTATGATCCTAACGGAGATCAGACAGGTGAGATGGTGGCCGTCAAATCTCTGAAAACAGAGAATGAGAGCAGCAACCTGAGAAAAGAAATCAACACCATCAGAAACCTTTACCATGAAAACATAGTCAAATACAAAGGCATCTGCAATGAAGAAGGCAAGTCTTCTCACACACACACACACACACAAGGCTCTGTTTACACAGTCTTCACATCTGTGTCTAATCTTGATGGCTTACACCTTTATGAAAAAGATTATATACCTCAGTTACAAAAGATAATATAGCCCAGTTATATATATATATATACACTCGCTGTATTACTTATCGCTTGCTGTTAATGTGTGTCACTCAGGAGGAACGAGTATCATGCTCATTATGGAGTATATGCCCGCTGGCAGTCTGAAAGAATACCTGCCTAATAACAAATCCAACGTCACACAGAAGAAACTGCTGCTTTATGCTCTTCAGATATGTCAGGTAAAACACAGTTACTCTCAAAAGTAATGTGATACAAAAATAACCCACCTTCATTTTTCATATTACTTAAGTCTATAGTCTGACCACAATATTTTGTGACCCCTATAGCTATGTATGCCATAGAAAATATCTCTTAACATAACAGGTTTTTTTTTTTCATAAAAGTAACTAAAATATTTGTGTACATTTCTAAAGTAATGTTACTTTACTCATTACATCAAAAAAGCAATCTGATTACATAATGCATGTTACTGGTAGTGCATAACCCCCCAACACTGATAGCCAATACAACAAGCAGCTACTTTATCAATAACTCGCCTGTTTTTTACACTAAACAAGCTTTCAGATGCCAACTAGTTTGATATTTTTTATCCAATGCAATTACATTCATATATATATTTAATTGTGACTTACTGTAAGCAAGTATCCGCTATTTTTTTTTATGCCACACATCAGCAGAGATCACTATGAATAACAGTGTGACCGATGTAGTTTAAATATTTTGCACCGTTACACTTCCCTAGTCAAATAAAGCAGCGAAATACAGGATTCTTACTGGAATTTCTATAAATATTTTGAAAATGTTGTTATAGAACTAATAGAACAATAATTTTTTTTATAGAATTCACAGAATTTTATAGAATTCATAGAACACATTTTAGTTCCCAGCCAGTGTTTTTAGTATTTATATAATTATAGTATTTGTTAATATTTTGAATTAGCTTTTTGTATTTTCAGTTTCCAATGTAATTTTAGTTTCCAGGTATACAGTATATTGTGGGTTTGACTGTTTCCTGTGTGTTCATCAGGGAATGGAGTACCTGGGATCTCAGAACTACATCCACAGGGATCTAGCAGCGAGGAACATCTTAGTGGAGAATGAGTCACTTGTGAAGATCGGGGATTTTGGTCTGACTAAGAGCATCAAAGATGATAAGGATTATTACAAAGTGACAGAAGAACAGGACAGTCCTGTGTACTGGTAAAAGCAGCACCATTTCCGCTTAGATTGGACGTTATACAACTTTCAAGAATCATCATGTATCAACTTGTTTTTTAAATTTGTTGGATATTCCTATAAAGGAGGAATAGAGGCATGTTTTCTGAAGAGTTCTCAGATTAGCCAATGATTTATACACTACCATTCAAAAGTTTACTATCAGTAGATGTTTAGTATTATTATGCTTATGCTCACCAAGGCTGCATTTATTTGATCCAAAATACCTTAAAAACAGCAATATTGGGAAATCATTTTATAGTAAAATAATGTTTAATTTGTTCCTTTGATCATTACTCCAGTCTTCAGTGTCACATGATCCTTCCGAAATCATTCTAGGATGCTGATTTGCTGCTAAAGAAACGTGATTCAGACATTGTTTAATCCCACAGCCGCTACTTTACACTGATTGTGCTCTGTGTGTGTGCAGGTATGCTCCGGAGTGTCTGATTAGTCGGAAGTTCTATAAGGCATCTGATGTTTGGTCATTTGGGGTCACCCTCTATGAAATGATGACCTACTGTGACCGTGACAACAGCCCTCCAAAGGTAAGCCGCCCCTGGCCATTACAAACCTGATATTAACCTGATACTTCTAGTAACACAGTGAATTCGGTGATTCCTGTTAAATGTTGGAAAGTCAATGTAACGGAAAATCTGTTTACTCTGCGGCTGTATTTGGCTTAGATTGGTCATCTGGACTTATTCCGCCATATTGCATGTTGCATATTCTCCCACGTGTGCACTGTCTGTTTATCTAAATTATTTAATGTTGCTGAAAATGTATCTCTGGTAGGTTTTCCAGCAGATGATTGGTCCGACTAAAGGGCAGATGACTATGGTCAGACTGGTAGAAGCTCTTGAGAAAGGCTGGAGGATGCCATGCCCAGATTCCTGCCCTGATATGGTAAGATACTTGACCTCTGAGAAACAGCCACCCATGGACTTTAGTCTGTGGAGGGGCTGTTTCTGGTGCATTTGCGACACAAAATGAACCGACGTTATATTATACTGTATTGTGGCCAGATTCTTCAATATATGCGTCTCTGTGGCTGCAGGTGTACACTCAGATGCGCAGGTGCTGGAGTCGAGCCCCAGAAGACCGAGCGGACTTTGAGAGCCTGATTAAAGAGTTCGCGTTTCTCCTCTCTAGAGATACAACAAACATCTAACTTCCTTTCATCACATCAGGTTCACCTACAGAATTCAGATTCATTTGGTCATATTTTTCTATACCTATTACTCTATATTAGATTTAATTTTTCATATTTTTCTATACCTTCATTATACTATTTTGCACCTTACTTTCTTTTTGTCAGTTAATCACCTACCTCCAAAACACTCTCCCAGTGCCTCCCACTCAACACAGTGTATTCTTACAGATACTCGGCTAACGAAACAGCCTACATTAGCATTTAAGAATCAAGTGCTAAAAAGATTAATTTATAATAATACATTTTTATACATTATATTTGATGTGGTTGAGTTATTTTATGAAAGGTAAAATGCAGAAGTGCCTTATTATCACAGGAGACATATTTGTTGTATTTTACTGTAATATCTATGTCAATCAGATAGATAGATAGATAGATAGATAGATAGATAGATAGATAGATAGATAGATCGATAGATAGATATTGTCATAATTGTAGAAAAAAAATACGTTTTTAAATAAAATGTTACTTTGTTTTAAACGTGTTCTAAAGAAATTGTTAAAAAATCCAGTTCTGGTTTGAAAAAAAGTTCTGATTTGTATTTTATAGGATCACGTTATATTATCCAATTTGTGCTAGAGGTCATAGGTTATCCAATTCTTTCAAAGAGAGGGAATGAGTCCATTCCACCAGTTCGTCCATTTCTTGCTCCCAGTGTTCCCGCCCATCTGAACCCTGAGCAGGACCTGGAATCTGGGGGATCGGCGGTTCTAATGGGGTACACATTTGCAGAAACTGGGGTGAGGTGGGATCTCCGAAAGGACACACACAGTCAGATCTACAGGACCAATCACCTGGAGCTCTGCGCTGCATGTAGAGTCTTCTCATGCGGTCCACACGGCTGCGCTTCTTCGGAAGCTTCTGAACAGGGCTGCACATAAAAAACCAAAAACGTATTATAAGGGTCTTCCAATATTAAATAGTAAAGCCCATTATACAGTATCCACTCATTAAAAGCAAGCATTGATAATGAGCTAGTATGTTTGTATGGAGTGCAGTTCTTTACTACAGCAAAAACAGTCCTTCGGGTGATATCATGAGTATTAAAGCCCATTTCCTCCACATAAGAATCATGCTTTTTTTGGTAAATTATAAGATAAAAAAAAAAAATCAAAATTATGAGACACTACGCTGTAATTTTTACATAAAAAGTCAACATGACAGTCATAATTACGACCTAAAAAGTCCCAATGTTTGTCATAATTATGGCTTTTTATCTAGTAATTTAGACTTTGATTATTTTAAGGTGTCATTGTTAGTGTAATTATATATTTAAGTACTGAGTAATATGAATTAACTACATGTACTTACTATAGGGTTAGGGTATGATTAGGGTTTGGTTGAGGGTTTGTTGCATGTAATTATGCATCATTTCCTGTTATTACTATGGTAAATACATGTAACATATGTAACAAGGACACTAAAATAAAGTGTTACCTAGACTTTTTGTCAATTTCGACTTTCTATATCAGTCCAAACTACAAGATAAAATGTCATAGTTACCTTACATTTTACTTTTTATCTCAAAATTGTTGTGACACCACAAGGAGAGCCTTACATATAGTAAAAGAGGGATACAGAACATTACAAGCGCTCCTCTATCTCAGAAATGTAAACTATATTTCATTGAAACTCAATTAATAATATCTAAACTTGTACCCTTGCGAAAAAGAAGTGTGCTTTATTGTATTGAAAGCGTACTTTCTGTGTGACAAACGATTTTAGTTTTCTTGTTTTTGTGCCTTTGGAGTTCCTGAGGGTTTTTTTTTTTTTTTTTTTTTTTTGTCCTTTTTACTGTTGGTGCTTGTAAAGGTTTAAGAGCTTATAGCAAGGTTCGGTAACACTTTACAATTAGGTCTCATTTGTTAACATTAGTTTATGTATTAGCCAACATGATCTAACAATGAACAATTTTTTATAGTATTTGGCAATCTTTGTTAATAGAAATATAGTTTGTTAAAGTTAGTTAATACAATTTATAGTCATTGTTCATTCTAGTTCACAGTGCATTAACTAATTTTAATACACAACTTTTGAATGTCTTAGTTCATGTTAACTGTAGTTGTTAACTAATAAAACCTTTTTGTAAAGCATTACCCAAAGTTTTGAATCTTAGTGTTGTACATGGAATGATACTTTTCTTCTCATTTTGTTTGTATTAATTGAAATGGGCTGTGTGTGAGGTACCTAACTGTGTTTGCTTCTAAAATGATGCGTGTATACTGGTTATCCCTACGTTATGGGGACCAAATGACCCCACACGTATAGTGATACCAGTAAATTACGAGGAAACAATCCTTTAGGTACCTTTGTATGTGAGGAGAAAATTATTGTGCATACTGTATAAGCCTAATAGTCCTCCAGACTCTTTCTAAATGAGAATTAAAGTGTTGTAACTGTTTGTGTTTATGTATAGTTTCTTGGGTTTTTCTTGTGCATCAACAGAAATGTTTTTGTGTATTTACTTTAGAGATTGTTTTGTCAGTAAATGTAGAGGGTTTCAATTTCAATTTGTGTTGATTGTAACTAGGTCTTTTTTTTTTCTTTTTTTTTTTTTAATTAGAAATATCCAAAATTTCTTATTAAAAAAACACAAACTACAAATGTATTTTATTATATAATAGTTTACATGTATTTTACATTAAAGTATATTTCACATTAATTGTTTGTCAGTACATTTTTACTATACAGTATTTCAAAGTCCATATAAAAATGTATTAAAGTCCCACTTAAGTTGTTCCAAAAAATCACTCTTAATTTCAACTAATTGCATTTAATTTGAACTTGATCTGTGATACATTTGATATATACATATAATATGCAATAAGTTTGTAGAAAACATTACACTTAACTGACATTAAAGTGTATTTTAGTTCACATTAATTGCTTGTCAGTACATTCATCAATGCACTTTAACTATATTTTAAAGACACAATTATGAAAGTAAAGTACATATAAAGTTGTATTAAAGTTTCTCTTAAGTTGTATAAAAAAAATTATCTTAATGCCAACTTAATGCATTTTATTTTAACTTAATCTGATTTAAGTTGTTAATTGTCAATGGTTAATAATTACATATAATGTGCATTAAGTGCGCCGAAAACATTGCATTTAATTCATTTATAAGTGTATTCCTTTTAAAGTATATTATTTGTATAAGTACACTTTATAAAAGTACACTAAAGCGCACTTTTTTTCCCCACAAGGGTAATGAGTGGATATGTATTACATCTACTCACATGTTGCGCTGCATTTGAATGAGACAATGTTTATCACTGCTTGCTGACCCATGATTGACTGCACATCTCTCTGTATATTTGATGAATTCATCCAAAGCTGTAATAAAAAAAATCAACGAATTTTGGCAGACCATCTCCACACCAAACTCTATATTTGAAAACATTGTATAGAGCTCATATACATATATATTTTTAAGTAAAACGTTAGGAAATGAAGCACTACATTAGATTTGCTGATGTATTCCACACCATCACTATACAGTAAGTAAAAGTCTTAGTAAATCACTTACATTCACCTCCTGTCAGAAGTTCTGGGTTAGTGGTGGCGATTTTCATCCATATGTCGAGATACTCCTCAAAGGCAATTCTACATACTCGTCTGGTAAAGAAGAGGAGATAGTTTACAAATACTATATATTTTTTTTTATATGATATTACAAAACTTTAAAGTAAATGAGTCAAAATATTTGTGCTCTTGCCTTTCGTTTGACTTCAGCCCCAAACCTGCCACACTGCCTGATTTAAATGGTGAAAATATTATCACATTTTAATATGATTTTGGTAAATGTGATTTATGATGTGCAAGGCAGAGTTCGTGAACTTGTGGGTTATTCTTACCCTCCAGCTCCTGGCTGTTCCTAATGATCTGTGTTGATGGAGGGCAGGAAAGCATATCATATGCTTCCATGGCTACTTATTTCTTTAGCAATAAGAGAACAATATAAAATGAGTGTGGATTATGCTGACTCATCAAAAGCACTGTATGTGCATGTGGCCTGTAACCTGTTGGCATGTGAGGGAAAGTTTGGCTAATCATGGAATAGGCTCGTCTGATTCAATTCTTTCACCTTTAAACCTGTAATTATATCAGTAATATGAATAACATTAACAAAGATGAATAAATACTGTGACAGATGTATTGCTTATTGTTAGTTGACTAATGGGACCTAGCCTAAAGTGTAAACTTGTAACTACACATTAGTTTTTTTTAACCTTGAACCTAAAATATACATAATATAATAATATAAGTTATGGCCTAATGCCTGTATCAGAAATATAAACACTCTCTCTGGGTAAATGAGACATTTATTCAAAATGTACTGAATGTACAGCATAAAACAAGTGGACAGACAGCTGTGCAATACTTTTACACAGACATAAGTTTTACCCAACTCTTGACTTTACATGATCAAAACCCGTAACTTAATGAATGAATCATGCACTCAATCAGTGCTGGAATAGCACATTTTATTGTTTTATAGAAGACACCATTCCTTAAATTATGTAGGCCTATATTCGTTATCAGGAGTTAACTTACTTAGCCTAAGTTACCTGTGTTACAGCTGCGCCTCATTTCACGATTATTTCAGCCAGTGAGTATATTACATTATTACTTCACATCAGTGCTTGTTTTTGAGTCCAACATGTCGTTGTTGGGCAGCGAATTCACGAATACAAAATTCGTCAGCGGTTATCTCATGAATATTAATTAGGTTATGGCCACGTTGCTCGGCAACCTTCCTGGAGCGTCAAGTGACGTAATTAATATTCATAAGCCAAGCAAAGGTGAAGCTCGAGAATGTCTTTGCCATCTCTGATAAGGCGAGAACATGTTGCAATTATATTTTTCGATTAAAGCAATGTATAGAAAAAACCCAAAAAAGAATGAAAAAGTAAAAGGACATTAAAAGTAATCATGTAATAACAGTAGGGCCTCTTCGCCCGGTTCTCTCATGTATCTGTGAAAGCTGCAGGGCAATGGTGACGAGCTCCGCCAGCGCCACCTGTGGAAAAAAAGAAACATTGTATAGTTCAGTTTAAATGTTATATGATAAGCAAGACGTAGGTATGAACGTTAAAATAATAAGTTCCATAATAAACAAGTCATTATTTACCTGTGGGTCCTGAAAGAGCTTGTTTATATCTTTCTCAAAACTGTCGATATACAGGCGAACTGTGGCTCCGAAACTATCGGTCCCACTAAGACGAAAGATTATGCGAGAACCTCCTTTAAAAATGATCCGCAAACCCTACAGGAAATGTTTACATGTTCTTAATATTTATGTTGTAATGTTATACAATTCATTACAGACATTAATCACAGACAGTATCCCCATTCCCTGATTTGTCAGCGATATTTTCATAGATTTTCCCCTTAAACCAGTTAAGCGGTAAGACGCCCAACACCCAGTTTCATTGGTCAACTCAATGTGGAAAAGTTTAGACAAAAACAATTATTAATTAAAGGGGCTATATGGAACTTTTTCCCCAATATAAACGAAACAATAGCCTTTTTATTTTACCATTTATGACTCAAACATCTCCTGATGAGCATACTGACACCTTGTCTGCTCACAGTGGGTGCACCTATAAGCCTGTACAAATAAGCCTATTTTCTGTCGGGTCGGATTTTTCCCGCGCTGTCTGCGGATGTGACGTCAAGCGCGTTCATGTTAAACGTTTCAGATCACTCAGAACACTTATCTCAAACAATATATGTATTTGACTGTTCTTACCTCTGTAAACATAATGTTGACCTGACCTCCTTGCAGCAGATGACTTGTGAAGTGTGCACGTACGAGCGAGCAGAAAGGAAGAGCAGTTCTGTTTTTTGGCCACAGGTGTCAGTCGCGAGTTTAAATTTCAGAAAAACGCATATAGCCTCTTTAATAATAAAACAAACTAATTTATGTATTCAATTAATGCTTTAGATGTAAGATAAAGGTAAAATGTATTTAGATAAATAAAAATGTTGAGTTAAAGAAAAAAAGATGTAGGCTAACGTATAGAGAAACTAAATATTTTCCAAATAATATTTTACACTTTTATAATATATTTTTATAGTAGCCTATAAATTGGGACTTAATACATATATAGCTGTCTGGAAAAGGTTTTTGTTCCCCTTTCACAAGGATCCACGAAAACTATTTAAAAAATGCTATATTCTGCTTCCAGGCCAGTAGTTGGCGATGTCACTTTGTAAAGAAACACTACGCTCCTAGACTGAACATGTAATAGAGAGCCTAAGTCCCTCCCCTTCCGGTGGACCACCATGCAGTGTTGCCAGACGTACGATAATTATCGTATTTGTACGATCATTTTGACCTCTGTACAATGTACGATCAATAATGAAAAAAATCCCATAATGTACGATAATTTCAGAATTGCCCGCAAATTAGTTAAAAAATCTCCCGGAATCGCATGTGTAGCGCGCGCACAGCAGAGAAAGGAAGCACATGTAAGGACCTATTTTTTTTACAGTCTATGGTAAGGACCCAACCAAGCGAATTATTCAGACTCCTACCATACATATTTTTTCCGAAATAAGGTCCCATGAGCCGGAAGCGGAGGGGAGGGACTTAGGCTCTCTATACGTTTTCACAAATTCTCTTTTTTGTAGTCTACACTGAGATGATAATGTATAATAGTGATAGTTTTAAAAAACTTGCACTTTGAACCCCGTTTTAAAAAATGTGTGTTTTCAGGCCCCAAAAATGCTGTTGTCATATAAATGAACAGTTTTTGCGTAAACTCCCCCTAAAAGATAGAAACCCCCAGATATAGACAATCAGCACTGTCATTGACCAATGAAATCGTTAGAATTGGCTACTGGGCGGAGTTAGCACTTAACTGGTTTGGGGGAAGGAAATTAAGATTCTTTTGTCAAAATGAAAATTGATATTTCATGTTAACATTTTATGTGGTTCCATTAATCTTTCTGCAATGAGTTTCAATAAATAGCTAAAAAGCTTTTAATGACAATTAAATAGCTAAATGTCTGCTTTTTTATGTCTTTACTTGTATCATATATATGGAGAATCTACTATAAAACAGTACCTGATTTCTTGAAATGGTTCCATCCACAGGGTCACTGTACTCAAAATTGTCTGCCGCCTCCACTTGGTATTTCTTTTCCCCCACAGTAAACACTTGCCCAATGAATGCCTTGTCTGAAACCACCAGCTCAAGATCCAACATCATCTCCACAGCCGCATCTAAATCCACCGCCTCATAATCAAATCTGTGAACATATGTCATCAATATGAAATGTCTGACTAGACTGTATATGTAGAAGTGGTCCTTTACTGATAGTACACCTGGTGTAGTAGTTCCTCCCATAGGTTCTCCAGTGGTCTATCAAAATGTCTTCTACACTTTGCCTCCTCACCGCTAGGATGGACAGCCATGCTAGCACTGCCCAAAGCCCATCCTTCTCCCGGATATAATCTGAACCTATCAAGAAGATATAGCAAATTTAATCATATCTTTGTTGACACATTTTTTTGTTGTGTTGTGGGTTTTGTCTTCAACTTCAAATAATATATTTTTTTCTAAAGTTACTTTACTTGTTTATTATAGACCTTTCACACAATAACCGGAAATACGTAATCGTTGCGGAAGTGGAGTTCCTGTCAAGCGTCAACACATCAGAAAAACATACCCGGGCAAGATAAATGGGATCATAGAGTCTACACAACTTCGCTAACAGATTTACCAAATATTACATTTGCCGACATTACAAGACTCGTGGAGAAATAATCAATAAAGGGTACAATTTTTTCCACTAGGAATTTGTCCATAAGTATCAAGGTAAGTAGAGAGCGATCAGGCTAACTGTTACTGAACTGTTAACTAGAATGACAAATTATTAGCGTGTCCACTTAGACATTCTTTGCTATTTCCTTTATCTTGACTCCTACAGATGTTAACGGCTGCCGTTTTTGGCACCGCTCATACACAGGGTCCCTATTTCTTTTAGGGGTGAAATCGTTCCGAGGAAAAAGGCTAGGGACAGCCTTTGGTTTCAAGCGGCGAACAGTGATCCATAAAACGTAGTCGTCTGATGTGAAGTGTCTGCCCCAGACATAAGTGCTCCCCTTTATAATTGTAAAGTTTGGTCCTTCATCCCGCCGGATGGCCTGAATCCACTTCAGTCGAACTTCACCATCAACAGGGAAGGAATGAAAAGACAGATATGGCTGCTTTTGGGAAACAGCCCGGTACGCTACAATAACTCTTGCTCGTTGCTTGTGCCATTTGTTCACCTGTTGCCCTGACCGGTGAGGAAGAAGATTACCACGACGATTGCGTATTTCCGGTCACAAATACGGAAGTTGAGTGAAAGGTCTATGGAAGCAGCAGTGTCAGTGATGAGCATGTGATGAAAAATAATACATGTTTGAAGAAATAAAAATAAATCACAGCGAAGCCGTAGAAGAAACATTTACCAAATAACTTTTCAGTGAAGAACAATTAAATAACCTGAATAACCTTTTTTCAAGAACCTTTTGCACAATAGAAAGGTTCCATGGATGTCAAAATGTCTTCATGTGCCACACTATTAGTGTTACTGTTTGAGCATGAAAAAGGTCTGCAAAGTTACAAAGCACACATTCCCTATTCTCTATATCAGTAAAGGACAATCATAATTCCCCCAAAATAGACAAGAAAAGGGGGAGAGGCCCTGTTTGCATTAATAGTGTGTTGAAAACTTATGGTTATGGTAAGGGGCGTGACATTTCTGAAACACGCTCAAAGTGGTCACCCAATCACAACACACTGATCCAGCCGACCAATCAGAGCACATTGCGCTTTTCAAAAGGAGGGGCTTCATAGAGACAGGAACTAGACAGGGGTGCCAAAAGCATCATAAGCAAACTATCATCGCAAGTTCCGTCGTTATTAGCATAGTTCAACGAGTCGTGTTTTCCGAAACCATAGTTCTAACGAACATTCGCAAACAGCATCGCAAAGTGGTGTGGTTGAAACGACAGCTCTCGACTATGGTAGTTAAGCAGTTATGTCACTGTACGGGAAACGCACCCCTGAGCGTTACTAACAGACTGGGAAGAGAGGAGCTGCAACAATGTCAAATATGAGACAAAAATAATGTTTTTTTGAACATTCAAGCATGAAAACCTATTCAAGTAGACCCCAAAAACTTTTGGATAAAAGGGCATTATAGGTCCTCTCTAAGAGATGTTAAATGATGTTAGATGTTTGTCATTGCCAAAAGTGCCCATAATTGAAGATTTTTTTTTATTTTTTATTATTATATATTTGTCTTTAAATGTATTGGGACTGTACATTCATTACCTGTGCCAAAACTTTCCTCCCCACACAGTGAGAGACGTCCTGCCTCCATCAAGCTCCCAAAGAATTTCCAACCGGTTGGAGTCTCGTACAGTTGGATCTTGGTGGCCCTGGCCACCCTGCATAGAAGCGCAGAGTGAGTCGAGATACAGATAATCCTGGTAAATGAACATCTTTAATAATGTGAAACATTTGGGAGTAATATTCACATGTCTAGAGCTGCACTGGTGGGCATACTCCTAGCAAAGCCTCTTACTCCTGTGTGCTGGAAGTAAGGAATGCAGAAGATGTTTGCAGCAATGACGGCAACTGAGTCGGAGGGGTTTACGAAGAAGCCATGCTTCCCAAGGATCATATTACGGTCCTAGAAAGAGAGAGAGAGAGCGACTGGGTCAGGAGGGGGTCAAGAAAATGTTATACTGACTCTCACTAGAGCACTTGGGTAAAAAGGTTGTATAGCAAGGCCGTGATGTCTCAACACCTACACCGTCACCATCAAAAGCAGCTCCAAAGTCATACTGTCCACTCTTCATTGTCTCAACAAGGTCTGCGCCATAGGTCAAGTTGGGGTCTGGGTGGCAACCACCAAAGTTTTCCAGAGGTACACAGTTAATGGCTGAATTTGCAGGGGAGCCCAGCTCCTCACACAGGATCTTCTTCACATACGGTCCAATCACTGTAGAACCAATGGAGGTTCAATAACAAAAGTTCAGAATCAGACGTTTTAATGAGACAAGACCAAGTTGTACATATAATGATTCATACTGAGAGCCATCCTTTCTTTACCTGTTAAAATATTTTCATTGATTCAATTTGAATAAACTCTCGCTTAAGGAATGCTCTGGGTTCAAAACTATTTAAACTGCATCTAGAGAAACCATGACATTCTGTTGATTACCAGACTTAAAACAAGCAAACATTGCATTTACAGTAATGCAATTGCAATGGAAGCCATCCAAAGATTCCTGTAATTTCAAGGAACTCATCAATGTGGTATGGAGTTACTCCTTGAAAGAGGAGAGCTGTGCCTGTTTTTAATATTATGTCAGATGGCTTGTCTTAATCATTCAGATCACAGCATGTATATGGAAACTCAATCTCACAGAGAAGTCTAAACTCATCCCTATCCAACAGGCATACATGGAAGCATCTTCGGACCATTAAGTAGATGCAGCTGCTACTCTAAATGCTCTTTTCAAAATGTGGAAAATGAACTTGATGAAGCGTTGGCTATGGAGGTAACTCAATGGCTAGATCAGTCTGTTTCTATATCAGTGGAAAGAAATATGGTTCCTCACCTCCATGCATGGCATCTAAACGGATTTGTATGTGATCGTCTCCTGATAGTAACTCCTTCAGAATGGCAAAATCGAAGATGTTCCTCAGAGAGTTGGCATAGGATTCAACTGGGTCCACAATTTCTACTGCATGACAGAATATCGACAGGACATTCTGTTAATTTGTTATGCCATTCTTTTGAATCAACAGCTCAGGAGTTGTGTTGCAAATGCTTTCACCTGTAAAAGGTTTGAATTTGTTCTCCAGGTCGAAAGATTGCTTGCCAATAGTCCCTAGATCAACTCTGAGTTCAGGACAGATGGCATATTCCTCTATGATTCTGCTCATTTGGAAGACTTTATTTGTGACAGCCTCTGGTGCTGGACCTGCATTGAAGATTTACAATGATAACGCAAAAACAAAACAAAAAAACTTCATAATCACATGTGAGCTATTTTACCTCCATTGGCAGTATTAAATTTGATGCCGAAGTCTCCGTCAGGTCCTCCAGGGTTGTGACTGGCAGTAAGAATAATCCCACCAATGGCTTTAATCTTCCTGATCACGCACGACACAGCCGGCGTCGACATAATGCCATTCTGACCAATCACAACACGACCCACCTAAGAAATTCATCAGCCCCATTGAATTAAACACCATTTGTTACTGGTCATCATATAAGGACATCATGTAAAAATTTTAAATGGACCAATGTCATATGAGAAATTATAGTGTTAATGTGTTTACTGTACAAAGTTAATAGAGCAACAACTAGATCAACATGCTCTTTCCACCTGTGTCAGATCCAAATTGGCAAAATTAGAAATGTATTAAAGATTGCCACCATTTGCTTATGTGTCCTATATACCCAGCAAACAAAAAAGTTCTAGGAATGTTTCGGTAATGTTCCCA
Organism: Phoxinus phoxinus; assembly: GCF_949152265.1. Taxonomy (NCBI): domain Eukaryota; kingdom Metazoa; phylum Chordata; class Actinopteri; order Cypriniformes; family Leuciscidae; genus Phoxinus; species Phoxinus phoxinus. The sequence goes on along the minus strand of NC_136880.1, from coordinate 18,830,075 downwards.
TTGAGAAAACTTTATTTTTGTACATCCAGTAGGCTATTTGAATTAGAATTTTTTTTGGTTATGCGAACGTTAAGGGAACTTATCATTTGCAAACTTTATGGGAATGTTACATTTCAATGTTCTCGGATCATTCTGAAACAAGTAGTAATATTTATCAAATGTTCATTCAACTAAAACGTTTCAGAAAAAAACATTCCATTAACTATGTTTGTATAAATAATGTTTCAACTCACGTTTTCAGAACATCATTAAAAACCTTAACTTCTATTATCATTTCTCTAAGAATTTTAGTTTATAACTTAAAACCTAACCAGAATGATAGCCAAAGTTCTGAGAATGTTCTCTGTTAGCTGGATCTGTACCTATCATTTGTGTCAAGAATAAATATGGAAAGTGTGGAAAGTGGAAAATATGGAAAAACTGAAAAGTGGTCAGCAATAAACCAGCTATCTATTTGATATTTATTTCCTTACACTGCTTATGTTGAAAATGTACTCTATTTGGAGACCTACAGTATTTCTTGCCATCAAACCACAAGAGTATAAAGTAGGCCAATAATATACTACAAAAGAAACAGTGCAGGTGTCATGATGCATCTGGGAAGAGAGCCAGGTGTCTGTAACGATAACCTGGATGAGATTTAGAAACATATAGTGGTTCCTCATAAGAAAACAACTGTAAGAATTGCAACTGACCCCATTAGCAGCAGCCATCTGCACTATGACCTGAATTGCTGTCGAATTGAAGTAGCGTCCATCTCCTCCCACCACCATAGTGGAGCCCTGCCTGTCCCGCAGGTCGATGGAGGAGAAGATGCACTGAATGAAGTTGTGCAAGTAGTTCTTTTTAGATTGGAAAATATGGACCTTCTTCCTCAGGCCACTGGTTCCAGGCCTCTGGTCGGGGTACGGAGAAGTAGGCAACGTCAGCACTTGCAAGGGACTATCGTTCATTGCTCCAAACTGTTGAGGAAGACTAAAGGAGAAGCTGTTATCTCCTCGCAGAGGAGAGAGAGAGAGTGACGGGAGGAGAAGGAGGAAAAGCCTTGTGCCCTTATGGCATTCCCGAGAGTTGGATTGAGGCTGTTAGCGGGCTAAAATTAAACTTGGTAACTGAAGACGGCTTCTCACACATGTGCATGGGCATCACTGTCAGATTCTCTTGCCTCCAAAGGCCTATTGAGGCAGATGCATAAGACGGCCAACAAGGGCTCTCATTCATGTGCACTATTTGCCCAGGCATTTACTCAGAGACTAAATAGAGCTGATTCTGAGTGAATAAGCCCAGGGTGATCTGGCTGTAAACACTAAATGGGTTGTTTTGACATATTCTAAATCTCCCAGGATCATTCAAGATCTGAGCAGCTAATGAAAAACATGCCATATCTTTTTATAACAGGACAGTCAGGGTTTGGGGACAGTCAGGGGGGTTTGGGTATAGCATGTCAACTGCGTTGATGTGTTGATTATAGCAGGTGGTTTAGCTGGCTCCAGAATAAACTGAATAAAAAAGGACCCAGGGTAAGTCCTTACTGCAACAAGACTAGGTCAATTAAGGGTATAAATAAAGGAGAATCCTTTAAGATCCAGGCAAGTTGCGAGGTGAGGCCACCATGGATCGGATTTGTTTGTCCAGCATAATCGAATTGAGATCTAGGGAATTTTGAGGCCAAGGCAACACTTTGAACTCTGTCATATGTCTCAAACTATTCCTGAACAATTTTTGAAGTGTGGAGGGAGGGTGCATTATCCTGCTGAAAGAGGCCAGTGCCATCAGGGAACAGTGCCATTAAGGGGGTGCGTGGTCTGCAGAAATCTAGGTAGGTGGAGCACGTCAAAGTTACATCCACATGAATGCCAGGACGCAGGGTTTCCCAGCAGAACATTGCCCAACACTGAATCCTTTCACCAACCTTCTTCCCATAGTGCATCCTACAGCAATCTCTTCCCCAGGTAAACAATGCACACGCACCCGGCCATACACCCAATTTATCTGAAATAAAATCTGATTCTTCAGACCAGGCAACCTTCATCCATTCCTCTAAAATAAAGGAAATAAAGTTCTGACACTCACTTGTTTCTTGTAGGTGCTTTAGGCGGTGGACAGGAGTCAACACGGGCACTCTGGCCAGCTTGCAGCTATGCATTGACATATGCAGCAAACTGTGATGCACTGTGTATTCTGACACCTTTCTATCATGGGCTGCATAAAGTTTTTCAGCAATTTGAGCTACAGTAGCTCTTTAGTGTTATCGGACCAGACGGGCTTACCTTCACTACCCATGTGCATCAGTGAGCCATGGGCTCCCATGACCCTGATGTCGGTTCACTGGTTGTCCTTCCTTGCACAACTTTTGGTTGGTACTAACCACTGCATCCCAGGAGGTCACTGTGATTTTGCCAATTAAAGACACGTTTCCACCGCAAGTTTCGGGGGTGGGACTTGGGCACTGAACATGGTGATTTGTTGAGTTCATGCAGCATTTTGATTGGTTGACTCCACGCAGCATTTTTTTCCAACCACCATTCTTAAAAGTCTGTTGCGGTGCGTGCAGTAAGAGTTGTTTGCTATTCGAATCAACAATGGAGTTTAAAAATACGACCGACAACGAAGTTCAGGCTTTATTAAGCTTACATGCAGAGGACGAAATCCAGCGGGAACACAGTCCGTACACAGTCCTACGTCATCGGACTAATTTTCAAGGTACTTTAGACCGAGATAGAAACACAGACGGCAACAGGTCTGGGGAAAAAAAGTTCCTGGGACAATTTGTTCTAGGTAATTTCGGTGGAAACGTGGCTTAAGACATATTTTGTAGCTACTGGAATAACATTCCTCCATTTTTTCCACACTCCTCCATCCTCCCCAACACCACCAAGGTGTCCCTTCTCCTCCATCCTCCCCAACACCACCAAGGTGTCCTTTCTCCTCCATCCTCCCCAACACGACCAAGGTGTCCCTTCTCCTCCATCCTCCCCAACACCACCAAGGTGTCCTTTCTCCTCCATCCTCCCCAACACGACCAAGGTGTCCCTTCTCCTCCATCCTCCCCAACACCACCAAGGTGTCCTTTCTCCTCCATCCTCCCCAACACCACCAAGGTGTCCTTTCTCCTCCATCCTCCCCAACACCACCACGAGGATGGTCCCTTCCAACAACTCCCGGGGGTCTCCGGGCAGGATATGCAGATTCCGTACCCTCGGAATGCGAGCTACGGACGGGGCCTACGCCAAAGAACTTTATATCATATTGTGCTTGCTGAGCTGTTAATAAATGTATTCTGGTCACGCCATTTATTCTCCCGAGTCTTTCTGGTAGAACTGACTGTTCACTTGCTGCCTAATAAATACCCCTTGACAGATGCCATTTTTACCATATAATAATCAATGTTACTCTCTTCATCTGTCAGTGGTTTTAATGTTGTGACGGATCAGTGTATGTATTATTTTAACAAACTTTAATTAAAAAATTACTGCAATTGTTGAAAATGCTCAGAAGAGGGCAATGCTGCATCAGCTACGAACGTCCTTGTCCCTCCCCTCTCTCTCTCTCTCTTCACCCCCCCCCCTCTCTTCTCTCCCCTCCCCCTCTCTCCTTATTATTGTGTGGTTTCCAGATTTACTTGATGTCATTTTACATCAAATGTTAAAAAACAGCAAATGAAAACATTTTTGAAATATAATTGCATTTAATGTTAATACAATTCTAAATATAAGAGAATATTGGAAGTAGTTCAAAAATAGCAAATGACAGTCAATATGATATTTAAACACATGGATGAAACTGGCTCTCAGAAGGTTAAATGAGAGTTTTCCTGGTTTGACTCATTGCAATGTAATGAAGATGACTGGTGGAGAAACTGAATCATATGTCCAGCGGCCTAATCATAGTGTAAATGTCCAATTTTTACTGCATCATACTTGATATGTTTATACTCAACAAACTTTGTCATATCCATTAAAAGGTTATTTTGTAAAAAACAGTATTCAGTTGTTCAACATGAATGTGCATTGGAGCTCTGATAATCCCATTCTGTGTTTCTGCATATCAACAGTATGATATTAAGGGGTTTGTGGCTTTGTGAGATGACTAATGGAGATTTTTGAGGCCTTGAAGATGGTGGTTCCCCTGCCAGGTTTCCAGTGGGTTCCCTTTTTACGAGGTCTGCTCTGAATACACTTGCCATTCAGGTTAATGTCGCCGCAAATGCTAAACCACCACCCACCTAAAGGAAACAGCAGCAGTCTGTTAAATGTGTACAGAATGACACATTTAATTTGCAATTTCCATGCACACAAAAGCATATGCACACAAAAAGACACACAGGGTTTTCTCAAAATAGGCTCTTTAGGCACAGGCAAAGCAGTACTTGATATATTCATTTTGCACATGCATCACTCAATGAAAAAGGCATGAAAGCCCAGCTAACAGGGAACATTCTCAGAATGTTCTCTCAAAGTTATAAACAAACGTTCCTCCAGTAACGCTAATGGAACAATCGTTCAAAGTTATCTGGTCTTTCAAATATTCTTAACATAAAAAAATAAATTAAAAAAAATGTATACTGTACTGTGCATCGTTTATGGAACTTTTTTTTCTTGAAACGTTTTAGCTGGTTGTTCATCTAACATTTCTTAAATTGTTAGCTACAACTTGTAAGTTCCAATAGTTTGCAAAATTATAAAACAGATTGTTCCCTTAACATTTGCACAACCATGAAAAAAACATGGACATTTTGAACTTTCAAAGAACATTGCGTGTTTTTATAACTTAATGGGAACGTTAGCAAGATGTTCTTGGAACATATTTGTGTTAGCTGCAAATGATGGCATGTACTGTACCTGTGTAGTCTTGGGCACAGTTTGGATCCTGGTTTCCATCGTTGTGGTCTTTTGTGGAGAACCTGAAGACAGTGTATTCGTCCACAGCAGGGCTGGACTGCAGCTTCAGATGGATGGTGTAGTTGGAGGCAGCGTCCTCCAGGATATACCGATAAACTATGAAATGCTTCTCCTTCCTCCAGTCCTCTATCTGGACGTGCAGGAGAGAATGTCCCTGACGGGCAACAGCATAGATCTTCTTCAGCCCCAGCCAGAACTCACCTATCAAACACACACATCTGAGACATCTAGGAATATTATGGCATTCCAATATCATAATGTATACAGTATGGTGTGATCTAATTACTATATAGGCATAATTTCACATTTTTACATACATCACTCGTTTTAATAATGCTCCACTTTAGATACATAAAATTATGAAAAATAAAATTATTATTATTATTATTATTAAATGTATATCAGCCAAGTTGCATGCAACCATATTAATAATTAAAATGTTGCTCTTGTAATGAAAATTATGCTTTCACGGTATGTGTAGTTTTGTTTCCATGAATTGTATTATGTATTATTCTGAGCAAATGCTGAATTATGTCTTTGCCACTCACCTTCTTTTCAATGTTATGATCTGACATCATTTTTGTTGGTCATTTTAATCATGTTATGAACAGGAAGCTTCTGAAACACTGAAATTTAGTGAAATTCTGAAGTAGAAAGACTGAAATAGTATTTTTTGTAAAACATACTCCAACAATCTTTGTTATTTGCAACTTCAAATAATTATTTTTTTTTTTTTTTTTTTTTTTTACAGTGTATACAGTTAGAGGTCAATATTTAAACAATGCTGATCAGATTTCTTTTTTTTTTTTTTACAGATTTTCTTTTTCGGTTTTATAGTTTTTTTTTAAATGATCCACTAGTTTTCCACTGACCTTCAAACCCTTATTTAACTGAGTTTTTAACCTTTGACTGGGACAAAATATTTTATAAAATACATTTTAGAATATGTATACTTATTTTTTGTATTTTTGTATAAGTAATTTGCCCACTACCAAAAATTTTCAAATCTATTGAAATGAAATAAAGTATATGGATTTCAAACACACACTATACAGTCGCTGCCTTATATTTAAGGCAATCAACTTGGTTGTGCAAGTCATTTCAACTTAAAGTACATTAAACTGACTTTAAAAATGAGTTGATTCTTGTATAACTTACAAAAAAAGTTGAAAATTGCTTATGTTGGCATCACTTATTGATCATATAATTGTTTTGCGTGCACTGTGACACAAGGCTGTATCCACATGCATTACTTTTCTTCAGTAAGTATTCTGAAAGATATTATGTCATGAGAACGGACAAGGAAGGCAACATCATAAAAGTGGAATGCTGGTCAAATTGCACATACTGTGAAATTATGTTGTAAAAAGTGATACTAAAAGTAGAATGTTAAGATGTCAGACTTTCTCAACACTAAACACACAGCACTCCATTGTGCTCCACTATAATCACAGACTGAACACATTTACTCAAGTTTATGAGCACAGCATCCTTGATTTAACTCACTGCTGAAGTCTCCAAATCCATCTTCATACTTCTCCCAGGACTGGTCAAAGTCCACAGAGCCGTCATGTCTGCGCTGGATGACAGTGAACACTCCCTCTGTAGATGACAGACCAGTATGCCATATAGTCATCTCAAAGTTTAATGAGTTTTGTTGTTGTTGTTGTCGTTGAAGGGAAACACTGGATGTTTTAAGAATTCAGAGATGTGAGAAAGAAATATGCTTTATTCTTACCCTCGGTGAATTCACAATTCACAAGAAAGTGTTTTGACTCGTGTGGTTTAATAGCATACAGGCCGCTGGATTTTTGTCCTCGGTTGAAGACCTCGCCGCAGTCTTTTGGAAGATCTACAACACAACGTGACGTGCTGGTATGTAACCGAACAGATGCAGTAACATTTTTCAAAGCCATTCATTCCTGCCTCCCCTACCGCTTGAGAAGCTCCCATCGGATGTGAAGTACGGAAGGTATCCTGAGAGGCTGTTGGTTTGGCGGTTCCTTTGCAAGTTTCCAGCAGTTTCCTGGATGCTGAGCTAGATAGCAATTTTGAAAACACAGTTTTACAAAAAAAATGTCATAGTCTATTCACACCAAGGACAGCTACAATAACTATGAAGTTTTAATAATCATTAATTCTATGAGAATGGCAGAGGAACAATTGTTGGAATCACTTTCAGAACGATTTTTTTTTCATCTGATGAACGATAAAAATATAAACAGCCAATCAGAATCCATTATGCCTTCAAGAGCTAGAGCGTTTAAAGTAACCAAGAAATAAAAATGGACAATTCTTATTTTTTATGGGATATTGCAGTATTTATTATGAATGATTTATTTGTGCTCATATAGTTTTTTTATTCATGTGGCCTCATAATCTTTAATCAAAATAACTTCCCCTCCCTCTTGCTCATCTCTTCTCTGATGACTGGCGCGAGGGCGGGACAACCTGTCACTCATGACACAACCATCCAATCAATTCCCGATAGACAAAATCAAGCCCCACCCAACATTTATCATCTTTTTCAAGACGCTGTTTCACTCAAATATGCATAATTTTAGCGAAGGAAAGACTATCACACACTTCCAAGTCATGCCAAATTTAAGATTATAGAACTGCTGCGCATACTTAAAAGAAGCAATGTTATTGTGTATTGGTGTGAATGGGCCTTAAGGGGGTTTCCAAATCCCATATCTGGCTCAGGTCTTCATTATAGGTCTATGGGATAATATATGCTCATTTTATTCTCTGTTGGATGAAAAGTCCCATCATTTTAACAAAGTAATAGCATAACTTCACTTCAACAAGCCGCATGATTTAAAACATTATTCATTTTTTAATTGCAAACTGTGCAGGATGGGATGCATGCTGACAGCACATATCCACAGTTATCTATCTTAAATGGTCTCTTAATACTGTACTTTATTTTCCAGGCCCTTGATCTTGGTCCTTTGGTTGTTGAGCTGCTCACTTTGCTCATTCACAGCCTTCAGCAGATCAGTGATGCTCTTTTCCTGGGTCTGGATTATCTCCTAATAGACAACAACAGCAACATCTTAGCATCTTTCCCCCTTCTGGCCACGGTATGGACACTTCGAATTCACATCTTTTCATCCCTTTTTTCTACATATAATATAATTGCATAATTTTTTATACATTTCACTATGTACATCATTTTTGGACCATGGGAGGAGAACACATTTATCATTATGCTCTATTTAGCTGGTTCCCAAACTTTTAAGGTCAAGTGAACCACTGTGACCTAAATTGTTAGCACCCTGTATAAAATGCTAATCTTTTTTTCTTATTTTTATAGAATATCTTTGTATGTTGAATATTTGTTTTTATTTATCTTTACTTTTTTGTATTTTTATTATACAACCAACTTATAATCAATAGATTTTGTCAATATTAATTCAATTATTTTTAGAAAGTTATCTGAAAGTAATTTGGCGGAGACTTGTTGCGGTCCTGTATGACAATATTACAATTAGTTTAAAAGGCTCTGTTAATTTGGTTAAATATTAAACCTAAATATTTAGGAAACACTTGATTTTACAGTGTCTTTATTACACGTTACATATAGTTACTGTAGTAATTACTATATTAATCATAATAACATGCAACTAACTCTAAACCAAACCATACCCTACCTAGCCCTATAGCCCTATAGTAAGTACATGTAGTTCATTAATATTACTCGGTACTTAAATGTATAATTACACTGTAACAAGGACACCTTAAAATATAATTGTAATCAATATTGATATTCAGTTGTCAAATTCTTTTTTTTACATATATAAGGGTATAAATAGACATATATTTTTTTAATACAATGTTGTGAATATGAATGTTTTGGCCAAAACTTGGAATAATGAAATCTTGTGTTATTGTTAAAAATGTTTTAATCGCAATTAAGTGAATTAATTTTTTCCTGTCTTTTCAAATTCCACTTCAACAAGGAAAACACAATTCAAATTCACAAAAAAAAAAAAAAAAAAAAAAGAGCCGGGTCTTAGATTGTGAACCCTGGAACCTGAATAAATGTCAGAAAACTCTTTACACGCACCAAATTAAAACAAGCAAGATGTTTAAGATGTTAGATGGCACCTATATATAAATCATCTTGCTTGTTTGCATTTGAGCCAATTCATAATCGTACCTTGAACGTGGAGATTTCAGCAACCTGCTCGGTTGAGAGCAAACTCTGGGACAGACCACTTAACTTCTCCTCCAAGCCTCCCACCTGACTCCTCAGATGGTTCCTCTCTTTTATGATATCTTCCACTTTGGAGTTGATCTCTAGCGACAGACTCTTTATTTCCTCATTATTTGCCTTGAGGAACACAGTGGTCTTCTTCAGTTCTTCCTCCTCCTCCTTGATTTCACTGGCCAGCGCAGAAAGTTGGTAGAAGGATTTGTCAAAGATGTTGAGCTTTTGGAATATATCATTGATCTGATTCTTGGTATTCTGCACAAAGTCCTTCAGGCTATGGCCCAGCTGTAGGAGGCCGTTCGCCAAAAGCCGAACTTCGTCCAGAGCTGCAAAGCGTAACCGAGTTTCTGTCTGATGTTCAGGTAAGGTGAGGTCTGTAGGAAAGGAGTGAGACTGAGACGACACCAGAAGGAGCGACAGTAAAAGCAGTATCATGATTGTTTCTTTTAAGCTAAGACTGCTCTGGTCCTCACTAGAGTAAGACACCCACGGTTTTGAACTTCTTTTATATGCCTCCTCATGTCGGGCTGTTGATCATTAAACAGCATTGTGGTGACCCCATGTAGACCTTTATAAATCCCAACGCTGTCCCAATAGGTAAATAAAGGGTTGAAATGCACAAATACCACAACATTTCAGCTATTCACATCATGTATTAACATCATCTGTCAAAAGATACTTTGGATTGGAGCATGATAAAGGTTCAATGACAAATGATAAATAAAATGAAAAAGTCTTGTAATTCAAGTTGATTATTGAAACTGTTCTCGAATAACGTGTGAACGAATTCAACAAAATGCACGTCAAAATTAACATATCTCTGCAACCCTTTAGCATATTCTGACCAAAATTGGTGTGTGTTATGACAACCATGACCTGAGGCTACCTGCACAGTTTCGATGCAGTACCTAGTGGTCAGGAGATATGACAAATGGCTCTTTTTGCTTATAACTTCTGAAATCTGGTCTCTTTAGATTCTGTGAAGCATGCTGGGTCGAACGAAACCCAGTTTTTCCACATCGGCCATTTTGGGTGTCAGCCATTTAGAATTTTGTTGTAAAATACTATATTTTATGAATGCATTGGTATATCGTTATGAAACTCGGCCTTCGGCACCATGTGCTGACGTAACTTAAAAAGTTTCGAGACAATTTCCAAAAATGATAATAACTTTTGATTCAATTAGCCTATTATTGTAATGAAACTGGTCTTAATAGATTCCTTGTGTCATGCTGATCGGAGGGGAGGAGCTGAGGGATCTGGCGTGTTTGTGACAGTGAATGTGTGAACTTACAGTAATCATTATTTCCCAAAAAAGCTTTTTAATAGTTACACAAACATTAAATATTATATTAATATTTTCTAATAAATAACAATAAAAAACATGCCAAACTACTTTAATTCTTTTCAAGAATTACAATTGCATTTTTTTTATTCATTATGATATCAGTACAGCTGATACAAAAAAGTACAACTTTTTTTAATGTATATTTTGAAATATTTTCAAAGTATTTTAAGCAGGGTTTATGTGCGTCTGTTTGTGAGCTATATTGATTTAGGAGAATGACCTGCTGTACCAGATTGTTTTGACAAGATGGAAGAAAAAGTAAGGATTTTTTTCAGCCATAAACATCTCTTCTAAAATGTTAGTATACCGCACACTCTGAAAATGTTCAGGAGACCGACAGTCATTTGAATAGTTGGCTAGCTTGCATTTAAATGTAGCAGATTGTCATTCCACAAAAAGGGGAAATAGCAAAACAGTTCCTGAAGTTCTTATAGGGCCAGTTCACACAGAACAATTTTTGCATTCCATTGCACTGATTTTTTATTGTTTTTCTATGTAAATATGCAATATACGAGCATCTTGACTGTTTTTAATGCACCAGCCCCGCAGTTTTAAGTTCAACTTTTAGTTCAACTGCGTTCTTTTCCATTCCACTGACATTCAGTAAAACAAAAACAAAAAAACTGCCAGTTCAGACCAAACGGCACACTACGCTTCTTTTTAAAGTCAGTATGGTCTTTTCTTCCGTATTGTAACATATCCATGTAATCAAACAAGAAAACAGGTAGTGTAGGACTTAATTGTGTCTATTGGAATTGGATCGTTGTGGTTTGCTTGATAGTTACATGAAATTGCAAAGAAAAATGTACTTAATTTTTTTTTGTTGAGAATAACTGCCACGTCACGTCTCGAAAGACTGCCACACCACCACACACTGTTTCTTTGGCATCTTGTGAATGAGGAAAAAAAATTTTTGAAGAAGTGTCCCATTACTGTAAAAGAAGTTCAGCTTTTGACATGCAACACAACTAATAAAAGTCCAATCAGAAGAATCTGTGGGGCGGGCAAGCATCGTCAGCATGAGTAACACTTGGGCTGAATTCGGAATAGCAAACTACCATACTAATATATATGTAGCGGCACGAGCATAGGTGGAATGGTTTTAAGCATAAATTATCTCTGCTAACGACTACGCCACCCTGGAATCTTGCCAGGGACAATAAAATATAGTTTGTTATTTAAGGAAACACAGGTTCGTCCACAGTAAGACGGCAGGAGACGTGGGTACAAAAATATAAAATTTGTTTTATTATAGATAAATAATCAATATAAAAATGCACATACATCAACAGCACTCAATGTAGACAATTTTGTGGTTCAACAAACACACATGGAGCGACCTGGGTCAGCGGGACAGGAGCCGAGGCAGAGCAGTGGATAAGGGCACGTAAGGCCTCCACAACAAGTCACCTTTTGGCGTACACCTGTGCATATACACTCACACCAGTACACACACTCACAACACTCAGCACACAACACTCGTGAGGGAGACCACCACCAACAATCCGCCCCTGCTTTGTGCACTCAGCTCCTGGAACAGAAATGTCACTGTTGAAACACACTCAGAATTGTCACTGTTGAAACACACTCAGAATTGTCACTGTTGAAACACACTCAGAATTGTCACTGTTGAAACACTCAGAATTGTCACTGTTGAAACACTCAGAATTGTCACTCCAAGAGACAGAAATTGAAGTAGAGATATTCAGTTTTAAGTTTACCAGATTACCTTCTGAGTCAAAATACAAAATACAAATGAAAAAGGAAACTTTCCTGGTGTCACACAAGACACAAGACACAGAAACATCCCTGAAATAAAGGGCTCACAGGGATGCACACACACTAAAATTAACACAAAAGGACAGCGATTTCAGTCATTTGTCCACAGCAGAACAAATGAAGCAAAGCAACAGCAAAGCAGCAAAGCAGCAAAGCCTCCGGAAGTAGTCCCACGCAGTCAACCGCACGGAAACTAATCGGTGGTGCAGACGCGACCAATCGGTCCTTATTACATCTTATAAGTGCGATCTCTGGGAACCAACTCAGTCAGGCAACAAACACGCATGTGGGCTGAAAGCTCGTCTCGTCTATCAGATGGACAGCAAGCATGCACATCGGCGATAACTAAACATTACTGGCGGGAAGCATCAACACCCATGCTTTGACCATCCAGGGTAGGCTACAACCTCAGCCGAATGCCAGCCGTGATAACTTGCATGTCGCCCTGAATGACGACGGAAAATGACGACACGGGAAGGGGCGGTGCCTCGTGACACCAAACACTCTAACGCCCGTTTCACACATACTCCGTATGCAGTGCGTGTGCGGTGCGTGTTGCAGTGCGTGTGCGGTACTGGAGCAGCACGCGCTATAGTGCTTTCACATATGCTGCGTTTGCAGAGCGCTACTGATACGTAGTTTCTGTGTCACAAAATAAAAAATGGGTAGGCTAAGTAATTTTGATTTTAAAACCAAACTTTAACTTTGACATTGTTACATTACAACAGTATGAAATTAATTTTAATCATTGGGATTCTTTGTTTTAGTTCGAGTTGTTGACAGAAAAGCTATCACGCTATATCTGTTGCTGAGATATAATACACAAATATTTTAAATTAGAATACAAATGTATAAATACTGATTATAAATGCATATTTTAAGACTGAAAAAAAAATAAGAACCGGGAGAGGGCTAGCCCCCAGAAGACAAAGGACCTTTTTGGAAATTAACATTTGATATAATAATTATTGTTAGCACATGCCACTACATTAAAACGAGTATCCTCTGCTATAAATAAGGCTGGCTGTAGCACCAAAAAGTTAAACATTTTGATTTACAATTACATAGTCAAAATGAATTAACTAGCCTACATAACTATAACAAACTTATAATTACACCCTGTTTAACTTTACATTCAAAAATAAAACTATATAATATGATTTACTTATGAATTCATATAGGCTACAACTACATATTCAGATGTTCATTTAGGCTACATTTAATAAATTCGCATGACATGAAGGTTGAATGTGACGATAAACAAAATAAATAAAAAGGGCAACACATAAGGCCTACATATTCATGTTTAAATAGAACAACATGCAGCAATAATATATATTTATATTCTCGTTTAAAACTTTTTTTAATTTCTTGATCCTGTAATTTAGTAAATGTAGAACACATTAACTGTAATTATGAGTAGCTATGATCAAATTATTACAGTTTCTTGTCAATCTATATTTATTTCAATGTGAACAATACGCTGCAGTGCGGTGCAGCAGAAATAGACTCTGTGCGTAAACGATCTCTGCACTGCTGTATACGCACCGCAACTGGAACGGATTGCTGGACCGCATCCGTGTGCAGTGTGAAAGCTCTGACCTGTTAACATGGGTACGGAAAAAAATACGCACCGCAAACGCACTGCAAACGGAGTATGTGTGAAACGGGCGTAACCAGCTGGTTTATATGCGCTACTACAGTTCACTGATAGGACAAGCTCAAATTAATCAATCAGCCACCTGCAGGCAGGATAAATTTAATTGACCTGCCACATATACTTATATAGCGCTATGCTTTTTCGAGTATTACATTTAATGCAGTGTGTAATATAGCTGTCTATGAATGTAAATGGTCTGCAAAGTTTTAAAGTCGAAAGAGCAAGATAAACAAAGTTATTGTCTCCCAAAAGAAAGAATCGACTCTGAACCGCCTAAACGAGTCGCCAGGAATTCCATTCTGATGGAGCAAGATATGTTTTACAAACTTTAATGTTACACTGGTCAATCAACGTATGCGCTATTATTGATAGTTAATACAGTTCCCACATGTGCACCGCAATACATTTTAAATATTCACATCGGTTTATTGATGGACATGCACTTGTTAATGCTGATGGTGATGAATTATAGTTGCAACATCTCAAAATGTACAGTACGTCAAACTGAGTAGCATATCACTGAGAAACGTCCTGCATGCTTAAGTCATCTTTGTGATGGAGGGATAACTAGTTCTTCCAATGTTTCATAATCGGATTGATACGGACCGGTAAACTCAACGCCATTGTTACTGTCTTTACAGTGTGTACAATCGCTGAGGACTGAGGAAGCCTCCGGAGCTGAAATTCAGTCATGGTAATGGTCGTTCGATTTCCGACACGTGCTGTAAGCGGTTGACCAATCACAACAGACTGAGTTAGTGATCTGACAGGGAATTTTGAAATTCCCTTTCCGATTATAGAGCACAAGATGTGACGCACTGTGGTCATTATGACAAAATAACCCTCCATTTAGTAATGACAGCTTCTTTGATTTTGAAAAATCAAAACAGACCAAAACAACAAGGTTGCCCAAGACCGTGTGTGTGCATGTGTGTGTGTGTGCGCGCGCGTGTGTGTGTGTGTGTGTGTGTGTGTGTGTGTGTGTGTGTGTGTGTGTGTGTGTGCGTGTGTGTGTGTGTGTGTGTGTGTGTGTGTGTGTGTGTGTGTGTGTGTGTGAGAGAGAGAGAGTCATTGGGTTACGGCTGCTAATATCATTAGCTCTGACTTCATACTTCATACTTCATACAGCTCTCCAGTCCTACTCATCAAAATACAAAACCAACTATTAGCTATAACTACACCGCTGTCCATTGCCATATGGCAGTGAGATTATTTCCTGTTTTCCTGAAAGATCATTCTGTCTCCTTGTGACTTCTCTTCAAGCAGAAGACTGGGATGGGGTGACCTCTGAATTTTTAATGACAGTCTATGTTTTTCAACTGGCTCAAAAGTCAGTGAGTGAGCCAAAGAAAACAGATGATTTTATAAGAAGCTGATCCTAACAACTTCATGAACTTTTGTCATGACCTTCACACGCTGAGGTCTAAAAATAAAAAATTGTGAGTTCTGTTGCAGTCAAAGCAGATTTCCAATAAACGTAAATCAGAATGCTTTGGGCCTCTTCCAGTTAAACGTTAACTTGCACAAGGATGACACAGTAGAAACAACAAACCTGACCTTACCTCCATTTCTGTCCAAAACAGGGAATATGTGTCTGTTTGATAAGGTGTCCAAGTACAAATGTGTGTGTGTTGGGTTTGTGAATCATACTTTTGTTGTTTAGGGGCTTGGATGAATGGTTGAATTTCTCACGGGCCAGCAATCAATCTTTATCCCTAGTTTGCAGTTTGTTTGGTTTGTGGACTCTTTTGAAGAAGGATTAAAAAGCCCACATTTGCCTTCTAATTATGGGTTTACTGCAGCAGAATACACACAGATTGTATACAATGCACATGATTTACAACCTTCTCTTACATCACTGATGATTCAACATGTGGCACACACATGTGCATATGGATAAGTATACTGTGAATATTTTTGAGAATCCCCCTTTAGACAAAATATGAATACAATTAAGAAGGAAACTGAAATTGCAAAATTACAGTAATTTCAACACAGACTATAATGTATGTTATGATTTAGCAAGTCAAACAACCATGCAAGTGAAAAATTTATTGGCATAAGTAACAAATCATAAGACAGAATTGGGTTCATTTTATTTTATTTATTTATGGCTCTACAAATGTGCATTTATTTTCCTGGAGGCAAACACATATACAGGTAAATATTCTAAGCAGGGAAATGTTTTATATGCTAATATAGTTTCCTATATAGTTTCCTCTCAGAGACACCATTTGATATTGATCCCATTAAAATGAGTTTGCAGAACTGAAAGCTTTTGAAAACTTTAAAGGGCACTGTCACAATTTGAGCCTGTTTGTCATGTTTTTAGTGTGTTCATGTCTGATTTGAATGTATTTCTAAATAGAGACTGCTGCACTTAGATCCTGTTTTTAATGGTCAGTTCTGTCACCGTTGGTTGCAGCAGAGATGAAACAGGATCTAAGTGCAGCAGTCTTTATTTAGAAATAAACTCAGATCTTAACTAAACAGATTCTCAGGAACCGAGAATCTTGACTTTTTTTTGCTACGGACTCAACAACCAGTTACAATCCAAAACTCATCCGTGATGGTCATTGAGGGTCACTGAGTGAGTTCCTAGATAATACACCTTCGGGTGAGCGACTCGGCTCTTACAACGCTCATGCAGTACCCATCACGCCAGAGTCCCCAGCCGCCACGCCTGAAGCTTCAGCCCACCATAGAGATGAGTCCCACCTTAGGATCTCAGTAGTATGCCTGATCTAAAGCTGTTCTCACAATAACTTCTTGTAGCTAATGTGAGCTGTTTTAGCTTTATGTGGAGACTTTATGTATGCTAAATCCTGCTGCTATGTAGGCCTACAGCTAAATCCCACTGCTATGTACAAAATAAGACAAATCAGTTTGTAAAATCATTTTAAGCAAGTAGTCTAGCAGTTTTCTACCATCAAGTAATATATTTATTTGTATAGCGCCTTTCACAGTACACACACCTTTACAGGAAAACAGACAACTATCATATAGTATTTTAATAGTATGTATGCTAACTAAAAAAAACCCCACTAAGAATGAGAAATGTTTCATTTCAAAATATATAGCTTCGGTTACACACTATATGAAACATACGTTAAAATACTGTAACGCAGTTTGTTGTTGTGGGAAGAAGGTGGCGGGAACCGGCGAAGACTTTAATAAATCCGCTTCTCCGTTAGAGATATGAGACCGACAGGTGGCTACGTCTGTACGCTTTCCCCCTGATTGCTCTGCTCCCAGAAGTTCCCGAGAAGGTCCGCCAGGGCGGAGTAAGTGTTCTGTTGGTAGCTCCGTACTGGCCAAGCTCAGTGTGGTTTTCGAACCTAATATCCCTTCTCGATGGCTCTCCCCTAGAGCTGCCGGTCAGTAGGGATCTTTTATCTCAGGCGAGGGGAGCAATCCTCCATCCCTGTCCAGAAGCATTCAACCTGTGGGTCTGGCCTCTGAGGGGGCCCGACTCATAGACTCTGGTCTCTCAACCGAGGTTGTGGAGACCATACTGCACTCCAGAATGGAGAGTTTTTACCTCTTGGTGTAATCTATGACAATGGGATCCAGTTAATTGCACTGTTGGTTCAATACTTGAGTTCCTGCAATATTGTTTTTCTTCAAGGTTATCTCCTTCCACACTGAAGGTTTATGTTGCGGCCATTGCAGCCTACCATGCCCTGGGGGTCTATCTGTCGGAAGAAGTCCTCTTATACTACGTGTCCTTCATGGCACCCTGAGGCTGAGGCCTGCAGTTCGTCCCAGAGTTCCAGCTTTGGATCTGGCTCTTGTTCTAGAAGGTCTATTTGTCGCTCCCTTCAAGCCTCTTGATTTTGTCTCAGAAAAGTTTCTGACCCTAAAAAGTGTGTTCCTTCTAGCCATTTCCTCACTATAAAGAGTAGATCTGTCGGTATCTCCTTCGTGCCTTGAGTTTGCACCCGGGATGGTCAAAGCGTTCCTCTATCTGAAACCCAGACAAGTACCAAAGGTTCCAACCAATGTACCACGGCCTATCGTACTGGAGGCATTCTGTCCTCCCCTCCTCCTTTTAAAGATCAAGACTAGGAGAAATTGAACCTCATCTTTCCAGTCAGAGCACTGGACACTTACGTCCACAGAGCTGCCCAGTGGAAAAAGTCTAATCAGCTGCTGGTTTGCTTTGGGCCCCCTAAAAACAGCCTTCCTGCTTCCAAACAGACTGTTACTGTAGCAAATGGATTGTCAAGGCTATCTCTCTTGCATATGAGGTTGTGGGCCAGCCTTCACCTTTGGCCACTAGAGCCCATTCTACTAGGGGTATGGCGGCCTCCAAGGCCCTAATTTCTGGGGTGCAGCGGGCTGGTTTTCGCCGCTCACGTTTGTCAGATTTTATGACCTAGACATGGATACCCCTGGGTCTAGAGTTCTCATGTCATGACAGTTTTAACACTACAGGTTCTTGGCCGTATGGCGTTCGGGCATTCTCGTTCCCAAAGTGTCATCGACGCAGCGCGAGTTCCCTCGAAAGGGAACGTCTCAGGTTACGACTGTAACCCTAGTTCCCTGAGTAGGAAACTCGCGCTGTGTCACGTTGCCTTACTTCCTACATCCCTATGATCGACTTGCTTCGGCTTTTTCGAAGCTAATGCCGGTCAGACCGAATGTGCTTTTATCCTTTCCTGCTTGTGACGTCACCCGCCCATGACGCTCACTCTCGCCATTGGACTAGTTGACACACGTGCTTCAGACGCAATCACGCAGGGGCATTCCCAAAGCGTCATCGACGCAGCGCGAGTTCCCTACTCAGGGAACTAGGGTTACAGTCGAAACCTGAGACGTTTCAGGAAACTCTGCCATTTGTGCCTTTTCCCACTCTTAGACCCAAAGTACCAGGGCTATAACTGTCAGAGACAAAATATTATGAGAGTGAGACAAAATATTATGTGGTTATAGCCTTGCACAAAGAGTTTATTTATTTATAAATCACGTTATTTCAAACCAGTCCGTTTGGACTTCATATCATTTAAAAATACATGGTTTATTTAATTTACATAGTTTATATCTTCTCTAAATATAAGGTTGAACAAAAAATGCGTGACGATTCTAGGGGACAAAAATATATATAAATAAAACTTTGTTGTATCAGAAACAAAATCTCAATTTAAGAATTGTTTTTTTTCCCTTCTGATATATAACCCAATCAAACGTGGATGGTTATGAACAGGGACTTACAAATTGTCTGACATTCTGATGAAAAAAAAAACTATATTTTATTTTAAAATGTGTTTTGCTTCACACAGTGTACTAAACAGTGTTACGTCTATTAAAAAATCATAATAATTACATAAAGTATTGTGAGACAAATGGCACCATTTATCAAGAATGACAAACTCACAAAAGCAACTGGCTGCTATTAGCAAAAGGAAAGTGGACCTGCATGTTTCTTTTGTCAGAGTTGTGGAAGTCTAGTTATGCACGCTTGTTCCCATCACTCATGCAGGACCACCTCAGATGACTGAAGTCATTCTGTTTGGTGGGTGTCACATGCAAGCCGTGCATTTTCTTGTGTCTGTTTTATGTCCCACATTGCATGTTAGTCAAACTGTTAGATTGTTCCTGTAATTTTCATAGTTAGCTCCACCAAGTGACTTTACACGTTATATACTGGGTATAGAGTCCAGTTGCTACAAGCATGCAAACTATCAAATTGGAGTGTACATCAAATATTTTAAAAAAAACTATGCACTGTACTTTTAAAAAGTGTACTTAGTAATAATGTCAAATTAAAAGTTTTACTTTAAAGTACATTTTAAAGCATTGTTTTAGTATCCTTTTGTCATGCTTTAAAGTACACTTATTTTGATGTGTTGACTAACATACTAAGTGTGTGTTAAGTGTAAAGTGCTTGATTAAAATGTTACTGTAGTGTGTTATTTGATATGATAATTAAAGTTAATATAATTTAAATGTACTAAATTGCAACTACAACACACGTGTAATTACAAATCTATTACAATCCATAACATAGCTTCAGCTTCAGTAAAATTGAACTAACCCAGCTTCAGTAAAATTACATTAAAGTATATTTTAGTTTACCCTAAATGTATGTCAGTACACTTTAAACATATTTCAAAGACAATAAAAGTAATTATGAAATTACACGTCCTACATAAGTGGGTCAAAATCCACTAATGTATGTAATATATCTTTAAATTATAATACTTTTTATTTAATTGTAACTAACATGCAATCAAGTGTCTGAAAACATTACATTGAGTTTGCACACAAGTGAATTCATTTAAAGTATGTTGTTTTTATAATAAGTATGTTATACTTCAAATGGGAAACTAAAGGGAAAAAGGAAATTCCTTTTCAGCTTTTTAATCAGTTGTAAAAGTAGTCAGCCTTATGTTTTCTATGATCAATAAGCACTGCTT
Source organism: Phoxinus phoxinus (assembly GCF_949152265.1). NCBI lineage: Eukaryota > Metazoa > Chordata > Actinopteri > Cypriniformes > Leuciscidae > Phoxinus > Phoxinus phoxinus. Next base: position 18,809,749 of record NC_136880.1, on the reverse strand, counting down.
GGTTGATGCTGATGTTGAAAATCTACAATAATACTATTAAAAAGAAGACCAGAGGAGAAAGGAGATACATAAAGAATGAATGGCATGTCCTGAGGGAGCCTCAAACACTCTGTGCCCTGTACTCATAAAAAACCCTGAACTATTTTCATGATTATAATGGATGGTGAGCACTAAGTTACAGTGGATTGAATTACACTCAAAGTGTGTGGGTGGGCATGTGTGTGTGTGTGCTCTGAGATTCTGACAGGTTACTTCGGGGTCCTCTTTCACCCAGTTTCATGTGGGAATAGTTTTGTGAGTGCCCCAGTACTCTTCAAGTACACTCGGGCCCCCTGCAATCACATGAATCCTGTTTTGAGAAGCATCCCTCAGTTGCAGTTATGCACAAAACCCCGCCCACCTCTCCGTTTTTCAGCCCGCCCTCTTTCTGTCATTGGAGGAATTATGTAGATTGCCTCCCACCCACTGGCTCTGATTGGACGGGGCGGAGCCATGAAAGGCCAGAGTGCCTACATCCCACCTCCTGTTCCACACACAATAACACTGCTTATGTTTTGCAAGAATTTTACATTGGCATTGCTTGAATGTCTTTTGTCTGCCTTCCCCTCTGAAGCCTCTCAGATGAAGGAGAAAAGTGGAGAGGTGAACAGGCTATACTTCAGCACGGAGAAGACACAATGCCAAACCTGTGATATTTAAGGTAAGACACAGCCCTAAAATACAGATTTAATTCTTTCTCAATGTATAAATAAAGAACTTAGAGAAGTAAAGTCGGTTACACTTTAAATTAGGGTCCAATTCTCACTATTAACTATTTATTGTGCCTCAATAAACTCCTAATGACTGATTATTAATAGTAAGGCAGTTGTTAAGTTTAAGTATTGGGATGGATTAAGGGATATGATCATGCAGAATAAGGCATTAACATGTGCTTTATAAGTAATAAACAGCCAGTATCCTAGCATGCTAATAAGCAGCTAGTTAATTAAGAATTGGACCCTAAACTAAAGTGTTACCATAGTGTCAAAGAGTTTGAGCAAAAGTTTATTTCATTTAACTCTGGATGTCCACTAATTTACTTTTCTTTTCTTTTTTCTCAATTAGAATATTGCAAGAAAGAAAGAAAACGTTTTTAGTGTTATTAGGGTGTGTAGTTTTGATTTCATAAGGTAGCCTACATGTAATTTGTTCATTTTGCACAAACAAATTCTCAGGAAGTCCAAATCTCAAGTCTGATGAAGTGATTGTTTCGCTTAAACAATAGAGAGACGTCCTGGATTGCTTAGTTTGTGTGACAGGAGGTTTCAGATGGTGACTTGAAAAGACTCTTTTTGATTTTTTCTCAGACGCTTAGTGCTGAATGTTTCACATGTGTTTGATTATACAGCGAGTCTGAATTTACTTTGCTGCACACACGTCTTCTCGTGTAACTGGTGTGCGTGCACATATTGGTGTTGGCAAAGAGCCAAGATTGTCGACATGGTCCAAATACTGTGGACATGGAAAAAAATGGGGGGAAAAGATGGAACAACACTCTAAGGACGGAGAGATAGATAGACAGATAGACAGATAGATAGATAGATAGATAGATAGATAGATAGATAGATAGATAGATAGATAGATAGATAGATAGATAGTGTTTTTCCTCACAGTAGTCATTCTCCAGTAGCAGAGACTCTTCAACACACCACACTTATCTCTCCATAAAGTGAAAGGGTGATGGGGGTCAGAGAGCAGGAGAACCGATCTCTGGCTTCAGTCCTCCAGCCAACTCCATACAGAGCAGAAAGAATGAGGATCTGAGCCAAGGAAACCACACCACTTACAGGGCCAAACAGGAAGAGTGAAACGTCTGTCTATTGTGTGTGTTATAATGTGAGTGAGTGAGAAAGTGTGCAGGACCAGCAGTCTGTTTTATGCAAAAGTGAACTCACACTTGAGTTGTTAAAAGTGCATGTCAAAACTCAGCTAGCATAACATATGCTATTCAGAGAAGAAGCAGAGAACAGGTAGTGTCATCTGACACCTTTTTAGTGAGAAGAGAAAAGCCACACAGTCATTTATAATTTATGGATTGTGCAGCAAAGTTTCCCTGCAAATGAAGTAAAAACTTCAAGTTTTAGCCGACTAGTTTGAAACTCTTTGCAGGAAATGTTTGTTCCTCTCAAGTTTCCAGTTTGGTCTTTCTTTTTTTCCAAGCCTGACCTAAAACCTGAAATTGTCCATTCCTTTTCAGAGGACACTGTGTTTCAAATTTTGTTCTTACAGCGGTAGCAGTTTTTAGTTTGTCATGAGTTTCAATCCAATTTGTGGTGCAAGAAAGAATGCTGTGGAGAGAAATGCATTTAATGAGAGGAGGGATATTTTTTTTCCCGAGTGCTGCAAAAAAGGAAAGTGAACAATAATCATTACTGTGAAATGGAGTGTGCCGTACTCAGTGAACACAGACTACATTGTGAAAGTGACCAAAAAAAAAAAATCCCAAATCTATAACAGTGGCTGAATTCTGCATGAAAGCTGGTTGGATCTAGAAACAATTACCAGCACAAAATGTTACCAACACATAATGATTTAGTATCTATATTAGACTTTTTCGTAATAGTGGTGCGAATAAATTTTCAGGCCAGAAATATACTCTACACAAGTACTAAAGGGGGGGCATTCACGTCAAATTCTGTCTTTACACATCCAGTGTCCATGATTTGCATTTGAATGCAAATTTTAACAAAACATTTGTGAGACAGAGAGTGAGACAGAAAAATATATGGTACAACATTTAAATAAGCATATCAAGTAGAAGAAAATTTGTTAGTAGTAGTTTAGTTGACATCACTCTTGTAAAAGCTCAAGGTTTTTTTGCGATCACACTTTGCTGTCCATTCTTGCTCATAGAGGCCCACTGTCCTGCAGAGTTGACCTCAAATACACCTGTCTGGAAGTTTTTAGTGATACCGAAGACCTTGATTTACTGGTTCAGGTGTGTTTAATTAGGGCTAGAGATCAACTCTGCTGGAAGGTGGCCCTCCAGGAGCAGGATTGAACACCCCCGGCTTACTGGCTATTTATGGATTTTCAGGATACAGGAAACATTTGTCAGGAAACTTTCTATGAGTGTGTTTCAGGCAAGAATCCTGCAGCCTCATTTTCCTGTCAGCAGAAGACAGTATCAACAATGCATTTTTTTTTGTCTGACAGTGCCCACATACCTTGCTTGTTATATCAGTTCTTTCAGATCAGTCGGCCTTAGCGGGAACTGAGGTATCTCATAACCAAAAAAAAGATCAGCCCCTATTTCTGTGCTTGTCTGGCTTATCTCTATCGATAAAGTAGAATGGTGGGACAGACAGGTATGAAGGAAGGATGGCTGCAATTTTTGATAAGATGTATTTCTTCAACTTGTGTGAGCTATGCCAAGGAGTGCATCTGTGATTGTCTGTGTGTATGTGAGCCAGTGGAAGTGTTTGGTCTCAGCTGTTTGTGTGTTTACTGCATAGCTCACATTGTTTGGGCTGTGGCTGCTTCTGTGGTGCCTTGAAAGTGCTGTGTGGTCAAAGAGAGAGATGAGGACAGACAAGAAAGAGTCTGGCTCTGTAAATCTGCTGAATACTAATGCACAACCTACTCTCACCCCAACTTGTGTTCCTGTTCCCAACATTTAGAAGTGATTGATTCTGTTTAATTAAACACATCAAACGTAACAGAAATGTATCTTTGTCCTCAGGGGATAAGAGACACAACCCAAAAGCCACATGAAGCTGAAGACAGACTTATGCTAAGAACAATGGATACCCAAAAAGGTATGAATCACCCAGTTTTTGTTTAATCATAGCATGGTACAACATTTCCAATGATCTGAATAAATTTGGAGCAATTTGGATACTGTGCATCACTTCTACAACACACCTTTGTGTTTTTCTTTTAGCGAATGGCACCTCTCCAAAAGAGAATGGGAGCCAAAGAAGACCACCCTCCTATTCTGTAGAGACGCCCTATGGATTCCATCTGGACCTGGACTTCCTTAAATATGTGGATGACATTGAGAAGGGCAACACCATTAGGAGGGTGCCAATGCAGCGAAGGCAAAGAGGGCGAAATAATGGTGCCCTGTCGCGTAACTTAAGCCTTCCGGGTTATGGGTGCAGAGCTACAGAGTGGAGCTCCATCAGTACTTTATGGCCCAAAACCAAACTAGGAGACTCTCAACAACATTTTGAGTTTCGATCTAGTGACAGTGTGTCTGCTGGCTATGCCAGGAGGGGAGAGACCATCTACAAGTCCTTCACATCTGCAGAGATGGATGCTGATATTCAGGCTTTTGATGAGCAGCCTTTAGGACATTATGTCAGGCCAAATCTCTTGAGAGCCTCCAGTTTACCCTTGACTGTTTTACTGAGAAAACACTCTGAGTCAACCGATGGTCCAACTAGCCCCAGCAGCCCCAAGGAATATCTAATGCGGGAAAATGGTTCCTCTGAAGATGTATTTCATACGTCCGACAGCAGGATGGGTAGGGCAAATGGGACCCTCCAGCGGCTCACTGCAGCACTTGAACGAGTTGGGGAATTGGAAGAGGAGATCAGAGTCATTCCTGAGCTCAAAGCTCAGATATGTATTTTGCAGGAGGAGCGAGAGAGGCTTTTAGTCCAGTTACATTCCCAAAACAAAACCACTGGGCCACTGAATGTTCCTGCTTCTCTACACATACATAACTGGGACAGTCCCTCGTCTGTCAGAGAAAATCAAGACAAAGCAAGTGATGACTGGATGAATCGAGAATATGACCGGCTTGAGGAAAATGTCAAGGCTTCTTCTGAACAAGTTGATGCAGTTGCAATGCCTTCAACTAGAACTCTTCCAGAGATAGAAAGACATAAGACAGTCTCACGAGAAAAAGATCTCTTAGATTTTGAAAACAAAACCAAGTCTCTCACTGAAACTCTCCAGAGGAAAGTTGTTTTGTTGGAACAGAAACTTCATGAACTGGAGGTAGAGCTGGATAAGACAAGAACTCTGCTGAAGCAGCAAGGAGAGGAGAGTCATCTCAAGGATGAGAAGATTAAGCAGTTGACTATACAGCCTGTGATGGGGCACACACTGGCCAGGGTGATTTCATCTGAGATCTTCTTAGCAAGTAAACACAATCTTGAACCTGTGGTAGAATTGCAGGAACCACTAATAAGTGAGCAAGATATGCCAACAGAGGAGGGAATTCCCCCTCAAGTTCTGGATCAACCTCCAGTATCACATGCAGACATGGAGCACCATGTGAAAAGATTGCAAGAGCTCCTTCAGGAGCAGTGGGAATGCCTTTGCAAAGGCGACTCATCAGGACAAATGTCTTTCGATCACTTGCCGCCAAGGGTCTGCACCATTCAAGAGCAGTTAGCAACTTTAGTCACCCTTCTATCCCTCTATGTGTTTCCTGCTGGGGATGTTTCTCAACCAGGTATGACTCTACACTTAGTCGTACCCCTAAGGATATAACAGCTTGTCACTGGGGCATTACCCTCAAAAGGTACTAATATGCAACTTTCAGGGGTAGATAAGCTAAAAATGTTGATTTGTTGAGGATACTGTCGTAGTGATAAGCTGCTCTACGTGCTCTTTTTTTCTGACCGTGTATAATAAAAATATTCTTGCCAATATATGACATTTATTAAAAATGTGTATTTTTGTCTTTTGTGGCCTTTCTGTGAATTTCAAGACTATAAAATGAAGGAAATTCTTCCAGTAGTGAAAGAGAACCCCAAGACAGAACATTTGCGTAAAGTCAGCACAAGAGAAAGGTAAATACATATCCCCACATTGTGCACTTATTTTTTTACAGACTAATTCACTAAAACAGTAACTGCAGAATACTAATGCTCTTTGACCTTCAACTTTCTGAAGTGGGAGTGTGGAGACAGAGGGAGTAAGTCATGCTATCAAACTACAAGAGCATACACAAGTGGATGCTGACCTCAACAAGAATATGACAAAGGAAGAAGGCAAACTATGGACCACATGGACAATGGACTCCAGTGTGCAGACACGTAAAAGTAAAAATACAGAATTCAAACCAACAGAAGATGTCGTGTATGTAGAGACCACAAAAGAAGACGATCTGCACAAGCAAATAAGTCAGGGAAGAGCTCTAGAGGATCAGAAATCTCTGGCAATCAAAACAAACAGGTGAGCGGAACTGAAATCATCTTTAGATGTTAACAACTATATTTTTCAGTAGCTTTCTTATACATTTTAAACACAAATGGAGAACAACTTGTTTTGTTTTCTAGGGAAGCTGTTAATAAAGATTTCATAGAGGCATGTTGTTTCCTTAAAGACCATATGGATAAAGTGTCAGAACCTGATGACGAAACGGTAATATTCATACTAAATAGTTTATATTTAATATTCCCAACTTGCACATTAATTACTTATTTTGGGCAGTGGTGTGTAATAAATTAAAGCTAGTTACCGAAAGTTTGCTGGTCCAATCCCTGCAGGGAATGAGACATGAACCATCAAACCCTTAGGTGTTTTCAGGCCTGTAGATCGTTTGCTTTGATCCGAAACGGGGATTCAAATTGTTACAAGTCGTGTGCGAGTAAACTATCCTCTCATTGGTCAAAGTGCATCTGTTTATGTTCCGCTCATCATCCATCAGCTCCGCCGTTGTGCTGAACTGTTCCATTGAGCGATTAAAGCCCGTCTCTTGAGACTCTTGCTAAACGCCTTGTAAACTTTGTTATTTTTATACGTTTTGGACAGTTGTTCTAAAATATGTTAATCCGACCAAATTTCAATCAGGCATTTCACTTCATCTTTGCTATAAGTTAACCCACAATTCATTTTGAGAGGCATTAGCAAAACAAACTATTGCTTTTCATTCATACTGTACATTGTGGTTCTGTACATTCATTGGTATGTTGGGTGGGATTGCTTCCTCACCACAAGCCAACCGCTCCAGTTTGTTTTCAAGTGGGTCGAGACCACCTTTGTTTAGGCGTTCTTTTTGGTGTGGATCCGAGTGCGATTGCTTTGTTCATACATGCCTAAACGAACCGAACTAAGGAGGTAAACGTACCAGGTTTCGAAACATACACTCCAAACGAGCCAGGTGTGAAAACTGAAATTAATATTTACTTCCTTTGCTAACATTGACTCTGCCAATTAGACTGCCAGTTAAAGTTTTTCAATCCTCACGGTACCATGTGCTTGAAAAGGATTCTGTTGTTTTGTTTGTTGCTGTTGTTGTATCCCTCTTTTGAGTGCTAACTTCAGTACTGGTCTTCTTCTTTGCTGATTTGCAGAGCAAGGCTCTCACTGTTGTGTTCCAGCAATGGTTTCATGTCTCTGCTGAAGAGGGGGCATGTCCCGATATTGTTGCTTTGTATCTCAGTGAGGTTAATTCACGAACACCTACAGTCCTTCAGTTCTTGGTCAACATGTTGGATGACAATGGGAACACCGCCCTGCATTATAGCGTGTCTCATTGTAACTTCAGCATCGTAAAGGTCCTTTTAGACACAGGTCAGTGGTAATATGTTCACTGTTTTTTGTCTCCTTTTTTTAACTACTTGGAAATTAATGGTTTAAAACAAGTATTTTTATTGTGATGTAGACAATTACATTATAGAATCACTTAAAGCTAATGAAAGTAAAATATACTTCAGTGGGAAGGGTCACATTCACTGTTTTCACAGTGATCAGCAAAAATCTAAAAGCCAACTGAAAAACCCTATTGGCATTATGTCGAGGGAACTAGAATGATGCTAACTTCCGGGTTGGCTTTACCATAGATAAGTATACATAGATTCCTCATTTGCGACATTCGAGTTGACTGAGCGTCTGCAACCATAGTTAGATGCATGTATGAATATCTATATATGAAATAGACTTCAGCAGATGATCTTGATAAACTAACACAATACAAGACAGAGGTATCAGCTGACACATTAGAAAGTTACCATAGTAAAAGCAAAAACATTAAAAAGTACCATAGTAAAAACATGTAATATTGAGTACATATAAAAACACAAACCAACACATTCTCAGCTGTGAAAGGTTATCCCATTTCTTTGAGAATTTATATCTTGGAAGGTTTCACAACCAGAAGCTGCGCAATGTTGTGACATCATTGATTCTTACTGTGAGTGACGACACGCTGACCGTTCCAAGATGGCGTGCAAGTACGTGTCTGGAGCGGTCAAATGTGGTATCTATGTATACATATATGGGCTTTATTTAATCTTGGACAATGGGTTATTTGTGTGTGTTGTCTTTTTATGCTCTGGATATAGCAACATGCTAACGTCAAACTCAGAACAATTGTCAGTTTAGTCTTTTTTGTGCTTTTTTGTGTTGTGAGTAGTGCTTTATTTTTAGTTTCGTGCACATGTTCAAAATGAGTCACTTGTGGAGTTTCATTTAATTTCGGGTGCTGCCTTAGAAGGCGGTAGACAGGAAGGCAGCTCACTAGCGCTTAAAGCAGAGCTACTCTGTCCATATACAACTTTGTTTGAATATTCAAACAATCCTTGAGGTTGTCCCCTTTCCAGGTTTATTTTTTGGTTTCACTTAATTTTGATGGTCCTTTTAACACATTCTGTTGACTAGGTACCGTTGCGCCTACAACTCTCATTAGAGTGTCAGTTGAGTATCAGTAGACTGGTAGGGTTAAGGTTAGAATAAGTTGAAATGTAGTTACTTATAGTCAGTAGAATGTCTGTTCGAGGATCATCACAATAAAGTATTAGCAGATGTAAAGCACACAGTCTACTAATACTGTAATGAGAGTTATTTTACATGTAGTTGCAAAGTTACTTATAGTCAACAGAATGTGTTAAAGGGACCATCAAAAAAAAGTTTTAGTAATGCAAATTGAAAAAGGGTTCAATTTAAACTTTACAGTATAGTACAAAAAGTGTCAATATTTGTAAAGAGCATAAACCCTAAGCTAATCTAATAGACACTTACTGTGCTTGCTTAAACTTAGGTGTATGTGAAGTGGACCTGAGAAACAAGTCTGGCTACACCGCTATCATGCTGGCCTGCTTGACAGCTGTAGAAACACCAGGAGACATGAAAGTGGTCCAGCAGCTGATGGAGCTTGGTGACGTCAACGCCTGTGTTGGCCAGGTGATGGTGTTACCAGCCAGATGGCACAGTGTGCACTTTATATCAAATTAATTGTTGGAAATGTCTGCGTAAGATTTGGCATTTTCTCTAATGTTTCAGAAGATGGATGTGTTTGCTTCTGCTCTAAATAAATGTCTTTAGGTCGGACAAACAGCCCTCCACTTGGCAGTAAGACACGGACGTGTCCCAATGGTGCGTCTCCTGCTAGAACAGGGAGCGGATCCTAATGCCCAGGATCACGCCGGAACCACTCCACTGATCAGCGCCTGTGATCGGGGACACGTCAACATTGTGCGCATTTTGCTGGAGGAAGCAAACGGCAATGTCAATTTAAAAGACAAGGTAATTTCTCTTGCATGCTAGCCCACATTTTGACAGAAAATAAAAACACGAAATAGACATTCATCTGACAGTTGTCATACGGCTAAAAGGATAACTTTACTGCTACAATTAGGCTACACATTTGTACAGACGATGTTGAACAAATTAGTACAACATGGCCACGATTTAACTAAACCGATGGAACTAAAATGTGGCCATGATTTGATAAGTCTTGAGAAGGAATTGTTAATTCATAGTCATAATATATTTCTCGTCATATGCAGGCATGGGAAATGCTTATATTATTCCTATTAACTTTCATGCAAATTAATTGCTTACAATTGTTTAATTTATGGCTAGAAAAAAGTTTTTCTCTTCTGAATGATGTTTTTTAGGCACAATAGGTGTGTTTTCCATTTTTAATGACGGGCTTTATATATTTGTCATATTTACACATACATTAGATCTTTACATTGTCAAATTACTTTTTAAGTCATTTTAGAATGCAAATTTTAATGTTGCTTCCCACATTTACCTGCACATGAATGCATATTTATATTTTGTAATATACAGAAATTAGCAAATTTTGCTAAAGCTGATCTGCAAAAACATCTGCACTTTATTGCTTTTAAACCCTCAATAATGGCTTGACTTCCAATGTTAGGGCATTACAAACACGACTCAGTCATCATGATTGGCTAAATTTCATGAAAATGCTGCTTTTGTCTGTCTTTAATATTTTGGTGCAGAAGAAAACAATGAAACTTTGTAGGAGGAGGACAACCGCTCTTTCGAGCATGTCCAGTGTGGGTTGACAGAGCCGTTTCTGCTAGGCAGCTGAACTGTAAAAAACTGCGCCACCTACTGGACACAAACCCGTCTGAACTCCAGAAACGGTCATTTCATGTTAACATGATGTCAGCCTCACTCTTCAAAACGGCAACAGAAAGTTTATGTGAAAGACAGCTGTTGGTCTAATCACTTTCTGTGTTCTGTCTTTACCGCCTCTATATCAGAGAATGAGAAAAAGAAAGCGAGATAATGTGAATTCATGTAAGACTATAAATTAAATCTGTCAAGTCCACAGCTTAAACTATAGCATGTTGGTCAAGTTATCTGTGTCCCATCAGCACAACTGAAGATCTGCTCGGAGAACCAATAAATCCTCTAAAACAGAGCAGGTGTTATAAAGACTTCCTGACATTTTTCAGCCAGAAGTTTCCCGTATAATGTCCACCTGTTCACTTCACCCATATGACATTCAGGGAATGATGAATAATTACAACGCACGCACATACACACACACACACACACACACACACACATAAAGGCGGGGAACATTATTTGAACCACATTAACCACTCAATTGGTAACATCAGTGGCAAATGTGGTTCAAATGATTTGTTGATAAATACATAACGATATCCACATGCTGTTTAGATCTGAGTATATCTCATGGATTGTCATCTATCATATTATCATACATCTGTGTTTTGTCTCCAGGCTGGTCGCAGTGCGCTGTCTCTGGCAACACAAGCCTCTCATACAGAGATAGAAGACCTCCTGAAAGCCCGCACAGAAACCAAGAGCTCAGACAAATGCAAGGTGTCTTAGCGTGGATCTCATTTAAACATTCATGTACAGCTACTGCTAAAAAAGATCAGCAATACAATGTCAATATTATAATTTATAACAGTAATAGTAGCCTAGTTTGCTCATGTAAAGCTTGTCAATGTAAATATAACAGTCTCAAAACTGACGATAAAATTGAAAGACATTTATAATCACTCCGGTCAGTAAAATGTTTTGTAATTAACCCAGTTTCATTTTTAGTCAATGAAATAAACTATTCAATAAAACATGTCAAATCCTTTGGGTGGTTGACTGTGTATTTAAGACGATTACAATTGAATGATCTCCTTCTGGCATCTTTAACATATTTTGTTTATCTAGGATTCAGTAGCCTACGTTAAATCATCTGAAGAGAATCCTTTACCATGTACATCTAGATACATAAAGTCACTGTGGAAAAGGTAAGCATGACAGTGGGTAAATGCTGTTAATATATAACACAGCCCTATGTTTTGAGCTACAGTGGTATTGTTACAAAGCAAACACTTTTAGCGACACGATTCCTGGGGCAGTCCAACAAGTGTCCTAGAGTGGAAGACAACACCATATGTCGTGTTTGAGGAAGAACAGAATCTTAAATTAAGCATATAGGGATGAAGGATTGTAATAAACGTCTTTCTTTCTATCTACATTTTCCCAACGTTTGTATTGCATAACCAGCTCCATATGTTTGGCTTTTCGGTAGCTCACCTGGTAGACAGCATTGCCCTTATAATACGGAGCATCCGGTACGGGTCCTGGGAAACACAAGTCACGATGAAAGGGCTTAAAGACTTGTGAAAGCAGCTGAGGTTGCTTCAGTGTTTTAAGCTCACGCTTGCTTTTGTTAACACTCTCGGATCAGGGCCGTGTTTAGAGTGTGCTATGCTTTTTTCAAACGTGATAGAGCATTGACCTTTTAGGCCGCATTTACATATGTGACCCAATTAGATTATTTTCCTCCCATGTGGCACAGATCGGATATGACCCACGAGCAAAGCTGTAAAAAAGCACATGGATTCCGATATTCTCAGATCGGTTTCAGGCCTCATTCATATGTGGAAATCTAATGTGAATCGAATTTGTGCATTTACGTCTGCCATGTAAACGGACAGATCATCGGATATTCCCCTGCCAATGCGAGTCCGTCATTGTCAAAAGCGAAGGTGGCGAATGACGTCAACTCAAGTGGACCCAACAGTGATCACATGACTCTTTTTAGTGGTGCAATGGAGGACTAAGGCTCAACCCAATATTTTTCTGACCTTTAAAGCTTGTATTATCATTTCGTCTGCTTCCATGGCAAGCAAATCGTGTCGTTTTTACTTCCTTTTCGGCCCAAGTTTTTCCTCGTCGGTGTTGGGTTGTCTTGCCAAGTGTCTAGCAAAGCCACTAGAAGGCAAGCCTTCAACCTTTGCTGAAAAAGCGCAACGTCTGACTCTGCTAACGCTTCGGTATGCAGAAAAGGAGACAAGAGTTGTTGTTTTTTAATGGATGTCAATGGAGGAGAGGCTTCACTACACTGAATAAACAGCTTTTGTGGGAAAACAGCTTATCATTTAATGAATCGACAGTGCGTCATCTAATCTTTAATGTTTTGGATTGATCTATTTCTAGAGTTGCTGTTTGCTGACAGGTATGGTTCAGTTTACGGCACTTCTCATTCATTTCTATGGTATCCACAAACAAACAGTGATTGACTTGACTATCACACGACTCTGGACTCTGGCGTCAAGGCTGGAATGTGATTGGTTATCAAAGGCACACGTGATCCAAGTTAGCCGTTACGCTTTTTCCATGATGGTAGTGGAGCCACAGACCCTCATATCTCCCAATAATAAGACCATCTCTGTGTATAGTAATGCAGATATCGGATATGGGCCACTTTTAAAAGATGTCAGCTAGGTCGTCAAAAAAATGTGTATATAGTTAACAAATCGGGCATCAAGACCTGCAGTGTAAATGCGGCCTTATTGAACATTTAATTTACGAACTGCCGCAATAGGCCTACATACAAAAAAACAACATAATGCAACATCTGATTCACATTCATCAGTTGAAAAGTGAACACGTTTATAGCAGTTACTGGACATTTCACTTTGAGAAAAGTCACGCAAACGTGCAAGAATCAACATACTGTATATGTAATTTTGCTGAAATGTAACGTTTTTCCAATGAGTCTGAGTTGGTTTTAAATGGGGTTCAAAAGCAGGCCACGTTTGGAGGTACGTTCATCACGATAATTAGGCTATATGGGCTCAGAATATGTGATCTGCATTAAAACAAACCTATTTATCATTTCTTACCATGAAAAGCGAAAAATTCAATAAAACTCCAAATGGCAGCAGATTTTTTTAATGAATTTTTATACCAATTTATAGAGACATATAAAGAGAAACATTTGAAATACAATTAGAACATTATGCCACAATAAAGTTTATGCAGTGGGAGATCAGACAGAATCAAATCAGCGTTCGTAAAAATCACAAAACAAGGCACCAAATAAAAGAAAGAAAAAAATATTGATTTTTGTGTTTGCAAAATATAGTGCAATAACAATGTCGTTTAATAAAACTACTTAATTAAAATGTTCTGCATTAAAGAACATTTAAAAATGTAAAAATAAAGAGAATTCAAAGAAAAGTAAAAAAAAAAAATATCAACAGCAAAAATTAATAATACCAACAGCACAGAAACACTTTGGCAGAATATAATATTTTACCATCAGAAAACAATGATCATATATTCCAAATAAATTAGTTCATAGGCGATACTGTTATCTAAAATCTTATATACATTTTTTACAAAGGTGTATCAAAAGTATTTGTATGAAAACATATTTACACTTCTCATTTCATAATCACATTACACACAGATTTAACTTCCACACCACAAAAACATGCACTCTGAATGCACATATTAATATCCACGCACGCACACAAACACACACACACACATACACACACACACACACACACGCACACACACGCACGCACACGATATTGAATGCTCCTCTCTTATGAGGGAGTCTTCATTTGAAATCCTAGAGCGATGCTCTTTCATATTAATGAGGTAACATTTGAATGCAGAATCTGTGAATGAACAGCTGGTCTTACTTTACACCCTAATGAGGAAAAAAATCTGTCCTTTTGTCTGACAATTTATTCAAAGTATGCAACACTCAAGACACCTTCTTAATATAAAGTATAAAGGGGGGGAGGGGGCCTCAGTGAGTGAACCTCACGAAACCTGTCAAGAACATTTCTAGGTCATATTTCACCACAAAATCAAAAGAAATAACAAAATTAGTCTTTAAATAAAGAAAACCAAGGACTATTAAGATTTGTTGCATTGACAAATTAACACATTTGCCCCTGGCAATTCTCATTCTCACGACAATCTACTTATAAAAACAATGAACATTTTATTCATTCAAATTTTATGCGTAATTTATGTATCATGATAGTATTTGATTGAGGTAAGTACGATATTACATTTCTGTGTCAAATAAATGTTCTTTTGAACTTTCTATTCATCAATGAATAAAAACAGTTTTCAACATTGATAATAATAATAAATGTTTCTTGAGCAGCAAATCATCACATTCAAATGATTTCTGAAGGATGATTTGACACTGAAGAGTAATGATGCTGAAAATTCAGCTTTGCATCACAGGAATAAATTACATTTTAAAATATATCCAAATAGAAAACAGTTATTTGAAATTGTAATAATATTGTCAGATTTATCAGAGAGCAATCTATCAAAAATATTAAAAATCTATATGCAAATGATCTTTCTTTTCATTTTAGGGTGAAATGTGACCTAGACAACAATACTAGAACACGACCCAGCTACTATTTCAACGGTTATTGACAATGTAGCCCTCTAAGAAATCTCTCTTTCCAAAGCCACTCTTTATGCATCACATCCTTCAACCCACTACATAATGTCACCGCAAGGTGCATTTCATGTTTTCAACATTTTTCTCACAGTGGATGCATTGTACACATTATTTCCTACCATCTCCCTGAGACATAACGAAACATTCCCACAACACACGACAGAAGAACGCAGAGGAACCCAGTGTCAAAAACAAGCGCAGAATAAATGTCCAGCATTTGGATGTACGGCCCTTCAGAGCGTCTTTAAAGGTCGCCGCGTCTCTTACAGTGAGGCGTGAGCGCTCGATCTGCTGAGCTCAGTCTGAGATACTTTTTTTCCCCAACGTTAACGTGATTCTAATGCGTTCAGACGTTAACATAGTGCTTACGTAACCTTTAGCTCAGCGCCTGTAGCTATGCTAGACCCTTGGGCCGACTATCAGCTTATGTTCTCCCCGTTTCTCCACTCAGGAGATAAACAACAACATGAAAGTGAATGCAAGTGGGCGGCGCGGCAAACCTGTTCCGCACGCAACAACCCCAATAACAGAAACAGACGTGTGAGACTGTGACATTTCAGAAATGACAGCTCGTGTACGTGTAGCAAAACACAGTTCGGTGTGAAGCACGCGTAGCGCACTCGCTCTGACCCTCACAGCATCTATTCCGAGTCTGTGTGATTACAATAGGGTTTGCTCCACTAACCAGCGCACTCTGCCAGTTTCAGTGTCTTGCCAAGTTGTAGCTGCAGTGCGGTGGAGCCCCACGGGGACGCGTCCGCAGCCTCAACACACACTCGCGTAATTGCAAGGACAATGGCTTTTCATTCGCATGCGAGTGAGTGATGAATAAAGAATGTCTCAGAATGAAAGGATGAAGCAAACACACCAAGAAAAAGTGGATAATATTGCTGAAACTGACAAAAACAGATCAAGTTTCGTATTGATATCTTTCTTTGTTTACATCTCATTTTTTAGGTTCTAACTTGACAATCTAAAATGTATTTCGTCAAAGTGAATAAAGCACATTTTATTATAGATTAGTATTAAAGTGCTCCTATTATGCTTTTTCGAATATTCCCTTTCATGCACTGTGTAATATTGCTGTTTGTGAATGTAAAAGGTCTGCAAAGTGTTAAAGATCAAAGTGAACGGCAAATAAAGTTATTGTCTCCTAGAAAAATAAGCGATTCTGAACTCCTGAAACGAGTTGTCAGTAATTCCAGTCTAACTTCCTGTTACATATATGTAACAATATAACACATTTGCATGATGCCAGTCTATGGTCTTCATTGGCTGCCCGCAAATGACGTCTACTTTGACCTGCCCACGAACACTGTAGTTGTAGCTGAGGTCTGGTAGAGTTTGGTTTGTGTTGTCGACATGTTGAGAAGACGGTGTTTTCAGCGCTGCGAATACACTTTGCATGCACTTCAGAAAGACTCGTGCTGGAATTGATACGAAAAAACCTAAGCCATTGTTTGTATCTCTGTTTATCAAACAGAATCTTTCTCCAGCGCTGAAATTCAGTTATGGTAATAGGCGTTTTGTTTCCAACATGTGCTATAAGCTGTAGACCAATCACAACAGACTGGGCCGTCTGACCAATCAGAGCAGAGTAAGCTCTTAGTAAGGAGGGATTTAGCGAGACTAACTCTTCGAAATAACTGATTTCAGACTCTTTGACAAATGAGGTGATGTGCAATTTATATGTGTTATTTGTGTTATGTGTTATAATGTGTTTTTGACCTTGGATGGTGTAAACATGCAGTAGGAGACCTCCAAAACAGAATTAGGAACCTTTAAAATAGCATAGTAGGGGCACTTTAAAGTCAACATGAAACAACATTTGCAGCTCATTTTACTTTCATAATGTGACGTATTTCTGAATGAAATTCCAGTATTTCATGAGGAATAAAGGGCAGGACTTGATTTTATCTATTGGGAATTGATTGGATCATGAATAGTAGTCTCCATATGACAGGTGGTTGGTTGGTTGGTTGGAGGGGCGTCAACCAAAAGCAAAAGTTGGTTCGGAAAAATGTTTTTTCTTTGGAATAATATGCACATATGAGTCGGTACGACCAAACACATAGGAAAGAAATAAGTCAATTTTGATTTTATGTTAACTTTAAACTATAATAAGGCTACTGGTCAATGACATTGATAGTCAAATAGACTAGTTACAATGTTTCAGTAGTAAATGTAATACCAGTTACTGTGCTAGATTTCTCTAGGATTATAAGATTGGTGGTGGTTGAGGAGATTCGCCCCTTCTATGTAAATCGCTTTGAGTGGCGAGAAAAGCGCTATTTAAATGTAACGAATTATTAAGTTAAATATAAATAATGGAGGTTTGAAAAGGCTAGGCCTGGTGGTTCCAACCAGCAATAAAATGAGGATAAAATGGACCAGATGATTATGGGACTGAAATGATAACCCTTTCCTTTAGTGATCATCCAGCATTCTGCAGCTCACTTTAAACCCTGGCCATGTTAAGAATGATTCAGCTCGATTAAATGCTATTCCTGCATAGCTTGGCAGCCACATGTCGGTCCTGCTCCCTGCGGTCACAGTATTTCTAAAGTCGTCTCCTTTTCACTTAGTACTAGAGATGGTGGGTTGCTCTGTGTACCAGTGTGTGGAAGGGTCTGGTAAACCGGTCCCCAGAGGCAGAGCGATGAATGGCGGGCACGTCCCGGTGCCGACTGGTGTCATGCCGACCACGGGCCCAGGGTAAGGGTGGTGATGTCCAGCGAGCCCGTCAGTCCGACCGATATGAATCTCGTCCTCTTCCGTCTCTCCTGTGGTTTTGCGGTAGACTGGGTTGTCGAAGTTCATGCTTTTGGTGCTGTTCCTCCTCCAGTTGCGGTAAACGAGATAAACCCCGGTACACAGCACCCCGAAGACCACTGTGGCAACAATAGGAACTGCATGTGTTTGACATACAGCGTGAGGGGACATGTTAACACACGGTTGACTGGCGGTGGAATGACTGACAAGACAGCCAGAGAGACAAACAGAATATACTATAAGATAGATAGATAGATAGATAGATAGATAGATAGATAGATATAGACAGACAGACAGATAGAGATAGACAGACAGATAGATAGATATAGACAGATAGATATAGAAAGAAAGACAGACAGATAAATATAGACAGACAGACAGATATATAGATAGACAGACAGATAGATAGATATAGACAGACAGATAGATATAGACAGATAGATATAGAAAGACAGATAAATATAGACAGACAGACAGACATATATATAGATAGAGAGACAGACAGATAGATAGATAGATAGATACAGACAGATAGATAGACAGATAGAGACAGACAGACAGACAGATGATAGATAGATAGATAGATAGATAGATAGACAGATAGATAGACAGATAGAGACAGACAGACAGACAGACAGATAGATGATAGATAGATAGATAGATAGATAGATAGATAGATAGATAGATAGATAGATAGATAGATAGATAGATAGATAGATAGATAAAAATGTAAAATTAAAGGAATAGTTCACACAAAAATAACAATTCTGGCATTTATTCAGCTTTATTTATTCAGCCTTATACTTGAATGCTCTGTTCATCACATAAAGGTGTGCATGAGTCAGGAGGATCACTTTTATGGTGCTTTCATAATTTTTTAAGACGGCCAGCCCCTGTAGACTTTATGTGTGGAAAAGAGCAGCATCAGCATTCTACCGAACATCACCTTTTGTTTTCCACAGAAGTCAGTCAGTCTAAACGGATCGAAACAGCAGGCGAGTAAATGATGACAGAATTGTTATTTATGGGTGAACGGTTCCTTTAAATTGGCTGGATTGAAACCAATGATAGCAAAAGAGAATGTGAGTAGCAGAAGAAAACTAAAACAGAGGAGAGAGGGTTGATAGAGAATGAAGAATAGGCAAAAACTCAAACATTTCATGTTCATCAGAAAAGCAAATTGAGAACATTCTTATATGGCTCTTAGAAATATAACCTAATATAAATCAAATAAAATCTTAACATCTGCTCCATCTGCAATGCAGCACACTTGATGTTAGTCAGATTTGTCATAATATTACCAGGGGAATTTCTTTCTGGGTTCACAAAGACAATAAAGCAGAATAAATCTAAATGCATGCAGACACCACACACACAAGCATCTCCATAAAGCTGAGTCTGCTGCCCTGGGCTCACTCACCTTGCAGTTAGAGCATCGGTGAGAAACACTGGTGTCATAATGTGCTCAAAATAGCACAGAGCAGGACCTTAGCGGCCCCTGGGAGCCAGAGAGGTTGAAGATGTACATACCTATGGGAATTACGACACCAAGCACTGCCACTGTCAGATTACGGCCAAGGAGAAACAACTCATTGCCAGCTAGAAGAAAATGAAAGAGAGGAACATCACTTACACATTTGTTTAATCTATTTACTTGAACAAGATGATGTAGCCGACTGACTCATTCACTAAGCCCACCCCAAAACAGAGTGACCTATTAGGGCACCTCTGACAAGCTTTCAGGCTTTTTCAGTATCCACAAATAGATAAAAAGTGTGGGGGGAGGATTTACAGTTTACAGTCATTTACAAGTTTACAGTAGTGAAGGTCTGGCCACATTATCATCTAAAGCAGGGTTTCCCATACCGGGGTTTGTGAGTTGATGAAAACCTAATACTTAACATTTGCATGGTAACATTAAACAAATGGGACAGCACACATAATCGAAATAAAATAGAGAGAGCAATTATTATTATTATTTTTTTAAATTATGAAATCAAAGGCTGTGATTAAATTAAAGAAGTATTTAGTCTGTTAAATTGTGTATTTCAGAGTGAAGATTGGCACTGTGTTAATTTACACACAAGAAGCTTTTTTTTGAAAGCAGTAAATTCTGAAATGATAGATAGTTAGACAGACATACAGTATAGATAGGTAGATAGATAGGTAGATAGATAGATAGATAGATGATAGATTTAGTGCTTTAAAATAAAATAAAGTGCCATCCTAATAGGTTTATTAGTATTGAACATATATACCGTATATATATATATATATATATATATATATATATATATATATATACGGTACTTCTTTTCTAGATGCATATAGGCCATTTGGAAGCATATTTCCACATTTTAAAAACAATATCCTGAGATTGAAAACTTTTTCTCAGTAAAACGTCCTATGCTGTTTTGCAACAGTAACCAAATCACGTTGATGGCATTTTCTCACTGTGTAAGCTGTCAGCTGATTTGCATTTTTTTGCAGTCAAAGCATTTCACGCCAACCCACATAATATTATGAACTTCCACTTAATGAGCATATTTGAACAAAAATCATTCAGGGAAATCGGTCCTCTGAAACAATCTGTAAACTCCTCCGACCCACCAGCAGCAACTAAGATGGCTCAGCGAGGTTCCTCCTGTGCACGAGATCACACAGACACACACTTACAGTGATGGGACAGGTTGCTCAGGTCTCCTGGTGTGGTGCTGGATGCCCGTGTTGGCCTGCGCTCTGCTGTAGTATTAGAGGAGATGGCCGCTTCCTCTGGGCTGGAAGTGAGGAGTGATGAGAGAGTGGTTTCAGCCACACTATCCGACTGAGAAGTCACTGCTCCAGGGGAGTCTGGGGCCCAGCCAGCTCCCGTCTCCACGGTGTTGTTGATGGGGACAGTAGATGTTGCGGCAGTGTCGTTTTGGACTGGTGGTACAATGACAGGTTAGAGGTTATTCATAAGTAAATAAAAATAAGTTGACAACAACTTGTCTCTGCTCTAACATGCTGTCCTAAATCAAGTGGGGGGCTGCTGGCGAGCACTTAAAGGCCCCCTGAAATCAAAATTATAATTTTTTTAGCTTTTAGTATGAATATGTTAGCCTTAAGATTATGAATAAGCTGGTGTGTTCCAAAACAATGACAAAATGTTGCATTTAGGAGATCGATTTTAGGACTTCAGCTTCTCATCACATCTTCTGTCCAATCAGATGCTCTCTAGAATCTAAAGCGTCCCGCCCCATGCTACAAATAACACCTGGCCTATTGACAGGTCACAGAGCAATATGAGTTGGAGACGTGTGTTTGGTTCAAACGCTCGAGTTTTATTCCGTTTTCCAACTGAATGTTGGTTAAGAATGAAATGGCTAGAATTTATTCACACCTCTACTATTGAATCCAACGTATCATCAGCGCTCGGATTCACTTTCATGGTGCTGTCAAGTACGACTTGCAGTCTGTGAGGTAAACGAAACGCTATTGGCTATTTGAAAAGGGGGAGGAGCTAAGGCAGGATTCAATATGTCCCGCCTTAGCTTCCTGCTTCAGTGGAAATCACGTCATACAAAGCTGCACGTTCCAAGGTACTTCAGTGGGCCTTTAAGATATTAATAAAATGTATGTCATTATTTTTGTGTGAATCTCAGATTAAACGGTTTAGTCATTTAGTCCTTGTCTAGTCCTCGTTTCACTAATTGTGCTCACCTGGTCCTCGTGTGCTTCCTTGCTTCTTGTCTTTGCTGGATTGTTGTGTTGAGTTCATGTCTTAGACCTTTCTCTAGTATCGTGTTCATACCCAGGTGTGATTGTCCAAAGTTCTCTCTGTTTGCTTTGGGGTTTTCTTAGTCTAACTTCTCTTTATTATTTAGCCTTCTTTCGTTTTCTTGTTTTACTTGAGTTATTCTATTTTTTGTTTGGTTCTGTCTCTCAGATTTATAGATTTAGTTTCTGTTACTGTTACTTTGGTTTTCTCTTTGATTTATTTAGCATGGGTTTACATTTATCTAATACCTAGCTTTCTCCTGTTGTGGACTTGTTGTCATATGGGACGCATTTTTGATTGGAGGCTTGTGCCCCAGTACAGATAAAAAGGCTAGAAACACCCCTGTGTCAATCAGAAGACATTTGATGTTTAAAGTGAGAAATCAAGCAATCAACAAATCATTCTGTTGCTTGATGTGGTTAGGAAAAAAACTTGTGAAGAACTAAAACTAAAACTCCTGGACGTGATCATGTCCCACCTAGCAAGGACACGGTGTAAGGCACGATGTGATGAGCTCACCGGGTACACATTGGCGTGTGTCAGGGCTGAGCTCCTCGCCGTCAGGGCAAGCGCAGGTGTATTTGGGTGAGTGTTCGCTGATCTGAGGAGCTCGCAGACAAAGGAAGTCACAGCCTCCGTTAGTCACGCCGCCCAGGTTACAGCTGTCAGGAGCTACGCACACACACACACACACACACACACACACACACACACACACACACACACACACACACACACACACACACACACACACACACACACACACACACACACACACACACACACACACACACACACACACACACACACACAATGATTAATCATCCATCAGAGACGACGACACAGCCATCATTCTCCGAGCCATATGGGTCAAAGACACTCCGTCTGTGGAGACTTAAAAACCATGATTCATTTTTAACAGTAAGCTGTTGATGTTTATTGTTTTTGGTTCCAGATTCTGATGTCAAAATGACTTACATGCTGATTAAAACATAAATGGCAGGCGAGATGGATTACAAAAGGGAGAAATCCGATTGTGGGTGGATTTCATAAGGTGTATTAAAAACTTCATTTAGTACGCCATTAGTCAAAAATGTCAAAGAAAAAGGATGACAAATCAATAAATATAGCTGATCTGAAGTCCACACACCACCAGGTTGGCTCAGCTCGTGGAAAACCACAATATCATGAGGGTCATTGAGGTGCTCGGCAAGGCTGGTCACATCCTGTCCTGTGAGTCTGTTTGCGCTGTAAACGGCCTCCTTCTCACGGTCCGTCCAGTACACGCGATCCTGAGAGACACAGGAGTCAACACAAGACTTTTAAATGTCCTCAAAAAAAGAAAGGGAAATTGCTAGTTTGCTAGGGGGTTCTGGGTGGTTTTAGAGCATTGTTAAGGGGTTGCTAATGTTTGCTGGGTGGTTTTAGGGCAGATCATTGCTAGTTGGTT
Source organism: Phoxinus phoxinus (assembly GCF_949152265.1). NCBI lineage: Eukaryota > Metazoa > Chordata > Actinopteri > Cypriniformes > Leuciscidae > Phoxinus > Phoxinus phoxinus. The sequence goes on along the minus strand of NC_136880.1, from coordinate 18,786,811 downwards.
GCTAGAATGTTCTTGGAGGGTTTGTAGTGTTGCTAGGGTATTCTGTGTGGTTACTGTGGAGTCTTAGGTGGTTTCTATGGTGTTGCTAAGATGGGTGGTTGCAAGAGCAGAGCATTGATGGTTGCTAAAGGTGTTGTGGGTGGTTTTAGGGTATTTCTAGGTGGTTGCTTGGGGGTAGTGGGTGGTTGTGAGAGCATTGTTGGTTGGTTGCTAGAGCTTGGCGGGTTTAGAGTGCTGCTATGGTGTTCTGTGTGGTTGCTAGGCTGTATTAGGTGGTTTCTAAGGTGTTGCTAAGGTGTTCTGTGTGGTTTGAGGCTTTGCTAGGTGGTAACTGGCATGTTGTGGGAGGTTGCTAGAGTGTTACTAGTTGGTTTCTAGAGTGTTCTTGGAGGCTTTAAAGTACTGCTAGGATGTTCTATGTGGTTGTTAGGGTGTCTTAGGTGGTTTCTAAGGCGTTAATAGGGCTTTGTTAGGAGATTGCTAGGGTGTTGTGGGTGGTTTCTAGAGGATTCTTGGAGGGTTTAAAGTGTTGCTAGGGTTTCGGTTTTTTAAGGCATTGCTAGGGTGTTGTGGGCACTTCCTAGAGCATTGCTAGGTGGTTGTGGGCACTTCCTAGAGCATTACTAGGTGGTTGCTCGAGTGTTCTTAGAGGGTTTCGAGTGCTGCTATGGTGTCCTCAGTGGTTTCTATGGTGTTGCTAAGGTGTTCTGAGTGTTTTTTGGGCAGGGGTCCTCAAAGACATTGATTCTCCCTTCCGACACAACATGCATGATGGCGTGTGATACAGTCAGCAACAGATGCATTAAGCAAACATAGTACTTAGAAAATAGCAAACGCCACTTAAAAAATGAAGAGGAACCAGGCAACGCACCTCTTCATCAATCTACTTGCATCACAGATATTGAAGTTTGCTTCAAACAATGAAAATCAATTCAAAAAGGGCATCCTGGGTAAAACAAATAACTACCTAGTGCCTAGTCTCTCACAAGCAATAAAGCTGCCAAGAAAAAATTCTGCATTAAAAAGTCACACATTCTTTTGTGTGGAAGCTCTGTTACTGGGGTGAAATCCACAGCAGGATCCTCTGTCCAAACTACAGCTGCCACAACAAGACCATTAATTCTGCGGCTGATGTGTAGGTGTATAAGATAACAGCCCTTCAGCATTCAGTCCGCCTCTGCTGTGAGATCAAGTCAATCTTAGATTAGTGTGCTCACCACTACTTGAGCCATGCTTGTGTGAAAATACTTTAATCCTCTTTCTTCCTATCATATCCCCCACCCAGAACCCATCCCCATGTTACCATGGAGACCACTGAGCTTAAGCAGCAAAACAATAAAGGGAATTGTCCCATATTAAAATACAATACATCATTGAAGTAGGATGTTGAACATGAATAATTCTGAGCATGATTTAGTTTTACATTTAAAGTGGCTTCAGACACAGCTTCAATCAATTACCAGAGCATTTCACAGCCCATAGTAGCCACTCACCTACACATGCCACTTCTATAGATGTTTTAGTTATAGATGCTATATCGCCCAGGGAAATTAATTGCTGATATTTATCCATTTTGAGACCACTTTAAGGGTAATTTTTTTTAAAGTAATACTTTTATTCAGCAAGGACGCATTCAATTGATAAAAAGTGACAGATCTATATTTCAAATAAATGCTGTATGTATGTTACATGGTAAAGTATCATGGTGTCCACACAAATATTAATCAGTACAACCATTTTCAACATTGATAATAATCAGAAATGTTTCTTGAGCATTTCTTATTATCAGCATATGATTGGCTGATTAGATATGTGTTACGTGCAGCTGAATAGAATAGGTGTAAATAAAGTAGACAGTGTCTATTAAAATAAAAACAGTTAATTTAAATTATAATAATATTTCACAAAATTACTGTTTTACCAGATTTTTTGATCAAATAAATGCAGCCTTGGTGAGCTTAAGAGACTTCTTTCAAAAACATTAAAGATCCATTAAAGGGGTGGTATAATGCCCTTTTCACAAGATGTAAAATAAATCTTAGTGTGTATGTGAAGTTTTAGCTCAAAATACCCCACAGATATTTTTATATAGCATGTTAAAGTTGTCACTTTTTGAGGGTTAGCAAAAACGCACCGTTTTGTGCCTGGCCCTTTAAATGCAAATGACTGCAGCTTCCGTCACAGAGGGCGGAGCTTCAACAGCTTGTGTGTGTTAGCAGCTCCGATTACCTCACGCAGACACACACTAAAATGTCAGAAATTGTTCTGCCTTTTATGTTTAAACCGGAGTCAGACAAACATGGAGAGACTCAAGAAGAAGTGACAACATGTAGAATGCAACAGGACGTCTTTGAATGGTTAGTTGATAAATTTATGTTGCTGATGTGGAGTTAACTGTCTTCAATTATCATATTCTGTCATGGTAATCTATAAATCGCTCGTATAAAAACTGTTGTGAGATGCACACAGAGTGACTTTTTTATTGCATATGAAAAGATGGATGCTAAAGTTTGAGCTGACTGTGTCAAATGTGCTGGACTACAACAACTCTTCCTCTTCTCAACATGGTTCCCGGGGGCGGGTTTATTTAAATTTTAGGGTTGGTGATGTCACTAACCCGTTAGGAATGTTGTGTAGTCCCTACTAGCCGTTTGTTGTAGTTGTAGTCCTTAAAAAACTAATTCTTTAAGCAAATATCTCCCTTTGCTTTGAACTTTGAGTGTTGTAACTGTGCAGATGTTGTTTATGCTCAAACAGCAACATTACACACTCACTAAAGAAAAGTGAAATCGTAATCAACCACTCCTTTAAAAAACTGAATCACCAGTATTGTATAAAACTGATAATCTTTTTTCAGTTTTGTTTTCATTAAACTGCATTACATAAATATCAGCATGATATTCACCCTCCTAATATCTGCATCACCACTGATCATTGAAAAATCTGTTAAAAATGTAATTATAGATGTTTTTGTATTTTAGCCACTAATCTCCTAAAAATGTGATTTGGTCTTTAAAACTGTGATTCTGAAGAAAACAAGTTCTGCAGTTCTGAAAATGCTGCCATATACAGTAAATAAATCTCAAAGTAGAAAATAAGAAAGGCTTTAATGCCAATTCGGACATAAGTTACTGACCAAACACACACATTTACCGACTAGCTGGGGTTCATCACAGGCATGTACTGTAAACACACACATACAGTGTGTGTGGAAATAGAAGAAACAAAGACACACAGGCATTTAGGAGGCTCACTCACCTCGAACACAGCGAGGGCATAAGGGTGGCCGAGTCTCTCGCTGGAGAACAGGATGACTCTGCGATGGGACCCATTTAAATCCACACTGGAGATCAGGTGTAGCTTTGAGTCCACCCAGTACAAGCGCTTACCAACCACATCTGCATTCAGAGACACAGCACTACTGTCAAAGATCCTGGACACTGAAGATCACACTTACTGATTCATAAGAGTGCGTAAAGCTCAAATGGTTTAGACTTAGAGCGCAAATGACAGAAAGGAAGGACCATAATTCCTACCGAGTGTGATTCCATTGGGCCACTCAATGTCCTCAGACACCAACACCTGCCGATCAACACCGTTCATGCCAGCCTTCTCAATCTTGGCCCTGATGCCCCAGTCAGACCAATACATGAACCTGTGAAGACAAAGTGTTCACCAGAAAAAAAGAAAGGAAAAAGAAAAATCATTACTGCTACCGAGTTTGAACCTCCATAAATCCAACAAGGCTTGATAACAGTGAAAATGCTTTGAGTTGCATGTTGACAGTGATTAAAAATGTATGTGATTTTTAAAAATACATAAAAAATGCAAGTGACTTGAATACAAATTGATTTGATTATTTTCTGGGAGGGTTGAAAATGTCAGGGTACAACTGTCTTGATGCTAAAATGAATAGAAGAGCATCATTAAAACAATGTAATTCTTGAAAAGGCAACCTTATTAATTAGTATTCTTTATTTACTATTATAGTAAATACTAATGTTTTGAATTGCCATTTATTTTTATGTTTTCCATTTAAATTTTTTAAAAGGCGTACAAAATTTCCTGCGGAGTTATGGAATTATCGTCAAGCCGATGAATCTAATAATGTTTATTGATGAGTGAATACATTGATGTTTTTATCATGACTGTGGTATAAAGTGTGGTCGCGATTGATAATAAGAGACATATATCAGCGCCACACTCGAGAGGAATAAGGACATTTAATTCTACCGAACTTCCCGCAAGTGCTGTATTAATACTCACACAAGTCAGTTTATTAGACGAATTAAGCTTGTGAGGTCTACACTCACAAGGTCTTTGAGGTATTTCACTTGGTCTACACTATCACACTAAACTGCCTTTGAGTGTGTTGAAAGTTATAATGTTATTCTATGTGTTAGTTTGTCTGTATGAGACTAGCAGTCAGCTAGATCAACATTAGAATAACATACAGATGATATTCTAACATTTCATCATGTTAAACTAAATAATAAATTAACCTGTCTAATAAAGTACATGTAAGAGCTCTGTCAAGTCGAAGTTTGTCACGGACGTGGAGCTCTCGGCAAAACGGCACGCTGATATTGATCCTCATTTTAGTTCTTATTTTTTCCCAAAGTCTGCTTGCCATGGTCCATAATGTTTGAATGAAACAACAACAGCGTGCAGCTAGACGTTACACACTACGCAGTTGTCCATGTCTGTCGTCATGGTTACTATGGCAGTATGAGCGGAAACCAGGGATAATGTGGATATTACATCAGTGACAGGCGACAAATGAACAGGGATTCCGGGACGGAAAATTTAAATTGGATTATTTAAAATTGGAATTTCTCTGAAATTATAAATCTTTGGGAATATTGTAAGTACTCAACTGCAGGAAATATATCACACTGCACAAGTGATATTTGGATATTTTATTACAAAATTCTTACATATTGTACCTTTAATTCAATTAACAGAAAACTTCCCACACAGTGAGTAACGAATTGAGTTCCCTTTCACATCTCCTTACCTTGCGCTTACATATTTAAATTGGCAGGGCTTAAACTTTTGTGACGCTGCAGTCAACTGTCCCGAGCGTCATTCACGTTCATGTTCTCACAACATGGCATTGTTAGAATTCATAAAATTGTTACCAGCCAACTGATGATTGGCACCGTTTCATAAACTCGTCAATACTGGCGCTTGGCGAGTGTTCATTTTACATCACATTTTTAAAGTCATTACATTTAAGCTTTTCTTGAAAATGGTAGAAAAGTTTTTCAAAACCAAATGAAGCCAACATGAACACAAATATAACATTTCTAACTTGCCAAATTAATTTGAAACTAGATGTTTAAAAGATTTTTCTCTTCACTGTCGACATTCTTTTTTTTTTGTCAGAGGTGAAGGTTATCGCAGAACAGTCTTCAATGACTTATTAAGATAGCTTTGTCTATTTTGTGCCATTCACTATTGTGAGCAAACTACAGCATGTCTGCAGCTATTCATATGAGTGGTCAGGTTATCTCTACGGATTAGTAGAATTCAATAACATTTCCTTTGTTATACTCCACAGCCTCCATGTCACTGAAAGCTTCTCTTTATCATTTCCATGACCTTTAAAGGCAGTCTGGCCTTTCGTGGTTTTGTTTTTTAGACTGGCGGTGTAGAGTCTGCTATGTGCTCACCCTCTCTCTGGATCCACAGCGATGGCCCGTGGTTCGCTCAGATCGGTGTTGATCAGCACGCGTCTCCTGCTGCCATCCGCCGAAGCCACAGAGATGGTTCTGTCGCCCGAGTCGGTCCAGTAGAGGTTGTGCTGAACCCAGTCCTGTGCCAGCCCTTCAGGGGAATGCAGATCCGAGTCGATCAGAGTAACGTGTCGAGACGGGTCGCTCGCCTCGTGGATATAAGCACTGCAGAGACGAGCAGACAATTAGAGGTTCTGCTATTAGACACACTGGGTCCACTAGTCGAATCAAATTACTTCAGTTGGGATGGTTTTATATATCGCGACAGAATGAGGAAAAATCCTCTGTCCACAAAGATCTAACCTGGAGCACTGCAGACATGAACATTTGTGTTCACATACAACCTAGAATTCTTCAGAACTGCCCTGAAAATGACACAGAACTGACACCTTAATTGGCATCTATGGTTCCATGAAGAACATTTAAGTGGGAAAAGGTTCTTCTACGGCACTGCTATGAAAACCCGAATGGAACCTTTATTTGTGTGTTTGTAGTGTTTGTATCGAACAAAAGCAGACTTTAAAATGACTTTTTTGCACTGTCAATAAATGTAACATCAGTGACTACACGTGTTTTTTTTTAGCACATTTTAGAAATTGTATTTACTTCTTGGTTTTCATTCAAATCCAGCATTTATTCCAAAATGAACATAAAAATACTCCCAATCCCAATTAAAAGTTGGGGTCTGTAATTTTTTTAAACATTTTTGAAAATCAAGAAAAACTAAGCAAATCTAACACGATTGTTGTTTGTTTGCACTACTAATGAACGGAAAGTCAACTACATGTTTTTTATGCAAATTTTATTTGCATCTTAGGTGTTTACATCCACCATTTTTTGTAACTGATTTAGATTTTTTAGGGCAGGGGGAGCTGAAAATGTTAGTGTGGTACATATCTTACATGTCTTGATATCAAAATAAAGAGAAAAGCCTCATTAAAAAAAATGCAATTCTTGAAAGGAAACCCTAATTAAGTAGTTTAAATAGTATATATTATTATTTCTTAGAAATATATCATAGTATCATAATTGTATAAAAGTCATGTAGTCACCAAAATGAAAAAAAAAAATCATAAAACAGGAAAGGATAATTATCTTACAACACATCTCTTACAATTCGAAAACCCCCAAATCACATACAAATATGTATTGGAGAGCCAGATAATGTAGTACTGATAGTTGCGTAGATTAGATTTTTACATCTACAAAAAAATAGTACATACTGTAATGTGCAGTTTGCCGTAAACAGCAATAACCATAAACAGTCCTTTTGTCTGACACTTGATGAGAATCTCATTGGTTCAAAAAACACTCCTTATACTTATAGTGGAATAATAATAAAATATGTTCTGATTGTCTAAAATCGCTTTCTAATACTCAAACTTCACTTCACAGATCACATGATCTTCACACCATCTGACGTGTTCATAAGTGTCACATGTGTCTCAATAAAGTAATGCCCCAACTCACTCTCATAGCCTTCTATTATCAGCTTCCACATCATCCCAAACTAGTTCAAGCTCACAGCGGAGCAGTTACGGCTAATGACTTTGCACTTTATCCTCAGTTATAAGTCCAAAAGAGACAGACGACAGACAGAGAGAGAGGGCAGGGGGCAGAGTACTGCCATTTAATAAGATACCATATAATTTTGGGCAGCCGCAGAGGTGTCTATTATTAGGAAAGTGAATGTCCCCAATTAGCAAGATCAAATTGAATGTGCAATTAGGAGGAAAGAGATGGACTGTGGAAAAAATAGTCAAGAGGTTCTTTGGGAGTTATCCTGTATTACATTTGACCCGATGCCTACACAGGGCACTTTGAAGGGAGAACAAGCATGGTAATGCCAGTCATGTTGCTGGGTCATTTCAAACACTGTTCAAAATAAAAACTTTTCCAAGGCCAAAACTTTTTAAAGGGAACAAATGATGGACACTTCACTCCCAAGATTCTTTGTGCTGCATCAGAGACTCTCAGTGGATTGAAAAAAGAAAAAGAAAAAAAAAAGTCGATATTATAAAAGTCTTACTATCGTCAACTATTGAATACACTTTTTAGCCCATTTGTATTTTGTTTTTATAACTTGTCGTTGCTGCGGTGCCTGTGATTAAACTGAAAATAGACTGAAAAAACTAACGTTTTTCTGATGAAAGTGTTAAAAGCACACACATATTTAATATTTAAATAAAAACAATAATATGTAATATATCATTATTATTAAAAAAAAAATCTATTTCTAATTATTTATACTTTTGAACTTTCTATTAATCAAATAGTCCAGTTTTTTTAAATAATAGTTTCCACAAAAATATTAAGCAGCACAACTGTTTTCAACATTGATAATAATAAGAAATGTTTCTTGAGCATCAAATCATCATATCAGAATGATTTCTGAAGGATCATGTGACACTGAAGACTGGAGTAATGATGCTGAAAATTCAGCTTTGCATCACAGGAACAACTTACAATAATATTTATTAAAATAGACTGTTAAAATTGTAATAATATCTCACAATAATCAAATAAAAGCAGCTTTTGGACCCTAGACTTTTGAAGATTACTGTGAACATACATATTCCCAAGGAAGGCTTTTGAACGAAACAACTAACATAATATTTGTTTCTGTAATACGGCAGTTCAAATGTTTCTTAAGTGCTGTTTTTCTGCCTCTCTGCATCTCATTAGAATGATTTCAATGGTGTGCTGTCTAGAGAGTAAGTGTGAGGGAGAGATATGTAAATAAATGGAGCCGTGTCTCCTGAGTTCAAAATAATTAACACATCACAAGCAAGTGAAGCAGCAATTTACTGTTAAATGAAGCCAGGCTCTCATAGTAATGGCCACGGCTCCCTTTTAAGTGCGCAGCCAAACAGTTTCCATATTTACAGCGTAACTAAAAGGTCAATATGAGGTCACCTGTATATTTTGTGTTGAAAACGATCACACCAGAACATGCGGTTGGCGGCGACGTCTATATCAATGGCCACTGCATTCTTCTGAGTAGGAACCACCTGTGTGTAGTCCCTCTTCACCAGGTCAATACGCCTGATCTCGTGCCTGTTCGTGAACATCAGGTAAGGGCTTTTTCCTAAAAAAAACAAGGACAGATGATCACAGAGGGTAATAGATGACTTGGTCTTGAAACAGAGAGAGATTAATTCTTCGGAAAGTTTCAAATGAAATAAAAAAAAATGACTGAGAATGACATCTTTTAACATTTACATATACTGTAGATTGAGAGCATACATAAAGATCACAATAACCAGTCACAGAAAGAGAAGCAATAGCCCTCTGTGGGATTCACTTATCTTTATTCTTCTTAAAGACTGTTAAGCATTGCATTTCTTCAGCTAGATCTCTACATCACACACACACACACTGTATGTCTGAGCGCCCCCGGGACTGTCTTCTACTTGAAGGCTGATGAGCCGTAGAGGGCACAGGAAGTAGCAGTCAGTCATGTGATAAGATCTAATTGGACTGTCTGCAGTAGCTGAATGAAACGTGCTGGCAAATATTACAAGATGATTTAAAGAACGCATATCCTACATTGTGATCTGATGTAAGATGACCAGCTGAAATAGGTCAGTGTAAAGCGTCAATAAAAGAGCTTCTTTCTCCATTGATGGCAATTCAAAGTTTATTTTTAAAAATTAAATACATATGTATATGATATGTTATATCATGCATTTGTATATTTATTTATTCTACATACTGTGTATTACACGTATTATACTCTTAAGCTAACCAAGCTTGATCATTTATTTGATCAAGAAATACAGTAAAAACTGTGAAATATTATTATAATTTATTCCTGTGATATAAAGCTGAATTTTCCGCATCATTGCTCCAGTCTTCAGTGTCACGTGATCCTTCAGAAATTATTCTAACATGTTTAGTGATTTGGTGCTCAAGCATTTTTTTGAAAAATATAATTTTTTGTAACATTATAAATGTCTTTTCTCTGACATTTGTATTAAAGGGGAAGTTCACCCAAAAATGTAAATTATGTCATCAATTACTCACCCTCATGTCGTTCCAAACCCGTGAGACTTTTGTTCATCTTCATATTTTTAATAAATTCGGAGAGATTTCTGTCCCTCCATTGACAGTCTACGCAACTACCCCTTCAAAAATTCATAAAGAGATCGTGAAACTAATCCATAATTGAACGGTTTAGTCCAAATTTTCTGAAGGGACACGATCCGCTTTATATGATGGACAGATTTCATTTAGGCTTTTATTAAACCATAATAATCTGCTTTTATAGAATATATCTTACCCTCAGCTTTACAGGTCTTGCCTACGGGGTCCATCTCATAGCCAGGGTGACATTCACACTTGAAATCCCCTTTCAGGTTTATGCAGATCTGACTGCAGGCATCAGGGTTCTCACACTCATCAATATCTGCGGAGTAAACAGAAACACTGCAGGCATGATCACTCAGTAAACATCAGAACATCTCTTCTCCTGTCTCCGAAAGCAGATTTTTAAATCTTCGTGTGGAGATTTATTTTAAGTGGTGTCAGCACACTGAAATATACATAACCTGGCACTAGACTAGCGAGTTGTGATATTTCAAAAAATTTTAGTGCAACTATTAATAGTCTATTATATCAGCTTTACTTTTACTGTCAAAGTCATCTCATCATTGAGTCAGGCCTGACCTCCACATGTCCTCTTGTCCAGCAGCTTATAGCCGACAGGACACTGGCACTCGTATCCAATGGGACGATCCACACAGATGTGTGAGCAGCCTCCGTTGTTTAGCAAACATTCATTCAAACCTATGAAACAGAGAAGGGATGTGATAAAGTGACATTTTGGACAATACAAATATCAATTTAATGCACAATAAAAAACAAAAACAGATCTCCCTTGTATTAAAGCATAAGAATCTATCCCTTGTAAAAATAAAGTGTGCTTAATTCTACTGAATGATATTTAAACTGTAAACTGTACTTGCAGATAATTATTGTTTCTTAACACTTGCAAAAAAGTGCAATTTGTAATAATGTCAAATTGAAAGTTGTCATTTAACGTTACATTTTAAGTAATTATGTTTTAATAATCTGTCATCATGCTTTTTTACACTTATTTTTGTGTAGACTAACATACTAAAGCAACGTATGTAAAGTGCCTGACTAATAATTTTAACTGTGTCATTCGATATTACATTTATAGATAGTATATTTTAATTGTACTAAATTGCAACTTCATCATTAGTATTACACATGTGTAATTACAGATCATTTAAAATACATATACAAGTTTCAACAAATTATATCAAAGTATATTTCAGTTTCCCATAATTTCGAGAGTATACTTTTAACAATATTTCAAAGACAAAATAATTATGAATTCACATATAAAGATGTAATTAAATCCAACTTAAGAGGGTAGAAAAAAACACTCTAAAGATCAGGAAATTGCATTTAATATAAATTTAAAGTGCAATTAACATGCAATTAGTCAGTGTCAGAGTGTCAGAAAACATCAAATGTAGTTTGCACTTAAGTACATATTTTTAAAGTATAATAATTTGGTGATAAGTGCCCTTTTTAAAAGTTTGATCAAGTGTACTTCTTTTTCACATGCAAGAGATGATTTACCACATGATGATTTCATTTAATTGCAAAAAATACAAGCCATTTGAAAACAAATTTCACTCGTATGCAGTGCAATGTTAATATACGAGGTTATAATAACAATTTCAGTTTTTTTTTGTAACAGGCTACTAATTATATTAGTAATAATAGTAATAATAATAACTAGTGCTAAGTATGTGTAGTAATATAACTTAAACACATTTCCATATTGCCAGAAATAATTTTGTATCACTTCAATTTATTCCACTTAATGGTTAAATACCATTGGGGCTTCATTAGGCTATTGGAAAACCTGGAATGCTGGTTCTAGAAACGTGATCTAAAATCATCACACACATTATTAGTCATACACTTATTTTTCTTTCATCCAGCGATCTGTGTGTGAGTGAGAGTGGCAGTATAAAAGTAAATACAACCAGCAAAATTACCAGCTTCATGCATTCTCAAGGGTCCGTTTTAAAAACACACACGAGTGCGAGTGACATTACAGAGAGAGCATTAAGACGGCGTTGAAACTTTCAGGCTCTGAATCATCTCATGACTCAGTCTGTGGAAGCTAGTGTTGCATTATTTGCAGTTGAATCCCAGGAACATATTGTGTCTGAGAGCTTGAATGAACATATTGAGTACTCTGTGGACACAAATTTAATGAGGCAAAATGGAGACGGCTATGTGGGCCAGGAACGAGCAACAATGTGCTTTCGCTTTCTTCGACCAGGTGTTCTTTCTAGATCTCTGAGTTCATTAGTAGGCGCTGGCATCCTGACAAAATACATGGAAGTGAACAATTTAGGGCAAGGCAATGTCGCTTGGAGCCAGCCATATGTCAAATGAGCAGCAGAGGCGTCTGGATCAAAGAAGAAGACACAGAGGCCATTAAGACGGAGTTATGAGCTCTTTCTCTGGAGACTGCGATTATTGTGGCACATGGGTGAAGGTGGCATCTATGGGAGGAGGATAAGGGTGCAGATTTGGTGAGGAGACACACATACACACACACACATGTCTCTAGAACAGCCACAACAGGCCATCATTCCTCTTTGATGCAAATGAATTCTTTGAGACTATGGGAAGCTTTTCTTCTATTCATCAGAGGAAGATGATGATACGTCAGCTCTGCCCCAGATAGTGCTGGCGATATATGAGTGTGAGAATGCATATAAAAAAAAAATCCTGTTTTCTCTTCCCTCTTTGAACAGCTGTATAAATTACGAAACGCTTTCAACAGTTCTTCAGCAGTATCCTGGGTAACCCATTCGATTTGGGGCTTTTTTTAGCATGTTGCTGTGAAGTTGCAAATAAACAGAATGATTTGCTTATTTCACCTCAATAAACAGAATGATTTGACGTATCATCCCTATGATTAATGATATCACTATGATAAGTATGAGCAATAATAAAAGAGATGTTTGCAAAAGATCTCTTAATATTTCAACTGGTGTGTTAGACAGAAGATCGGTTAGATAGAAAATAAAGACGTTTGACTCCAAAAATTCAAAAATAGATATTTGTTTTTAGTCAATGCCTGTTATAAGTTTATAAACTGTAAAAAAGTAATTGTTGAGAAAGCTTAAAAATTAAATGCAACCTGATGCATTCAGATTTTTAGGTTCTGAAAAAAATTGTGCTAACTAACCTTACTTTGGTTTTTTTTTTCAGTTCGAATTTGTTAGTTCACTAAATTCCTCATTCAGCCAATTTAAGGCAACTACAGAGTTCTCGTTTAGCAAATTTTCACTTGGTAACACAATAAACTGAAACTATCATTTGCCATGTAATGAGCCAAAACATTATTACCATCTGAATAAATTATGTTTTATTAACAAAGTTCGAGAGGAACACGTTCAAATTGCCAAACCAATCCGCAAGAGATGAGCCCTATATATATACACCTATGTATACTCACCTATGTTCATTGACAGTTTTCTACATCCCACCACCACCCTGTCTCCTCACACTGGGTTCGGGCTCTGGGTTTTGGGCAAAAATTCAGAGCTCGGAGCCCTCCCCTCGGACAGCACCTTTTATATGCATACAGATTTTATTTTATTTGATCTGATTGGCCCGTCCCAGCAGAACATTGCCCAGAGCGTCACACTCCCTCCCCCGGCTTGTCGTCATTCCACAGTCCATCCTGGCACACACTCAATGGCACACACTCACATGGTCGTCCACGTGATGTAAAAGAAAAAGGGACTCATCGGACCATCTTCCACTGCTCTAAAATCCAGTTCCAACACTTGCATGCCCATTGTAGGCACTTTTGGCGGTGGACAGGGGTCATCATAGGCACTCTGATTGGTCTGCGGCTACTGTGTGTTGTGACACATTCCTCCCATTAACATCATTAAAAATTCTGCCACAGTTGACCTTCTGTTGGCTCTGACCAGACGGGATAACCTTTTTTGCCCTCATACATCGATGAGCCTTGGGCGCCCAACACCCTGTCGCTGGTTTTTGGTTTGTCCCTCCTCAGTGGGGCAGTGGTGAGAAATTCTCACCACTGCTGACCGGGAGCAACACACAAGCCTCTCCGTTTCAGAGATACTCTGACCCAGTTGCTTGGCCATGACAATTTGGCCCTTGTCAAAGTCACTCTGATCTTTATTCCTGCCCATTTCTCCTGCATCCAACATGTTGCTTACGAGAACTGATTGTTTGTTTCCCATCTAATCTACTTAGACCTTAATATGTGACCTTTTTAAGCGATGATCAACAATATCAGCTTCTCATGTGACTGGTCATAATGTTTTGGCTCTATGCAACCATTGTTTCAGAAGGTGCAATAAGCTTACAAAACAAAGATATATGGGAAATAATTTTAGAAGGTTGTACAGTACATAGGCCTCAACACTTGACACACAAACCTCAAGAACGATTGTTAAACTCAAAAGTCTTTCTCTTCTCAAGTCTTTCTAAACTCAAGAGGTTTCAGTACAAACTCAAATATTTGTCATCAAATTCTTCCAAGACCAAATAATCTGAACTAAACTATCCACATTCATTTTACAGCTCTTTATGTCAACAAATAGGTTTCTTACTGCACTCCTTCTTGGGTTCGTCCGACCGATCCTTGCAGTCCTTCACGTTGTCACACACCTTGCTGCCGTCAATGCATTCCCCATTCCTGCAGAGGAACTTCAAAGGTCCTTCACACTTTGTGGCTATAGCATGATGGGAGAAAAAGACGAAATGGCAGGTGATTTGTTAAGTTGATTTCAATTTTGTTTTGTTTCCTCTCACATAAGCATAAAAACTCAGAAGTCCTCAGTGCACAGATATAGACTGGCGTTTTAACAGACGTGGGTCATTTAGGTGAATTCTCTGCAAGTCTTCAGAATAAAAGCCATTTTCAAAAGGATTGGCCAATTTATTTCCACACATGAAAGCTTATTACCGCTTAGACACAGCCATCTTTGAGCAGGACACGCTTCTGCTATGGGGAGACAGGTCTGCACTCATTAAACTTTGAAGGGTGTCGTATTAAAGAGCGGAACCAATTTGATCTCTGGGAAACATTTTACCCTGCTGAATAAGCAGCACAAAAGATCTGTGGAAAGGACACACACACACACCAAGACATACCATTGACACAGCCAGCCTCATCACTTTTGTCGAGGCAGTCGTGTATTTTGTTGCACTGTTTGATGCCGTGGATGCAGGATCCGTCTCCGCACTGGAACTCATCAGGTCGGCATGTGAGCAGAGCTGCAGATGAGCACAAACAACAGCCAAACGCTGACACATAGACTCCAAACAGACCTTCATGGGGTTTTATCTTTAGGGAACATGCTTTGGAGCATCATAATTGGTAACACCCTTATGAATACAAATGTAGTCTGTGACTCAGTTTTAACAAAATTATAAACATTTTATATACACATCCAACCCATTTTTTATTCGATCACTTAAAGTACATGCATGTCACTAGCATAGTCACACTTCTCCCAAAACCTCCAGAATCACCCTTTAAAGTCTTAAAAAAATACTAGTTCACACTTTCTTACACATCTACAGTATCTATCAATCAGTATACCGGTATATGTGTGTGTGATTCAGGTATGGGGACAAAATTTACCCTCAAGGACAGTAATAGCAGAAATTTTGGATTTTGTGGGGACATTTTTGGTCCCCATGAGGAAAACAGCTTATAAATCATACTAAATACTTTTTTTTTTGAATATGTAAAAATACAGAACATTTTCGGAGATAGGTTGTGTTTTAGAGTGGGTTTAAAGGGGACCTATTATCCCCCTTTTTACAAGATGTAAATTAAGTCTGTCCCCAGAATGTGTCTGTGTCTGTCTATTTGGGGGTGAGCAATAAAACAATTTTTTGTGTGTGTGTCCTTTTAAATGCAAATGAGCTGCTACTCCCGGCCCCCTTTCCAAAAGAGGGCAAAGCCTTTACAGCTTGTGCTTTGGCCACAACAAAACGCTAGTTACGCATGTAACTGTGGTTCTGTGAATTCTGGATGACCGCCAGAGGCAGTGTAAACACTATGGATTATCGCAGCGCCAGCCAGATAGGTCGAGAGAATATACCAACAAAGTCACGTGGCGTGACGTATGCTGAGCCCTGGAGGTTATAGGCTACAGTAGCTCAGCACTCTACCTCGGTACGCCTTTCTCGCGCATTCCGAGTGACTGAGAACTCTGGCGGTCATCCAGAATTCACAGAACCACAGTTACATGCGTAACTAGCGTTCTGTTTCATTCTTACTGACCGCCAGAGGCAGTGTAAACACTATGGATGACACATACCAACACAGTCATGAGGAATGCCACCCACCTGATGAAATTAAGGCTGCTCCAGAAGAACCGCAGAACTAACGGCATGATGAGCAGCAACGTTGACTTTATAAAACCGGGCAAACGTGCATGGAGAAGTCCAGGTAGCAGCAGTGCAGATATCTACCAGGGAAACTCCTCTGAAAACAGCCCATGAAGATGAGATGGCCCTAGTGGAATGGCAAGTTAGTCCCCAGGGCAGTGGTCTCCCTGCTGCCTTGTAAGCCAGTGTAATGGTCTCTACTATCCAGTTCGACAACCTCTGCTTCGACACTGGAGCACCTTTCTTCGCACCACCATAGCAGACAAATAACTGGTCCTACTGTCTAAATTGAACAGTAGAGTTCACATAATACTTCAAGGCACGAACAGGACACAAAAGTTGGGCACTTGAATCAGACCCTGAAGAAGTCTGAAAAGACGCCAGTTCAATGTGCTGATTTATGAACTGAGGAAGAAGGACCTTCAGAAGAAAAGAAGGATTGGGTCGTAGAACCACCCCGGAGTCATCCGGTAACCAACGCAAGCACAGTTCGCTAACAGACAGCGCGTGCAACTCACTGACCCGTTTCGCAGTAGCAATAGCTAACAAAAAAGAAGTCTTCAAGGACAACATTTTAACGTCAATGCCTTGCAAGGGCTCAAACTGGGGTGAACACAGGAATGCAAGCACGAGTGACAAATCCCACACAGGAAAACTAGGATTCCGAGCAGGGTTCAGACGGCGCGCGCCCTTCAGAAAACTGCAGACAAGACTGTGAAAGCCCAGCGAAGAGCCGCCAACTGGAACATGATACGCAGAAATCGCAGCAACGTATACTTTCAACGTGGAAGCTGCTTTTCCTTCCTCCAGTAAGCGTTGAAGAAAGCTTAAGATACTCGGGATGTCACATTTTGCAGGATCAAGCCCTTGTTCCTCACACCATGTAGAAAAAAGCTTCCAACGGGAAGCATAAATCTGTCGTGTGGAAGAAGCCCTGGCATTAGAGATGGTGTGAATAACAGCAGGGTCACAATGCTCCAGGGAAGGATTTAGCCCAATGGCCAGACCCAAAGCTGCAGACGTGCCGGGTCCGGGTGCCAGACACTGGCCTCCAGCTGGGAGAGGAGGTCCTTCCTGGGGGGAAGCTTCCATGGATTCCCTGTCAGAAGTCTCAGCAATAAAGGAAACCATGGTCTGGCTGGCCACCGTGGTGCCACCAGCAACACTCTGTGCTTGCGCAGGGAGATCCTGTGCAACGTCTCCCATAACAGAGGGATAGGTGGAAACGCATATAGCAGGCAGTTCGGCCATTCGTGAGACAGCACATCCTGGCCCAGGGGGCTGGACACTTCTGTTCTTGCGAACCATAATCGGCAGTGGGTGGTCATCTCTGAAGCAAAAAGATCCACCTCTGCTCTTCCAAATCGTAGCCAGACCTCCTGCACTACAACTAGATGAAGCCTCCATTCTCCTAGGTGTACTTGATCCCTGGAAAGAGCATCCGCTGTCTGGTTGCACACTCCTGGAATATGAGCTGCCCTCAGTGAAGCGAGTCGTGGCTGACACCATGTCAGGATCTCTTGAGTCAGCTGTAGAGACCTGCGGGATCTCGTGCCGCCCTGGTGGTTCAGATGGAACACCGTTGAGGTATTGTCGGACCGAACGAGAACATGGCGGCCTGCCAGAACCGGCATGAAGTACTTTAGGGCCAAGAACACTGCTCTTAGTTCTAGCAGGTTGATATGTTCTGTGGCCTGGATCGGTGTCCAGCGCCCGCAAATACCCCTCCGATTCCACGTTGCTCCCCATCCTGTGAGGGAAGCGTCTGTCGTGACCAACTCCCGACGAGAGGGAACAACACCCAGGGGCACTCCTGTCTTCAGAAACTCTAACTGTCTCCACCGCCTCAACGCACATATGCAACGGTGAGAAATCATAACCAGTCGATGGCGATGCCTGGTGGCATCTAGCCGCAAACTGTTGTTCCATAACTGGAGTGGCCTGAGGTGGAGTAAACCCAGGGGAATCACCACTGTAGCCGATGTTAACATCCCTATCAGTCGTAGGACCACCTCGTACTGCAAAGACACCCCCGGGCGAAAGCGAGCCAAAAGTTGCAGAATGTTCGTCACACGTTCCTGAGACAGGGAGGCAGATATTAGACAGGAATTCAGGGTCATTCCTATGAACGTAGTGGTCTGTGATGGAATCAGACGGCTCTTTTTCTCGTTCACAGAAAACCCCAGCTTCTGCACATGTCTCAAAAGCAGTCTGGAGTCTTGTACAGCCTGCCGCTCTGTTGGGGCACAGAGAAGCCAGTCGTCCAAATAAGGAAGAATACGCATGCCTCTCATCCAAAGAGGAGACAGAGCTGCGCTCACACACATTGTGAAGACGCGAGGAGCAAGGGAAAGGCCGAAGGGTAGCACTTTGAACTGGTAAGCTTGATTCAGGAAACTGAAACGCAGAAACTTTCTGTGATGTACAGCAATTGGGACATGAAAGTAAGCATCTTTCAGGTCGACACTTACAAACCAATCGTCTGCAGTCACAGACCGAAGAACATCGGCTGTGCGCAGCATTCGAAAAGGAAGGACCTTCAGGAACAAATTCAGAAGCCTCAAATCGAGAATTGGGCGGAAACCACCGTCCTTCTTCGGAACAAGAAAATATGTTGAATAGAACCCGTCTCCCTGAACGAGGGGATGAACTTTTTCTATGGCTCCCTTCTCTAACAGTGAACAAATTCAATGTTCAACCCGCTGACGGGGTCCTCCTGGAAACTGTCGATGAGGTGGGCGAAAAACTCTCGCCTCTTCAGGAGCACGAGGTCTCTGAGGGGGATGTGACTGAGGTGTAGCATGCCGGCGGAAACGTTGCTCCGATGTGGCATAGTGCTGTCGGGTCTGAACCGCTGGCATCCTAAAGGTAGGGTTGCGCTGCACCTGTGTCAGTTGACGAGTAGCTTCAGACAGCTTTATCCTCTTTTCCAACAGTTCCGGAACATTTGGACCAAAAAGATGCCCGGGAACGAATGGAAGTTCTCTCAAGATTTTCTTACAGTCCTCCGGCAGTCGTGCTTGGGCAAGCCACACTTGGCGGCGGGCTGCCAGAAGCGTGGCTGTAAGACTACCCAGCTCGCGGGTCACATGGCCTGTTGCCAACAGAGCAGTTTGCAGAAATTGTGAAACAGAGGGATCCGCATTCGCAGGTTCCAGCGTACTGGTGGCAGCAAGGAGTAACTGGCAGATTGTGTTTTCTGCTTGAGTAATGTAGGCAACAGACTCGTATGCCTTTTTCAGCAAGGAATCCGTACGACCGCATTGCGCACTGGGACATCGCACATTCCCTCGCAGAGCCTCATCAGGAGACACCACCAAAGCTGCCACAGGCTGCTCTATTTCCGGAGCACGACCCACCCCGATAGAATCTGCTTCAGCCATAGATGCTAGCGTTCGAGCAATCTTAGAGCGCCGTTTAGGCGGACCAGAACCAGTGAGAGCATTTGAGAATTCAGCCACAAAATCCTTACATGGTGGCATGGCAAAAGAAGTTGCAGCTGTGTTCTGTCTGAAAAACACATTTGTTTGGGCAGATTGGACAGGTGACTCATCAAGTCCTAGACGAGCAACTGCCATTCGAAGCACATCCAAAGTATCATCGGAGGAGGACTGGGCTTGTCCAGACGACTGAACTGAACCCCCACTAGACCCCTCCGCTGCTGGGTAACCAGTGAAAACAGCCTGAGGTGATGGTTGTGCAGCAACATCATCCATAGTATCCCCATGATCGTGAAAAAAGGAATCTGAAGCACTTGTAGAAAGCACATCAAACTCTGAACGATGAGAAAAACCAGGGAAATCAAGAGACTCTTCCCCAGCTCCCTGATTCTGAACATTCTCATCCTCCTGTGTCAACTTCACAGGTGTAGCAGATGAGACAGGCTGAAGCGAGTGAAGCAGACGTTTCAGCTCTGCCATCTCTGAAGAAAGCACCGACACTGTGAACTTTTCTCAACACGTGAATGTTCATCACCTCGCGATTTGACCTTCTTAGATGGGGGGGGAGCACCAGCTGCCGCCGACGCTTTGCGCTTCCGAGTGCGTGAAGGGGCTGCATCCAACTGCCCAAGTTTCACTGTCGAATTAGGGTCTAACTCGGCAAGACGGAGCTGTCGTTCCGAAATAGGCAAAAGGCTGCACTGCATGCACGGGTCCGTGAGAGCATCTCGCAGATGTTGAACACCCAAACACGACGGGCAGAAGTCATGACCGTCGTCAGGGAGAAGATGATTAGGGCACAGCTTACAAGTCAGTGGAAAACCAGTGGGGATCGAGCTGTGAGCCATAGTTACTCGTTAATAACACCTTCGGATAGCACCGTAAGGTTAAGTTGAGCGGGATGAAAAAATAATAAAAATAAATAAAACAATTACCTCGGGCAAACCGACAGGTAATACCAACAAATATCTCACGAAAAAGAAAAAATGTCTAAAATGGCCGGCGGATTGAACCGATGGACAAAAAATGTAACATGGATTCGAGGAAAAAACACTCTGAGTAACGTTAGATATGTCAACGGGAGACTGTTAACTCAGTCGCGGAAAACACAAGCCACCGGATAGCACCGAGAGGCACAGAGTGTTACCGACGAAGTAATGTTAATATGACTCACCAAGCGCTGTAAAATAAATCCAAATCCTTGAAATTGCGTAGACGCGCGCTGTCACAGCTTGTGAGGACGAATCTCGCTGCTCTTGTAAGCTGCACTTGACAGCGCGAATAATCACTCAAAAACAACCTATCTCAACCAGGCGAGAAAGCGAAAGAGGTAGAGTGCTGAGCTACTGTAGCCTATAACCTCCAGGGCTCAGCATACGTCACGCCACGTGACTTTGTTGGTATATTCTCTCGACCTATCTGGCTGGCGCTGCGATAATCCATAGTGTTTACACTGCCTCTGGCGGTCAGTAAGAATGAAACAGAACTGGAGAATCTCACGCAAGTGACAACCTTGTATGTTCGAACTGGAGTTTCACTCTTGAGAGACTTACAACTTTCAGAATGCAACTGAACGTTTCTGAATGGTTAGTGGATAAATGTATGCAGTTGTTGTGGAGTTAAGATGATTCAACTCAGCGACTCCTAGTACCGTCATGTTAATCTAAAAATCTTTCAGAAACAATTTTTGTGACTCTCGTTTGTGAAGCAGCCCGGCGTAAAATGATTTGCGCAAATATATTTTACACTTAAATTACTTTCTTCAGCACATTTCCTTCACATAAATGAAATTCAACCACAGTGATCAATCCTCAGTGGCTGAGATGCCGGGAGTCTGTGGAGACTCTTGTGTTCGTTGGTACATCCAATAACATTTGTAATGTTTGTTGGCGCAGACATTGTATATCTGAAGCTGCTACAGGGAGTAAACAGAAATGGCCGCGGGAGGACGGCGCGAGGCCGGTGGCGTGATTACTGATGAGCGACACCGGCGCGACGCACCGGTCTCGTATCTCTCACAGAGGAGCGGAGGAGCGACGACAGTGGAGATCGAGAGAGGACAGGCCT
Organism: Phoxinus phoxinus; assembly: GCF_949152265.1. Lineage (NCBI taxonomy): Eukaryota > Metazoa > Chordata > Actinopteri > Cypriniformes > Leuciscidae > Phoxinus > Phoxinus phoxinus. The sequence continues at coordinate 18,765,123 of NC_136880.1, read as the reverse complement.
GGAGACACTTTATTTGTGTTTTGTTTTATGTGACAGCAGTCGTCCGTGAGGGGCTGCTGTCTTTTACTTTCGTTATGTATTTGTTTTATTTTGTTATTAAAGTCTGTTGAATGCTCGCCGGTTCCCGCCTCCTTCTTCCCATAACAACGAACCTCGTTACAGTACATTTATACGAAGCCCCAACACACAGGCACAACACTCCACAGAACATTTTCAATAGGCAACATGAAGCTGTTTGCAGTAAGATTTGAGTCAAATCCGACCTGATTTAAAGGTTTGCGTGGTGGGCATGACAGTTTAAAGGCACTTTCAAAGTCCAAGAAAATCTTTAAAAACATAATCGTGATCTAATACTGAAGTGTTCCTCTTTAGTGAGTGTTTCTGGAGAAATTACAAAGGCTTAATTATGCAAACACATCTGTGTGACAAACAATATTGCCCATTATGAAGTTCAAAGTAAATCCCCCTGAAACTCTGCATAAGAACAAGGGATTAATGCGATTATAGAGCAGTCTGTGGTAGATGTACCCTCCCTATGTTTCAAGGGCTTTAAGTTGCTCAAGGACAAGTGCTCAAGTTGCCTAGCAACCTCTGCTTGCCCGTTCTCCCTCCGGCCTGGGCAAAGTGACATCGTAATTGACCTGGAAGTTACCTGACAGTGGGAATGAAGAAAGAGGAAGCAAGTTTAAAACAAGCACTCAGGGAACTTATCCGGCCCATGAAGTCAAGCTCAGAGAACGATGCATCGTAATTAAAATCAGAGCACCTTGTCTCTCTCTCATGACTCCCGGGATCTCGAGGTCGGCTTATACTCCTGGGATCTTGTTGTTTACCAAAGACGCTCTTCTGCTGTGTTAGATAACAAACACCTTGTGGAAGCTCCATTCTGCCCGGGGAACGAGCACGACAGCGGAGATGTGACATTTGAATTTTCCAAGCTTTGAGGGAATGATGTGATGTGGAGATGATGTGACAGAATTTTGACAAATCTGATTTCTGATGCACATCAAAGTCATTGCTGGTATATATGAAATTAAATTGTGAACATACCGTCTTGTGCGATACCATAACTAGTGCCAGGCGGTAGAAATGCATTAATTTAGAAATTCTGATGTGTGTATCAGCTTTTTAAAACGGCTTGAGATATGTGACTTGTCCAACCAAATTAATAATGTATCACTTGTCTGAGTCTCGGAAATGAATGTGATGCAGCTGTTTCTGTACTGATGCCATACTTCATTTGATATGAATAATCACAACCTTTTGGTTTGTGCACATTAAATCAGTATACATAAAATCTACAGAAAAACTAAAATATATAAAAAGAAAAAAACATTGGTTTATCAAAAAATGTGAATGACTACATGGTTATGCAACATATGTTTGGCAAAAAACAAACAAACATTGTTTTATATACCGTTTCCGTGTTAAATCACTGTGATATGAGATTTTGGTTTTTGATTTCTATGAAGGTTACTACAAAGGAACAGGTTAATGTCAAAGATCTAGAACAAGTTAGTCAACTTTAGTGATAACTAAGCAAATATTTAATTAGCCTAACATCTGATATCTCGGTAGAAACTAACTTATTATTTGAAAAAAATCAATTAGTGAATTTAGTGAACAAACTTAAAGGGTTATTTCAAGGGCTATTCTTCTAAACCCATAAGACTTATTTCATCTTCAAAACACTAAGACATTTAGAAAACCATATGAAGCAAGTGGTTTAATCCAAGCCTTCTGAAGAGACGCAATTATTTTGTATGATGAACAGATTTAATTTATGGTAAACGGAAGCTCAATCACGCTTGCCTGATGCGTGAGAACCTTAGGTTTTTCAAATATCCCTTTATTAGAATTAAATTCGTACATTTTCTTTACACAAACGGCGTAATATCAAAGGCAGTGTACTATACATGCCTCCACTGTAGCTGTATGCCAAATCCTTTTTTTACGCATTATGATGTGGCTCAAAATGAAATGCTGTATAGGTGGTGCTGGGTAGTTTCTACTGTACATCCTTAAACATGAGCAGCAGTTAACCTCAGGATGTTGCAGGGGGCTTTCTATGTATTAAGAGCACTGTAAGCTCAGAAACATAATGTACTCTACACGAATGCACAAACACTTGGCTAACATACAGCAAACGTGCGTGAAAATGTGTGCGCTGCCTTCCATCACTGTCGAACTGGATTAAAGTCTGTCTCCCCACCAAATGCTTTGACTCACGTGGCAATAATGGCTTCCACAATGAGAATCGTCTTTGTGTGGGTGGAATTGATAATAAATGGCAGGCAGTCAGACAAAATTATCTGCCAAGAACTGCCGCTTTGGCGAAACCTTACAACATCTGAGGGAATTTAATTCCCATCGGAGCATGTCAGTGCGACGTGCCCTCCATAAACATTGTTGGGGTCGTGTGACCCTCACAAGGAGAACTCCTACTGGGATTCTTCCATAAATGTGGTGGTTATGCCACGTGTTTGTTTATTTGTATATCAATGCAGCATCCAACAAGTTCAGTAGGTGAAAAATGAGTCTGAGGGAAAGATGCACATCTACGTCAAAAATTACCATTTGAATGAACCAATTCCGTAAAGTGAACTGTCTGAACCAATCGATTTGCTGAAATTTGCACACAAAAAAACTGCCAAATCATTGTCAAATTAAGGGAGCCACTAAGATCCTACAGGAAGAAGTGATGGTGCACACTCACGGCAGTCCACCTCATCCGACTTGTCCTTGCAGTCAGGGTCCCTGTCGCACCTCCAGGTCAGTCTCACGCACTCCCCGCTGCCGCAACGAAATTCTCCGGCACTGCACTGCAGTCTCCGGGCGGGTGGAGGAACCGGTCGACCGGAGCCGCCCCCGCATCGCACCGCCCACTCATCAGAACCGTCAGAGCAGTCGGGGTCTCCGTCGCAGGTCCAAGGCTGAGGCACACACTCGGAGCTGTTGCAGCGAAACTCGTGCGGCCCACAGGTGGGCGGAGAGCACTTCTCCTCATCGCTGCCGTCTCCACAGTCGTCGTCACCGTCACACACATAGACCGGTGCTAAACATTTACGGTTACGGCACTGGAACTCCCCCGCTGAGCAGGACCTGGCGTCTGGGGACAGGAAATGAACAGAAATGAAGAAGATATATCAATGAAGATGAAGAACATAGATGATATAGATGAAGAAATATAAAGGAAAAGACCATCTGACATCAACCACATGTCCTGTATAGTGGTAGCTCATTCAAAGTATGCAAAACATTGTATTTCATTCAGATGAAAGCGCAAAGGACATTTTTACACTCACCATCCAACTCGTAACATTTTAAATGTTATTATAAAACACACTGAAACTGAGTTATTAATGGTACTATAAGAATTTACTATTCAAAATCCTCCTCGCCCTGTGTGAGACATAAGGCCGCGTTCAAAAGTTTGGGGTTGTGAGATGTTTATATTTGAAAGAAACTAATACTTTTATTCAGCAAGGATGCATTACATTTATCAAAAGTGACAGTAGACATTTGTTATGTTACAAAAAAAATTATATTTCAAATAAATGTTGTTCTTTTGAACTTTCTATTCATCCAACAAATCCTGAAAAATGCATCACGGTTTCCACAGAAATATTAAGCAGCACAACAGTTTTCAACAATGATTAAATAAGAAATGTTTCTTGAGCAGCAAATCATCATATTAGAATGATTTCTGAAGGATCACGTGACACTGAAGACTGGAGTAATGATGATGAAAATTGCATCACAGGAATACATTTTAAATTCAAAAAGATATTAAAGATATTAAAATATATTCAAATTTTAAAAACATTTCACTAGATTTCTGCTTTTCACTGATTTTTTTGATGCACTTCTTTCAAAAACAATTTTAAAATCTTACCGAACAGAGTTAATTCTAAACGTACTTTGACAGGACCTCGTTAGAAAGTAAAATAACATTTAAAAAAAAAATCAATACTATATAATAAATTCAAAACTACAAATACAAAAGACAAACAGGGTGAACAGCAACACTGGATGAAATAAAGCAGTAACTTTATGTTAGAGGAATGTATATTTGATATTTTATTTTGCGAATTAAATTAACTCCACTTTACTGTAAGATGTTATTATCATCCCACCCACATTTTTTGCTTCTAACAGGTTTAGAGACTTTTCAACGGCACACATTTATCCTGTGTCTGTGGAGCGGACAGATAGCAGCTGAAGCGAGGGGCGGGAAAGTAAAGCACACAGGACTCACAGAACGTTACCCGCAAGAGAAACGGAGAGCGACCCCGTGAATATTGAGCACACGACAGATATCTGCAGGTGGCACATCTCAATATTTGCCAGAATCTGGCAATGCTCAAACTCAAAGCAAACAGAGTCACAATTAACGTACAGATTTGTTCATTATATAGTGGACTCGCATATTGTGCCTGTTAAATTTAAAGAGAGCCTATTATGCTTTTGCCATTTTCAACTTACTTTAGTGTGTAATGTTGCTGTTTTTTTAAAAGATGAAAATGGTCTGCAAAGTTACAAAGCTCAAAGTCACTCCAAATGGAGTTATTCTGTATATCAGCAAGAACTGTGTCTGAACTCCCAGAAACGCCTCCATTGTAGTCTTGCACTTTTATGGTAAGAGGCGTGACATTTCCGAGACACGCTCAAAGCCATTGCCCAATCACTACAGTACACACTGGCCCAGCCGACCAATCAGAGCACATTGTGCTTTCTGGAAGGAGGGGCTTCATAGAGACAGGAACTCAACAGAGCGTTACTGCCAGACTGGGAAGAGAGGTGCTGCAACAATGTCAAAACTGTTTTTGAACATTCAAACGTGGAAATCTTTTCTAGTGGACGCAATGACAAAACCAAGACTTTGCAAAAGGGCATAATATGGCATCTTTAAATGGATATTTCACCCCCAAAATTAAAGTTCTTTCATCATTTACTCACTCTCGTGTCAGTTTCTTTCTTTTTTTGCATAAAATGAAAGTCAGTGGAGTCCAAAACAACATTGGGCCCCATTCACTTTTATTGTACGGGATGAAAAAGACACATACTTTTCAAATTATTTTCTTTTGTGTTCCACAGAAGAAAGCGAGTCAAACAGGTTTGGATCAACACGAGGGTGGGTAAATGATGACTTTTACAAATTTACATTTGGGGGTGAACTATCCATTTAAATTCTTATTGGGAGATTTAAAACAAACACACAGAATTCAAAAAGAGATCAGTAGAGATGGGTTTTTTAAATAATGGGGTCTTAAGGGATCACATAAACACAGAGTGAAGGACCTGCAGATCAAAGGCGAGATTTTAATGGGATCTCTGAGAAACAGGTTTGATGGTAGAGATAAGTGGAACACACGGGGAGCATAATAGAGAGGGAGACATGAAATTAGGAAATACAAGGAACAACGGTTACCGAACGGTTGCAGGCATTTTGCTTGTAGTTAGTGTGGTCATATTCACCAAACAAAAAAAAATCCATTTTAACAAATATCAGTTTAATTGACAGATAATAATTGTTTACTAAGGTAAGCATCAACTACTATAGCTCATACTTATAGGTTTACAGATTTAAACAAATCTCTATTATTTGTCTATGCAATCCAACTAATATTTTTTCTATAGGCTCCAACTGGATGTATGCCATCTCCCAGTCCTTTATTTAATGTATGTACAAGAGATTTGAGAATCATGTGAGCAGCTCCAGTATAAAGGCCTCTGGCTTGAGATTAGCCTAGATTAAGTGCAGATTAATGTGTGGGAACAGGCAATTATCATCACCGTGCCAAAACTCCCTCCATTTAGATGATTCATTTATTCCAGTCAGGAAGCACAATCCCTACAGCACTTGGACATATAGTACAACAAACAGTGACGTATACTCCTCATGGTCTGACCCGGTTTCAGATCAGAATTTGCCTTATTTTTCCTGGCCAGAACGGTCCAAATTGAACCTTTGCTTATTTCTAAACAGACTTTACATTTAATTTGCAGTCACCCCTTAACGTCAAAGTAAAACAATGCAAATCCCATTTAACTAATGTTATGTGAAACATACAGGCCAAGACTTAATTCCATTGAAAATTGATTGGTTGATGATGTACACAAGGGGATTTCAATCCTTGTGTTAGATCATCAGCTCATTTGAGGTGCGTTCCATTCGACCGCAAGTGGACTGCGAAATGAACTTCACAGGGTATTCTGGACCGCCATCTTAAGTGAGTCAATTAGTAGCTGCAATAGTCAGTTAAATACAAGTAGTCTGTGTAATAAACATGTTTTAATTATATTTATTACATATATAACGTTTGTTTCGTATATGTATATTTTAATTTTGATAATTTTAAAGTAAAGTAAATTACAATATTTATGTTATATCATAATCTGCGTGACCCCGTCGTTGCCTTTCTTTGATAACGGTGTATGGAGTCACAAATGAGCGATTATTGTCAGCGAAGTCCACTTCAACAGAGTAGGGAGCAGTGAACACTGCGTAGGGACCCTGTCAATTGGAACACACCTTAGGAGAGAGCTTCACGAACTGAACTGAGTGTGTCAGAAAAGAGAGACATAAAAAGTGCGGAGCGGTGGTTCCCAGGGACCAGGATTGAAAACAACTGATGTAAACTACAGGGATTCCACTTCCATTCCAGACTGACGTCAGATCTAAATGCAATTATGCAATATGTGGAGGATTACTGCCCATACAAAAGACATTTGAAGGAGTTATTTCTATCAGATAAAAATTACTTTAATTGGATTAACAATAATATTAAAGTAAAATAGGAAGAGAAAAAAAAATCAATAAAAAAATTAAGCACATTTTTAGGTTACCTAACAAAAAGTGACCCCAGGAAGGAAAGTTATTCCAGAACTGAACCAAATTATTACATTTTATTTTAAATGACATACGCCAATGAATTTTGAACAATACGACCAGGAATAACAGTCAGATTTTTATTACATATTGACAAAAAATGTCTTAGTATACTAAGTATTTAGGGTGAAAAGGCAAGGGAAAATGCTGAATATGCTTGGCAGGGATTGAGAATCTGAGTAAATGATCGGTCTGCATTGATTTTTCTATAGCTTTGAGCTGGAGCCCAGTCAGCAGCGCCTCTAAGGAGACCCGGGAGTGGGGAATGTTGGAGCGGAGCCAGTTTGACCCAGTTCCCTGGAAACTACACTGCCGTGCCCGTGATGATGAGAGGTTCTGATTAGTGGAGGTGAAGCTGTGGGCCGTGTCCAGCCTGAGGGGGGAGAGAGGTATGGTGGACCAATCCACCCACATTAGTGTCTAATAGTGCCCACTGAAAGAACACAGAATTCACCACAGTGAATGTTTTTTATGGGTTTTCATATATATATATTTATACCAGAAGATGGACAACTGTTTGTGCTCTTGGGCACAAGTCTACTCAAAAGTGGGGCCAAAAATATTTCAGTAATTGCAACTGTCTAAACAGTCTTAGACAAGACATAACATTTTAAGAAGGTATAGTGCAGATTATTGCCAGTGGAAAGATTATATATAAAAACTACAAATATACACAAAATAATGCAACAACAAACTAACAAGCATTAATTTTCAGGTTTCATATGAAACACTGAAGGAATATTCAAGTTTATACTATATGCACAAGCTCTAGCATGTCACATACTGTACGCTGTCAATAGAGCTTGACTTGTATTTTATCCATATATGTTTGGAATAGCATGCTAGCATACCGCCGTACTTATTATTGCTGCATTATATGGTATGTATACTGTGTGCAATGAAACCTTGCATGGAATACTATAATACTAATAACTAAGCATATCGAATAACATTCTGTATGCCACAATGCACTGCACTTGACCTTTCATTTCCTGTGTCATGACTAAACCACAAATAAACCTGTTTTTTACTTGTGTCTAACTCATTTGATTTTTTTTAATGTTTAAACTGTTTGAACAATAGTGTATAGTAAGCAATATTTAGTGTACACTGCACAGTACAGTATGCAGTGAGTATTATGCTAGTACTCTGAACATACAGTATACCCTAAGCTATCTTTTTGTGTCTTGAACAGCTAATCGATCAGGTCAGGAGCTGTGACGTTTGTCAGTAAACAGTCATTTAGCGTAGCGCACCGCCTGTGACTAGATCTGATGCTGAGAGGGTTGTTGCATGTGATTTTACATGATGAGCAATTTGAGCTAGAGGGGCTGATAATCAAACCTGCTCAGGAGAATCATGCATAATTCAATACATGAAAGACTCAATTAACCAAACGCCAAAAAGAGATTGACTTTAATAAGTTACCCACTGCTTGCTAACGCCGGTGATTAAGGATCTGAGGAGGAAGGG